>NC_141078.1:42252795-44660295 GCF_041138505.1 Cibotium barometz | reverse complement strand
TGTGTGTGTGTGTGTGTGTGTGTGTGTGTGTGTGTGTGAGAGAGAGAGAGAGAGAGAAAGAGAGAGATGATTTGAAGTAGTAAGATTTGGGAAAAAAAAGTGCCAACTTTTTTAAATTTGAACTTTTCTTTTTTTTAAATAAAAGTGCCACATAGGATGGCCGGCCATCCAAAATTGTGGCGCCCATCAATGTGGTTATGGGTAGTGTTGGCAACCTCTCTAGTCACGCGGCTATTTGGTCTTAGGGGTTCTGTGCAAAAACGAACTCTAGACACTTGGACTTAGCTAGGCCCTAGTGGACATCCGCACATTTGTTTTATTTTTGAAATAATTTGTTTAAGAAAAGGAATAAGGCAAAAATCTATGTCTTATTTTCAAAATTCCAAGAAAAAAGCAAGAATTAAAAAAACATCATTATTTTTTACGATGGCGTAGTATTGCAGGTGTAGAAGAAAAGTCAGCATATTTATGGTGGGAGAAAGCTTGATGTGAGTTTTTGTGGCAAAGTACTTGTGATCTGACCTTGATGAAAGTACGCTAAAAATGATCCCAATGTTTGGTTGTGTTTTCATGCAAGTTGAGGCATCTTGAATTTATATTGGCAAGAGAAGCAAATTGGGCGATTCAGTGTTGGGCTCGAGAAGATGGAGGCATGAAAGGCTTGTGGTGGGTGTGACACACAAGTATAGGTCATGGCACTATAGTCTTGGAAAGGCTTTGATGCATGAATTGGTTGGTGTGTGGTGACTTGTGGTGCAGACAAGTGGTGACCTTGATGTGTTTGAGATGCAACACTAGAGATCAACTACTTTTGAGATATTTTGATCAAGGAGATATCCACATGGTTCTTCATCAAGTACCTTGAAGTGCATGAAGCCCTTTGAATTTGATAAGTACATCCATACTTGTCAACTTGGGGGGGGGTGGGGGGGTAAATGATACCATGATTTTTGTCATACGAATTTGCATTAAATTGATGTTAAGATCGAGAGAACACTATAAATCTATGCCACTAGGGAGCTTCGATTGGTTGAATCTCTCGTCATATAGAATAATTGAATCATCTACTATAATGTCATTGTCTTAGGATAAGTATGAATTTGAATTATGCCATATTTAGAGGTGTGCACATTATTATAGAGTCATATTTAGAGAGTTTATTTTTGGCTTTTTTAGAGGCAAGGTCTTGTATAAATAAGGGTTGTCCCCCTATCATAATTCAAGGAGTCATCTTCGGGTTTCCATCTTTTTATCAATTAAGACTCTCTTCTTCCCCTCTCTTGATATTGTACCCTGAGCCCGCCTCCTACACCGTCTACAGGAGATCGGAGTCCCATCTGACATGGTTTGGAGCATCATTGCCCTCTGTGAGTTCATCACTGGAGGAGTGAGAGCCCCAGGAGGTACATCACAATAGATTTCCAGCACTATTGGGGTGAAACAGGGCTGCCCTCTATCACCCACTCTTTTCGGCCTCTACATTGATGAGATCTCGAGCTTCATTGATGGATTAGGCAGGGTTAGTCCCACACTGGTAGGCATATTGATCCCCATACTACTTTATGCAGATGACATCGTCCTCCTCTCAGACTCAGGCCGAAGGGCTTCAGAGACAGTTGGATGCCTTACATGACTTTTGCACTCAGCGGGACCACTCTGTTAACCTTGGTAAAACCAAGATAATGGTCTTCAATACCTCTTGCCCCTTCACATCTAGATTGAGATTCACATATAGAGGGGATCCTATGGAGATTGTCTCATCCTATGTCTACCTTGGTGTCACTTTTAGTGGCCCACACTTTACCATGCTTCCCGTAGCACATGCCAAAGTGACGCGGGGATATGCAGCCTTGAGCTTACTTGAGCGGCAATGTTTCCAGGCACATTTCTAGGAGCCCAGGACGAAGGGCTAGCTTTTTGACACCCTCGTCACACGATCCTTGATGTATGTAGGAGCGGCTTTCTCGGGGCCAAATTTATCTGATGATGAGGATTGGCAGCGAGTTGAGAGGCCCTAGGTCATGATGTTCTCCCGTATGATCCGCAACAAACCATCAGTCCCACACCAAATTATCCAGTTTGCTGTAGACATTCACATACCTCCATTGCATCAGTCACATGGATCCCCACAGGTACCCGAGGCTTGCCCTAGAGTCCTCCAGATAGCTAGCACTTGAGGGGCACTCTGGAGTATGGTATGCACTAGTTTCCACTTGGTTCTTAGTATATGGGCTCTGCATGGACCGCCTACACCCCCTTCAGTACAGTTTGGACTCCCCTTTTCTCGAGCTGTCTCACGAGGATACCAACCGGGTTATCCAATCAGATCTTCTCAGCCTCTACACACATTGCACATGGATCACACCTTCGGAGCTCCCCACGAAGATGCACTTCTACAAAGATCACTTCCTCACACTCACTGAGGATGGATTCATCCAACAACTAGGCTACTTGAGTGTTCACATGTCCCATGCCATGCGGATTGCTATTGGCCAGATACGGGTTTCATCCCACCGCCTCAGAGTGGAGACAGGTAGAGCTGAGTGCATCTTTGGAGCCAGGAAGCTCATACGGAGACCCAATGAGGAGAGGATCTGTCAACTATGCCACACAGAGGTTTAGATGGAGGAGCATTACATATGCCGCTGCCCAGTATACTATGAGATCTGTGGCAGGTTTCACTGTCTATTTCATGAGGGATTTGGTCCACTCTCCAAAATCATTGACTTCCAGGACCAGCGTTGCCTGGGCCTCTTCCTGCTGCTGCTTGAGCTTTGCAGACATAGGGACACCTTATTGAGAGATCCTTGGCCCTAGCCACCCCGCCCCCTCCCTGGCCAGCGAATCATCCCCAGTTTCTTCCGAACCTAGGAGGTGGAGGACACCGACATAGTGGATCTTATGGACCCTCCATGAGCTGCTCTGGACCTACCTCGCCCTCGAGAGGACACCGACATCTTGTGGACCCTCCACGAGCTGCTCTGGACCTACCTCGCCCGAGAGGATTTACCTCGGACCGAGCCTCTCCACTCCAGCGTGTTTGACGCCCTCAACCCCCTTGTCAGCCACGATCAAATCATCAGCTCCAGATCCAGGACATGCTCCACGGCCATCGAGCTACCTTTCCACGTGACATAGCTGAGGGAGACCTCTCGGCCATAATCATTAGCCCCATGCTTGTTGGAGAGTGGTATATCAACTACTTGGAGCTGATGTCGCTCCCATGTTTTTATGTTCTTAGTATTCCATGATGAGTTTCCATGGATAATTTTGTATCACCTTAGTGAGATAGCTATGTTTATGTTTTCTTTATGTTTTATTTTCCATTCCATGATGAGATATGCCATGGACATCCTTGTATCACTTTGGTCTCATAGGCCCATTGGGTATTTAGTAGACGCTTAATATATCTTTCTTTCTTTCTTTCTTACTCTCTCTCTCTCTCTCTTTTCATCATCAATCGTGATTTTAAGCACTTGTTGAGTCCCGAATAAAAGAGCCCTCACACCATTTTGGGGGGTTGTTGGTGCTAGTACAGCTAGAGTTGGTCTAGATACCGACACTCGTGCGGCTGAGCACCTATCTATACATGATTTCCAAGGCATTTGCAATGTGCACAATAAAGAAATGGTTAAATGTGGGCATTCACTACTTGTATGATTTTGTCTACATATTGAACACCAGACTATCTTTCTTCTAGGATAAAGTGTGCATTCCTAGGAGTTTTCTTACCTCTTTCAGCTTCACCTTTTTGAGAATTGTTGTTATTGTTAGTTTGTTGATAATCTTGTTTTTTATTGATGGCCCTAGTGTCTGAGAGGCTGTGAAAAACTCGCTAGGCATGAAAAACTGAGAGTTTATAGAGATTTTTTTTTGATAATCCAAATCTTTATTTTTCTAGCTCAAAAGGTGCAGTTTGAGCATTCTCACTATGGCTAAGATAATCAAATTCTTAAAATCACTCAAAACAATAATATGTTTTTTTGTTTTGATAATTTCTTTGAAAAAAGAACAAAAGCTCACACACAGGTTTTTCACATAAAAAAGAAGTGTGCTAACCCTACTAGACGTGAGTTGAGGGTAAGCAGAGATGTTGTATTTGATGAAATGAGTAGCTGGTATGCTATTGAGAAAGATCCCATTGGGGTTTATGTTACTAAAAATGTGATTGCACAGAACGCAAGTCAGCAAATCACAATCATTGAGTGGACCTGGAGAGTCCTCTTGTGTTGGGTCTGTTGATAGACCATGGAGTGGCATGTTGCGTCAAAATACCAGTCCTGAAAATGTAGTTGGTACATCATAAAAAGGCAAAGAGAAGGTTGGTGAGCCTTTTGGTATGCCCGACATTTCTGCAGGGCATTCTTATGTTGATGGGGAGTCTAGTGGTTGTTCTTATGTTGATGGAGAGTCTAGTGGCTCAGAGCCGAGTCTTGATGATGAGCTTAGGATTCCAACTATTAGAACACCTGGTGTAAGAAAGGCAAGAGAAGCTACAAAAGTACCAGGTAGTGATCATGGACAACGCGGGTCAAGGAGATTCAAAAAACTTATTGACAGATTGACATATGATGGTTATGTCGCTCATCATTATGCATATATGGCTAAAGTTGTGCAAGATGTTGAACCCACATGTTTTGAAGAAGATTTTTAGAATTTAGATTGGGACAAAGCCATGGATGAAGAAATGGTTTCATTGGATGCAAATGAGACTTGGGACTTGGTGCCATTGCCTAAGGACAAGAAGGCTATTGGATGCAAGTGGGTGTACAAAATAAAGCACAACTCAAATGGAAGTATTAGCAGGTATAAAGCAAGATTGGTTGCCAAAGGTTATGCTCAAGCTTATGGCATTGATTATGAGGAGACCTTCATCCCCGTTGCCAAGATGGCAACCGTGAGAGCTATTATTGTGGTGGCTGCATCAAAAGGATGGGTTTTACATCAGATGGATGTTAAGAATGTGTTCTTGCACGGTGAATCGCAAGAAGAAGTGTATATGGATCAGCCACCAGGTTATGAAGATGTGGGTCACCCTGATTTTGTATGCAAGTAGCGTAAAGCCTTATATGGCTTGAAACATGCACTAAGAGCCTGACATGATAAGATAGCACAATATCTTATCACCATTGTCTTTCATGTGGCAGATGATGATCATTCACTCTATGTGCGGAGGGCCTTGTGGTCACATCACAATTTATGTGGATGACGTGATTGTTGGGGGTAATAGTGGAGAGGAAGTTGAGAGTGTGAAATGTCTCCTCAAGAAGAAATTTGACATGAAGGATTTGGGTGAGCTGAGGTACTTTCTTAGGATTGAGATTATTAGGACAGCCAAGGGTATATGGTTGTCACAGAGGCAGTATGCATTGGACATGCTGTCCAAATATGGTATGGCCGGTTGTAAGCCAATTTCTATGCCATTAGATTCAAATGGCAAGTTGAGTGTAGTTGCAAGTGAGATTTTTTAGAATCCCACTATGTATAGGAAGATAGTGGGTAGCTTGATCTACATGACGATCACCAGGCTAGATTTGAACTATACAGTTGGATTGTAGAGTCAGTTTATGCAAGTTCCTCGGAAGCCACATTTGGACGGTGTGAGGTGCACATTATGCTATGTGAAGTGCATAGCAGACTATGGTCTCTTTTATGAGGCTGGTACAGAGTTGTAGGTGTTTGGATACACCGATGCAGATTGGGCTGGTAGTATCGTAGATAGGAGCGCAGATAGGAGATCTACTAGTGGATTTATGTTCTGCTTTGGGAGTGGTGGTGTGACATGGAGCAGCAAAAGTTGCCAAACAGTTGCCTTGTCGAGTACAAAGGCAGAGTCTAGGGGTGTTGCAATGGCAACATATGAGGTAGCGTAGTTGCACAAGCTACTTGGTGATTTGGGGTTGCAGGTTGACAGACATGTTGTCATATATTGTGACAACCTTAGCAGTATATAGTTGGTGAGAAACTCAATTGCACAGACCAAACACATAAAGGTCCACTATCACTTCATCAGAGAGAGGGTCTTAGCAGAGGAGATATTAATCTCATGTATGTTAGCACAGAGGAGCAGGTAGTTGATATTTTCACGAAAAGCCCTAGGAGTAGAGAAGCTTCGTAGATTCCGGACTATGCTTAGAATCCTAGAGATGGAGTTGAGCTTAAGGGGGAGTGTTGAGATGTCAAGCTCAACACAAGTTGACACTTATGATATACCTCGGTGACCGTTTCTGCCACTCACATCATCACTGGCGTGTTTGGTAGGATGCTGATGTGTATGTGTGTGTGTGTGTGTATGTGTGTGTGTGTGTGTGTGTGTGTGTGTGTGTGTGTGTGTGTGTGTGTGAGAGAGAGAGAGAGAGAGAGAGAGAGAGAGAGAGAGAATTTATGTGTGTGTATATGTAGAGAGAGAGTGTGTAGAGAGAGATAGAGACAAAAAGAATTTTTAGAGAGAGAGAGAGAGAGAGAGAGAGAGAGAATGTGTTATGTGCACATTATATGTGCATATACTAGGAGGCTAACCCACCCTAGGCATGTGAGCATGAGAGCATGGGAACATGCTCTAGTGGGGCAAGGGTTAGGTCTAACCTTGGGTTGAGGTTAGGGTCAGGCAACCAAGGGTCAAACATGGAAATGGAGAGTTAAGAGTCACTTGAGGGCCCTCCTATATAATAGGGGCATGGAGCACCCTAAAGGGATGTTCTGTTGTGTAGAGCATTGTATCTACTCTCTTGTCATTTCATGCTAGAGCTATGTGCTACTAGAGTGAAGTCATATCTCTTGGTGGTATGGGACACCAAGGTAAGGTATGTGGTACTTCATTGTATTTATATGTGCACGCCTGGTTTATGCATGTTTATGCATAGTGATTAGCTAGAGAGATCTTTAGGGTTTTACTTCATTGTATTTATATGTGCACCCTTGGTGGGCTCGGGGGTGGTCGGGTGGATGAGCATATGCCTGGTTTATGCATCTTTATGCATAGTGGCTAGAGAGATCTTTAGGGTTTTAACAGTGGTATTAGAGCCGTCTCTACTTAAATTTTGATGTTTTTCTCCTCTTAATTTTCTCTCATTATTTCAAAATTTTATTATTTTTAAAGTAAATTTTAACATTTACTAAGCAAAAAATGTTATTTTTTGGTTTGTTTTGGTGGCCTATGCGTTGGGAACATCAATATGGCGGTCGGAACGCGGTGCTTCTCGACTTGGATGGACATATCGACATTGCGGGGAACATCAATATGGCGGTCGGAACGCGGTGCTTCTCGACTTGGATGGACATATCGACATTGTGGGGAAATTCCATGAGTGGAAATGCTATTTTTCTCTGTTTTTATAGTTAAAATAAACATTTTATGGATTTTTTACCAAAATACTGCACTTGTTATTGTGGGTATTTTTTGGTAGAAAGGATTCTCTACATTTCTACAACTTTAAGGAATTTTTCCTAATTATTTAGGAATTTTCAAGAGCATTTTTATGGTTAAAAATGTATTTTTAATATATTTTTGTAGGTTTCCTGTGGGCATGCTATCAAATTTCTGTCGATTTTCTGCTGAAAAACAATAGGGGCAGCATGTTGATCTCTTTAAGGTTTTTTTTTTATATAAAGAAACTTCAAATTCATGATATTTTAAAAAAAATCATGTTGAGCCCTTTGACTTTCGGGATCCAAGATTTTTCTTGACCTTCTATATTCCGGGTCTTTTCATTTTCCACAATGGCTGTCCACATTCTGGGGTGACCATTCAGGTTCTGAAATTTTTTGACCGTTCGTATTCTAATGTGTTCGGGGTACACTAAAAATTTTGAAAACTCGTGGAAAATTAGACAAAGGTTATTTTCAAATTTTTGAATATCTGGGTTTATTGATCAGCATGTGGCATGTCCGTTTGGGTGCCTGTGACTAATCGAATTCCTTAAAAAATCTATTTTTTACCCAAAAAATTAGTAATTCCATTAAAATTATAAATTTTAATTGGATTTTAGAATTGTCGGGCAAAATTGAAAAATTTCATGATCGATGGGTTTCTTGGGGTAATTTTTTTAATAATTACCAAAGTTAGAAAAATTCTAGAAATTATTTTAAAAATCTTAAAAATTGGTATTTTTAAAATATCAATTATACTTTGGTAAATTTTATTACTAAAATTTTTTATAAAAATTCAGATTTCAAGTGCCATAAGATAGAATTTGGTGGATTTCAAAATTAGTAAATTTTGAGGTCCTAGAAAAATAGAAAAAATAAGGGAAAAAAATCATGATAATTTTTTTTCTCGAGAATTTAATATTTTCAGGGTTTATTCAGTGTTGAAGTATGTTTTTGCTGACATTAGATACATGTGGGTTATTCGCATATAATTAATACAAGTGTGCTTGGATTAATTCTAGACAGTGTTTTCATGAATTTTTACTGTTGTTGTTTAACCACTAAATGCTAATTAAAGCATTTTTTTTCTTATGTGCAGTCAGTTCTAGCGAATTGATTTGCTAGATCATTTTGGTCAAGGATGAGCAAGTGAAGTTAGTTTGAGTGAATCGTGATTTTTGAAGAACTTTATTACCATGGCTCATATTGACTTCTCAGTCAATGATAATGTCGATGAGATGAGTGATCATCCCACCTCAGGTAGGGAAGATCTTAAATTCCAAGTTGAAGAAGAGGAGGCTGTTAGAAAGAGTGATTTTTTGAAAGTGCCAGAGCGTCTAGAGGCAACTATTGCCAAATGCATTGACGAGATGGAGTCAATGAAGATGCAGATCTTAACTTTGCAAAAAGCTCTTTTGGTGGCACCTCCTGCTCCTACCAAAGTAGTTGCTCCGTCGTTTTTACCAAAGGTGTACGGCGGTGAGAAAAAGGAGAAGACTCAAGAATGTGTAGATACCTAGCTCAATAGGTGGACTACACACTTTGCCTTTCATCCATTCACTGATGCACAAAAGCTACAGATGGCACAGGGGTTATTGAAAGGGAAGGCATTAACCAGGTGGAACACCTGCTTCATAACTCCATATCACCCATTAGCAACCTTCAACTGATCAAAATTCACTTCAACTAATGTAGAAATGATAGAAAAATGCCTCCAAAATCCTCCTTTATGTTTCCAGTCCAAAATGAGTCTTTCTGGATCCTCTCACTTTAGCAAACCTTGTAGTCACTATCCCAGGACCTTACCCAACTCTTGGCTGACCCCCTTCTTCTCCCCTGCTGACAAAAAAATTGGCAAAAATTTGTTTCAAATGCTTGTGTCGCAGAAATGAAAAACTTTTGAAAGAAGTTTAAAACAGGTGTTTGTAGACAAGATCATGCTCACCTATCCTCCAGAGTATTATCCTGTAGTGGCAGCTTACTACAAACACTTGATCCCAATCTTCTTGAAACATGTCAGCTCCCTTCTTCCACTGACGTTATGTTGACTCTATCCTACCCTAGATGCCAGTAAATTGGTTCGGATAGTGATGCAGAATTTAACCCCTATATTCGTCCTCCTAGATCTCTTATTGTCCTCCCTGATTAGCTAGCATCAATCTATCATCCCTAAAGCTACACTAGACAGTCCCCTATGTTCTGTTGATCTCCAATTGACACTAATCTAACTGGACTTTAATGTTACTAATTCTACTCTTGGAGGTAGAATCAACCAACTCAGAATCCCTCTCTGGATCAGTAACTCTCTCTTTAATGTCTATCGTATCCTTCTAGCCCTTGAGCTGCCTTAGCTTCATGAAGATATGACTCCAAGGACACTTTGTTGTGAACAACTGACTACTATTGAGACTGATCTAATATCTGATTGTTGATTGCTCACGGCTTACTCAACTGGAACAAACTCTCTTAGATCTGAGTCCTCTAAGACCTCTAAACCCTCGACACTCAAACCAAACCAAAATATGACCCTCTAGACATCCAGCTGATCACTATCAAAAGTCACAGCTGCTCTAGAATGACCAATTTGCCCACAACCCAATCTAACTTCTGTCAGACTTCAATCCCTCAGACTTGACTTAGAAAACCTTCCCTTATATCCAAAATGATTAGAACTAACTTTTTACTTCATCAGCTGGCTCCTTAGACACATAGCTGCCCTTCTGACGCTTTCTTATAGCTTTCTCTCAACAGAAGATGACTTTTTATGTTAAAAGGGCAACTCAAACCCCCTAGATTGTTAGACACTTCTTCACATGTGCTCTACATCAACTCAAAAAAATTAGAACAACTCAAACTAGCTTCAAAACACAAACACTCATAGACTATGTCATATGTATAAGCTTCAAACTCATGGTTCTGTTCACAAAACAAAGAGAGACTGTCTCAACACCCTTGAGACAATGGGTTCAGAAGCAAAAACACACTAAAAACTTAGGGCTTTTATAGGTAAGCTCCACCCACTATCCTACCTACAGTGAACACACTGACTCAGACTATAGGCTTCTCCTAGATAGACTCTACTTAGCACACGACTAACCTATAATAGTAACAATTGAGCATGAATTGGGCTAAACATGTCTCTAATAGAGTCACCTTTCAGAGATAACTAGGGACACCTCTCCTACTCGATTCTCTGACCAAGATACTTCCTCTACTTTGATTTCCCCATATCCACCTCAATTGTATTGCGCTTCAAACTCTGTGACCTTCGAGAACTGAAAGCCCTCTCGTTTGTAGTTTTCTTCATTGTAGATCCTTCTCCTTCTTTACTGACTCTTGCTAAAAGGGTAGTTGAGATACCATTGTGAACCTTGAGCTGATTGTTAAGAGATCAGTGATGATTAGGGTTCGAATAGGGTTTGTAGGTTCATGCCAATGACAAATTAACCAACCAGTGCGCCTAGATGCAGTGTGTTGCAGGGCTGGGGAACCAAAAGGCAACAAGAAGCTGGATGTCGCCTCGTCGCCTTTTTGGAACCTTTGTGCCATCACTTCCCTTCGTCCATCCCCTTTTATTTTTGGTTTTTTTACATTTTCTCGTATCCTCTCCACTGCCACGTTGTCAATGCCACCTTGGATTCACCACATATCATCATTTATTTATTATTTATTCCCACACTCAATGTTTATTTTCAGCCTTGGGCACCTCTCACAACGTGTTGAATATTAACTCCATGAACTAACCACTTTTTCCACATTTGGGTGACAAAAGGGTTAGCTCATTTTGTTTTATTTGCCCGCACTCAATGAGAGAGCCTTTTTAACATTGTAGGAATAATCCTAAGGGAGTGCAAACGCGATCTATCTAATGGGAAATGAGATTTGAACATAGGACGTGTTGAATATCAACTCCAAAAACTAACCATTTTTTCCACATTTGGGCAACAGAAGGGTTTAGCCCATTTGGTTTTATTTACCCACACACCCAATAAGAGAGCCTTTTAAACATTGTAGTAGGAACAATCCCAAGAAACCGCAAAAGATCTATCCACCGACAGGAAGTGAGATTCGAACACAAAATGTGTTGAATATCAATCCCGAGAGAGAGAGAGAGAGAGAGAGAGAGAGAGAGAGAGAGAGAGAGAGAGAGAGAGAGAGAGAGAGAGAGAGAGAGAGAGAGAGAGAGAGAGAGAGAGAGAGAGAGAGAGTGTGTGTGTGTGTGTGTGTGTGTGTGTGTGTGTGTGTGCATGTGTAGAGAGAGATAGAGATGAATTGAAAAAGGTGCATGAGAGAAAGGAAGAAAGCTAGAGAGAGAGGGTGGGTGTGTGTGTGTGTGTGTGTGTGTGTGTGTGTGTGTGTGTGTGTGTGTGTGTGTGTGTGTGAGAGAGAGAGAGAGAGAGAGAGAGAGAGAGAGAGAGAAGAGAATATAGAGGGAGAAAGATTGTAAGAGAGGGGGATTGTGTGCATGTTGCTTGCAAGAGAGTGAGAGAGAGAGAGAGAGATAGAGAGAGCGTATATATAGAGAGCGATAGGAGAAAAGGTGTATAGAGAGAAAGAGAGAATTTGCATCTGTAGAGAGAGATAGAGAGAAGACAGTTCACATAGATGTCTTTGTGCATTTAGTAATGGTATGGCTTGGCATTAACCATAAGTTACACCTTGTTGAGATGGCTATAGCACTAAGTGGTAACATGGTTTCTTAATCATAAGTTATATCGCACTAGCGTTTGAGGTAGTAAGTGAACCTCAAGAATCTTTATAACATAGTGACCACACTGGGTCTTAGTACTAGTGTTTGTGTGATGACCACCCTGGGTCTTAGGTCTAGTGTTTGTGGTGGTAAGATGGGTGGTAGTAAGGGGACTTCAATACCCCTTGGTGCATTGTTGAAACTCTTTATGTATTACTCATCGTGTTGGTAAGTTCATGTAGATCTAGTGATGTCTTTGTGCACTTGGCTTGGCATTGGGCTTGGCATTGGCCATAAGTTACACCTTGTTAAATGGCTATAACACTGAGTGGTGACATGGTTTCTCAATTATTGATATGACTATAACATTTAGTAGTGACATGGTTTCCCAATCATATATAATATTCACAATAGGAAAGTGTTCATTTCCTCAAGTGTGAGCATTCTCTATGCTCGTATGGTTAAGATGACACATTGCACAACACCAAACCATCTCTTGGTGTGGATATATGTGAGAATTTTTTATGCCAATTCAGTGTGGTTTTGGTGACACATTACACACTAAACCATGTCTTGATGTGGATACAGGTGAGAAATCCCTTACAGCTCATTCACGCACCTATGTTGGCCTGATTGATGCAACAAAGATGCATTTATTTCTTCAACTATCATGCCCTAAATTGGAGTTTCCTCCTTTTTTGGATTCACCACTGTCAAAGTTTTTGGTATTTTGGAGATTCCTGATAGGGTACCCTTATTATCCAAGTTTACTACTTAACAATATTTTTAAAATGATAGGGTTCAGGTGATCAACAAATCATGAATCTCTAGTTCATCTAAACCTTAAAAAAGGTAACATCATTTGTTCAATCATTCAACTTCCCTTGTATATTGCACCTTGAGTTTAAGTGCTTAATTTGAGATATGAAGTCTTATATACCATTTATCCTTATTTCCATCTAGTTCTATAGAGTTGAGAAGCTACACTCCATCTATCAATAACACTTAAATACTATTTTCAATAAAGGATAATCAATCCTTTCGTTTAGTTTTAAGGGATCAAAACCTAGGAGGTCAGTGACATAGCACGTGTTTAACATAAAGGATTTATTTTCATATAGAGTTGCAAAAATATACATATATAACATGTTCTCCAATTCAAAAATGAAAAACTCATATATAAAAGGTGTATATAGATATTACAAAAATCCATAGATAAGAAATTTTTCTAACCGCTCCTTGAACATACATGCTACATAGTGTTTTTACATAGTGACCACCCAAGCTATCCAAACCATTTGCTACCTACTATGTCCTAAAGTTTGCAAAAATGTGACTTCATCGACATGTCCAAAGTTTGAAGAATGGTGACATCATCCACATGTCCAAGGATTCATATATCTTTTCAAATGCATCCAAGTGTCGAATCAAATCTCACTAGACCCATCAAACTTGTTCAAAGTATGAATAGGCAATTGATATTTGGTCTTGAAAATTTGCTTGCATGGCCACCTCCCTTCTCATAGCTTGTGCCATCCTCAACATATATAAGCTTTATGAGGGTAAAGGAGTGTTAACCTATTCCTAGGGTTAGGAAGAGCTACTGCCATTATCTTATATCAAGGAGTCAAGGTAGATACACCAAAAGGTCATACATTCAAGATATGAAGTAATGGTGTCCAAATCTACAACTTGGACGGGCGTGCGTAATGGTCCTATAGAATACTTATGGCAATTCACACTTCAAGAGCGTGTGGTAGTAAGTTAGGATGAAGTCCCAAGTGATATAATACATGGATATATTATGAGAATAGTCATTGTAATAGCATTAGGCCTCTTATGAGCATAAAGTGCCCGACTAGCCACAGTTTAAGTGAGTGTAAACACTTATGCCCATGTATATAAGTGAATATCTCTCATAATATAGGGAAATCTCCCATTGTGAAATAGAGTCTTTCTCTTTCTAATCTCTCTCTCTAATCCATGCTAGTGAGTGTGTGTGAATGAAGTGGGGTGAGAGAAGGGACGAGTGCACGTGGGGCAATGCGCTGGTGTGACAATGCTCGTAGGAGACATAGTGGAATTGCTTCTCAAGGAGTTATAGAGCTTGGAGATGTCAAGGGTTATAAGCTCGGCCATTGGAAAGATACTCACGACAATTGTGGTTCACCAGGTAATCTTCTTGTTGGATGTGTTTCAAGGGGGGTTAGGGTGAGCCAAAACATTTTTGGCACCGCTCTGCTAGGGAATCATCCCTTGGCTTTTTCCATCATTTTCCTCCAATCTACACATTACCCATTGCCTATTGTCTTGATTAGTGATTTTCCAAGAAAAAGATGTGGTTTTGATGGGTGGTGATTTGTGTGTGATTTGGTGTAGAATAGCTCTCTTTTTGGTTTTATAAAGAATGCCTATGCTCTATCCAATGATGTGCTCAATGGTGTGAATTAATTAGTGATTAGCGGTTAATTAGAGTCCTTGATTAGTCTAAAAAGGGAAAAGATTAGTGGTAGGATAAATTGTTGATTAATTCTTAAGCACCTTTTTCCATAACTCATTAAGGCTAACAAGCATTGAATGAAAAGATGCCAATGAGTTGTCAATTTCTCCATTTACTTGTTCATATTGTTGGTATATAACTAGGGGTACTAGAGGTATTTCTTGCTCATATTGTTAATATACCTAGAGGCATTAGTGGCCTTCTCATAGGTTTTTCCTTGCTGGAATATTAACATACAAGGGGTGGTACTAGAGGTACTCCTTGCTCATATTGTTGATATAACTAGAGGTGTTGATGGCCTTAGTGGTGGCTTCCTTGCTAAAATATCAACCTGCATGATAGTACCTATTAGTCTCTCCAATTGAGCTTTATGGGTTACCCATGCATCATTATTGGGTCAAGTTATATAAGTGTCAAAGTTTAAGGAGAAAAAGATTTTTTGATAGTCTAATAGGTGTCCAAAAAATATCCCCAGGGGTTGACTTGATATTCCTATTCCGTCGTTACCTTGGGAGAGAGATATTTACTTTTTAGTAATATAGATTCAATTGCAATTATTCCTATAAGGTGGGAAGGATGATTTATTATAAGTTGCATGTGCCCCTCTCTCATTTGATAGTACAAATTTTTTGTTCTTTTTAGCACTTTCAAAGGCATCCATTTGGCATTTGGACACCTTTCCCTTGGTTTCCCCAATCACTTGGAGTCAAAGACTACATGTTAAAGTTTGGGTTTAACCGTTGTGTTTAATGTCTCAGGGATTTACACGCATGTTGTGTTGGTACTACGTAGTGTTTTTCCTAGCGACATGCCATCAAATGTTAATGTTGGTCTTACATCCAATATTTGTCCATGAACCATAGTGTGCTAGTTGTGGATACATTTCTAATTTCCATTGCACTTGCACCTCATGCGAAAATCCAATGATAAAGGTGTGTGTAATGTTTGACATTGATGCTATTGGTGAATGTGATGATATTGTGGGGGTTTCTTCTCCTTTAGATTGCTACCATGTGTTAACTTTTAATGGACCAAAACTAGGTATTTTCTTTTACGATGCTCATAGTAATTAATTACTCTCATATAGAAGTTTACCTCTTCAAAACCTATGTAGAAGTTAAGGACAAAATATTTTTAATAAACTCCTAATCCTACTCTTAATTTTAAGTGTAATAACATTAATAAAAATTTTAAAAATACCAAGACTAATGTGATTTTTGAGGACTTTTTGCATAAAAGCACATAAATGACACAAATTTAAAATTTTTGACAAGCATGTAGTTTTCCTTATGGATTTATCTAGTATACCCCTATGCCTCACATGCTATACTTTTTTGTACAATTTCCAACACCAAAAACATAAAAGTAACTTAAAAATCAACATACTTTGATAGAAATACTCCTATGCCCCACATGATATACTCCTTTATGCAGTTTCCATAAAAAATAACTTCAAAATCAACATATTTCAATAGAAATACTCCTATGCCCCACATGCTATACTCTTTTGTGCAGTTTCCAACACCAAAACATAAAAATAACTTAAAAATCAACATACTTCAATAAAAATACCATAACTAGAGTCATTAGTACTTACCTCTCAAGTCGATTTGGTTGGAATATCCACCCAATTATCATGCCTGTAGTCTAAGGTTAATTTGGGCATATAAACTCCTTGGTTTTACTCTCGTAAAAGAATCCAATTCCTACCTGAAGGAGGCGCCTATTTCCCATGCATCTAGGAGACCACAAAAGTTGAGAGATTCTAGGAAAACCATCTAGAGAATGTAGGAGATGAATTAGGAGTATCAAGACATCATCCATGATTCATTCGACACCTTGTACTCAGCCTATTTAAGAGGCACCTTCTCATGAATGATACATGAGTCATTACTCTTATGTTGAAATCATCATTATGCTAATATCATACTAATCATGTGTGTTTTACCAAGTGCTCTAGATTTTCTCTAGGTCTCATTTCATTATACATCAACATGGGTTTTCTTGTGATCTATGAGCCTCCATGATTTTGCTACATTTGGTATCAAAGCCTTGTTACCTTTCCAAGCTCCATTTTTACTTGATGAACTCCCTACATTAAGTATGATTAAGCACTACATTTTACCTGATTAACTCCCTACATTAAGTATGATTAAGCACTAACTAGTCATCTTTTAGCTCATTTCTCTCCCATTCGGCTATCATTAGCAAAGCTTGCTAGTGGAGTTGCTTCCAGATTCAGAGGCGCGCAGGTGGCCTGGTGGAATTGAAGAAAAACATCAATGTTTTGCCGGGGCAGGAGCGACTACAGCAGACGCTTGGTTTTTTGGAGGAAATCAAACACTATGAATAGTGAGTTAATCAAGCACTATGAATAGTGAGTTAATCTCACTAATCACCCCTAATCTTAGTGCTTTGCTTCAGTTAATCATTTCATCCTAACATTAGGATGTGTTTACAAGCTCCCATCAGGTCACATTATGTTTGCCCCCTAGTTTTGGATCCCTAATTGCTCACTCCAAGAGTTAATCAATTCCCATCACGACCACATAATCATCACATAATCAAATAATGACCACATAATCATAATCATAATCATAATCATAATGACCACATAATCATAATTCCCATCACATAATCATAATCACTACCATAATCACTAAAGCCATGAATTTCTTTGAATTCCTATGTACTCACCTGCGATTGTACGATGAAGGAGACCAAGGTCCTTGCATATATATTTGTATAAAGCTTTAGACACTGCTTGGGAGAGTCTCCTAAGTAAGACCTTGCTATCAACATGGCTACTCCAATGCATTTGTATGGTGAAGGAAACTAAGATCCTTGCATATATATTTGTATCAAGCTTTAGACACTGCTTGGGAGAGTCTCCTAAGTAAGACCTTGCTATCAACATGGCTACTTCAATGCACATTGAAAGGTTTAATGGGGTAGGTTTTCATACATGGCAAGTCAGGGAAAGGTTCATTCACATGAAAAAGGGATTATGGGCAATTGTAAATGGGAAAGAAGAAAAACCAAGGACAAGGGAGGCAGAGATCACATGGGAAGCTAAGGATGAAAAAAAAAAGCTTTTGCCATCATAGCTTTAGGACTCAGTGATAATTGCATTCATCACATCTTAGATGCAAATATTAGATGCAAAGTCCTTATTTGAGGCATGGGAGACTATGGAAAAAATATTTGGGAAAACATTCAAAAATTAGCCGTAAAATTCAATTTTTCAAACTTGAAATGAAACCATCTGACTCATTTCCAACTCATATAAATCACATGAAGATTCTAATGTCCCATCTAGCAGATGTTGGGATAAAGATGTAGTAGCTGTCTTATTAAAAAGTATGACCGATGAAGAGTATGGACATTTAGTCGCTACTCTAACAAATCTTCCAGAACCTTCTCTAGAAGACATTCAAGCTGCACTCCTTAAGGAGTACAAGAAGAAGCAAGGGAAGACCAGTGCTTCCACTAGTGTTTATGAAGGAGCATACTACACGAAAAACAAGTTCTCCGCTAGGAACTTCATCAACAAGAAGAACCTCACTAACTCAAAAGAAAAGAAAGAAGAACAACTTCAAGAAGAGGTCTCCAAGGAGGCCAACTTTATTGAAGCGAATTGGTATTTTTGAGTAGCCTAAGGTTTTAATGTCCCTCCCAAGTTAAAACCTCTCCTTTCTAAACGTAACTTTCCAACTCTGAAGAACTCTGAAGCTTTGTAAACATCATTAGATTCACTCACATGACTATCTATGGGCATGGCATTGTAAACATAACAAGTAAGTCTAATGAGTTCAATAATTGTCATCATAGCTAGGGGGATGTAGCATTATCATGATTATTTGGTTGAGGGGGTATTTGTTGGGGTATCCACCCAATTATCATTCCTATAGTCTAAGGTGAATTGGAGCATATAAACTCCGTGGTTTAACTCTTGTAAAAGGATCCAATTCCTACGAAGGAGGCGCCAATTTCCCATGCATCTAAGAGGCCACAAAAGTTGACTATGATGAGAGATTCTAGAAAAACCATGTAGAGAGTGTAGGAGATGATTTAGGAGTATCATGATGAAATCATCCATGATTCATTCTACACCTTGTACTCAGCCTATTTTAGAGCCACCTTGTACTCAGCCTATTTCACAGCCACCTTCTCGTGAATGATACATGAGTCATTACTCTTATGTTGAAATCATGATTGTGCTAATTATCATACTAATCATGTGTGTTTAACCAAGTGCTCTAGATTTTCTCTTAGTCTCATTTCATTATGCATCAACATGATTTTTCTTGTGATCTCTATGAGCCTCCATGATTTTCCTACATTCAATTTCACAGACTCCTAGTGGAAAAAGCAAATGATATTTTTGTAGCTCATTATAGCCCAAGGTAGGAAGGTTTGGGGGCAATTAAACTTCATTTAAATCTCTACTTAGCACTTTATTAATATCAAAGTAGGAGCTTAATAAATAAGCACATAGCTAAACCTCTTTTTTCACCTCTTCTCTTGATTGATGAGCTCACTTTCCATACACACATAAGTGACAAGTTTGTGATAAGTTTCAAATGTTTAAGTGTCCACAAACTAATGTCCATCCTATCTTAGCCATGTGATGACCATTTATTGCCACTTACAACACACACCTACTCATGAAAATGGGGCATCTACCGAAGCCATGTATCAATATTCCGAGTCACCTACATCCCATGCTAGCAGATAAGTTGGGATTATATGTATATCTTGACTCTTTAACACTCTCCCTCAAGCTTTAAGTCCATCTCAAGAACCACCCCCTTCTTCTAACTAAAACTTCTATGCATTGAGGCCTTTGTAAAGATAAAGATATTAGCCACTTGTTCATCTTTTTTGACATATACCAAGTGAATATCACTTGGTATATGTCAATACTGAAGACCTTTGTAAAGATATTAGCCACTTGTTCATCTTTGTTGACATATACCAGCTTGCTATAACTTTTTCCCTAATATAGTGGTAATGTAGCTCAATGTGCTTAGTCCTGGCTTAAACATAGGATTGCATGTATGCCACCCATGTTGTCACAATTATTGATAATTGCATCTTTGAGATAGATTAATCCATGTCCACAAAGTAGCTTTTAAAGCCAAGCAACTTCACATTTTGCCATTGTACATCATCTTTAGCACGTCATTCAGGATTATTTGTATAACTTGACTCTTCAACACTCTCCCTCAAGCTTAAGTCCATCTTAAGAACCACCAACTTCTTCTAACTAAAACTTCTCCACATCCAAGGCCTTTGTAAAGATATTATCCACTTATTCATCTTTGTTGACATATACCAAGTGAATATCACCTACTACTAGAACTTTTTCCCTAATATGGTAATGTACGTCAATGTGCTTAGTCCTAGTAGGATTGCATGTATGCTACCCATGTTTTCCCTAATATAGTGGTAGTGCACCTCAATGTGCTTAGTCTTAACATAAACATACGATTGCATGTATGCTACCCATGTTGTCATAATTAATGACAACTGCATCTTTGATAAGTTAATCCATGTCCACAAGGTAGCTTTTTAAGCCAAGCTACTTCACATTTTGCCATTGGACCTCCTCTCTATACACTATCTATGATAGATAAAGTAACTGTGGATTGCTTTTTAGAGCAACCATTACTTCAAGCTAAGCTACTTCACATCTTACCATTGCATCTCCTTTGTTACAATATTTGTGCTAGACAAAGTAATCATGGGCTTCTTTTTAGAGAAACCCATAGTTACTTCAAGCTAAGCTAATTCACATTTATTGCGCCTCCTCTCTATACATTTTCTATGCTAGACAAAGCAGCTGTGGGTTGCATTTTAGAGCTCTATCTCCCTGACTAAGCATGAAACTGCTATAGTAGACCTCATGTCAAATTAATTACTAGCCCAACCTCTATCTGTGGTGGTAGACAAAGCAACTGTGGGTTACTTTTTAGAGCTCTAACTCACTTTGCTAAACTCCCCACTAGACATGATATCACTAGTAGACCTCATGTCAAATGAATTACTAGCCTAATTGGCATATAACCTTGAACATCAATGAACATCAGCCTTATGTCTATAAGTAAAGGGAAGGAGCTCCTAATAATTGGCATCTTTCCTCTATCAAAGTTCAAAAAAGATTAACTTTCAAGAAGTATGAGTTTAGAAAAACATAATATTTAATGTCTAAGAGGTTTTTCCCCTAAACCACACCATTGTAAAAAAAAGGGGTGTTATTGCCCGCTTTGGCCTCTCCTAGAAACACATTCACAAGAAATTACCTTAGCAAGCTACAACCGTCATGGGGATCTTTCCAATGGTTGAGCTTGAGCACATTGTTTCAAGAGCTCCATACCTCCTTGGGTAGCAGTTTTTATCATCGTTTCCTACAAGCATCGTCACACCGTCGAATTAGACTACGGGTCCTTGTCTCTCCTCTTACCTCAAACCACTCATACACACTCATGAGCATGCATTAAATAAGATAATTAGCAAGAGTAAGACTTAATTGCACAATGGGAGAGTATGCTACATTATGAGAGAAAATGACATATATACAAGGCCATACGCACACTTAAACTGTGGTTAGTCAAGCACCCAAAGGCTCATAAGTGGTTATACAATGCTTAATATCATAATACATGCATGAAGTACATTCAACTTGTTATCACATGCTCTTGAAGCAGGAATTACCCCATAAATATTCCATCAGGTTTCCTATCCAAGTTGTAGATTTAGACACCACTGCTTCGTAGATAACAATGAAGCTCCATAGCAATAATAGTAACAATAGCAACAATGAAGCTCCATAGCACCAATAGTAACAATACCAACAATGAAGCTCCATAGCAATAATATTAATAATACCAACAATGAAGCTCCATAACAACAATAGTAACCCTCTCCAATATGGTTTTACTAGCAAAACTATGTGGATGGGGAATTTGACATGCCATGCAAAACATGTGGAGGGGGCCTTTGACATGCCATGCAAAACATGTGGAGGGGTCTATGACATGCCATGCAAAGGGATTGCATGTAGGGACCTCTATACTAGTTGAAGATAAGGGTTTTCATAAAGATAAGAGTTTTTACATATCTTGCACTTTGCAACAAAGAAGTTGTTGAATTTTTTGTATAAGCATTCTAAAGGGTTATATACTTTCTTCGTACAAGAATTATAAAGGGTTATTTACGTTATTCCATCATGAGAAGCTAACTAACTTCCATGAACTCACTCTGCTAAGTTTTCTTATAGAACGGAATATTTATCGTCCCCCCCATTACTTACAAAAGTAAAATAAGCTAAAAGACAGTTATAATAACGAATAACAATAGACACATCTTTTATAAAATATAACTTCATCGAGCACTCTCCCCATTGTGCACTCTAACATGCCAACATGCTATGAAGTTAGACTATCAAGTCTCTACCATTGCCTACAAAATCATGATGGAGGAACCTCTATACTAGTCATTCTCATATGGTGTGATGTCGTTTCATGGTCTTGATGAAGCTCCATAGTAATATAGCAATCCTTTCCATGTTAGATATTTGGTAGTACTACATTGTGAGGCCATGTACTTATGCCATGGACACTTTTATCCTATTGGGTTTTTTCCCATGGCCATGCAGGTGTGAACGGGCACCTTAGGATTAGCTAGTATATAAGCAACCTCATCCTCACTTTAGGGGCTGTTCATTTTATACTTCATTGTACCTTATTGCTCCAAGTGAACTAGCCTTCTACACTCTCTCCCTCCCTTGTGTTACCTTTAATCTATGAACATTGAATGAGTGAGCATTTTGCAACTTTGCTTCAAAGCTAACAATGGTATCAGAGGAAATTTTTTCCATAGCTTTGTTTTCTGATTTTCTCCATTACTTGTTTCTCTAGTTTTCAAGCTACATAACTTTACAAGCTTTCTATAGCTTGTTTCTCTCTTACATATTTGAATTTTCTATAGAGTGGAGCTCAGGAGGTGTCATTCAATTTTTACTTAAAGTTTTCAACTACCGTGTGGAGAACCTTGTGTGCAAAAAGCTCACACAGTCGGCTCTACAGTAGCATGTTTGGTGGTTTCCATTTGAGTGAAGACTGTAACATACAATCGGGAAAATACCTTCTAGACAATAGGTAGCTACACAACGATCGAGTACACTGCAATCATGGAGTTAGCCGATTCCAGTTCCATTGATTACAGCATCTACATCCGTTAATTAGTTAACGATTATTGACAATTTTCGTCGACAAGTCCAGAGAGATCCATCAAGTATTCCATCATTTTTCACCACTTCATTATAGTGTGATATGTGGCATATAAAATCTGTAATCATTTACAATTTGTTAATTGCTCAAACAATCCAATCACTCACCTATACATCGAAAGTTTTTCCAATTGCTTGATTGAGCAATCATCCATTTGAGAAATCATGAATAATTATATTATTTGGCTTTTATAATCGCTTGCCTGAACAATTGGTGAGTCTTCTTCAATCATCAACTTCTTCAATCATTTGCATTATTATTCTCCAATTGTCGACTTCTTTAATTGTTCATTCTACAATCCAATCGTCTGATTAATTGCCAGCTTCTCTAATCTCGTTGTGCATAGAGAAATCACTTTGATTTTCCAATCACGAAACTTTTCCAATTGGTGTACTTTTCCAATTGTATGATTCAACTTTTTTAATAGTCCAATCAGTGTCCAATTATATGATTCAACGTTTTTAATAGTCCAATCAGTGATTTTTCAATTGTTCGATCGATGACTTTTCAATTATCCGATCAATGACTTTTCAATTTTCCAATCACAATCATCCAATCAATGTTTTCCTATTGTATCGGTATTCTCCAATCACCGATCCGTGATTTTTAATTGACCAATCGCACCCCTCTGATCGTCCATATCTCTAATCATCTAATCTTACAATTCATCAATTGTGATCTAGCAGTGATGATGAGGCTTTAGTAACCAAGCATAAGGGCAAGAAATTTTAGCAGAAGACCAATTCTAATAAAACTTATGTGGCTAAGGGTGATACCGGATAGCCAAAGAAGGTTACCTATCAATATTACGAAAAGCCCAGCCATCTAATTGGAAATTTCTTTAAACTTCAAAATGAAAAAAAGAAAAAGAAGGAATTCATCAGTTTTGCCTCTGACAATCAAAGTTTAAAGAAAGATGACTCCGCTAATGTCGTTGTTCATCAAGACTTCTCACTTATGGCTATTTGCATTTATCATCTTGAATAAGATGCCTGTTTTGGTGTAACTCGCTGAGAGTGGGATTTGAGATAGTGGTGCTTCTAGGCACGTAACTTCTCAGAGACATTTGGTTAAAAACTTGGAGAATGAGCAAAGTGGCCACATTGTTACGTGTGCCAACAATGCCTTTACCTTGTTGGTGAGATAGTTCTCACTACTATTGGTGGTGAGAATCTTTGTCTAGAAAATGTACTTTTTGTTCTAGGTATTTACAAAAATCTACTTACTGTGCCCACTTACAGCAAAATGTGATAAATGCATTGTCTATGATAGAGAATACGACAAACAATTTGTGCTTACTGGATCGTTAACGATAGGTGGTTTGTACAAATTGGATATATATGACAAGTGTAATGTTGCTTGTCTGGCAAACATTTCTAATACAATGAAAGATTCCCAACTGTAGCATGCTAGGTCTAGCCATACTTTTATTAGTGGTTTAATACTTTTACAACAATGTAGGATCTTTCTCATCTTGATCCAGCACCAAGATATGTTTGTGAAGGATACATCCTTGGCAAACTTACTCGCCAACCTTTCCTAAAGAATGCAATTGATAGAGCTAATCACAAATTGCAAATCATACACAGTGATGTATGGTCCAATGAGGACTACTTCTTTGTAAGGAAATTTATATTTTGTTACATTCATTGATGATTATAGCAAATTCGGGTGGTCTTACCCGATGAAAGCAAAATCAAAGTTATTTTCTCATTTTTAACATTTTGTTGCTATGGTTGAAAATGAAACTAGCTTAAAAATCCAAACTCTCCATTCCAAAACAGGGGAGGAAATATATTTCCAATGCATTCAAAAGATTATTTGGTACAAAAAGGCATTAGGTATCAATGTAAAACTCCTTATACACCATAGAAAAATGGTGTTTCTAAGAGATACAACAAGACTCTCATGGAGATGGTTAGATGTCTGGTTAAAGGTTAGCAGCTTCCACCCAAGTTTTGGATCGAAGCAGTTATATGTGCTACATATGTACTATGAATAGGTGCCCCACTAAAGCTTTGAAGACTATCACTCCCCATGAGGCTTCATTAAATCAAAAACCTAAGGTTGAACACATGCGTGTTTTTGGTTGTTTGGCATATGCACGTGTCAACACAAAATTGAACTAAGCTTGATGATAAGGCAGTGAAATGTATTTTTATCGGCTACAGTGCACATGCATGTTTTTGGATGTTTGGCATATGCACATGTGCCAACACAAAATCAAACTAAGCTAGATGACAAGGCAGTGAAATGTATTTTTATCGGCTACAATTCTGAAAGCAAAGGTTATCATGTCTACAATCCTCTCTCTAAGAAGACTATTGTCAATAGGGATGTCATTTTTATAGACAATTCTATCTATCCATTGATGGAATTCAATAAGCATGCCTATGGAAATTCTCCGAACATGTTTGATGAGTTATTACCTGTGCCAGTTTTTGTTGATTTCTCAAAAGCTTTTACCTAATGATCCTTGTTTGTTGCAAGGGGGGAATGCTCAAAGATTTGATGCACCAATTCAGATTAGCTTGCTGCTGGTGGCAAGAAATGTTAAAACATCAACAATCAATGAATCTAGGGTTATGCCTAGATGGGTTAGAAGCACATTACAGGATAGCAAATTGTTTACTCCTTTGTAGAGTACAACCAGATCAATGCTTGAACCACTTCTTTAGCAGAGATATTGCAGAGTTTCAATTTTCTTATCAAGTTTGTGTTAGCAAATTTGATGCAGTGTATCAACTTTAAGAAAATTTGTTTGTGCATGCAAAGATGAAGCATCACTAGAGTTGAATATATTAAAGACTTTCTAAAATCTATGTTAAATTAGGGAATAGACAAGATCCATAACTCAAATGACTTAACTTTACATGGTTTTTTGAGTTAAAGAAGTCCTCAAATCTATGTTAAATTAGGGAATAGACTGTGTTAAATTAATTTAACATAGATTCTCTAATTTAATATAATTTAACATGTCTATGTTAAATTATGCAAAAATTGGTTTGGAGGTGGCTATAAGGCTCAGTGGTGACATGGTTTCTCAATCATATATAATATGCATAATAGGAAAGTGGTCATTTCCTACCTATTATGCTTTGTACTTTGCTATATAGCAAGTAGAGAATTTTGAAAAAAAATGCATTTCTCGTTTTAAGTATAGATTGTTTCAAAGAAATTCCTACAAAGAAAATGCTCTCAACACAAGATATTAGTTGAAAAAAAATATCACGTGGTAACAAAATAGTCTTTCATGGTCATCATTTAGATGTTCTTTTATTTTTTTTAAATCTAATTTTTTAAATTTACTTTGAAAATTTCTTAAATACATTAGTGTACTCAGTGCTATATAGTAATTTTTACTGTAAAGTGCTATATAGCAACGTTTGTTGGTATATATTGGTGTGTCTACTATATAGAAGTGTACTCTCAAACTGAGTGCTATATAGTAATGTTTGTTGCTCTATACTGGTGTGTCTCTGCTATATCGAAGTGTACTCAATGCTATATAACAATGTCCTAAAATGTTATATGTAACAGTAATCAATTAATAGTAGAGTGTTTATTGCTATAAATCCATGAGTTTATTGTTACATATCAACGTTTTAGTGCTATAAAGCAATTATAATTAGTGCATAATATTCACATTTGATTGGTGTGTAATCTATAATCCTACCTTACTTTATGATATTAAAATAATTCATCTACATGCTTAACCCCAAACACTTCTTATGTTTTTTGGTCTTCTTGTGTCCTCTGGTATTCCTCCAATATTAATTCATGTACATGCTTAACCCCAAACACTTCTAGTGTCCTCAAGTATTCATCCAATATTAAGTGATAGCCTACTGCAGTAGAGCTTAAAGGCAAGTAAAGGACATGTGCATGATTTTTTAATGCAGGAGGTATCAACCAAAGAGGTAGAGAAGTAGTAAACTGCATTCAGTCTACTCCAAGTGAAGATATGAAGATACTAAACCTACACTAGTATTTTGACATGAACACCTTGCCTTTTAAGTATACTAGTTTTAAAGTGTTTGATTGCTACACCATAAGTTGATTATGCTCTTTCCTACATAACACATCCTCGGTAGTAACTTCTACTACATAACACATCCTTTGTAGTAACTTCTACTATAAATAGCTACAAGCCCCATTATTAAGGCTTCAGAAGAGAACGTAATCTACTTCAAGAGGATAGAATCAAGAGAAGAGAAGCATGTTAATGTCATTTTTTACTCCAATTTTGTAATGGGTCATCGTTAGGATTTTGATGTAATAAATCATTGGTAATTGTTAAGAGTCTACCTTATTAATTCCTGGAGTCCATGTAAAGGCTGATGTTATAAAGCCATTATCCTTATGAGTCTTTGTTATGGATGTTTAGACTAATGTGAACACATGGGAATAGTATATAAGTGACCTTTTTGGCACTTATTATATACATTCTTACATGTAAAAGGGGAAAGCCCTTGGAAAACTCGTGTGTGTGTGTGTGTGTGTGTGTGTGTGTGTGTGTGTGTGTGTGTGTGTGTGTGTGTGTGTGTGTGTGTGTGTGTGTTTTCAGTCTTCTACATCAGCAGTCAGAGAAACTCCAAGAACCATATCCAACTTGACTAGTAAAAACATTAAACATAATTATATAACAATAGATTTGTGTACAATAATTATATTACAAGTACAAGGAGAAAGTGACTCCATTAAGTGAAAAAGGAACTTGTTGTTGTAGAGCATAAACCACGAAAATATTTGGAGAGAATAGATCCTGTTACCTACTCCATTCAAACAGACAAACATAAAGTTAGCCCGTGTGTGTCTTACAGGTGTCAAAGGACCTATCACGTGTTATAGATGTCACCCAAAGTAGCTTATGGTTTATGCAGTGATGGGATCAATCCCTTTGATATATCTAGAATATAGTATTATCTCAAAGTAAAGGGGTAATCTACCAAGTGGAAGATAATTGGCTACAAAGTGATCTCAGTTAGAGAGATCCAATATTGTTTCTTATGAAAGATGATTAACATCTTAGTATTCCTAAAAAGAATCAATAGATACCACTAATAAAGTCAGTAGAACATCCTATCAAGATGTAAGCACTCGGGTATCTCAGAGGATAGTCCCTAGAAAATATCACAACAATCCAAGTATTGTTCATACAGTTAAGCAAGTCTTAGAAAACTACATGTGTATAAGAATAACATAATCACTACTTATCAGTAGTATTATGAAATACTTTCTAGTGGCGGCCTCCATGCAATTCTCCAAGCTATTTACATCCTTACATAACCATTCTTCATCTAACAACCCGAAGGGTTGAATTCTCAGATTATACGTTATTGTAACTAATTCTTTGGCCTATATTGAGGTCTAATAAAATTTCCAGAATCCGCCGAGTGTTTCAGCATGCCCGATTATAGGCCATTAGCCGGTTATCACAGTAATACACATCCATATGCAGTGTACCGTCAATTAGCATTTGAGGATAAACCTCAACGTGCTAGTATAAATCCTTATTGACTTCAAAAATCAGTTTGTATTGATTTTAAAAAACCTGGAAAATATCATACATGATATTGACTCCCTAGTTAATACAACCCAGAAAAAACCAAAAAATATGATATTGAATCCGCGTTATTAGCCCTGCTTATCAATCGGTGATACAAGATCAACACGCACAGAAAACCAAGGTTATGAGCCATGCTCAAATTTATGTTAAAATTTCTGGAAAAAAACAAATAAACAAGACTCATATACTAGCGTAGCTTATTCATAAGATATGCATATGCTAGCATTATCAGTAAAATCAAAAAACTAAGAATCTTTTCTTAAAAACACTTCAAAATTGATTGTGGTATAAAAACCAAGAAACATCTCTAAAAGACCAGCATGTAAATTATCCAAAATCAGATATGTATTACGTATAGGATTCCCAAAGGTCATCATCCCATCATGTAATACAAGTCATACACAGGCATTAACACAATATGGATTTCCATGTAGTCATAAACCCATAGGTCTGCAACATAAGCACATAGTTACCATCGCTAAGGGATTCAGTATCATCATGCGAGGTAGATCAACAAGAGTTACCTGAGAGGAGGAACTCCCGGCCGATGCTAACTCTAGAGACATGGCAAACAACCACAAGACAATCTATGGGCTAAGTGAGTGTCTCAACACTCACCTTGCTCCCTTTATATAGGTAGAGCTTGGAGGACGCTTCCAAACCGCTATCAACACCTCTCACCAGCGCATCTGCAGAGCCATAATCTGCATTTGTCGGCTTCCTCCATGTAATGTGCAGGTCCATAAACTTTAGAGAGCTAGCGTCGGCTTGCCAGAAAGAAAGCATTAGCATGCGGCCAACGTGGGCTCCACAGAAATGAACAAATCTGTCAGGCGAGTAAAATCTCACATGCACGAGATTAGGTGAGAGTACTAAAGAGTCATCATATGCGAATGGTCCCGAAATGTAGGGTCATATGTGTGAATCAATTTATTAATGCTAAGGGATGCATCTAAACAAAGATGTAGAAGAGAGAGTGTTTGTGTGTGGTTGTGTGTGTGTATGTGTGTGTGGGGGGGGAGAGAGAGAGAGAGAGAGAGAGAGAGAGAGGAGTATTTTTTAGTGAGTTTGTGTGTGTGTGTGTGTGTGTGTGTGTGTGTGTGAGAGAGAGAGAGAGAGAGAGAGAGAGAGAGCATTCCATTATGTGTTATGCCTTTCATTCCCTTGCATTTGTGTGTGAGATAGTGAGCTATCTCATGTAGCAGAGCAACCACAGTGAGTGACAAACTAGCAGAGTAGACACAAGTAGAGTGAGTGACCAAGTAGAACCAACATCTTAGAGCTCAGCTTGATGCAGGTAACTAGTAAGCTCCCAGATAGTTACACACTCATTGTAGCTTGGGCCGAGGTGGAAAGTAGCACCTATTGCAAGAGAGATAAAGAGACAAAGACAAAGGCAGTTCCTATTAACAGTTGGATGTGGGTCACCAAGAGGATACCCACTCCACACTTACTAGCACACAACTCATTGCCCAAACCTCAAGCACACTGCACACACTCTCTTTGTGGAGATTGAGATACCTTAAAAAATATTGGGATTTACATTGATTAAGATGTTGAAAAAGGTGGATTTATTGATACCTTTAAAGATTCTTTGAAGTAGTAAACAACAACAACATGCTACTGCAAGCCCCTTTTGACAAGGATGGAACCTACTTCAGGAAGGAGGGCATGTTTTTGTACACTAATTTTTGTGATAATCTATCATTATATGATTTTAATGTATTAAGCCATTAATAGTTGTCAAGAGTCTAGCTTGTTAGTTTATGGAGACCGTGTAAAGACTAATGTGTTATAAAGCTATAGTCTTTTTTTAGTCTGTTTAATGGATGTTTTGCCTAATGTGAACACATGGGCAAAGTATATAAGTGACTTTTTTTCCACTTATTGTACACACTCTTACACATTATAGAGAAAGAACTTGGCAAACTTATCCCACAAATTTCCAAAAGTAAACTATGTGCCATTTTTTTTTCCCATTTGATCTGGCTAAAAAGAAGGATGACTCTTCATGGCCTCCCAATTTTGTTGAAAAAGAAAAGAGTGGCCTATCGTGTGAACCCTTTTTTAAGCCTTTTTTGTTTTAAAAACAGGGCAGCCAATATTGTGGTCACCCTCAGCCACCCAAAACCATGTTTAGCTGCCCTTTAAACCTATACAAAGGGCGGCCAATAATATGGCCACCCTTCATGAGCCCTTTTTGGAACTTTTTCTTCTAGAGTGTATGTGTTAAATGAGGGCTCTAAATGATCTTTCTCCCTGATTTTGTACATGTGTTAAATGAGGGCTGGCAATGGTCTTTCTCCCTAGTTTTGTAGTGATGTGTGTGTGTTAAATGAGGGCTCGTAATGGTCTCTCTCCCTAATTTTGTGTATGTCTACCATATACATGTCTAGAGGGTCTAGGCACTTGCATATGAGGATTAACAAATGTGACGTAACTTGTCACACTAGAGCACTTAAGGTGTCCCACTTTCCTTAAGGGTTGTGCATCATTTCACTATTCTAGACAAGTTTTCCTAGATTGCTTATATTAGGCCTTGGTTTGCATGTGTGCTACACACGGTTTGCATGTATGCTATGTGCATCTCAATTCAAAAATCTGCATTTTGGTTGGTCCTTCCTAATGGAAAAACCGTTCATTTCATGCTTAATTCTAAACTTGCTTGAAGCCACCACCCTTCAAAACCCTACAAGCTAGATTATGTCTCTATCAGGCCAAATTTTGAATTTATTGCTTATGTGGATGGTTGGAACCGATTATAACTCCATATTCTTCTTTTTGAACATGATGAGACAATGCGTCTATATCCAACAAAGAGTAGGGCCATCAACACTGACACCATCATGCAGCCCTAGCCGCCACGTTAGTGCATATATTTATGGGGTCCCCTGCATTGGTGGTGTCATATTTCTAGGTGAGAATGCCTCTTTTAGGATGGGCAGTTAAGTCGGTTAAGATTGTGGCTTATGGCAATGCTGAAATTTGAAGCCTTTAGAGAGCATCAAAGCTAAATGAAGCCAATAATATACAAAATTCTCTGAATTTTACACATAAATATAGATATTTCGATAGAATTTGAAGGTCAAGCTAGTTTATGGCCTTCCAATTGAAGGTTAGGGAAAGCCTTCAAATTTCAGCCCTGGCTTGTGGTGCCAATTTGCATTAAGCTTATTAATGCTCATGTACTCCAAGGTGTAAGAGCTGTGGCATGGACTTTTTCATTGGGTATTTTTACTTTTCAAGAAACACAAATGCAATGGCACATTTTTACGTGGCATGCTACTGGTAATGAGTACAAATGTGCTTGCTTTCCCTCATTTCCACAATTTTGAGGTAGTTTCTACGGCCTTCCAACTGTTAATCGTTTGTAGCCAGCCTTTCCTAGTTTTTTTCTCCTCAATTTCATATTATGATTTTGTTGTAACTTGAATGTGTGATTATGGAGTCTTATAGTTTGTTTGCAAAGGTGCCTGTAGTTGTACTTCTGCACGGTGTTATATGCTACTGGGGAACCTGTAATTATGATTTTGTTGTGATTTGAATGTGAGATTATGGAGTCTTATAGTTAGTTTGCAAAGATGCCTGTAATTGTTCTTAGGCATGGTGTTATATTCTACTGGGGAAAACCTGTAATTGTACTTCGTATGTGCCACTAATTGTACTTCGCTACTTTGGGATCCTTTGAGCTGTAGGACTGCTCTACCAAACAGGCTGTTACAGCACGAAGGTGAAGCATGGAGGCTCATCGGCAGCTGCACAATGATGCTGCATTTGGGTCCCACAGACAATGATCTGACGCCGTCTAGGGCACCATCAGATCCTTCTGCTGATCCTCCTGATGAGGTTGCCCCCATCATTCAAGGCGATGGGGGCAACCCCACTTGTAACGGTCCTGTTGTGGTCACACCTTTCTATCTCCATCAGTGCATTCCACCATCATCATCCTTTTGGAGGGGGTGCGGTTTTTTTTGCGGGGGAGGCAGGGGGCAGCATTGGCAACCGACCCATCTTATGGAACTAAAACACGGGGCTGGGTGCCATACTAATCCACAGTTGGTTGAGAGCCATCCAAGCACGAGATGATGATGTGTTGGGAAAAACTTCTTGGTAAAGGAGAAAAAACTCAGCAAGGGAGGTCATCCTACATGATGGTCCTAGGCATCTCCATCATGTGCTCAATCACTGGAAGGACCTTCTAGTACTGTTTTGAAGTAGACTGAGAATGCCAAACTTGGAGAACTGCATGTCAAAGTCAACAGTATAGCCATGCCACAACTGAAAGGTATGTTGTTGAATCCCACAGGAAGAGGCAGGAAGAGGCTACATTGCAAGTTTCTGTGGGCAGTTATGGTAGAATCAAATTCCACATAGAAGTAGCTGTGATGTGCCCCTGCTCGCCATGAGGCTGCCATGCAGGTTGTCTTAAAATGGCTGCATGCTAATCTAGTTCCAGAGACTCTGACCTCCCAGGTAGTGGATTCCAGTTGAGCAGCCTGGTTGCTGAAGCTTGCTTTGCCCATAGAGGTGATGAAATTATCAATGCTCTTGCTTCATACAACCTGTACATACCAACTTCTGCAAGATTGTTAAATGCTGTGTGCATGAATATGGGGCGTGGTCTTTTTCTCTACCATATCAGCTGACGAAGTAAAGCATGGGTTCCTTTCTGGCTTTGGGTCACTTTGTCTTTAACAAAATGTGTTACGACCAGGTAATTTTGAGAAATGCGTTGTTCAGTAGCACCAAAGCAATTGGGTTGCCCATCTGCAAAAAGCAATGGCATTGTAACAAGCTACTGCCGCCAACCTGGGGCATTCATCAATATGCAGGCACCCTGATTGACACTGAACAGTCACACACGAATTCTGCAGATGAAGAAGTGATGCAGGCAAGTGTCACTTGACAAGGATTTAAGAAGGTGGAGCGGTTAATGTAACACGCGGAAGCTCTGGGAGTCTTCTTTCAGCCCTAAACACTACTGGCAACATGCTGATGCAAAACGCAGATATAGAGAGAGAGTAGAGAGAGAGAGATGTGCTGGAAATTCAGTATATTGCTATGGTACAAAAAGGTACTCTTACACACAGCCCTAGGCTGCCTTGAATAAAAGGTGATTAACACCCAAAACTGTCCCCCTATGGGACTCCTAGTGACCCAAACCCCTAGAGGGTTGAATGGTCTTAACAATGAGCACATGGTCCCTTTTTATAGGGCCTCTTTAATGCTTGGCCAACTGGCCGACTGCTGGTCGGCCAATCCACGTTCCATAAAATATCCTCAGCGCTGCCCGACCTGAAATACCACCCTTGCTCATCATGCGCCAGCTCCTGCCTTTCTCTGGTTCAGCCGACCCCATGTCCTGGCTCCTAACGCATGGTCATGAAGCTCCTCCAGGCCTTGCTCTGAATCCTCTGGATCAGCACTTGAGAAGGTACATGGCATTGATCACGCACATGACATCCCCCTCTGCTAAACTTGATGACGGGAATCCAACCTGCTCTTGGATGACTGTCATCAACCCAATCCTTTCCCGAAGTCCCTCTGTTATCTATCCATCCCTGGCAACCCTTTTTCTCTGAAAGCCCGGCCTATTCTCCAAACCACTCTGTCTCAGACTAAGATCTATGCATCTGTTCCATCTAGTCCACAATCCTTTCCTGCCCTGACTCTGAACACCGTCTTGGTCTTCATTCCTGAGAAATGAGTCTGGCACTCTCACATCACCCTTGGAGGATAATCCTGCCCGAGAACCTATCTGGCTCACAGGACTGCCATCCTCTTTGGCTTTGTGGAACACCACCAACAAACCTCTTGGGATCTCTTCCCGATTCTATGTTCCTTGCCTTGGGCTTCGTATCCGTGTACTTTCCTGACTGCCATCCTCTTTGGCTTTGTGGAACACCACCAACAAACCTCTTGGGATCTCTTCCCGATTCTATGTTCCTTGCCTTGGGCTTCGTATCCGTGTACTTTCCTGTACCTTGGACCTGTACACCATCATATGGGACTGATTCAGTGTTTAGCTTTGCTGAGCTTGATGCTCTGATACCAATGTAACACGCAGAAGCTCTGGGAGTCTTCTTTCAACCCTAAACACTACTGGCAACATGCTGATGCAAAACGCAGATATAGAGAGAGAGTAGAGAGAGAGCGATGTGCTGGAAATTCGGTATATTGCTATAGTACAAAAAGGTACTCTTACACACAGCCCTAGGCTGCCTTGAATAAAAGGTGATTAACACCCAAAACTGTCCCCCTATGGGACTCCTAGTGACCCAAACCCCTAGAGGGTTGAATGGTCTTAACAATGAGCACATGGTCCCTTTTTATAGGTGTAGACCCTCACAATCTTGTTCTAAGCTGAAGTGTGTAATACAGCAAATAGAACAAGGTTAGCAGGAAAGGCTCGTCCAATTTGGCCACCATACTAGGACCACAATAAGGCAGGTGCTAGAATCAACTGTGGCAATGAAGCAGGCTGATGAAGCATATCTGTGGAACATACAAATCATGAAGAAGGAGAGTATTCTGTGTGCCCTAATCTGGTGCATACTGAGTCCTCTTCGTAAAGAGGCACCGTAGACAGTCTCGTCCAACGCCGCAGAACAACAAAGCAAAAAGGTGCTTGGTGGGCATCTTTAGTTTTCGCATTCCTAACTGGCAATGTCCATTATTAACCAACCTAACATTAAGGGGATGGGCAAACCCAGGTTAGCTAGGCTTAGGGTTAGGTTTAAAAGCTAACCCAGATAAGGCTGAGGGATTCGTAGGACCCTGGGCAAGAGGCTAGGCCAAAAGTAGACCAGTGGCTGAAATAGGCAAAAAGCCTGTACAGGACAGAATGCTAGTTACAGCCAAGGCTGGTCTATAAAAGAGTAACTAGGGCTCAGTTATAGAGGAAGGCTATCCATGGGCAAATAAATCTGCCACCAGGAGGAGTTTATGGGAGTACCAACAGCATGAGCGCTTCTGAGCTCCCCCCCGCCCCCCCCCCCCCCCCCCCTTCCTTCTGCCAAGAGGAGTTTATGGGAGTGTGAACAGTGTGAGCGCTTCTGAGCTCCCCCCCCCCCCCTCCCCCCCCCCCTCGCCTGCATATCTCCTGCACCCCCCCCCCCCTCTTACGACCCTGTGTTTTTCTCTGGACAACAAGCAAGTGGGCACGGGCACGGAATGGACAGTGTGAACGGCATCAGTTTGGATATGAAAAGGAAACCCATTTGTGGCCAGCCCAAGTGTGAAAGGGGACAGAAGGGATTTTAAAGTTTATAAGGTTTTTAAACCTTTGATGATTAAAAATAATTATTATTTGGAAGATGTGTTTTTGCTAATCGCTTTTGGTGTGCTGGAGAAAGCAAATCGCATCCTGGTTATTTAAGCCAAGGGTGGCAGAGCTGAAGGGGAGGAGGTCGTCGTGTGGAGTCGAGTGGCGCATGGCGTATGGCACATCCCCTTGGGCGATCACGCTGGCATGTGGCGCTTCTCTTGTCATGGCGGTCTGCCCTGCAGTACATAGGCAAATAGGCGAGCAGGCTGGCGCAAGGTTCCAGACTCGTGGGCTGGGCTGCACATGTGGAAGTTCAGGCGGGCTGCGAACAGCCAGGCAGCTGCACGTGTGGAAGTTCAGGCGGCTGCGCTTATGGAAACAGCCAGCAACCGGCTGCGTGGATGGAAACAGCCAGGCGGCTGCACATGTGGAAGCAGCCAGGCGGGCAGTGTTATGCAGTGTGGAACAGGCCGGGGAGCGCGCATGGGCTGCTGATTGTGCGCGCCACTGTGCTATGGGCGAACCTCTGCAGCATGGAGCAGGTCTCTTAATATTGGCAGCTGCGTGTGTAGAAGCAGCCAGGCGGGCAACCTTCAGCAGAGAGCTATGGTGCAGGTTCTTATCGAGCTTCTGCAAGAGAGATGTGTTTCATAGAGAGGGTGCGGAGCGACTGGCTCGCTTCAGAGCACACCCAAGCATGTTCTTCAGGGAGCTGTGGACACCCCCTTCATTGATGTATACCATTTTATACCCCCAGTATGGTACAGGATGGAGCTAGCTTTGCATTCTTCTAGTAGTAGAGCTCCATCCCCTTCACCACCCATTGTACTTATTGCACACCCAGATTCAACTTTTTAGTTCAGTACTTTTTCATTTGTTGGGACGATAGAGGATACCCCATAGAGGTACTCCGATTTGTCTCAGAGGCCGAGTTCGGTCTTTTGGAAGACGTTAATAAAATCTTTCTTTCTTTCTCTCTCTCTCTCATCACGAATTGCAGGCCTTGTTTACGAGATTGGAATACAGAGGATCAAGTTAAGATGCACAAGATGATGTTCTTGGAAGAGATGTGTTGTTGCTCTTCATCTTGGACTTATGTGTATTCAAGGATTGCTTGACACGTCCTATATCTTTCTCTCTCTAGGTTTTGGCAACCGTGCTTGGACGGTATATCTGTCATGGAAACAAGACATTGGTTTTCGAGAGGAAACAGTACTTTGGTATCGAGGAAATAGGCCTATGATTTGTGGGATATAGGTCTTTGGTTTATCGGATACAGGTCTTTGGTTTCATGTGGAAAGAAGGTCTTTGGATTCATGTGAACAGGTTGTAGTTTTCTCACGGTTACATGCAAGCTATGACTATAGGGAAGGACATATGGTTTGGTATAGCCCTACTGCTGTTTGGGAAAGAGTTTGAGGGATCCATGGAAGAGATGGAGAAGACCTTTTCAAGCAAGGAGGTGTTGTACATGTAACTTGGTTGAACACAATACTAATCAATACACTTAAATACACTAAGATTTGATCGACACTTGCTCAAAATACAAAAAGTAAATTGCTAAATTGACAAGAGACACACAATGAGCCGGAACGGCCGACCCCTCCCTCAAATAAAGTATATTGATCTTGGGAGAATCAAGTACATAGTGTCATGGGCATTTCTGACCAGATTTCCATACCAATGCATATGAATACAGTATTGCAAACAAGTGGTTGTCGATGTAGACTTGCAACCCACACTACCCTCTCAAGTGCCCATGTTCCCTACCATCTGCTCTCTATTGTTCCACCAACACATGGTAGCAACAATCTGCAAGAGAGCACGTAAGACAAGAGAACACTACACAGGGTATGTGATCTTGTAATCCGGTTCCTCCCTCCTGCTACTTGCTCCCATATTTAAGCATAAAAGCTTACCAATAGCAAGTAGAGTCGATGACAACGGAAGTCTTCGCGATGGAAGTCCTTGGAGTGTTGAGATCTTTGATTTCTCGCCTTTCTTCGCGACAAAAGTCTTCAAGAGGATGAAGGGAACCTTGGGAAAGCTTCCCCTATGGTTCAACTTGAGAAAGGAAGGCTGAAATTAGGGTTTTCAGCAAAAAGACCAGAAATTACAGCAATAAAGAGAGCTGTTTTGCTGAATTTCAGTCATTGGGAGTGTGTAGGAGAGTGATTAACATTTGGAAACAATCTTGGAAGCTTGGAAAACACCCTAGCAAGTTGGGTATGGCTATGGAGAGCTTGGAAATGAAGAGAAATGGTGGAAAAACAGAGTTTTCAGCCTCCAAAAATCTTCATGAAGAGAAAACACGAATTTTCTCTTAATAAGTAAATGAATTGGGGTCCAATCAGGTGAAGGGACATGGGGAGATGCCCATTTATGAGTAAAAGGGGAGGATCTGGTCCTAGACATTGAGTCTTGTCCGCCTCGGGACTTCAGTGAGTGTGAACTTGGAAGCGGTCATAATTTATAAGTAACTTTTGGACGCCCAAACTTTAATGAAGTGGGAACGCACTCACTTAAAAATATTGGCTAAGTCCTAAGGGCTATTTGAGCCTAGATTGGGTAATACTTACCACCTGTTCACATGCCACACAACCATGTCAGCAGACAGTTTCACACGCACAGTTCACGGGCGGGCGTCCCCTAGCCCGGAACTACACATAGGTCATGCAGGCATGAAAACAGCATGCAATTTTATTTGCAGGCAAGCACATAAAGATGCTATGCAATGCAGCATTGGTATGGACAATCCCCGTTCATGAGACTATACCAAAATAGACGTGCTCCAAGCAAGTACACGAGGTACCAGACCCAATGGAACACCAATCCACCAAGCATTTCCGGGCATGTACACGGAGACACAAGTCCCAACGGAAAGCCAAGTCTACAGTATCACATGAGTGGCATCAATCCCCGGCATAAACAACTGCCATGGACACCAGTCCAATGTACATACATGATAAGAAAGCACGGGTGGACCAATTGGGTGGCCAAATGGTGACATCCCCCCCGGCTTCTAAACAGTTGTCCGCAACTGAAAAGCATCCAAATATGTCTGAAGCACATGCGGGCAATCTCCGAAGAACTCTTCATCTACCCATTTAGCATCAATGGGAAGATAGTTCTTAAACTTCACAAGGTAACGCCTCACATCTTTGCCTGGAGCAAGCTTGCGTTCCTTGTGATACACAATCTGCTCTGGCTGCAAGATCTCCTCAAGCTCATCCACTTCCGGTGAATCCTCAATGACCATTGCATAGTAGACAAGTCCCCATGAGAGGCAACCGAGATAGCTGCTACATACAGCTTTCGTGACAATGCATCGGCCACTACATTCTTCTTTCCCGGGGTGTGCAAGATCTGAAAATGAAACATAGAGAGAAAATTGGCCATCCTCATAAGCTTCTTTGACAACTTAGTTTGAGTAAGAAAATACCTCAAACTCTGGTGATCTGTCTTCACAGTGAAATCGGCCCCAAGAAGGTAATGTTTCCATATAGTAAGTGCATGAATTATAGCCAAGAGCTCTTTCTCATAAATGCCAAGAGATAGCTCTGCATTATGCAATCTACGACTCTCATAATCCACGGCATGTCCCTCTTGATTAAGGACAGCTCCTATGCAATTTCCAGATGCATCACATTCCACACAAAAAGGCTTTTGCAAATCCGGAATGATCAACACTGGACCATGAGTAGTTGCATCTTTCAATTTGAGAAATGCATCTCTCTCTACATTAATCCATTTGAACACGGCCTTCTTCTTTGTCAAATCATGTAAAGGAGAAGCAATCCATGCAAAGGGCCGAATGAACCTGCGGTAGTAAGAGCATAATCCAAGAAAACTACGGATCTCATGCACCGAACTCAATTCGGGCCAATTCCGAATTGCATCAATCTTTGCAAGATCCATTCGCACTCTATCTTTGGACACAATATGCCCAAGATAATGTATCTCTGACAAGAAGAACTCACTCTTCTTTGCATTTATGAAGAGTTTATGCTTATGGAGCTTTTCAAAAACAATAGCCAAATGAGCTTTATGCTCTTCTTCGGTCTTCGAGAAGACTAGGATGTCATCAAAGAAGACACCTCTAAATTTCTTATACCCACGGAATATACGATCCATCATTCTATTGAATGTAGCCGGGGCATTTGTAAGATCAAAAGGCATAACAAGATACTCATAAAGCCTAAATGCTGTCCTGAAAGCAATTTTGTGTACATCCTCAGACACTACATGCACTTGATGATATCCACTCTTGAGATCAATTCGGCTAAAGCATGCCGATCCATCCAACTTGTCAAGGATGTCATCTATGCGTGGAATCGGAAACCGATTCTTGATGGTAAGATTATTCAAAGCTCTATAATCCACACATACGAAAGGATCCATCCTTCTTTTGAACCAAGAGGACGGGTAAACAATGGGGAAGAGCTTGGCTGAACCAAACCCTTCTCAAGAAGCTCATTCACTTGCTTCATGATCTCCTCTTTTTGGGATGCACTTACACGATAGACTGGCCTACCCGGCACAAGATCAATGCCATGATCTTCTGGTCGTACAAGTGGTAACTCATCAACAAAACAATCATTGTGCTCTTGCAAAAATTTCAGCCTATTATTACTAAGAGTGTTTACATGTACATTATTTTCCTCAACATGATCTCGTACAAAAATCAAGTACGCAAAAACACTCTTTTTCATTACTTTCTTAATTTGTACATGAGATACAAGGGAAATGGTATCACCCTCTTCACCAGCATCAATTACATGTTCTCGGCCTTTATGCATGAAGGTGATCCTGTTGGTTTTATAAGCCTTGCACGGATCAATATGTGTATGCCAAGGCTTTCCAAGCAATACATCACAGCCATTCAAAGGCGCCACAAGAAAATCCTCATGATCCACATAGCCTTGAATGTGTATGCGCAACTTGCCAAAAATAGGCATGACCTGCACTTCTCTACCAACAAAGGCAATCCCTGCTTCAATTTGAGCCAAAGCAACTGCCATCTGTGTGGATATGAAATTTTCAGATGCACAATCATCAAACATGAACAAAGCGGGCTGATCTTTGAGCTGTCCCCAAGCTTTACATACAACCCTATCTTTGCTATCATGTGAAGTGTTACCGTGCACATCCGTAACCATATGCACATTAGGCTTTGATGCATTTGCATTATCACACTTTTTCTTGTTTGGACATGCCTTTGCAATATGCTCGGTGCTACCACAAGTAAAGCATTTCCCCTCACTCATATATTGCTTTTTCTGCTCTGGAGTGAGACCATAGTCTCTCAATTTGAAGGGACGCTTCTTGGTAGTGTTATTTTGAGCCTTTGGACCATTTTTATCTTGGTTTTGGTCCTTTTATAGGTGGCTGTCCATCATTTTGCAGGTTTTGGACAGCCCTCTCTTTGCCTTGAAATGAGGGTTTAACCTTATTGGATCGACTCAATTTGAGTTCCAATTGCTCGGTGGCGGTGGCGGCTGCGATTAATTGGTGTAAGGTATAACCATGATACATTTGTAGTCCCGCTTTCATCCCGATTGAAACCTTCTCTTCCTTTCCGCCTCGATGACATGCATAAATGGAGACACCTCCAAGAGCACTTTCCAAAACTTTTGTACGTATGCATATTGATTTCCCCTCATTTTGCTTTACCCAATCCCACTTCATTGTTATTTCATTCAATGCATTGGGAGGCAAGAATTGAGCATAGAACCTCTCCTTGAACTCTTCCCATGATCTAACACGATTCAGTGAGAGCTTCTCCGTGAGCCACCAATGGGCAGGAATGCCTTTCATGAACATGCTTACATACCGGATCATGGATTTCTGAGTGAAATCCTCATCACTGAAAGCAATATCAAACTCGGCAATAAAAGCAAGTGCCTTTGATGCATCATATTCCCCATGATGTGTGTCAAACTTCACAGATTTGTCTCCGGCTTTGAAGTCACGAGACTTTGATGCATGTGTGTGCAGCTCAACATGTTTTCCCCCATGTTTGTCCATTGGGACAGCCCCTGTGACTGGCATCATTTTTGGACCAAAAGGTGATGCATAAGGCATAGATACATGTGCCCTGTAAGCATGAGGCATGGCTGACCCCTCAACATGCATTGATACATTTTCAGCCATAACTTCTCCCTCACGAGCACACTCGAAGGCATGAGTGGCATGAGAGATACGCGAAATACCTGCACCAACAGAAAATTGCAGCCCATGTTGCATGTGTTGTGCATGCACATTTTCAGCCGGCAATGGCATTTGACATACATTTTGACCACTGCCATAAACATTGTATCCTTCACGGGCTACATAAGGTATTCCTCTATGGTGTGAAGTCACTGATTGTTCCTCTCCCATAGCATGGAGATTCAACCTCTTAGACATAAGTTCTTGTTCGGGCACTTGGGATTCCAAGACATGTGGAATGGTTGCCTTTTCTGCATAGGCATCCTCGGTACGAGCCAAGTATACACGTGCTGCATCCCTCGGTTGCATGTGCAATTCTTGAGCAATCATTGCCATTGCATGATCCATATAAGATTCAGCTTTCTTTCCTTCAACGGTCATGTACCAATGGATCCTCGCGCGACAGTAGAGATTCAATTCTTCTTGTTGTGCATGGAGAAGAGCCTGCATACGGGTAAGTTCAGCCCTCAAGACTATGGACTCTTCTTCCTGCATCTTCTCTTTGCCACGAGACGGCTGTCCCACATATTCATGTTCCCTATTGTGCACCACATGAGTTTGCTCATCCTGTAAAGCATTGGAGGCATGCATTTCATTGTCCCTGCCTCTTGTGTTAGCATCTCCAACATTCATTGTAAGGCTGTCCATAATGTTCTAAGTGTAGAGATAGCTAGTGTTTACGATGATCGTCTCTCATGATAGAAGTGAAAGAGAACCGTACGCTCTGATACCAATGTAACTTGGTTGAACACAATGCTAATCAATACACTTAAATACACTAAGATTTGATGGACACTTGCTCAAAATACAAGAAGTAAATTGCTGAATTGACAAGAGACACACAATGAGCCGGAACGGCCGACCCCTCCCTCAAATAAAGTATATTGATCTTGGGAGAATCAAGTACATAGTGTCATGGGCATTTCTGACCAGATTTCCATACCAATGCAAATGAATACAGTATTGCAAACAAGTGGTTGTCGATGTAGACTTGCAACCCACACTACCCTCTCAAGTGCCCATGTTCCCTACCATCTGCTCTCTACTGTTTCACCAACACATGGTAGCAACAATCTGCAAGAGAGCACGCAGGACAAGAGAACACTACACAGGGTATGTGATCTTGTAATCCGGTTCCTCCCTCCTGCTACTTGCTCCCATATTTAAGCATAAAAGCTTACCAATAGCAAGTAGAGTCGATGACAACGGAAGTCTTCGCGATGGAAGTCCTTGGAGTGTTGAGATCTTTGATTTCTCGCCTTTCTTCGCGACAAAAGTCTTCAAGAGGATGAAGGGAACCTTGGGAAAGCTTCTCCTATGGTTCAACTTGAGAAAGGAAGGCTGAAATTAGGGTTTTCAGCAAAAAGACCAGAAATTACAACAATAAAGAGAGCTGTTTTGCTGAATTTCAGTCATTGGGAGTGTGTAGGAGAGTGATTAGCATTTGGAAACACTCTTGAAAGCTTGGGAAACACCCTAGCAAGTTGGGTATGGCTATGGAGAGCTTGGAAATGGAGAGAAATGGTGGAAAAACAGAGTTTTCAGCCTCCAAAAATCTTCATGAAGAGAAAACACGAATTTTCTCTTAATAAGTAAATGAATTGGGGTCCAATCAGGTGAAGGGACATGGGGAGATGCCCATTTATGAGTAAAAGGGGAGGATCTGGTCCTGGACATTGAGTCTTGTCCGCCTGGGGACTTCAGTGAATGTGAACTTGGAAGCGGTCATAATTTATAAGTGACTTTTGGGCTCCTAAACTTTAATGAAGTGGAAACGCACTCACTTATAAATATTGGCTTAGTCCTAAGGGCTATTTGAGCCTAGATTGGGTAATACTTACCACCTGTTCACATGCCACACAACCATGTCAGCAGACAGTTTCACACGCATGGTTCATGGGCAGACGTCCCCTAGCCCGGAACTACACATAGGTCATGCAGGCATGAAAACAGCATGCAATTTCATTTGCAGGCAAGCACATAAAGATGCTATGCAATGCAGCATTGGTATGGACAATCCCCGTTCATGAGACTATACCAAAATAGACGTGCTACAGGCAAGTACACGAGGTACCAGACCCAATGGAACACCAATCCACCAAGCATTTCCGGGCATGTACACGGAGGCACAAGTCCCAACGGAAAGCCAAGTCTACAATATCACATGAGTGGCATCAATCCCCAGCATAAACAACTGCCATGGACACCAGTCCAATGTACATACATGATAAGAAAGCACAGGTGGACGAATTGGGTGGCCAAATGGTGACAGTGCAGGTGTGCCTTCTCTATGGTATGAGATGCTGTAATAACGAGAGTTCGCTTTTGGAAGTCATGGGTGAAACTATAAGGGATCCTATTGGTGGAGGATTCGACAAGTTGTACTTTGTACTCAAATTTAATCAAGTAAAAAATACCGCAAGGGGCACCAGTGTGTTTTGGGGCCAATCGGTGTCCTTGTACTATTTGCAGGAGCACTCTAGCTCCCCCTGTTTGCTCTCCTTTTTTTTTAAGATCCCCAAAGGGGTTGAAGTGTTTTGTGTGCGAGTGTTTGTTTCACCGCCCGTCAAGTTTCTGAAGGCCGGTTTCACCCCCCCTCCTTCGCTTCTCGTGCCTCCGCCCTGCCCTACCCTGCCCGCCTCCCTTCTCCCCTCGGCACTTCCGTTTCCTCTAGCCCCCTTTTTTCCCTTTCCTTTGCCCCCCTAGCCTACCTCGCCTCCTATCAGAGCCCACCCCCCCCCTCAACCATCCTTATCTGTTTTCAGCCTCTCTTCTTTTCTCCCCTCCCGTGCAGTGCAGGTTGTGTTCTCAAGCTCTTTGGGGTTTTTTGCTCTATTTGGCAAGCTTCGCCTATTATGGTCTTCGCCCCCAAGAGGACTCCATGGTAGCCACTCCATCATCCCTAACCGAGGCCGCCGTTGCTTGCATTTCCTTCTCCAAAACGGATCTTCAGATTCTCGCCACGATTGTTGCCTCACTAGAGGCATCCACCCTGATTTGCAAAATTGTTGGTAGCCGCTTCACGCCGGGACAGCTCAGGGATCTTTTACAAGCAAACCTCATTGGCAAGCCTGCAAAGATCACCGATATTCACCCTCTAGGATGCGGATACTACCAGGTGGAGTTCGACTCGCCAACGGCGTCAGACCAAGTCTTGCAACTGAGCCTCCTTGCACTGCATACGGCGCAGGCCTTCTTTGCACGGTGGCAGCACGGCTTCGATCCAACGTCTGACCCTCTGCATATCAAGCTTCCCAGTGACAGTTTGTTTCCCAAGCATTAGGAAGGAGTACCTTCCTCTTCTCCCGGTGATTGCTGGTGCCTTCGGGAGAGTAATGGAGTCCCCCCCCCCCCCACTGTTGCCTCGCCCCTCACACAGGGAGCTAGGATTCCATCCCTCCGCATTTGTGTAGCCTCGCCGGAGTCTGTGCCACATTGTATATCTATTCCTAGCCTCCGGGGCGGCCCCATACAACAGCGCATGGAGTATTTAGGCCTTCCAGGTCAATGCTTCATTTGCAGGCAGATAGGTCATTTAGCCAAAGCTTGCTCTCCGTGGCAATCCAGGAGACCGCCTCTGGTAGTTCCTCCCCTCGTTTCTTGTGCGAATCCTCACCAGGGGGTAGGGAGAGAGGCAGGCCCTCAGGCAACGGAGCACCAAGCCCCGACACTACAAACGACCCAACTGCCAACAAGTGGTGGACGGTTGGCCCGCGCCCGGAACGCCAGCTAACCACCAAAGCCGAGCGCCACCGCCGTGCGTGCCAGACTAGCAGAGCTCAAGAGGATTCGGTTCTATCAAAGAACCGTTTTGAGCATTTATCTCAGCACTTTCCCGTTGGTGATGCACCCTCTCCAATCATGGAGCGGGCCCCTCCGCCCCACCAGTATGGCGGCCGATCCCTCCTCGAGATCCCCCCCCCGGCCCCCAGTGTTGTATGAGGCCCACCGACCTCTCTGGGCCCCCGACGGGCCCGTCCCCGCAACCTTCCTGTCCGATGGATCTCTCACAGCAGCACCCCTCTCCGGCCTCTCCGCCCTCCCTTGCCACCTCCCCCCCTCCTCCATCCTCGACATCGACTTTACCCACAGCAGTTCACTCTGCCCCGCCCTCATCATCCGAGCCCCCCCCCCCCCCCCCAAACAACATTTCCCTCTCCAGAGCACTCCCGTCACCCCCCAGCTGCCCAGATTTATGTGATAAATTCTTGCTAGATGTCTTTATGGACTTCATTTGGAGTACTCTATTTTCCTCCCTGCAATGCTTCCCCGTCTAAACCCTCGCCCAAGACTCTTCGAGTGGAGGGCAGTTCCGCTAGTGCCGCATCACACCTAGATTGATATGCGGATTGTTTCATGGAACATTCAAGGTTTAGGGGAGCCTCCGTGCTTTCAGAGACGAGGTGTCCTCAGAGGCGAGCTTCAAAGAGCCATAGTTGAGGGACCCATAGACATTTTATTCCTCCAGGAGCATCACCTTTCAGAGGGGCGCACCCGCCGATGCAGGAAGATTCTTCCAGGCAGGAGTCACACTTTTTGGTCCCCATCCTTTGGCCCCTCAGGGACACATGGAGCATTAACTAATAGAAGGATCCTTTCCCAGAAAAAAAAAGCTGCCACCAGGAGAGTGGACCCGCAGGTTAGTGGCTCTGCACGGGATGTCTTGATAGTACAGATGCCAAATGCCTATTGCCATGGCAGAGCTAACTCGGGGAATCTCGACCTCAGGCTCAGTGGTGGTTCCGGATAGGGTGTTCCCTCCTTGTGTAAAGATATCTGCATCAGATTTAGCAATCATGACCAGAATAGAATCTGGCTCGTGGCTCACCTCCCAGTCACACGCTGGTATGTGTGATCGTTACACACCTGGTAAAGTTTTAAGAGTTGTGAACATCGCTACCGAATTCTATCTCAAGGGTATCTCTGCACGCAGAGCTTTGGCTCAGCCATTGTCTAGGGACACATATGGGCAGCAAGCTGTCTTGAGGTCGTCATAGAAACTCCCTATGGCTGGGATTTCTGAACTAGTTCCCATGTCTCATCATCACCTAACTCTCTAGCTTGGCTTTGTCCACAAAGCTAAAAAGAATGATTTATGGCACCTCTTGCCTCCTCAGCCCCCTTGCCAGTCAGTTCATCTGTTTTTTGTTTCTCATGCAGAAATAGTTCCACATCTCTGGTCATCATAGGGTTCAATATCCCTACCTACCTCAATGTTAATCCTTTGTGATGACACATCTCAATTAAGCCTTTGCGATGAGCCTTGGCCCAAAAAAAAATCTCAAAGCTAAGCCCTCGTGTTGACCTCAATGTTAAACCTTTGTGTTAAGCTGGCCCATCAAGATCCTGACTAAATATGGCATGAAAGATGTGCATTTCATCCACAGCTCAAGTTAAGGTTGACATACCTCAAACCCCTACATGAAAAAATGCTCAAGTTAAGGTTGACATACCTCAAACCCCTACATGAAAAAATGCTTTGCCCTTCCATGATTGCAGCTACATGGATATTTAATATCCAGTAATCCACTTATTTCTCCAAGCCATACACGTGGGTTTGAAAGCCCACAGAAGTTTAAACTCTGCAGAAACAGCAAAAACTATTTGCAACTCCTTGGTCTGAATGTTTTAATATTAACTGTGAAGTCAAATGGGAACAGCTTGAACACCCATATTCCTCACACAGAAGACTTGCCTAATTGTGGATTGCCACAAACTAGTACCCGTCATGCTTACCTAAGCCCTATCCAATCATAATAGCAATACCATAAAGAAAAACTCGATAACTCCATGGACATTAGGATCTACACATTACAAAGATTGGAAAGCTGGCTTCACGATGATTGTCAATGAAAACAAATTTGGCATAACCCTATTCCCACTCATACCTAAGATGACACTGGCTTGACCAGTCAAACTGATAGCGCAACACAAGTGCCACATGTACCCACGCTGCTGGCTTCCTTCATACAAATGCTGCTACCCTCATAAGGAAATTTCACAAACAATGACGTGTGATTTGAGGGACCGGAACTTCAAGCTTGAATTGACAGGCTTCATACTCTGCCATCACTCGTCATAGTTTTGAGGGACAAGCCTTGGGCCCAACCTGTGGATCAAGTACTATAAGCTGTTGAGTTAACAAGCTTCATACTCTACTATCCAGTGTTAAGCCAGTGATCCATCCAATACCCAGTATTTCCCATATATACCCATATCCATCATTTGAAAGTTCCATATACCAACAGAGGTTATTTGAAGGACAAGCCCAACCTGGACACCAACTACTTTCAAACTCTGGGCTATAAACAATCCCAAATTTGAAGCCCCTGTTGAGTGAGCCAACCGATTTAACTGTATTGACCGTTGATTGCAGTTCATTATTATAAACAAGTCAGCCAGAGGTTTTGATGTGTAGCATGCGTCAGCTTACCTTGGCATAACATGAGGGTTTGAATATTAATCAAGGCAGCCTGTGACTGGCACAGAAATTTATAAAGCTTCCATTCAAATCATCATGCCCAAAACTCAAGGCAGCCTGTGATCCTGCAATCAAGACAGCCTGTGATTGGCACAGAAATTACTAGGCTTCCATTCTAATCATCATGGCCACAAATAACTAGTATGGCTAGCCAATTAGCAGCATGGCTAATGCATGACCATCTAATTACCCATCTGGCAAATGCATCATCCTAATTACTACTATGGTTGATGCGTTCAACAAATTCCTGTCTCCTGAACATTAACTCCATCATACCACGATAATATATTTCACTTACATTGAGTTAACGATTCAGAATAAACGACTTCACAGACAATCTACAAACATAGTCTTGTAAATACATGGGAATCCAGGTAAACAAGAAAGCAAAGAAGCATCACAAAAGAGACAAGTAATTTGAACCAATACTATCTTTGCAGATCACTTTTGACCATATCTTTGCAGATCAACTTACAGAAAAAGGAAGGGCAGGCCAATAGACACAACCCTAGCATTTCAACAAAATCAGTAACTAAAGCAGTCTACTCCTAATCCATAAAGAATTCCAGCATCCTGCTTAGTTGATCCATTGCAGTACCTCTCTTGGATTTTACGGTACACACAGGAAGTGAGCAGGCTGTCGGAACCTGCTTGGTGAGAAATGCCGAATCTCTCAATGCCTAGGGATACAGCAAGATTGGCGAGGCCAGTGCACAGGCCGTGTGACTTAATAATGTACTTGATGTCGTACAGGGTGGGGAAGAAAATATGGACAAGTTTGATGAAATCCGATTCCACCTCAGGAAGCTTCTTGCTAGTCAGCACTCTGAGAAGGTAGCCGAAATCATGACCACCGTGAAAGGTGATCCAGTGCATGCTGGGATTGAGCACAACGCCAGAGGACATGAAGAGCTCTCCGAATTTAAAAAACTCTATGCCCTGCTCCTTGTTCTTCTTGAAGTCAATACCGGCTCCTCTCAGAAGATCTATGGACGACTGCGCAAACACATCTTCCTGCGGGCTGAACTCGCAGAAATTGAACTGCCATACGCAAAGCTTGTCCGTGCCGCACCTAGGCAGATCTCCCTTCTCATCGCAGAAGGTCAAGCCGAGTTGTATCAGCTTTAGCATGTTCACGTTGGCCCTCAAGGACGTGTAGTTGTAGGCTAGACTGCCCCTGGTCACCGTCACGGGCCTCAACACAGTTCCTGGGAATTCTGTATCCATGGCCACGAAAGGGTAATCGTCCACGATCCCCCGTATCAGCGCGATCTCTTCGTCCAGATTTGCAGCCCATACTTCCCTTATCAAAAGCTCGTCTTTGTTCGGCATCACCGCCATCGCTGAAACGATTTGCAGCTCGGTGTGCAGCTAGGGTTTCGGAAACTGTATGGTATCTGAGAGAAATGTGTGCCGCCACGAAGGTGAAAGGTGCAGGGACATGAAAGGAGTGGTGAAGCCAGCAGGAACATTCCCTGAGAGTCTTGCCTCTCTGGGTACGATCGGCGAAGAGAGGGGAGAGAGAGATTAGATCTAGGCGGTGGAGGGGGTGAAGAGTCTCGCCATGGCTGGTTCGGTGAAGAGGAAACACTGGAAGCAGGCAGGGGAGGGCAGGAACGGAGGGAGGGTAAATGAAACGCAAAGAGGAAGGAAGAAACGAAGGAAAACAAGGGGAGGGGAAGGGGCGATAGCGAAGGAGATTACTGCAGCGAAAACCTACTGAATCAGCGAGGTGCTGAAGCTTCGGAAGCTGCGGCTATGGCGATCGCGGAGGCCGGAAGGAGAGAGAGAATCGGTGGAGGAAGAAGAGGCGAGATGAAGTGGTTCTCAAACCAGGGAGCCTCCCTTTTGTAGAAATTTTTCCTACTCAAGTCAATTTGTCGGTCTTTCCTCCCAAAAAAAAATAATAATAATAATAAGGGTGGGTTCACATGCTTCCAAAAAAAACTTATCAAAAATATAATAAGGGTAGATTCACATGCTTCTGTCTCCTACCGCCCTCTCTTGATCACCAAACGTTCACTTCATAACACAGCATATCAGAGTAGACTTTCTAGTGGGATTTCAAAAATCCCTCCTTGTATTGTTCGACCGCATTTGGTCCAGAAGCCCTTCTTGCATGAAAGCTCCACTTGGTGGGTTTGACTACGAGGGATGAACCTAGGGCAAACATGTGGCAAGCACAAGCCTACGATAGTTTCGTCTTGTGCACAAACCTAGAACATAGAACTCATTCACTTTTTTATTTTACCACCTCGCTGTTCATCCTTTGGTCCAATCTTTTACTTGATTGGATGCTCATTTGTGGGCTGGACCTCTCTCTCTTGTTGTGCGATTAAGCTTATGTCTCTCTCTTGTTGCGATTAAGCTTATGTCTCTCTCTTGTTGTGACAAATAAGCTTACCTCTCTATCTTGTTGTGACAATTAAGCTCTGGGTATCATAGTGTCAAAACTTGGAATTGTTAAGGTTTCAACCCCCTTCTCATGTTGTTGCATATTCACATCCCAACTTGCCAGCTAACTCTTTCTAGTGTTGTTAACAACATCATTGGAAAGCAAGTTGAGAAAGGCCACATTGGTAAGGGATTACAATGCCACATCACATTAAGCTTGGCCGTAGAAAACTAACAGTTGGCTTATTTAGTTGTCAACGAAGAGATAAACACCATTGTTGTTGTGTGCTACATCTTTAGCCTGCATTTTTAGCCAACTCTTCCTCGTTCTATAACATTGCACATTCATCACCTTAACTATGCTCTAGACTATGTGTTTGTCTATGAAATGCAACTGGCTTTATGATGTGGCATGATGACAAAGCATTAGAATATATTCTTGTTTTCTTTTTTCTCATTTTTAGAACATTTGACGAGGGTTGTTTTCATTCTAGTGGGATGTTTTGATAACTATGGAGGTTCCACTCTTCCAAGTTGGCTGGCTTATTTAGTTGTCAAATGAAGAGATATACACCATTGTTGCTATGTGCTTTTAGCCTGCATCTTTAGCCAACTCTCCCTCATTCTATGACCTTGCATGTTCATCACCTTGACTATGCTCCAAACTGTGTGTTTGTCTATGGAATGCAACTGGCTTTATGATGTGGCATGATGACATAGCATTAGAATATATTCTTGTTTTCTTTTTTCCCATTTTTAGAACGTTTGAGGAGGGTTGTTTTCATTCTAGTGGGATGTTTTGATAACTATGGAGGTTATGCTCTACTCTTCTAAGTCAATTGGCTTATTTAGTTGTCAATCAAGAAATAAACATCATTGTTGTTGTGTGCTTTTAGCCTTCATCTTTAGCCAACTCTTCCTCGTTCTATAACCTTGCGCGGTCATCACCTTGACTGCATGTTTGTCTGTAATGGCTTTATGATGTGGCATGATGACATAGCATTAGAGTATATTCTTGTTTTCTTTTTTGCCATTTTTAGGACATTTAAGGGGGGTGTTTTCATTCTAGATGTTTTGATAACTATGGAGGTTATGCTCCACTCTTCCAAGTTGGTTGATTTCTTAGATTTTTTGCACTTATGGTTTGAACACTATATTAGATCATTTGGAAAAAAATCCCATTCCTATTTGAAAAAACGGGATCATGGTTGGTGAACTTGTCCAAAATTTTGTCAAAACCCCCTCATGTGACATATCATTGGAAAGATCTTGAAAAGTAGAACCTAGATCTCCAATCTCCGAAAAATTTGGAGTTGGTACGTTTAAGATATATCCAAAATTGAATGGAGTGATTGATTCCCAAAATACGACATTTTTCCAAATTATCTAATATTGAATTTTTGGGTGCTCCTCTTAATAATGCTCTATAATCTTTCTTTTTTTGATATATTATAACCATTATTAAAAAAAAGACTTTAATTCCAATGGACAACAATGGTGCTACATTTTCTAACATAGGAGTTCAATTTTAATGGACAACGATGGTGTTTCTACATAGGGCCATGGGCTTGTAGCCTTCTGGAAAGGGTGAGGCATACTTAGACCAAAGTCTCCCTAGTCTTTCCCACTTTAAAAAAAGTGCTTACCAACCAACCGTTTTAAGACTATATTTTAATAAAAATAATATCTCAATCTAGATTAGGTTTTAACCTACTACCTAGTCTCCATTATTCATTTTTTTAAGAATTAAAATCTAGAACATGCCCTAACCTATTAATTACTCTGAAATTTTTTAAGAATGCCTTTTAAAATCTAGAATATGCCCTACCTATTAATTACTCTTTTAATAAAAATTAACACTTTTCTCACAATCATCATATAAGACTTTTTAATGGATGCTTATACACTCTTATTAACACTTACTAATATTATACATTCCTAATAATATGGCTATGGTTAACCTAAAGGTCTCGTTCTAATCTTAGAAAGCATGCTCCCCCCCAAAAAAAAAGAAAAAATGCACACACATGAGAGAGAGAGAGAGAGATCTTCTTGGTAAGCTGTACCGAGAGCAATTTGCTTAGTTTGGGATGGAATGGGCAGGTCATACAAAGGGGATGCATCACACGCCACTTGGGTTATCCAATTAGAGCTGATGTTGATTCACAGGCGTTGTTGGCATGGATTTCTACAAGGATAAATGATAAGTTTGTGTATTGGAAATCTCAAGGTTGGCCTATGTATGTTTGGCTCAAAGTGGCATAATCCATTATCATTAGCATGATATCTTTTTTCTTGCCTTTATTGCGCCATGGATGGGCAAAACTTTGCATCAAATACAACAGCCAATTAGATTTATGCTATGGAAAAGAGCAAGAAATAAGCCAGGGCAAATGTGGATTTCTTGGGAACATGTTACTACTGCGAAGAGGAGTGGAGGGGCAGCTCTATTAGATGTCAAATTACATATGGTCGCTACTAGGAGATGGCCTTTATTGCAAGATATGTGTGTATCTCAAGAGCCATGGGTGGTAATGGCTAAGGCCCCTCATAGAGGAGGTCGCACTTGTGCATGGTAATACCATGATTGATGGTACATGGTGGGATGTAGTGAATGGCCTTTTGAATTTTCCGCCACCAACGATGATCCACATCCTGTAAATTATATGTGGCGTGATGGATTCTAATATTCTTATATGTGATATCACATAAAGTAAAGCATTGTTTCCACTTAGCCCCACCACTAATCTGCTACATCAGCCATGCGAGAAGGTAAAGTGCCAGTGTACTTTGGTGGTTTTCCTTTAATGCAAGTTTTGGCTTTAATCTCTTTTCCAGTGTACCCTCACAATTACCCAAGGGATGAAAGCACATCTGTCACCCGTAGAAACATCACGAGGGTAGAGCATTGACCAAATGCTTTTCCAACAACAAGGGATCTCTTCAACACTTCATTTCTTCAATGTGAAAATATGAGATCATTAGCTTACTACATAGTAACGAAGACATGCAAGAAGGTGACATAAGATTGGTGGGTATAACAGTTAGGAGGAAAGGAGGGAGGTGGGGTGGGGTCGAGCACATGAAAAATAGAGGGTGACAATGGCAAACCACACAAGAAGGACTCACTATTTCTTTTTTGTGATAGAAGATATATTACCAAAATTACTTTACAAATGGCCACATGATGTCAGTGGAATCCATACGCGAGAAAGGAAATCCCACACCTTCTTTGCCACCAGACATGAAATGAAAAGATGCGGGTATGTTTCCAAGCATGTAGTACTAACAAAACACACAATTACTAGAAGCAATCCACCACTTTCACAACTGGTCCCCTAATGGTTGGTCTTCAACTAGCATGCGCCATAGGAACACCTTCCCTTGATATGGAATCTTGGACCACCAGCCCTGTAAGATTACTTTCTTCCACCAGGCCCTACTTTTCCTCATGTTCCATACTCTATTAGCCTTCTCAATGATCTACCGCTTATCTTCCACCATTATATGGTACACTTGATTTGTTATACACTAGACAATGTCCTGAGGCTTTCTAAATGCCCAATCTAACCAAGGTTGATGATCCTCCAACTGAGGAATATCACCAAACGGTGTAAGGCCTACCCTCACCTTCTCCCATAACTGTACATATCCATGTGGAACTCGAAAATATTGACGGATTTTTCGAAAATACAATAAGCGGCCTCTATGTGGCAACAAAGCATCCATAATCCTCACTAGTCCTAATCGAGCCATTCTATTGAATTTTGGCCGCTCAACAAGTTTGTCAGGAGTTCTGAAGTAGCCAACACCTCACCTGCCATAGAATTCAACTGCAACCATGCTGATTTGAAGGCTTCCATTTAGTGTGTGCCAACATCTCCTTCTATGAGATCATCAAATGAGAAAGAAGAGGTGAAGCCAATACTTGAACCTGTTGGGAATCCCGAATACTTGGGAGGAATTTAAGGATATATTTATTCATAATTTTGTGCTACCAGATGAGCAGAGTAGAGCCCTTGATACTTGGTTTTTTATCTCTCAAAATAATCTTACAGTCAGGCGTATGCAGACAAGTATAAAGAGGTGCTTATGAAAATTCCATAAATTTTACCAAATTTCTTACATGTCCATAAGTTCGCCTCGAGGTTAAATGATAAACTTTGACCTTTAGTGTGCCGTGAGAAGTGCCAAACCTTATCCAAAGCTATAGAAATAGCTTTAGTTTATGAAGATGGTCAAAATCACGGAGTGGGTCAAGTTTCCAAGTCTCATTTTATATGACCTACCTATGAAGCTTTGAGGTACACTAGTGGGCAAGAGGGAAAGGCATCTATGTCTAGTGTACATTCCTCTATAAAGACTCTTGTAGGAGTTAAGAGAAAGGTGTGAATAAAGAATGACCGCCGCAGATCTTCTCTCACTCTTGAACACTTTGAGAAAGCAAAAAGTGAAGGTTTATGATATGCTTGTATGGGCAAGCATCAAAGGAGTGATTGTCCAGTGAAGAAGCAACGCATAGCTACAAGTATGACCCCACTGAGCCTATAGATTCAGATCACGGGGATGATCTCGAGGAAGATTTATTTGATGATACTCCAGAGTAGACACCCCAGCATTCTACTAGGATACTCTCAATGTTAATTGAGAAATAGGTACCCACGGCTGCAGATACAGTCTTATCTTCAGAGGCTAGTCGCGGTTACTAGTTTCTAGTTACATAACTTATTGTCATGAAGAGTTTAGTTGAAGGGAAACCAGTGAAGGTACTCTAATATGGTTAGTTCTCAACTTATCAAGAAGTTAAGTTAAAAACTCAACCATCGCCATATCAGTACACAATTGAGCTAGAAAATGGCAAAGAGGTTTGGGATCAACAGGGTGTAGGCCTTAGTCTCACCATTCAATCCTACGTTTAACTTTGATATCACTCAACTAGCACATTTTGATGTTGTGTGTTATGAGACTGATAGGAAACACTATAAGATAAGACTAGAAAAGATTATTTATATGTAAAAGGTTTGCATATAAATAAGGTTCATGGGATTTTAAATTGGAGATACCTAAAGCAATGGTTAATAGGCATTAAGATCAATGTAAAAGGGATGTAGATGGTGCATAAGGGAAGCCCCCCTTTTAGGGGAAGTTGAGGAGGCATTGGATAGTGAAAGGGCCATGCCTAGCCATTGAAAAATCAAGGGTCTGAAGTTGGAAAGTCATGCATCACCTAGGCCTATATAACCATGTGTTTAGGGTTCATTTGGGATATGGTTAGGTGGAGAATCAAAGTTCTAGTCTTACAAGTCCTCCAGATATTGATGCAAGGAGAATTACATTGGTATCAGAGCTAAGTTCTTTCTTTTCTATGTTATCATTGAGCTACTCATTGTTAACTCTAATCTCTACTCCTTGATCTCTTCTCTATTCATTCCCATAAGATAATCCTTAATCTCTTCTCTATTCATTTCCATAATCCTTATACTTCTCAAATCTTTCCCATACAAATACTTATTGCTTAATAGATTAGGCATATATCTTCTCTAATTGATTGAGCATACTTCTTGCCTAATAAATTAAGCATACTTTGGAGATTCTACATGAAGCAAGTGGAGTACATAACAACCTTGAAGAATCATTGAAGCAAATATCAACAAAGGAGGAATCAATGGAATTGTTCTTCACATCATTAGAGACAATTCATAATTACCCAACTAAGTAAGATCATTGTGTTGCATCTTTTTTTTACTTTGTGAGAAACTTTCCGTTTTGCTTATTGTTAGAGTAAATGGCTTCTCAAGGTGGGAAGGATGAAAATCGGGAGAAGGAGGAAAACCCAATGTCCTCTTTCCACATGGAAGAGGATATTACAAAAACAAATGAAATAGATATGCAAGATTTAGATGTTTATGAGTATGAGGATATAGAGATGAAGGAAATGAAAGAAAAAATCTATAATATAGAGAATAAATTTGAGAAAATGATGGGTCTTCTAAGCTTCTTGATGGGAGGAGGGGAAGGATTGGGAGTAAAAGAAATATCTAAAAACATTGATGAGGGAAGAGAAAAAATTCTAGAAGGATTGAATGGAGCCATAGTTGAAGTAGCAGAGAAAAGAAGGAGAGAAATAAAGATGCGGTCTACAAAAATGGCAAGATTTGCATCTTTTAAGAAATGTGCCTGATCATAACCGCCCAATTGAAGCTAGCCTATCCTTACAAGGCAAAGCTTATAAGTGATGGATGAGCTTAACAGAAGCTAGGCAAGTACCCGATTCTTGGGATTCATTTAAGGAATTATTCTTAAAGGAATATCTTCCTGAAAATGAAGAAGACTGAAATTGGGAGAAGCGGGATCATTGTTATATGGAACAAAAGAATTTAAATCTCACTCAATATATAGCTTGCTATAGAGATATTATCTTAAAGCTTAAGGGAATAGACAATTTTCAAAAAGTAAAAGGCTTCATTGAGGCCTAAAAAGGGAGTACAAGAAGGAAGTTCACTCCAAAGAGCCATAAAACTTAGATGAGATTCTAAATTCACAAAAAAAAAAAATTGACGATACCATGGATAATGGTAATCGTAAAGAAAATAATTTAAAAATTTTCATATAAGCCTCATGAAGAAAATTTTGGCTTTTAAAAAAAGAAAGGGTTTTTATTTAAAAAGCAAAAATCCAATCCTAGTAAGTTTCTAAAAAAGCAAGATTTTGAGAGAGTGGTTAAAGAAAAACTTTGTTCTCTTGTCTTGAGTCAAGACATGATAAAAGGAATTGTCCTAAGTCCCAAGGATAAGAACTTACTCGGAATGGTAATGATAAGCCTAAAGGAATGCACACTTGAATTATTTTCATTGGGGAAAACACTTTTGAGAAGCTATTTGCATAATACACTAACATTTGAGCATAGAGGAAATTTTATTACATTGCAAGGAGAGCACAATGTTCCGTCTTCTCCTTTGATATGCAATATTGAGCTCTAAAAGCTTCATCAAAATAATGGAGTGGAACAAATGTTTTTCTGTTATACAATGTCTCAGTTTAAAAACCATTGTCAAAATTTTGATTCAAGTATTTGTGAAGTAGTTAATTCTTCTTTAAACAATTTATTAAAAGAATTTAAAGATATTTTTCTAAAAACATTGCCAAAAGGTTTATCTCTAGATAGAGGAATAGATCATCCCATAGAAGTTTTAAAGGATCTAAAGCCAATTAGTAAGTCATCTTATAGAATAAGTATGAGAGAAACACAAGAAGTTGAAAAGAAGTTGGAAAGAAGTTGGCTGAATATTTAGAACAAGATTTTATTAGGCCAAGTAAGTCTCTCTAGACTTCACCAATATTATCAGTGAAGAAAATAGATGCATATATTATTATGGATTAAATTTAATCATAATAAAAATAAAAATTTCTATTTCTAGGATAGATGAGTTGTTTGATTAATTCAAATGTGCTAAATATTTTAGTAAGATAGATTTAAAGTCTGGATATCATTAAGTAAAAGTTAGAATTGAACACGTGTCAAAAACAACATTTAGAAATATTTTAGGCACTTTGAGTTTTTAGTTATGCCTTTTGGTCTAGCTAATGCTCTCACTACTTCTATTTTTAGGAAAATCTATGGTGGTTTTTATTGATGATATATTAGTCTTCAGTTAAAATGAATAAGAACATATTGAGCACCTTAGAAAAGTATTTCAATTATAGATAAAATATATATATTTAAAATTAAAAGTTGAACAAAGCTCGAAAAAGTAATTATTCAACTCATGAAAAAGAACTATTTGAAATTGTGCATGCTTTTAAAAAGTGGAGTCATTATTTGCATAGTGCCAATTTGGAAGAGTATTGTCTGACCATGAAAGTCTTAAATGGTTAAGTACTCAAAAGGAGTTAAAAGGTAGGAAGGCTAGATGGGCTGAAATCCTACAAGAGTTTGATATTCAAATCAGATATAGGAAAGGAACATTGGGGCAGATGCTCTAAGTCAAGCACCCATGCTTAATGATTACTCAACCAGAAAGTGAGTTGCTGGCTCACTTAAAAGAAAAATGTGCTAGTGACCCTAGCTATCTAGTAGTTTGGAATTACTTGATTAAAAGAGATAACTCTTAAATAGGAAAATGCAGCTAGCTACTAGTGATAAAAGAGTATCAATTAAAAAGATAATTAAAAAGATAACAGTTCAAAGGGATCATTTAAAGAAAGGTCAAAAGTGGAAAAGATAATAGTTCAAAGGGATCATTTAAAGAAAGGTCAAAAGTGGAAAAGATCGTTAATGTCTGGTAAAGATAGTTAATGTCTGGTAAAATCAGCCTGTCTATCTATAAATAAGAGTCTAAATCCTTTGAAAAGAGGAAAGACAATAAATTCTCATGGTGGTGATATAATAAAGTGATGTTTGTTTCGGCCACATCATAAAGGTATGAGTATGTGATTGTAAAAGAAAGTAATGACATATACTCATTTGTGAAAAGAAAAGTTGACCATATTAAAGAGAGGCATTATTACGAGTGGTTATGGATTCCATAATGGTAGACATGGTATAAGGAACCTTATAATTATTTCTATATATGCATAAAAATCTATCAAGCAAATAAGTTGCTTGAAAAGATCTACGAATAAAAAGAAATGTCTATGTGGACATTGTTTCACTTATTGAAGTGTAACAAAAAAGAAGTTATTGCCTAGATCCAAATTCAAGGACATCCACACTTTTAAAAAGGCAGGGTCTAGTGTTATTGACCGGTTACTCAAGGTACTGACCGGTTACTCAAGGTACTTGGGAGCAACTAGGTGGAATGGGATGCCTAGTGATGTGTGCTATGCCAACGTATGAGTAATCGAAAGGAGTTGACCGAGCAAGGTTGAGGTTTTCTCATTCAAAAGAATTTATCGATTGAGTCGATGGTCGAGAAGTAAAAGGAATTGGCCAAGGGAGTAAATGGTTACTTTACTCTTCATTGCTTATGGTATGCAAGGTCTGTCAACTAGTACGTAAGGTACTAAAAGGTAATAGAACAATCTTATTTAGGAATTGTGTCTCACGGAAAGGAGGTTGTCCATAAGATTGGTTCTAGTTAGTGTATATAAGTGTGCACCAGGAAAAGGAGGTTGTCCGTAAGATTGGTTCTAGTTAGTGTATATAAGTGTGCACCAGGAAAAGGGTTGATGGTAACCAGGTAAAGTTTTTGAAGGATCTCATGACACTCGAGAAGTAAAAAAGAGCAATGAAAAGTCATTAACTACAAGCCTCTGATCAAGGACATATGCAAAGTTGGTAGACATAATCATATTAGTTTGTCCTCATGTTTAGAATCAACTAGAACAAATATTCATCTTAGAAGAATATATTAAAGCCATCCTCAGTGTTCTAAGGGTAACATAAAGTTCAACATCGTGTCAAATATGTATGGTGTAATGACACTTACATGGACAATAGGTGTTCTTAAAAGGAAAGATACTCTCTCATAGAAAGGGAGTTTAAGAACACATGAATGAGGAAGTAATATTCCTCTACTAAAGGAAGTGTTTCTATAATTGAAATACTTATAAAAGAGAACTTATTCCAAGTTGAGTGGCTACACTGAAGAAAAGGTTTCCTGAGTTTATTTTCGAGGATGAAAACTTTTCTTTCAAAGGGGAGAAAATGTCATGATATTGACACGAAACACTATAAGGTAAGACTAGAAAAGATTATTTATATGTAAAACGTTTGCATATAAATAAGGTTCAAAGGATTTCAATTTGGAAATACCTAAAGCAATGGATAATAGGCATTAAGGTCAATGTAAAAGGGATGTAGATGGTGCATAAGGGAAGCCCAAAGGCCACAGAAGCAGGCTCCCCCTTATAGGGGGAGTTGAGGAGGCATTGGATAGTGAAAGGGCCATGCCTAGCCATTGAACGGTCAAGCGGTTGAAGTTGGAAGATCATGCATCACCTAGGGCTATATAACCATGTGTTTAGGGTCTATTTGGGATATGATTGGGTGGAGAATCAAAGTTATAGTCTTACGAGTCCTGAAGCTATTGATGCAAGGAGCATTGCATTGTGCTAGGGAAATAATGGCATGCACAGAAGAATCCTCTTATTGACTTCACAATGCATGTCAATAAATTTATGCACGAGGGGAGGACACATCACATAAAAGGTGAGCTTGATCTACCCAAGAATGCATTAATTACTGCTACACAAATGCTTAGAATATCTTGTAAGTCTTTCTTTGTTGCGTTTTCCATTTGAATTAAATTATGGGTATAATTGTTATGAGACTGATAGGTAACACTAAAAGGTAAGACTAGGAAAGATTATTTATATGTAAAAGGTTGCATATAAATAAGGTTCAAAGGATTTAAAATAGGAAATACCTAAGCAATGGTTAATAGGAATTAAAGTTAAAGTAAAAAGGGAAGTACATGGTGCATAATGGAAGCCCAAGGGACACAGGGGTAGTTGAAGAGGCATTGGACAAGGAAAAGGTAATGGCTAGCCAATGAAAGATCAAGGGGCTAAAGTTGGAAGGTCATGCACCACCTAGGCCTATATAACCATGAGGTAAGGGACTAGGTTCTAGTCTTACAAGTCCTCAAGCTTATGATGCAAGGAGCATTACTTTGGTATTAGAGCTAGCGTTCAATCTTGAGGGACTCTTCGGTGATGAACACAACAAATGGATAAGTTATCTTTTTCTCTTTTTAGTAAGAGGATAAGGTGCTTTTCTTCTTCTTTTTCCTATATTATTTTGATTGAAAGCTTGAATAGCCATATCCATATTTTTGACAATTATGGTATGGTTTCTCTTTGGAAAAATAAAGGAAAGTTTGAAGTTTTGATTATCAAACTTTGTAATGGATTTATTGAGAACTACAACATTTACAACTAACCCCGAAATAGACATGGAGAAACTTGCAAGGAAATGTGGCACTTATAGAGAGAGAGAGAGAGAGAGAGAGAGAGAGAGAGAGAGATGAGGAGGTTTCTTGTGGGTTTTGCTGCTGTCACAAGACCAAGATTGTATGCACGCTTGGTCCCCCCTCTTGCGTGATGTCGCCATGCTCGAACACCTCCTTCATGTAGGCGGGGGACATTCATGTAGGCATGAATGTCCCTCGCCTCAACTTCTCACATGGCTCGCATGAATACTACCAAGAGACCCTTGAGAACCTCCAAGTCACCATGCAGAACACCTGTGCCATCATGCTCGACACCAAGGGGCGGCCCAAGATAATCAAATCATGGAATAGATATTGTGCATAATTAAGCTCCCCATGAACTTGGGGATGCAGCGAAGCTAAAACAGTTGACAAAAGGGAAGGAGATAACAATAACCCAATGATGAAAGCATAAAGGCTGCGTGGAAGGCTGGTGGCATGTGCGGAACTTGGAAGGCCACCAGTCGCCGCTGTAGTCAGAATTGAATAGAAGGTCGGTAGTCACAGTAGGCTCTCAGCCCCATTGACGCATGAGGAAAAACAACAAACTCTCTTTCTTTCACTCATTTCTTTGATATAGAGGGCGCTGATTTGCACCTTCAATAAGCATGCAAATTTGTCGTGCAACCAAGGTAGCCAAATGCAAATTGGTTGTGCAACCAAGGTAGCAAAATGCAAACTTGTTGTGCAACCAAGGTAGCCATCAAACACTAAGATCCTCGGGAAGAAATCAACCTTGGTGTTTTGGTAGTTGCAATGTGCTTCGTGGAGGTGGATCACCCTATTACTGATCTTAAGTTTTCGGCAAATTTTCTATGCAAGAAACACTCAGTTCTAGCTTTGATCGTGAATGGGTGCAACAATCTTGTAATTAGAGAAGAAGTGAATTCTTGTTTATGGGGCCAGAAAATGAATTTGTTCATATGACTTTTCTCATCTTAATAAGTTTTGTACATCACCAAGAACCATTACGTGTAGAAGCTCTTGTACGTATTTTACACTCGTGATGTATGTGTTTGATTATGATGGACTTGGGATGTATAGGTCTGGTATGTTTCACACTCGATTATTTGAGCTTCTTGCTCTAGTTACTCTGGTATTGGCTTCGTATGGACATTTGAGTTTTTGCAAGTGAGCATTTACATAAGCATGCATGTATGGGTCATGTATCAGATTGAAGTTTAATATTATGTGCTTTTAGCATGTGACTAGAAGCATAGATATGTTTAATTTTTTCATACTTGCATCAAGTGTATGAAGGATGATTGGTCACATGTTTCAATACAGTTAACTAGTGGGTGTAAGAACACTAGTTAAGTTTGTTTACTAGTAAAGTACTAGTGATAATCAATAGTTAATGTTTTTTATGGAGTTAAGGGTGCACTACTCACATAGCACTTGAAAGTTATGGACAAGAAAATTTCCCCTACTCTCTTTATGTATTGTGTCGACAAATTTCAAACTATTTGAGAGTTCATTTGAGGACTTGTTTTTCAAGTCTTTGATTTGTGTTCAAGGAACTCATAGTCATAGTCTACATGTCTTAGTGTAGTACCCTTGCTTGTACAGTAACAAGCTTTTGCATGGTTGAGAAACCAATGCAATTGGGTTTGTAAAGGGACATAGAGTTGCTGGCCCTAAAGTTTAAATATTTTTATGCATCACATGTATGTTTGTGTTATGTTATGTTGAGTTCACATCAAATAAGTTGGTTTTTGAATTTGTATCATAAGATCCTATTGTGTCGATCATATTCCTTTGTGGTCAATGATCTTTCACAATGTTATGTGGCTAACCTATTGTGAGCAAACACAGTTTGTGTTTGATAGTAACAGACTTCAATATCAAAAGTTATGTGACATGTGCTCAGTAAGAACATATTCCAATGAGGTCTTACCTTTCTGAAGAAGTTTGTTACTTAAGGGGATATTCCTTTGACCATTGACTTTTCATTGAGTTCAAAAGGTTATCTAAAGATAAATGTTGATGTTTAAGTATTCCACATATAAGCACTTTAAGGTTGAATTATTTTAGTGTTTATGCTGTGTACAAGCGCTTAAAGGTTGGAAATAATTGAAGCATTTGAACTTGATAGGTGAGTTGACTCATAATGGAGTACAATTCACATCCATTATTAGGTAACTTCATTTATGAAGTTTAACCTTAATGAATGGTCACGGTGCCTCAAACGTAATCTTTTTAGATTTGTTTAAAGTGTTATGGCTCACCCTAACCCCCCTTGAAACACATCTAACAAGAGATTACTTGGTGAACCGCAACTGTCATGAGGATCTTTCCAATGGTTGAGCTCGTAACCCTTGAGGTCTCCAAGCTCTACAACTCCTTGAGAAGCAATTCCACCGTGCCTCCCGTGAGTGTTGTCACACTGCTGCATTGCACTACGAGGTACTCGTCCCTCCTCTCGCTTCACTTCAATCACACACACTCACTAGTATGCATTAGGGAGAGAGATTAGCAAGAGCAAGGCTCAATTGCACAATGGGAGAGTATCTTGTATTACGACAGATATTCACTTATATACATGGCCATAAGTGTTCACACTCACTTAAACTGTGGGGCCGACCAGGCACTTTAGGCTCATAAGAGGTCTAATGCTATTACAATGACTACTCTCATAATATATCCATGAATTACATCACTTAGGACTTCATCCTAACTTGCTACCACATGCTCTTGAAGTAGGAATCACCAACCATAAATACTTCGTCACACCATTACGGGCGCCCATCCAAGCTGTAGCTTTGGACACTATTGTTTCATATCTTGAATGTATGACCCTTTGGTGTATCTATCGTGACTCCTTAATGTAAGATAGTGGCAGTAGATCTTATTAACCCTAGAATTGGGTTATCGCGTCCTTGTGATCGCGTTGAAGACCTTTATGTGGGGAGAATAAACAAACTTTGTTAATGGCTTTGATGTTGATTGATGCTCAATGGTCTTTGTCCCTCCAGAAGAAATAAGAAAAGCTAGTTAGTGAATGAAAAGGTTAGTGTTTAATTAGGACTTCCTAACGAGGTGGGGGGGTGGGGTTTGATTGCATGTTTATATTAGTGTGAGCATTTTTTTGGGCTTTTTACTCACTTTATTTTTGGCAATCATAAGCAATGTTACATGTGATTTGTGTTAGTGGGGATGCTAAGAGATGTTAATAATGGGGGAGAAGAGAGAAGGATCCGGAGGAACGTAGACTTAATCATCAGAACGAGATGGTGATTCTCAGTTCCTCATTTAATTCATTGAAGCGGCATTCATTATTTGAATAAATTGGTCTTCGAGGATGTCCCTTTTTGTGTGGCAGGGTTCTTGTCAAATGTTGTTGAGTAGAACATGTTCCTGCTTTCTTCTACCCATGTACTTTTTTTTTGTTTTTATGTTTATTTAAGTTGCTCTTATGAAGTAGATAGTCATGAAGTACAAGAATTGAGTCAAATAGACTCTTATTGAACTGCTCTGTGTTGAAGTAGCCACTTGTTGGCGAGGATTGAAAGAATTACGTCGACTTACGAGGTTAATATCGATATCTTAACTAAGGATTGAAGATCATTGATTTGTGAAGATGGTAGCGTCATTTGGAGAGGTTTGTAATTTGAAGGAAAATTCTAGGCGATGGGTTGTACCATGGACTAGGCTTTCACCTACCATGGCCCCCCATCCAGAGATGTACCTGAAAGTTGTCAATGGTGAGGCTTTGGTGCAAATGTTCTTCTATGTATAAGTATGGATATGTACTCACCATGAAGCAGCTGCTTCATTAACATAGCCAAAAGAATATTAAGCTATAAGCTTGGCTTTGACTGTCAAGGCACCCAAATTTGAATGGCACCTTCATAGTAGCCTTGAGCTACAAGTAGCTGCTTCTCCACCCACATCTTAATACCATTAAGATACCTTGATCTTGGTTGTCTTGGTGGAGTTTTCTTTTTGGTGGAAGTGGAAGGTTTTGGGACCTCCTTCACATTGGTTGGCACTGAGGCTGCAGGTTTGAGACTCATGGGTATTTTTTACGAGATGAGGTTGGAGTCTCTTGTGGAGTGGCTGTCAATGATGAGGCTTTCGAGCATGTGGTTGTCTCCTTTGGTGGGGTTTGTCGATGAAGAGACATAGGCTCCGGGGCTTTTTCTTTGAGTTCCATATGTTAGAGATAGATGGTTGTGTTGTGGGAATTTTTTAGGAATGGCTTTTGATTGCGAGGTATTGGTATCTAAATTCATTGATGAGGATGGGGTTGAAGGAGTAGATGCTTTTTCGGAGTCAGTCATTGACATAGATGGTAGGTCATTGTGTAGAGGGGTTTCTGTGGAAGAGGCTTGTAACCTTTTGCGTTCAACATCATAGAAATCCATTAAAGATGGATCCTCTTCCTTGCAATATGGTATTGTCAACTTTTTGTTGTTGACCATTAGATGACTCTATCGCTAGAGCGAAGCACAGTGGTGCTTGGGCAGCAATAGTTCATTTATGCCCCAAGATCAAATCTGCTTCCAACACATACTCAACCACAAAAAACTTGCAAGTAAGGGGGTTAGTTTCAATATACATTGTATGTTCAAAGAACCCCGAACAGGCATGTCTTGTGTAAAGGAAATTCTTTCAGGATGAGCCGTGAGTGTCGATTGACCTAACAAATCCCATAACTCAAGGGTCATGAGATTGTATTCTTATGTTGGATAAAGCTGTGCCTGAGCTGTGGTGATTTTATTTGAAATTTCCAATCCAACTTGAATCCTAAGGATCTTGTCAGTAAGATATGTTGGAAGTTCCAGCTCCTCCAAGGTCTCTTCCTCCCATAATAGCAATTGTACATTGCCTGTAGGAGTGTTCAAGATGACTGTTTGCATGGATGCGTCTATTGAATACAACGATTCACCTATTCAAGTTCCACCAAGGATGACATCATACTCAAGGAAATCTAGGGTAACGTGGAATGTAAATTCCACATCTCCACCGATTGTTTAAGTAGCATAGCTAAAATAACCTGGAACGTCAATGTTTTGTTCATTGGCTCCTCTTGCAAGACCATTGTCTGTAAGGATAAGTTTAGGTTGTTCCAATGACACCCAAGTGTCTATTGCCATGATGCTATGACTAACTCGAGGGCTAATTAATGCGTATTTGCACTTAACATCATTGCTTGTAGGGAAATCCAACCATTCATGATAGAATGATCTAGAGGAACCATGGATGTTTCAATTTTTGTTTTAGCTTCAGATCCCGTTTTTGTTTCATATTCCCATTTACTTTCATCATCTTTGTGGCTCTCAGCTTTTTTGAAGTGTACCCAATGTGTATACTGGCACACTTGGTCCTCTGACAATTATAAATAAGGTCTGTTTGGAAACTTGCGAATCCTCAGTCCTGTTCTATGGAGCTCTTTATGTCTTGGTATAACTCATGTTGAGTCCTTAAAGGTGCAGGTGCTGATGTAATGCTGGCTTCACCACATGAGAGAAGAGCATTCCCCCAAATGAGGTTTTGAGAGACTGCTTTAATTTTGTAAGGGAATTATTGAATTCCTCACGTGCTTTCTCAAGCGCATAATTCGTGCAATCTGCTCTCAAATGACTCTTCTGTAGAGAGTATGTCTTCCTCTTGAAAGGGGAAGTGATACTCCTCTAGGCTTTGTATTTTGGTTACTTTTTTAGGATTGGCATTATGAGACTCAATCACAACCGGTGATCCTATGAGACATTCAACCAAGCTAAGCATGCTCTCTTGAGCTTGCTTTTTGCGCTCCACATATGTCATATGATCATGATTTTCCATTTGGGGTGGTTGGGTGGGTTCTAGTTTCTTGATTGGCCTATGAGGTGCATAGAGTGACGAATCAGAACTTGTTTCATTCTCACTAAGTGACGTGCTAGAACTTGTTTCATCTTCTGACTTCTTTTGGATCGTCAGGTTTTCATTGTGTTTGCCCATGCAACGAGATTGAATTTTATTTTGGGCTTTTGTATCCTGTGTCGCACTTGTGGGTTTTGTGGTTTGTGTGGTGGTCTTTGAGGTGGACATTTCTATATCATGTATAGCTTTTGGCTCTTTTGGATTTATGTCCCCTTTTGGGTTTATGTCCTCCCACAGGCTTCTTTTCCCTGTCTTTTAATTCCAACTTGGTTTCGATAGTTTGTTGTCCCTTGTTTTTCTTGGGTTTAGAAGGTTTTGTTTCTTGTTTTGGGTTCTGCTTTAAAGCATGTTCTTCTACCCATGTTGAGGTATTGTCTTTTGCGTTCTTTTTGATCGGCTCTTGTGCCTTGGCTTGTAAGCGTGTAAGCACACTCAAGGGTACTATGGATAATTGCCTCTTTTGGACACTTAAGATATTAAGAGTTGTATTTTGTGAGACAAGTTGCATTGAAGCAACTCGTCCCTTGGGCAATCTTGGAACATGCGATCAATGCCACATCATTCACACATGGGTTGCAAAAGTGTCAGTGACTATGGGCATGGAAGTATCCCAAACTATGCAGTCTGCCACCTTGTGAGGTCCACAACAATAGAAATGCTGAAGTGTTCGATTAACTGCTTCCTAAGCAATTTCTACCCTTTGGACTGTTTCTATTTGGTGCACGGGAGATGGAGGTTTTGAGTCCAATGTGGATGAAGTGGGACACTTTTTAGTATTATAATTAAAGGTTTTACAATATATGCAGTATAGAAAAATAGGTGCCTTGTATGCACAATGGAGATTGGGATGGCCGTAGTGATTGCACTCAACACAAGGCATTTCGTTCCTCACTTGTAGGAGGCGTTAAGAATGTTTGGTTTTGAAGGATTTCATCCTTTTTTAGAGATGTCGATTGTAAGCTTTTAAGCAAGGCTGTATAGAATTCAGGGAATGACAATGCCGAGACCCATCATTCTTTAGCCATTGCTTCACTTAGTTTAGATGAGGAACAACTCGTAGCATGATCATCTTCCAATATGTTGTCATCTAAACGTACTGCTTCTTTACAACATTGATCGAATGTTTTCGGGTTGGATACAATGATCAAGTTGTGTAAGCCGTTTTTCTTTAAGCCCATCATGAAACATCTCTTCAATTGAAAATCGTTTAATTTTTCCCATGTCTCACATTATGAGCAAGAGTTTTATCCAAAGGATAAAGTCTCTAATGGATTCATTTGGTTGATGCTCAATTGAATAGAGTTCTTTTGCTGCACTCCACCGATCACCTTGTCTGGAAAAGCCATGTATAAAGGTTGATTTCAAGGTTCTGAAGTTGGTCTTGATTGTCGGCATCAATGTGATGAACCATCGACTAGCTTTTCCCTCTAAGAATAGGTTCAATGCATGTACCTTGGTGGGACAGTTAGGATTTCCAAAATCTTCACATCTCTGTTCAAACCTTTGTATGAATTGAATATGATCTGTTGTTCCATGTATTTGCCCATAATTTTGGAAATCTGTACAGTCGTATTTCTGTATGAGTCACTGAGGCCGTATGTGAGTGATCTTGTTTGGGAGAGACTCACTAGATCCTTGTGCAACCCCCTTCCTAAACTAGTCAGTATATCTAAGGTGTGGGCATCCAGGGGTTGAAAAGGGTTGGTACCTATAAGATTGGTGGAAATGTTAGGTAAGGGACCAAAGCCCGGTGGGATTAAAGTGACAAGGGGTGTAAAACCCGATGACACGCTTGTTATAGGCATGGCCAATGGTATTGGGAGATGTATTTGCAGCATAGATCTCAATGGCTCGAAGATGTCAGCCATTGGGTTTAGTCCTTGTGTGATCCCTGGCAATCCCTCTATCATTGCCATGTGTGATTGAATAGATCTCAATGGCTCGAAGATGTCAGCCATTGGGTTTAGTCCTTGTGTGATCCCTGGCAATCCCTCTATCGTTGCCATGTGTGATTGCGTAATTTCTCCTTAATGAGCAAGCACACGTGTATTTTTTTTATTAAATATTTTCTCACAGCCCGTTATACAGCCTCAAGAAGCCTAGCGTTCTCTTCATTGGGTCAAACGGGTGTCCGTTCACCCTAATTAGCTTAGGTCCTATACGCACATGAACCTCTTAGAGATACTTTTCCAGAAAAAGTGTATGCTAGTAACTTCCCAGATAGAAGAGGAGGTCCTAAAACCTATTTTCCATCAATGTCTCAAAACGGAAAAAAATTCCATGAATTTTTTCCCTATTTCGTAGCACATTTTTGAGGCTGTCAAAGGAATTTTGAAAAACTCTCTATGAGAAAGTTGTAGTATTTTTGGAGTACTACAACTTTGTTCCCTTTAGTCATTCGTGATTTTGTCGTTTAGACTCTCAAAAAGTAGCTCGAATATGGTTTGTCATCGTTTTCGTGCCATTTTTTACGATTTTTTTCATGGTTTTTGGATTTTTTTTTCTCGATTTTTGGGTCAAATTTTGAGGCTGATGGTCGGAGGCCAAAGCGATCGATTTTGACTTTGGACGGCTACCTCCAAACTTGAAGAGCTCGATGCCAGCTTTTCGATAAGTCCTAGAGCGTCTTCATTGGATATACGGTTTAGGAGATACAGGCCTCCAAATAGGCGTGTTTTTCAAAATTTTTTATTTTTTAGTTTTTATTTTTATACCCCCTTTCATGTCGTGAACTAGCAGGGTGCAGTTCACGCCATAAAGCGGACTTCATAGAAAAGTTAAATTCGTTTTTTTTTTGGCTCCGTCGTGAAGAAAGGGTTTCACGCCGTGGAACCTTAGCATTTCACACCATGAAGCGGACTTCACGAAAAAGTTAAATTTGGTTATTTTATTTTTGCCGACGGACCCCCTTTCACGTCATGAACTAGCAGGGTGCAATTCAAGTCATGAAGCGGACTTCGCGAAAAAGTTAAATTCTTTTTTTTTGGCCATATGAACAAAGGGTTTCACGTCGTGAAGCAGACTTCATGAAAAAGTTAAATTTGATTTTTTTAAATTTTATTTTATTTTTTTACCGACAGACCCCCTTTCACATCGTGAAGTAGTAGGGTGTAGTTTACTCCGTGAAGCGGACATCACGAAAAAGTTATATTTGTTTTTTTTTGGGCCGCGTGAACGAAGGGTTTCATGCCGTGAAACCTTAGCGTTTCACGCCATGAAGCAAACTTCATGGAAAAGTTAAATTTGATTTTTTATTTTTTTATTGTCAACGGACCCCCTTTCACGTCGTGACCTAGCAGGGTGCAGTTTACGCCGTGAAGCGGACTTGACGGAAAAGGCAAATTCTTTTTTCTTTTTTAAAACCGCGTGAACAAAGGGTTTCACGCCGTGAAACCTTAGCATTTCATGCCATGAAGCGGACTTCACGAAAAAGTTAAATTCAAAAAAAGAATTTTGGGGCGTGAAACCTTAGGCCGTGAAGTTGCGGAATTGGTCACGACGTGAACCATTTTACGATTTTTATTTATTTTTTCGACGTAAACTCCTAGGACGTGAAACCTTAGACTGTAAAGTTGCAAAAATGGTTCACGGCATGAACCATTTCTAAAATTATTATTTTTTGGCATGAACTCCTAGGACGTGAAACCTTAAGCCATGAAGTTGCTGAAATGGTTCACGGTGTGAACCATTTTTTGATTATTTATTTATTTTTTGGGCGTGAAACCTTAGGCCGTGAAGTCACATAAATGGTTCATAGCATGAACCATTTTTCTTTTTTTCTTTTTTTTTTGGCGTGAACTCCTAGGGTGTGAAAAAACCTTAGGCCATGAAGTTACAGAAATGGTTCATGGTGTTAACCATTTTTTGGAATTTTTTTTTGGAGTCTAGTGGAAAATATGAATTTTCTTTTTTGCGACAGTATTTTTTAAATTTAAAATGAAAGAGATATGGGCATTTTTCCAAAAAGGTAAGTGGGAATTAAAAAAAGTCAACCTTTTTATGACACCCCTGACACCCAAAAGTCAACCTTTTTATGACACCCCTTACATCCAAAAGTCAATCTTTTTATGACATCCCTTATACCGTTCATAAATAACTCCCAAAATGGACAATTTGACAACTCATGAGCATCTACTCATTGAATGTTCATTAGCCTTAATGATTTATGTAAAAAAGTGATTAAGATTTAATCAAAGATTAATCCTTTAACTAATATTTTTCTCTTTTACACTAATCAAGGCCTCTAATTAACCACTAATCTCTAATTTACTCACATGATTGAGTACATCATTGGATAGAGCAAGGGAATGCTAATCTATGTGCATCAACAAATATGTAAATTAATCTAAAATACTAGATTAATTAGACTCTTAATTTTGGTCTCCTCTTTTAAGACAAAATTAAGCAAAGAGAGCCAAATTCCTCCAATTGATGGAGAAATTAATGTAATTAGGTGTTTTGATACATCTATATGCTCTCAAAACACTCAAAAACACTTATTTTGACTACTCATATGATCAATTTAGATCCCAATTAACACATTTTCTAAGCCCCTTAAGCAAAATTAATCACCCTTAATGACAAGAACTAGTCCATTAAGAGAAATTAGTCCAATTCAAGGATTTTTTGATGGTTTTAAGAAAGTTTTTGGAGGATTAAGCTACTCCTAATGCTTGCTAACACTCTAATTCAAACAAGTGAAACAAAAAACACACAATTAAGCTAAAATTAATTATTTTAGTTCTATGTTTAACACTAAAGAGAGCTAACATTCACTAAAAAATTACATTCTATTGCATTGTTTGATGCAATGGGTGCAAACTAAGCCTAATACAAACTATGTGCAAACCCTAAGAACATGAAAAACCATAATAGCAACAACAAAAATAACAAATTAAGCTAAAAATTAAGCAAAAAACATTCTTTACAAAAACAAAAAAGAAAGCTATTCTACACCAAATCTCACACAAATCACCATCAAATCCACATCTTTTTCATGGGAAACCATTAATCAAGATAATGGCAATGGGTAATGTGTAGATTAGAAGAAAAACAATAGAAAAAGCCAAGAGATGGCTCCCCGGCAGCGTTGTCAAAAATGTTATGGCTCACCCTAACCTCTCTTGAAACACATCCAATAAGAGATTACGTGGTGAGGATCTTTCAGATAGCCGAGCTCGTAACCCTTGAGGTCTCCAAGCTTTACAACTTCTTGAGAAAGCAATTCCACTGCGCTTCCCGCAAGCATTGTCACACCGCCACGTTGCACTATGGGGGGTACTCGTCCCTTCTCTCACCTCACTTCAATCAGACACACTCACTAGCATGCATTAGGGAGAGAGATTATTAAGAGCAAGACTCAGTTGCACAATGGGCGAGTATCTTGTATTATCATATATTCACTTATAAACATGGCCATAAGTGTTTACACTAACTTAAATTGTGGCCGACCAGGCACTTTAAACTCATAAGCCTAATGCTATTATAATGACTACTCTCATAATATATCCATGAAGTACATCACTTAGGACTTCATCCTAACTTGCTACCACATGCTCTTGAATCGAGAATCGCCATAAATACTTTGTCACACCACTATACGGGCACCCGTCCAAGTTGTAGCTTTGAACACTATTGCTTCATATCTTGAATGTATGACCCTTTGGTATATTTATCGTGACTCCTTGATGTAAGATAATGGCGATAGATCTTGTTAACCCTAGAATTGGGTTAACATAAAGGTATAACTCATTAAAAAGTACCACTTTGGGTCATGAACAAAACATGTTACCAATGATGATTTGGGATGGTAAATATAGTTAATACCTGGTAAAAGTGGCATGTCTATCTATAAATAAGAGTCTAATTCCTTGGAAAAGAGGAAAGACTATAAATTCTCATGGTGGGTGACATAATAGAGTGATGTTTGCTTCAGCCACATCGTAAAGGTATGAGTATGTTATTGTAAAAGAAAGTAATGACATGTTCTCATTTGTGAAAAAAAAAGTTGACCATATTAAAGAGATTCATTATTACGAGTGATTATGGATTTCATAATGGTAGACATGGTACAAGGAACCTTATAATTATTTCTATATATGCATAAAAAGTTATCAAGCAAATAAGTTGCTTGAAAAAGGTCTACCAATAAACAGAAATGTCTATGTGGACATTGTTTCACTTATTGAAGTGTAACAAAAAAGCAGTTATTACCTAGATCCAAATTCAAGGACGTCCAAACTTTTAAAAAGGCAAGGTCTAGTGTTACTGACCAGTTACTCAAGTTACTTGGGAGGAACTAGGTGAAATGGGACGCCTAGTGATGTGTGCTATGCCAACGTACAAGTAATCGAAAGGAGTTGACCGAGCAAGGTTAAGGTTTTCTCATCCAAATGAATTTCTTGATTGAGTCAACGGTTGAGAAGTAAAAGGAATTGGCCAAGGGAGTAAATGGTTACTTTACTCTTCATTGCTTATGGTATGTAAGGTCGGTCAACTAGTACGTAAGGTACTAAAAGGGAATAGAATAATCTTATTTGGGAATTGTATCTCACGGTAAGGAGGTTATCTGTAAGATTGGTTCTAGTTACTGTATAGAAGTGTGCAGTAGAAAAAGGGTTGATGGTAACCATGTAAAGCTTCTAAGTGATCATGACACTCGAGAAGTAAAAAAGAGCAATGAAAAGTCATTAAGTACATGCAAGCCTCTGATCAAGGACATATGCAAAGTTGATGGATATAATCATATTGGTTTGTCCTCATGTTTAGCATCAACAACCAGAACAAAGTATTCATCTTAGAAGAAGATGTCAAAGCCAACCTCATTGTTTTAAGAACAATATAAAGTTCAACAACACCATGTGAGATTTGTATGGTGTAATGACGCTTACATGAACAATAGGTGTTCTTAAAAGAAAAAGATACTCTCTCATAGAAAGGGAGTTCAGGGCACATGAACGAGGAAAGGGAGTTTAGGGCACATGAATGAGGAAGTAATATTCCTATCCTTAAGGAAGCGTTTCTCTAACTAAAATACTTAAAAAAGAGAACTTATTCCAAGTTAAAGACTTGTTTGAGTTTGATTTAAAAGGAAAAGTTGAGATACCTAGTTTCCATAAGTAGCTTCTTGTTCATTTATTACAAAAATAGATCCCAAATTCATTTAGTTCCAAGGCCAACATCCAAGATACCTAATTCTCATAAGTAACTTCTTGTTCATTTATTACAAAAAAAGATCCTAGTTTTGCTTGGACTTTCATTATACTAGCAATCCCATTCAATCGAGGGTCCATCTAAGGTTTAATCAAAGGTTTTTGGGGTCTATTTTGGTCCTTACTAATCTTACTAGAACTTATATAACTATCAAGATAACTTTTTACTAAAGCTCCAAGTTGTGGTTTCATCAACATCCCAATGATGTTTGGGTTCGTGGGGTAATCACCTCATAGCCATGCTAATATCTCTCACATTGAGGTAAAGGGTAAACATGTAAGTCATATGAAAGAATTTTTAAAACCAAGTATCAGGACATTAAACATTAAGGTCTCTTGAGGTTCTCACCTTCTCAAGAACATTAAACATTAAGGTCTCTCAAGGTTCTCACCTTCTCAAGAACATTAAGCCAAAAAGAAGGATTTCTCTTCTAGTTTCCTAATAAGTATTTCTATTAGAAGGTAGAGTACCACAAATTCAATGTAAACATCAAGGTCTTAGACTATGAAATGATCATTCTCTAAGATGAATTGAAATGATAAAGAGATTTTCTTTTCTATAGTATAAGCTTTTGAGTAGAAGAACCATGCAAGAAATTTACTCTTCACCTTAAAGTCATTTCTCCAATCCCTTCTTCCTTTATAGGCTTAAACTACCTTCTAACTAAAGGTCATCATTAAGAGTTAAGGTTTTCTTCTAGGCATGTGACCTAAGGGAAACCATCTTCGTGGCTATTGCCATTTACTTAGGATCTCTCGGTTCTCCTTCAAGTCCCTAAATTCACCCAGATTAAAAGCATTAACTCAAACTCCTAACCAACCTTAATAAGCTTCTAAGCAAACCTTACAATCTTTATGGAAGGGCTTGTGCATATACTTTTATCATTGAGGGTAAAGAACACTAGGTTATTGTACACATCTTTCATGATCTTAACCCATAAAATCCCTCAATTTTTAGAGACAACGTGTGGTTATACCTTTTTATCATAACTTGATCCTAAACCTACCCTCAATCATGCTAATTAACCCCCAAATGAAAGCTCATCAATATCTATCACCAATTAAAAGACATGGACTCTAAAAAAAAAGTGGACCACTAGTAAGCTAATCTAATTATTTGGCCTGATTTCCACTACCCTTTGGGAGATTTTCGTTGCCCCAAAGCTGAAAATAATTCATAATTAATATAGCTTAAATATGTGCCTTTTGTCTCAAAAAATAAGCACATTAAAATCTACTACCATTTGAAAGAAATAGCTTCTACACACAAATCCCACGTCAATGAGCTTATCTAGCTCTTTGTTGACCATTTAATCATACTAGGGATTCATGTGGTAGGCTCTCATGCCTTCATCTAGAGGGATGGTGTATTTTATCACTTCTGAAGGAATTCCCTTCATGTCAATGTATTTCCAGGCAAGCACATCTTAAAATTCCTTAAGCAAGGCAATCAATTATTCTTCTTACTCAGGAGTGAGGTCCTTGGCAATGAACATTGTCTTAGGTTCTTCACTCCTTCTTGCTCAAGAGTGAGGTCTTTGGAAATGAACATTGTCTTAGGTTCTTCATTTAGGCCAGCAAGTTTTATTTTTACCCAAGCTCCTTTGAGCCTTCTCACCATCTATTCCCAATGTTGTATGATTTGAAATACTCGGGCACTTGCCTCAGATCTTTCTCTTGAGGCTTCTCACCATGTACCCCTCTATTCCCAATGTTGTATGATTTGAAATACTCGGGCACTTGCCTCAGATCTTCCTCTTGAGGCTCGAGGAGATTTTTGAGTTTCTCTTCCTTCTCTACCTCGACCTTAACCTATTGTGCGTCTGATAGCTTAGCAAAGCTTGGCTTGCTTGGAGCTTGTGGGATCCTTATCACTTTTATAGACCACTATCTTGGTCTAAATTATGACCTTGTTTAAGTCATCTTTCCACTATCGGGTGTAGGATTCATGTGAACCCACGGCCTTGAGATAACAAAGCCAATAAAGATCCGTCTCCGTGGAGAGGAGATACTTCTTAGGCTTTCTTTATGGTTTCCTTTTTCTTATGCATTCTTAAGAGGCCACAAACAGATTTAGTTCCAGCCTCTGCCTCTTGAACCAATCCAACCAAGCCTCACATTACTGGATATCGTGAGGGAGGACTGAGTGGGAGGTGAAATCTAGCCTTCCATGGGTCACCATAGCTAATGCAAATTCTTTTCTAAGGTGATTAGTGATGACTTTATCTCATCCCCTTCAGAACCACTACCTCCTACTACGAAAGGATCAATGCATATACCTTACACATTAGCAGAGCCTAGCCCATCTCAAAGTGAGTATGAGCCCAATGAGTGCAAAAGAATCGCCCGCGAGATATAGAAAGCCTCATAGCCTTCTTGTTCTCGTAGGTTTGAGTTTCAATATAAGTTCTCTTTTACAAGGAAATTCTCAACTTTGAAGAGACTTATTAGACTGGATTAATGGGAATTTAAGAGCCCATACAGGTGAACCTGAGTCAAAGGAGGAAGAAGACAAACCATGCCCCCATTAAGCACCCTCCCCCATAGCCAAAACCAAAGGGTAGCCCAAAGTGCTCATGAACAAGTTGGGACACTATTTTGAAAGTGATAAAATGAACGTAGTGTTATGTGTCGTGTACAAGGGAGACTTACGATCTCCACAATCTTGGATGGTGGTGCTAGTGTCAGTACAAGAAGGGACTTACGGTCTCCGTGATCTTGGATGGTGGTGCTAGTGTCAGTATAAGGGACTTATAGTCTCCGCAATCTTGGATGGTGGTGTTGGTGTTAGCTTAATCACAAAGGATTGTTGGGAGGCCGAAAGTAGCCTGCCACTCATAGGCGCAAGTCTCGTTTAGTGAAGCTTACCGATGGAAACACAGCCAAGCCCATAGGCATCTAACAAGACATTCAAGTTAAGTTTCCACCACACATTCTCATGGTGATGGATTTTCAGAGGAGGGGTATACATGATGATCCTCAGAAGGCCTTACATGAGAGAAGCAAGGCTCGTTCATGATTGGGAAACCAATCACATCTATATACGCAAAGGCAACCATTCCTTAAAAATAAACTTGAAGATAGGGAAGACTCACCCATGGGCCGAGGTATTATGACACCAATGAGTCTAACATTACTGTCCAAACTGCTTTAGTAAAATCTGAAAATGTTGTAACAAGTCATTGGATAGTGAAGATGAGAACCAAGATTACAAACATCTCCCACAGAGCTTGACAACTATGAGGATTGGGTCCATGTCTTGGCAACCGTGGACACTCTTCCACAAAAGTTTGGAACAAGATGGGAGCCAACATCAATTTTGAGCCTAGAGTAGCTAGTGAATCATCTAGCAAGGACAACTCCACAGAAGAACTAAAATTTTTGTCACCCATTGTACGCTTAACAAGTGAAGGCTCATCAAAGTGGAGGCATATGCCTCTTCTATAGGGGCGATTGCCACTCAATTGGGACAATCCTTGTAAGCATAATTGAATCTACATTTATAGCATGTGCCCCCATAAAGAATTACGTAGGGATTGTTAGGCATGAGATTCGGAGTGATAGGATCCCCCAAGTGCTAGGAGCACTCTAGGGATTTGGTGCAAGGTCTTTGTAAGGGAACTCCACAATATGATGTGGGCCTTTGCATTGATATCCTATTTGTTGAGGTCTATTTCTCTTTATTTCACCGTGGCCTCGAACAGAGTGGTGTAGTCTCTATGGATGAAGCTTGGTCAAGATACTCATAGATCGTGATGTTGTTGCATGAGATTCGGAGTGATCGGATCCCCCAAGTGCTAGGAGCACTCTAGGGATTTGGTGCAAGGTCTTTGTAAGGGAACTCCACAATATGATGTGGGCCTTTGCATTGATATCCTATTTGTTGAGGTCTATTTCTGTTTATTGCACCGTGGCCTCGAACAGAGTGGTGTAGTCTCTATGGATGAAGCTTGGTCAAGATACTCATAGATCGTGATGTTGTTGCTCATATAGGTCTTATTGGTCATAACACTCATAGCTCCCTTTTTCTTGGGTTTCTGTTTTTACAGGCAAGGTCACCGAGTACTGTTGTACTGGTGAGGTCCTTGGAGGAATCGGCTGGGGGGTGGTAGTACTGGATGTGGATATGGTAATTGGGGTGGTCTGTACATACCTCATGGGGTAAAGTGTTTTGATATGTAGGCACTGGAGCTTGTAGGCCTACTAAGGAGTGGCTGGTGGGGCTAGTAAGGCCAATGGTTGCCTTAGTGCAGGGCACATCTATTGTGGTGTTGGAGTCCACCTTGCTGAGTTTCCTTAGTACTAATAATGAGTTGTGTTATGGTTCCCGTGTGGCACTCGCAAACAATGAGCATGATACTATTGCTATCTAGACCTTAACATTGGACACTCTGTACTTGTATGATTTTGGTGGCAAATTATGCACCAAACTATATCTCTTCATGGAAATAGATGCGAGTTTGGTGCTGGCTAGGGCTAGCCTTGAGGTTGCCCTTGTAGTTTAGCCTTGCCACACTACTGGCCTAAACAATTGAGCAAATTCTCTACCATCTCGTCCATGCTCATGTCCTTGACTAGGACTCTAGCTAGTGTGTTTTAAAGCTTTCGAAATGCATCACATTCAAAACCCCCAACACATTGCGATTGTTTGCTACCAATATGGATGGTTTCTCTACACAATGCACATATTAGAGTTGTGGCCAAAATGCTTTTTGATTTCACCAATGAGCTAAAAAGTGCTCTCTTTGCATTGCCCAATTCTAGTGCTCCAAATCCCTCTTATTTCAAGCTAGCTTTTCACTCATTTGAGTGTGCTTAAGCTACCCTAAAATCGGTTGAAATAACAACTCCAATGTGAGCTTCAATGGCCTCCATAATTTTATCTCACAAGAGGGCAATGGATACTCCTCTTTCCATAAAAATGACCTACAATGTGTGCTCCAAATCTTGCTAGAATTCTTTTAGGGTTTTACTTAGTAGGTTGACCTTGAGTTGAAAATAGTGTGAATATGTTGCTCCAAGATCCGTTGATTAGGGTCTGTCTAAATATAATGCTCTCCAAATGAGCTGAAAATGACGAGCTCTACCATATCCACTTCTCTCACTCTCAAGGGTTTGAAAAAACAAAAAAGTCCATGTAATTTGTGTGTGCTAGAATATGAAACGATGAATCTCCCAGTGCTCAGATATACCATGAATAAATCTAGAGTTGGAATAGCTCAAAACAAGATAGACTTATCCTTGATGGTACAACAAAAGGAGACATGTCTTGTTTAACTGCAGTTTGCTGGGTTGTTTGCTAGTCATAGTCTGCTTGGGATAAACCTAGCTTGGGATTGACACCAAATGTTTGAAAACATTGTGGTGTTTGGACATGGTTTAATCGCTTCGTGTGAGAGCGAACCTTGAGGTTCATGGTCATGCTCTACCTAAACATGGTTTAATCGCTTCGTGTGGGAGCGAACCTTGAGGTTCATGGTCATGCTCTACCTAAACATAGGGTGATTGAACGCCTTCTTCATAAAAATTAAGGCATTGTTCACAAAGCTAGTTGGTGAATCTAAAGTTCAGAGGACCATGGTGGCGGCTCCTGTTTCCAGGTGTTCCATTGTTTCTCCTCTCATGCCTGTGTTTCGTTGGCTCATTTCTTCCTAAAGATCCTTGCTTGAGGTGGATCTCAAGGAGCTTAACTAAAAACACTCTATTGAGTGCTTGTCATTTTTGCTAGGATCGAAGGCTTGGTTGGTTTGAGGAGATCTGGTTTGATGTGCTACAATTGATTGTAATGTTGCTTCTAACAATAAGTCCAGATTGGGTTCACATATTAAAGATCCTGGATGCTTTTGGTTCAAGTCTACGAATTGTTTTAGACAAGTATTTTTTAAGTTGATTTGTTTCTTTTTGTGCTACTAGGCTCACGTTTCTAGGTTCACGCTTCTGGATTCATGACTCACATGGCTCAAGCAAGCAACAAGATGAAAGGAGGAGAGATCACAAGAAAACTCTTACAAGGGAATGATTTGTTTCTTTTTGTGCTACTAGGTTCACGTGTCTAGGTTCATGCTTAGACTCACGACCCACATGGCTCAAGCAAGCAAGAAGAGGGAAGGGGGAGAGCTCACAAGAAAACTCTTACAAGGGAATGATTGTGTCTTCCTTATTGTCAAAAATGACTTATATACAAATGACTAGTTTCACACTAGGCCACCAAAACTTAAAAACGATCCGATCTCTATTACTAGTCATAAGCAACTATGTACACTAAGTCTGTAGGCTTTGCCTATTTGACATTAAGCCCACAGTAAGGTTGCTTTATATGTTCCAACACCGTCTTTGTTAGGACCTTTAAGACCCTTGGAGAAGGAAACTAATTTCTCAACACAAAAAGTAGAGCATAACATATATTTGCACAAATTTAAAATATAAACCATAATAAACCAAATAAAATAAACAAGAGAGAGATGAAGAATAGAGTAGAGTCACCGTCAACATAAGATTGGGTTGAATCTCCCCTGGGATAAGTGTGGCCCTTGTACCACTCTCCCATATTTATATGTATTAGAAAAAGCGTTTGCTTTTCAAAAAGATATTTCCAAAAAAAAAGCACAAGTGCTTTTGAGTTTACGAGTGTGCAAGCTCTACAAAAATATAACAAGCATTAATATAAATGCTTGGATCTACCAAAAGTATAAAATACTGTTTGGTATATACAAAGGTATAATGCCTTAGCCTTACAAAAATTTTGATGCCTAAATATGAAACCATAAAAGGTGTTCACATGTCTTCCAAAATTTCTCATAGTGGTCCAACACATGTTCCACCCGCGATCAACACATAATCCACCACTCAATCAGTGCCTTCATGCAAAATAATAATAGTCAGTGCACATAGCTGATTAAACACATGAATCGTGAACACATTAATCCTGGTAGATGATATAAAAAAGCCCATCCAAAAATAAAATCCCTGAAATAAAATAATGGGTGTGCTCATAGAGATTATGACGAATAGTCTTATAACAGTTAAGTGCCTGAGCGCTTGAGGAGTATGAGATAAGACAACTAGTTGCAATCGGCCTCATGCAAAAATTTAATGCATGCCAAACACCATATAGGACAATCTAGGGTATGGAGCATATAAAAGACCTACATGTTAAGGGTAGATATTGACACAACTATGCTAAAGTGGAATATCAAGCCCTCATATATAATGTCCAGGCATGTCCTTTCAGTGATTGTTTTCTCAGTTATAGCAAATAAAGAAATAAAGATAAGACACAATTGTGCAAAAGAGGAATATCGAACCCTCATATATCATGTCCAATCGTGTCGTTTCAGTGATTGTTTTCTTAGCTATAGCAAATGAAGAAATAAAGATAGGTTACACTACTCCAAGCTTCCAGTATGCAAAAATGTGATCCCTAAGTTTCAACTTTGGCCCTTATATATGTTTTGAGAGCTTTGGGATGTTCTATAAATAGTTGAGAATCTCAAGTGTTTATAAAGTGATTTTTGTATATGGTTGGACATAGTTTTATATATTGTTGATTTTTGTATATGGTTGGACATAGTTTTATATATTGTTGGTGGATAGTGGGGTTAGACTGTTGGGATGATAGCTATGTGAGTTAGATGACATCATTCTATTGATATGCAATGTGTCCTTTCCTTTTAATATTTATTCTAAAGAGAGAGAGAGAGAGAGAGAGCATTGTCTCTTATCTAATAACCCTTTCCATTCCTTCTCCACCTTAGTTTGATGCTCTTCAGCTTCATAAGCTCTCACTTTGCTAGCTTTCCTCATAACTATTTGCATCGCAAACCTACTCCAAGCATTTTGATAGCTTTGAATCTGAGCTTCAATGGCTTCCTTTACTTCCTCTTGGAACATATGATCCTTATGGAGCGCATTGTTGGTGATTAAGTTTCTCCTTTGCAAGTCATGAATCCTATAATCCCATCCTTTGGCCATATCCCATCCCCATCTGAGTGGAGAAAGAGAGAGATAGAGAGGAGGAGGAGGAGGAGGAGTCTACCTTGATCTATAAGTTACAAGGAAGTCAGATAGTCTCTTTGCCAAATTACACTCTCTCAAATCTAGATGAACTATTAGGAAATATTGATAGGAAATTGCAAGCTGATGTAAGTGTGCCCCCATTCAGATCTCTCCCAACCATCAACCAATCGTTTATGCAAACACAAATTATTCCATGTCTTTTCTTAGCACCCCATAACCATGTCAATGCCTCCTTTTCTATCCATGTGATTAACCACCATGTTAAAGTCCCCTCCATCAAAATCCATGGGTGTTGGTAGCCAAGTCAACCCACTCCCATATTATCTTTCTATGTTTGGAGGCGTGCCACCCATATATGTTCACCACCCACAACTTGTGATTATCATAAGACACTTCCAGAATTAAAGCTCTACCATTGGGGTGGTTATCCACAACATGTTCCAAGGACTTATGCATAAGAGTCAGCACACCACGATACCCCTTCTCCAAACCCCCATCAAATGCCAACCATTGTTTAAAAGGCTTCTTTCTCTTGACTCCTTTACCAAATAGGGTATGCTTCCTGGATAGCCCAAATCTTGCAGCTCTTATCAGCCACATGACCTCCGAAGGCATCTCTTTTCTTACTATCTTTAATCCCTTTGACAGTCCATGTGAACTCATTCCATTAGGAACAACAACAAATAGGTTCACATCAACCTTTCAGGCATTATCTCATCTCATCCCTTGAAAACCAGAGTTGCCATTTGTCCAGCCTTTAGCTGCTCATTTTTTTTTGGGGTTCTTTTTTAGCTGCCCAAGGAAAAACATGCATTAACAGATAACCAACAATAACTAATCTATAATATTTCATCAAATATCATATCTGTAATATTTCATCAAATATCATATTATATATTAATAATTACCTGCCCTATGTTAATAATTACCAAAGGCGAGGCAATGGACTGATGCTGCTAGCGATTAGCAAGAGCATGGGCTACCTGGATGCTCAAGCGGGCGATGGCGAGCGAACGGCCTTCCGGAGGGCCGAGAAGCGCTACAAGTTCTACAAGCACTCCTCCACCTCCGCCCGCTCTGCCAAACACAGGTCTCCTCCCCTCTCGTCTCTCTCAGGTTATGTATGTGGGTCCATTACCAGGTTTCGTCTATCGTGTTAACCAATCAACAAGAGCCTCTAGATCCATTAGCAAGAGCCCCTGGATTCATCACCTAGCCAGCAATACCACATGGTTTTTTCTCCTTGTTTTTTAACTGTGAATGAAAGTTCTCATGTTTATGTACATGCAATTCTTATAGGTTTTCTCATGCCTCTTCGCATGATGATGCTGTGTCACTTTGGTCTCATAGAGACCCTTGTGGTCTTCATGCAGACTTAGTTACCTTCTCATCAACAGGTGTCGGAATCGTCAAGGACGAAGATCGATCCCAGCCATCAAATCAGCTTGCATTATTTCACGGAATGCAACCCCATAACCGTCATGATCATGACACATCAGCGCGCCGAATTCATTAACTTCTGCAGTGCTGAGTGGTCAGAATCGGCTGCAGTTGCTTGTCATTATCAGAGGCAGAATCTGAAATGTCAAAATCCGGTCCATCTGGTCGTCTCCATCTCAGCTACCTGTCTCTCACTCACCCCGTCCTTGACGGCCAGGAAAGGCCAGCAAGAGGCCTTTCCCAATCGAAAACCAGCTTGCGTCTGCCACCGCTCGCTGGGTTTCCTCCCGGGAAAGGCCTCTTGCTGGCACCCAACCCAACTTGAAATGATACTTTGCATGATGCCGAATCATTCACCCAACATTAATAATTTGCCATGATGGCAAATCATTCACTCAACATTAATAATGTAGCACAATTGCACGATGCTGAAACCTAGCATACTGGAGTCTTTGTACTTTGAAAACACCCACTCGAGGCATGCCACCATTTGCCTCAAAGCTGGTCTAGAAAAAGTATATCCTTGATTGGAAGTGATCAAGAGATGATGCCTTATTAAGAACATGGGCCCTTTAAAGGGATAGCGCCGCATGTTGTGTGAATGACTATGTGGTTGGGAAAAATTTGAATCGAACAGTTTGGAAGTTTATTCGGAGATATATGTCAATAATGCATGCAACACTGGATCCCATGGCTACTCTGAAGGTTGATTGGATATATGAGCTAAGATGAGTACATGAGAACAAAGATGATCTGCCATGGAGTCACCCTCATCCATAGAAAGAAGATCCAACTGCCTCTTCAAGTAGGCAACTCTTGCCTCATTGCGTACCTGATACATTGCTTCCAATGTGTCCCATGCAAGCTTCGATGTCTTGCAAGAACTAATGTGCGGAATAATAGTCCTTTTCACTGAAAGGGCTATCAGTGACATGGCCTGTGCATCCCTAGAGTCCCATCTCTTCTGCTCTTGTGTGGGAGCAGGTTCTACTTCAGGAGCTCTTTGAGCACCTTCCCTTTGAGGCGTGGCTGGTTGTATGGTAAGTGGGCGTGTGTCATCACCACACACGATGCCCCAAAGCCCTTTGGCTACCAGCAAATTACGGATCATGAAACTCTAGAGGGAGTAGTTAGATCCATCCAACTTGTCCTCCTGGGTGAGCACACCAAATAAATCTGTAGCATTTTGAGCCATTTCAACAAAATATACCTGCAAGCAAACCAAGCACCAATGTGCATTGCCAGGCAACCAAATGTCCTGTGCAAATGTTTGTTTGCAAACTGAAGCAAGTGTAAACCTGCACCGAATTGTCCAATTACACACAATGTGTATACATATGCGACAAATCACAGCTGTAATGTCCAATTACATGCTCCAATCTGAAAAGCCCCAATTTTTATGCACTCCAATTGCTTCAATGTGTAGTTAATTGGCCAATTTTCACAAAAGCCCCAAATTTTTGCAACTGAAAGAGGCTCAATTTGCTGATTTTGACCTCAATTTTGAAAACCCCCAAATTTAGACAAAGATGGCTGATTATGCAAACAATGGCAAAAGCCCTAAAATTGATCGGCTAATTGGCTTTCAATTTTTGCAAAAATGAGAAAAACCCCAAAATGTTTGACTGAATGGCTTTGATTCTCACAAATGCCTTTGACAAAATCTCCAATTGACAATGAATGTCACACAGAATGCCCTGATTTCAGAAAACCCCAAACATAATGAAAAGTCCCAAATTTCTGTAATGATTGGCTTTGACTCTTACCCAATGGATGGAATTTGATGAAGCCTTCAATTTGCAAGATTCCCAAGATTAACTCTCTGTGTAAGACTCGCGGGGGGAGGGAAACGGAAGGAAGCAGGAGACTAGTAAGTGTGTGGGCATTGTAAGGGCGGGAAGAGAGGGCACATGGATAAGCAGATGGTTGGATTCAGGGACTGAAGCCCAGAGCTCACACGACACGGGATGCAAACCACATGAACACCGGAAGCACAAACGAAACCGTCGAGGGCTGGTGGGCGAGGGTTGGGCGGAGCAGTGGAATTGATCTGTTGAAGGCGGTGGGCGGCGCGAGTGCCTAGCGCCAAGTGGACAAGTTGTGTACGCAAGGCACAGCCACCGGTTGCAGCCGGGAACGAAAGTACAGCTTTGGACGTTGGAGTTTGGCTGCCGCCGGCAAAGAGCACGGCAGGCTGGCATGGACGGGAGCAGGCTGTGTCGAAGGGCGCCAGACGGAAAATGCGAGTGCCGAATAGGCTGAGGCGGCGACGGGCGGTCGGAACTGGTCGTGAAGTATCGTGGCCGGCTGAGGCGTTTGAAACGGGAGGTGCCGCCTGTGGGCTGAGCGGCGGCGGTGCTCTCCCCACTAGTGCCGCCGGCTATGGGCGGCCGAAACGGGCGGACGGAAGCAAGCAGGCGACGGAAAAACCACAGCGACGGACGGACTGGCTCCGTCGACGGAATTTTGCAGGCGACGGACAGAACTGTGCAAGCAACGGAATTTCACAGTTGTCGGACGGACACTCGCAGTTTGTTGCAGATTTTAGGGACAGAACTTCACAGGCAGCCCCCAGCTCTGATACCAATTGTTGGTGTTGGACTCACACACACAAACCTGCACATTAGGGTTAGGTGCAGGATGGAGAAGCTCACATAGAAATACGAGAGAGAGAGAGAGAGAGAGAGAGAGAGAGAGAGAGAGAGAGAGAGAGAGAGAGAGAGAGCCAAAAGTGTGGTAGCCACAAAATGCAAGTCAACCCTTGCATGTGTGTCACATCCATATAATATAGAAGTACAAAATATTATATGTAGAGTGTCCTTTCACACTTGATATCCAAGGGGAAAAACCACATGGGAAAAAGTGCCCTTGGTTAAGCCCTGTTCACACATAGCACTACCATAAGTGAGCATATGCCTATACAACCGCTTGGCAAAGTCAACGCAGAAGGGAAAATCTTCATCGGCACATCATCAGGAAGTCTTTATACTTCAAAAAAATTATCTAATTTATGAATGAGTCAAGGGATCTCTGCACGGGAAGTCCTCTAAAAACTGAACTTGTGTTCTTTTTGTATTTACTGGTTGTTTTTCTTTTTGTATTTACTGGTTGTTTTAAAAGGTTCTATCATTTCTGTCGGGTTGTCTTGGTGAGTAGATGTAGGTTGTCATTTGCTGGTCAAGCTCCTATATCAGGCCCAACATGAGAGTATGGGTGTAGGTGCCATTGTCTCCTTGAAAGGAAACCTTGGTCTCTGATTCTTTCGCAAAGACCATACTTTGGCGAGCCTTTGAGAAATGCTCATACCTGAGCCTGTGAATCTAAAGCGGAGAACATGCCTTGTTCTTGCTATAGTGGAGTACGTGTTACAGGCTGGAGGCCAACTCATTATGACTATTGAAGGTCTTTTCAAGCATCTCCACCTTCGCTCCGAAGGGGGGTTTGTGTCTCATGTATTTGAGTCGAGCAATATTCTCTCTCTGAGCTTTGTCACATCTCTCTCTCTCTCTCTCTCTCTCTATCTATATGACATTTCAGCTCTTATTACTTTCTTTGATTTTTATTTTTAGTACCCATGATGATGTATTTCATGGACATGATGTAACCCTTTGGTCTCATAGGTCATTTTGGCCTTTTGTAGACGTTAATACAACTCTCTCTCTCTCTCTCTCTCTCTCTCTCTCTCTCTCTCTCTGCCTCGCCATCGCCTATGTATCACATATTACACCCCCATTATGGTATTGGTTGGAGCTAGACAGATTTGCATTGCATTCTTGTATACCCTACGCATATAGGTTGCATACTGAGCCTCTAGCAGTAGTGCTTCATCCATCACACCCCCCCACTAGCTCAGCTTTTTCATAGTTTATTTCATGTTCATTTTGTCCTTTTTTTTTCCTGGACATCCAAAGGACATTGACAGTTGTACATTGATTTGTCTCATAGGTCGAGTTCGGCCTCTAGTAGACGTTAATACAGCTTTCTTTCTCTCTCTCTCTCTCTCTCTCTCTCTCTCTCTCTCTCTCTTTACGCACACAATGGACATCTGCCATCCACCATAGATAATCCTTTTTGATCTTGCAACCCTAAACCAACATAACCTACCTTCTGGATGTGAAAGTGCTCTTTTTCAAGAAGCTTTTCAACCTATATACCATGTCTCATCTGTTTGTATCTTGATGGATCATGGGAACACGATTGTAGGTAGACAAAGGCTTTTATGGCTTTCAATTTTCACCCGTGAGGGTGGTTCTTGTAAAGAAATGTCAGTTTTCATTTCTATTGCTGGCATGGGCTTTACATACTAAAGCTTTCTACGACTTTGGTATCTGCTGTGGAATAATGTAGAATTTGCTAGGCATATGAATTGTTGTTATTTGTAAATTGTTCATTAGATGTTCTTCTACACATTACTTGTCTACATGCTTGTAAATAGAAAGTTGGATCTGAAAAGGTAAATAAACTTTACTTGTTGCCTCTAAAAAGCTGTTTAAATCTATATGTAAAGTTTTGAAACTGTTTGCACCATTCAGATCAGCAAGAAAGGGGCATCATTTTTTTTGAGTTTACATTTTTAACGCTATTGTACAGCTTACCGCTGATAGTCCATCTACTACCCTTTCCACATTTTCATCACTATTTCTGCAAGTTATTTAGTGAGCTGCTTGGAAGCTTCAATGCCTATCTATTAAACAAGAGCTGGAGATCTCTGTTAAAACGTGTTCTTTTCAGGGATTCAGTGCCACCAACAGATTTGTCGGAAGTGCTAGATTTCCGTAGGATCAAGAGCTTTGGAGTGACATCGGAAAATGGTATAACAAGGGTTGATATGGGGTTGCATTGGCCTGTTTTCATTATTGAGAAACATCCTGGTATGACATCTTGTTCAGACAACTTCTGAATGCTTCCATACACTTATATTTAGTGTTCACGAGGAGTAAGCTTTCATGGTTTTTTTTGGGCATTATTCTTGGCTTGTGTTTAGGATTTTACTTCATTCCAGAAGCCTTAGATATGGAGGAGCAGTTGCACTGGATTAAAGAGAGTTTAACAAATTTCCCCCAACCTCCAAATCGAACCAATCATACTGCTTTTTATGGACCCATATCTGATTTGTGGAATAGATCTCAAAATGGGGAGGCGATGGAACAAATGAGAGAAAGGAATGGGAGTCATGAAATTTCCCAAATTTCAGCTCCAAAAGGGAGTTGCATTTTATCTACATCAACTTCAAGAGCATCTACAGAATCAGCCCATTTGGATGAGATGTCTGTCACAACTAAAAGTGGTCCAGATCAAGTTTCTCACGGAAGCTATTCGAATGGTGATATTGACAGGAGGCATTTAACTGATCAACATCTGGGTAACAACAGCTCAGTGGTGTCCAAAACAATACCTATGAAAATTCTCCTGCGCAAACTGCGGTGGGCCACACTTGGATTGCAATTTGACTGGTCAAAGGTTTGGCTTCACTTTGTTAAGTTTGGTGTATTCCCTAAGCTTTTAATTTGCCTACATCTTATTGCAATTTAACGTTCAATTGTTGGCTGCTGACTTTAGAAATTTAATTGCTTAAAGCTGCACACTTCAAACCACTTGTTGAGTTCACCTGGTTTTGGGTTTTTTGGAAGCACTTTTCCCTATGCTTCAGCATATCCCAAAATTTCATTGAGAAGTCAAACAGTTTATTTGCTTTATTGTGGCTTATGAAGGTATGCACAGTTGGCTGTGTGATTGTGTGAAGCATAAAGCTTCTCTGGAGCATAAAGCTCCAAGCATTCGTTGCCTGCATTCCACCAATTAATGACTGGAACATAGGTCTCTCTTCTAGTGGCATGCGAAAGGCGGGTCTTGCTTGAAGAGAAGGTTGCATAGAAGAAGCATTATCTTCAATCCTTTTGCTTTGTGGTGGTCTATGGCTGTCTCCACAAGCTTTGGACTGTTTCCTCTCGTCTGCTCAACAGCTGAGAATAGCAAGCAGCCCCCTGCATAAAGCCAGTCTTCAACTAGAATCCCTTACAGAGAGAAAAGTCTTTGCCAACTCAGTAGGGCTAACTCCGGGTGCTTCAAAAGTTCTGCCTCTTAAGCCTCCAAGAATTCCTGAGAATCAGACTTCAAATCATTGAGTTAGCTGTGCTAGCTCAGTATTCTTTAGCTCTATGCTCTGCCTGCCTCTTAGCCCCCAAGAATATCTGAAAATCACACTTCAAATAGGGATCCCCCTTTTGATTCAGCTGTGCAAGCTCTGTATTCTCCAGCTCCAAAAGAAGCTTGTCAGTTGCGCCATCGGTTCTTTTATGCCTCTTTCTCCAGGCATTCAACTTGTTGCTTCAAGGCATCTTGATCTGAGATGTCAACCCCACTATCGCAACCATTGGGCGCATGCTATGCTAGGTGTTATGCTGAAAACCAAGCAAAAATAAAAAAGTTAATTGCATGTTTGGCTGAGTCAGTGAAGCTGGAACTCCCCCCTGCGCAACTGCACCTGCCCGCCGTCGCCTCCCTTCTCCTGCGTGCAGCCCTCCCTCCCTTGTCTCCACTGCTCCTGTGCGCAGCCCCTCTCCATCTCCTCCCACCAGTGCCCCCTCTCCGCCCCCCCCCCCTTTCCCTTGCGTCAGCTCTGTTCCTTTTCCGCCTCAGCCCTGCCAGTGCCTCCCTCGCCGCAGCCTCATCTAAGCCCTCGCTTCCTTTTCTCCTCCTCGCCTCCGTGCACAGCCCACTAGGCTGTGTGCCGTCACCTTGCTGCGTTTTCCCTTCCGCACTCTCCCCCCCCTCTACCTTCTTCCCTGTCTTCCTGGTCATGTGCTTTTAGCTTTCGGGCTTTTTTCTGTGGCAAGATTCGGCAACTTTTGGTCTTGAAGTTAGAAACGCAGGAGGACTCCATGGCAGCTGCTCCGTCATCCGTGACCGAGGCTGCCGTCCCTTGCCTCTCTTTTTCAGAAGTGCATCTCCAGCTCCTTGCTTTGATAGTCGCTTCTTTGGAGGCCTCCACCTTGGTATGCAAGATTGCTCAGTGCGCGGACAGCTCAGGGATCTGTTCCACGCAAGCCCTCTTGGTGCGCCTGGAAAGATCACTGATATTCATCCCTTGGGGCGTGGCTACTATCAGGTTGTGTTTGATTTGCATGTAGCTTTGGACAGAGTCATGCAGTTGAGGCCCGTCGCACTGCGTACGCCCATACCTTCTTTGCGAGGTGGCAGCACAGCTTCGACCTGGTGTTTGAACCTTTGGCTGGCATCTCAAGCTTTCCTGTGACAATTTGCTTTCCAGGTCTTAGGAAGGAATACCTTCCTCCCCTTCCGGCTATAGGTGGTGCCGTTGGGATAGTGATGGAATCCCCCTATACCGCTGCTTGGGTTCGTGCTCAAACGGCTGGGATTCCATCCCTTCGTATTTGCATAGCCTCTCTGGAGTCGGTGCCTCGTGCTATGTTGCTTCCTTGCCTTCAGGGGGACCCTATTTTGAGAGGGTTGAGTACTTCGGCCTCTCGGGCCAATGTTTTATCTACCGACAGATGGGACACCTCGCTAGAGCTTGTCCTCGCCGGTAGTCTAGGGGGATGCCTCTAGTGGTCCCCCTTGTGGCCCCAGTTCAGATCCTCCTCAGCGGTTGGGGGGGACATAGGCCCCCAGGTTCTAGAGCACCAGGACCCGACCTCGGTTGAGCCCAGTGGAGGAGAGTGGTAGATTGCTAGCCCGAGACACAACCGTTGGCCGACTTCCAATGCAGAGCGGCGCCACCAGGCACGCTAGGCTTGCAGGAAACAAGAGGATATGGTTGTGTTAGAGAACCATTATGAGCATTTATCGCAGCCCAGGCCCCCCCCCCCCCCCCCCCTAAAAAAAAAAATCCGGAGACCGTTACCTCATTGAGATCCTTCTCCAGGTTTTCTATTTTCCAAGGAGCTCTCTGTCCCTTAAGAGTCTTCAGCGGGCTTCGACCATGCAGCCCTGCCGTTTCCCCTTCCCAACCCCCCTTCTTAGCCCTTGCCATTCCCCGTCATCCCCCCCCATCCACAATAAAAAAATAAAAAAATCTGTTACATGCGTGGACACCTTTCGAGGAACATGTAGATGCAAAACGCAAACAAGAGATGTAGATGCAAAACGCAAACAAGAGAAGGGAGAGAGAGAGCTGTATTTTCAGTATATTCATTATATACAAAAAGGTACAGTCGTTGGCAGCCCTAGGCTACCCACAAAAAGGTGGAACACTTTCCTACCTAACCTATTCAATGACCGAACACCCGAAGAGATGTCAGATAACAAGCAATGAGCCATGCGCCGCCTTATATAGGCCTTTGAAGGTCATGTGGATTGGCCGACCTGTCGTCGGCCAAGTCCTTGGACACAAAATAATCTTTTGCTGCTGGCATCCTCTGATAAGTCCGTTATCTGCTGGCCGATAGGAACATGGTCCCGCTACAGTGCCTTCCATGCCTTTTTACAGTTGCTGAAGCTCCTGAACCTAGGCTTTTTCTGTTGCCTTTCAGGGATTAGCCCTGGGATGAGCATGTCCATGTGCATGCACATGACATCCCCTTCTGCTAAACTTGACGATGGGATTCCAACTTCTGACCTTGGATGACTGTCATCATCCCTTTTTCTCCTCATGGACTCGCACATGGTCATCCTTCCCTTCTTGGCAACCTTTTCACTGAAAACCTTGCCTTGTCTTTGACTCCACACCAAATTTGATGAAGATCTGTGCATCTGTTCCATTTTGTCCCCTTGCCTTCTTGCCCTGTCCTTAAACACTTTCTTTGGTCCTCTCTTTTCTTGAGTATCGAGTTTGGCATTCTCACTCCACCCCTTGGATGATCATCATCCCTTGGAACCGTTTTCTTGAAAGCCTTTCTGGGTATGTCCCAAGTCGCATCCGACTCACAGGGTTGCCATTCCCCGTGGGTCTTGTGTAACACCACCAATGAACCTCCTGGGAACTTCTTCCATGTCTTGTGCTACTCTCCTTGGACTGTGCACCTTCATCTTGGACGACATCAATGTTTAGCATTGTTGAACTTGAAGCTTTGATTCCAATGTCACGTGTGCGGAAGCTCTGTGTCTTCTTTCAGCCCTAAACACCTTTCCAGGAACATGTAGATACAAAACGCAAGAGAGAAGGGATAGAGATAGTTGTATTTTCAGTATATTCATAATGTACAAAAAGGTAACAGTCTTTGGTAGCCCTGGGCTGCCCATGAAAAGGTGGAACTCTTTCCTACCTAATCTATTCTATGACCCAACACCCGATGTCAGATAACAAGCAATGAGCCATGTGCCGCCTTATATAGGCCTTTGAAGGTCATGTGGACTGGCCGGCCTGCTGTCGGCCAAGTCCTTGCACACAAAATAATCTTTTGCTGCCGACATCCTCTGATAAGTCCTTTATTTGCTGGCTGACAGGAATCTGGTCCCATGACAGTGCCTTCCATGCCTTTTTACAGCTGCTGAAGCTCCTGAATCTAGTCTTTTTCTGTTGCCCTTCAGGGATTAGCACTAGGATGAGCAGCCGTGTGCATGCACATGACACAATCTTTGCCTCTGCACTGACTCTCTCTCGAGCAGTTCCCTCTGCTCCAGTTGTTTCGAAACACACCCCCCCCCTCCTTTCTCCTTTTCCACCTCTCCGGAGCATTCCTGCCGCCCTCCGGCTGCGCTTGATCCGGAGCGGAGGCAGCCGGCTAGTTGAGTCTGTTGTTTGATCCATCGCTTTACGGAGCCAGTAGAGATAACCATCGCTGCCAATCCGCTGCGTGCTCTCCCTCCAGAGTCGCAAGGTGCCCCCCCAAGGGTGTTGGGGCAGTTCGTTGACTACAATTTCTTCCGATGCCTTCCATCGAAGGAGCTGGTATGTTCGAGGAGATGGTGGCTCCCTTTCGTATATTTGTGGTGTTATATTACTCCAGATCTTCCATTGTAACATGCAGCGGAATTATGCGTAGATGAAGGATCCTGTACACAAAGTCTCACACCGCCTTCTTTATCCTGAGTTTCGCGAGTCTTTAGCAATCCACTTATCACTTCACAATTTAAGAGATGAGAGAGAAAGAAAGAAAGAAAGAAAGTTGTATTAACGTCTTCAAAAGGCCAAAATGACCTATGAGACCAAAAGGTTACATCATATCCATGAGGTACATCATCCTGGGTACAAAATAGTAATAAAGAAAGATAACAAAAAATCTAGAACTTTAAAATCTGATCTAGGTACATGAGCAAAGAGCTCTCATATCACCCTAATACATCCCTCATGGGCCGCTGTGACATGGTGCTCAAGGTGGTAAAACTGAGCTGGCGCGAGAAGGTCCTGCGATGATGGGAGATGATGGCCCGGATCTTCCTGTGGCCGTGGGCGAGGGCCATGGGGTTTGGGGCGTTGAGCTCTGCATAACTCAGTGGCTTTGTCGAGTGTCACACCTCTCGGCCGAGCTCCTACACTAGCCTGTGGTCTGGGTATGATGGGTGGATCGGCCCTTGGAGTGCTGGTATGGAAGAGGTCGGTGAGAACTCTCTGTGCTGGTCCTTGGGCAAGTACAGCTGATCTGGATCTCACTAAGGACTCCCTGTATGGACGGATGATGAACCCATCCTCTGTCAGGCATAGGAGGTGATCTCTGTAGAAGGCCGTCTTCGTCCCCAGTGGATGACTAGGTGAACTCCATGTCCTCTGAGTATCCACTTTGACAATGTCCTTCCTGATAACCGTGTTCCGCTCTGTGCGGCTGAGAGAAAATGGCGGGGCCTCTATGCTGTACTGGAAGGGGGGGAGTGCCTCCATCTGCATACTGTGCATGCCAAACCAAGTGCCTACCTGTGCATACCAGCACTCTGTATCTCCTTCAAGTGTCAACTGTCTCGAGGACTCCAGGGCTAGCCGGGGGTATCTATCAAGTGGAAGCTCCCATAGCCTATGCCAGTATGTCACTGTCTGGAATAGAGCCTCTGTCACTATCGGTGTAGCGCCCATCTCTGCCCGCACAATCTCATGTGGCACTGATGGTTTACTCCTAATCATGCGTGAGATCATCGCCACTAGGGGCCTCTCCATCGGCTTCCACCCATCATATACCTCCTTTGTATCTGTCTCGGCCGGCTCTCCCCTCTGTCTCCTCCTGTGGTATAAGCTAGGACCCCAGATGGGGGCACCATACAGTAGTGCAGGTGTAACTAGAGATAGATCTGTACACCTTATTGGGTCCCAAATTACCCACTGAAGGGCCCCCTCCTATTGCTAAGAGTATTTGGTTTATTATCTTTGAAGAGAATGAATGTATGACTGACTTTGGACTCTAGATAAGACAAACACAAGACCTTTGAAAGACCAAGAGTCGGGCTGAACTGTACCCGGCTGTAGAAGCACCAATGATGACCGATCTCAATGCCAATGCACTCTTCCAATGGAATGTAGGAAGGCTGCAAACCGAGGCTGAGAGAGGGGCTGCTTTGGGACTGTTCTAGGTTGAGTTTATGGTCTATGAATGAATGAACAAGTTGCGTTTACCTTCACCAAGATGGCTGTAGCAAACGATGTGAGGTATGAATGCTGAAAACTGCTCAAAGGCTGAAAACGCAAGAACTGAAGCGCTTCCTTCCTTGGGCTGAATTCGGGCTGCTGCGTTTTGATGATGTATGCTTCTAGATGCTCAAGTGATGATACTCCCACTGTTGTGGACTGAATCGCTTATGAGATGATGATGAGATACTATGGAATGAACTAAGCGATGCTATTTGTTGATGGACTCACACACTCACACACACCAATGTTTCCACCAGATTAGGGTTAGGTGCAGGAAGAAGAAGCTCACACAGAAATGAGAGTGTAACATGCAACGGAAGTTTTCGTATTGGAGGATCCTGTCACACAAATGCTCGCACTGTCTTCTGTATCCTGAGCTTCGCGAGTTCAGCAATCCACTTTTAAGACTTGAAACTTTAAGAGATTTGAGAGAGAGAGAGAGAGAGAGAGAGAGAGACTGTACACCGTATGGGGTCCCGAATTACCCACTGAAGGGTCCTCTATCCCGTTATTGGAATAGTATTTGCTTTATTATCTTTGAAGAGACTGATAGTGTGACTGACGATAAGCCAAACGCAAGATCTCTGAAGACCAAGAGTCGGGTTGAACTGTACACGGCTGTAGAAGCACCAATGATGTCCAATCTCGAGCCGCTACATGGACTCTATCTTGAGGATCTGTGATCCTAGCTAATGGAAAATGAGCAGTAAATTGATGAATGAACTGATTAACTGCTAAATGATCACACTTACCATCATACTTACTAAAATTTGGTTGACTGTGAATGACGGTAGTTGATGCTGCGGACTGCTGGCTTCTGGCACTTGAGGCGGGGGAAACTGAAGAGAGGTGCTGGTATCTTAGATGAATGGCCTCCTTTTCTCTTTGGTGCTCGAGTAACATACGTTCTCGATTGAGCTCTCATTGGTGCTCCCGAGCGGCGAGTTCAGCTTGATGCCGGTCTTCTTCGATCTTGCGTTGGGCTTCCTCATAGTCCCGTATATCTACTTTTTCTTGTTGTTTTCTTGCCTCTGCTTCTGCTTTTTCTTCTCTCCGTCTAGCCTCGTCTTCTCTTCTTTGTTGTTCCATCTGGAAGAAGAGGGAGATGTAGTGGGGGGTTGCTGGAAGGGGAGGAGGACGTGCTGCTGTTGCCTCCAAGAGTTGGAGACGTTCCATGAGAAGCTGGTTCTGAGCGCTAAGGAGAGCTATGGTGTCTGCTGTAGTAGTCGGAAGAGCAAGGTCTCCTTCGGGGGAGACGTCTTCCGGCTAATGGGTACTCTCCTCTGTAGACATGATGCTAAAGTCGGTGGTCGTGCCAAAACGCAACCTGACCATCCAAGGATGCCCTCACACTAGGATACGGTGTGTGTGGACAAGCTGAATCTATACCAATCTCGAGCCTATGCACTCTTCCCAATGGAATGAGGAAGGGATGCAAAGCTGAGGCTGAGAGAGGGGCTGTTTGGGACTGTTCTAGGCTATGTATGAATGCTGCGTTTTACCTTCACCAAGTGGCTGGAGCAAAACGATGAATAGATGAATGCTGAAAACTGTATGGATGCAGAAAACGCAAGGTTGAATGATGGCTGAATGCTGAAACTGCTGCGTTTTGCTGATGCAGGGGCTGAATGCTCATGCGTTGATGCGCCTAGGGCTGTAGGATGAAAACGCTGAGGTATGAGTGCTGAAATCTGCAATCGCTTTATGCTCCTTGTGCTGAAGGCTCCAAGCGTTTGATTGCTCTATGCTGAATATGATGAATGAATGAATGAATACCATGCTGGGCTATTTATATGGGTCAGAGGAGCTAGTCGGCTGGCTACAGGGTTGGCCGACTGCTCATGTCCACATAAAATATATAAATGATGTATGAAATGTTTGCATTTGTGGGAAAAATACCAAAAAATTCATAGTAAATATTCTGATAAATACTAGATGGTATCTGGGGTTTCTGCAATGGTCTAGATACAATGAATGAATGATATGCAATATGCAGAATGCTTTCTAAGGCAAACTTTAAGGTTTCTACTGACTCTACATGCATGAATGTATCTCTTCAAGTGGGTTAAGGGACTTGGACTGACTGACTGACTTGCTATAGTTGTTAATGACCTATGTAGCTCGTGCTTGGCTTATCCTGGACTGAGGATTACAATGGGGTCACGGCATACGACAAATATCATCCTGAAAGGTACTAATACTGTTACAATGTTGCACTGATGATGATGAGCCAGTTTGTCACCATGCACTATAGTGCAGAGTGCATGTGACATTCCCTCTTGCTTAGCTTGGCGGCAGGTTCATGGCTTCCAAGTAGTCCGCCAACAACTGGGGGTACTCTTGAAAGAATTCCTCGTCTAGCCATACGGCTTTGTGGGTATCTCGATCTCGGAACTTCGTATAGAACTGATGTATCCGTCGATCGAAACCATGCTTCCAATGATAAAGAAGGATTTTCTCGGGCTCAATGACTTCGGCTTCGTCTATCACGTCTTGCTGTTGTTCATCTGAAACATCAAAAACTTCTAGTCCAACATATGGTTTTAGCCAAGAAACATGGAAAGCATCATGCATCGTCCAACTGTTAGGCAATTTTAACTTCATGGAGACATCACTTAACTTTTTAACTATTGGGAAAGGTCCAAAACTACAGAATGAAAGCTTGGGACAATGTTTGTTCACTTGTTTCAATCTTTGTTTCATGATGCGCAGATAGATGTCAGAATATGCAGCGGAAATGATATCCAAACTTGGGTAGACAAGAGCAAGTAGACTGCAGAAAATAATCAGCACAAGAAACACTGAGAGATGTGTGTAAACTCTTCTCTATACACAAGATCCCGAAGAAACTGAATGAGAAAATGGAGGAGGATGGGGGGGAATATATACAAGCCCATGAGGGCAGTCGGCCAGCTCTGGAAGAGGCCCACGACTGACAAAATGTCCACGACTGCTGAAAAACAGCAGTCGGCCAGCATCTGGTCCCCACATCTGCACAGATCAAGTCGGCCAGCACTCAGATAGCCCACGACTGCTACAGATGCAGTCGGCCAGCCTCAGAGTGGTCCTGGCATCACCTGGCAGCCCTCCAGCCACTAGGAAAAAATGGAAAAAATAGGAAAAAAATACGGGGAGTGTGGAAAAATGATATACGGGCGGGCACACCCACAACGGAGGCCCTGGTGTATACAAATAGACAGGAGATGACTTCTAACACCCCCTCTCAGCTCCTGGCTGTGTAACCAACCCCAGGGAGCTGGAGTGCCGCCTGAGCGTAGCCTGAGGTAGAGACTTCGTGAAGAGGTCCGCCGCATTGTCCTCCGTCGAACAATAAAGTAGCAAGATGTCACCCGCCAAGATCTTCTCACGAACAAAGTGATACTGTATCTCTATATGCTTGGTCCGGGCATGGAAAACCGGGTTCCGAGCAATAGCTATACAACTCTGGTTATCACACTGGATGACTGTGGGCTCCCTCTGTGGAAACCCCATCTCGCCAAGCAGCCTCCGCAGCCATACAACCTCACAAGCAGCACCACAAGCAGCTCGATACTCTGCCTCTGTCGAAGAAAGGGCAATAGTCGGCTGCTTCTTGCTGCTCCAAGAAACCGCTCCTGAGCCGAGGGTAAAAGTGTATCCTGAAGTAGATCTCCTCGTGTCTGGATCTCCTCCCCAATCTGAGTCACTCCAACCTTGGAGCTTGACTCCATTCCCTCCTGTGTAAAAGAGTCCCAGATCCTTCGTACTCTGCAGATACCGCAAGATCCGCAATCCTGCGTCCCAATGAGTCTTCAATGGCGTCTGCATAAAAGAGCTCAACAGCCCCACGGAGAAGCTCAAGTCCAATCTGGTGTTCAGCAACCAGATCAATGAACCAACCAGCTTCCGGTACTGCGAGGCATCAACTGGCTCACAAGGATCTGTAACGGTTAACTTTGTGTTCGGGTCCATCGGCGAAGTAATAGGCTTGCAGTTCTCCATCCCAAAGGCCTCAAGCAACTCATGAACATACCGCTGCTGAGAGACGAAAAACCCCCTCTGGGTCTGCCAGATCTCCAATCCCAAGAAGAAGTGGAGTAAGCCTAAGTCGGTCATCTCAAACTCCTGTGACAAGGCAGCCTTCGTCACTCCGATGTGCTCCACATGACCGCCGGTGAGAATGAGATCATCCACATAAAGGATGATGAGTGTGACCATGCCGCGTTCCCGAAAGAGATACAGGTTCGGATCTGCAACTGATCTCTGGAATCCAGTCCGAATAAAGAAGGAATCAATCTTCTGATTCCAAGCCCGCGGAGCCTGCTTAAGACCATACAAGGCCTTACGTAACCTGTAAACCATCCCTTCCGATCCTGGAACAATGAAGCCTGGAGGCTGCTCAATGTACACCTCCTCCTGCAGGTCACCATTAAGGAACGCCGATTTTACATCCATCTGGTACACGGGCCACCTCTGAGAAGAAGCAAGGGCAAGAACGGTCCGAATCGTGGTCATCCGCGCTGTCGGTGCAAAGGTATCCTCGTAGTCGATGCCTGGCCGCTGAGCATAACCCTTAGCCACGAGCCTGGCTTTGTGTTTGTCCACCGACCCATCAGCCGCGTACTTGGTCTTAAAGACCCATTTGACACCAATGACTGACCGCTTCGACGGCCTCGGTACCAACTCCCAAGTGTTGTTCTTCTCGATGGCGTCAAGTTCCACCTGCATGGCTTCCCTCCAAGTATCCTGTGAAAGGGCTTCCTTTACGGAAGTGGGCTCTTTATCCCGCATGATACGAGACATAAGAGCATAGTTCACCTGAAGAAGCTCCGCCGTGTTGCTTTTATCTCGAACTCGATGTGATCTTCGAGGGCCGTCCTCTGTGGTCCACTCGGAGGGTAGCTCCGTGACACCTGACTCCCGAAGGGTGTCCATCAACCACCTAGGTACTCGAACAGATCGTGGAGCCTCCTGTGGTCGCGGGGGCTCAACTCCAGCTGCGGGCTCAACCTCCTGTGATGACTGAGGTGGATCAACTGGAGTGATAGACTGGGAATCATCATCAGACTCTGGATCTCCAAGAAGTGGCGGCTCCTCGACAGTGGATGCTGGAACATGCTCGTCAAAGACCACATCCCGGCTGACAACAATCTCGTTCCTCCCTGGATCATACAACCTGTATCCCTTGGAAAGAGAGTTATACCCCACAAATACCAGCTTGCGGGACTTGGAGTCAAGCTTCCCCCTCTGCTTCTTCGGAATATGTACATACCCGTCACTCCCAAAGACACGGAAGTGCGAGACATCGGGTTTCCTGCCAAAATATGCCTCAAATGGAGTCATATGGGGTACAGAAGTCGTCGGAGAGCGGTTAATGGTATGGACAGCTGTCGCCACAGCCTCACCCCAAAGTGGACGAGGAAGATCTCGATGCTCCAGCATGGTCCTCGCCATCTCCACCACAGTCCTGTTCTTACGTTCAACAACTCCATTCTCCGAAGGCGATCCGGTATTGGCCAATTCCCTCTTGATGCCATGATCTGCACAAAACCGAAAGAATACAGTCGAGGAGAATTCCCCTCCTTTGTCAGCCCTGAGAGTCTTGACCTGAAATCCAGACTCTTTCTCCACCATCACGTGCCAATCCTTGAACCGAGCAAAAGCCTGGTCCTTCTGTGAAAGAAAGTAGACCCACGTGAATCTGGTACAATCATCAACAAGCAGCATGAAGTAGAGAGATCCTCCCAAGGATGGAATCTGCTGTGGTCCACACAAGTCAGTGTGAATCAACTCCAAAGGTTTCGAAGCCCGCCTGGAAGCCTGCTTCGGAAAGGATTCCCTGTGCTGCTTACCACGTATGCAAGAACTGCAGCGTCCTTGCCTACTACCAACATCTGGCAAGCCAACCACCATCTGGTCCCGGAAGGCGCGCCGCAAAGCATCCACATTTAAGTGGCCAAAACGAAAGTGCCACAAGTCTCCGACCTGAGAGCCTGTCAGTGAGGAGAGTGCAGAGAGTTTGTAGATACCGTTCTCCACACCGCCTTCCCAAACAACTTTGCCTGTCTCACGGTCCCTTAGAGCAACTGAATGCTCCTCAAATTCCACCCGAAAGCCAGTCTTGCATACCTCATGCACTGACAAAAGATGAAAGCCCAGAGCAGGGACATAAAGAACACGGGAAGCATGCTTGCCCCCCTTGCCGTCGGGAATGATCTCCATCCGGCCCTCACTATGAATCGGAATAGTGGAGTTATCACCAATAAAGATACGACCTGACTGCTGCTTCAGATCCAGGAAGAAGTCACGGGATGGAGTCATGTGCCTGGAAGCACCACTGTCGAGAATCCATTCCCGAGTATCCTTTGCGGTGAAGCCAACTGCCTCCTCGCTCGAAGACGATGAATCATCGGAGTCCACCATCTCCAAGTGCACAAATGCCGGAGTCTTCGCAGCTGAGGCTGAGGACTCAGCACTCTTCCCTGTCCGCTTAGGGCACTTCCTCCAGTAGTGGCCTTTCTCACCACAATCATTGCAAGATCTTTCGGCCTTCAGCTTCTCTCGTTCTGGATCAGGCTTCTTCTCGGAAGACTCATCTGGTGAAGCCTTCCCTTTGCCCTTGTTGGTATTACGGCCTTTCGACCGTTGGCCAGTTAAGGCCTCCGAACCTCCGCCGTGAGGAGGGTTCGTGAAACGTTCCTCCTGGTCCAAGACCATTGGCACAAGCTCCTCCCAAGTAATGGTGCTGAGCCTGCCACTCGTGATCAACGAGGAATAGAAAGCGGAATACTGACCAGGCAAGTGGGAAAGTAACGTGATGGCCATATCTTCGGACGATATCTCTTTCCCAGCTTGAAGGACTTCCTGCTGAAGGGCCTGCAGCTTGTTAATGTGTTCCCGCATCGTCGAAGACTTTGCAGGGTTCATAACCCGCATTTGCACTTCCAAGGATATCCGCTTCATGGGTGATACCCTGTTGTACAAAGAAGCCAAGTGCTCCCATATGCCTCTCGCCAGCGTCATGTGCTTCACATGGTTGATCACCTGTGGTGTGCAATTGAGGAATATAAATGACCGGACCCTGGCGTTGACACGGTCCCACATTTGTGCCTGTGCCTCTAGGTCCTTCCTCGCGGATAAAACCCTCCCTTCCTCAGCTTCCGGCCTTGGCACCCCTTTGATAATAAAATCAGCAAGATCATATGACTCCAGAACTGACTCCATCATGACCTTCCAGATGCCATAATTGGACCCGTCCAACTGCCGATCCACTGGGAATGTGGGAAGAGTCGGAATCTTCACGTGCTTCTCTGCCATCTCGAGTAAATCCGCCATCTCGGAGAGTAACCTGAAAGGGTGGGTGGGTGGGAAAAATCAGAAAATCAGAAAATATGCAAGTGGCTGTCCAGCCCCTCTGCCCGCCTTCCTCTTGCACCTTCACTTCCCGTTCAGCCCGAAACAGTCCACCGATCAGCAACCTGTTGCTCCCCCTCTTGCTCAGAAAAACGCCCAAGATCTGCTAGAGCCTAGGGCTCTGATACCATGTCAGAATATGCAGCGGAAATGATATCCAAACTTGGGTAGACAAGAGCAAGTAGACTGCAGAAAATAATCAGCACAAGAAACACTGAGAGATGTGTGTAAACTCTTCTCTATACACAAGATCCCGAAGAAACTGAATGAGAAAATGGAGGAGGATGGGGGGGAATATATACAAGCCCATGAGGGCAGTCGGCCAGCTCTGGAAGAGGCCCACGACTGACAAAATGTCCACGACTGCTGAAAAACAGCAGTCGGCCAGCATCTGGTCCCCACATCTGCACAGATCAAGTCGGCCAGCACTCAGATAGCCCACGACTGCTACAGATGCAGTCGGCCAGCCTCAGAGTGGTCCTGGCATCACCTGGCAGCCCTCCAGCCACTAGGAAAAAATGGGAAAAATAGGGAAAAAATACGGGGAGTGTGGAAAAATGATATACGGGCGGGCACACCCACAACAGAGGCCCTGGTGTATACAAATAGACAGGAGATGACTTCTAACAATAGACCCAATCTCCTTCCTTGAAGTGGACATCTCGTCTAAACTTACTTGCCTGTCTGTGAACTGAACAATGGCCAGGCTCAAAATTGAGGGCCAAACTAGGTTGAGCACCAAACTCAGCGGAATCGACATACTGATCTTCTATGCTATTTAAGTCTTTTCCAGAGATGTTGAGAACGGTAGACTCCTGAATGGTTTGAATGCTGGTCTGTCGACTAAGAACATCTGCTATTGGGTTATGCTGACCAGGGATGTACTTGATCATTCCTCCAACCTGGTGGAAGAGCTGACCCTGTCTAGTGTGCTGATCACTCCATTGGGCACTTGGCATCATCGGGAGCCACTTAAGTGCTTGGTGGATTGTGATGACTGTGAAAATGCGTCCATAAGGAACATGTTTAAAATGTTTGAGAACTGACTGCTGTTCTATCTTGCCCTTGAAAGTCTTGGAAAGACGAGGGAAACTTGCTAGGAGGTTTTTCCCTAGGGACCAAATCGATATGATGATCCACAGGACGAGAGGGTGGGAGATCATCCTTAAAAATGTCTGAATGAGAAAGGAGATCGGCCAACTGAGGGACTCAAGAAGATGAGACAGTGGTTATCGATGAGATAGAAGCTGTCTGAGCATAAATCAATGCTACTTCCGCTCCCTGGCGGATAGCTCGTCGGGCTTGGAGATGAGAAATCATAGGAATGCCAAGAATGCTTCTATCCCCACGAATCATGACAGGCTCAGGAAAACCTTTACAGATAGTAAAAGTGTCCTGTCCCCTTTTCGGAATAGGCTCATACTAACGGAACCACTGAATTCCTAAGTTCCTGACACATCCCAAAAGAGGAGAGACAATGAAATCTCGTTGGAAAGAGGCCTTCTGAACTTCAAAGGCAAACTGCTGTGCCTTCTGAGAAATGTGGGTGCGGAGACCAGGTGTGAACCCGTCTACCTCCAAATGCTAGGGCACTAAGGTACAACTCATGTTGGTAGCCAACTGGGGAGAGATGGCGTCCTCGGAACTGCCCATGTCAAAAAGGATTATGAACTGGCGGCCCTTGGTAGAGTCATAAGCTCGGATCAGGCTTTTCTGGGCGGTTGTCGCCTCATCCTTCTGCTTAGCATCAAGTACCATGGATGGCATGGGACGCATAGAAGGTAAGATCTGAACCGTAGTGGTGGTAGCAGGCGGGTCTGGAGGAGCGGGGGATACTGCGGCAACTGTGGCAGAAGGCTCTTTGGAGGCTTGCTCCGCTTGCCTTTTTGGACAATCCTTCTTACCATGCCCAATGGTATGACATAAAAAACATCGGTTTTCTGACTGATACTGTCTTTGCTTCTCTGGAGGAAGATAGCCTCCATTGATGCCTGCTTTAGCCTTTTTCTCGGGGGTTTTCTTAGGCTTGGATTCCTTACCCCCTGAACTAGAGCTATGACTGTTCTTTGTGTCTTTAGAAGACGGAGTATCTTTTCCTGGTTGGGGTTTGGTACTAGATTGGGATGACTGCTTGGACTTGTCTCCGTTCATCTTCATTTCTTCATTCTGAGCGAGAGTCAAAGCCCGGTCATATGTACTGGGTTCAAATTTACGAATTGTGAACCGGATGTTGGGATACAATCCACGAATGAATTGCTCCATCTTGGCCTGCGCAGATAGCCCTAACTGCTATGGTAAAAAAAAAACCTTTCTGGAAAACTGAAGCACTGGAGACTTGTTCTATCTGAGTCCATAGAACTCATTTGCCAAACCGGTCATATACTGGGGCGGTAGGAATCTGGTCTTCAGGTCATGAACAAATGTATCCTAGCTAAAAGCTGTGACACCTGTGGTCTGGTCTGTATGAAGATTAGACCAATGCTGCCACCAAGTGACTGCCTCACCCGTGAGATGGGGAGCCGCTACATGGACTCTATCCTGAGGATCTGTGATCCTAGCTAATGGAAAATGAGCAGTAAATTGATGAATGAACTGATTAATTGCTAAATGATCACACTTACCATCATACTTACTAAAATTTGGTTGACTGCGAATGACGGTAGTTGATGCTGCGGACTGCTGGCTTCTGGCACCTGAGGCGGGGGAAACTTAAGAGAGGTGCTGGTATCTTAGATGAATGGCCTCCTTTTCCCTTTGGTGCTCGAGTAACATACGTTCTCGATCGAGCTCTCGTTGGTGCCCCCGAGCGGCGAGTTCAGCCTGACGCCGGTCTTCTTCGATCCTGCGTTGGGCTTCCTCATAGTCCCGTATATCTACTTTTTCTTCTTGTTTTTTTTGCCTCTGCTTCTACTTTTTCTTCTCTCCGTTTGGCCTCGTCTTCTCTTCTTTGTTGTTCCATCTGAAACAAGAGGGAGATGTAGTCGGGGGTTGCTGGAAGGGGAGGAGGACGTGCTGCTGTTGCCTCCAAGAGTTGGAGACGTTCCATGAGAAACTGGTTCTGAGCTCTAAGGAGAGCTATGGTGTTTGCTGTAGTCGGAAGAGCAAGGTCTCCTTTGGGGGAGATGTCTTCTGGCTGATGGATACTCTCCTCTGTAGACATGATGCTGAAGTCGGTGATCGTGCCAAAACGCAATCTGACCATCCAAGGATGCCCTCACACTAGGATACGGTGTGTGTGGACAGGTTGAATCTAGTACCAATGTAACCAAGAGTCAGGTTGAACTGTACACGGTTGTAGAAGCACCAATGATGTCCAATCTTGAGCCTATGCACTCTTCCCAATGGAATGAGGAAGGGATGCAAAGCTGAGGTTGAGAGAGGGGCTGTTTGGGACTGTTCTAGGCTATGTATGAATGCTGTAAATGAATATGAATGCTTTGTTTTACCTTCACCAAGTGGCTGGAGCAAAACAATGAATAGATGAATGCTGAAAACTGTATGGATGCAGAAAACACAAGGTTGAATGATGGCTTAATGTTGAAACTGCTGCGTTTTGCTGATGCAGGGCTGAATGCTCATGCGTTGATGCGCCTAGGGCTAAAGGATGAAAACGCTGAGGTGCGAGTGCTGAAATCTGCAATCGCTTTATGCTCCTTGTGCTGAAGGCTCCAAGCGTTTGATTGCTCTATGCTGAATATGATGAATGAATGAATGAATACCATACTGGGCTATTTATATGGGTCAGAGGAGCTAGTCGGCTGGCTACAGGGCTGGCCGACTGCTCATGTCCACATAAAATATATAAATGATGTATAAAATGCTGGAATTTGTGGAAAAAATACCAGAAAATTCCTAGTAAATATTCTGATAAATACTAGATGATATCTGGGGTTTCTGCAATGGTCTAGATGCAATGAATGAATGATATGCAGTATGCAGAATGCTTTCTAATGCAAACCCTAAGGTTTCTCTTGACTCTACATGCATGAATGCATCTCTTCAAGTGGGTTAAGGGACTTGGACTGACTGACTGACTTGCTATGGTTGAGAATGACCTACGTAGCTCGTGCCTGACTTATCTTGGACTGAGTATTACAATGGGGTCACGGCATACGACAAATATCATCCTGAAAGGTACTAATACTGTTACAATGTTGCACTGATGATGATGAGCGAGTTTGTCACCATGCACTAAAGTGGAGAGTGCATGTGAGAGAGAGAGAGAGAGAGAGAGAGCCAAAACACCAAATGTGTGGTAGCCACAAAATGCATGTCAACACTTGTATGTGTGTCACATCGATATAATATAGAAGTACAAAAGTTATATGGGTAGAGTATCCTTTCACACTTGATATCCAAGGGGAAAAACCGCATGGGAAAAAGTGCCCTTGGTTAAGTCGTGTTCACACATAGTCCTACTAGAAGTGAGCATATGCCTACACTATTTAGTTGGTTGGCTGGCTATAAAGCTGGCCGACTGTAGCAATAAATTGCTACATGACTTGCTTATGCGGAATAATTATGGAATAATGGTAATAATGCTGGAAAAATGCCAGAAATTATGGTAAAAATATGGAATAAAGATGAATGATATTCTTATGCTTCTGCAATGGTCTATGTGCATATACGGTGAATGATATGCAAATGCAACCATGATCTGATGCAAACCCTAAGGCTTCAACTGACTCTACATGCATGAATGATTCTCTCCAAGTGGGTTAAGGGACTTGACTGACTGACTAACACTCTAAGGCTGAGGAATGACTTACGTAGCTCTTGCTTGACATATCCTGGACTGAGGATTACAATGGGGCCACGGCGTACGACAATATCAAATCCTAAAAGGGGTCCTACTGTTGTACAATGGAGCACTCATGATGCGCCATCTTGTCACCATGCACTACAGTGCAGAGTGCATGTGGCATTCCCTATTCCCTCTTGCTTAGCTTGGTTGCAAGTTCATGGCTTCCAAGTAGTCGGCCAATAACTGGGGGTACTCTTCAAAGAACTCCTCGTCTAGCCAAACGGCTTTGCTCGATCTCTAAACTTCGTGTAAAACTGATGGGGTCGTCGATCAAAACCATGCTTCCAACGATGAAGAAGGATCTGCTCAGGCTCAATGATTTCTGATTCGTCTACCATGTCTGGCTTCTGTTCATGTGAAACATCAAACACTTCTGGTCCGACATATGGTTTTAGCCAAGAAACATGGAAAACATCATGCATCGTCCAACTCTTAGGCAACTTCAATTTCATGGAGACATCACTTAACTTTTTAACTATAGAAAAGGGTCCCAAACTACGGAAAGAAAGCTTGGTACAATGTTTGTCCACTTGTTTCAATCTTTGTTTCATTATGCGCAAATAGACCCAATCCCCTTCCTTGAAGTCACAGTCACAGGAAACGCTGGAACTGGGAGGAGAAACGAATTTCTACGTGGAGAATATGCAGAAAAGGAAGGGAACGGGAGGACGGGGGCACGTCACAGCGAAACACGTTTCCTCTCTCTCTCTCTCTCTCTCTCTCTCTCTCTCTCTCTATTTGGAAACATTCGTTTCTTGTGAAGACACGTTTTTTTTAAAAAAAAAGGTGACGTGTCCTAAAAAAAAACGTGGCTGGGCAAAAAGGCGACCTGCAAAAAATATCATGGCTGGGCAAAAACAGGACTTGCAAAAAATAACGTGGCTAGGCAAAAATGGGACCTGCAAAAAAATAAACGTTGGCCAACCCAAGCCTGTTAGCAAAAAAAAAAAAAAACGTTAGCAAAAAAAAAAAAAAAACGATAGCTCAAGCCCATCGTTTTTTAGGAAAAAAATAAATGTTAGCCAAAAAAAAAAAAATGTCAGCTCAAGCCCAGCTTAACGTTCAAGAATTTTTTTTTATAAAACCCACCTTCTCGGTACCTGCTACTTGCATAGAGTACAGTGCACACAAGTACAAGTCTTACATTGAGTACAAGTACAAGCTTAAGCCTCATAGTACACTTTTACAAAGAAAGCACAATTTCTCTCTCTCTCTCTCTCTCTCTCTCCTCGTTGCTCGTTGCTCGCGCTCTCTCTGGTGGTCGTGCCTTGCTCGTTGCTTGCGCTCTCTCTGGTGGTCGTGCCTTGCTCGTTGCTCGCGCTCTCTCTGGTGGTCGTGCCTTGCTCGTTGCTCGCGCTCTCTCTGGTGGTCGTGCCTTGCTCGTTGCTTGCGCTCTCTCTTGTGGTCCTGCCTTGCTCGTCGCTTGCGCTACGCGCTGGTGGTCCTGCCATGCTCGTTGCTCGCACTACGTGCTGGTGGTTCTGGCCTGCTCGCGAAAAGCCGTCTGGTCCATGGCGTGACGTTGCGCAAGATCTCGCTACTCGCGCTACGCGCTGGTGGTCCTGTCCTCTCGCTGCTCGCGCTACGCGTTGGTGGTCTTGCCCGGCTTGCAAAAGCCATTTGGTCCATGATGTGACGTCGCGCAAGCTCTCCCTGCTCGCACTATGCACTGGTGGTCCTGTCCTGCTCGCGCTACGCGCTGCAATGCTCCTTTCGCTTTCTTGCGGATAGCTCATTTTGGGACTGGAGATGAGAAATCAAGGGGATGCCAAGAATGCTTCTATCTCCACGAATCATGATAGGCTTAGGAAAACCTTTACAGATAGTAAAAGTGTCATGCTCCCAATCGGGAATAGGCTCATACTAACAAAACCACTGGATTCCTAAGATCATGTCACATCCCAAAAGAGGTGAGACAATGAAATCTCGTTCGAATGAAGCCTTTTGAACTTCAAAGGAAAATTGTTGTGCCTTTTGAGATATGTGGGTGCAGCGACTAGGTGTGAACTTCTCCACATCCAAATGATAGGGCACTAATGTATAGCTCATTTTGGTAGCCAACTAGGGAGAGATGGCGTCCTCAGTACTGTTTATGTTAAATAGGACTACAAATTGGCGGCCCTTGGCAAAGCCATAAGCTTGGATGAGTTCTGTGCACCATCACTCTCACCCTCCTGCTTAGCATCAAATACCATGGATGACATAGAATGCATAGAAGGTAAAAGCTGCGTTGGTGGTAGTAGGCGGGGCTGGAGGAGCAAGCGATGCTATGCGACTGTGGAAGAAGGTGGCTTGGAGGTTTGCCCCGTTTGCCATTTCTGGCAATCCTTCCGTTTGCCCAATGGTATGATAGAAAAAACATCTGTTCTTTTATTGGTACTTCCTTTGCTTCTCTGGAGGAAGATAGCCTTCGGTGATGCTTGCTTTAGCCTTTTCCTCGGGGGGTTTCTTGGGTTTGGATTGGTTATTCTTAGAGCTAGTATTGCCGTCCTTCTTAGCGTCTTTAGAAGACACATTACCTTTCCCTGGCTGCAATATAGTTTGTTGCTGCTGGGGTTTGGTACTAGACTGTGGTTGCTTGGGCTTGTCTCCGTTCATCTTCATTTCTTCATTTTGTGCCAAAGTTGAAGCCCAGTCATATGTGATGGGTTCAAAGTTACGAACTATGAACTGGATGTTAGGATTCAATCCACGAATGAATTGGTCCATCTTGGCCTACTCAGATAACCCTAACTGTTGTGCTAAAGTGATAGTCTTATCGGAAAAGTGAAGCACAGGTGACCCATTATGTTTAAGTATATAGAACTCTTCTGCCAGGTTGGCCAAATACTGGGGAGGGAGAAATCTGGTCTTTAGGTCATGGACAAAGGTTTCCCAGCGAAAAGTTGTAACACCTATGATCTGGTCTATATGGGTACTAGTACTAGACCAATGCTGCCACCAAGTGACTCTCACCCATGAGGTGGGGAGCTGCTACGTGGAGTCTATCCTGAGGATCTGTTAGCTTTGCCAAAGGAAAATATGCATTAAACTTACTAAAATGATCATACTTACCATCATACTTACTAAATTTTGGTTGAGTTCGGATGACGGTTGATGTTGCAGGATTCTGGCTGGTGGTACCTATGGGTGGGAAACTGAAGAGAGGGTGTGCTGAAATTTCAGATACATGGCCTCCTTTTCCCGTTGGTGTTCCAGTAACATTCGCTCTCGATCGAGCTCTCGTTGGTGCTCCCGAGTGGCGAGTTCAACCTAACGCCGGTCTTCTTCAAGCCTACGTTGGGCTTCCTCATAGTCCTGTTTGTCTATTTTGTCCTATTGTTTTCTTGCTTCTGCTTCAGCTTTTTCTTCTCGCCATCTTGTCTCATTCTCTTGTCTTTGTTGTTCCATCTGAAAGCAGAGGGAGATGAAGTCGGGGGTAGCTAGTGGAGTGGGTTTTGCTACTGTTGTCTCCAAGAGTTGGAAACGCTCCATGAGAAGATCTTTCTGAGCTCGGAGTAGAGCTATGGTATCTGTAGTAGGAGGAAGAGCCTAGTCTCCTTCGAGGGAGACGTCTTCCTGTTGATGTGTACTCTCCTTTGTAGACATGTTATTGAAGTCGGTGGTCGTGCCGGAGTGAAGTATGACCAGCCAAGGATGCTCTCACGCTAGGATGTGGTGTGTGTGGACAAGCTGAATCTGATACCAATGTAACATTCAACTGAATTATGTGTAGATGAAGGATCATGTCACACAAGGTCTTACACCGCCTTCTTTATCTTGAGTTTCGCGAGTCTTTAGCAATCCGTTTTATCACTTCACAATTTAAGAGAGGAGAGAGAGAAAGAGATAGATCTGTACACTTTAGTAGGTCCCAAATTACCCACTGAAGTTCCCCCTCCTATTGCTAGGAGTATTTGCTTTATTTTCTTTGAAGAGAATGAAGATAAGCCAAACACAAGACCTTTGAAAGACCAAGAATCGGGCTGAACTGTACCCGGCTGTAGAAGCACCAATGATGACCGATCTCAATGCCAATGCACTCTTCCAATGGAATGTAGGAAGGCTGCAAACTGAGGCTGAGAGAGGGGCTGCTTTGGGACTGTCCTGGGCTGAGTTTATGCTCTATGAATGAATGAACAAGTTGCGTTTACCTTCACCGAGATGGCTGTAGCAAACGATGTGCTGTATGAATGCTGAAAACTGCTCAAAGGCTGAAAACGCAAGGACTGAAGTGCCTCCTTCCTTGGGCTAAATTCGGGCTGCTGCGTTTTGATGATGTATACTTCTAGATGCTCAAGTGATGATGCTCCCACTGTTGTGGACTGAATTGCTTATGAGATGATGATGAGGTACTATAGAATGCATAAGGCTACTGGTCGGCTGCCTATAAAGCTGGCGGACTGTAGCAATAAATTGCCACACGGCTTGCTTATGTGGAAATTGGAATAATGATGGAATAATGGAAATAATGCGGGAAAAATTCCAGAAAATATGGTAAAAATATGGAATAAAGTTGAATGATTTTCTAATGCTTGTGCAATGGTCTATGTGCATATGGGGTGAATGATATGCAAATGCAACCATGATCTGATGCAAACCCTAAGTCTTCTACTGACTCTACAAGCATGAATGATTCTCTCCAAGTGGGTTAAGGCTGAGCAATGACCTACATAGCTCGTGCCTGGCATATCCTGAACTGAGGATTACAATGGGGCCACGACAATATCAAATCCTAAAAGGGGTCCTACTGCTGTACAATGGAGCATTGATGATGAGCATCTTGTCACCATGCACTATAGTGCAAAGTGCATGTAACATCCATCCAGAGAGAGGCACGATGATCTTCTTGTTAGCATATTCATCCCCATATTCTACCCATGTATTGTGCCCACATTTGATCCCTTTTATGGCTCTTGGTTGTGTGCTGGCCACCTTTATTTTCTCCTTATTTTTCCTTATCTCTTGTGCTCATCTTGCTTTTGCTCTGGGCACTCTTTCATGGTATCATCACCCTGGGTTCAGAGTTTTCTCTGCTGCCCCAGATTTTGCCCTATCTACAGCCCCTTCACCTCTGTGTTTTCAGATTCACAGCCCTTTGGATTGTTGCGTTTTCTGGACGATTACTGCTGGTTGCTCTACCTTCTTCTAGGCTTCATTGCTTACAGCCTACAGGTATATTCTCATCAGCGTTTTTCTCTATAGAAGTGTGGAAGCTAGTCGGCCTATATTTTCAGGTCTGCAGCCCCCTGTTTGGCTGTGTTTTCTTCTCCAGTGGACACTATCTATTGCAGAGGGGGTCTTGTGGTGATTTTGGCTTTGGTGGCAACCTTGGTACCTACGGTGTGCGCTTCTTCTTCTGAGATTGTGCGTTTTTTCTTGAGGAGAGCCCGAGTTATAGTGAGGGCTGTCCTAGTTGATGCCTTTCCCTCTTGCAGCTTCTTACAGCATATTTCCAAGCCCTATGTGGCTATTTTTTCTCTCTGTCAAATCAGCATTTTGCTTCCCTCTTTTGGTGGCCTCAAGCTTGCAGGTACAACAAAATGAAGCTTTTGCGTTTTTTTGGCTACAGGAGGATTTTTGGTGCTGTCCAACCTGTTAGGGCTGCATTTTGCGGGGAGGAAAGGACCTATATTAGCGTTTTCTGATTTGGGCGGTTTTGAGCTTATGAGGTTTGGTCCTAATGATTGGATCACCAATGGCAATTGCAGATTTGGCTTCCATACCACCTTGTTATTTTCTGGATGACTTAGACAAGTTGGATGGTGGTAGCTTTCAGTCATGGAAGTTGTAGGTTACTTCTATTCTCAGGGAGTATGGTTTGATGGAGTTTCTCTCGTACAAGAATTGGTGCTTACCGGATCTTGCCTCCGTGGAGGATGTGTGTCGGTGGAGGAAGACTGACAGACAGATCTATGGCTTTCTCCTCCTATATTGTCAGGATTCGGTTTTTTGAAACTTCAGTTAATCCTCTAACCTTGCTCACAAGACCTAGTCGGCAGTCCTACATGGGCTTGGGGACCCAGTCGGCCAGCAGCCCAACCAGAAATAGCACCAGCGGACTGGTCATCTAGGGCATTTAATGCTATTTTGCAACAGTCGTGAACATGTGCCTTGGGGCTGGCCTTCTTCTACATGTGATGCAACTATATGCTCCTAATTCAACTACTGCTAGGGGTGACGTCTACATGCTCTTGAATGATGAATGCTTGTTGAATTCTCAAGAGTGGGTTAAGAGGACTGACCAGACACTCTAAGGCTAGAAGACTGACCTACATAGCTCGTGCCTGACATGTCCCGGACTGGGCTCACAAAAGGGTCACAGCATACGACAAATAACCTAAAAGGTACTACTTTTGTACATGAATCCTGCACTGTTGATGAGCCAGTTTGTCACCATGTGCCATAGTGCATGGGTGCACGTGACAATGGTCCTCGAGACCATGTCCCAATCCTATAATGAAGCATGAATCTGTCAGAATATGCAGCGGAAATGATAACCAAACTTGGGTAGACAAGAGCAAGTAGATTGCAGAAAATAAACAGCACAAGAAACACAGAGAGATAGGTGTGTAAACTCTTCTCTATACACAAGATCCCGGAAAAACTGAATGAGAAAGTGGTGGGGGCTGAGGGGCTATATATACATCTCCTAGAGGGCAGTCGGCCAGCAGCAAGAGTGCCCATGACTGGAGAAAATAATCCCACGACTGAATAAATGCAGTCGGCCAACATTCTGATGCCCACGACTGATCAAAACCAGTCGGCCAGTAGCCCTGAAGCCCACGACTGATGAAGATCCAGTCGGCCAGCACATCCCGGCTGACAACAATCTCATTCCTCTCTGGATCATACAACCTGTATCCCTTGGAAAGAGAGTTATACCCCACAAATACCAGCTTGCGGGACTTGGAGTCAAGCTTCCCCCTCTGCTTCTTCGGAATATGTACATACGCGTCACTCCCAAAGACACGGAAGTGCGAGACATCGGGTTTCCTGCCAAAATATGCCTCAAATGGAGTCATATGGGGTACAGAAGTCGTCGGAGAGCGGTTAATGGTATGGACAGCCGTTGCCACAGCCTCACCCCAAAGTGGACGAGGAAGATCACGATGCTCCAGCATGGTCCTCGCCATCTCTACCACAGTCCTGTTCTTACGTTCAACAACTCCATTCTCCGAAGGCGATCCGGTATTGGCCAATTCCCTCTTGATGCCATGATCTGCACAAAACCGGAAAAATACAGTCGAGGAGAATTCACCTCCTTTGTCAGCCCTGAGAGTCTTGAACCGAGCAAAAGCCTGGTCCTTTTGGGAAAGAAAGTAGACCCACGTGAATCTGGTACAATCATCAACAAGCAGCATGAAGTAGAGAGATCCTCCCAAGGATGGTATCTGCTGTGGTCCACACAAGTCAGTGTGAATCAACTCCAATGGTTTCGAAGCCCGCCTGGAAGCCTGTTTCGGAAAGGATTCCCTGTGCTGCTTACCACGTATGCAAGAACTGCAGCGTCCTTGCCTATTACCAACATCTGGCAAGCCAACCACCATCTTGTCCCCGAAGGCGCGCCGCAAAGCATCCACATTTAAGTGGCCAAAACGAAAGTGCCACAAGTCTCCGACCTGAGAGCCTGTCAATGAGGAGAGTGCAGAGAGCTTGTAGATGCCATTCTCCACACCGCCTTCCCAAACAACTTTGCCTGTCTCACGGTCCCTTAGAGCAACTGAATGCTCCTCAAATTCCACCCGAAAGCCAGTCTTGCATACCTCATGCACTGACAGAAGATGAAAACCCAGAGCAGGGACATAAAGAACACGGGAAGCATGCTTGCCCCCCTTGCTGTCGGGAATAATCTCCATCCGGCCCTCACTATGTATCGGAATAGTGGAGTTATCGCCAATAAAGATACGACCTGACTGTCGTTTTAGATCCAGAAAGAAGTCACGGGATGGAGTCATGTGCCTGGAAGCACCACTGTCGAGAATCCATTCCCGGGTATCCTTAGTGGTGAAGCCAACTGCCTCCTCGCTCGAAGATGATGAAGCATCGGAGTCCACCATCTCTAAGTGCACAAATGCCGGAGTCTTCGCAGCTGAGGCTGAGGAATCAGCACTCTTCCCTGTCCGCTTAGGGCACTTCCTCCAGTAGTGGCCTTTCTCGCCACATTCATTACAAGATCTTTCGGCCTTCAGCTTCTCTCGTTCTGGATCAGGCTTCTTCTCAGAAGACTTTTCAGGTGAAGCCTTCCCTTTGTCCTTGTTGGTATTACGGCCTTTCGACCGTTGGCCAGTTAAGGCCTCCGAACCTCCGCCGTGAGGAGGGTTCGTGAAACGTTCCTCCTGGTCCAAGACCATTGGCACAAGCTCCTCCCAAGTAATGGTGCTGAGCCTGCCACTCGTGATCAACGAGGAATAGAAAGCAGAATACTGACCAGGCAAGTGGGAAAGTAACGTGATGGCCATATCTTCGGATGATATCTCTTTCCCAGCTTGAAGGACTTCCTGCTGAAGGGCCTGCAGCTTGTTGATGTGTTCCCGCATTGTCGAAGACTTTGCAGGGTTCATAACCAGCATCTGCACTTCCAAGGATATCCGCTTCATGGGTGACACCCTGTTATACAAAGAAGCCAAGTGCTCCCATATGCCTCTCGCCAACGTCATGTGCTTCACATGGTTGATCACCTGTGGTGTGCAGTTGAGGAAAATAAACGACCGGACCCTGGCGTTGACACGATCCCACATGTGTGCCTGTGCCTCTCGGTCCTTCCGCGTCGATAATAACTCCCCTTCCTCGCTTCCGGCCGTGGCACCCCTATGATAATAAAATCAGCAAGGTCATATGACTCCAGAACTGACTCCATCATGACCTTCCAGATGCCGTAATTGGACCCGTCCAACTGACGATCCACTGGGAACGTGGGGAGAGTCGGAATCTTCACGTGCTTCTCAGCCATCTCTAGTAAATCTGCCATCGCGGAGAGTAACCTGAAAGGGTGGGTGGGAAAATTTTTTTTTGAAAATCTGCAAGTGGCTGTCCAGCACCTTTGCCCGCCTTCCTCTTGCACCTTCTCTTCCCGTTCAGCCCGAAACAGTCCACCAATCAGCAACCTGTTGCTCCCCCTCTTGCTCAGAAAAACGCCCAAGATCTCCTAGAGCCTAGGGCTCTGATACCATGTCAGAATATGCAGCGGAAACGATAACCAAACTTAGGTAGACAAGAGCAAGTAGACTGCAGAAAATAAACAGCACAAGAAACACAGAGAGATGGGTGTGTAAACTCTTCTCTATACACAAGATCCCGGAAAAACTGAATGAGAGTGGTGGGGGCTGAGGGGCTATATATACATCTCCTAGAGGGCAGTCGGCCAGCAGCAAGAGTGCCCACGACTGGAGAAAATAATCCCACGACTGAATAAATGTAGTCGGCCAGCATTCTGATGCCCACGACTGATCAAAACCAGTCGGCCAGCAGCCCTGAAGCCCACGACTGATGAAGATCCAGTCGGCCAGCAATGGGGTGCTCCTGGCATCATCTGGCAGCCCTCCCACCACTAGGAAAAATGGGAAAAAATAGGGAAAAAATACAGGGAGTGTGGAAAAATGATATACGGGCGGGCACACCCACAACAGAGGCCTTGGTGTATACAAATAGACAGGAGATGACTTCTAACAGAATCATGTACCTGATGCAGGAGTTGGACAACTTGACCATGAACGAGGTGATTCCATCACAGATCACCTTATCAAGGTAACAGACCGAAAAGAACAGCTACTGAATATAGATGAGGTAGTTGATAACAAGAAATTGGTCACCACCATCCTTAACTCCTTACTTGACTTCTATCAGAGTTTCCATACTTCTCTGAATTTCTCTATGAGAGGAGGTGGCAATCCTTTGAGGAGCTGGTTGGATTACTTTTCAGTGAGGAGCAGACAAGGAAGAACAAATCTAGGGGTGATGCAAGCATAGGAAACCAAGCCTTCTTCTCTAGACTCGTGACAGGGTGACAGCAAGAAGAAGAAAGGAAAGTACCACAAGCCAAGGCACTACACATCAAAGAGTGCTGGAAGAGACTTGCAAAGCAGAAAGCTGATGAAGACTCTGCAAACTCTGCCACTTCTGCCTGACAAACAGCAGCAACAAGAAGAAAAGAAAACCTAGTCAATGATGACTAGGCTTTCTAGCCACATTTTCACCATGGGGAGGAGCATTGAATATTAAGTAGTGTTTAATGTGGGAATAAACAAGTGCTAGGTGGTTGTGTAAACTAGCATTGTATTATGTGCAAGCTTAGGCTTTAAATAAAGTGGTTCCAATGTGTAAGAACAACCGCTAGTGTGTATGAGTTCTTTTGTGTGGGAATAGCTTCTTAGAAGGATATTATGTAAGTAGTGATGTGTGGCAAAGTGACACCTATTAGGGACACTTGGCAGCATGTTTGGCATATGGCATATGTGGTGGCAGCATATGCCTCACCTGTGTAAAGGAGGGTCTCTTCTATAAAAAGGACCCATTTCCATAATGAAAATATGCTTTTCCACAACTTGTGTATCTCACCTAAGCCCCTCATTAATCCCCTTGTTAATTCTGCTGATTATCTTGCTGATCAATGTCACTCTCTCTCTCTCTCTCTCAACATCAGTTATGCTCCTTGCTCACTGTCAGCTGAAAGCAACATAAACCATATCAAAAATTGGTGGTAAATCCCTTTTCACTTTGGCTTAGGCAAAGTCTTTGGACGGTATCTGATTTAGCAGATTACCAAAAAATTGCAAGTCGAGATTGTTTTAACTTTTTCCACTGTACCCTTTGTCAAATGTTCTTGAAAGACAAGTTGCTGGTTGATATGTGTGTGGTCGTATGTGCTTGCGGGCGTGTGGGTGCACTCTTGCCTGGTGTATTGTTTACTTCCGGATATGTATTTGTTAAGATAAGTAATTGGCAAGACAAAGGACAGGAAAGTTTTGTTTTCAAAGATCTCTGTAAAGGTTGGGACAGCATCCTTTTCAGCTGTCTACCAAAAAAAGTTGTTGGTTAAGATTGTTTCAACTTTCTTTTTTTGCTTTTTAAAAAGGAAAAGCACTTTTTTTTTTCAACAGTTCATGAAAAAACAAGTTGTTTGATTTTTATTTTTTTTAAAGGGAAAGGACATTTTGTTTTTTCAACATTTCATGAAAAAATAAGCTGTTTGAGTTTTTCCTTTTTAAAAAGGGAAAGCACTTTTTTTTTTCAACAGTTCATGAAAAAACAAGTTTGAGTTTATTTTTGGATGCTTTTGCTTGCAAATTTTAGAGGCAGGCCGGGAAAGTGTTATTACTGTCACAGAACCTAATGAAGACCTTCTTCATTTTGTGTTTGCAGCGTGCTTATGACTTGTCTCTACCTTATAGAAAAATTCCGCAAGAGCTTTCTGAACTTGCCAGCACGCTTGCAAAGCCTGCCATGAATGGAGCCCATTTTCACGCTGAAGCTGCCATTGTGAACTATTTTGGATGTGGTAAGCGTTGGGCTGGTTTCTCTTTTGTTGTTAAGAAAAATGCCCATTTTGACCGGAGTGCTCTTCTCGTTGTTTTAAGCTTAGTAGCAGTAAAAAATTGTCGTTCTTTTGAGATTTAGTGTGATGGTCAACATTTCTTCTTCGCATAGATGATATGTTGGGGGGGCATCTTGATGATATGGAAGCTGATTGGAGCAAGCCCATTGTCAGCATCAGGTTTGTCCTATGGTCTTGGTGGTACATTTCAAAGATTTCCTTGTTTTTTCCCTCTGCACGTTTCTCCAAATGTTTTTCAAACCAAAGGCAGGACATTTTCCCTTTATAAGAAAAAACAATTCTGGCATGGAATCTTCTGCCTTCTGTGTTATTCACACTAGTCTAGACTATCTCATCTTATGCTTGGGTGCTGATGAGAACATAAGAAAATTTCCCATTCTTTGAGCCAAAAATCAAGGCTGAGCTTGTATTGTATCCCTGACTTCATCTTACCCAGTTTTGGAGAAATACAAAAGAGAAGAAAGGGGATTAGCAGGGGAAACCACAAGACAGTATGGGGCTTTTAAAGTTTTATGTATGCCTTTCTGATAGGGGCCTTGGTTGTCCAGCCATTAGCTGATATTGCTTATAAACCTAAGCATCACATTATAAAGAAGTGATTTGTCTGGGTGCTGTTTGTGTGTGTGCAATTCTTTAGCAACGTGTTTGATGTATCCACTTCAAAAAGAGTACTAAAGACTCTTCTTTGCAGTTTTGGATGCAAGGCTATATTTTTACTAGGTGGTACATCAAGAGAGGAGAAACCGACTGCAATGTTCCTCAGAAGTGGAGATGTAGTATTGATGGCAGGACCTGCCAGGGGTTGCTTTCATGGTTTGTTTTGCTACAAATCTTATGACTCACTTTTATGCTGTGTCGAGATCCTCAAGGTTTCGACATAGTGCAAGATGTACTGATTATAGCATGCCTGCAGGTGTGCCTCGCATTTTTGTGGATCCTGAGGACTCCGATGTACCAGATTTTGACCTCTCTGATCCTTCTTGTGTGCCATTCATAGATTACATCAGAACATCAAGGATCAATTTAAACATTCGGCAAGTTTTCTGAAATATTGTTAATCAAGAACTCAGTTGCATTTGCGACTGCGCTTGTGACGATCCCTTTCGGTTAGATCATGTTCCTTTCACAGTTGGAAATTCTCTCTCTGGCTTTTTATTGTCAGCAAGGGGGGGGGAGTCACGAAGGACGAAAGGTGTCCCAACTTTTTGCAAGCATTCCGTCTGGTGTGTATATGCCAGAATGCAATCTGTCCACCTATGTTTGGGATTAGAGATTTTGTGATATCTCATGGGAAAGATCATACTTCACTTATGTTTTGAATCATAATAAGAGTACTTGTTGGACCTTCTGTAGTCACATTAATATGAACAGAAAAATGAGAAAGCAGAAGCTGAAGTGTAGCTTACATTTAGATGAGTGGATGGCAATGATAGTCGCATCATGTTGAAATGGGCTGCAAAGGAATAGCTGAGTAGGTTCAAGAGCATAGTTTGGAATGGAGATCAAAGTTTATATACCTTGAGCTTCTTGGTATATTTACTTTGATCCTCGTGTGACTAAAACGTGAAAGGTCTCTTTTCAGAATATATATGTTGATCCAAGGTTCACTCAAAACTGTCATGCTCATTAGTCGTGCCAAACTAGACCTCAACCCTTTATTGAAAGACTTTTTATTGTGGAATATTAATAAGGTGTTAATGTGGAATTTATACTTCTAAGGTTGACATGACAGAATATCATGATTTCGCTGGTCACTTTGGGAAGCCATTTTACCATGGGAAGATGGAATGGCTTCCCCTTGGCCATTTTCCAATCCTTGATGAGTAGTTGCCTTCAAATGGAAATTGAGTTTTGGAGCCTATAGTAGAGGGATCACAATGAACCAATTTTAAATCATACCAATAAATTCATGGCAACCCTCCCCATTTCTTTTCTTGGGAAAGCAGATCAAGGCTACAACTTGTGATGTTCAGAAAAATAGGATAAGCCGAGGCTATAGACTTTCTACTCTTGTAATGTTTAGAAAAGTAGGATAAGTCAAGGCTACAAACCTTGAGAATGTAATTCAAGGCTATACATATGGCATTGTTAAACCACTCCGTGGGTTAATAAAGTTTTGCCCGCTCGAATGTAAGAGGCGCTTTGTCATCTTACTCGCACGAATGAGCACTTATCTTTTGTAAGATGGAGCTCGAACATATAAAGTAGCCTAGTCTGAGGACTTTGTGTACATACTTGCTTAAGACTAATGATAGAGGCCATACTATTTTTAAGTTTAGTTAGCCTAGTGTGAAAACTAGTCACTTGTATGTCTTTTTTGACAATAAGTAATACACAATCATTTCCTTGCAATAGAATACTTGTGAGTGTTCTCTTTCCTCTTCTTGCGTGCATGTATGCTATTAAGTCTTGCATGTTTAAGGGATGCTTGCTAGATAGGATTGGTTGTAAGCTTGCTAGTAAATTATGGTTATGAGTGGAAACCACTCTAAAAATATAAACATTAAGCTCCATTAGGTGTGGATTAGTGGAACAGTTAATTTTTATTTATGCATTTTATAGTTTTTCATGCATTGTTTGAATTGATAGCTTAGAAGAATGCAAAACCAAAAAAAATAATTTAAAAAAATCATTAAAACACTTGCATAACCACTATTAATTAGGGACTCCTAGTCACCTCCCATCAAGTCTTAAAAACCTTTTAAAACTTCAAAAACCAGATCAAATGAGCTCTTGGTTTGGGAGACATGAGTCCATAGTCCCATGAAAAAAGACACGAGTAAACACACGAGCCTAGAAACATGAGTCGTGAGTCTAGATATGTGAGTTGTGAGTTTAGAGATATGATTCTAGAGATATACCTAATATTGTACTAACCAATTATTATTGCTTTAAAGACTTACCCAATAACCCTATCATAGGTCTAGTGTATAAAATTATGTGTCCCAAGCAAGGTCACCGTCGCGAAACGTTTCACTATTGAAACGAAACGTTCTTGAAACGATTCATTTTAGAACGTAACATTTCAATGCCGTACAGGTTGACAATGAAATGATAGATCGAAAGTATTATATAAATAAAATATGAAGGCTCGGGGTCTAAATCTGAAATTTCACATTTGGGCCTTTAAGTGGAGAGAAAAAGTAGAATTTTTTTCTTCAATCTAAGAAAATTTTTAGATTTGGATATTTTTTCCCGCCAATTTGAGGACCTAAATTTGAAGTTTCAAATTTGGGCTTGCCAAAATGAGAAATTTCAGATTTAGGCTTTCAATTGGGAACGAAAGTGTAATTTTTTCCTCCAATTTAGGGGCCTAAATATGAAATTTTAAACTTGGGTCTTCAAACTTAGTTACAATTTTACTTTAATACATACAATCAAAAAAACAAAAGTACCAAAATCTAGTAGCAAATAACTAAACAAAGTTTAAAACTACAATATATTTATTGTTGATTGTATCAATGAACAATTTTGAGTGATTTCCTCATTCTGAGTCCTATTGTATACATGTTACATAAACAAAAACTAACATGTCTCATAATTGGTGGAGCCACAAGCAAAAATTGTAATAATGTTTAATATTAAACGTTTTTATTTCTTCCTTCTCTACTTTTTAGCTGCCCTGAAATGTTGGATAAAACTTCCATGATTGAAATGGCTCAACAGCGAAACACGTTTCACGTTTCAACAGTTTTGTTGTGACCATGGTCCCAAGTAGATTTATTTTATAAAAATAAAGTATGTGAACCTATTTTATACAAAAAGATGAGCCTACAGATGTGAGTCAGCAGGCATGAGCCAATACACATGTGCCTAGAGACGTGAGTCTAGAGGCCTGAATTAACATACACATGGGTCAACAAATGTAAACCTAGAGATGTGAGCTTAGAAAAAAAAACTATATAACCAAAAAATCTTAAAACTTAATTAAAAAAATATTAAAAAATTACGTTTATAGCTTGAGTAAAATGAACATGTTTGAAATTAATTTTAGACCTGCTTCAGAAAGCACTAGACGTTTCACCAGAGTGAAACCCTTGCTACAAACCTGATCTGCACTAATTGTTGAAAATGATAATATATAATAGACCATAGTGCATCAAACCACACTTTCTCAAACCCCACCCAACCTTCCGTCCCAGCAAAGGTCAAGCACTCCAACAGAGTCTTGTTCCCACAATTAAGAAGGTAAAATTTCTTTGAATCCATTGTCATCGAGTGTCCAAGAAAATGTAGACATGAGCACAAGAACAATAAAACACCTTGAAACATGAGTGCCCATGGTCCTTCGAGCCCTAGATTCACCAACTGACTCTATAAACATCACCATAAAGTTCATGAAAAGAGCACTAAATTACCCTATTTTTGGGCAAAGCTCTAGTGTGAAGGAGTGGGAGCAAGACTAGGAACCTCAAGGTTCGCAATGGTTAAACCATGTTGGCAGACGTCACAATGTTTCAAAAATTTGGTATTATTCTAAGCTCACCATAACCAATAAGCAACCCAATAATCGTAATTACAACAATTAGCACATGTCTCCTTTACAGGCAATCAGATAACATATTCAGTTTCGCATATTCTTAGCAAATGTGACATATCCTATATAACTTCTTACTGAATCAAATGGCATAGTCAGTTTTTGAGATTCTTAGCATATATGGCATATCCCACGTATCTCCTTACAAGGAAGAAGGTTCCGTATAAATTGGACTATGATTGGATAGCACATCAAGCTTTCAGATATTTACATGCTATGCTAGTTATTATCCCAATTATTCAACCGTCAGAACCGCATGTTGTCCAGGAGCGGAAAGAAATTATTCCACTATAGAACGGGCAGCTCTTGGGATTATTTATTTTGTTAAGAAATTCTGACATTATCTTTTAGGTAACAATTTTTACTTTTTATGTGGATCACCAAGCCTTGCTTTTCTTGGTGTCCAATTTACTTGGAAAATTAGCAAGATGGATGTTGATTTTGCACGAATTTGATTTCACTATTCATCATACACCGGATAATAACCAACATGCAGTGGAAAATTTCTTATCCAGAATTAAGACTGGAGAGCCACTAGAAGGGATACGGAATTATTTAGCGGCAGATGCAAATTTATTTGAAATATCTATTTTCTTGAATTGGTATGATAAGTGCTTGTTTTTCTGGCATAAGGTAGTTTTCGGAAGAAGGAATAAACCGAGGTCTCCAAAAGAGATTAGCACACCAAAGCAAAACATTTTTGGTGATTGCTAGTGGGACATCGATCAGATTATTCATCAATTTGTGCAATCACACATAGGCAACAAGCAGTATTAATGGAGGCCCACCAAGGCATAAGTGGTGGCAATTTCTCTAGAGAAGTTACAAGCCGGAAGATCTTTCAAGCGGGATCATGGTGGCCCACGCTGCTAAAGGATGCTTGGAAGTTTACTCGTGAGTGTGATGTTTGTCAAAGATTAGGTCAGCCAAATGCAACAGATCCGATGCCTCATACTCTAATATTACCTTTGGAACCCTTTCAAAAATAAGGTTTGGATTTTCCTGGACCATTTAAATCTTCTGTTCACTGGACTGGCAACAATATATTTTAGTGGCAATGGATTATTATACCAAATGGGTAGAAGCTAGATCTTTGAGAGATAATAAAGCCAATTCAGTGTGGCCAAATTTCTATATGAGATAATCATGACAAGGTTTGGATGTCTGATAAAATTAGTCAGTGACCAAGGCAACAATTTTCTTAAGGCAAGATTTAAAAAGTTGACACAGCAAACACATACTAATTCACAAGAAGTCTACAGTGTATTATCCATAGGCCAATGGACAAGCGGAGTCTTCTAACAAGATTTTACAAAGAATTTTGAAGAAAGTAGTGAATGAGAACCATACAGATTGGGATTAGGAGCTGCATTCCACATTATGCTTATGTTAACACATAAGACAACTATCATGTCAAAGTGATCCATGGGATGGTTCTTTGCTGTACATATGAGCAAACAGGTGTCATGGGCTAGCTTGCAGAGATGAAGCATTTGAACCCAAATTTGAGAAAGATAAAAATTGCTCCTTATCTCAATCTGTTGTGACCAACAGCTTGACTACGATAAACACAAGCCAAGGGAATGTACGCCTTTAGGGCAGCTCCCTAATCTGTGAAGATAAAGACTAGCACTAGATACATTGATGAAAATGAGGCAATAGAAGAAAGTAGCAACAAGCAGATAAGGCAGCAGAGCAGAGACACGAGAAACCATTAAGTTAACTGGAGAAGAGTTCGAACAAGGTGGTGAAACCCTCATGGTGCCTTGTCTTCAATAGTTTTTCCTAAGGAAGTGAGCCTAGACTTGGTGCAATTTGTATGCTTATATATCATCAAGTGTGGCTCGTTGTAGCTCAATGGTAGAAATTAAGGAGCAAAACTAAGCAATGCAGATTTAGCAGAATTGGTAGAAGTTCCAACAACACTAGAATCTTGAAGTGGCTAATCAGAAGCTCCAAAAGAATCGAGCAAAAATGATTGAGCAGTAAAAAAAAGATGCAAAACTCGTTCAACGACTTCAAAAGAAAGTCGAATCCTCAAAAAAGCTTTTGGCTGCAACCCAAAAGCTGGATGAATAGGAAGAAAGGATGCACCAAATGGAAACAAATTTTCTAAAAAAAATTGAATAATTTACAAAGCATCAATACTATGCTAAAAGAGCAATCTAATTTGGGTAGAAATACAATTCAAACATTTGAAAGACAACTTGCAAAATGTTCAACATAAAAATGCACTTGAAGGATGGAACATAATAAAGCTACTTATCCATCATTATGGAGGGGAGAGCCACTAGAAGTTTCTCCAGTAGATCAATGCCCACCATTTAATCAATCAGTTGTATCATTGGGATCCATTCGGATCCCACATAAACTCAAGCCACAATCAGACATATAATCAAAGAATCGCTTGATTCCTTGGCAAGGTAATCAGGCATTCTAGAGAAATGCAGAAGAAGAAGATGTAGATGCAAAGTTGGTTGCTGCTGGAGGCCAACAATCTTTTCAATTTTATTTGCATTGACAAATTCAGATGTTCTCCAATGAATATCCGGATGCACATATTGATGTGCAATTTTGACATCCACTTAGGACATCCACAAGAAAGGTGGCTAATTATACCTTATCTGTAGGATTCTCGTGTAGGTCTGACCTTTGTTCACAGGGTGAACAACCCACCGACAGGTGTGCCAAGTGTTAATCCATAGTATTACCCAAATAATATATACCTTCGTCTCATTGGACCAGTTTTAGATATCAATCGGCATACTGAACAAACACGTGTTGCTTTGTATCGTTTTCAATTATCTTATGGTGTAAGGCGCAAGCTCACATTATATTAAATCATTATCACTTAGAGAAACTCCCCTACGTCATTGTCAAAAACAAATCTTGTTCTAAACTTAGGGGCCAAAAGGGTACCTTCTTTCAATCGTATTTTGTTTGCACTTGGATGGCCCATTCCTTCCATTATTGTAGCTTCTTTTGGTCGTCTTTTGTTTGCACTTGGATGGTCCATTCCTTCCAAAACTGTACGGAATAATCCAATTCACTAATATGGTCTTCCTAGCAATGCTTGCTCTTCCATCACACTTGTAGGCATGACATATACCCTTCCAACCACCGTAGGGTTATTGACCCTCGAATAATCTAATCTTAAATAGCTCTCTTAATAAGTTTCTAGCCAACTAAGTATTAGGTTGTTACACTACTTAAGGATTAATTGTATGAGAATTTTTATTTATTCATACATTTATATATAACTCATTTGTAGTCCTTAGATGACTAATTCCTTCTAATACTCTCCTTTTATTAACCACCATCTTATAATCCCTTAAGATATTTTACAAAGCAACTACTATTAATTAAAACCCATTACACTTCATATTTCACATACTTACTCTTCTAAATAAAATATTCACTTCTTATTCTCTAATTATTTCCCAATTCCTTTTAACTATGGATTTATTAACCCACTAGTGTTCTACTATTTAAGCTCATTTTATAAAGAAATTACTATTAGTTTTCATTTTTTTTATCAAAATCCTTTAAAAAAGGTAAAACTTCATACAAAATAAATCATAGCCATCCTCAATTTCCTTTTAAATAATTAGTTATAAATTTTCCAAGATGTAGCATAAAATTTAAGAAACTCTAGTATTATTTCTTAAAGACTTTTTTAAAACACTTCAACCACTTCTCATTGATAAATTACAGCAAAGAAGAATCCTCACAATTTTTCATAATTGTTTTCATTAATTTACTATTTATTTTGATTGATTTATTATATTTTTACCCTTTAAAATTACCACAAAAACAATAATTTAACATAATAAACAATATTTTTACCCTTTAAAATTACCACAAAAAACAATAATTTAACATAATAAACATTCATTTATCATTCTCTAAATTTTTAAATTATAATGACTCTCTTAGATACACCTCTGATATACTCCTTTAAGCTAAAATATTTTTCTAAGTAGGTTTCTTAAAAATATTACTTGAAAATAATATATTTGAATAATTCATCCTTATGGTTTCAAAAAATTTCAATAGATCAGGTTAAGCTTTGTCCATTAATTTAATTCTCTATTTTGAATAAAACTATAAAAGTAATTAATAAATTAAGTACTTTCTTCATTACCTTAAGCTCTACCATAATTAAGAAAGATGCTTAATTAATCCTCTAATCACATTCAATTAGTTGAATAATTACCAAGAAATAGATTGTTGGTTTTGATTGATTGGTTGACGGTAAAGATGTTGCCAAGCCTCCTAGGATTTGGATTCTGTCCTCCTTCCATCCATTTGTAGCAATGCACTAATTCTCTCTCTCTCTCTCTCTCTCTCTCTCTCTCTCTCTCTCTCTCTCTCTCTCTCTCTCTCTCTCTCTAATTACTAACCACCCCTTAACTAAGTCATTATACGCAAGGAAGCATGATAGAGATGGATAAATGATGGCTATGGGCAATAGATAATAGCCTAAGCATCATTATTTCAGCCCGCACTTAGCCCAAGTGCTTCTAATCAATCCCCTAATCTCTTTTCTTCTCCATGACTTCTTCTCATACATAACTACCCATTTCCCCATGAAATCTTGAGTCACATTCACATTAAACTCATGTCTCTTCACATCTCTCATGTGCAACTGACCAAATTTTGGTCCTCAATGCTTCTAATGGTTGATAATTGCTATATTTATGCACTCCTACTCATCCCCTATGAATTCTAGATCCTAACAAGGCTCGGCAACATATTCACTCTCAACTTATAAATTATAAATTGATAAAATATCGGTTCCTCCATACATTAAATTTGCTAAAAATGACTAGTATAGCTTTAAATAGGTTTAAAAACTTATATTAGGGGAGTCCCCAAAATACTTAATTTTCTTGTTGAAAATAGGCTATTTATCACTCAAAATAGGCTAAAAACAACAAAAAATGCTTTAAAAATAGACTTTGAGATGACTAGTTTAAAGCCATAAAATAGGGTTATCGTTCCCCCCCCCACTTAATTGAGAAGCATCATGAGAAAAATCTTGAATTCTCTTCTCAGCTTCTCTCCACTACTTCTTGGGGTACGATGGTATGGGGAAGAGTGGGATTTTCCATGGTCTCTTAAGCACCAAGAGACTTGAAAGTCCACACTGGGTGGTGATTGCTAACCTAAAGATGCTCTGATGGGGACCAAACTTTGCGAGCATGTGGGGGTGGGTCCCCCCACATGCTTGCAAAGTTTTCTCCCTATATCAAAATATATTCGCATTAGCAATGAGCTCCCAGTACGGATTTTTCAAGTCTCTTGGTTCTTGAGAGGCCATGGAAAATCTTGCTCTTTAAAGTTTGGTCACCATCGGAGCATGTTTGGGTACGATGGTATGGGGAAGAGCGAGATTTTCCATGGCCTCTCAAGCATCAAGAGACTTGAAAACTCCACACACTAGGCTCCCCCACATGCTTGCAAAGTTTGGTCACCATTAGAGTATGTTTGGGTATGATGGTATGGGGAAGAGCGGGATTTTCCATGGCCTCTTAAGCACCAAGAGACTTAAAAAATTCGCACTGGGTGCTAATTACTAACCCAAACATGGTACGATAGGGACCAAACTTTGCAAGCATGTGAGGGTGGGTCCCCCCCACATGCTTACAAAGTTGGTCACACCATCGGAGCATGTTTGGGGGAAGAGCGGGATTTTCCATGGTCTCTCAAGCACCAAGAGACTTGAAAAAGATGCATTGGGCACTAATTTGCTAACCCAAACATGCTTCGATGGGGATCAAACTTTGCGAGCATGTGGGGGTGGGTCCCCTCCACATGCTTGCAAAGTTTGGTCACCATCAGAGCATGTTTGGGTATAATGGCATAGGGATTTTCAACAAACAATATGATAGCCAAAGTGTTAAAAAATCCAAAATCCATGAACATCAAAACTAAAATGCAATGATCCTCAATAATGAAAAAACTCATAATGATAAAAACATCAACTAATTACATCAGAATGTGAGCTAACCTAGTCACTCTGGGTTCTAACTCAAAAGATCAAGGCATAATGAAAATGAGCTACCCCAGCTATTCTGAGGTTAGTCACTGCCAATAAATCTAAGTACAATGTAAGTGAGCTAACCCAGCTAGTCTGAGTTTAGTCACTATCAAGATAGAGATCTCGTTAGCAACACCCTCTCTAGCTCTCAAATGCTCTAGAATTCTCTCATGGTCATCCACTTGAAGCCGAAAACGAGGGTGAGAACTATGTTTTCGGCTCTGTACTCGATCAAGAGTGAGCGTGGTAGCAACCTCTAGATGAGAGAACTGAAATGCCTCTAACTCCCACTTCCACTGCTGGAACTCAAGACTCCCCCGATGAAGTCGAATTTGCTGGTAGAACTGGCCTGCCACCACAATCATGCTACGGGCGTCGAAAGAAAACCCATGATCATCCACCACTGTATCCTAGTCAAGGATGTACTTTGGCCTAGTGCAACTCATCAGATAGTAGTCTACTCCCTTGCTATTGCCCTCACTGGCAATAATAGCAAATACATCACCCTCTTGTAGCAAATCTGTCAGGTCATCATAGCTGGCCTGAACATAGGACCTATGTACTCATCGAACAACACTGGATGTGAAGGATGCTCGGGGGAGAGGACTGACTGTATCCATGCATCTGCCCATCCTCTCGAGGCACAATGTGACCAATCGCCATCCATACATGCTCCACAGTAGCATGCAAACCATCGTGGTGTGTAAATCCTGGGGGGCCGCCATGCACGTGCTCCTGATGGAATGTAAGCCCAAGGTGCCAGGTACTGTGTCGCAATCACGGGAGGCTCTACGGTCAATCATGCCACCATCCACATGCCAAAAAATCTCCCGACAATCCGAGCATCACGTTTGGGATATGATGATGCTGCACTCCCACACAAATGTTGGGAGCACCACTAAACCATGTGCCCGCATCTCTGAACCGCTCATCATCTTACCGAGTTGATGACGTCTCAGGGCACGTTTCACACACGCGCCCGCACCATCATGCTCTCCCTTCCTGTGTGACCAGTCTCAAAGAATGGCCAAATCACTGGGATACTAGACTATACATGCCACCTATATACCCATAAAACAAAGTCTTAGTTATTGTTTTCTTTAAGATGTTCTAGTGAATTTAGTTTAATTGCGAATATAAGAGAACCATAAGTACTACCTATAGAGCCAATAGAACTGTCAGCGACTTGAACTGTGCGCCACAGCCATCCGACCACCAAACCCATTGCTGGCCACATGTGATCCCACAATCTCGTAAAAATCGTTATGGAGACGAAAACAATGTTGCACAAAATGTGCATCATGTGAACCATCATCGCACTGATATAGAAATGATACTCTCGAATAATCACACAGGCCTTGGGGGTACTCGCTATCCCATCTACATGGGCCTCTGCATGTCGATAGCTAATGTGGACCATAATAGCAACCTGGTGAGGTAAGCAAGAGAAATGATTAGGGCACAAAAAATAAAATAAGTAATATAACTTAAACACGAAACAAATATTATGAAATATAACCATTACCTACTTTGAGAAGTAATACTCAGATTGTATCTTAAGTCGCTGCATCTTATGTTTATTCAAGGGTTGATTGTGCAAAAAACCATAAGTAAGGTATTTTAATATTTCATCACTCCACTCAGGTACCATGTTAATCTTAAAAAAGCAAGCATCCGGGAGATCGTCATCAATTCTCGTGGTAGCTTTGCCATTAGGAATTCGTGGGGGTGACAAATGATCAGATAGTACATTTTATGTTCCCTTTCTTACTATAACTGTAAAGTCAAACTCCAAGAGTGGGAGCAACCATCTTGTAAACCTTTCCTTAGTGCCTTATCTCTCTATGGAGGGGGGTAATTCATTTTTGCCTCATTAAGCTACCTAGAGGCAAAATAAATAAGGTAGTTCAATTTGTACTCCCCTGGTTATACCACCACACACCCAATGGAAAAGTTTGTTGCAATAATATGCACATGGAAGATTATGTTCCAATTAGGGGGTCCTAAGATAGGTGCACTTGCCAGGGCATTCTTAAGTCCATCATATGCTTGCTAACATTCCTTGGTCCATTCAAAAACTACAAGTAGTCTATACAATGGCCGTGCAATCTTCGCATAGAATACTATGAACCTTCTACAGTACCTAACATGTCCCATAAACCTTTGTACTCTCTTAAAATTTTTGGTTGGTGGGAGTTCCAAAATCAACTTCACTTTGCTTTCATATGTGGAGATACCATTTTTAGACATAATGTGTCCCAATATAATACTATGATTAACCCAAAATTAGCATTTTAATGGATTCAATAATAGTTGATCAATGCAACTGACACCTTTGAAATACTTTTCTCAAGCAAGCTAGGTGGTCTTTCCACCATTGTGCATCTATCCACTAGCTCTGGCCTCTCTCTAGGTTTCCCAAGTGAATTCGTACACCCAAAAACAACACAAAAAAATGAAATCAAGGTAATGGGTATGCCTCTCTATGGGTTTCCCAAGTGAATTCGTACACCCAAAAACAACACAAAATCATCACTTCACCATACATTCCATCATTCTAGTGATTAGCCTACCAACGTGATTGTCTTCCGCGAAGATCTCACATGATCTTCTCGTGCGAGAGAGACTGCATCACCCATTGGATTAGGGCAACTTCCTTGGGGTGACAAGAGTGCGGAAGGATGGCAGTGAACGAGCAGCTACGATGGAGCTCTTGAGCATTGCTCGAGCTCGGGGGATAGGAAACTTTCCATGACATGTTAGGGTAGGGTTCCCTTAACACATGTGGATGCAACAACTACTATTATCAAAGGTGAACCATTCCCTTATGAGATTGCTTTCTTCCCTCAAAGGAAGATAAGTGAATTTCTCTCTCAAGTTTCATCTAGTAGAAATACAAGTGGCCCATCAGTGTGGATGTGGCCACAATTGCATTTGTAGTTGGTGAATATTGATAATGTGCCAAAGGGGAATGGAGGACAACTTGAGCAATTAACAATTGTTGATTGTCCACTTTCAAAATATCGTGTAAGTGTCATTCTCTTGGCTCTCTTGGTTGTCAATTAGATCTTTCCATTGCTATTGCTTGGTGTGATTCTTCATGTATCTTGTAGCTCTCTTTTGTGCCTAAACGTCATTTTTAAATATCATCACATTGTCAATGATTTCCAAGAGGGTGGCATAGCAATGTATGTTGCTAGAAATATAAGTGTATGGAAGCAAAGAAGCAACACTCTATCAATACTAGATGGTACTATCCTAACTAGTGTTCCTACACCTCATATTCAAAACAAACTGATGAATGCTTTCACAAGTCAGGTTTCCATTTTGGGATATGGCAAGAAAGTGAGATACGCTAAACTATCGCTTTCATTAGCATTGTTTTTAATTGCTTTTCTTCTAAATTTATCATTGCATTCCAAGTTTTTGGGAGCTTGCAGATTGTGAACCTAAACAGTGTGAAGATTGACTACATGTGCAATGAATGTAAATGCACTAGAGTGAGTTCACAAGCATCATATTGGTTTTGTTATGCATGCATCATATCGGTTTTGTTATGCATGCTCAAAAGCAATAGCAACTTTGCAAGTGAGGATTACTTTGCGTGATAGCTCCCAAACAAATGTCATACTTTATGGTGCTAACGTAGACAAGGTTCTCTGCCTTGATGAGTCCTTTTTGTCTATGTACTCCAAGAGTTCCATGAAAGCTAAGGCTTTGATGTTAGAAAGGTTGGTGCATTCTCTATCAACCACCAAGGCCATGTTGTAGATTTTCAGCCTGATCAAGGAAACTAGCTTTATCAAGAAGCTTGTTTTTTGTATTTGACTCAAAGCTACACCCACCGTTTTTTGTTCATATAATATAAGATCATTAGTTAAACCTTGATTTTCTTTCTATGCATGGTCTCAATTTGCAAAGAACCATACCTCTTAAGTGATCTCATCTAAATGGCTCAATGTAATGAACATGTAATACCAATGTTGAGTGTGGAAAGTGTTAAGAATTTACACATTGATTTGGATTTCTTTCAACCATTTCCTTCTAACACGAATATATTTTTGGCTCTTGTGCATTTCATGGATCATGAATGTTCTTTTTAGGGCCTGAAATCTATGGTTACTTCAAAGATTGTTGAAGCCCTGAAAGGTTGAGAGAGTGATACCTTGCATGTTTGGTGTTCTTTTTTCAAAGCCAATGAACTAAGTGTACACGAACCGGCACTAAGAGAGCAAATTGATATGATCCTTGGAACAACTTGCAACTCTAGAATGTTAATACTTCATGTGTGTGATATGGTTGCAAAGCTTATGAATTGGACTTTAATGTTAATTAGCTACAAGAAGCTTAAGAGGATTGAAGATATGACTTACAATGCAAATGCTAGTGGAAGTAATGTGAAGGTGATTCTAATGTTTGACATAATAACATGTATCTTTCTATTCCCAAACCAAGGCAATATTGCATCTCATTGAAAACGCACATGTTGGCTTGTTGAAGAAGAAGATATCTTGAACAAATTAGTGGAGGTGGAAACAACAGCCCCTGCCCACACAATTGTTGCCCAATTTAAAACACTTTGTCCCACAAGAACTGCCATGGATAAACAAATGCAAGACAAAGTGTATAGGCTATGGAAAAAACAGAGATCTAGACCTTGCTTTGAGTAGAAACGAACAAGAACAACAAGCAACCATCCAAAGGATAAACAAATGCAAGACAAAGTGTATAGGCTATGGAAAAAACAAAGAGATCTAGACCTTGCTTCTTTGAGTAGAAACGAACAAGAACAACAAGCAACCATCCAAAGGATAACAAGGAAGAAAGGTATGTATTTCAGGATTGTAGCTGATACACCTTCCAATCCGTGCTCTTCTTGCAAAACATTGGTCTTCAAGAAACAATTTTAAAAACTAAATGAACTTGGCCTCGCTACTTTCAATAGTGCAAATAGTTGTAACAATGATAACATTCGTTCACAAAGAATCAATGTATGCAACAAATGTGCACGATCCTTAAACCTTGGTAGGATTCCAAACTTCTTTGGAAGTTCCATAATGCAAATGAATAATCCTAATGAGGCAAGACTACCATTTGCACGAATTCAAGACTTGAACTATGAGGGACAGTATGATTGCGAGGAAGTGCGATAAATGTGATGGTAAACATGAAAAAAGCACAAGCAGCATTGCCACGCTTCTTGACCGAGGAAGCATCCATATTGGTGGTCATTAAACGCAAGCTTGAATACAAACATTGTTACATAAGTGGGATTGTTTGACCATTTCTAACAATGAAAGCATTACATGAGCTTATTTCCACACCACTCTATAGGGACAACAATGTGATTCTTAACGATCGATGGATTAACCACATAGCTTCACTAGAATAAAAGCAACAAGAATTCATTGCTACATCTCTGGAAATTGATGAGGGGCTTTTTGATGGGGATAACTTTGAAACAAACACATTGCTCCATGGATTATACACCTCACAACAAGTTTTTGACTATAATGACATCTTGCACCATCTGAGGGTTTTTTCCCACTTAGCCTATTCCAAGATGTCTTTTGTGAAGAGATATCATTCCCAACATTATTCTTTGGGCAACGAAGAGCATACCATAACCTATGCCATGATCACTACACCAAGCAATTGTTGGAAAGTGGGAGATAATGAATAAAGATAGAAGATTTGCAAGGAATGTAGAGAATCTGGTCTTCAAAATAATGAAGATAATTATCTTGAAGATTCTATCATCTACTTGGGTGTGACTTCGAAAGGCACAATTGCATGGGAAGCAACTTAATGCGTAAGATGTACAAGAAGATACAAACATTGAACGATTACTGACCTCAGGGATAGGGTATAGGGACTTTGAGGCTTTGCGAACATCAAGTGACTACAAAGAAAAATTGAAGAAGAAAGCGTTTGGCATGATACGACGACTTGGACCCCCTGCATTCTTTGTCACATTCTCATGTGTTGAGAGACGCTCGTGGATAGATCTTGTAGAATGCCTTCAAAGACTTAATCCAAATATCCAACGATCAACAAATGAATTAGAAACGTCATATATTCGACATCTTTTTCATTCAGACCCTGTACAATTGCAAGATATTATGTCCATCATTTTCACGCAATCAAACAAAAGTTAAGAAGGGATAGAACAATCTTGGGCAAGATGATTAAATTCTTCTTTGTCATAGAGTTCCAAAATAGAGGTAGCCAACATGATCACGGCCTACTATGGATTAAGATGCACCAACAATTGGACGATCTTCAGATCAAGAGATTATTGCTTTCATAGACAAGCATATAACTATCGATATAGTAATAACTTGCATGGAACACTTCGAGATGCACAAATCCACCATTGTTGACGAGGCTGCAACAAGAAGGGCAAAAGACCATGCAAGTATGACTTCCCAAAGCCACCTTCATGCAAAATGTCGATTTTACAACCAATTGACAAAGAAAGAGAGTTCCGTCAACCTGATCTTGAAGCACTAGTAGAAAAATAAATCACAAAGTGCCTAGGTGATCTTGACTATGGAACAAGAATTTCCTTTGATGACTAGCTAGAGTTATTTTAAAGCACAACAGAAGAGGAATACATTCAGTCATTGAGACATTCCATCACAAAACCATTCATTCTAATGAAAAGAGAGCCAATAACTTCAACCCTAAGCTATCTTCCTTGTGGGATGCAAACACTGACATAAAATTCATTTTGAATGCACATGGTGCGGCAACTTATTGCACATCCCACATGACAAAAGTAGACACAAGCACAAAAAGGGCCATGAAAGAAGCATTTAACTATTGCATCAAAAATAATCTTCCCATAGTTGAGCACCTATGGAAATTTGGCAACACAATGATAAACACCCAAGAATTAAGCTCACAATAAGCTGCTTACATTACACTATCACTCCCTCTAACAAGCTCCTCAAGGGAATTTACATTCATTAACACTAACTTCAAAGATGAGATAACACTTTTACTAAAAAGAAAAGCAACCTTGCAATCTTTAAGCAATGATGACACCAACATATTCTTTAAAGATATAGTGCAGAAGTACTTCAAACGTCAAAGCACATTGGCAAATATTTGCTTGGCTGAATATGCAAGCCTCTACAAGACAACGAATGGCAAAGAAAGAAAACTAAAGAAGCCACGAATCATACGTTTTGTGCACTTCAATCAACACAAGGATCCAATTCGCTTCCACCATGAGAATTGCCTCCTCTATCTACCATTCAAGACTGTGAGGACACTATTTTGACAAAAGGAAACACATGGCACGATGCATACCAAAAAAACATAAACATCATCAAGCAAAATGCAAAGAAATTCACAAAGACAACAATCCCCATGAATAGAGATCTTGAGGAGTTAACACATTCATTGAGCACAACAACAGATAATCGATGCAACTACGATATTGGGCTAGACATAGAACAACGCAAAACCCAGCCAAACAATGATTATTCCATGCATAGAACTTACAAATTCATGCCAAACTCAGAATACCATAGTGTAATTAGAACACTGAATGATCAACAACAACTAGTCCATGATAACATAATGCTTCAAAAAAGATTACACCTAGACAAAGCCATTGACCTCTTTTTAACTGGAGGTGCAAGCACAGGGAAAACATTCACACTTAGCCTCATAGTTCAAGGACTCCTTCGACACTACACACAAACAATCGACAATGATATTGACTTGCTAACAGTGCTTCTCATGGCCTATAAAGGCAAAGCTACATTCAACATAGGAGGCACAACAATTCACTTAGCATTGCATCTTCCATTGATATCACACACACCAACCAGTCTAACAGGTGAGAAACTTAACAGCCTTAGTACATTGATATCACACACACCAACCAGTCTAACAGGTGAGAAACTTAACAGCCTTAGTACATTGATATCACACACACCAACCAGTCTAACAGGTGAGAAACTTAACAGCCTTAGTACATTGTATAAGAACCTGAGACTGGTTGTTTTTATGAAGCATCGCTAATTGGACAAAACATGCTAAATATCATTGATGCTTGTCTATGTTCAATCAAACGAAACCATGCAGAAGCATTTGGTGGATTGGATGTCATATTTTGTGGTGACCTTTGCCAGAGACAATTGGATCTTCAAAAAACCAACATCTTCAACAAGTCACATCAAACAATTGTACTGGCAAAACATGACTCAATGTTACGAGTTGAAGACAACAATGCGGTAAAGAGACATGAAATTCATAAACATACTAAACAAAAAAAGAATTTAGGAACAAACCGATGAAGACCTAGCCTATCTAAACAACACATTCCATAGGAAACCAAACCCAAACACTGAGATTGCACACCTTTTCTTTACCAATGGCCAAAAAGAGAACCACAATCAATACATGTTCAACAAGCTCCTAGGAACACCTTACATTCTATAAGTAATTGACACAAAGCATAAGTTCTAATAGACAAATCAAGATTCCAAAAACGCACAAGCAACAGCTGGACTACATACAACACTAGCATTGAAGAAAGGCATGATAGTTGAGATATGTGTAGGCAATATAGATATTCTTGATGGACTAGTCAATGGTGCCGATGGTAAATTTCAACATGCAAACACATCAGAACCATGCCCAATAATCTGGATTGATTTTCACACTACCAACATAGGTTCAAAATGATGGTATGAGAATCAACATCTGTATGACCAAACAATATCACCAACATGGACACCATTGTACCACATCACAAAGGAATTTTAAATAGGGAAGAATTCTCTAAACATAGTCACACAAAAAACAATTTCCAATACAACTAACCAATGCAAGAACAATACACCGTTCTCAAGGGCTAACAATGGCAAGTGTAGCATTCGATCCGCAACAAAAGATTCGAATTCATGGACTCGTCTACATAGCTCTTTCTCGAATCGCATGCACAGACAATCTATTCTTGCTTGATAGAGTACAAAAAGAACACATCAAAGTTGATAGCACTATGCTCAGAGAAATAACATGTTTGCAAACCACAACAAAATGGGAATGTAAGCAGAGAACAATGCCATCATAGGGGCAATCCCATATAATCATCGAGTCTTTGAACACTGTCTCATTAAATGCACACAAAGAAGACATATTAGGAGACAATAATCTCATGGCCCCGTTGATATCTTGTGTCTCCAAGAGACAAGGAATAAAACATTAAGAGAAGCTATATTGCCCGGTTTACGACGTACTTTCTCAAAGAAACACAATGTTTGATATCAAGTAGAAGAATAGCAAAACAAGGAATAGAATTGATACATGCCACCTTCAAGAATGAAAGATTTGACACTGAATATAATTGGAACATACAAATCCCCTAGAACCAACATCAGCACCTTTACAACCCTTCTACAAGACCTTCTAGTAGAATTACAAAACAACAGCCCAATCATCATCGTCGGTGACTTTAACATCAACTAGAAAGGCACAACACAATCTTCCTGCATTCTTGGCAAGACTCTTCAATCAATGTCATACATTTAATTGATCAATCAACCAACAACAATCCACGAATCAACATTAGACAACATCTAGACAAACACCAACATAGAAACAACCATCTTAGGAACAAACTATTGCTATTGGTCTGACCACTCGTCAACTTACATTCTCGTTCCAAAGGACTAGAATCACTATCCTTAATAATCAAACTCCTCTTCAAAAACACCAAACAGAAACAAACGGAGAGACGCAAACAGGCATCAAAGAGCCAGAAATAGAGAAATCCAAACAGACCAACAAACTGCTTTTTAGTCCTTCAAGGTTTTTTTTATTTTTTGACAATACTTTTTTTACTTTTGCTATGGATATGGACTTAGACATCATGTAGGTATTCTCGAGGTTTGTGCATGCACGAATGGACTTAGAAATCAGAAGCTCCAACCATTTTTTTTTTGCCTTTCCTCATTATGGTTTTCATTATCGATATGCATATGGGTATGCATTATGGGCTTGAGTGTGCCTTTATGCTTGGCTTTATCCTATAAACATTATCACACTTTCTTTGGTAAAAAAAACCCATCTAAGTGGCAGGCCTAGTGAAAATTTTTACCTTATTCTTTCCTCTACTCTTCTCAACAAATGCAGCTTCCTTTCACACAAATATACAGGTTTTTGGCCTACCTATGGTAAAGGCCTTAGCATTGTGTATGAGGGGTTGTCTTGCTGCCCACCATCAACTATTGCTTTCTATGAGTTAATGCACCTTTGCCTTTCATGAGTTATGGGCCTGACATCCTTTGATCATGCCTTATGTCTAGTCTCAAAAATTTATCATGCCTGCACGGAACTACGGTAGTCGCCTTGACTCACATCAATACATGAAAGTGCATTATGAAAAATTTAATTGAGCAAAAGATCGCATGTCGACAACAGCTACACTAACGTGGCACGCAGTTGATTATTTGGAGATGATAATCATGACGGTAGATGTCTACTTCACTTCAGAAGCTCGCTCTCAGATGGTCATCAGCGCGTGCATGCTTTTGCTGATGATCATCTGGGGAACGAGCTTCTAATTAAAACGCACGACGATTAAGCGTAGGTAGCAAGAGCGCGCGCACACGAGAGAGAGAGAGAGAGAGAGAGAGAGAGAGAGAGAGAGAGAGAGAGAGAGAGAGAGAGAGAGAGAGAGAGAGAGAGAGAGAGAGAGAGAGAGAGAGAGAGAGAGAGAGAGAGAGAGATTAAGTCATAGAGCATGTAAGTGCTAGCAGCTAGCGAGCAACCAAGCGCGAGGAGGGAAGAGGAAGGGGGTTAAAGGGAAGGGCGAGAGAGGGCTTGCATTTGCCGCAGTTGTGTCCGGAGCCATGTTGATGAACTTGTCACCCCCTAGCTTCTCAAACACACACCACCCTCTCCACTTCCTAGAATCCAAAGCCATTTGCAACTTCACGAGTCTTGACAACCTTGACTCATGGTGGTAAGCGCCAATATTGCATCATGCGTGATGCATAAGGCCATCAAATCTTATATGACAAGTAGACCTTTGCTTTCCTTACCCATGATGATTTAGTTCTTCCTCAATAATTGCCAAAGCACGACCAGTCAATTTTGCATCTTACCTTGGTAGGCCATTTTTTTACCTGCCTATGGCAAAGGCCTTAGCATTGTGTATGAGGGGTTGCCTTGACCGTTGCTTTCTATGAGTTAATGCACCTTTACTTTCTAAGAGTTAAATATTCCCTTTTCGATATTGGTCTGACCATTCAATTACCTTAGATTCTTATTCACTACTCATATTCACTCTCCTATTCACTCTCCTATTCGGTAAAAAATATAACTCTCGATTCAAAAAGAGGACGACAAAAAGAAAACCATAGATATTTTTTATTTTTCAAGACAAAAATTCCTATGGATTCACATTTGAGAAAAACATAATAAAAATGTCATTTATTGATATTTCAAGTGATTACAATACCAATATTTTTTTCTATAATAAAGGAATATATTCTAGCTTGTGGATGTTCTCCTCATTGTCACTATCATCAACTTCGATATCAATTGGAATGTCTTTATCTTTTTCAATTTCTTTACCCGGTCTATGTGTTTGCTCTTCCTCCATTATTTCAATTGTTTGCTTATTTGTCTTATAAGAATTCTCTACTATTTCATCTTCATTAAAAGCATACCTCAAATCGTCAACTTCATTCTCATTTCTTTTCCATCTGTTCATAAACCAATCTAATCTTGGATGTGAAGCATCAAAATTTTGTTTATTAATAAAAATATCATAGATATCTTTCATTGTTGTGTTGGATGGGTATACCATTGTCCTCCATAAAGCATCAACTTTTTGAAGCTCCATTCCTCTTCCTTGATATGGTGTTATCCAATTAGAAGACGGGTAGTACTTTCCTGTCTTGATCATTTTATGAATGGTGGTGCAGAAATTATTGCCTAAAGGATGCTTTAAATAGAACTTCCAAAACATCAATGCTCTATCAAAAATGTTTGTTGGAGTAAGACAAACTTTGTTCTTCAAATCATCTGCACCATATTGCATGTACATTTCTATTCCCTTTGAAATATCTTCAGCACTAATATTATGCGACACATTTTTGTAATGAGGCTTATCAATATCTTTCATACAATAGCCTATCATACCATGAAATGTGTGCATGTTCTTCTGCCTTAATGCTCTACACATTACAATGCCACCAATGGGATTATTCTTATCCCAACCAAGATACTTTTTTATGAGCTTATTAACTGCAATTATTGACTTTGCGTGAATTCTAATGACCATTTGATAATGTAAATGGAAAACTGTGCCTCCTCTTTCCAATGAGCAACTACCAGCAAGGCATTCCTTAGTGATAAAATCATGAAGATTATTTAGTAATGCTTCATCAATGTCACTACCACCTATTGATATTGTCACACTTAGCTCAAGCACTTTCAAGTTGACATTGGGGATTGATCTAACATTGCATCTTCATTAGATAACTTCTTTGGTCTTCCACGATTTTTCTTAGGTTCTATGCTTGAAACTTCATGGCCTTCATTAGTTGAATTTATAAATTTTCTAGTCGTTGATTCTCTTGCTCTTTTTTTCATTTTTGACATTTCACTACATAATAAAAAAGAAAAAATAGGTTAATAATTCAGAATACATATAGTCAAATTAGTGATAATACAATTGTGGAAAGAAACATTAATGTATTTGATTGCCTAATTTTAAGAAAATTATATTCATGAAAGATAGGATTATCAAATGGATTATTAAAATTACCTCATATAATCAATTCAGATGTGGCCGGATCTGATTGCAAAAGCGAAGGATGGTGGACAGTTTGCCTATTTAATTTAATTGTAAAGAAAAAAAACGCGTCAACACACTGTATATATATCAAGGGAGTCTTTTTTTTAATTTTGTTTGCAACTGTGATATAAATTTTAAGCCTAAATTAAATTTTAGAGCGCTAAATTGGACGCCGTCGGGCCTAGCCACTGGATGGAGATCTAGATCGAAAAGAAAGGCAAACAAATGAGAACCGACCCTGTGTAGAGTGAGCTTGGCAGGTGGGGGTGTTGTTCTTCGTTTTGGACCAGCGAAGAAAAGCGAACGCGAGATCAGCAGTGATGTTCATATTTTCTCGTGTGCTGCGGATGCAATCTGCAGAAGAATCCGAAGGACAGAAGGGGTTACCCAGCGACAGCGAGTTCAATTTAAAAAAAACACGATTAATTACCCAGCGATTAGTTCTAATCTGGGCCTCAAATGAGTATGGATTTAATAAAATAAACAGCGAAATCAATTTTAAAAAAAACACGATAAATTACCCAGCGACAGGAGAGCGAATGCAGCACGATGAAGCCCAGCGAAGAAAAGCGAACACGAGATCAGCAGTGATGTTCGTATTTTCTCGTGTGCTGCGGATGCAATCTGCAGAAGAATCCGAAGGACAGAAGGGGTTACCCAGCGACAGCGAGTTCAATTTAAAAAAAACACGATTAATTACCCAGCGATTAGTTCTAATCTGGGCCTCAAATGAGTATGGATTTAATAAAATAAACAGCGAAATCAATTTTAAAAAAAACACGATAAATTACCCAGCGACAGGAGAGCGAATGCAGCACGATGAAGCTCCTAAGCGAGATCAAATAGGGGGCCACAATTTAAATCGGCGGACTGGTTGAAGCCTGCTTTCGAAGGCTGGGCCTCTTTCTCTCTCTCTCACAAAAGCTTCCGCCGAACCACCCCACAACCGCCACCCTTACTAACGGAAAGGAAACGACGTTTACGATCAATTTATGTTGGACAAAATGCGCGAAAGGCTTTAAAACCTTATAATAACCTTGGAAAAATAAAAAAGCTATACCTAGAGTAATTAATGAATATGAATTTTTACTCATTGTGGCCCCCTATTCAGGCAGGAGGCCATACTGATTCCTCAGCTTCTTTATTTTTTCTACTCTTCTCAAACTTGGCCGCCGTGACCTTTTTGCCATCTGAACGTCGTCCCGTGTGCAGTGCCACGATTGTTTTTTGAGACGGTTATGGCTTCCTTGCGGTGTCTTGTCGCCCTGCCACATGCTTCCTCTCGTCACCACCACCAACTCAATTATGCTCGCTCCCGCACTGGCACGGGCTCTGCCGCCGTCCGGCTCTCCCTGGCCTCCACACGAAGCCGCCCTTTGCCCATCCGCTCTGCCGACTCAGGTGAGTAGAAAATCTCTCTCTTCACCAGGAAAGGATTAATAACCATAGTGGGTACTGAATTTCACTAGGGTAGATTCGAACCCAGTACCTCCTCCTTGGTAGGCATGGACGCTGGGCTTATGAGCCATAGCCCAGGAGGCTCATTCTAGGATTTTGTGATAGCTCTTTTTGGGTTTGTTTAGAGAGAGAGAGTTTGCACAAAAATCAGGTTGAATTAGGGAATGGTCCAGTCTAGCTTAGGATCTCACCCATGGTGATCCTCATGTGCGGGGAAGTGGAGAGCGAGTTGAGGCAGGAGATCCAAACGAGGATTCTGAGTGGGAATGGATAGAATAGGTCCATCAGTGCTCTTCATGAGCAGCCAACAAGTTACAAATCAAACATCAATCCTTCAATTGCTCACAGGATGTTAATCATGCTGGGTAAACCCTTCTTTTTCGGTATTGCGATTCAGTACAACTGCTAATGTTGTTTTGTTCTGCAACACAGGGGCTGAACCAAGTGTTAAGCCAGCAATCACACTATCCACAAAAGCTTTGAGTCATTTAAGTAAGATGAGGGCAAATCTCAACCAAGACCTTTGCCTAAGGATTGGGGTCAGGCAAGGAGGTTGCTCTGGAATGTCGTACACTATGGATTTTGAACAACGAACAAATGTGAGGTCGGATGATTCTCTTATTGATTACGAAGGGTTCACAATGGGTAATCTGCTGAAACCGTTATTATGAAGCATTGTGCTATCTAGTCTTATGCATCATTTGTATCACATCATAATTTAAGTTTCACAGTGTAATCTATTTGCAGTTCAATTCACTGAGTTTTGTGTGGGTAGTTCAAGTGTTATGAAGCCTTTGATGTGCAAGACTCACTTGTACATCTCTGTCAAATCAAGCCAGTTCTCTACTTCTTAGCGTGAACGGAACTGCTTGGGGGTTTTTAAATTGGTTCTTAACAAAGCTGACCTGATTTGAGCCCTTTGCCAACCAGCATGGCTTCCAGAAAGAAAAACTGATTGCTTCTTGTGCTTGATGCCTGAAAACGCGGTGGAGCAGAGACAGGAAGAAGGAGATTCAAGGAGGACGTATACTTCAATTGCCAGGAACAGGGGTATAGCAAGAAAAGATCAATCCAGTCTCAAGGAGTACATTTGGTTTGCACTCAAAAGATAGGAGGTCTACCACCAATACCATCTTGAGCTGAGGGTGGAACTTAAGAGGAGGGTTTTTTAAAACAACAAAGATAATTCCACGTGGAGGAAATGGACAAGTGTTTTGGCGAGGTGAATGGGCAAAAGATGTTTATGTTTCTAGATATAGGGACTTTATAGCATGCCCCCAGCAATTTAGAATACTACACACCACAAAGCAATATTTGACCGATGCTTTTTTTTTAAAAGGGGAGATTTCATTTCAGCTGCAAAACTCCGAGCTCAAGCTTCATGGTCATGTTTATGCACATTCATAGTTGCATGGTCTATGAGAACAGACATCATTTTGGTCATAACTGATGCTTTTATATTGATAGGAAAGAACATAGTTGTTGGGTGCCGAGCTAAATCCACAAATGCCACCTCTCGAATGCTAGATGTGTCACATGCGCAAGGATTGCCTGTATTAAGACCCTGCAAAACCCAGAGATGTACATAGAGAAGAGAGATGTTGCTTAAAAGCATTTTCTGTATATTCATCAATATATACATAGATCCTATAGATCATAGCCTTGTGGCCTCCCAAAATTAGTCTCCTGTGCTATAACAAGCCCTCATGGCTTGTCCTGCCAAGAATCACCTAACACAGTCCAGCACAAGATTAGGATTAACCAAACATAAGAGGTGCAGGCTATATCTGTTAAATTTGCAATGTGATGAGCTATGGTGGATCAAATGCTAGAATCAACATCATTAGAAAAGAGATTAGACGATAATTAAGACGTGATTAGTGAGCAATTAATTGATAGCTTAATGTAGGCATGGATAATAAAAAACCAAGAAATTCTCATTACGCCAATGCCTCAATTTATAGAGTTTACATCCAAGTATCTAATCCCATTGATCTCTCCTTGATTCACTCCACCTCTTTTGCTTGATTCTCTCCACCTCTTCCCAGAATATCTCCACACATCCTAAATCTTCTCATGCTATCCTTTATTCTCTCCCAGTAGATACTTCTCACCTTTTCACAGCTTTTCACTCATTTACAGATTCTCTTTTACAGCCTCTTGCTAAGGGCTTGTTCCCACACACACCCTATTCACTTTGTATATTTCAACACCTCCCCTCAAGTGAATAATCCTAGCACACTTGGACCCTATACCAAGTTTCTCTCTTACTTGATAGTCCGCGACCAGTGCCTCAAGTCCCTAAACTCATAGTTCTTGACACTCTCTCTCTCTATGTGTCCAAGGCTACTATAAGTGCCCGTGACCTTAACTAAAGTGCTCACACATACATCTACCACATGGCCTATATCATCGGTGGCTTAGAGGTGGTTTTACTCTGTTGGGGCAGGTTACATTGGGTTGTGGGGTTTCTCTCTCTCTCTCTCTCTCTCTCTCTCTCTCTCTCAGAAAAGATGATCTGACTCCACTTCCTTAGGAGCCTCCATGAAGTTTGCCGATGTCATTCCTTCTTCACTGGGTTTGCTGTAGTAGTCTCTTGCCATGTGTCCTGGCTTTTCACAGTTGTGGCAAGTGAAGGTCCTTCCTCCTACTCTGTCTCTTCCTCGTCCTCGTCCTTGAGAGAATCCTTCTCGGGTGAAGAATGCTTTTTCCTCTCCAGCTGTTGAGTCCACTCATTTCTTCTCTTTGATCTTGGTCTCTTGCTCTAGTAGAGCTCCTTCTATCTCGTACAGCTTCAATTCAGGTACATTCTTTAATGTCGCTACAATGTTTTTATATTCACCTTTGTCCACACTCTTTAGAAGCATTGCTAGTGCCTCATCATCTTCTACCTTTTTGCCAATGGCTGCCAGTTGTTGCCTAATGCTTTTATATTTGTTCAAGTGTGTGATTAAAGGTTCACTTTCCTTCATATCCAGTTTGTAGAATTGCATTAACAGATTTATCTTTGAATTTTTTACTTGAGTGCCAAATAATTTATTGAGTTCATCCCATATATCTTTTGTCCATTGTATCCCTGTGATGTGATGAATGATTTCATCATTTAAACTGAGTGCGATAAGTCCTAATGCTTTCTCATTCCTGCTTTTCCACTCATTTTTCCCACTCACCTCTGGGCATTCATCTCTTCCCTCAACTTTTCCTCATGAGCAGATACATGGTTTTTGTTTGCCATGTATAAAACTGCTCCCCATTAAATTTGGCTATCTCTTGTGCCGTGCTGATGATGATGTGAAGGGGGTCTTACCTCTTGATCCAATTTCAAGATTCAAGGACAGTGTCTACCCTTTTACAACTCAATCTGGTGTTTAGGTGATGATTACAACAGATTTATCAGCATAAATTCACCAGAAATTACATTAAACCAAGGGTAACAAATCTATACTGAATGGTTGGAGTATCAAACCATCTCCGAATTGCAATCTGAAGTTATAGGGATCTGTATCAAATATCCAATGGTTAATTTGAACCCTCAATTGCATCAAAATACAGTGATTAGTGCTGATTAATCACTGATTAGCAAATTATTCCTCTGTTTGGTGTGCAGAAAACAGAGTATGCGGAGAGTCCAGATCTGGGGCCTTAGAGTTCAAATGAGCTCAACTCCTTTCAAAGCCATCAATAGCAATTAGTCTAGTAGAGGATTAAGCCAAGAAACACAAGATTTGACCAAACATTGAATGCTTAATCTTTGTTTTACCAAAGTCACTTGCAGATTTGATGAAGAGCTTGGATCTCTCTGTAGACGTGATGAAATCAAATACTGTCTTTACTAGCTTGTAGAGCACCCTTGAAAACCCCTGGGACCAAGAGGAATTAGAGCCATTGTACCTGGTGCAGACAAGATCTGAAATCTCCTTAAGAAAAAAGGCGCTGGCGAATTCGCGAATTTCAGCAGTTGTAGAAGGCGGGTTGGCGAATCGCTTTGATGGGCTGGAGCATGGGGCTTGTGGCTATGTGTGGCTAAAAGCTTGGAGGCTATTGTTAATCCTGGAGGGAGATCAAGCCCCTCCACCAGCTAGGGGTACAGAACCTCTTTGAAAAGAAGAGGTAAAACTTGATTATCTACTAATCTTGATTAGCTAGGTGATTAGCAAGATAATGGGCTCATAAATTTGATGGATTCTAGGCTAGGCTCTGATACCATGTTAAATTTGCAGCAATGTGATGAGCTATGGTGGATCAAATGCTAGAATCAACATCATTAGAAAAGAGATTAGACGATAATTAAGACGTGATTGGTGAGCAATTAACTGATAGCTTAATGTAGGCATGGATAATCAAAAACCAGCAAATTCTCATTAGGCCAATGCCTCAATTTATAGAGTTTACATCCCAGCATCTAATCCCACTGATATCTCCTTGATTCACTCCACCTCTTTTGCTTGATTCTCTCCACCTCTTCCCAGAATATCTCCACACATCCTAAATCTTCTCATGCTACCCTTTATTTTCTCCCAGTAGATACTTCTCACCTTTTCACAGCTTCTCACTTATTTACAGATTCTAGGGCTTGTTCCCGCACACACCCTATTCACTTGTATATAATATCCACCCCCGAGCCTGGGGCTAAAGCTCCACTCGACAGATACATGCCAGTCAGGCGTGCCCCATACCACTGCAAGACAATCTGTGCTCTGCCATGTCTGTCGCAGGAGTAGAAACTCTGGTCCAGGCACAAACCTATCAGAGTGCACCGCACAACTGATTACTCAATAATAACCAAAGGCCTCACTTATATAGTGGTCATTGATGCTATAAATAGCCAACTACCATAAATAGCCTGCATGTGTGAAAATATACCCAAATTTGGTATTTTATCCAGCCCAAAAAGGGATTTTGTATGCCGACCAGCAGCCCAACACCATATATATACAAAGCTCCATAATTCAGCCAGGACACAACACATAATCAACTCAACTCTACTGCCGGCGCTACCTCTGCAACATCAGCAGCATCGTTCATCATCACCACATCAAAATCGACATCATCATCAAGATCCTTTGCTGCTGCTGCCGGCCTACCTCTGCAGCAGCCTGGGTCTTCACCATATCAGCGTTTTTTGCTGCAGCATATCTTGCGACAGCAGCCCACTCTCTGCTCCATCACATCTGCGTTTTTCCTCCTGCAGCTCACCTCTGGATAGCAACCCAACTCTCTGCTTCATCATCATCACATCGTTGGGACAGCAGCCCTCTCTGCTTATCAGTTCACATTGTTGGGACAGCAGCCCTCTCTGCTCATCAATTCACATTGTTGGGACAGCAGCTTTCTCTTCTTATCTTCATTCGACATCGGTACAGCAGCCCTCTCTGCTCATCATCATCATTCGACACTGACCACCTCATGAAGTGCCTTTGCCTCACATTGACGCGAGTCTTCGTCACCGACCTTGTCTTTGCTTCTTCACCGGTCTTCTACTCTCAATCAGCTCGCGTTAGAGGGCCTCTTGTACAGGATTTCATTCACCATTATACATACACTCATTTATCCATTTCATGATGCTGTGTTGATTTGCTCTGATCTCTTGCACATCTAGTCCTTTCGTCCTTTTGCTCTCACATGGTATTAGAGCTATCGTGAGCAAAGGGATTGAAGACCTCGAGAGCACATAGTATAGATCGTTTACCCATGATTCCGGAGGATCAGCCTTTGTCACCAGATGTTGATTCTCCTTACTCAAGTCTGGGCCACATGGATTACATGATTTCTTTCTCATTGGAGAGCCCTTTTCGAGGTCTTTCATTGGGAGATGACTAGCCTATCTACACATGCTCACCCTCTACACCTCTGGCATCTCGACCCTCCTCTCCGAGTTTATCAGACTTCGCTTCCAGAGGGGGATACATGCCTTCTGCCAGCATGCCAGTACTGGACCCCGGTATCGAGCTCTCATCTGGAGAGCCCTGCTACGTAGTCTAGTTGGCAGCTTGGACTTCGATATGGTTCTCTCTCTCAAGGAGGACAGGTATTACCATGGTCGTCCGGAGATCCACTATCATCAACTCAGCCAGAGACCGCGTCAGGTTCGTTTGTACCTTTGAGTGCTTATGTGCCTAATGTCAGAATGCGCAGCGGAGATGATGACCAAATCTAGGAACATAAGAGCAAACGCAATATAGAAAGAAAACAGCACAAGAGCGAGAGAGATAGAGGCGTGTAACTCTGCTCTATATACACAAAGAAGATCCCGAATACGATACAAGATGTGGCAAGGGCTATGGGGCCATTTTATATGGCCCCCATACAACAGTAGGCCAATTGTAGGCTCGTGATAGATCTTGGGAGTTTTTTGAGCAAGAGGGGGATAGTTAAGTTGCTGATTGGTGGACTGTTTTGGACTGTTCGGGAAGAGAAGTTGCAAGAGGAAGGCGAGCTAAGGTGTTGGATAGCCACTTGCAGGTTTAGTTTTTTTTCCCAGCCACCCACCCTTTTTCAGTTACATCCCCACGATGGCAGATTTGTTAGAGATGGCTAAGAAGCACGTGAAGATCCCGACTCTCCCCACGTTCCCAGTGGACCGTCAGTTGGATCGGAACAATTACGGCATCTGGAAGGTTATGATGGAGTCTGTGCTGGAGTCATATGACCTTGCTGATTTCATCATCATCGGCGTTCCACGGCTGGAAGCAGAGGAAGGGGAGTTACTGTCGATGAAGAAGGACCGAGAGGCAGAGTCACAGATGTGTGGGATCGTGTCAACGCCAGGGTCCGGTCATTTATTTTCCTCAATTGCACACCACAGGTGATCAATCACGTAAAGCACATGACACTGGCCAGAGGCATATGGCAGCACCTGGCTTCTCTTTATAACAGGGTATCACCCATGAAGAGGATCTCCTTGGAAGTGCAGATGCGGGTTATGAACCTTGCAAAGTCATCGACGATGTGGGAGCACATTAACAAGCTGCAGGAAGTCCTCCAGGCTGTCCCACTTGCCTGCTCAGTATTCTGCTTTCTACTCCTCTTTGATTACGAGTGGCAGGCTCAGCACCATTACCTGGGAGGAGCTTGTGCCAATGTTCTTGGACCAGGAGGAACGTTTCATGAACCCTCCTCACAACGGAGGTTCGGAGGCCTTAACTGGCCAACGGTCGAAAGGGAGAAATCTTCTGAGAAGAAGCCCAACTCAGAACGAGAGAAGCTGAAGGCCGAACGATCCTGCAATGATTGTGGCGAGAAAGGCCACTATTGGAGGAAGTGTCCTAAGCAGACTGGGAAGAGTGCTGAGTGACACTTTCGTTTTGGCCACTTAAATGTGGATGCACTGGGGCGAGCTTTCCGAGACCAGATGGTGGTTGGCTTGCCAGATGTTGGCATTAGGCAAGGACGTTGCAGTTCTTGCATACGTGGTAAGCAGCACAGGGAATCCTTTCCGAAGCAGGCTTCCAGGCGGGGAGTTGATTCACACTGACTTGTGTGGACCTCAGCAGACACCATCATTGGGAGGATCTCTCTATTTTATGTTGCTTGTTGATGATTGTACCAGATTCACGTGGGTCTACTTTCTTTCGCTTTTGCACGGTTCAAGGATTGGCACGTGATGGTGGAGAAAGAGTCTGGATTGCAAGTAAAGACTGTCAAGGCTGACAAAGGAGGCGAATTCTCCTTGACTGTATTTCTCAGATTTTGTGCAGACCATGGCATCAAGAGGGAACTAGCCAATACAGGATCGCCTTCGGAGAATGGAGTTGTAGAACGCAAGAACAGGACTGTGGTGGAGATGGTGAGGACCATGCTGGAGCATCGTGATCTTCCTCATCCACTTTGGGGAGAGGCTGTGGCAACGGATGTCCATACCCTCAACCGATCTCTGACGACTTCAGTACCTAACATGACTCCGTTTGAGGCATACTTTGTCAAGAAACCTGATGTCTCGCACTTCCGTGTTTTTGGGAGTGATGCATATGTTCATATTCCGAAAAAGCAGAGGGGGAAGCTTGACTCCAAGTCCCGCAAGCTTATATTTGTGGGGTATAATTCTCTTTCCAAGGGATACAGATTGTATGATCCAGACAGGAATGAGATTGTTGTCAGCCGGGATGTGGTCTTTGATGAGCATGTTCCAGTATCCACTGTCGAGGAGCCCCCACTTCTTGGAGATGCAGAGGAGTTTGATGATGATTCCCAGACCATTGCTCCAGTTGATCACGCTCAGTCAACACAGGAGGTTGAGCCCGCACAGCTGGAGTAGAGCCCCCGCAACAGCAGGAGGCTCCACGATCTGTTCGAGTACCCAAGTGGTTGTTGGACACCCTTCAGGAGTCGGGCGTCACGGAGTTACCCTCCGAGTGGACCACAGAGGACGGCCCTCGAAGATCACACAGAGTCCGAGAAGCAATACAGCGGAGCTTCTTCAGGTAAACTATGCTCTGATGTCTCGTATTATGCAAGACAAGGAGCCCACTTCCGTCAAGGAAGCCCTTTCACAGGATACTTGGAGGAAAGCCATGCAGGTGGAACTTGATGCCATCGAGAAGAACACATGGGAGTTGGTACCGAGGCCGTCGAAACGGTCAGTCATTGGTGTCAAATGGGTCTTTAAGACCAAATATGCGTCAAATGGGTCGGTGGACAAACACAAAGCCAGACTTGTGGCTAAAGGTTATGCTTAGCGGCGGCCAGGCATCGACTACGAGGATACCTTTGCACCGACAGCACGGATGTCCACGATTCGGACCGTTCTTGCCCTTGCTTCTTCTCAGAGGTGGCCCGTGTATCAAATGGATGTAAAATCTGCGTTCCTTAATGGTGACTTGCAGGAGGAGGTGTATGTTGAGCAGCCTCCAGGCTTTGTTGTTCCAGGATCAGAAGGGAAGGTTTACAGGTTACGTAAGGCCTTGTATAGTCTTAAGCAGGCTCCCAGCCTCCAGGGCTTGGAATCAGAAGATTGATTCCTTCTTTGTTCGGACTGGATTTCAAAGATCGGTTGCAGATCCTAACCTGTATCTCTTTCGGGAACAAGGCATGGTTACGACTATCATCCTTTATGTGGATGATCTCATTCTCACCGGCGGTCATGTGGAGCACATTGGTGTGACGAAGGCTACCTTGTCAAAGGAGTTTGAGATGACCGACTTAGGCTTACTCCACTTCTTTTTGGGATTGGAGATCTGACAGACCCAGAGGGGGTTTTTTGTCTCTCAATAGCGGTATGTTCATGAGTTGCTTGAGGCCTTTGGGATGGAGAACTGCAAGCCTATTACTTCGCCGATGGACCCAAACACAAAGTTAACCGTTAATAATCCTTGTGAGCCAGTTGATGCCTCCCAGTACCGGAAGTTGGTTGGTTCATTGATCTGGTTGCTGAACACCAGATTGGACTTGAGCTTCTTCGTGGGGCTGTTGAGCTCTTTTATGCAGACACCATTGAAGTCTCATTGGGACGCAGGATTGCAGATCTTGCGGTATCTGCAGAGTACGAAGGATCTAGGACTCTTTTACACAGGAGGGGATGGAGGCAGACTCCAAGGTTGGAGTGACTCAGATTGGGGAGGAGATCCAGACACAAGGAGATCTACTTCAGGATACAGTTTTACCCTTGGCTCAGGAGTAGTTTCTTGGAGCAGTAAGAGGCAGCCAACTATTGCCCTATCTTCGACAGAGGCAAAGTACCGAGCTGCTTGTGGTGCTACTTGCGAGGTTGTGTGGTTGCGGAGGCTGCTAGGCGAGATTGGGTTTCCACAGAAGGAGCCCATAGTCATCCAGTCCGATAACCAGAGTTGTATAGCTATTGCTCGGAACCCGGTCTTCCATGCCCGGACCAAGCACATAGAGATACAGTATCACTTTGTACGTGAGAAGATCTTGGCTGGTGACATCTTGCTCCTTTATTGTTCGACGGAGGACAATGCGGCGGACCTCTTCACTCACGAAGTCTCTACCTCAGGCTACGCTCAAGCGGCACTCCAGCTCCCTTGGGTTGATTTCACAGCTAGGAGCTGAGAGGGGGTGTTAGAAGTCATCTCCTGTCTTAATCAGACATCAAGGCCTCTGTTGTGGGTGTGCCCGCCCTGTATAGGTGTTTTATCATTTTTCCTCACTCCCCGTATTTTTTCTCCATTTTTCCCCATTTTTCCTTGGTGTGGGTGGATGCCACATGCTAGCAGGAGCCTCTGATGCGGCCGACTGCACTCATGTGTTCCTGAAGACTGGCCGACTTGATCAGAGGAGGTCGTGGTGTTTTTCTGTTGGCCGACTGGCTTTGCCCAATCGTGGAGGGCTGGTGGCACTTCATGCGCTGGCCGACTGCATCCATGGGGCCATATAAATAGGCCCCATGATCCCCACTTTGTACTCAATTCAGTTTTTTTCGGGATCTTGTGTATAGAGAAGAGTTTACACGCCTATCTCTCTGTCTTTCTTGTGCTGTCTATTTTCTGCACTCTACTTGCTCTTGTGGTCTCAAGTTTGGTTATCATTTTCGCTGCGTATTTTGACAAAACCAACCACAGGGTGCTGGGGTGCCGCCTGAGCAAATCCTGAGATAGCGACTTCGTGAAGAGGTCCACCGTACTGTCCTCCGTCGAACAGAACTCTAGCAAGATGTCATGAGCAACGATCTGTTCACGAACAAAGTGCCTCTGGATGACCATGGGTTCCTCCAATGGAAGCCCAATCCTGCAATGCAACCTCTGCAACCTCACCACCTGCAAGCAGCATCACAAGCAGCCCGGTACTCTGCCTCTGTCGACGACAAGGCAAAAGATGACTGCCTCTTACTGCTCCATAAAACTGCACCTGGGCCTGAAGTAGATCTCCTTGTGTCCGGATCTCCTCCCCAAACTGAGTCACTCCAACCGTGGAGTCGAACTCCATCAATCAATCCCCCTCCTGTGTAAAAGAGTCCATGATCCTTCGCATGCCGCAGAAACCACAGGATACGCAATCTTGCCTCCCAAAAAGTCATCTGCAACCATGAGCTCAACTGCCTCGTCAGGAAGCTCCCGTCCAATTTGGTGTCCATCAACCAAATCAATGAACCATTCTACTTCCGAGTCAAAGAGGCATCACACTGCTCACAAGGATCAACACTTGTTACGGTGGAAAGCCAAGTCCTGGAAACCTACTGAAGACCACGCAAGGCCTTTTGAAACCTGTTGACCACCCCCTCTGAATCCGGAACCACAAAGCCTGGAGAGTGCACCTCCTTCTGCAAGTAATCAACTGCCACCTACCTGGCTTTCCGAGAGGTTCCCGTGGAAAGAACATCCTCATCTATAGGAGTTTCTTTGTCCCGAATACTACGAGACATCAGAGCATAAGTTACATGTTCAGTTTCCTATGACTGACGAACACAAGAACCACCAACATCAGTACTGGAAAGTTCCTGCCAACTGCTGCCCCATCAACTGGCAAGTTATCCACCATCTGGTCCCGAAAAGCCTGCACCTGCAGCGTATCCACACTTAAGTGGCCATTACCAGACTGCCACTCATCACAAACTTGAGGACCTGGGGGAGAGAGTCCTGAAAGCTTGTAAACTCCATTCTCCACTCCGCCTTCCCAAACCACCTGGCCTGTTGCTTTGTCCCGGAGAGCAACAAAATGCTCATCAAACTCCACCCGTACGCCAGTCTTGCAAACCTGATGCACTAACAATAGATGAAAACCAAGTGATGGAACATACAACACCTGGGAGGAATGCTTCCCCCCTCTACCATCGGGAACTATCTCCAACTTGCCCTCACTGTGAACTGGGATAGTGGATGTATCCCCTGTATAAGAATGTGACCAGAATACCTGCAGAGATCCTGTAAATCTGAACAGGAAGGAGTCGTGTACCTGGAAGCACCACTGTCCAGAATCCATCGATCAAGTATTATTAGATCTGAGCCTTAGCTCCCAACATCTGCCTGCAATCTCCTAATGTAGGGTCCTTTAACCTTGTTGGATTAGGCCCACTAATTCGAAGATTAGTAACCAAGTACATAACATATGCACATGACCATAAACCTGGGAGTAGATGAATACAAGTGGGATTCAATGTGCCTATTTATAGGCTTGAAAAATATTGTCGGCCAGTAGACCAGAAGTTGGCTTGTTTTAGGACACACAAAAATGGATATAATACCTTGTTTGGTTGTGGAGCACTTGCCCAATTGCCTTGGCAAAATACATAGCCTATACTATGGCCATACTATGCCCAAAAGGGGCCTTAAACTGGCGATCAAGCATGTCCTTATGCTGCATGTGACATCAATGTCACATGCAGAAGAACTACATGTATTGAGAATTGTGCAAAATGTAAAGATGAACAGAGAGAGGAGAGATATTGCTGAAAAGCGTTTCAGCTAAGTGTTGGTGTCACGTGCACCCATGCATTGTGGTACACGGTGACAAACTGGCTCATCAACAGTGCAAGAATGTTGTATAGAAGTAGTACCTTTCAGGATTTATTTGTCGTATGCCGTGACCCCTTTGTGAGCCCAGTCCGGGACATGTCAAGCACGAGCTACGTAGATCAGTCTCCCAGCCTTAGTGTTAGGTCAGTCCTCTTAACCCATTGTGGAGAATTCAGCAAGTGTTCATCATTCAGGAGCATGTAGATGTCAACCATAACAATAGATGCATTAGGAGCATATAGTTGCATAGCAACCCTGCAAAGTCGTTGACGATGCGGGAGCATATTAACAAGCTGCAGGCTCTTCAGCAGGAAGTTCTTCAGGCTGGGAAGGAGGTATCGTCAGAGGACATGGCCATAACGTTGCTGTCGCACTTGCCCTCTTCGTACTCAGCATTTTACTCGTCGTTGATTACCAGTGGCAGGCTCAGCACCATCATGTGGGAGGAGCTTGTGCCCATGGTCCTGGACCAGGAGGAACGATTCACGTTCTTGAGGTAGGGAGGAGATTGGAGGACTCTCCACAACGAATACTCGGGAGTGGATTCTCGATAGTGGTGCTTCCAGGCACATGACTCCTTCCCGTTCCGGTTTACAGGATCTCTGCAGGCTTTCTGGTCACATTCTTACTGGGGATACGTCCACTATCCGAGTTCACAGTGAGGGCGGGATGGAGATAGTTCCCAATGGCAAAGGGGGGAAGCATTCCTCCCAGGTGTTGTATGTTCCGGCACTTGGTTTTCATCTGTTGTCAGTGCATCAGGTTTGCAAGACTGGTGTACGGGTGGAGTTTGATGAGCATTTTGTTGCTCTTCGGGACAAAGCAACAGGCCAAGTGGTTTGGGAAGGCGGAGTGGAGAATGGAGTTTACAAGCTTTCAGCACTCTCTCTCCCAGGTCCTCAGGTTTGTGATGAGTGGTAGTCTGGTAATGGCCACTTGTGTGTGGATACACTGTAGGTGCAGGCTTTCCGGGACCAGATGGTGGATAGCTTGCCAGTAGATGGCAACAGTTGGCAGGAACTCTCCAGTACTGATGTTGGTGGTTCTTGTGTTCGTGAGTCAGAGGAAACTGAACAGGTAACGTATGCTCTGATGTCTCGTAGTGTTCGGGACAAAGAACCTCCAGTAGATGAGGATGTTCTTTCCACGGGGACCTTTCGGAAAGCCAGGCAGGTGGCAGGTGATTACTTGCAGAAGGAGGTGTTTTCTCCGGGCTTTGTGGTTCCGGAGTCAGACATCAGGATGTGTGTACAGGTGCTGGCCGACTGTACTTGACCAGTCGTGGACCCTCAGTGCTGGCCGACTGGATGCATGCTGCTGGCCGACTGATGCTGCAGTCGTGGAGCCTTTTTCAGCAGGCCGACTGCTCATCTGGGGGCATATAAATAGGCCCCCAGCCCCCATACCATTTGTGTATCATACCGGGATCTTCTTGTGTATATAGAGCAGAGTTACACGCCTATATCTCTCTCTCTCTCTCTTGTGCTGTATTTTTTCTGCATGCGTTTTGCTCTTGTGTTCCCAGATCTGGTCATCATCTCCGCTGCGTATTCTGACACCGAGACCCTTCTTCATGGTAAGGGCAAAAGCAAATGGCAGTCCAAGGTTTCCATGAGCAACAAAGGTGACTCCAAACTTGCCAACAATCCCGCTCATAAGGAGCTTATTTGTCATTATTGTGGTCTCAAAGGTCACATTCAGCCTGATTGTCGCAAGAAGAAGAGAGAAGGTGGTTTTACTAAGAAACCCCCCAATCAAACCTCTTTGCACCAACCAAACTCAAAAATCCTCTTCCACCAAGGAGACTATCTTCATCGGTATTGAGGAGCTTCTCTCTAACACTCATGTTCCTTCCACCTCATGTCTTACGGATTGGGTGGTTGATAGTGGGTGTACTACTCACATGACTCTTGACAGGACCATTCTTCACGACATTCATCTCAGCTCTTCGACGGTGTCCATTGGTCATGATTCCAACTTAAAGGTCTCTTCAGTTGGTAATGTGTCTTACCTCTTCCCCGAGCCAGCCTTCTACCATTCAAGATGTGCTTCACGTTCCCAAGCTCTCCAGCAATCTCCTCTCAATTTTTCGGATTGCGGCGGAGAAAGGATATGGTGTCCACTTCGACAATTCTGTCCTCGAGGTCATCGACACCGGCACCTTGCAAATTGTTGCCACAGGTATCCAGGAAGGTGATCTTTATCGGTTGAAGGACTTTGGAGGCTCTTTGAATAAGTCCCAATCTCATCTGCTACAGCTTCTTCACAGCTATCATGCCTTGGTAGCTCATGTGGATGCGGATTGGTGGCATGCTTGCTACGGCCATCTAAATTATACTTCTCTGCAACTGTTGTCTTCTCAGTAGATGGTCGAGGGTCTTCCACCACTGAAACCCTCCCACTACACTTGTGTGACTTGTCTTCATGACAAGCAACACGAAGTGCCTTTCTGTTGGGTTTTATGCTGTGTATGCACCCACAGGAGTGCTAGTGATCATCAGTAGGTTACTGGGGCACTTTTTACTTCAGTTAGTGGAGGTTTTTTCCCCCAGTTTAGTTCATTTTCACTTATATGCAGTTTATAAGTGTTTTGGTCCACCCGGCACATTTATGGCCGGTCATGTGAACACTTATCCTTTAGGGGTCACTATCATGTGGCTTGTACTTCACTTTTTTAATTATTCAAGCATATTGGGAGTCGTGTTCCTTCATCTCTTGATTTCCACGCCTGTTTGAGCTTGTGAAAACCCTAACCCTAATCCTTCAAAGTCTTCATTTGGTATCAGAGCAAAGAAGCTTACTCCTGCCCTGCCCGTACACAACCAGTACACGTGTAGCTGCTGTCTGTACAGCATACACACATTCAGTCAAGCGCCGGCCTCAGCTGCTGCAGCCCGTACACCTGTGCGCCGCCTGCATTGCCTTCAGTGACTGTACCATCCCGTACAGTCAAGTGCAGCCACCGTACAGTAAGAGCAGCCTGCAGAGTACTGTACCAGCCCGTACAGTCAGCGCCGCTTACTGTACCTGCCCGTACACAGTGCGCCGTCTTCAGCAACACTTCAGCGCCGCCTGCAAACAGTCGCCTTCAGCTACTGTACCTGCCCGTACAGTCAAGAGCAACGCGTGCCCTTGCTTCCGTACCTGGCGACTGTACCTGGCGACAGTACAAACCTGCGCATTCTGTGTATTTGCTTCAGTACCCGACTGTACTTGCTTTGACTGTACCTGCACAAAAACTGTACCTGCTGCTCAGCTTCCGTACCTGCTTCCGTACAGCACCTCGACTGTAGTTGCTGTGTACCTGCACAATACAGTCGACTGAACTTCTGCTCAGCACAGAAGTGGTAAGCATTACATATTTTGAATATTGGGCATTTGAATTTTCTCTGTGAAAATATACAGGCACAACAGGCAGATTTTCTAGCAAGAAAATATACAGGTTTTTTGCACAGTTTGGGTGCAGCAAATTTGGGCATTTTTGGGGCATTTTGGCATTGTGTACGCCATTTGCTGCTCTACTCAGTCATTGGTGCATTGAGCTGCACATTCAGAGGATTGAGAGTGCAGGCAGATTTGGGTGAACTGTATTCAGTGGAGTACAGTTGTTATCAGGGTTTTTTGCTTTTGGGTTTTTTTGGTAAACAGGTACAACATTGTGCGTAAAGCATAATGGCAAATCAACAGCAAAGTGATGTATTCACATATTTGTCTAAGGAAGACAAATTGGATGGCACGAACTACTCCTTATGGAGTTTTATGCTGAAGAATGTGCTTGTGGCAAAAGGTCTTTGGGATTTTGTTAGTGGTGATGAACCACGTCCAGGTCCATTGGCTCCAGAGACTCCTCCTCAAGGGGGTGCTCGTGGACGAGGACAACAGGTACAGGCTCCAGGACAGCCATTGCCTGTTCAGAGAACAAATGCTCAAAAGACATGGGATGCCAGGGATGCACAAGCATTGTCACTCATTGCATTGTCAGTTCAGAGGTCCATTATACCTCATATTCGGTCAGCTGGCTCTTCACAGAATGCATGGGTGACTTTGGAGCAGATGTATGCTGCTCGTAATGAGGCTAGGATCTCATTTTTGAAAAGAGAGCTGGAAAATCAGAAAATGAATGAAGGAGATGATATGTCTAGCCACTTGAACAAGCTGCAGGATTTGAGAGAGCAACTCATCAATGTGGATGAGATTATTCCTGAGACACAGCTTGTGTCCACCATCTTGCACTCTTTGCCAAGATCTTACTTGGCTTTCCATACCTCTTTGAACCTCAGCATGAGGAATGCTGTTGAACCCCTCAAGTATCAGGAACTTGTTGCTCTCTTACTACAAGAGGAGCAAATGAGGAAGAATATGAATATGAACACAAATGCTGAACAAGCATTTACTACAGGTCAAAAAGGGAAAGGGAAATCTCAGCCAAAGAGTGCAAATCAAAATTCAGGTGATGGTGGTTCTTCACAGGATACCAAGAAAAGTGATGGACAGCCCAAGAAGAAGGGCAAATGTCATTATTGTAAGAAGCCAGGTCACTACATCACGGAATGTAGGAAGAGGATTGCCAAAGAGAAGGCAAAGGAAGCTGGGATGTCTGTTAATGATGCTCCTAAAGCTCCTCCAGAGACTGCTTCTTTTGTTGAGGACAGGGATTACTGTTTCTATACATGCAGCTATGATGCCTCTTGGTCTTCACAGGCACTCAGTATGACAGAGCATGCATGTACTTGGTATTTTGATAGTGGTGCCTCAAAGCATATCACATCTCGCAGGGATTTGTTTAGTCATGTTGGCCCTGCCCCTGTTGGCAAAACTGTTCAGTGTGCCAACAATGCTTCATATCCAGTGTGTGGCATTGGGGAGATTCAGCTTACAGCCATTGATGGCTCCATTCTCCGCCTTACAGATGCCTTATATGTACCAGGGATAAAGAAGAATTTGTTGTCCATTTCTTCTTTAGCACATTGTGGAATGCAAGTCCACTTTGATGATGATAAATGCATGGTCAGAGACAAAGCAAATGCCTTGACCTTGATGCTTACTGGTACATTATGTCATGGACTTTATGAGTTGGATGCATTTCAGCCAGTGGATCAGTCTGCTTATCATGCATACACTCTTACTCCAGCTATGGTTGATGCGGAGTTATGGCATGCTCGCATGGGGCATGTAAATTTTGGTAGTCTTATGCTTATACAGCGACATAATATGTTTACAGATCTACCTCTCATGGAGAAGCCTCCAGATCACATTTGTGAAGGATGTATTTTGGGAAAAATGCACAGGTTTTCCTTCCCACGTGATCAGGCTCTAAGAGCAACTGCAAAGTTGCAACTTATACACAGTGATCTTTGTGGTCCCATGCAGACGAAGTCATTAGGTGGTTGCTTTTATTTTGCAACATTTATTGATGACTTCTCACGTATATGCTGGGTCTATCCTTTGACACAGAAATCACAGGTATATGATGCATTTTTGGCCTTTGTAGCACTTGCTGAGACAGAGTCTGGATGCAAGGTGAAGACTCTCCGTTCTGACCGAGGGGGGGAATATATGTCACATGTGCTGAATTCTTTTCTTGGGAGTAGAGGTATAAAACATCAGTATACTACTCCTTACACTCCACAGCAGAATGGAGTTGCAGAAAGGAAAAATCGGTCACTCATGGAGATGGCCAGATGTATGCTAAAGGCAAAAAGACTACCACATATCTTTTGGGTGGAAGCAGTAATGTGTGCTTGTCATATTTTGAATCGATGTCCCACAAAGGCATTGGTTTCTATTACTCCTTTTGAGGCTTGGCATGGCCGCAAGCCTTCTGTATCGCATTTTCGTATCTTTGGGTGCCTTGCATATGCACACATACCCAAAGAGTTGAGGAGGAAGCTTGATGATAAAGCCACAAAATGCATTTTTGTTGGGTATAGCCGTGAGAGCAAGGGCTACAGGTTATATGACCCACTATCCAGGAAGATATTTATCAGCCGGGATGTGATTTTTGATGAAAAATCAGAATTATCCATGGCTGGTTATGAGGCAAATCAGGCTGAAAATGATGTATTTGAAGGTCTTCTACCCATGGAGTTTCATTCCACAGTTGGTGATCCAACTCATGAGGGTAATGGACAGCCAGCAAATGATGTAGGTGGTGCAGAAATTCAGCAGCCAAATGAGCCAGGAGCTGAACCAAATATGGGACAGCAGGCACCACAGGTCAGACATATACCTAGATGGTATTTGAGGACACTACAGGACAGCCATTTAGAGGGTCCTCTTGCTGGTCGTACTCGTAGGGAGACAAGGACCAATGAGCATGCACACATCATGGATTTGAATCTGGTTATGGCAGCCAGTTTACAGGATGATGATGAGCCTGATTCATTTGTGGATGCACGAGATAATGTGCATTGGAACAAAGCCATGCAGGACGAGATTGATTCTATCAAAAAGAATCAAACATGGGATTTGGTTGATCTGCCCAAAGGCAAGAAAGCCATTGGTACTAAATGGGTCTACAAGTTGAAAAGACATGCAGATGGATCCATTGACAGGTACAAAGCCCGTCTAGTTGCAAAGGGCTATGCACAGAAGAAGGGCATTGATTATGAGGAGACATTTGCTCCTACATCCCGTATGTCGACACTTCGGTGTGTCATTGCATTGGCTGCACATCGTGGTTGGGTTGTTCACCAGTTGGACATAAAGACTGCATTCCTACATGGGGACCTCGAGGAGGAAGTTTATGTATTTCAGCCCATGGGATTTGCAGCACATGGTCATGAGGGGAAAGTATGCAGGCTGAAAAAGGCCTTGTATGGTTTGAAACAAGCTCCACGAGCTTGGTATGCAAAAATAGATGCTTTTCTACTCACTCAGGGATTTGTGAACAGTCCATCAGAGACCACTTTGTATGTGAAGAAAGAAGAGACAGATCTGCTGGTCATCAGTCTTTATGTGGATGATCTCTTGCTCATGGGATCAAATGATGACAAAATTGCAGCATTTAAAGAGATACTGCAACAGACATTTGACATGTCTGACTTGGGCCTTGTACATTACTATTTGGGCATACAGTTTGTGCAGGATAACAGAGGCATTGGGTTATTGCAATCACGTTATGTTGCTAAACTTCTGGAGAAGTTTAAATTTCAGGATTGCAAGCCTATTAGTACTCCTATGGAGCCTGGGATGAAACTGTCACTACAAGATGACAGTGTTTCCTTTGATGCCACTACATATGCTCAGGCTGTTGGGTGCCTCATATACTTGTGTAATACAAGGCCAGATATTCAGTATGCAGTCTCTCAGTTGAGCAGATTCATGCACAGCCCACGGTTGTCACATTGGCAAGCTGTGAAGCGTGTATTCCGTTATTTGCAGGGTACCTTGTCTCTTGGGTTGCTTTATCCTGAGGGAGGTGACATGCAGTTACATGCTTACAGTGATTCAGATTGGGCTGGTGATTTTGATACCAGACATTCCACTAGTGGGAATTGTTTCTTTCTTGGCGCTTCATGCATTTCTTGGCTAAGCAAGAAACAGACCACAGTGGCCACTTCATCTTGTGAGGCAGAGTACAGAGCAGCCTACACTACTACTGTTGAGTGTGTTTGGCTGCGTCGTCTTATGACTGATATGGATATTTCAGTGGAGGAGCCTACACCTATCTATACTGATAGTCAGAGTGCCATTGCTGTGGCCAGGAATCCTGTGTTTCATGCTCGCACGAAACACATTGAGATTCACTATCATTTTGTTCGGGAGAGACTCCAGGCAGGAGATATCAGTCTGATCTACTGTCCTACAGATCAGAATGTGGCAGACATCTTCACCAAAGCATTACCACGTCCGAAATTTGAAGCATTCCGCAATGCTTTGAATTTGTTTCCTTTTGGTGGATGATGTACAGTGATCACATATCACTCCAGGGGGGTTTGTTGGGTTTTATGCTGTGTATGCACCCACAGGAGTGCTAGTGATCATCAGTAGGTTACTGGGGCACTTTTTACTTCAGTTAGTGGAGGTTTTTTCCCCCAGTTTAGTTCATTTTCACTTATATGCAGTTTATAAGTGTTTTGGTCCACCCGGCACATTTATGGCCGGTCATGTGAACACTTATCCTTTAGGGGTCACTATCATGTGGCTTGTACTTCACTTTTTTAATTATTCAAGCATATTGGGAGTCGTGTTCCTTCATCTCTTGATTTCCACGCCTGTTTGAGCTTGTGAAAACCCTAACCCTAATCCTTCAAAGTCTTCACTTTCCTCACGAGGCTTCTCATATTCTGGAGCTCATTCATATGGACTTGTGTGGCCCCATGCGGACTACTACCCAAGGAGGAGCCAGGAACCTTATGCTTATTATTGATGATTACTATGCAAAGTTTGGATTTATCTCTTGGCAGAAAAAAATCTCAAGCTTTCTCTTGCTTCCAAGAGTGGGTGACTTTGGTCGAGACTGCGACCACACAGATTGTTCATCAAGTCCGTTCCGAGAATGGAGAAGAATTCATCTCCAAAGCCTTCAATAAAATTTTTTCACAAAAAGGTCTAAGTCATCAATTTTCCACACCTCACACTCCTCAGTGTAGAATGGTGTGGTTGAATGCAAGAATAGGACTGTTCAGGAGATGGTCTGTACCATGCTTTCTTCTGATCTTCCTCCCTCCTTCTAGGGAGAAGCTGTGAGCACTGCCGTTTACATCAACAACCGTTCTCCTACAAAGGCAGTTTCTCGAGAATATGACTCTAGAGGAGACTTTTACTGGATAGAAACCTTCCATCTCTCATTTCAGGGTTTTTGGGTGTGATGACTATGTTCATATCCTTATTCTAACAGATCCAAATTTGATCCCAAGTCCAAGAAGTGCAAATTCCTTGGATATAGCTCTCATTCCAAAGCTTACAGCTTGTGGGATCCGGAGTTGCAATCCTTGGTGATTTCTCGCAATGTTCACTTTGTTGAACCCTCATCAGATGATTCTCGCTCTCATCCCGAGCTGATTGTCGATGTCCCTTCTTCTTCCTTGGCCACCTTAACTCCACCACCAGCTTGTCCACCATCAACTTCTTTTCCCCCTACCTCTCCACCCCTCTTGCTCTTGTGCAACGGAGGATTGCCCCCAACATTCCATGATGGCTAGAAACCACTGTTCGTGATTCTCAGTTGTCCGATATGGAACTCCATCACTTTGCTAATTCTTCAACACAATCTTTGACATGGGCACGGAGATTACAACAGCTTTGTCATTCTTGTAACCTCGCCCTGATGATTACAATGATACAGCCATATGAGCCTACTACAGCTAAAGAGGCTCTTGCTCTTCTTGAGTGGCGGCAGCCATGGAGGCCAAGATTGATTCCATTAAGAGGAATCGTACATGGGAGCTTGTGGACCGGCCTACAATTCTTGCTCTTTTTGCTCATGAGCATTGGCCAATTTACCAACTGGATGTCAAGTCTGCCTTTCTTAATGGTGACTTAAATGAGAAGGTGTATGCTGAACGACCTCAAGGTTTTCAGGTTCTCGGACATGAGGGTAAGGTGTACAGATTGCACAAAGCCCTTTTCTTTCTTTCCCTTGGATTCCAGATATGCTTGGCAGACATCAATCTCTATGTCTTTGCTCAGGATGCTTTGCTTTGCTTAATTGTCTTATATGTTGATGATTTATTGATCGTTGGCTCACGTCTTGCCAAGATTGAAAAGCTTCGGTTAGATTTAGCTCTCACCTTTGAGATGACTGATTTAGAACTTCTCCACTACTTTTTTGGGATGGAGGTCTATTAGTCTTCCGATGGAGTGTTTCTTAGCAAGTACATATATTTGCAGCAGCTCCATCATCAGCAGGGGACTTGTTTATTAAATCAAGTGCCCTTTTTATGTTCATATTGGCCTAAGGGTGCCTAGCCCAACCCATGGGTGCTTGCCTGGACTAATTATGGGCTGTCCATAGGCCATGAACAGCCTGGCAGTGCTTCCCAAACGTGCACTACACCTGTCCATGTCTTACATGCTGATATCTTGGCTGCCATTGTTGTCCACCTGGTTCATCCTGGCCTCCACATTCTCATATGACTTTGGCTCTGTGGATTGACAGGTATGCACGTACTTCCCATCCTAATACTTCCTGTCTGTTCACTCAATGGCTCCCATGTCCCTTGCCATTTTTCTCTCCTTTGCTAATCTTGCAGTCCTCTGCATGGCATTCTTGTAACCATGTGAGTTGGTTTAATTGAATTACTGTTCAAGTGATTGAAATTTTATTGGGCAAAGGCTTTTTCACTGGGACTTAGTTGACCGATTCTATCTGATTTTTGTGGGCAGTCTGTGATCCAAAGAGCCTGCTTTATCTGTATGGGATGCAGCTGGACTACAGTGATGCTCTTATTGGTGGAGGTTTCTCTTTCAGTAACCCAAATGCTACATCAACTTGTGGCTGTGGCAAATCATTTGCTGCATAAATTGTCTCAAGAACCTCTGTGACTAGCTAATATTCTCATGTATTTTACTTGTTCACACTGAAGCAGCTGCATAGCTTATTGGGTGACCTTGTTTTGATATTGTAAAGGAGCTTTATTGTTTGATATTGGCTGGTTTTCTGCTTCCACCACAGGATACTAGCTACGAAGCAGGATTGAACGTTGGTGGAAGCTAATTAGTAACCTTGATCTGTGGTATTAACTTCTTCAAAGGCGGCAGCCTAGCTCTTGCAGTAAAAAGTTGGAAATGTGTTAAATGGTTTCCAACATTGTTGGTTAGGGCGGAGTGTCTGTCAAGTCCCATCCATAAAGATAAAAGAATCAAGAATGTGAGCAAGGATTGCTGCCAAATATAGAGGGAGGAAAGATTTTAGGGGGAAAAGGGATGTGAAAAGCAGAAAAAGTAGAGCACAAGACACGATGGATGAAAATGAAGAGCTTGGAGGTGTTCATCAGTGACATGATTGCTGGTGTGGAGGTTAAAGAGTGGTCTAGAGGTGTGTAAGGCTGGAATGAGGAGCATTTTGAGGATGGGCAATGAGTGTGAGTGAACCAACGAGGGTTGTGGAGCAGAGTGTCCCATTTTGTTCTCTTGTAGTATCATGCCAAAGATTGAGGCTCTTTTGCACAGCTCGTGTGACTAAGTTTCATCCATATCCTTGGTTACGTTTATTTAAACTCAATTAACATTGTAAAATGAACCTAATTCTCGTTCTCTCTCCAATCATAGTGTGTAGTTGAGGTGGTAGTTGGTTGATTGAACTCTTGAGTAGGAAACTTGGGTTCATGTTGGCTCTAGGGAGCTAGGGCTACACACAGAAACAAGCACGTACATAGAGATCACAGATGGATAGCAATGCAAAGCTGTAGTTTGCATTGGAATTTGTGGAGCTGAGAAGTCAACCCACATATAATATCAAAGTACAACAATAATAAAAAGGTGGGTGTCCTTTCACGCCATGTGTGCTAGGGGAGGAAATCCAAAGGGAAAAAGTACCCTTAGTTATGCCTTGTTCACATGTGGTACTACAACCATGTAATATATGCCAATAAATTCCCTATGTAGTGGCAATATGAACCTATACAAGGTCCGTAGTAGATCACTCTTTGTAGGAGAGTAATCTCAAAGCTTTTCGGAAAGCTTCAAACTACGACGCCTTTGTGAATATTATCCTGTGTAGAGCAGTAAGATAATGTGATGTCCCTTACATGTATCCTCTCCCTGACGTAATGATAATGAATCTCCATGTGCTTAGTGTGTGCATGAAACATTGGGTTTAGTGTCACGGCTATAGCACTATGACTGTCAGTATTGTAGTGGGTGGGTGTTGACACTCACGAAGATCAGCCATTAATCTTGTCAGACATACACAATCTATTGTGATTGTAAAGGTTGCCTTGTACTCAGCCTCACAAGTATATGTGGCAACAATGGGTTGCTTTTTGCTCAACCATGATATACACGAATTTCCCAAAAAGAAGCAATTCTCACTGGTAGACTGTTGTGTGTCATAGTCACCAGCCTAGTCTGAATCACTATAAGCATGTGATTGTATTCTGCCTTCCCTAGGATTTGCCAAAGCAAAATCCAGGGTGCCTTGAAGATAGCAGAAGATCCACTTCACTCCTTGCCAATGCTTTGTACGTGGGCTATGCATAAATTAGCTACACTCGGAGTCACCAAATTGAATATCCAGGCGTGTGTTGCTCAAGTATATAAGGCAACTTATTGCTTGGTTGTAAACACTCATATCAAAAGGCTTTCCAACATCATGCATGCTCAATTTGAGCCCTGGTTCCATTGGAGTGAAGATGGGCTTACAATCCTGAAACCCAAACTTGTGCAATAGCTTCTGGATGGAGTTTGATTGATGTACATATATCCCAACATCTGTTTGTGCAAATTGTATGCCCGAATAGTAGTGCAACATTCTCAAATCTGTTATCTCAAATGAGGTTTTCAATTCAGATTTGAAGGTTGAAATCTGATCCTCAACATTGTCAGTTAGTAACATGTCATCTATATAAAGAATGAGCATTATCAAAGTGACATGATCCTCTTTGACGCTCTCTATTGGACTAATCCGAAATCTATGGCTGGTCAAATAAGTATGTACCTTCTCATAGTAAGCTCGGGAAACTTGTTTGAGACCGCAAAGTGCTTTTCGAAGCTTGCATACTTTTTTTTTCAAGACTAGGCATCTCAAAATCAATGGATTGATTTACATAAACCACTTCTTGGAAATCCCCATTGAGAAAAGATTTAGTGTCCAACTGATGCTCTTTCCATCCATGATGGGCAGTAATGTAGCAACATATCTAATTGTGGCCATACGACGTGAAGTAGGTGCGAAAGTCTCATCATAATCAACACCCTTTTTTGGACATACCCTTTGGCCACAAGCGTGGCCTTGTACCTGTGAGTGAATGGTACTGTTAGACTTTCTTTTCAACTTATACACTCACTTTGTGCTAGTTGCCTTCTTGCTAGGATACAAGTCCCATGTGTTGTTTTTGTGGATAGAATCCATCTCATTTTGCATGGCTTACACCCAATGCTCATCCTTATGAGCCTCTTCAAATGAATTTGGCTCATCTGCATCACAAAGAGTACTCATGCGAGAAACATCTGCATGTTTTCTTGCATTACATAAACCGGCCCATGCCTTGCTACCAAGTGGACCTAAAAGCTTGCTCTCCTACAAGGTATGGAGCAACCAACAAGGCAAAACTCTAGCCTCTTCCATTGCTATCTACTCTTCCTCCACTGCTTCCTCTACATTTTGAGGTGTAATGGGTTGATTTTGAGCACCCATATGCTGTCCATTAGGCAAAGTGGCTGGCTAATTTGTTGTGCCATCAATTCCCAATGGGAGTAGTCCTTCAAACATGTCACATGGGTCTTTAGGTGCATGTCCGTAAAATTCAGCCAATGGCTGGTCTAAATTTTCAGCAAACGCGTCGCTATTGTTCAAAATCTTTTGTGTGGAAGGATTATAGAGATGATACCATTTATAGCCATTACTGTAACCCACAAATATGCACTTAGTAGCTTTGTCATCAAGATTACCTCGCAATTGCTAAGGTACATGTGCATAAGCAATACATCCGAGAAGATCAACTTTAGGTTTTCTCTCGTGCCAGGCCTCGTATGGTGTTATGAATTTCAATGCTTTGGTAGGGCATCTATTCAAAACGTGTAGCACACATGATTGCCTACATCAAGGATTTGTGAGGTAAACCTTTGCCTTTGACCATGCGACTCGCCATTTCCATCAATGACTTTGTTCTTTCTCTAAGCAACACCTTTTGCTGAGGAGAGTATGGCATTGTGCATTGATGTTTTATGCCCTTTTCTACCAAAAAAGATTTAAAAGCAATAGACATGTATCTGCCTCCCCCGGATCTGTATGGAGGGATTGCACTTTGCAACCTCTTTGATTTTCAGAGTGTGCCACATAATGCTAAAAACATGCAAATAGATCAAATTTTGCCTTAAGGGGATATACCCAAGCAAACTTGGAGTAGTCATCGAGAACAGTTACAAAGTATAATGCTTCCCAATCGCTGGTGTTTGCATAGGACCATGCACATTGCTATGCACAAGTTGTAATTTCCTTGTTGATCCATCTTTTGGGAATGCATTTCTGTACATTTTGCTCCATACATGTTTTGGTGGCTGCCCTAGTAGAGGCATGTTCTACACCATTTGATGCTTTTGCAATAGCATCAGACTGCCATAATTCACATGCCCAGCCTTGGCATGCCACAATTCTACCTCTTGCATGGTAGGTGTTAGAGTGGAAACCACATGAGCATCATGATCTCTTTTGTCAAACCTATCAAGTTGGTATAACCCATGGTACAATGTGCCGGATGTGACTAATGCATAGCCACTCTCATGGTCTCTAAAGCCTCAAAGTTCACTGCATATCCTCTTTTAGCAAAAGAGGAGACTGACATTAATTTCTTCTTAATCCCAGGAACATACAATACATCTAGAAGACATAAGTCTGTGTCATCTGTTGTTGTTGTTGTGAGGATCACCTCACCAAGTCCCTTGACTGGATAAGAAGAATTGTAGAGGCTTGGGACCTCCCATTCAACCTTGTTTAGCCATTTAGGTTTCCCAAGACATGTATGGAAACACATCAATCTCTCTTGAGCCTTCCACTTAACTCCTTGGGCCAACACAGTCTTTACAACCAAGGTTGGTTTTAAAATTGCTGGTAGTGGATTTTTTTTAATCTACATCAACTAAGGTTAGTTTTAAAATCAACATAGTTTATTGTAGTGGTAATCTTATGCTATGACTCTTGCAGCTCCTTGTAAGATCTATTGTGGCTATTCACATTGGATCTTGCTACAAGAATCATGGTACATACATCAAACTCACAAATCTATAATATTATGTTTATAAGAACAAAAGTATTCTTCTAAGAAAGGAACATACAATACATCTAGAAGACATAAGTCTATGCCATCTACTGTTGTGAGGATCACCTCACCAACTCCCTTGACTGGATAAGAAGAATTGTAGAGGCTTGGGGCCTCCCATTCAGCCTTGTTTAGCCATTCAGGTTTCCCAAGATACGTATGGAAGCACATAAATCTCTCTCGATCCTTCCACTTAACTCCTAGGGCCAACACAGCCTTTATAACTAAGGTTGGTAGTAGATTTTTTTGAATCTACATCAACTAAGGCTAGTTTTAAAATCAACAATTGTTTGTTATAGTGGTATTCTTATGCAGCTAGCTATGTGCAGAAATTTTGAAAAGTTTAAAAAATATTTGTAAAGATTCACTGTATGATCCACACGACTACTCTAATCTTGTTGTTGTGCCACAATTCCTATGTGCTTGGCTATGACTCTTGCAGCTCCTTGCAAGACCTACTGTGGCTATTCACATTAGACCTTGCAAGAGTCATGGTACATACATAAAACTCACAAATCTATAACACTATGTTTAGAAGGATGTTGAAGAAATATGCCTCCATGCTTTAGAACTCTTATAGAAGACCTTTGATGAATGAAATGATAAAGCTACATGTTTAGGTAATCTTGTGGAGCATAGGACAAGGTCCTCTTGATGAAGAAAATGTTGAATGCTAGCATAGGATTTTTCATGAAAAAAACGTTGACTGTATGGGCTATTATTGGATGGTAATCTTCATGAGACAAAATGTTGATTATGGAGTGGTCACAGCATATGAGAACAGGTCTGAATGTAGCCTATAAGGGGCGATTATAGGTGTTGCATCAAGTTCACGCATATGAGAAGGCGCCTACATGAGCTGCCATGCTGTTAGGTGATGTTAATAGGGCAAAACATATCATGTGAAGGGAGAAAAAAACGTAGCATGAAGGAGTGGGCTCATGAAGAGAAAAATGCATAAAAACTCGTGGAAGGTTGAAAATGCAAAAAACACTAAAAACGTAGAAAACCTGAAAACACAAAAGGGGAGAAGCTAAAGCATGGCGATGGAATGGAGCCTAGCTCTATTACCATGTTGGAAACATGATCAGGTCCAAGAGGGAGTGAGTGAGAGTGGAAGGAGAGGTGGAGAAATCAAGCCATAGTGTGTGGACACATAGACATGGATATGGAAGAGAGAGAGAGAGAGAGAGAGAGAGAGAGAGAGAGAGAGAGAGAGAGAGAGAGAGAGATGCAATAGAAGCATAGACATTGATATGGAAGAGAGAGAGATGCAATAGAACTCAAGTTAGAGAGAGATTGCACATGAACACAATGATTGTATTATGAACGATAATACAATGTATTTATAGGAACTAAACAACAACTTACACACACAATGCAAGCAGGAGTCCCACTTTGCACTAGAGCTAATTATAGAAGCGTTGTCACCATGGAACCAAGTTAACAGCTTGCACACACAATGCAAGCAAGAGTCCTAATTTCCAATGAAACTGATTTCCAAAAGCGTCCTCATCACGGAACCAAGTTTCAGTTCTCCACTCGGATGAGAAATAGGGAACATAAGGAATGGTAAAGAGTCAATGTCCAAGAATACCTCAAACCAAAGGGATCCACAAGAGAATTCACATGTTGTGTCCTTGGGATGCAAAGTGAGCCTGCTACTACAGTCTCAAAGCCAGGCTAACAGCATAGGACAAGTTCCATTGGCAACCCCACAGCCCACCACCCCCCATGGGGCAAGGAATCCCAAGTGTTATGGCTCACCCAAACCCCCTTCGAAACACATCCAACAAGAAGATTACCTGGTGAACTGCCAACTGTCGTTAAGGATCTTTCTGATAGCCGAGCTCATAACCCTTGAGGTCCACAGCTCCTTGAGAAGCAATTCCACCGTGCCTCCCGCGAGCGTTGTCACACCACTGCATTGCACTACGTGTACTCGCCCCTCCTCTCACCTCACTTTACTCACACAATCACTAGCATGGATTAGAGAGAGATTATCAAGAGCAAGACTATTGTACAATGGGAGAGTCTTTTGTATTATGAGAGATTTTCACTTACATACATGGCTAGAAGTATTCACACTCACTTAAACCGTGGCCGGCTGAGCACTTTAGGCTCATAAGAGGCCTAATGCTATTAGTACATCACTTGAAACTTTATCCTAACTTTCTACCACACGCTCTTGAACCAAAAATCGCGATAAGTATTCCGTCAGACTATTACAGGTGCCCATCCAAGTTGTGGATTTGGCCACCATTGCTTTATATCTTGAATGTATGACCTTTTGGTTTATCTACCTTGTAAGATAATGGCAGTAGCTCTTGTTAACCCTAGGAAACGGGTTAACACCAAGCCATGAAACAGAGGGTTTAATGCAACCACTCCCTTACGTTCAACTCCCTTATGTAATACCTAGGGGCTTGTAATTGGGCAAAACAAAGCTAATCCACATCTCAAGGATGAGGACCAAATTCGATGGAACTAGAGATCCGATTCAGTATCTAGAAAAGTTCGATCAAATTTGCAAGGCCATGGAAAGGATTGATGATCCCACTAAGATTTGTTCATTCAGAATTTACCTTGAAGAAGGAAAAGTAAGCTGGTGGTTTAAGTCTCTAAACCTACATGAAAAACCTAGCTTCTAAGAGGTCTTGAGACACACATTCATTGTGGGGATTCTCACACACCAGTGGAGCCAGATCGAGCCTCATCGTATAGATCTCTAACCTTAAGCAAGAGGAGGGTGAAACAACACAGGATTATATTGCTAGAACCAAGTATCTCCATATGAGATGCAACCCCCTGTGAGAGACTTAGTGACTTATCGATCGTTGATCGATTTACGAGAAATAGGCTTCATGAGACGATCTCTATAGGTCTAGACACTACATCTTCAATGAGCGTTGACATGAGGTAATACACATAGTAGTAGACAATCTCCAAGACACGGATATAAAAGTCATCCACTTGAACCAAGAGATAGACGACACATCATGCAAAGCCTCATCGACCAAGGGTGCCCAACCAACATCAGCTCTAGAGTCCTAGTCAAGGACATGAGCATGGATAAGTTGGAAAAGAATTTGCTCAACCATTTAGGGTAGGAGTAGCAGGTCCCCAACCAAGATAAGCCCTAGTGAGCACCTCAAGTAGGACACCCACACCTATTCCCATGAAGAGATATGGTTTGGTGTGCAATCTACCATCGAAACCATACAAGCATGAATTGTTTGATACTGAGGTTGAGACGACAAAAATATTTTGCTAATTGCTAGTGGCACCACAAGAACCATGATATAACCTATTATTGGTATCAACTCCATGGGAGCCACATGATACAACCCATTGTTGGTACTAGGGAAACTCGGCACCATAACCTATGCTTCCGATGCCAAAGCAACCACTAGACTGACCACCCATACCAAATGCTTTTCAATCGGTGCATGATCTAGTGCCCACCTATCAAAACCCTACACTAAGAGGTATGTATAGTGCCACCACCCTAATGCCATACCCACCTCTCCGATATTACCACTCCAACCTGTTCCTTTTGGAATTGCACCAACAGACTCTGAGAGTCCAGAACATGAGATCTATAAGTCATATGAGCAGTACAATTTGTTTGGATATCTAGAGCAACCTCCAGCCATAGACTATATCTCTTTATTCAAAGCCATGATGGTGTAACAAAGAGCTAGAGACCTTAACAATATGGCATGTAGGCCACCTCTTCAATGTTTTTATTGCAAGAGCTAGCACCATTTTGCATATTGTTCTCATAGAACCATCATCCCTAGTGCCCCAATTCTATTTGTGTGAATCCAATGGCGTAAATCCCAATGTCATTCCTTATGGAGGCACATGTTACAAGTGTGGATTCGAGCATGCCTTCAAGGATTGTCCCAACAGAGTGATAATCACTCCAATGTGGTCGGAGCATCACCCACTTCCATGGCCTTAACCTATTAGCATAAAAGAAGGACTTATTCATACAGTCCCCCTTAATGCCATCACAAGGCTTCAAACCATTGCCAACAAGGAAACATCCAAAGCAACAAAAAAGGAGAAAGCTCAAGCTTTGACCTCAAAGCTAACAAACCAAGAGCATGTGGCACAAGCCCAAAAGACTATAGTAGCCCCCTAAAAAGGCTAATGAACCAGAACCAAAGGTCCAAAAGAAGAAGAACTCAAAGAGCACACATAAACACAATGCACGATCACTTGTCACAAGGGTAATGACATTATGAACCATTGAAAGTGGTTCGGACAATACCTTCCTCTTGGGGTTGGGGTCCTCTTTGAGTTTTTTTGGAATGTTTGCATAGTCAATGGATTTCTTCTCTTTGGGAACAACTCTCGTTTTGAAAGAGAGTGAATGAAACAAGGCCGAGTGCTTGTAAGATAGGTGTGCAGGCTAAAAAACTAGAGTCAATACACGAGCAAGTGGTCGAGTATGAACCACTAACCCTGCATGAGAACTAACCCTATTCTAGAGCCTTTTCCCCTAGAACCAATTACCAACTAGAATTCCACATTGCTAGATGTTGTGAAGGAGGACTCAGTGGGAGGTGAAAGTTGGCCTTCCATGGACCATCATAGTCACCCTAACATTTTCTCCGATGTGATAGGTGATGACTTCATTTGGACTGCATTCAAAGGCATCTCCTCTTATGGAAGGATCAATGCACATCCCCTACACATCACTAGGTCCAAGCCCACCTCCGAGTAACCACCTCCGAGTAACCACCTTCGAGTAAATACAAGCTAAGTGAGATATTTATATAAGGAAATTCTCAAATTTGGAGAGGCTTATCAGACTGGATGACTGATAATCAGACTGGATGAGACTAAGAATCTAAGAGCCCATACACCTACTAAAGAGGAGGAGGATGAGTCATGCCACACTGAATGCTCTTCTTCGTTACTCAATAGCTAAAAGTTTCCATGAATAAGCTCGGATACTATTTTGAAAGCAATTAAATGAACGCCATGTTACATGTCGTTTATAAAGGCATGGTGGTCTTTGTAATCTTGGATGGTGGTGTTGGTGTCAATATAATCACCAAGGATTGTTTGGGAAAGTCCTCCAATCATAAACACGAGCCCTATGGTTAAGTTTACCAATGGGAACATAGCTAAACCTTTGGTTGTTGTCCAAGATACAAAGATTAAGACCTTCGGGGGGTCTAAGCTTCCACTACACATTCACGGAGATAGATTTTCAAAGAAGAGGGTCAAACACCATAATCCTCAAAAGGCCTCAAAAGGCCTTACATATGAGAGACACAAGGCTAGTTCACGATTGAAAAACCAATCACAATCATATACATAAGGGTAGCTATTCCTTGAAAATAGGGAAGATGGGTTGAGGCATTCTTACACAATGAGGCTGACACAACCGCTCAGACCACGTCAATTGATATCCGTAGAGCTTGTAACAAGATGTGGATGGTGAAAATGAGGACCAAGAATATGAACTTCTCCTAGAGCCTTTTGACACTGAGGATCAGATTCACATTATGGTGACCATGGACACTCTCCCATAGAAGCTGCACGGTTGGATGTGCCGAAATCATATCCATGTTTGTGCTTGACACATTTGAAATAAAACTAGAAGGGAACTTGCTCGCCTCAAGCTAGAGTTTCTCTAGAAAGACCATCTAACTACTTGGTCCACCTTGGTTAACACCATGGCTAGCTACAACATGTTATCTTGGGAGATGTGACCTCATTAGGCTGCCCACCCCTTGCACCATCTGCAACAACAACCATTACCACAATAAATAATTCCCAATCTATAACTGTTGGTGGTTTTTTTGAAGCTAAATTTTATATTAGAGCTAAACCTACGTCTTGCATTGTAGCTAGTGATTCTATTGTTGGCAAAAAAGTATCATAACACTCAAGTTACCCATCGTGCTTCCCCATGTAATGGTTACAATATTATTGTTGGATGAGGGCATCTTGCACCTATCAACATCCCAAGCCTCATCCTCCACTTACCATCACCTTAGGTAACCCTTAACACTCAACACTCCTCTCGCCTTATTGTGTCGACCACCCCCTCAAACCACTATGGAGATCCAAAACCTCAGGTGAAGATAAAGACCACCCCCTAAACCTCAACCTCAACAACCATTCACAAAGGTCACCAAGAAGGAGTGGTTTATCCAAGACTAGCTAGCCAAGGAAAGTACGATGTCCATGTAAAGATATGGCCACCACCATTTAATTAGAAGCCTACTCATAAGCAGAGATCTACCAAGCGGGAGCCCCATGCTATTGACTTTTACCCAAACCCCGAGCCCCGTTAGCAATATGTTACAAGCTCATGGTTTCTACGATGGAAACCCTTCTATTTGGGTCCCAAAAACTTATGGGGACTGTGCCCCGGTCTCCAAAGCCAAAGAGAGTCACACAGTGGCCTCGAATGCCAATTTTAGCCCAGTAGTCAACATTCTATTGGGTCCCAAACCAAGCTACGAAAAGCACAAAGCTTCTAGGAAGGAAACCCCTACATTTGGGTTCTAAAGTCAAGAAAACCTACACCATAAGCCTTTGCAACCATACCATCAAACGTCATACTAAGGATAAAGTGGAGACCAAAAGCCATCAATCTGACACCAATCCCAAAGCTTAAGGAGGAATGGTCCACCTCGACTTATGTAATGACACCACATTCATAGAAGAAGGAGGAGTCCGTGGACGCCAAGCAGCAAGAGGCAATACCTTGTTCATGTGTATAGTGGCCTTACCCACGTCTATTGTTATACGCAAATGAAGAGCCACCCATGGTGCCAAATGCTAAAGAGTGCAGTGCACACACTTTCAACACTGTCAAGAAACCCTAAGGCTCGAAATGATCACCATGACTCCTCAACACCCATGAGCACAAGGCTATACCACCAACTCACTAGCTAGAACTGGAAAGACAAATCTTAATCAAGCACGCCAAAGTTGACGACAATGAACATTAAGGCTTTCGTCTCATAGATGGGAAAGTGACTCTCTGCCTTCGCTCAATGAGGCCACATGGTAAGCCGAAATCTTAAAATCCTATTATACAAATGTACGTAGCACACTTCTTAAACCCTGCTATACACACGTATACTTAGGAATGATTAAAAAATTAAAACCATGCTATACATATGTGTGTAGAACACACTTCTTATTAATTATATATACACATATACTTGGGAATGATAAAAAACTTGAAACCCAAAACAAATCTAAACATGACCAAAAATTAAAAAATACGCACACACCTACGAGCATATAATAGTGCATAGCACCCACAATCACCCGCATGTACACCTACACATATATGTATGCACACTCAATGCCCCCTAAAAACTACCCCTCCTTGGCCCCTTTTAATTTTTCTCCCCCTTAGACCCTTTAAAGTTCTTTCCCTAAATTTTTAAAACACCCCCTCCCTTGGAGGAAATTTCCACACACACACAAAAACTTTAGCCAAAAAAAAAAACTTGGAAAAAAAAGTTCCATGTTATCATGTTGGTTCACGTCATCACGTAGGCTCATTACCACATCATCACTCAAAATATTAATAATAATAATAAAAGCGCCATGTCATTTCACATCTTCACATCATCACATAAAGCTTAGAGCCTATGCAAAGGCTTATGAATAAGCTTAATGCTTAAAGTCTATGCATAAAACTCTCAAAAAAATCTTAAAAAGACCTTTAAAAAAAGTTCCAAGTCATCATGTTGGCTCACATGTGTCACATCATCACATGTAGGTACACATTACCACATCATCACTCACAAAAAAGTGCCACATCATCACATTGGTTCACGTGCACCATATCATCATGTTGACTCACATTGCCAAATCATCAGGTAGGCTCATGTTTCCACATTATCAACCGAGAAAAAAACTTAGAAAAAAAGATGCCATGTCATCATATAGGCTCACGTGTGCCACATCATCACATCACCACATCATCATGTAGGCTCACGTTATCATGTCATCACCCCAAAAAAATAATCATAAAAAGGTATCACATAAGTATATCACCCCACAACATCACATAAGCTCATGTTCCCACATCATCACATTGGCTCATGTGTGTGCCATGCCATCATGTAGGCTTATGTTGCCACATCATCACAAAAAAACCCATAAAGAAAACTCTTAAAAATAAAAAAGCAACAATCAATATATATATATAATATTCTATAATAATAGTAACATGAGAAAGAGAGCAAGAGAAAAGACGAGAAGAAAGAAAAAGAGAGAGAAAGAGAAAGATAAAGAGAAAGAGAAAGATAAAGATAAAGAGAAAGAGAGAAGGGAGCAATAGAAAAGAAGAGAAGAAGAAAGAAAGAGAGAAAGGGAGCAAGAGAAAAGAAGAGAAGAAGAGAAAAAGAGAGAAAGGGAGCAAGAGAAAAGAAGAGAAGAAGAGAAAAAGAGAGAAAGGAAGCAAGAGAAAAGAAGAGGAGAGGAGAGAAAGAGAGAAAGAGAGAGACAAAGGGAAAGGGAGAGAGCAAAAAGAGGGCACAAAAGAGGGCATATGAAAACATCCTTGCAAAGAGAATCGAGAAGGGAATCTAACCAGGATGAAGAGCCAACAACACAACCAAAGTCAACAAAATCCCAAGAATTAACCGGTCTTCACATCTCCCTCGAAAGGTGCAAAACATACCCATAATCATGCTAATCAAATGAGGTAGAGATGCCTAGGTCAATACAAAGCTGCGTGCGAAGGTCAACATTGTTTAGCAATCTGACATTTCACCTCGAAGCTATGCAACCTCTATAATGCTTCAGTTCTTTCATTGACATCACCATGCTTGAAGCAAGAAAGCCGAAGAGCCACCAACACTTTTATTTTAAAAAAAGGAGGCTCAAAAAATGCCATCACCAACACCGACATTTTTGCCACACAAGAAGCCTCATCTCTTACTCTCATGTTGTGCCATGCATATCTGGACTACCATCTACCTATGCAAATCACTCCACGGTGGTGCTAGTGCTCATTCTACTAATCACAGGGTGTGGACTTCTTCTACCATCTACCTATGCAAATCACTCCATGGTGGTGCTAGCACTCATTCTACTAATCACAAGGTGTGGACTTCTTCTACCAACCACTTCATGTTGCCTTGCTTGTTGGAACGTTGACAATGACACGTGGCATGTTTATCCCATATATCCTACTAAATTCTATAAACCTTAGTATAAAAGGGCTAAGGGCTTAAGGTAGCCCTTAGCCCCTATCCCTCCATGTTTTTACGTGGAGAGCATGGGATTAGAGGGAGGGAAGGCACCCGGCCTATTGTGGCTACCACCATTTCGGTCATCGTGTGAGCTATGTTGAGAACTCCAAGATGATATCACAGCCTGGGAGGTGGATGTATTGCTGTGCATGGACTCAATCACGATTATTTCATTGTCCCTCTTGTGATGGATTTTGTGGGCCAAAAACTAGCCCAACCGAGATGGACAAGTTTGTTGGTGTGCCAGGTGTAACTATTGAGGTAAGTGGGCCTACGGGATCCTGACTAGCATCAACGTTAGGCAGACAGACCTCTAAGCCGAGTGTTGTTGGTGTACCTAGGTATCGCCATATTCGTCGAAGGAGGGTGTTGGAACATCGACGTCTTGGCTCTGTGACAAGTGGCATGTTTATCACATATATCCTACTAAGGTCTATAAACCTTAGTGTAAAAGGGCTTAAGGTAGCCCTTGGCCCCTATCCCTCCATGTTTTACGTGATGAACATGGAATTAGATGGAGGGAAGGGGCCCTACCTATTGTGGCTGACCATTGTTCTGGTCGTGTGTTGTGTTGAACTCCAAGAGGGCCCACACCACTTTCAACACCAATGAAGGCCTAGCATGAAGAACTTTTACATCACTTATAACTTTCCATGCGGCCTCAACAAGCTACCTACCACTCCACTAACTGCTTTATCTTGTCTTGGGTTCCTCTACTTGTGACTTTTTTGCTGCTAGCTCAATTGTTGTTCTAATTTTACAATTTGTGCATCTTTCTCAATGAGTAGAGATATGATGGTTACCTTGTGTTTACTTATTGTGATTTTTTTATCATGTCCTCTAGTATAGTAGGGCCTTTTAAAGCATCTCCTCCTTTTATTACATCTCTTCTTTTACTTTTTATTAGCAGATGGAGTCTATCAAATGAGCTACAACCTACTAGTGATTATTGATAGATAACTCCAATTGCTCCTTGCCTGATTGGACATTTGCATGTAGTGAGCAAATAGTTTGAGCATGTGTTCTATTCATTTCCTCTCTTTTCTTATTTAGATGCTAAATACATTGCTTTTTTATTTCCTCTACCTTGTGCAGCTCTGTTATATGTTCCTAAGCCAATTTCTTACTTACTAGCTTCAAAATCTCCTTGTGTTTGGTGGAGCTTTTCCTTTAGTTCACTAGATTGTTGTGTCTTCTTTTATAGTTTATGTTCATAATCTTCTTTAATGTCCATTTGCTTGTCATACTGGCTTACATGTTCTTTTATCTTCTTTTGGTGCTTGTTACTCTCTTTGATTTGAAGCGTATATGGACATGAGCAAATCCAGCTCTACATTAATGGCCTTTAGTTTATCTTCATGCCTCTTATGTTGCTCTTGGAGCTATTGCTCAAATTTAATCCTTTTTTACCTTTCTATAATCAACTTTTCTTATGTTCTCTCTAGCTCCTCCTCACAAACCAAGGAGTCACGATAGATACACCAAAGGGTCATACATTCAAGATATGAAGCAATGGTGTCCAAAGCTACAACTTAGACGGGCGATGTAATGGTGTGACGAAGTATTTATGGGCAATTCCCACTTCAAGAGCGTGTGGTATCAAGTTAGGATGAAGGCCTAAGTGATGTACTTCATGGATATATTATGAGAGTAGTCAGTGTAATAGCATTAGGCCTCTTATGAGCCTAAAGTGCCCGGCGGGCCACAGTTTAAGTGAGTGTGAACACTTATGGCCATGTATATAAGTGAATATCTCTCATAATACAACATACTCTCCCATTGTGCAATTGAGTCTTGATCTTACTAATCCTCTTGCTAATCTCTCTCCCTAATTCATGCTAGTGAGTGTGAGTGAAGTGAGGTGAGAGGAGGGACGAGTACCATTAGTGCAACATGACGGTGTGACAACGCTCACCGGAGGCGCGATGGAATTGCTTCTCAAGGAGTTGTAGAGCTTGGAGACCTCAAGGGTTATGAGCTAGGCCATTGGAAAGATCCTCACGATAGTTGCGGTTCATCAGGTAATCTCTTTTTGGATGTGTTTCAAGGAGGGTTAGCGTGAGCCTTAACACTCTGGTACTACATCCTCGACTTTCTGAGCATCTTCCTTTTTCCTACTTCTTCTGCTACCTTACCCTCTACTGGTTTTTCTGGTGTGGCAAGGAAGGAACCTAGGACTCTTCATAGGGTACACATGCTCCTCCAGGGGCTTCTCTATGACTTTCACTGTGTGATGGACACTATTTATAGTTCTTGTTGTTGTACTACTGAGAAGCTCCAATAGGAGGTGTTGCTAAGCTCAATGAAAGTGACAAACTCAATTTAAGTGTCTAGATCAACACCAAAGACCATGGTAGTAGGGAAACTTATTGTATGTGTTCTTATCCTTCTTCTAAAGTCTTGTGCCCACCCTTTACTTCACGAGGGCACGGACTAATGGGGGTATTTTTTATTCTAGTTCCCCCCTTCTTCTTTTGTTCCATACTTATCAGAATTTCTTTAGTTCACAATGAGTACATCTACCTCTTAAAGGTCCTCTATGACATCCTCTCGGCCTATCTTAGCTTGCTGTGTAAAAAACCCCTCTTCTATGGGGAGTGGAGTACCTATAATATGACTTAAAACTTTGGTGAGAAGGTATAGGTTCACTACCTTATTTTGGTGTTGTGGGAAGGTATGCATAAAGCTTTATAAAAACATCTTCTTCTATAATGTACCTATAATATAACTTAAAACTTTGGTGAGAAGGTATGAGTTGTGTGGGTTCACTACCTTATTTTGGTGTTGTGCAGGTATGCATAAAGCTCTTTGTGTGTAGTCATTTCTAAACGATTTTTATGATGTGAAAAACTAGACTGGTGTTTCATTTCATTACATGAGATATTCAGTTAAAAAAACTTACCTTTGTATGGCAAGATTGATGCATATTAGTAACACAAACTATGTATATGATGATATGGAGGTAGTAACACATGCAATTTTTTAGACTTTTGTGGTGTGAAAAACCATGGTGGCTTTTCATGCATGATTTCTTAGAGATAATCATGTCAATAAAAAGTTAGTTATATGGTATAAGATGATGTAAAAAGGATGTATTAAGGTTAAAGGGGATGAACATTAGAAGAATTGATGGTTTCCTAAGAATTTCCTTTGGCGTGAAAAATTAGTCTAGTCTTTCATGAGCGTGAATATCTTAAGATATTCACGTTGAAAATTTCTTCATTAAAAGAATAAAGAAGTACATAGCAATAGTTAGGAAGGTGTGAATTATTAAAATTGGGCATTTTCCCCTTGATTGGAAGAAGTCACTTTGGCATGAAAAACCATGTTGGTTTCATGGCTACTCAGAGATATACTATTTATCTCACAAGAAAGATAACAACTTGGAAGAGCACAAGATCTTGAAGGTGACAAAGCATGAGACGAAGCAGTAATAGTGAAGATGAAATAGGAAAAGTGAAAAATAAGCAAGAAAGAAGGGCCCAAGTAGATTAAGTGAGGACAATAACTGAAAATTATGGGGTAGCTGACTCATTAATTTGGTTGGGTGACACGTGTAATCAATTCATTGGTCAAGTTTTTCATGTGTGATTAAGTTGTGTGATTAAGTTATTAATGGTGGTCTCATGAAAAACTCTTGTATGTCACGCCAAAGAAAGTTTGTTGTTTTATGATTTTGGCTAGATTTACGCTTTCCTCAGACCCTGTGGAAGCTTGTTGTGACCTTAGATGACAATTTGAATCACTTTTTGGGCATGAAAAACTTGAGATACTCACAATTGTGGTGAACATCTACCAATTTTTCACATCAAAAAAACTTTTGATTTTTATCTATTTGAGTTGATTTTTTGTTTACGTGATCCTTTGGACTTGCTTTGTATGATTTTTATGTGTATTGGAATAACTTTGTTGGATGTGAAAAACTAGAGATACGATCGTGAGTATCTATTGGTTTTTCACGCTAATCAAACTTCAATGTACCATGCTTTTAAGTTGATATTCTGGTTCCTATAACCTTTGTGGAGTACTAAACATGATTTTCAACCCTTATAGAGAAAAAAATTTAGGCATGAAAAACTTAAGATATTCATGGTGTGACTCTGTGGGGGAAAGTCACGTGTAAACATCCAGACTTGTTTGCTCATCATTAGTTTATGATAATTGGGATCTGTTGTGGTGTGATCAGTGGTAACTGACTCATTTCCAAAGATGTTACCCTCCATAGGATGAGTGTTTCATGTTTGTAAATCCACCTTTAGAACTTGGGTGCCTTTTTGTAAATAGACTTGGTCTAAGACCCAATCATGCACCAACTTGGCCTCCCTCGTGAAAGGTCTACCAAGTGTATGACATCATATGAATGTAGTTGGCGCAAGAATTTCATCACTACAAAACTGTAATGATATCGAAATGAAAAGAGTTTCAAGTTGGTCCACTGCAAGACTCCCATGGGTCTTGCATATGTTCCATCAGCCATTTTATGACAAGATTCATTCGAAGGTCCTTTTTTGCTACTTTTCCTAGCATTTATTTGTAATAATGCTCACTCTCTTTTGCTCCACCATCTAGGATCATAGTTGCTTGATATACCCATTCTTATGATAGATAGGAATGGTAGCATTTATGTCATCATTTCTATAGCAATGTCCCAATTGATTGACTAGAATTTGTATGAATTTAGGGATATTACTATCTACCGTTAATTGCTATGAGGTATCAATCCATGGTTCATATCCTGGTTTAACCTGTGTTTTTAAAGTTCCTTTAACCCATTATTTTCTTTAACATCCCTCCACCACCACAAGGTAGGATTGCAAAGCAAGGTCCCCTCTGACAATATGAATAACGTCAAACTGGCTACATCCCATGGTCCATATGCTACCTCACTTTTCCTAACCAGGTGTTCTATCCCGATTCCTGATGTAAGAGTATGCACCTCATCCCTTGTCTCAAAAGTTATGATAACATTGCAATGGGACCCTCTAAGTTGTTGCATTCATGTCTCTCCCCTTCTATTGGACAGAGGTTTAAAACACATGGGCACTAGCATTGCTCCTTGCATAACATAGAAATTGGGCATAATATCTTGTGGTTCCTCATAATAGTCATGATTTAGTTCAGACTCACAAAGGTTTTAACTTTCTTCAAGCGGCTCTTTGACAAAAACTTGATTGATTGGGGTAATCTTTGGTGGAGGTGGTTGGTGGCACTAGTAAAGCTAGGATTGGTCTAGCTAACGATATTTATGTTAGTAGTTAAGCACCATATCTACACATGGGTGTATCATGGTTCCCCAAGCATCTACACTATTGCACAATAGAGAAATGATCTAGTTTACATATATTTATGCTAGCAGCAGTTGAGCACCATATCTACACATGGATGTCTCATGGTCCTCAAGCATCTATAATATGCACAATAGAGCAATTGTCTAGGTTACATATTACGAGCATTCAGTGCTTGCATGGTTTTGTCTACCTATTATTGAACACCATACTAGCTCTCTCCTTGGGTATAGGCATGTATTATGGGGAAGCTCCCTTATCTCCTTTAGGGTGACCTTCTCAAGGATGGTTGAGTTCCATTCATTGACAAATATATTTTTTACCTACCTTTCCCTAGTGTCTGAGTCATGCTGTGGACTTGACATTTGCTGAGACGATGGCACACAACCAAAGATGGATTTTTGTTTTCTTCTTTAGGCTAGGGCAATTCTAACATGTTATCCTCAAATTCACTGGGAAATTTTCAACATGCATCTAATGTGGCTAGTTTTGACAACAAGCGCTATGGCAACCTTTTTGGGCTTACGCTGCTCTGCAGGCTCTTGGGCTGTTGGGGATTTAAGGTCAAAGATTAAGATCTTTGTGTCTTCATTGCCTTAGATACCTTAACTTGGTTTCCTTGTGGTAACTACCTTGGATGCTTTCTTAGCAACTGCCCCGACTTGGTTTAGAGCCTTGTAATGGCATTAAGGGGGTACTATATGAATAAGCCCTCCTTGTATGCATAACAAGTCTTGCTAAAGTGGCTGATGCTCTTGCCCCCATTGGGGTGATTTGTCACTCTATTGGGATAATCCTTAAAGGCATGTTTTAATTCTCTTGTAACATGTGCGTCTGTCATATGGAATGATAGGGTTTGGCACTAGACTTAAGGATGGGGTTGGGGTACTAGGTGTGATGGTTCTATGAGGACACTCAGTAACATGGTGCAAGCCCTTATAATAGAAACATTGAAGCAGTGTCATACGTGCATATTTTTGAGGTCTGTGTCTCTTTGTTTCACCATGGCTTTAAACAGAGATATATATTCTATAGATGGAGGTTGCTCTAGATATCCATGTGAATCATTTTTCTCATGTGACTCATAGCTCTCTTATTCTCTCTATAAGTATACAGGCAATGTTTGGAGGTTGTTTTGGATATCCATATGAATCGTTTTGCTCATATGAATCATTTTGCTCATATGACTCAGCTCTCCTATTCTAGACTCTCTAAGTCTAGAACTTTGAGCCCCACACTGGAAATGTCACTGAGTATTGTTGTACTGGTGTGGTTCTTGGAGGCGCCATTTAGGGTGGTAATACTAGAGGTGGGTATAGCATTGGTGGATCATACTAAGAAATCAGTATGAGATTCGCAATCAGACCAAGATTTTGAACCTAGAGAATCAACTTACTGCTGAAAGTTTACTAAAGGAGAAGCTGCTAAAGCATTTATCTCACGGATCAAAAATCTGGGAGATCAAATGGCTATTGTAGGGATTACACACACTAGTGAGGAGTTGGCCTGGTGTGGTGCATCTGAATTCTTCCATAGAAGTATGATGGCTTGGTTACATCACTAAACACTCAAGTTAGAGTACCATCTTTATCATTTGAAGAATTTAGTGCTATGTTACTTGAGGAGGGGATACGGTCTAAAGACCCACAATGGTGGTAGTGATGTTGCATTTTCGGCCAATGCTAAAGGCAAAGGCATGACATCTTCTAATGAGAAGAAGAAGAAGAAGCTGAAGAAGAAGAAGTTTCAAGGGAGCTATTATTACTGTGACAAGAAGGGTCACACTGTCAAAGAATGTAGAAAGAAGCATGCTAATGAGAAGAACGGCACTTTGAAGTCTTCATGGAAGGGAAATGAGTCAGTCAACAATGTCAAGACCGAGCTTGAACTTTGGGTCGCCATTGAAGAGGTATGTTTATCTGCTCAGGCTCCGATGATTCATGGATTTTGTATAGTGGAGCATCCCGACACATGACCAGTAAGAAGGGCTAGTATAGTTCCTAAAAGCCTCTCTCTACAGGAACCCATCAGTGTTGTTGTTGGGAATAATGCTAAATGTCCAACCGAAAGGGTCTGGAACCATATCTTTTGTGGCAACAGGGGAAGAGAAGAAGCTGTCAAATGTACTCTATGTACCCCAAATAACGAGAAATCTACTATCAGTTACTGTGATGACAGATCGTGGACGATGTACGCTTCAAAAAAACTGAAGCAAAAATTCTAGATGTTGTTGGTAAGGTAGTCGGCAAAGGAGGAAGGCGTAATAATTTCTACGAGCTGAGTGCCCTTACAGTGTCTACACAGATAAGAGCACAAGCACGCTTTGGCACACTCCATTCGGTCACATTGTATTTGTAGTGCTAAAGAAGATGCAGAAAAAGGGTATGGTAGCTAATTTGCCTGCATTTTCAAAATTGCAAGAACCATGTGAAGCTTGTATGATGGGCAAGCAACAACACAAGGCATTTCCACAGGAGAGCAGCGATTGGGCAAAGACTCCTCTAGAGCTAGTACATGCTGATCTTTGTGGTAAAATGCCTACTAATACTGCATTAGGAGGATCTTCTTAGTTTATGTTGCTAGTCAATGATTACAGTAGGAAGATGTGGGTTTATTTCCTTTGGGATAGGGCTAAAACTTTTGGCAAGTTCAAACAGTGGCATAAGCTTGTGGAAACTGAGACAAGAAAGAAGGTGAAGAAGTTTTGTACAAATCAAGGAGGATAATTCCTTTCAACGGAATTTAACAGCTACTGCAAGGAGAATGGCATCAAGCACCAACTCACCACTGCTCACACACCTCAGCAAAATGGTGTTGTAGAACGCCGCAATCGAGCTGTCATGGATGGCTCAATGCATGTTGAAGGCAAAGGGATTTTCCAATACATTTTGTGCTGAAGTAGTGAACATAGCAGTTTATGTCCTCAATCGAAGCTACACAAAGGCACTCAAGGATGTTATATCTCAAGAGGCCTACTCTGGTAAGAAACCTTCAGTTTTCCATTTCAGAACATTTGGTTGTGAATGTTATGTGCATATTCTAGATGCGTCCAGGACCAAGCTAGGTGCCAAAAGGAGGCCAAAAGCAAGAAGTGCATCTTTCTTGGATATAGTCAAGAGTCAAAGGCATATCGGCTCTATGATACAGAGGCAAAGAGGATTGTAGCCAGCCGAGATGTGGTATTTGCAGAACGGCCACACTCAGTGGAGGAAGGAGGTCTGTCCACTCTATTATCAGCCGGAGAAATAGTCCACCATGAGCCCAACCCACCAGTCAGATTTCCTCTCAAGGAGGATGAGTTTTTAGAGGATGAAGCCTCTCACACATCACAACAGCTTGCTGCTGCACCACAAGGAAAGCCACTTCCAAAGTGGGGACAACAACTCTTTGATGAGTGTAATCTAGTACCTAAGAAGTAAGAATCTTCAAGAGATGGACCACATAGATCAAGGGGAATATAGGAGCAGAGAAAAGCATCTGACCTCATTGTCAATATGGCCTTGATGGTGGGGCTAAGATAATGGGAACAGTGAAGGAACCAGCCACCTTGGATGAAGCCTTAGCAAATCCAAAGTGGAAAGCCATGATGATGCAATCTGAGTATAACAACATCATAAACCTGGTGGCTGAGCTACATATACCTCCTCCTTGAGATGGCCGTTCAAAAATGCTGATTTGACATCCATGTGAAAGACTGGCCATATTTTGTGATCAGCCAAGGCAAGTACTGCCCTGATAGTTGTCATACAAGCTATGGGAGCAAAGGTTTCATCAAAGTTGAAACCCTCTATATGTGCAAATCCATGTGCAACCAACCTAGCTTTGTATTTTTCAAGTGAGCCATTAACCTTATACTTAGCTTTCCAAACCCATTTGGTACCAAATTACCTTTTTGTTTGGTGGTCGATCAACTAGCTCCCAGGTGTTGTTCTTTATGATGATGTCATACTCATATTGCATCATGGCTTTCCACTTTGGATTTGCTAAGGCTTCATCCAAGGTGGTTGGCTCCTTCACTGCTCCCATTATCTCAGCCATCAAGGCCATATTGACAATGAGATCATATGCTCTTCTCTGCTCCTCTATTCTCCTTCATCTGTGTGGTCCATCTGATGAAGATTCTGGCTTCTCAGGTACTAGATTACGGTCATCAAAGAGCTATTGTACCCAATTTGGAAGTGTAGCTCAGCCACTAGGTTTTGAGATGCCCGGATCAAAAAACAAAGTTTGCAGGGCTGAAGAAGGCATTGTATGGTTGAAACAGGCCCCAAGGGCATGGTATCACAGGATAGACCAATTTTTCAAAAAGATTGGGTTTATATAAGAAGTGCTTCTGCTGATGCTAATTTGTATGTTCTAAAATGGCATGGCAAGATTGTTTTGGTTGTTCTTGTATGTAGATGACTTTAACATTTCAGGTGACAATGAAGAGATGATCTAGAAGACAATGGATATGTTGCACCGTGAGTTTGAGATGACAAACTTGGATCTTATGGCAAGAGTCAGGTAAAATCTTCATTTTGCAGCAAAAGTATGCTTGGGAGATTCTCAAAGCATTTGGGATGACAAACTGTAGGCCTGTGTCTACGCCAATGGAAGTTAACATGAAGCTTTTTTGTAGAGGATTCTTCATCACTTGTTGACATCAGGAAGTATAGGAAGTTGGTGGGGAGTTTGATTTTTCTCACTAACACTAGACCTTATATCAGCTTCACAGTTGGTGTGTTGAGCAAGTTTTCCAACAAGCCACGAGACATTGGAAGAAAGGGATGAGGGTGCTTAGGTACATCCAAGGTACTCTTGAGTATGGCATTACTTACAGCATGGGTGACACTTTGACAAGTTATTGTGACTCAGATTGGGCAAAATATTGTGATTCTAGGAAATCAAGTTTCGGATATTGTTTTTTGCTTGGTTCCTGTGCTTTCTCTTAGACCAGCAAAAAGCAACCTACAGTGGCACTTTCTTCCACACAGAGGTTGAGTATAAGGCAACTTGCTTTGCTACATGTGAGGTAGTATGGCTGAGGAGAATCTTGGTTGACATGGGAGTTCAGATCAGGGAGGCTACAATCTTATGGTGCGACAATCAGAGTTGCATGGCTATCTCCAAGAACCCTATGTTTCATGCTCGCATGAAGCACATTGAGATTCAGTATCATTATGTGCGGGAGCTAATAGAGGATGAGATAGTGGAGCTGGAGCATTGCTCTCTACAGATTAAAACTGCGTCAACATATTCACCAAGGCTCTTGGGAAGGACCAGCTTACTCTGCATCTTCATCGACTTGGCGTTGGGCCAAAAACCTAGTTCATCTTTGGGTGGACATTAAGGGGGGGGTGTTAGTATACACTCAATGCCTGCCTCTCAGCATGTATCTCACTTTGATGTATAATGCACATTTGGAAGGCTCCCATTATGAGAGGAGTAGCCATGGTGCATATGTATTTAGTGGGAACCCTGGCTTAGATGCCGCCGATGGGGTCATCAATCCTTCCCATGGCCTCACAAATTTGTTCAAACTTCTCTAAGTATTGAATGGGATCTCTAGTTCTATCGAATTTGGTCATCATCCTTGAGATGTGGCTTGGTTTTGCCCAACTCAAAGCCTCTAGGTATTATGTTTGTGGCAACCCCCTTTCCCATTTCAAACATCATTTTCTTTTGCATATTCACATGGTAGTGAAACGTAAGGGAGTGGTTACACAAAACCTTATATTTCAAGGTTTGGGATCTCTTGCCCTATGGAGTTAAGCTATATAGTTTCCAATGGCACTTGTCCTTTGCCCCACTTGAGATGTGGATTGGCTTGGTTTTTCTCAACTCTAAGCCTCTAGGTATTATGTTTGTGTAGTCCCCTTTCCAATTTCAAACCTCATTGTCTTTTACATATTCACATGGTAGTGAACTGTAAGAGAGTGGTTGCACAAAACCCTATGTTTTAGGATTTGGGATCTCTTGCCCTATGGGATTGGGCTATACAGTTTCCAATAGCACTTATTCTTTACCCCGCTTAACCTTGAGGCTATAAAATCACCTCAAACACATTCTGTAAATGCTTGCATGGATCCCTTTATGATGTGAGGTAGTCCTTAACAAGGCTCATGTTTCTAGGTGTTCCTCCACTCACGTATGTGTTTTGATGGCACATTTCCTCCCAAAGCTTCTCGCTTGAGGTAAATCTAAAGGAGTCTAGACTTCTTAAATAGGAAGCACTCTACTAATAAGTGATGATCGTTTGCTGGGATTGAAGGCTTGGTGGGCTTGAGAAAGTGTGGTTTGATGCACCACAATTGAATATATTATCATTTCCAATAATTACTCCATATCAGGTTCGTATCAAATATCCCTAGTGTTTCTAGTGTAGGTCACCACAATTAAATATATCATCATTTCCAATAATTAATCCAGATTGGGTTTGTATCAACAAAAGTCCCTAGTGTTTTTAGTGTAGGTCTTTCTGACAAGTTTGTTTGTTTGTTTGTTTGTTTGTTTTATTTTGCTGCTTTGCTACTAGGCTCACGTGTCCAGGCTCACATCTGAAGGTTCACTTTGTCTTGGCTCATGTATCCAGACTCATCGCACACATGTCTAAGCTCATGCATCTAGACTCACGTCTATAGGCTCACATCTTTTTTGTATGAACTTGGCTCATGTACTTCTCTTATATAAAATAAGCCTACTTGGGCTACAAAATTTTAGGAACTGGAGGGTTGGGGTGCACTAGATAATAAGTGTACTTTAATTTTCCAATAAATATGAAGGACAAAAAATTTTCTTGGAGTTTATAGCTGGTACATATTGTATGACAAGAAAAACCTCCAAGGACATGGGTAGGTGTGTCCATACAATTGGTCCATACTCCAAGCTCACATCTATAGGTTCACGTGTGTCCTCAAGGCTCAAGTATCCAGACTCACAGCTTACATGTCCAAGCTCATGTTTGCACAACTTACGTGTCCCCAAACTCATGTTTGTAAGCTTACCTGTCAAGACTCATCACACGAATTTTTGTGAGGAATTTTGGACTCCAAGGACATGGGTAGGTGTGTCCATACAATTGGTCCATACTCCAAGCTCACATCTATAGGTTCACGTGTGTCCTCAAGGCTCAAGTATCCAGACTCACAGCTTACATGTCCAAGCTCATGTTTGCACAACTTACGTGTCCAAACTCATGTTTGTAAGCTTACCTGTCAAGACTCATCACACGAATTTTTGTGAGGAATTTTGGACTGATGTCCCCTACCTGAGAGTTGGTTTAGCCTAGTTTTTTATGATTAATGGTCTTAATCTTAATTAATGGTTTTAATCTTAATTAATGGTTGTGATGCAAGTAGTTAAATGTATTATTATTATTTTTTATAGTAACTTAGCATGCTTCTAATCTACCAATTCAAACAAAGCATAAACAAATAATAAAATTTTATGAAATGTATAAACAAAAATTAACAATCCCACTCTAATTCAATATAATGGAGTTCAATGCCCCATGTTCTTGGAGTGGATTCCAATCCTAATCTCATTTGCTAAGGTAATCCTTGGCTCAAAGTAATAAAATCTAAGCCTCTTGGGCTCCAATTTCATACAAATCACTAAAGAACCAGGGTTTTTCTGTATTAATATAGAAAAAAATAGAAAGTTTGAGTAAAATCAGGTGATTCCACTATCTTGGAATGGATGAAAAAATAGAGCTAAACCCTAGGCTAGTCCCTGACAATGGCGCCAAATATATATTCAAGTCAAGAGCTTACCTTAGCCTTGCCGAAGCATGTGTCATTGGGTTCTGCCTTAGATCCACCACTATAACTTTCCTATTTGGGTGAACTAGCTTATCCCATCACATCGTCACACCAGAATGCTCATTTACTAATGGGGTGAAGGAAGAGCTCTCTATAAGTTGATGGAGACAATTAGAGATCTGTCTTTGCAGTGGTTCGCTCTCATAAAAGGTAGGGGAATAAGAAGAAGCTAATGCAAGAAGAAGACCGATAATCAAATGCATGCATCCATCAAGAAATAAGCAAGATTAAACTGCATGCAAGCAAGAAAGAAGAGGGAAGAAGGAAAGCTCTCACAAGTAAACTATTACGAGGAAGAGATTGTGTATTTCTTATTATAAATCATGAATTATACATAAATGATTAGTTTTCAAACTAGGCTGGCCAAACTTAAATATGGTTCAATCTCTATTACTAATCTTAAGCAACTATATACACTAAGTCCGTAGACTTTCCATATTTAACATTAAGCGTAGGGTAAATATGGTCTAATCTCTATTACTAGTCTTAAGCAACTATATGCACTACGTCCGTAGACTTTTCCTATTTAACATTAAGCAACTATAAACACTAAGTCCGTAGAATTTTCATATTTAACATTAAGTGCAGGGTAAATATGGTCCAATCTCTATTACTAGTCTTAAGCAGCTATATACACTACGTCCGTAGACTTTCCCTATTTAACATTAAGTGCAGGGTTAGGCCGCTTTATATGTTCCAGTGCTAGGTTATGAAAGCTAAGTGCCCGTTTTTGCACAAGTAAGATGGCAAAGTGCCTTACAGTAGGTCAAGCGAACAAAACCATGTTAACAAATGGAGTGGTTAACTAAGCTTCTTTGTATTTTATGTTGACCCACCAAGCCTTGTTGCACATCATTAATAAGGTGGTTATTAAGGGTATAATAATGAGGTGGAAAAGCATTGCTAGATAATTCTATAATGATAAAAATAGGTTTGAATGTCTTAATAAAATTTTGACTCATTAAGGAACTCATTTTAAAAATAAGTAAATAGAGGAACTAGTGAGGGAATTTATGATTGTGCATAAAAAACCAACCCCATATTATCCAAGATATAATGGACTGGCTGAGAGTACTAACAAAACATTAAAGGGTATCCTTACTAGGATAGTACAGATAAGCCTAATAATTAGGATAGGAAGTTGATGATGGAATTATATAGGCATATAAGACAACCTATAAGCTTTTCATAGGACATACACCTTTCAAGTTGGTTTATGGACTAGAAGTTGTTCTACATTTAGAATTCTTTCTACCAAGTCTTTGGGTAGTAGTGGACAATAAAATTGGAGAAATAACAATTTTTAAGAAAAGTTTAGAATAACTAACTAAGTGAGATGAAGTCTAATCCAAGGGGTGTGATCCCAATAGATCATTCTAAACAAAATACAGGTGTGGCATGACAAGCATATCAAGGAGATAGTTTAACAACAAGGGTGAGTTAGTTCTTATTTACCACGATCAAGGCTAGGACCCAAGAACCCAACTTAAAAATTACATGGTCTTATAAAATTGTTCATGTCTATACTAATCTTATATGATCTAGACCATACAAGATTGGTCTAGCTTATTTCTATATGTTGAATTAAGTTAAATAAATAATAATAAATAAAATAAAATAAAAGGGGGGTGTTTACAAGGTTGCAAGTGAGAAAGTTAGACAAAGGGAGAGAGAGAGAGAGAGAGAGAGAGAGAGAGAGAGAGAGAGAGAGAGAGAAGAAGAAGAAGAAGAAGAAGAAGAAGAAACAACATTAAATAAAAGTAAAAAAGGAGGTAAAGAGAGAAAGGTAGAAAGAAAATGAAAGACATAAAATAAAATAGAAGATGTTTTTTAAAAAAAATAAAAAAATGAAAATGAAAGTGCAAGTGCAAGAAAATAAAAGAATAAATATAAAAGTAGAAAAAGAGAAAAATGGTCGAGGTAAGGGAGCACACTTCTAAAAGGGGGTAGATGGGTAGATTTTGTGTAAAACATGTTTATGAGAGGGTGCCCAGAGCGGGGGTAGAAGTACGGGTGAGAAGACAAAGGGAGGGGGTATTTTATTATTAAAAAAGAAAATATTCCCAATTATATGTATCTATACAATTGATAGGGGTTTATAGGTATTTGTACAATAAATAGTTACATATGTACAAATGAGGCTAAGGATTTTGGGCTTACCTTGTGTGAGTTTATTGAGTAGGTGGACAATCAGTTCATCTGCCGGCCGCCATCGTTGATTTTGTTGCTCTGCACTTGATTGAATCTTGGCCTTCTAGCTAGTCAGTTGGTTTTGACATGGCTCATACGTGTGTTGTGGGACCTTGGTGATTCCTTTCAGCCTTGCTTGGCGGTTGGTGTGCATAGCTCTCTTGGGGGTTTAGTGCCATGGGTGGCTCTTTGATGGTGGTGCTCGACTCTTGAGAAGGGTTGTAGCCTACTCTCTATTCTTACCTAAGCTTTGGGGGTTGCATTGGAGGCACGATTTTAAGCCTCCACTCCATCTTTATTTTGGCATTTGATGGAGTCCTTGGTGTGTTTGCATAGGCTTGTGGGGTGAGGGTTCCCTTGACCTCGAGACATAGATGTGGGGACTTCCTTTGTAGAAGCCTTGAACTTCTAGTAGGTTTGTTGGAATCCAACTAGGTATTGTAGGGATGGAATTGAGGTTTGGGGGTGATGTTGACTTTCTTCTACTTAGGAGGTTGTGGCATGGACGGTTTGGTTTTAGGGACCCAAACAAATGGGTTCCCTTCATAGAAGCCTTGAGCTTCATAGCTTGGTGTGGGAATCCAATGGGGCTCAGATTTTGGGTAATGCTTTGTTGCTTGGGGTAATGCTTTATTGCATACTTTTACTCATGGACTAGCTTTTGGTTAAATAGTGGCTACCAACTCCTTGGCTAACCTTGGTGCTCATGGTCCTAGGGACCTTTTTGATGCTTTGGAGGTGACCTTTGTCTCTACTACTGGTGAGGATTTAGATCACCATATTAGCTTGAGTGGATAGTTAATGCATGGCGAGCAGGAGGAGTGTTGATTTTGAGAAGTTACTTGAGATAAAGGCCCACATTTTCTAAGACGAGGCTTCGGATGTTGAAAGGTTTAGGTTATCCACGTCCATCAAAGGTACGATATGACCATCCCATGGTGTAATGATTTGGCTTCTGCTAATTAATTATGCAATCATCAGTGGGGCCACAATCCATCCCCTTCTAAGGATGATTCTTTCTTCCATTATACTTATGGGGGTCGTATACAACTTGTAAAAGTATAGGCTTTGTTCCAATGTAGAAATTGGATTCAAAACCAATGATGGTTATGGATTGGAAATTGATTTCACCACAACGAGGGTAACTGAATAATGTTAAGGGTGCTTGGCCTAACGAGGTCCATGTCTCTCCCAAACATGAGATTGTTACTATAGCCCCTATGTCAATAAGGGTTGGCTACACAACTATGTGGTATTTCTGGGGGGAACTATAGCTCAAGTCAACCCAGTTTCACTCTTGTTTCCTTTTCAAGAGCACCTAGCATGAACATGGATATTATTTTAGCTTAGTCCAACCATGAAAACCTTGTCCCAAGCTTATGTGAAAAAGTGTCCATATGTGAATCCCATCCTCGGAGTTGCCAAGATTCTAGAGAGGGGCTCATGTTCCAAGTTCTCGTCTTCACCATCCAAAAGCTTTGTTTCAATCTCTACATATATATCAATTGAAGTGGTCATAGTTGTTGTGCATGCTAATCTACAAATATCAATTGAAGCATTCCAAACGGTTGTGTTAGACTAGTCTACAAGGATATCTCATCCCATTGAGTGAGTCTTCCTTGTTTAAGTCCATTTTCAAGGAGTGGTCACCTTTGTGTATGTAAATGCGATTGGTTTCTTTATCATGAACCAACCTTGTGTCTCTCATGTAAGGCCTTCTAAGGGTCATAGCTCTCTAGAAATCCATCACCACGTGGGAACTCCCTCAAGGTCTTGATTTTCACATCGTAAAGGATCCCCAATGGTTTAGTTGTGTTCCTATCTGCATACTTGAGCATGAGATGTGTGCCTACGATAAGTGGTGGCTTATGGTGGGCTTTCACAAGCCTTCCAACATTCCTTAGTGATATTAACACCACCATCCAAGATAGCGAAGATTGTCTTTCCTTTGTGCATGATAATAGGCCACTTTTGGCAAACCTTAATGCTTTTGGTGAGCCTTGATAGTGTTCATGCCCAATTATAGGATAGTTACACCGTTTTCACAAAGTTCATGGTGCTATTTATTGAGGTTGTTAGTGAAATTGGGGCTTAAAGGAACATGGGTAGCTCCCATTTCTAGGGGTTCACTTGTTCCCCCACCCAAGTCTATGATTATTTCACTTATTTCTTCCCAAAGTCCTTGTTTAGATTCAAAGGAAGCTTTCCTTCTCTTCTTAACAAAGAAGCACACTCTATTGTGTTTGAGTGTTGGTCGTTTGATGAGATCGAAGGCTAGGTTGGTTTAAGGAAGTATGGTTTGATATGCTACATTCAACTGGATTGTCATTACTGAGTTTGCATCATCAAAGAGTTTCTCTTAGGTGAGTTGGTCTCTAGCACTCACTGGAGTTAGATCATTAAGTGGTTAGTAGTTGGCTAGATCAACAAGTTCAATAACAATGTTATCAAGAAATAACACATTAAGAAAATGGAAAATGCTACGGTTAGATTGGGCCACTCAAGAAAGTTTAAATGATATTAGACACGTGCACTACACAAGTTGCAGTATATATATATATATACTGAATGATATTAGACACATGTGCACTACACGTGTGTGTGTATGTGTGTGTGTGTGTGTGTGTGTGTGTACACACACACACTAAATGATATTAGACATGTGTACACTACAAAAGTTGCAGCATATATATATATATAGGTTTTTTGAACCTTTGTTTTGTTGTGTTTGTTTGTTTATTTTTTTGTTTATTTTTGCTCACATGAGTCTGGATAAGTTGGTTCATGAGGATTTGATTCCTTCACATCTCATCTAGGTGGACTCACATCATGTTTGGCTAGGTTCACATCACATCTAGTTTGGTTCATGTCATCATGTCGTCTGAATGAGCTCATGTCATGTCAAAATGTGACTTGCTCGCATGGGTCTAGTGAGTTGGGTTCACATGTGTTGGTTGGATCACATCACATTTGATTAGATTCATGTCTTAGGTCATTATTACAACATGAAGTCAAAGGAAATCTATAACCCTTAGGCAAGGAAGATCATAGTGAGTGTTAAATGCTCTATTCTATCGATATCAACTAACCCTTAGGCAAGGAAGATCATAGTGAGTTGTGAATGCTCTACTCTATCGATATATCAACTAAAGCAATCTAAACAATTGTGGGTGTGGATGACTCCGCTGGTCCTTGCTAGAGAACTCGAAGACAACCGACACAAACACTATGGTCGGGGGGGGAGAAGGGAGCATGGATCCTCTCATGGAAGTATACCCGCCAAGGATGAGTCGACCTCACTGGCTAGACATGCAAGACCTATGCTCTACACTGTCTACCGTGCTCTCCGACCACCACCTAGCACCGCAATACCCCTATAGGCCTCTCACTCACACCACACACACCACTCACACCTCACTCACCTCGCTCACACAAAGAGATAGAAAAAACACCAAACAGAGCGCAACACTACCATCACAATACCAAAAAGGAGTGATACAAGGGAGACTCCGCTCTCCGATATAGAAGGACTATGTTAGAACTCAAGGTGATACACGAGAGAGTGTCCTCTTCGTGAGAGTGTGTCCTAGACTGTGTGTATGCTCTCCTTAACTCCTCCTTGGGTGTCCTCCTCCTCGGGGTGGTGCTCAAGAGGATCTCGAAGAGGATCTCTCCCTGCCTTGGGAAAGGGAGAGGGGAAAGGAAGATGGTGCTCAAGATCTCGAAGAGGATCTCTCCCTGTCTTGGGAAATGGAGAGGGGTGTTGCCTCCATAAGTGCCATCGGAGTTTGGCCATGCACGTATGAGATGTCGAAAGGGACCAGCAGAGTGAGAGGAGTCAAAGAGCACTGGCGGTCAGAGGGCACTCGCAGTGACGGCGGTCGGAGCGGTCGGAGGGCACTATCGGTGAAGGTGGTTGGAGTCATCGGAGGGCACCGACGGCCGGAGCCATCGGGGGCTGAAGCCATCAAAGGGCACTAGGGTCGAAGTGGTTGGAGCACACCGGTCGGAGTGGTTGGAGCAGTCAGAGGGCACCAACGATCGAAGTGGTCGAAGCACACCAGCGGTGATGGCGGTTGGAGCACACCGGTCAGAGTGGTTGGAGCAGTCGGAGGGCACCAACGATCGAAGTGGCCGAAGCACACCAGCGGTGATGGTGGTCGGAGTGGTCGGAGGAGCAGTCGGAGGGCACCGACGATCGGAGTGGTCGGAGCCCACTGACGGTGACGGTGGTCGAGCAGTCGGAGTGCACTGGTGGTCGGAGTGGTCGAAGCCCACTGACGGTGATGGTGGTCGAGCAGTCGGAGTGCACTGGTGGTCGGAGTGGTCGAACCACTACTACTTAATTCACCGTCCTAGTGAATGCCACCAGAAAAAACACAGGTGGTTCTCTGGCAAGCTAGCCTCCTAACAAAACATCCGGTAAGCAGGCTCCCAGGCATACCTCATACAATGATTCTTCCACGCAAACCTTCTAGAGAGATACAAAATAAATAAAAATGAATCAACTAGGCTCCTGGGAAACTTCATCCAACGAGCTATAGAAAAAAATGATTAAATAGGGAGCTCCTGGTGGGCACTTCACCCAATAAGCTATTTCTAAGAGCTCCTGGTGGGCACTTCATCCAGGAAGCTATCACTAACTGTATTACCACTGTCATCCCCCGAGCAAAGCATCTGGCAAAAGGTTACCTCAAAAAAAGCACAAAAACCAATCTAAACAATAATCATCCCCTGAGCAAAGCATCTGGCAAAAGGTTACCTCAAAAAAAGCACAAAAACCAATCTAAACAATAATCATCACTGGCCACTTCGTCCGGGAATAACTTGTGGCACGAAGTCCAGGCATACAAGATACAAAATGAAATCTGGCCATGGCCAGTATATAAGAGATCGCTTTTCATTAACTAAAAAGATCTGATGCTCCCAAGCATCACTAGCATGTGCCATGGTAGCCTCCAAGAGAACTTATGCTTCAGGGTCAAGACTGCTCATAAACTGCCCACAGAGATGGCCATACCAAGGGCTCTGCAGCCAAAGGGGAAAGTTGCACATAGTGTTATGGTATTGCAGAGCGATGAAGAAGGGGTGTGCCCTTGAGAGTTTCTCTACAACCTAGCTGCACCCCATGCCAAGAGCTCTTTAACTTATTTAGATGATCCTCTATGTGCTGCAAAATGCAATGATGTGCTTCCAAAACCACAGCCGCTTCCACTAGATCTTGTAGGCGTTGCACACATGAGAGTGCCTTACTTAAAAGCAAGCAAACTATTGTAGAATGGCTGGACCGGGCTACCAAGTGTAGAGGTGTAGCTCCATATGTTTATGCCACTATGGGCATCTGGACAACATCCAAAACTTGTTGGACACAATCAAAGTGGCCACTCTTTACTGCATAATGGAGGCATGTCCTCCCATTGGGAGCATCAAACACAAGGATATCAGGTCCCCATGCCTCAAACCGCTCAATGCAAAATACCCTTCCATTTTTGTAAGCAAGCATGAGAGGCATCTATCTATGATGATTCGTTGCATTCAACAACACATTCTTCTCCAATAGCAACAAAAGTACCTCAAATTGGCCATGTGAGGCAGCATAATGCAAGGGTGAGAGGTGGCGGTTTTGAGAGAGGGTGCTGATGGGGGAAGTGACAGGAGGGGGACGGTGAGACGGCACATGGAGGGAAGTGAGGGCAGTGAGAAAGGGGAGGGGGTCGGGTAAGTTGACGAGATGAGTAAGGTGAGAGAGGGGGGGTTGGTGAGGGGGGTGGGGGAAAGGGGGGTGGTTGGTCTGTGGGGTGGGGTGGGGGGAAAAGGCATAGTCTCGATGAGGGGTGAAGTAAGAGGGGGAGCAACCTTTTGGTTTGTTTTTTTTAAATAACTATTATTATTGTTTTTATTTTTATTTAATAACTATTATTATCATTTTTATTTTTATTTTTTGAGGGGGGGGACGGTGTGGTGGGGCGTGGCTTGCCTAGAGTACAAATCCAAGAGGCTAGTCGAAGAACTCAGCTTGACAATGTGCTAAAATTGAACAATCTCCTTTCTTTCTAAATGAACTACCCTCAGTAAGTCGGGCACCACCTCCTATTGGTGGCTGGCATAAGACGGTAGAATGGCTTCCACATGGCACAACGCTCTAGGAGTGACTAAACACTGTGGGTGAGGCTGAAACATCCTGACATTTCCCATCCTGAAGAAGGACTTTGGAGACTGCACAAGAGGTTTCAATTTGTGTTTTTTTTTCACCTCTGCTAGAGGGTGCAGTAAGTCAATGTCATTAGAGAGAACCATGATGATCGTCGAGGGCGGAAGATTGAGGATAGCTCATTAGCACTGTTGGCGAGACGGCCTGCAGTGCCAACAAGCTCCAGCAATGGTGCACAGCTACGAAAGAGAGGAGGACGAAGGGGGGTGATTGTTGCACAGGGGAGGGGGCACTGGAGGGGTGGGGGGTCGGCGCACGAGAGAGGGGGTGGATGAGGCAGAGAAGGAGACGGGGGAGTGGGGGGCGGTGAGTGCAGCGAAGGGGTGGGGGGTTGCACACATGAGACAGAGGACGGGTGAGGGGGCCGATGAGTTGGCGAAGGGGATGGCTAAGCACACAGGGGGGCCGGTGAGGCGGGGTGATGAGTCAAAGGGGGCGTCGTCGGTGGGAGCGGAGAGAGGGAGAGGGGTTGAGGCGAGAGAGGGAGGCTGGGGTGGTCGGTGAGGGGGGGGAGAGGGAGAGAGAGAGAGAGAGAGAGAGAGAGAGAGAGAGAGAGAGGGGGGGGTGGTCGGGTTGGTCGGTGAGGGGGGAAAGAGAGGGTTAGTGAGCCCTTTGGGGGGTGACGGCGGTGAGTGATAGATGAGGGGGGGTGAGGCGAGGTGAGGTGAGGGTTGTGGGAGGTGGGGTCCGTTAAGAGGGAGAGGGTGGTCGATGAGAGAGGGGGCACGGGTGAGTGAGCACGGAGGGCTGGTCGGTGCTGCGGAATGGCACGAGGGTGAGAGAAGCAAGGGGGTGGGGCGGTTGGTCGGTGGGAGAGGAGTGAGGGATTGGGGGAGTGTGTGGTTGGTGAGGTGAGGGGGGTGGGGTGGGGTGGGGTCGGTGAGGTGAGGTGAGGTGAGGTGAGGTGAGGTGAGGGGTAGGTGGGGGGGGTGAGGAGTGTGTGGTCGGTGAGGAGTGAAGGGAGGGGGTGGTCGGTGGAGTGAGGGACGGAGAGAGAGGGAGAGAGGGGGTGATCAGTGAGGGGGAGAGAGAGAGGAGTGGTCAGTCAGTTGGTCGGTGAGGAGGGAGGGGGTGGTCGGTGGAGTGAGGGAGGGAGAGAGAGGGAGACAGGGGGTGATCAGTGAGGGGGAGAGAGAGAGAGGAGTGGTCAGTCAGTTGGTCGGTGAGTTGAGCGTGAGGGGGTGGTCGGTGGGATGAGTGAGAGGGGAGTGGTCGGTGGGTGAGGTAAGGGGGAAAAGAGAGAAAGACAAAGAGAGAGGTGGCAGGTGTTTTTGTTTTTGTTTTTTTTTGGGGGGGGTATTTTGTTTTTTAATAGAAAAAAGAAAACTAAGATGGGGGAGTCAATTTTTTTGGGGGAAAATTGATATTTTTTTTTGAAAAATAAAATAAAATAAATATTGAGGGAGGGAAAGAAAAAAATACAAAGGGGGGATTTTTTATTTTTTATTTTTTTTGCTTGATCAGGGAGAAGGGAAGGTTGGGTTAGTCGGTGAGGAGAGTTGAGGGGAGAAGAGAGATGGAAGGGGAGAAGAGAGAGGAAAAGGGTGGGTGTGGCAAGTGACAACCACTATAGGTGACAACCACGTGGAGTGCTAAATAGGAACGATGATACCTGCCTCTTCCATCTTGTCTAGCTCTTTCTTCTGCACTTCGGAATATTTTAGATTCACGTCGTAGATGCCCTTCCTGATCGGCCAACTGCCTTCTTTTTGTGAAAGTCGGTGATTCTCTGAAGAGTGGAAGGGTCCTCCCAGACCCAAGCTACCACTTAGATGGGGCGTGGCTCCTCTGATGTGCCCAAGTTCAGCTCTCTCACCTCCTCGTGGTGGTAAGTGGTGGGTGGAAAGAGGAGCAGTGCCGAGTGCTGCTTGATGGTGGAGAGAGAAGGGGTCATGGGCTGGGGTGTTGCCCAGAGGGAAATCACCAATGCGTTTCTCCGTCCAATCAATAGGTATCTCTTCTACTGGCAAGGCTTCTTCCCGAGCCTTGAGGTGCTCTACCCGCCTCTCCTTGTGGGTACGTCTAGGTGGGGTTATAGGTGCCTCTGATGGCTCCTCTTGAGAGACCTTTTTGCAAGGTTGTCGAGAAAACTCAGGTTCCCTTAGACCTATGACCTCTATATCTTCCTGTTGAGACACTGTTGCATAGGAGGAGGCCAGAGTGAGCAAAGATTCTATCCAACCCCGTACTCCTGCTTCTTTTGAGAGCTCTTCTTCTTGGGATAGCTCTTGAATAGGGTCTGGGTCCAGGGTCTGGGTCCAACTCCACTATGTCCACCATGTTGCACTACTGGAACCCCTCATAGGAATTTAACCAATTCCTCCATAGAGGTTCTGTCGCCTCTCCCTCTGAACCGAATGGATCCCAGGCCTCATCCACTGGTAAGCCTTGCCATTCCTCCTATTCTTCCTTGTCATTGGGTCCTTCCTCCTCCCGAATGGGAATCATGTCATGTAGGGAATGGATCCCAGGCCTCATCCACTGGTAAGCCTTGCCATTCCTCCTATTCTTCCTTGTCATTGGGTCCTTCCTCCTCCCGAATGGGAATCATGTCATGTAGGGCAGTGCCCCGAGCACTCTCATCAGGGCCCTTTTCCAAGGGCAAGGTCATTGTCCCCTCTGGGTTAGGGATATGCAAGTTGTCCCGACCCCAATCATGGGGATCACTTGTTGAGCTGCCCTCAGAGCTGCCCTCAACCAAGGCCTTCCAATGAGTAAGTTGTAGGCCCCTTGAGCTAGTGGGAGGTCTAACACCACAAAAGTCATTTCACATACTAATCCTTCAAAACTGATCGACTTGCCTGACCAGTCCCACGGGCATCACTTCTCTCTTGTTTGTCTGCCACTCGGATGATGGCGAAGTGAGCTGGCTCAGTAATTCAGAGACCCGAGACTTTCCTAGTAGCTTTGGGCATGATGTTAACACTAGAACCACCATCCACAATGGCTCCTGTAATTTGGGTTCCTCCCACGGAGACTGTCACCCTTGGGCTTCGATGATCAACCACTCCTAGGACAATGAGGCATACCCTTGCTTGCTGCCTCCTGGGCCGTCGCCCACCACTACTAGATGTGGCTTCACCCCTAGTTACCTTCAGATCCATCCAATGCCAGACCAAGCCTAACAGTTGCTCTCCTATTTCCTAGCTCAAACCACATAACTAAGGAAGGGTGATTTCCACCTTTGCTCCTCCCAAGTTAAATTACTAGCCTTGTGATGGGTAGACTCCTCATCCGCCTTTGAAGGTGCGGTGGTTGGGGGAATGACCAAGGTAGGCGCAACTTCCTTCTCCATCATGGGTGGTGTTTGAATGAATCACTCCACGGCCTCCTTATAAGCTTGGTCCATAATGGATGGGTAGATTGCACCATCAGGGAGAGGAGTTGGTGTCTTTGGGGCTCCTTGGGGCCGGCGGGTGACGGCCGCCAACTATTGGAGTGCCAGCAGTGGGAGGTGGCACCACTGCCACTATTGGAGTGTCAACCTTGGGAGATGGCACCACAGCTTCCACCATGTTAACTAGTGGGGTTCTAGGACAATCCCGGGTGTAGTGGTCTCGACTCTCCGGGCAATGGAGGCATGGGAATGAGCCCTCTAGTAGTACAGTGCATTGAGCTTGCATCATGTGGCCGCTCCCCCCACAACAGTAGCATATAAGAGGTCGGGTGGGGTTGTTAGAGGACGGCGATTGGGGAACCTTTGGTTAGGCCGAGCCCCATACGTGTTGTTAGCAGCCAGAGGTACTGGAGGGGCTGCCGCATAGACCACCGGAGGTGAGTTTTGATAGACTTGAGGTGTTTGTGTGGGACCGAAACGGGTGGGAGGTACTGCTGATAGGTTCGGAGAGTGCTTGCTTGATATGGAATTTGCATAGGCAGGGGGTTGTATGTTAGGGTTGCTCCGGAATGAGGGGTATTGGTGTATGCTACCGTGGCTACTTGAGCTCCTTGTTGAGATAAAGTGGCATATGGCAGTGGAGGGGTTTGTACAAAAGTAGTCATGGGGGAGGGAAGGGTATGTGGGGTAGCTAAGTAAGAGGGACCAGTGGGGGGGGCAGGGTTAATATAAGCTTGGGATTGGGGGGCTGATTGAGGGTTCAAGAAGGGTGTTGGGTTTGGTTTGGTGGTTAGGAGCATGGGAAGAAGTTGAAGCACTACTGGTTGGGGTCACCATGTAGTCTTCGGCAAAGGGATTAAGCGGGGAGGCACCTTGCTTAAGTTGTTGTTGCATAAGGCAAAGTCCCTTGAGGTAGTAACACTCCTTGTCCTCATGGCCCGCCTTTGAGCAAAATGAGCAATATTTCTTGGAGGGACAATCATTTGGAAGATGGCCTTGCGAGCTACATACCGGGCACCATGGACTCGTCTTGGGATCTTTGACTTTGAGCTGCTCAATCTCCTTCCGGGAGCGCTGCCCCACGGCCATGGCCGCGTCCTCTTATTGTAACCTTTTGAAATCTTCAAGCTCCTTCTTGAGTTTGGCTAGCTCTTCCATCATGTAAGCGGATGTAGAAGCTACCGTTGGGGCTAGGGAACGATTGGAGGAGCCGAAGACATGCTAAGGATAAGTGGGGACCAAGAGGTACTGCGCTCCGCCATGAGGCGAGCATTCTCCAGTTGTGTAGCTCTGTCTTGGAAGTCTTGCAGGGTGCCTTGGGGTGGAAAAGTCTCTCTCATCTTCATCGCCAATTGAGTAGGGAGTGCTCGAAGCACCATTGTTGTAGCATGTAGTTTCCAGGATCTTGGGGGGTAGCCGAGCAACCAAAACTTTAGCTCTTGTGACAAGTTGGGCCATTGACTCCCCCGCCTTCATGGAGAGTCGGTTGAGCTCTTGAGTGATAAGGTCGAAGTAGTTCCCTGACCAAAAGGTAGCCAAGAACTGTAGCCTACAATCTGGGAAGTGGTTGATGGGAAATTGAATGTACCACCGGTCGGCATTTTCTTCCAGTGCTGTCGGGGACAAGACCAAGCGTGCATCATCTTGGTTGAGACCTCTTGAGTCACACGTAGTGACGAACCGCCGCACATGGTCTTCCACATCTTCAGTGATGGTACCTTTGAAGGTTGGTAGCTTAACTTGCACACGGTTAAGGACAGTAGCCAATGGCTCTGGCCCTGGAGCTACCATAGGGTTAGAAGAGGAAGATGATGAGGGAAGAGTAAGGGAATGAGGAAGAACCCTATGACTAGTTCGAAGAGGAGAATGAAGGGGTGAATCACCCCTAGAAGCTCTAGTCTTCAGGGGCATGCACAACACTCCTCTCACCACCACGATCAAAAATCACCATTTTTTTTTTAGAATCCTTGACCTCTAGGAGAGTCCCATCGTGATCGCCAAATTTTGTCTAAGCTGTGGATGACTCTGCCAGTCCTTGCTAGGGAACTCGAAGACAACCGACACAAACACTATGGTTGGGGGAGAAGGGAGCATGGATCCTCTCAGGGAAGTATACCCACCAAGGTTGAGTCGACCTCACTGGCTAGACATGCAAGACCTATGCTCTACACTATCTACCGTGCTCTCTGACCACCACCTAGCACCACAATACCCCTACAGGCCTCTCACTCACACCACACACACCACTCACACCTCACTCACCTTGCTCACACAAAGAGATCGAAAAAACACCAAACAGAGCGCAACACTACCATCACAATACCAAAAAGGAGTGATACAAGGGAGACTCCGCTCCAATAGAAGGACTATGCTAGAACTCAAGGTGATACACGAGAGAGTGTCCTCTTCTGTGAGAGTGTCCCCCCAGACTGTGTGTATGCTGCCAAGAGAGTGATCCCTTAACTCCTCCTTGGGTGTCCTCCTCCTCGGCGGGTGGTGCTCAAGAGGATCTTGAAAAGGATCTCTCCCTGCCTTTTGGGAAAGGGAGAGGGGAAAGGAAGATGGTGCTCAGGATCTCGAAGAGGATCTCTCCCTGCCTTGGGAAAGGGAGAGGGGTGTTGCCTCCATGAGTGCCATCGGAGTTGGCCATGCACGTATGAGATGTCGAAGGGGACCAGCAATCAGAGGGGTCGAAGAGCGGTCGGAGGGCACCGGCGGATGACGGTGGTTGGAGTCATCGGCGGAGGGCACCGGCGGGCTGGAGCCATCGGCGAAGGACACCAGCGGGGTCAGAGTGGTCGAAGCACACCAGCGGTGACGGCGGTCGAAGCGTCGAAGTGGTCGGAGCAGTCGGAGGGCATCGGGCGGTCGGAGTGGTCAGAGCACACCAGCGGTGACAGTGGTGGTCGGAGCGGTCGGAGGGCACTGGCGGTCGGAGTGGTCGGAGATGTCAGAGGTGATGGTGGAAACTCTTAGTGGAGTGTGGAGGACCTGGCTTCCCATCCACAGTGGGGTGGACTCATTAGCAAGAACTCCTCAACCCATGAGATGACTCTCCCCCCTACTTTCTAAATCTATTTTTAGGGACTAGTTACCTTATCTATTTTTAGGGACTAGTTACCTTATGTATGTAAATGTGGTTAGTTTCTCGATTGTAAACAAGTCTTGCATCTCTCATGTAGGGCCTTTCAAGGATCATCTTCTTAACCATGAATGAGTGGTGTGGGGATGATCTTAATCTTCACATCTTATAAGATGCCCAATGGTTTAGCTCTATTTCTTTTGGCGAGCTTGACCAAAAGGCTTATACCTAGTCTATCCTTTGAAGTGTCCTTTTTGCATAAGGAGCATGGGTTGTAGGAGCTCAATCTATCCTATTGGGTTTCCTTTTTTATACCAATAATGGGTTGTATCATGATTCCCATGGTGCTAGCAATGAGAGCACAATATTATCTTAGCCTTGGCAATGGACACTCTGCATGTGCATAGTTTTTACACCAATAATGGGTTGTATCATGATTCCCATAGTGTTGGCAATGAGAGAACAATATTGATGTTATCTTGGCTTTGGCAATGGACACTCTATACATGCATGGCAAATTGCACACCAACCCATATCTTTTCATGGAAATAAGTGTGGGTGTCCGGCTTGAGGAACTAGATGGGGATGGTTGCCCTTGGGTCTGTCCCTACCATTGCTGGCCTATTCAATTGAGAAGATTTTCTACCAACTCATCTGTGATCATATCCTTGACTAGGAATCTTATTGTGATTCCACAGACATAAGCTTTGGATGATGCATCGTAGACTTCTACATCCATGTCTTGCAAATTTTCTACTAGGTCTATTGTCTCATGGTTACACTCATCCAAGATGTAGTTAATAGTCCTATAGAGATGTTCATTAAGGCTCTTGCTCATGAGACCGATCATAAATGAGTGATAGGTCATCCAATATTTCTCAAGGAGTACATATCATTTGGAGATAGTTAGTTCTATAGCAATGTAGTCCCACATGGTCTCTCTTTCCTCTTGCTTGAGGTTGTAGATTTAAGCTATTGGGGTGCATCTGGCTGCACGAGGTGAGAATCCCACAATGAAAAGTGTTTCTAAAGACCTTTAGTTAGCCTTGTCAAATTTTTTAGTTATGTAAACCACTAGCCTCTAAATTACTAGCTTGCTTTGCCTTCAACGAAAAGTCCAGATGAGCATATCTTGGTGGGATCATCAATTCTTCCCATGGATTTGTAAACTTGGTCAAACTTCTCTAGGTAATGAATGGGATCTCCAATTCCATAAATTTGTCATTCATCATCCTTAGATGTGGATTGGATTTGTTTTTTCCCAATTTTTAGCCTCTAGGTGCAAAGTTTGTTGCAAACCCCGTCCCATTTCAAACACCATCCTTAGCATGTCTTCTCTGTATATTCACATGATGGTGGAACATAAGGGAATGGTTACATAAAACCCTCTATCTTAGGGTTTGGTGTTTTATGCTCCATGGGATTGGGTTGTAAAATTTCCAATGGCACTTGGTGGCCTGGCTTTGAGGATGCATGCTTGCGGGCTGAGGACACATTGTGATTTCCCTTGCGGGCTGAGGACACACTATGTGATTTCCCTTGTGGAACGGGTTTGAAGTAGTCCCTCCCATTGGCTCTTTACCTTTCCCCATGTAGGTAAAACTCAATGTACTATGGTTTTGAGGGTGGAAAATAAGAAACTCTCTTAAGCTATGGCAGAATTAGGGCAAAAAAGCTCTTTGAATGTTCCAGTTGAAAGTAGAAAAGGTCTACAAGATAATGGGTAAAGCATCTTGACTCACCAATAGCAAATGCATATTAGGGCATGAAAGCCAAGCCTCCCTACTCACAATGAGATACTCCCTATTTGGAGAGAGAGAGAGACTTCGTGGTGGCTGACCACGCCATGCATCCCCAATGGTGGAGAGCCACGTCATGCATCCCCAATGGTGGAGAGCCACGGTGGGTGTTGATGATGACAACTTGCTAGATGCCACCTATTCCTTGTCCAAATGAAGAGGAATTAGGACTTGGTTCCATTGTGAAGAAGCTCCCATAATGGGCTCCTTGAGAAGGTGGTACTCTTGGTTTCATTATGTGTGCTTCTTGAGTGGTTTATAGAATGCTTGTCCCTAATAGTACTGCGAAAGAGATATGTCTTGAGATTGCCATAATTATGGTTACCGCTGGGATGCTTGGCTATGGCTAGCTTAGGAAAAACCCAGCCTAATCGGCACCAAAAGTTTAAAAATTTGTGGCATCCAACATGGTTTAAGCACTTCATGTGGGAGCAAACCTTGAGGTTCCTAGTCATGCTTATGCTCCTTCAATGGAGCTTTTAGAGCTTGTGCGCTTTTGCCGCACAGGTCGTAGCTGGGGACTTGCCGAACACCGTATGCGAGCCACGAATGGCTGCAAGCATACAACCAGGAAGGCAAGCTCAAACCAGAATGCAAAAGGTGTGTCACTCACCGCTTAACTGCCGCCTTGAAGGATTCCCGTGTCGCAGCCGTGAAGGAGAAGCCACCGTTGCCGCTCTACCGCCTCGCCGCCGCCGCCGCCGCCGCCGTGCCGCTACACAGTGCGCTCGATCGCTCTCTCACTCTCTCTCTCTCTCTCTCTCTCACACACACACACGCAGGAGAAGGAAACCAAGGAGATAAGGCAAGAGCACTCTTGTATTCACAACACATGAGAATGAGGATTTTAGGGTTACATTTGACTCTTATAGGTGACTTGGCCGTTCACACTTGGGCGCCCATACATGGCCGACCGACCCTAACCCTTATCCTACTGATATTCAAGGTGCGCCTCTCATCGGCGATCACCCAATCCCTTTATCCTTAACATATGGTGCCGACAAGCCCGGCCCATGACTCAGAATATTTAAATTAATGACGTAAAACATAGTACGTCTCAATGTCCGTCATGGGTTAACATGCCCCCCTTCCTGATGTAGATTCCGTCCTCGAAAGCTATGGTATGGTAAGCTCGATAGGGTTGTTGTGGTGGACCGTCTGCAAAATAGGGAAGTAGAGTGAAAGTATGCTGGATTTCAAAAGATATAAAGTGTATAAATTCAAGCATGTTAGACCACAATGGATGTTGCTATGAGAACTTAGTTTAAGTGTCACATGAATGAGCTAGTGTAGCAAATTAACAGGAGTTTAAAATTATTGAAAGTAAATCAAGAGTTAGCAAGGTGTCAAAGGTTAATCAAGGTTTATAACTGGCCTAAGTCAAGGAAAATAACCAAGCTTAATAAATAAACAGATGACCACACTGTGTCTACTCTAAGAACAAGTTAATACCACGAGCCTAGGGACACAAGAAACATCAGAGTTACAGGAGCCTTTTACCTTTATTTCTTTACACACGTGACAATTTTTATACACAATGGCGACCTTCCTAAGGCAAAACTAACATCGATCCTGGTACTATGTTTAACACAAGGCATCATCCAGGAATCTATTAGCTCACTTTAGGCAAGGCTACCCCCTATTAACTAAGGCATCGGTGTGGAGTAGAATACTCCTCGCCTACCAAGTATCAATAAGGCGATAGGCCAACATTAAAGCACATCATAGACTTGTATTGCCATTTATTGTAGGCTCTTTTTTTTTTAATATTTCTTTTGATCTTCGCTCCTGAACTATAATTTGTCTTGCATCCTTTCGACAAAGGGGTAAAAGCTATGTCCTAGAGATCAATGTGCGCTTTTGCCGCACAGGTCGTAGAGCTGGGGACTTGCCGGACACCGTATGCGAGCCACGAATGGCTGCAAGCATACAACCAGGGAAGGAAGCTCAAAACAAAATGCAAAAGGTGTGTCACTCACCGCTTAACCGCCACCTTGAAGGATTCCCGCGTCGCAGCCGTGAAGGAGGAGCCGCCGTCGCCGCTCTACCGCCTCGCCCCGTCGCCCATGCCGCTACACAGTGCGCTCGATCGCTCTCTCACTCTCTCTCTCTCTCTCTCTCACACACGCAGGAGAAGGAAATCAAGGAGATAAGGCAAGAGCACTCTTGTATTCACAACACATGAGAATGAGGATTTTAGGGTTACATTTGACTCTTATAGGTGACTTGGCCGTTCACACTTGGGCGCCCATACATGGCCGGCCGACCCTAACCCTTATCCTACTGATATCCAAGGTGCGCCTCTCATCGGTGATCACCCAATCCCTTTATCCTTAACATATGGTGCCGACAAGCCCGGCCCATGACTTAGAATATTTAAATTAATGACGTAAAACATAGTACGTCTCAATGTCCGCCATGGGTTAACATGCCCCCCTTCCTGATGTAGATTCCGTCCTCGGAAGCTATGGCATGGTAAGCTCGACAGGGTTGTTGTAGTGGACCGTCTGCAAAACAGGGAAGTAGAGTGAAAGTATGCTGGAATTCAAAAGATATAAAGTGTAGAAATTCAAGCATGTTAGACCACAATGGATGTTGCTATGAGAACTTAGTTTAAGTGTCACATGAATGAGCTAGTGTAGCAAATTAACAGGAGTTTAAAATTATTGAAAGTAAATCAAGAGTGAGCAAGGTGTCAAAGGTTAAACAAGGTTTATAACTGGCCTAAGTCAAGGAAAATAACCAAGCTTAATAAATAAACAGATGACCACACTGTGTCTACTCTAAGAACAAGTTTATACCACGAGCCTAGGGACACAAGAAACATTAGAGTGACAGGAGCCTTTTGCCTTTATTTCTTCACGCACGTGACAATTTTTATACACAATGGCGACCTTCCTAAGGTAAAACTAACATCGATCCTGGTACCATGTTTAACACAAGGCATTATCCAGGAATCTATTAGTTCACCTTAGGCAAGGCTACCCCCTACCAACCAAGGCATCGGTCTGGAGTAGAATACTCCTCGCCTACCAAGTATTAATAAGGCGATAGGCCAACATTAAAGCACATCATATACTTGTATTGCCATTTATTATAGGCTCTTTTTTTTGTTTTTTAAATAATTTCTTTTGATCTTCGCTCCTGAACTATAATTTGTCTTGCATCCTTTCGACAAAGGGGTAATAGCTATGTCCTAGAGGTCAACACACACATGGCCAAGTGTCAAACATTAAGATGGTTTGACCCTAGACCTAAGACAATCGTATTCCAAGGTTAACTAAAGACGTCATGCTGCCTAGGAATATTTCCAATAAAGTTAAGCTCGTTAATGATTTACACTAGCATGCAAGCAACTTCAAAAACTAAGTAGTACATTGGCAATTTCCATGTGGTCATGCATTATAGTTTATGCAATTGATTGAACAGTAAAAACGAAAGAGAGTGGGTATGGAAGAATTACACCTGTAAAATTGGAGATCTCCTTGATTTGAGGAGACAGCTTGCAATTTGATGTAGATATATTTTGATGAACGTTGCGGCAGTCTCAGGACTTGAAAGCGAAGAACCCACCTCAAACTTTTTTAACCTGTACAATCAACTAACAAGCACTATACCTCGAGAGGCACATCAGAGTGAAAATTTCAAGACTTGTTTAAGGAATCTAAACTAGAAAAAACTTAAAAACACTAACCTACCTACCAGTCACCACACTACTACTGACGATACGGTAAGAGGATGTTGTAGAGTCCTGGCTCTAGCCCTAAGGCTAAGCCTCTATCCGCATCATCCAAATAAATAAAATCAACCTCAGTAGTGCCATGAGTTTCATCCGTCCATTCATCATTGTCAGATATATCCTTTTCATTTTCCCATCCACATAGACTCATCAAGAATGTAACCATGCAAGGATAGTCATCTTGTGGAAAAGGAAAGCATTGGGCTATCGGGGATATGTCCTCTACGGAGTAGGGGTCAGTCATGGTCAATAGGCGAATTAGCCATTCTAATTTCTCAACATTTTCCTCTCTGGCTAGTACATCTATATGATCCCATTCAGTTTCAATTACAGGATAGCACATGTGGAATATCTGAGAAAGGTACAGATGATACCTCTCACCAAAGGTAGGAGTGGATGAAGTGTATGATGATCGGGCATCTGCCATATCTGCAAACACAGATATAGCATCAGTAGGTTTATGACAGGTCAATCTAGTTCTTGATTGTATACGGATATTTCTCTTGTTTTTGTGCTCTTGCTCTTTTTACTATTTTTTGTTTTTCTTTCTTTGTTTTTCTGTGTATGAAGCTATATATATACATCCCCTTGAATTTGGCAATTACATGGTCAGGGGAGAAGGCTAAGGAGGAAGCATTAGAATGTTGAACGTGAGTACATGCTCCCCCTTTCCTTGGGTAGATCATATTATTTGCAATGACGTTGCAGCCTCTTGGAACCAATTTGTCCAGCGAGTCATAGGTTGGGATGTGGGCAGATAGCTTTTTATGACCCTTGTGGCCACATCTAATTGTAGAGATGGTAGTGTACGCTCCCATTGACGAATGGAGGAAATGGTTTTCGACGATACTATTACAAGGGGAGACGTAGACTCATCGGTTTTTTGTTGGGTGTTGGCAAGAGTAGGTGTAGAGCATGGAGAAACTTCTATATCAGCGTGTGCCTGGCATGAGGAGCTAGAAGCTTCATGTGGCTCCCCCCTTCCTGAGCTAGGTGGTAATGATCGATATCGTTTGGGAATCCAAACTAACTCTGGAAGAAGTGGTGTGGAGCACTCTGTTACCTTTCCCTTACCACGATCTTGAATTATCATTGGGGTGGCAACAATTGGTTTGCAAGGTTTTACAGGTGATGTAGATGGATTCAGCTTATGTTTAGGGACCCAAATCTGGTCATTTCCCTCGTAGTACCCTTGGGCTACTAATAATTTTTTAGGGATCCATCGCGATGTTATATTGCCCTTTCTCGGGTGGGTAGATGCTTTCCTTTTACGAGGTTTCTTGGTGGCTGAACGAGATTGAGCAGGGAAAGTAGCTGTTAACGAAGCTTTGGGGACCCATTTGTATGTACTCTTTGGCATAGTAAGCGAAGCTTTAGGGACCACCTTGCCTGTTTCCACTCTTGGCGTTGAAGCGTTAGAGGGGTGGCAAACAATCAAAGATGGTTTTGCCACTGGACTTGGTGATTTTTTGTTATCCATCATTTTGTCCAGAGTGGATGGCTTAGGAGCGAGATTTTGAGCGATCAGACCTAGTGTTGGTTCTTGCGTCGTGACTCGTCTGGTTGCCCAATCGATATTGCATTTGGTGGCCATCATCCATTTGCGCCCTAAGTTTACACTCCCTTCCATGGTACCAGCAGGCATAACCAAAAAGCTTTGAATTATAGTTCCCTTGTCATAAGCAACCGGAGTGTGCAGAATTCCTGAGACAGGGGTTTTCTTCTTGTTGATTCCTTGAACTTGGATAGAGCTCTTGGATAAAGGTGGTTTTCCCAGTTGACACCACACGCCATATGATAGCAAATTGTGTTGAGCTCTTGTATCCAATAATGCATTATACAGCACCTCCCCGTAAGGACTCTGTAACTCAATTGGGTATCTTAGAGGTGGGTCAGATTCCAGTGCATCCTCCTCTGCTTCCTCGAAAAATACTTGCGTAATTCCCAAGTTGGCTTCTCGTTGTCTCCTAGCACGCTGTTGACGTTCTTTAGCTTCGACTCTTGCTTGTATCTTTTTAAGCTCAGCCTGTTCTTTAGCTACCTTCTTTTGATGGATTGCATGTAACTCCTCTTGGCTCAGGGGGTCATAGTATCGTTTGAATTTACTCCCATTAAGGAATCCAATGGTTTCAACTCCGTCGAGAGTCTCCACTCTGATGGTACCTTGCGGGGTAATTTCACATACTCTATATGGTCCCTTACCAGCATATTTGAGCTTCTTCTTTTCGTTTCGCACTCCATACATCAGGACTTTATCCCCAACCTTGATGTCCTTGTCCTTTAGATGGCGATCAAACCATTTTTTCCTTCTATCCTTTTCCACAAGGGCATTGTATACAGCCAATTGTCTTTCTTCGTTTAGCCGCTCAAGGATATACAGACGCTCTGCTAAGGGATTACCATCCCATCCCTCTTGAGTAGCAACACGAAGACTAGGAATGACAAATTCCCACGGCATGACTGCTTCTTGGCCATATACCATTTTGAATGGTGTGCAATTAATAGCCACTTTGTATGCAGTACGATAGGCCCATAAAGCTGTCGTAAGCTTTAGATCCCAATCCGTGCGATGAGCTTCGACTGTCTTTGTCAAAATAGAGATTAAAGTCTTGTTGGTACTCTCGGCTTGGCCATTCGCTTGCGGATAGTAAGGAGTAGATTTATGATGGGATATCATGAAATTTGTTGTGAGCTCCTTAATCACTTCATTTATAAAATGCGTACCATTGTCGCTCACAAGTTCCAAAGGACAACCGAATCGTGTGATGATATTTTCAAAGAGGAACTTGGCTGTTGTCCTCGCATCTGCCTTACGTGTCGCTTTTGCTTCAGCCCATTTGGTCATATAGTCAGTGGCCACAATAATATAGCGAGATTGTGTGTTTCGGGCCGCTGGACTAATTGGACCTACAAAGTCTAAACCCCACTTTTCAAATGGTTGGTTTACTTTGATTGGATGTAGGGGCATCTGATCTTTCCTCTGGGGTTTCTTGTATCGTTGGCATTCATCGCAACCCTTCACAAAGAGTGATGCATCTTGGAACATAGTGGGCCACCAATACCCTGATTGTAAGATCTTTCGCGCAGTTAAGTCTCCTGAGAAGTGACCACCGGGGCTACGCCCATATGTGCCTCTTGTAAAATGTATAGATACTCATCCTCTCGGGCACAACGCCTAAGAACGTCATCCTTTCCTCTTTTATAAAGAGTCCTAGCTATCAAGCAATAGGGTTCGCATTCTTTGATCAGCTTTCGAGCTAGATCTTTACGAAGCTCCTTGGGTGGAAAGCCATTAACCAAAAAGTTAACAATCTTCTCACTCCATTCAAGCATTGTCTCCACCATGAACAGGGAAGTGTCAGGTAAGTCATCATCAACTCCCGTAGGAGCTTCACCATTAGGTATGCGAGACAAATGATCAGCCATAATATGTTTTTTGCCAGGTCTCACAACAACAGTGAAATCAAACTCAAGAAGAATCAATAGCCATCGTGTGATTCTTCCTGTGGAGCATGGTTTGTTTACCAGATACAACAATGCTTGATGATCCACATAGAAAACAAACTTGGTGGCAAGAAGGTAATAACGAAATTTCCTTACTGCATATATCATAGCCAACCCTTCTCGCTCCGTAGTGGTGTAGTTCATCTCAGCATCGTTCAACTGGCGACTGGCAAAGCTAATGGGGTAGTCTAACTTGTGTTCTCCAGGTTGAGTTAACACACACCCAATAGCAAAATTTGATGCATCAATATGCACATGGAAGAGTAAATCCCAGTTAGGCATTCTCAAGATTGGAGCACTTGCCAAGGCCTTCTTTAATAGCTCATAGGCACGGTCACATTCTTCGGTCCAAATAAACTCGATGAGAAGCTTATACAATGGTCGAGCAATCTCGGCAAAGAAGAGAATAAACCTTCGATAATAACCAACATGGCCCATAAAGCGTTGGACTCCCTTGTAGTTGGTGGGTGGTGGCAGTTCCAGAATGACCTTGATTTTACTCTCGTCCGTGGAAATCCCATTTTTGGACACTATATGTCCTAAGATAACTCTGTGTTTAACCCAGAATTGGCATTTGAAAGGATTCAAGGAGATGCGATATAATCTACACCTTTCAAATATTTTTCGTAAACACATCAAGTGCTCATCCCAAGAGGAATGAACACAAAGATCATCTAAGAAAGCTTCACAGAAGTCCCTTAGATATTCCTTAAAGGCAGTGTTTATCAATCGTTGGAATGTTGCAGGTGCGTTGGTCAAGCCAAAAGCCATGACGCGAAAAGCAAACACTCCAAACTCCGTGATAAATGCTGTTTTAGCTTGGTCCTCAACTGCAATTGTGATCTGATTGTAACCCGAGTACCCATCTAAAAAGCTATATGCCTCCTTGCCTATCTAAACCAGTCCAGCAACGTCCCTACCCAATGAATCCTAAGTATGCAAAGATTGTACAAGAGGAAATTGAAAAGCTTGTAAAATGTGGATTCATATACCCTATTGAGCACTCAGAATGGGTTTCTCCGATAGTCATCGTACCAAAGAAGAATGGGAAACTCAGAGTGTGCGTTGATCTCAAAAAGGTTAATGCAGCCACCAAAAGGAATCATTACCCCTTGCCATATTCTGAACATGTGCTTGAAAGAGTGGCAGGCAAAGAGGCATATAGCTTTTTAGATGGGTACTCGGGTTACAATCAGATCACAATTGCAGTCGAGGACCAAGCTAAAATAGTATTTATCACGGAGTTTGGAGTGTTTGCCTTTTGCGTCATGGCTTTTGGCTTGACCAATGCACCTGCAACATTCCAACAATTGATAAACACGGCCTTTAAGGAATATCTAAGGGACTTCTGTGAAGCTTTCTTAGATGATCTTTGTGTTCATTCCTCTTGGGATGAGCACTTGATGTGTTTACGAAAAATATTTGAAAGGTGTAGATTATATCGCATCTCATTGAATCCTTTCAAATGCCAATTCTGGGTTAAACACGGAGTTATCTTAGGGCATATAGTGTCCAAAAATGGGATTTCCACTGACGAGAGTAAAATCAAGGTCATTCTGGAATTGCCACCACCCACCAACTACAAGGGAGTCCAACGGTTTATGGGCCACGTTGGTTATTATCGAAGGTTTATTCTCTTCTTCGCCGAGATAGCTCGACCATTGTATAAGCTTCTCATCGAGTTTATTTGGACCGAAGAATGTGACCGTGCTTATGAGCTATTAAAGAAGGCCTTGGCGAGTGCTCCAATCTTGAGAATGCCTAACTGGGATTTACTCTTCCATGTGCATATTGATGCATCAAACTTTGCTATTGGGTGTGTGTAACTCAACCTGGAGAACACAAGCTAGACTATCCCATTAGCTTTGCCAGTCGCCAGTTGAACGATGTTGAGATGAACTACACCACTACGGAGTGAGAAGGGTTGGCAATGATATATGCAGTAAGGAAATTTCGTTATTACCTCCTTGCCACCAAGTTTGTTTTCTATGTGGATCATCAAGCATTGTTGTATTTGGTAAACAAACCATGCACCACATGAAGAATCACACGATGGCTATTGATTCTTCTTGAGTTTGATTTCACTGTTGTTGTGAGACCTGGCAAAAAACATGTTATGGCTGATCATTTGTCTCGCATACCTAATGGTGAGGCTCCTATGGGGGTTGATGATGACTTACCTGACACTTCCCTGTTCATGGTGGAGACAATGCCTGAATGGAGTGAGAAGATTATTAACTTTTTGGTTAATGGCTTTCCACCCAAGGAGCTTCGTAAAGATCTAGCTCGAAAGCTGATCAAAGAATGCGAACCCTATTGCCTGATAGCAGGGACTCTTTATAAAAGAGGAAAGGATGACGTTCTTAGGCGTTGTGCCCGAGAGGATGAGTATCTATACATTTTGCAAGAGGCACATATGGGCGTAGCCGGTGGTCACTTCTGAGGAGACTTAACTGTGCGAAAGATCTTACAATCGGGGTATTGGTGGCCCACTATGTTCCAAGATGCATCACTCTTTGTGAAGGGTTGCGATGAATGCCAACGATACAAGAAACCCCAACAGAAAGATCAGATGCCCCTACATCCAATCAAAGTAAACCAACCATTTGAAAAGTGGGGTTTAGACTTTGTAGGTCCAATTAGCCCAGCGGCCCGAAACACACAATCTCGCTATATTATTGTGGCCACACTGACTATATGACCAAATGGGCTGAAGCGAAAGCGACACGTAAGGCAGATGCGAGGACAACAGCCAAGTTCCTCTTTGAAAATATAATCACACGCTTCGGTTGTCCTTTTGACCTTGTGAGCGACAATGGGACGCATTTTATAAATGACGTGATTAAGGAGCTCACAACAAATTTCATGATATCCCATCATAAATCTACTCCTTATTATCCGCAAGCGAATGGCCAAGCCGAGAGTACAAACAAGACATTAATCTCTGTTCTGACAAAGACTGTTGAAGCTCATCGCACGGATTGGATCTAAAGCTTACGACAGCTTTATGGGCCTATCGTACTACATACAAAGTTAATTGCACACCATTCAAAATGGTATATGGCCAAGAAGCAGTCATGCAATGGGAATTTGTCATTCCTAGTCTTCGTGTTGCTACTCAAGAGGGTTGGGATGGTAATCCCTTAGTACAGCGTCTATATATCCTTGAGCGGCTAAACGAAGAAAGACAATTGGCTGTATACAATGCCTTGGTGGAGAAGGATAGAAGGAAAAAATGGTTTGATCGCCACCTCAAGGACAAGGACATCAAGGTTGGGGATAAAGTCCTAATGTATGGAGTGCGTAACGAAAAGAAGAAGCTCAAATATGCTGGTAAGGGACTGTATAGAGTATGTGAAATTACCCCGCAAGGTACCATCAGAGTGGAGACTCTCAACGGAGTTGAAACCATTGGATTCCTTAATGGGAGTAAATTCAAAAGATACTATGACCCCCTAAGCCAGGAGGAGTTACATGCAATCCATCAAAAGAAGGCAGCTAAAGAACAAGCTGAGCTTAAAAAGATACAAGCGAGAGTCGAAGCCAAAGAACGTCAACAGCATGCTAGGCGACAACGAGAAGCCAACTTGGGAATTACGCAAGTATTTTTCGAGGAAGCAGAGGAGGATGCACTGGAATCTGACCCACCTCTAAGATACCCAATTGAGTTACAGAGTCCTTACGGGGAGGTGCTGTATAATGCATTATTGGATACACGAGCTCAACACAATTTGCTATCATATGGCGTGTGGTGTCAACTGGGAAAACCACCTTTATATCCAAGAGCGCTATCCAAGTTCAAGGAATCAACAAGAAGAAAACCCCTATCTCAGGAATTCTGCACACTCCGGTTGCCTATGACAAGGGGACCGTAATTCAAAGCTTTTTGGTTATGCTTGCGGGTACCATGGAAGGGACTGTAAACTTAGGGCGCAAATGGATGATGGCCAAGTGCAATATCGATTGGGCAACTAGACGAGTCACAACGCAAGAACCAACACTAGGTCTGACCGCTCAAAATCCCGCACCTAAGTCATCCACTCAAATGTTAGATAATGAAAAATCACAAAGTCCAGTGGCAAAACCACCTTTGATTGTTTGTCACCCCTCTAACACTTCAACACCAAGAGTGGAAACAGGCAAGGTGGTCTCTAAAGCTCCGCTTACTATGCCAAAAAACACATACAAATGGGTCCTAAAAGCTTCGTTAAGAGCTACTTCCCCTGCTCAATCTCGTTCAGACAACACGAAGCCTCGTAGGAGGAAAGCAGCTACCCACTCGAGAAAGGGCAATGTAACATTGCGTTGGATCCCTAAAAAATTATTAGTAGCCCAAGGGTACTACGAGGGGAATGACCAGATTTGGGTCCCTAAACATAAGCTGAATCCCTCTACATCACCTGTAAAACCTTGCAAACCAATTGTTGCCACCCCAATGACAATTCAAGACCGTGGTAAGGGAAAGGTAACAGAGTGCTCCGCACCACTTCTTCCAGAGTTAGTTTGGATTCCCAAACGATATCGATCATTACCACCTAGCTCAGGAAGGGGGGAGCCACATGAAGCTTCTAGCTCCTCATGCCAGGTACACACTCATATAGAAGTTTCTACATGCTCTACACGTACTCTTGTCAACACCCAACAAAAAACCGATCTTTGCAATTGGATGTGGCCACGAGGGTCATAAAAAGCTATCTGCCCACATCACAACCGATGACCCGCTGGACAAATTGGTTCCAAGAGGCTGCAACATCATTGCAAATAATATGATCTACCCAAGGAAAGGGGGAGCATGTACTCACGCTCGACATTCTAATGCTTCCTCCTTAACCTTCTCCCCTGACCATGTAATTGCCAAATTCAAGGGGATGTATATATATAGCTTCATACATTTAAAAAAACAAAACAAAGAAAAGAAAAACAAAAAATAGTAAAAAGAGCAAGAGTACAAAAAGAGAAGAAATATCCGTATACAATCAAGAACTAGATTAACCTGTCTCACAAACCTACTGATGCTATATCTGTGTTTGCAGATATGGCAGATGCACGATCATCATACACTTCATCCACTCCCACCTTTGGTGAGAGGTATCATCTGTACCTTTCTCAGATATTTCACACGTGCTATCCTGTAACTGAATGGGATCATATAGATGTACTAGCCAGAGAGGAAAATGTTGAGGAATTAGAATGGCTAATTCGTCTATTGACCATGACTGACCCCTACTCCGTAGAGGAAATATCCCCGATAGCCCAATGCTTTCCTTTTCCACAAGATGACTATCCTCGCATGGTTACATTCTTGATGAGTTTATGCAAATGGGAAAATGAAAAGGAAATATCTGACAATGATGAATGGACGGATGAAACTCATGGCACTACTGAGGTTGACTTTATTTATTTGGATGATGCGGATAGAGGCTTAGTCTTAGGGCTAGAGCCAGGACTCTACAATATCCTCTTACCGTATCCTCAGTAGTAGTGTGGTGACTGGTAGGTAGGTTAGTGTTTTCAATTTTTTCTAGTTTGGATTCTTTTAAACGAGTCTTTAATTTTTCACACTGATGTGCCTCTCGAGGTATAGTGCTTGTTAGTTGATTGTACAGGTTAAAAAGTTTGAGGTGGGTTCGCTTTCAAGTCCTGAGACTGCCGCAACGCTCATACATAAATATCTCATCAAATTGCGGGCATTTCTCTCATCGCATCTCCAAAATACAGGTGTAATTCTTCCATACCCACTCTCTTTCGTTTTTTCTGTTCAATTAATTGCATGAACTATAATGCATGACCACATGAAAATTGTCAATGTAATACTTAGTTTGTGAAGTTGCTTGACGTGCTAGTGTAAATCATTACTGAGCTTAACCTTATTGGATATATTCCTGAGAATGCATGGTGTCTTTAGTTAACCTTGGAATACGATTGTCTTAGGTCTAGGGTCAAACCATCTTAATGTTTGACACCTGGCCATGTGTGTGTTGACTGTTAACCCATGGCGGACATTGCGACGTACTATGTTTTACGTCATTAATTTAAATATTCTGAGTCATGGGCCGGGCTTGTCGGCACCATATGTTAAGGATAAAGGGATTGGGTGATCGCCGATGAGAGGCGCACCTTGGATATCAGTAGGATAAGGGTTAGGGTCGGCCGGCCATGTATGGGCGCCCAAGTGTGAACGGCCAAGTCACCTATAAGAGTCAAATGTAACCCTAAAATCCTCATTCTCATGTGTTGTGAATACAAGAGTGCTCTTGCCTTATCTCCTTGATTTCCTTCTCCTGCGTGTGTGTGAGAGAGAGAGAGAGAGAGTGAGAGAGCGATCGAGCGCACTGTGTAGCGGCACGGGCGGCGGGGCGAGGCGGTAGAGCGGCGACGGCGGCGGCTCCTCCTTCACGGCTGCGACGCGGGAATCCTTCAAGGCGGCGGTTAAGCGGTGAGTGACACACCTTTTGCATTCTGTTTTGAGCTTCCTTCCCTGGTTGTATACTTGCAGCCATTCATGGCTCGCATACGGTGTCCGGCAAGTCCCCAGCTACCTGTGCGGCAAAAGCGCACATTTTTGGCGCCGCTGCCGGGGAGTTGCCCTGCACCAAGCTCCAGTTTGCAGCTCGGCTGCTGCGTGAAGTTTAATCTGCACTGTAAGAAAGCGACTGTGTGTTTGTTGTTGAGGTGTTTCTGTGGTTTTCAATCTCTGTTTCTGCAATTTGTCTTCTGCATTTCTGTTTCTTTTGTTATTTTTTCGCTCCGCGCGTGTGGGCGTGCATTCTGTTATCTGGTTTTCTGCGCGTGTGAGGGGGGATTTCTGAATCCCCAGATCTGTGCTGTGTGTGCGAACTGCGCCGCGGCCAAGGCTGAACCCTAAGGAAACCCTAGAAAACTTATCTCACAAAAAAAACAGAAAATAAAAAATTATAAAAATTATAAAAAATAAAAAAGAAAAAATTAAATTTTATTTTCAAAGAAAGAACCGAACGTGTGGAGAGGAAAGATTTTCTAATTGGAGAAAAAATTTTAAAAAAAAATAGAAAATAAAAAATTATAAAAATTATAAAAAATAAAAAAGAAAAAATTAAATTTTATTTTCAAAGAAAGAACCAAACGTGTGGAGAGGAAAGATTTTCTAATTGGAGAAAAAAATTTTGAAAAGAAAGAACCCCAATTGACCCACAACCCCGGCCTCGGTCTCGGTCTCGGTCTTTTGATATATATATATAGGAGAGTGAGCCTCCATAGCTTTCTTTCAAGTGAGAGCTTATGGGAAGTCGTGCCCTATATGTAGCCCACTCCCCAAGGAGTAAAGTGAGCATGTGGGATAAAGCCCTCACCCTTTCCTCCACAAGCAAATAGGCTTTTGCCCCTTCCCCCCAAAGGAAACGGATTGTTTTGAGAACTACAGGAGCTCTAGATAGGCGAACACGGTGCTGTAAAGCACACTAGGACCCTTTAAACGATACGCTCGTTTCGAGCTATCACACGCCCTAGTCCAGGTTCGACCATAAGTAGGGGGGTCAAAAACGGGTTAAAAACAATCTAAAAACAAGTAAAAACGGGGTGCGAAATACCTACGTCATTTGCCAACATACTCAGACCAACGCCAACTCCTATCAACCAGGCTATCCCAGAAGTGCCTCCACCAACTATGCCTGCTCACTTAGGTGATCTCGCAGCATTTGCTCAGACGATCGGACGATCCATTGCAGAAAACATGCGGGGCATGCCTGAGAGAGAACCTAGAAGCAAGGCAGTACAAGTGGCTAAACTCACTCAAAACTTCAGTGGTAACGAGGATGTTAGGAAGCACATTGAAGTCTTTGAACACGTGTGTGATTCCTTGGAAGAGCACAATGAGTTGCATAAGTGTAAAGCCTTAGGCTTAACCTTGAGTGGGAAGGCCGGAGATTGGTATCGAACCTTAAGGGTTGAAGAGCGCACTCACTACCCCACTCTCAAGAGATTGTTCTTGAAAGAATACATACGCGAGGGTGTGCTTTAGGGGGTAGCATCTCAACTTCAAAAAGCTGAACGCGAGGAAGGGGAGTCAGTGAGAGACTTTATAAGTCGATTGAAGCATCTAAATTCTCGCTGCACTCCTGATGAACACTTCAATAACAACCAACTCCTCGATAGATTCATCTGAGGATTGCGCCACGAGGACATTTACAATGGCCTAGTCATTAGAGGTCTTACAACGTGGGAAGCAGTCACTGCCAATGCAATCCAGTTAGAAGACAACTTAATGATTGCAGGTAAAAAGGTGTCTTCAGAAACAAAATCCGTTAGTTCGCAAGTATCTGGGCACGAGCCAATGACGGCGAAACCTATTTCCAAGGAGCCCAAGATATCTGAAATGTCTGTGACCGACCTTACTAAGGCTCTCCAAGAATACTTTAGGGGTAATCGAGCTCCTCAAAATAGCCATATGTACCCAAGGAGAGAGCAACAATGGTGTTCGGTGTGCTTAGGACCACATAGCACGAGTGAATGTCCCACATTCAGGGTCAAATTCAATGGGAATTGCAATGCATGTGGTAAGTATGGCCATCAATCTAAAGATTGCCTAACACTTAAGCGAATGTTGGCAAACCAGGCACCACTAGCTTGGTCAAACACACCTCAAGTACCCGCGCTAATGCCTGCACAACCTGTCGAGCAACCGTCACAGCACATAGTTCCAAGGAATCCGAATGTAGTCCAGTCTGTGCCATTACCACCGCCAGTGCTAGGACCACAACCTCCACATCCAAGGATTACCCCTGTAAACCAGATGGGTTGTGAGTCACATAGTGCATGTGGGGATTATGAAGAGGAGATAGACCCCACTGCTCCATATGGGATTGATACGTTTGAAATGATTCCCCAGTACTACATGGAGGATCATTTCGGGCAAGTCAAGCCTGTATATCAAGCGGCTACTCTTGCCACAAGAGGGCAAAACCTTAATACCTTGGCGAGGAGACCACCTCTTCAATGCTATGATTGTGGTGGACCGCATCGTGTAGCGGAGTGCCCTAATAGGCTACAAAAGATCGCTACTCAAATGCAACCAAATCAAGGGAGCACATCGGGAATGCCGGTACTTACATGTAATCGTTGTGGCATAGATCATCTGATTGCTCAATGTCCACATAATCCTAATGCACCCAAGATTACGCCATTGAATTTGGTTGAGGTCACCAACCAAGCACGAGGAACCACACCTGTTGTACCCGCGAATGTAGTTACACGGTCAATGCTTCAAAATCAAAACTACATTCTTGAAGAGAGGGATACTGCATCAATCGCTCAGGCAAAGAAAAAGAAAACACGGCGGAAGAGATCGCTTAATGCCACGAGCTCCAAGCCCAATTCAAAGACCAACATAGGGACAGGAGACGACCCCGTGTATATGAATGATCCTGAAGACGATTCTGATTCAATAGAAACCATGGGGACCAAAGCCACTACTTAAGGGAGGAACCCACACGGGAGCTCAATGAAGGAGAATTAAGCGAGTACATAAATAAGGGGAAACAGAAGGAAACTTCCTCGGCCCCACAACCAAGTCAGTTAATGCACTCTCGACCACCCAAATTGACTGAGACTCCCCAAGACAAGCCACGTGGGCCAAAAACCCTCAAGAAAAAGATTGGTACTTACCCAAACCCAATTGAGGAGATTGAACAAGTGCAACACTTAAGGGGTTTGGTGGAAGAAACACAAAGAGAACTGGAGCCAAACCCGAGAAAAATCAAAATTCCAGACACAGTGTTTCCTACGCAAGTTCAACCTCACAGGAACCATAAACCGTTAGCGATACCTAGTATCATTCGGGAAGAAAGTGAGGATAGGACATCAGGAAGTGGGCAACCACCCTTTTTGCTTGAAAGAATGTTTAGCGAGGGAATTCCTGACCCCATCGAAGAGGAAGTGATTCCATCTTCACCAATCCCTAGTCAAGGGGCGATGTCTCGAAAAGTACCATTGAATGTGTCCAAGCTAATGGATTTCATGTCCTCTGAGATCAGAACCACGATCATATCCAAATTATACGGAGATCCTGAGCTATTCTTAGCTCTTCGGGCATTTCTCAATGGAGAACTAAAGGCGGGGCTACCACAATTTGCAAATATGGATAGACCCGACACACTTCAAGATGAAGGGGAGCATTGGGATCTACAACCCAACCTAGATGAAAACTCGGTCGTTGAAATACCTGTTAACAAGTTGGGACAGTACTTTGAAGGGGACGAATCTAATGCCACCCTCCCCATTACTACCAAGGGATTAACTCTAAAGGGAATCCTTGATGGTGGTGCTGGTGTGAGCATTGTGACTAAAAACTGTTGGGAATCTATGGGAAGACCTCACCTTGAAGTCACAAACATAGTGGTTAAGATGGCAAACGGAACCATAGCTAAACCTATTGGAATGTTAAGGGACCTTAAGATCAAGATCCTGGGATACAAGGTAAAACATACCTTCATTGTAATGGATTTCTCCAAGCATCCTATGTCATATCAAATGATCTTAGGATGTCCTTTCATGAGGGAAGCACAAATGGTACATGACTGGTCGAAAAACCATGTCTATCTACAATTCCAGGACTCTGTCATTCGAGTTGATCTTGAGAATGGTCGTGCACATCCTTTAGGAAGCAAGGTTATCATTGATAATCGATCAGATACCACTATTCACTCCGCCCCATTAAGGTATTGCTATACATGCAAAAAAGAGACTGATGATGGGAAAGATTCTCCTTACATGGATGTCCTACCGGGTATGACTGAGTCGGATAACGTGGATTGGGTACACCTAGCGGCAACCATAGACACATGGGGAAATAGAGGCACAAGTTGGGTAACACCTAAGGGGCAAGATATGCCACCGTTAGTGCCAATAAACGTGATAGGTGTTATGCACTTGACTCCTGATGGCAAGAAAGTGGCAAACTCAACTGACAGTAGCGAAGACTCTGACCAATGTAACTCTGAGTATGAATCTCAAAACCAAACTGACTCTGATGGTGGGGATGAATCAAATATTCACCCAAATGTGGAAGCAATGTGCTCAAGGCCTAGGACGGTGACCTTCTACAGTTCATCCGAAAGTGAAGATCGACCAAGTGAGTCCGAATCGGATAGAAACAAAAATCAAAAACTTGGTAAGAAGGAAACGAGACATAAGCGCCAACGCTATCGAGCTAATGTACGAACTGCAATAAATAAGGAGAGATCCACTGCAGAATGGCTTAGTTATGTAGGAGCCATTGACGCTCATCGGAAGATAGCGGATAATTGGGGACAATACCTCCAAAGTGTCATGTGGTGTATTCCGCAACCTCATGACGTCGCCCAATTAGAAATCGAAGAGAAGCCAAAACTAAGTCGTACTGCAAGAAGGCGGCAAAACCAAGAGTTGGCTCAACAACAAAAGGAGGCGAAATTAAAAGAAAAAAACCGGGCACAACAAGAACCAGTAGACTTACACCCCGCACCCGAGCATTTCAAATCATTCACCACAGGGGAACGTAAAGTAGTCTACACAAAAGCCCAACGAACGCCTACCAATGGGAGCAGCGGTGTCTACGATGGCCCTGCGGTAGTCAAGGAGATAGACTTAGCAGATCCGGGTGAGGAGTCTAAACCAGTTTTTATTGCTCAAGACCTCACCAAGGCGGAAGAAGCTGCACTTACGAAGCTTCTTAAAGAATTCAAGGATATATTTGCTTGGACATATCATGATATGAAGGGTGTTCCACCCTCGGTGGTGCAACACACGATTCCAATGATTAGCACTGCTAAACCAGTCCAGCAACGTCCCTACCCAATGAATCCTAAGTATGTAAAGATTGTACAAGAGGAAATTGAAAAGCTGGTAAAATGTGGATTCATATACCCAATTGAGCACTCAGAATGGGTTTCTCCGATAGTCATCGTGCCAAAGAAGAATGGGAAACTCAGAGTGTGCGTTGATCTCAAAAAGGTTAATGCAGCCACCAGACATTGGAATCGTGTGTTGCACCACCGAGGGTGGAACACCCTTCATATCATGATATGTCCAAGCAAATATGTCCTTGAATTCTTTAAGAAGCTTCGTAAGTGCAGCTTCTTCCGCCTTGGTGAGGTCTTGAGCAATAAAAACTGGTTTAGACTCCTCACCCGGATCTGCTAAGTCTATCTCCTTAACTACCGCAGGGCCATCGTAGACACCGCTACTCCCATTTCGTTGGGCTTTTGTGTAGACCACTTTACGTTCCCCTGTGGTAAATGATTTAAAATGCTCGGGTGCGGGGTGTAACTCTACTTGTTCTTGTTGTGCCAGGCTTTTTTCTTTCAATTCCGCTTCCTTTTGCCGTTGAGCCAACTCTTGGTTTTGTCGCCTTCTTGCAGTACGACTTAGTTTTGGCTTCTCTTCGATTTCTAATTGAGCGACGTCATGAGGTTGCACAATACACCACATGACACTTTGGAGGTATTGTCCAATTATCCGCTGGGTTGTTGCAAGATCAGGGTGTCCAGTTTTATCCAGTTTATGCTGGACTGGGATGCTTGGAGAGCAAGTTTTGGGGGGCAAGGTACTTAAAATGAGATCAAGAAAATAATAGAAAATACGCTTGCCCTTAAATTAACCCAATATAACTTAAATTAATATAAATTAGTCTAATTAATCAAAATTAATAAAAAATATGATGAAATGATAAAAAAATGATCTTTCCATACTTGGAGTGGTCCAATTTATTTTTCCATAGATGCACCATTACAAGCACACTAGTCTCTATAGGTTTTATATGATTCACATCAAAAATGTAATTTTACTAATTAGATTATTAATATTTGCAGGCCTTCTGATAGTCTGGAAGAATTTTAAAAAAGAGATCATTAAAAATCCAACCATTGGATTTGTAATTTTTACTAACCACCACATTCTTCTAATGTCTTAGTATCTACCCACTCTTTTTATCTACAAGATTGAGGATTTTAAGTGGTAGTTATTGTGGGTACAAAAAGTGGCGTATATTATAACACTTTAAAGACCTTGAAATATTTAAAGATAATAGACAAATATCTTAAAATTTTCTCAAAAAATCAAGTTAAGCTCCATATTATGTGAAGATCTAAGGTACAAAGTGGGAATCTCATATGAGTTTATATGTTAAAGATATTAGCATTTTATGGAATCAGTTCAAATTTGGGACGGGGTGTATACATTGACTTTGTACCTAAGAAAATAAGGACTCTTGACTATCTAATGCTTAATCAAATTATGCAACTATATTTCCAACTTTGAATATGATGTTCCCACAAAAGAACTTGAAACAAAATTCCTTCATTTACTAGGAGAGATTAGCCACTAAATGTAAACAAATGCCTGTTTTTTTACTGTTTACATGGTGCCTGAGTGGACAAAACTAGGCACCCTGATCTTGCAACCACCCCGCTATCTTCCGATGAGCATCAATGGCTCCTACATAACTAAGCCATTCTGCAGTGGATCTCTCCTTGTTTATTGCAGTTCGTACATTAGCTCGATAGCGTTGGCGCTTATGTCTCGTTTTCTTCTTACCAAGTTTTTGATTTTTGTTTCTATCAGATTCGGACTCACTTGGTCGATCTTCACTTGTGTCCCCCTCACTTTCGGATGAACTGCAGGAGGTCACTGTCCTAGGCCTTGAGCACCTTGCTTCCACATTTGGGTGAATATTTGATTCATTTTTCCCATCAGGCTCAGGGTCAGTTTCTTCTTGAGATTCATACTCATAGTTGCATTGGTCAGAGTCTTCGCTACTTTCAGTGTCGGTGGAGTTTGCCACGTTCTCGCCATCAGGAGTCAAGTGCATAACACCTATCATGTTTATTGGCACTAACGGTGGCATATCTTGCCCCTCAGTAGGTGTTACCCAACTTGTGCCTCTATTTTCCCATGTGTCTATGATTGCCGCTAGGTGTACCCAATCCACGTTATCCGACTCAATCATACCCGGTAGGACATCCATGTAAGGAGAATCCTTCCCATCATCAGTCTCTTTTTTACATGTATAGCAATACCTTAATGGGGCGGAGTGAATAGTGGTATCCAATCGATTATCAATGATAACCTTGCTTCCTAAAGGATGTGCACGACCATTTTCAAGATCAACTCGAATGACCGAGTCCTGGAATTGTAGGTAGATATGGTTTTTCGACCAATCATGCACCATTTGTGCTTCCCTCATGAAAGGACGTCCTAAGATCATTTGATATGACATAGGATGCTTGGAGAAATCCATTACAATGAAGGTATGTCGTACCTTGTATCCCAGAACCTTGATCTTAAGGTCCCTTAACATTCCAATAGGTTTAGCAATAGTTCCGTTTGCCATCTTAACCACTATGTTTGTGACTTCGAGGTGAGGTCTCCCCATAGATTCCCAACAATTTTTAGTCACAATGCTCACTCCAGCACCACCATCAAGGATTCCCTTTAGAGTTAATCCCTTGGTAGTAATGGGGAGGGTTACATTAGATTCGTCACCTTCAAAGTACTGTCCCAACTTGTTAACAGGTATTTCAACGACCGAATCTTCATCTAAGTTGGGTTGTAGATCCCAATGTTCCCCTTCATCTTGAAGCGTGTCGGGTCTATCCATATTTGCAAATTGTGGTAGCCCCGCCTTTAGTTCTCCATTGAGAAATGCCCGAAGAGCTAAGAATAGCTCAGGATCTCCGTATAATTTGGATATGATCGTGGTTCTGATTTCAGAGGACATGAAATCCATTAGCTTAGACACATTCAACGGTACTTTTCGAGACATCGCCCCTTGACTAGGGATTGGTGAAGATGGAATCACTTCCTCTTCGATGGGGTCAGGCATTCCCTCACTAAACATTCTTTCAAGCAAAAAGGGTGTTTGCCCACTTCCTGATGTCCTATCCTCACTTTCTTCCCGAATGATACTAGGTATAGCTAACGGTTTATGGTTCCTGTGAGGCTGAACTTGCGTAGGAAACACTATGTCTGGAATTTTGATTTTTCTCGAGTTTGGCTCCAGTTCTCTTTGTGTTTCTTTCACCAAACCCCTTAAGTGTTGCACTTGTTCAATCTCCTCAACTGGGTTTGGGTAAGTACCAATCTTTTTCTTGAGGGTTTTTGGCCCACGTGGCTTGTCTTGGGGAGTCTCAGTCAGTTTGGGTGGTCGAGAGGGCATTAACTGACTTGGTTGTGGGACCGAGGAAGTTTCCTTCTGTTTTCCCTTATTTATGTACTCGCTTAATTCTCCTTCATTGAACTCCCCAGTGGGTTCCTCCCTTAAGGTAGTGGCTTTGGTCCCCATGGTTTCTATTGAATCAGAATCATCTTCAGGATCATTCATATACATGGGGTCGTCTCCTGTCCCTATGTTAGTCTTTGAACTAGGCTTGGAGCTCGTGGCATTAAGCGATCTCTTTCGCCGTGTTTTCTTTTTCTTTGCCTGAGCGATTGATGTAGTATCCCTCTCTTCAAGAATGTAGTTTTGATTTTGAAGCATTGACCGTGTAACTACATTCGCGGGTACAACGGGTGTGGTTCCTCGTGCTTGGTTGGTGACCTCAACCAAATTCAATGGCGTAATCTTGGGTGCATTAGGATTATGTGGACATTGAGCGATCAAATGATCTATGCCACAACGATTACATGTAAGTACCGGCATTCCCGATGTGCTCCCTTGATTTGGTTGCATATGAGTAGCGATCTTCTGTAGCCTATTAGGGCACTCTGCTACACGATGCGGTCCACCACAATCGTAGCATTGAAGAGGTGGTCTCCTCGCCAAGGTATTAAGGTTTTGCCCTCTTGTGGCGAGAGCAGCCGCTTGATATACAGGCTTGACTTGCCCGAAATGATCCTCCATGTAGTACTGGGGAATCATTTCAAACGTATCAATCCCATATGGAGCAGTGGGGTCTATCTCCTCTTCATAATCCCCACACGCACTATGTGACTCACAACCCATCTAGTTTATTGGGGTAATCCTTGGATGTGGAGGTTGTGGTCCTAGCACTGGCGGTGGTAATGGCATAGACTGGACTACATTAGGATTCCTTGGAACTATGTGCTGTGATGGTTGCTCGACAGGTTGTGCAGGCATCAGCGCGGGTACTTGAGGTGTGTTTGACCAGGCTAGTGGTGCCTGATTTGCCAACATTCGCTTAAGTACTAGGCAATCCTTAGATTGATGGCCGTACTTACCACATGCATTGCAATTCCCATTGAATTTGACTCTGAATGTGGGACATTCACTCGTGCTATGTGGTCCTAAGCACACCGAACACCATTGTTGCTCTCTTCTTGGGTACATATGGCTATTCTGAGGAGCTCGATTACCCCTAAAGTATTCTTGGAGAGCCTTAGTAAGGTCGGTCAGACATTTCAGATATCTTGGGCTCCTTGGCAATAGGTTTCACCGTCATTGGCTCGTGCCCAGATACTTGCGAACTAATGGATTTTGTTTCCGAAGACACCTTTTTACCTGCAATCATCAAGTTGTCTTCTAACTGGATTGCATTGGCAGTGACTGCTTCCCACGTTGTAAGACCTCTAATGACTAGGCCATTGTAAATGTCCTCGTGGCGGCGCAATCCTCGGATGAATCTATCGAGGAGTTGGTTGTTATTGAAGCGTTCATCGGGAGTGCAGCGAGAATTTAGATGCTTCAATCGACTTATAAAGTCTCTCACTGGCTCCCCTTCCTCACGTTCAGCTTTTTGGAGTTGAGATGCTACTCCCCAAAGCACACCCTCACGTATGTATTCTTTCAAGAACAATCTCTTGAGAGTGGGGTAGTGAGTGCGCTCTTCAACCCTTAAGGTTCGATACCAATCTCCGGCCTTCCCACTCAAGGTTAAGCCTAAGGCTTTACACTTATGCAGCTCATTGTGCTCTTCCAAGGAATCACACACGTGTTCGAAGACTTCAATGTGCTTCCTAACATCCTCATTGCCACTAAAGTTTTGAGTGAGCTTAGCCACTTGTACTGCCTTGCTTCTAGGTTCTCTCTCAAGCATACCCCGCATGTTTTCGGCAATAGATCGTCCGATCGTCTGAGCAAACGCTGCGAGATCACCTAGGTGAGCAGGCATAGCTGGTGGAGGCACTTCTGGGATAGCCTGGCTGATAGGAGTTGGCGTTGGTCTGAGTATGTTGGCAAATGACGTAGGATATGATATGTGGCTAGGCCTAGCTCCTCTTGGATAAGGGTGGTGATAAGGCGGTCATGGAGCATACGCCATTGGCATACTAAGAGGCGTAGGAGCTACATGAGCATGAGTAGCGATAGGTACATATGGTCGATAGGCACTGGCACGCGCTGTTGTAGGTACTGTTCCACTAGGTAGCGACGTCGTACTAACTACAGCGGTAACAGGTGCACCTTCCGTCATGCTCATCATTGGGGTAGGCATTGTGGATTCCTTAATGGAAAGTTGAGCCAAGGTTGGAAAACTAAAGTTACTGCTCGTGGGCTCAACCTGCATTGAGACTCCAGGCGAAACAACATACGAAGGGTCTATGGGACTCACCGAGGGAGTCTCCAAATTGTGATAGGGTTGGTTGTTTGGCCTTGCCCGTATCCAAAAATCTCATAGGGCCAGTGGAAACTAAGTTCACTCCCCTATTTTGGCTCTCAACTTGGATAATTCTATGAATAACCTCACATATCATTTGTTATTGCTCCTCTAGATTAGTGGCGCTAGATGTAGATCGTAGGACTTCTAACCAACCTACATGGTATGTGTAACCCGTGTATAGGTCAGTTAGAGTCTCTGTGTGTAGATCATATTCCCAATTTTCATTGAGAAATATCCCATCCAGACTTGGTGTGCCAAACGGTTCTCTTGAAGTGGACGCAATGTCACTTCTTATGGATTGGCTTCTAGGGACCTCTACTTTAGGAAGAGCATCGGAATGTGGTAGCTCAGTAGGGTCCTCATTAAACGAGGTGGGTAGAATATCCATATGGACACTCTTTGGGAGGGTAGGGTCTACATAAGATGTGAATGGCGAATCTACTACCCCTCCTTCCTCATTTACTTCGCTTGTCGCATGTTCAGAGCATGTAGCTCTACTAAAGGTCTCTATAAGACGACTAAACATGCTAGATCCGGGTTGTGGAGCCCACACTGGCATGTTTTGGCTTGTCTCCTCAGGGTTCTTGGTAGGGTGCCCTTCCATGGCTTCTGAGTCAGAGGACGAGTCACTATCCACTATTCGTGGATCTTGGGTTGCACTCCCTTGGGTTCCAGCCGAAGGCCAAGATGCTAACGTGGAGGGATGGTGTGAGCCTGCGTAAACTGAAACGCTTTCTAGTGGCTCAGGCTCTAGCACCCGACCAGAACGTAGATGCATGTGACGTGGGTACCCTACGTGCGTTGGTAACTACCCTTGAAACTCACACAAGTGGTTTCTTGGGTATTTCGCACCCCGTTTTTACTTGTTTTTATATTGTTTTTAACTCGTTTTTAACCCCCTTACTTATGGTCGAACCTGGACTAGGACGTGTGATAGCTCAAAACGAGCGTATCGTTTAAAGGATCCTAGCGTGCTTTATAGCACCGTATTCGCCTATCCAGAGCTCTTGTGGTCCTCAAAACAGTTCGTTTCCCTATGGGGGAAGGGGCGAAAGCCTATTTGCTTGTGGAGGAAAGGGTGAGGGCTTTATCCCACATGCTCACTTTACTCCTTGGGGAGTGGGCTACCTATAGGGCACAACTTCCCATAAGCTCTCACTTGAAAGAAAGCTATGGAGGCTCACTCTCCTATATATATATATATCAAAAGACCGAGGCCGGGGTCGTGGGTCGTGGGTCGATTGGGGTTTTTTCTTTTCAAAATTTTTTTTCTCCAATTAAAAAATCTTTCCTCTCCACACGTTTGGTTTTTTCTTTTCAAAATAAAATTTATTTATTTTTATTTTTTAAAATTATTATTTTTTATTTTTTATTTTTTGAGATAAGTTTTCTTGGGTTTCTTTATGGGTTTCAGCCTTGGCCGCGGCGCGGTTCGCACACAGCACAGGTCTGGAGATTCAGAAATCCCCCCCGCACACAGCTAACCAGATAACAGAACGCACGCCCACACGCGGAGTGAAAAAATAACAAAAGAAACAGAAATGCAGAGGACAAATTGCAGAAACAGATTGCAAAACACAGAAACACCTCAACAACAAACACACAGTCGCTTTCCTACAGTGTAGATTAAACTTCGCGCAGCAGCCCGAGCTGCAAACTAGAGCTTGGTGCACGGCAACTCCCCGACAGCGGCGCCAAAAATGTGCGCTTTTGCCGCACAGGTCGTAGCTGGGGACTTGCCGAACACCGTATGCGAGCCACGAATGGCTGCAAGCATACAACCAGGAAGGCAAGCTCAAAACCGAATGCAAAAGGTGTGTCACTCACCGCTTAACTGCCGCCTTGAAGGATTCTCGCGTCGCAGCCGTGAAGGAGGAGTCGCCGTCACCGCTCTACCGCCTCGCCGCCGCCGCCGTGCCGCTACACAGTGCGCTCGATCGCTCTCTCACTCTCTCTCTCTCTCTCTCACACACACACGCAGGAGAAGGAAACCAAGGAGATAAGGCAAGAGCACTCTTGTATTCACAACACATGAGAATGAGGATTTTAGGGTTACATTTGACTCTTATAGGTGACTTGGCCGTTCACACTTGGGCGCCCATACATGGCCGACCGACCCTAACCCTTATCCTACTGATATTCAAGGTGCGCCTCTCATCGGCGATCACCCAATCCCTTTATCCTTAACATATGGTACCGACAAGCCCGGCCCATGACTCAGAATATTTAAATTAATGACGTAAAACATAGTACGTCTCAATGTCCGTCATGGGTTAACAGAGCTTCTAACACATCCAAAGCTATATATTTTTTAGAGTGTGACCTCTTAATCAAGGTTAGGAAATATTGGGTGATCCGAATAGCTTGGAATGTACAAAAAAATGGAGCTGAGCCTTAGGCTAGTCCCCGTCCAACAATGCCAAATATATTCAAGTTAAGGGATTACCTTGGCTTGTGCTAAAACAAGTGTTATTGGGTCTTTACTTCAAGCCATAAATGCAGCATCCCAATGTTGGTGTGATAGCCTAGTTCATCGCATCCTCACTCCATTATATCACACATTCTAATGCTTCCTTTGCTAAGGAGGTGAAGTTAGAGCTTCCTTTTCCTTTAATGTTGCTCTCTCTCACAAAATGTGGTTGGAGAAGAAGCTAATGAGTGAGAAACCTATAAGCAAACCTATTCAAGCAACAACCATCTAGCCTATGCAAGAATCCAATAGAACACAAGAAAGTAAGAGTAGAGAAGAGGGAGATCTCACAAGTATTATATTGCAAGGGAATGAATGTGTATTGCTATGTCAAAATTGACTATATTAATGACTAGCTTTCACACTAGGCTAAACAAAAAAATAGTCTAGTGGCACTAGTTCTAGTCTTTAGAAAACTATATACATGAAGTTTGTCACTTCCCCATTTGTCATTAAGCTCAAGGTAAGTGAGATTTATGAATTCCATCATTGTCTTACAAAAGATGGGTTTCCACTACATGGCAAAGCACCCTTATGGTAGGTCGGTTGAGTGAAACCATGTTAATTTGTGACGTGGTTTAACACTAAAGTTTAGATCCAAAATGATAACCAATCAGTGTGTGATAGGAAGACCTATATTTAGAACCCATGAATTAAATTTGCTCCTATAATTCCACCTTATTATGAGGAATGCCAGTAGGTAGATACATACCACCAACTTTACCAACCCTTTAGCTGCCTATTGTAGCTTCAATTGTAACAAACATATTAAAATTAATCCAAGAAAGAGGAAGGGAAGGTGGTAAGAGATTTTTAAAGAGATTTGAGAGAGGAGATAAAATCAAGCCAGCACAAGTGGATCCTAGGCAAGTGAAAGAGATTTGAGAGGAGATCAAATCAAGCTTGCACAAGTGGCTAAATGTTTAAGGAGATATTGATCCTAGGAAACATTTAGAGATTTCTCCACAAATATATGATTTCGGTGAATCAAATGACTTGACTAAGCTCAGGGCATTTAGTCTCACATTAGATGGAAAAGCACATGAGTGGTTTATACTCTAAAATAATCTAAGAAAGCACATTTAATCTCACATTAGATGGAAAAGCACATGAGTGGTTTATACTATAAAATAATCTGAGAAAGTACATTTGAAATTTTGAAAGTAACTTTTATGGTTGGATTTTCTTGAATTGGAGAAAAATCGAGTGTAGCTTTTAACACAATTGAGTAATATCACTCAAAATGAGAATGAAAGTGTTCGTGAGTTCATAGCACACATGAAACATCTAAATCAAAGATGTGAAGAAAGGGAGATAATGAGTGATAAACTAGTTGATTATCATGATTTTGTATTGGATTACATGATCCAAATGTTTACACATTGTATGCGATGGTGTAATGGTATAAATTCATACCATTACCTTAGAGTATCAAATGCTTTGCTTGACCAAAAAAGAGCATCACTTGCTTTACCAATATCATCATGACTAACCATGGCTATAAATCAAACTTAAATGCTAGATGTCAATGCAATAAATAATAAAAGGGGTGTATACAAGGTGCATGAGGTTCCTTTACCTCCACTAATATTAAAGACCATCGCTTGTTTTACTAGTACCATCAAACTTAAATGCTAGTTGTCAATGCAATTAATAATCAAAGGGGTGTATATAGGGTTCCCAAGGTTCCTTTACCTCCATCGGTATTATAACAACAAGATCCAACACCTAGAAACTAGTCCAACCAATTAACCCTTTATTGATGAAATTGAAAAAATTAGGGTATGAAGTTAAATTAGAACATAATGCAGGTATTGTTTAGAATCATCAAGGGATTTTGATTGCAGTTTTTCAAGTAGGGACCCCGAGGCAGAGATATCTACTCAACTGCCCGTAGAGCTTCTCTACATTCCCATCATTACCAAGAATCACATAGAGTTGTAGAAGACTATCCTATGAAGAATGTGGTGATGAGTTAACAAACAGTAGTAGCCCTCGATGGCTCCTACTTATTACAATAAGTTTAGTGTGAAACATTTATTTAAAGACTTCCCCAATGAAAGCATCAACTGTGAGTTTTATAGACCCACCAATGTTCTTAGTGTCCAAAAACTGTGAGTTTTATAGACCCACCAATGTTCTTAGTGTCCAAAGCATCAACTGTGAGTTTTATAGACCCACCAATGTTCTTAGTGTCCAAAAAGTAACTATTATTCCATTGCATAATCTTACAACATTGCAAGCAAATCAAATAGACCCAAAATGGAGAAACTGCTAAGACATTGAGAAGAAGAAGAGTGAAGAAGTTAGGAAAAGGAGATGATAGAGTCCTTGTGCAAAAGTGGCTCTAATGTGAAGACATTGTTACCCTCATGTCATGAAAGCAAAGACTTCATAGATGAATTATGGTGTATATTCTAATATAGAACCATACTTTTATGAGAACTAAACACATTTGGTGGGAACCATAGATTTTGTGAAAACTAGACACATTTGGTGGGAACCATAGATTTTGTGAAAACTAGACATATTTGTTGGGAACCATTGAGATGTTATGCCCAAAGTTGCCTGAAGTATCTGGAGTTGGAGCTAGTCATAGATCTTCCCTTTACATCCACAAATGTAACAAGCACCAGAACCGATCTTTTTAGCAAGAAAATGGAGAATTTATGTCATGAGAAGCATTATCCATGGTTATGGTCAACATTTTGAGTGCAAAAGGAAAATCTTTGGTTAGAGTTTTTCAGTTCAGGATGGACTTAGTGAAACATGAAACTTTGATAAAACGAGCCACAATGTTGTGTCATATGAAAGTTGGATAACCCTTGAATCTTTGGTTGAGAGTGTGGTAAGAGTATTCCAGTCATGCTGATGAACCAAGTGAGACATGAAACTTTGTTGATCCAAAAACAAGCCACAATGTTGTGTCATTATTATGAAAGTTGGGTGACCCTTGGTCAACTTAATCTAGCAGAGAGTGACATGCTAATACATATCATAGTAAATTGTTCGATGAGATACTTGGGATAAATTGTCTACCTTGCATCTAATCCATTCTAGCATAATTTCCGTCATGTAGTGCTCTCATAGGTGCCCTAGAAGAAGATGTTCCATTGTATGCAATTTCCATCATGTAGTTGCTCACAGGTGCCCTAGAAGAAGATGTCATCCTTGGAGGACGCTAGGTGAGAAAATCTCAAATATCAATCAATCACGGTGGCCTTGCAGTTACCAATAGGTATCGTGATCTTGTTCCTCAGGGATGGATAAGGATAAACACAAGCATCAAAAATAAGTCTCTGTTGAACCTCCAATTGACAGAAAGAAAAGAATCTAAAATGTGATTAGGTTTATTGACTCAAGAGATACATTTAAAGAAAACACCTATGTATCCAATGCATGAACATAATATCATAAGTCATGATACATGGAGATCCCTAGGCCAATCCAATACATGGAGATCCCTAGGCCAATCCATGCTTGAACCAACACATTCACATGTTCTATCTATTGGGGATGCAAAACTCCCATGCATTGGTTATTTTGAGTGTTTAAACCTGGTGTGAGTGCAAGATGCATGTTCTTAATAAAGTGGTTACACTCCAAGATGAATTGGTCCTTGGATGGGAATGGATTTGCCAATGTACCATTTACTAGCCGAGAAAACTACTACAATGCTTATTCAAATTCCAAGGAAGTGATTGTACCATGTATAATGTGCAGAACCTTACCCAATTTCACAAACTCCTTACCCATCCTCATCTCATTATATGTTCGTAAACTCTAAATCTCATCATGTGTAATCCCATTTCGAGATTACCAAGTACCATAATCTCAAGCACCACTACAAAAGAAGCTAAAAATTAACAAGAAGCCCTTTTCATCGAATTCTCTATCATCACTTCTCCTAACCTCAATCTGGGCAAACCCAAAAACCCCCATGTCCAAGATTGAATCCTAACAACACTTAGCAAGCAGTCTAAAAGGAAGATGGTAGTTGAGAGCATAGTGGAGTGTGCAAATAGAGCTAGAGCACCAAAAGCTCAAGTCTGCTTTCAATGGAAAAGCCTCCACTATAGGTGTGAGAAAAGTTGTAGCTTTCTTTTGCAATGTTAGACGACATCTTTACAGAAATCTACTTAATACATAATGCATTAAGCTTATGCATTATGAGCTATGTAATAGGGATTGATTTTGGCTCCTTTTTCCATGACCCAATTACCTCTGACTCCAAGAATTTAATGCAATTTGGCCAAGCATCCCTAACTCAATTAGAGTTTTTTTTTTAAGAAAGGCTTGAAACTAACAGGAAATGGTATGTATAAAACTCACACAATTAGACTTGTAAGCATCCAAGAGAAGAGGTTATAGTGTGTAGATGTGAATAAATAAGAAATACAATCTCGTAGACTCATCAACAAGAATTCAAAAAGATTAACAAGAAACAACTTCTTCATATGGGGCTCTAAAAATAAGCCCAAATGTGTACAAAAATTAAAGTAGATCCGCAATTTTATACTTGTGGTAACCTTGGTTCCACACATATATATCAAGACATACCAAATATTTTTAATTATCCTTTCCCTACATATATCCTTATTCTTATACCATTTAAGAGGGAAGATGAAAAGCATATGGTTTCCCTTGGATCAGTGAAACATCAAAAGTAAGAATAAGGTAAGAACATGATATGATGAATATTTTGTAAGGTGTAAAAGGTCGAATGTGCTCTGTTGTGGTGCGTTGCCATCCAACCTACTTCTAACTCAAGTCATGAAAAAAAGTGGAGCAATAAATTCATGGCATGTTGAGAAACAAGTGAGTAAAAGCTTGAAGAGATCCTTCCTTCATGGATGTATGATGTTCAATTTCCTATACCTATTTCTAGTGTGGGTGGGCTTCAAGAAGAGGAAAATGAGAAGGACAATGAGTCATATAGTGAAGACAATAGTAAAGGAGAAGCATGAAGATCTTTCTGCCTTCCATTTTCTTCCTCGTTTCCTTCCTACCATTTTACACCCCAGTCTCTGTACGTCTCTGTACTGTTCTGCACCTCCTTATGCCCGCCATCATTCCCTTCCGCGTTCTCCTGGGCTCAGAGTTTCTAGAACACACCCCCCCCCCCCCCCCAATGTTCTCTTCTGCCTCCACACCCAGCCCTGCATTCTAGCTTTGCCCTTCTCCTTCACCTATTTTATTTTTCTCTCTCATGCATGCCCTGTTGCCCTATTTAGCCACCCCTCTTCACTGCCCTTTTCCTTTTCCTTTTCCTTGCTCAAGTACGAATTACTCTTAATCGAGGTTCAAGTGGGCATTTTTTCTTGATTAGCCATGATTAGCATCTACGCTAATCAATCCCCTCCGACCGGGCAAACCATCCATTTCTCTCAAGACAAGCTTGCAGTCCTCTTTGCCAAAAATCGAGAAAGATTCCAAGATGACACTCATTGGAAAAATCTTTGGCTCTCACTCCTCACGTATCCAGGCCCATGACTGGGTGCTGGGCGACAGTGCCTTTTGACTTCATGCTCCATTTTAAAGATGTAAGGCTACTTGGAAGAGGATTCTTCCAAGTAGACTTTGATGCAGATGGGGAACACTAGGGCACATGATGAGGATCTTCCCAAAGACAATGTACATAGTGATGATGTAATCGGTCAGAGTGATGAGTTTGCAGAGTCATCCTTACAGAAGGATGTTGCATCAAGGCAAAATGACTATGTTAATTCCTCCTTCCTTGGTGATGGACAATATATAGGATGTTGCATCAGCCCAGATTGACTATGTTGAGTCTCCTTGCTTGCTTGGGATGGACAATATATAGGATGCACTTAGTATGGATGCATATACACATTGCCATCTTATGAGGCCTTGCAGGATGTGGAGTAGGATATATGCCACGATGTCCTACAAGGCACCCATGCAATGCACATATATGCAGAGACTGTACTACAGAGTCCAAGGGATAGAGTGAACATACTGACATTGGACTTTGCCCCACGGTTTACCCCCTTCTATAGTATTATGAGAGGCGAGTCCTGACTTCGGCCAAGCAGTTGCTCAAGTTCGGAATCAAAACCTCCTCTTTACAATGAGGATCATCTCGTGGAATGTGTAGGGTTGAGGGAGGCTTCCCACGCGTAGTAGGAAGCGCCTTGTTAATCCACCCTATCATTGCAGGTGTTGCTTTTGTAGGAGCAACACAAATTGAATATGCTTCAGTGTGGTAAAACTGATAAGATCCTTTTTGGTCCTATGCATAGGGTACCAAAGGTGGGCTATGCATCTCAGTGTCAGCATCACTTTTGCCTCATGTTATTGGCCATGGTGTTATCATACCTGCTAGAGTATAGTGGATTATGGTTATGCAAGAGGGAAAAAAGTTGGGTATCTTACATATCTATACACCTAATGTACGGGGAGAGAGGATGGCCCTCTGAAGCACCATCACAGAATTGCTACTAACAATCATTAGATTGTTGGAGGAGACTTCGATATGGTTGAGCAGTCATTGGACAAAAAGGGTGGCCATGAGGATAGAGCACATCCCTTGGAAAGAGCCTCCAAAAAGATATTCATACTCTCCTTCTATGTGGCAGGGATTGTTGGACAGAGGATGATTTCTAGAGGAGGCATAACTCCTTATCCTACTCATGGCATAATCGTAGAAGCGGGGATGGATGCATCTTTGCATGGTTGGATAGATTTTATGTGGATGACTCAGGCCTAGATAGAGGAGGCTCTATTACCGTCTTTCTTGGTCCTACCAAATCAAATCACTACCTAGTTGTCATATACATCAGGGAACTTGGGAGGAAGAAGGGTGTACACCCCATGCTCGCATCAAGATGCAAAGACCTCCCTGGAGATTAGAGAGATTTGGAGGTTTTGTAATGATCCTGACCCCCGAGAGAGGCTTATCTTGGCCCTAGAGAGGACTAGCCAGCATTATCGTTCTATTGCAAGAGATGTGGTGTAGTGATATGATGCCCCCTTTTCTCTCACGAAGTATTTATCCACCTTGTCTCGAAATTTGGAGATAAGACCACCAATATTAAACAATGGAGGCCCATAACTCTCCTTGGGTCTGCTCACAAAATCTTCGCGAAGGTGGTGTGTATGAGGCTTTAGCCTATTCTTCAGATAGTTATTCATGATACACATAATTGCTTCCTCCAAGGAAGGAGTACTTTTTAAAACATCCTTTCATTCTAGGAAGCTGTGGAGTGGGCTAAATCTAGCCAACAACCCCTTACTAGACTTTGAAAAAGCTTTTGACAAAGTGGATTGGGACTTCTTGGAAGGCACGATGGCACGGATGGGTTTCTCCTAGGAGTGGATCAGAGGGGTTTCTTGCATGTATAGGGAGGCCCACAACACAGTTTTGGCCTGTGGGGACGTGGTGAGCTCTTTCAAATCTCACGTTCCATGAGGCAAGGATGCCCCTTAGCTCCACGACTTTACCTTAGAGTAGCGGAGGCTATGAGCAAGTTTCTCAAGGTTACCCTAGGGGTTTCGGGCCTTAGGCTACCTCCTCACAAAGAGGAAGAGTTAATGGACTCACATTTAGCAGCTAATACTACTATGTTTTTGGAGGCTTCACGAGCATGGCCCTGTGCTTTCTGCTACCTTAGAGATGTTTTGTTTGGCAAAATGTGCCACCATCAATTGGCACAAATCATCAGGATTCTGGATTAGTGCTCTCTGCAGAGATAGATTGGGGTTTGGATGTGGGGTTTACTTGGATTGAGAGAGGATGCATTGCCAAATACTTTGGCTGTCAGGTTGGCATTGACACCTTACTTGCACAACAGTTCGCTCATGTGCTCATGGGCATTAAAAGCAAACATCAGCATTAGAGTAACAAGAAGCTTGATTTGGCCTCTAGAGCCTTGGTAGCTAACCAAGTGCTATTGGCGATTTCTTGGTTTGTCACGTCGTGCTAGGTTTTTCATAAGGGATGCATAGGTCAACTCCGTCAGCTTATTCGAAACTTCCTTTGATCAGGATAAGATTGCACTGCAAACACCAAAGTGAGAGTGGCTTAGGATACCATTATTATGCCTAAGCAAGAGGGAGGATTGAACATCATTTGACCCGAAGGTGCATTGTAAGGCTTTACTTTGTAAACTAGTATAGTCAAAGGATTTAATCCTTTGACTAGTGCCTCTTAAGTGGTGGGTGCAAAGCATCCTCTCATTCTTCGTGAGACTCATGAACCTCTTCCAATCCAACGTTGAGGGGAGAAGAGTTGCCCAGGTAGCCCACTGGATATGTGTGGTTGCTCCAAGAGGTCTACCATATTCATCCAAGATCAAGCCGTTCCACACAATGAGCTACATGTAAGCCTCCTCAACTGGAGGCATATGAAGCAAGAAGCTCCTCATGCAATCCCAAGCTCACAAAAAAACCTCACCAAGGGTGGAGAAGGTGGTCGGTGCTTTACATCTGAGAAGATAAAACGTGGGATGTGAATCCAATCACCTCTCCTAATTGGACTACACCTTATAATCCTTCCAAGGCTCAGTGCCAGGAAGAGATCATAGGAAACTTCGTGGAAGGTCCGCATCACTTATGGTTTGGGGTATTTTCAAGGATAGGGATACCTCTTCAAGTAATGTGCCTTCCCACTTCAAGTGAGGACAATGTACCAATTATTTACTCCATTCAAGATCAATGACTCTTGGAGAGAAGTCTTAGGCAGAATATCATTAAGGGTCCAACGGTCCGGCCAATGAGAGTGGTGGGTAGGGCAAGGACACATATCTATATTGATCCCCTCAAGGGATGATTAAGGACTCTTGGAGCCTCTGTTTATATGATGGGTGTCCTATCAAATACCTACACTAGGACCTCGGTGAGTGGAAGTGTAGGGATGTTTTTAACCCCATGAAAAGCATGCCCTTCTTCAATTACACTATGCAGAACGCCGAACACTTGATTCTAAGACAAAATCTAGAGAATTCCTACTTTCATACCACATTGGGAGGCACCCTTGACATTTAGAGAGCTTTTTGAAGGAAGTGGTGGCATTTTACAAGGAATCCAAGATTTCCTCTTTTATTTGGCTTTCTCTACATAGTGGCCTTGCCATCAACCAATGGAGATCGATCGTTGGTGCTAGCCTAGCTTGTCCAAGGTGTGCAAGAGCTTCAATCTACCATTGAACTCTCATGAGAGTGCAAGGAGGGACAAAGGACATAGCACGCCTTTTTGGAAGGATGATAAGGCATGCCTACTTTTGTTTTGGTGTTGTTATTTGGTTGACACAATCAGGCCCACAAATCAAGTTTGAAGGGAACATCAGAGATACAGTCATGCAGGTTACCTAGGCAACACCATCTTCAAGACATGCCAAAGTCAAGCTACGTAACTCCAACACAAAGATCGGCTACGTAAGGGAGATCATTGCTAGCATCACAACCTAGCACATCTAGAAGGCTAGATCACCAAGGCCATGGAGGGTTTTTTACACATCTTGTCAAAATCTTCCCTGCTTTATTCACGCTCCCATTTTCAGCTTACAATTCAACAAGTACATTTCCCACAATGTGTGACTTTTAAGGTTTGGCAATCAAATGAATAAGGTGAAAAACATATTAAGAGCACAGGACTGAAAATTCGTTGATGGGCATCAAACTATTCGGATCAAATTTTCTGCATGATTTTCATCATTAAAAATAACTTTACTCCAGGGCCATACCTGGTCCATCAATTCTCGACAATCAGGATGAGAAACTAAGCCAAGCAACATGTGCTTCCAGACCTAGATGAAAATATATGCCTTAAGTTGAAATTGCAAGTTTGACATGATAAGGTCTCTAAGGATGAGAAGAAGTATGCATTCTTTAGAACAAGATCGTGAATTTCCAAACTAGACTCAAGTGATAGGTTTTTACAGGCAACTCTCCTTAAATAAACCTTTGGTTTTGGACATGTAATCACACATTATGAAAATCAAGAAAAAATCCTGGCATTTTGCAGAATACTGAGCTCAACCATTCCTGTCCATGGAGTTGCATTTTGGACCACCCGTGTGCCCTATGTTACCATGTGATAATGATGTTTAAAGTTCCACAGAAATTTAGCAAGTACATAGGGAACCTGGCATGATTCAAAACCATGCCATAGAGGACATCCTGTCCACCTCCTCCAATCAAAAATAAGGACAACCCTTTATTGACAGCCAATGCCAATTTTAAAGATTCACAATTTGGCAAAGACTTGCCACCCCACAATGAACGGGATCAGTTGATGATCGTTTTGATCGTTTGTGCACAACAAGACATAAGCCTGCTGTTTCTTTTAGTGTTGACATCGACAGCAGCCAACACGCTGTAGGAGCTATTCTCAGGGTGGATTACCCACTTAATCCTGAATGGTCGGTGACATGTTGCAGGTCCACATTGAAGATTAGAAGAACTTTACCATGCCCCGCCCTTCCACGCTCACTTTAGCTGCTTGCAATTTCTTCTTCTTGGGAGCTTTCAGTTGTTGAAGTTTCTTGTTCATCTGTAGTTTAAGAAACCAACTCTCAGCGCGAATAAAAGATTTTTTGCTTACACACTCAAGATTGAGAATGGAAAGATAAAATACCTACATGAACAAAAAACTCTTGCAAAAAGCCATACTCTCTACAAAACCTTCAGTCTATCGAAGCTCTACATGCAAGGGAAGAAGCTTACTTCAAAACCAGGAAAAAGAGTAGAAATGAACCTTCATTCGCCGCTCATCTAATTTTTGTTGTTTTGCACGTGCTCTGATCTCATCTGGATCAACTTTTGAAAGTGGACGAACAACAAAGTCCAGTGGGAGGGCTTCAGGTCTTGATGCATGTAGTCTGTAGCCAGGCTGGCCTGGTTTTGGATCCCTGCAGACCGCAAAAAAAATAACTTTTACTACAAGAGTTAAAGCATCAACGCACATGTCTCTAACAATGCCTTGCAAAGCCATTCAGATGTTGGCTCAACTGTCTCTTACAAAACATGCATGCGACCAGATACACCCAGATTATAACCCATATTGCTAGGTAGTTGACAGAAAAAGATGATGAAGCTTGACAAATGAAGTTAAGACAATCTACATACTGTGAATTATCTATAAGATCCAAATCATCTCCTCCTCGTGAATCGAATCTTGCAGCTGATTTCATTGCAGGCCTGCCCCATTCATCATCAACACATGGTATCATGTTACGAGAGTGCTTAAAAACATCCTGCATCTTATTTTAGTCGGTATACTCCATAAACAAATCTCTGTACTCACTTTTTAACAGGCGGCCGTGGCGGTGGTGGCCTTTCATCGTCATAGTTACGCAGATCTTCATAACGAGTACTTTTTTGAAAAATGGGGCGACTCTGGGTATGTAAACATCCAGTCAACATCCTTATTTCTCTTTTGTCCAACAAAATACTAGAGTATAGCTGACCGTTGACCTAAACCTTACCCATTTATCCACCAAGTCCCTGGCCAGTTTGCGGTTCGCTGAACCCTCCTCATCAGACTTTGATAAAAACATAATAACCTGGGCCATTCACATTAGATATCAAGCTTAACCCTTCTTTCAAAGTTGAAGCCAGTTCTTGAATATTTTGCAAAAGAAGGTTAGAAGAGGTAAAACCTTTCCCAGCCCACTCTTCTTGAGTTGCTCTCTCCTTTCATAGAGCTCCACATCAATTGGCAACTGTCAAGCATCCAAAGAAGAAAATCATTAGAAGACTCTTTGCATGTCTCTTTTGTTAGGGAAAGGATCAAATAAAGCCAAATTTATGAGCTTTCACGCTTGCTAAAAAAATGGCGAACTTGCTATTCAGCAAGAGGTGTCACTGGTCAGACAAGTAGCCCATACATCTTTGGGAGGAGTTTTGTTAGCGGTATTGCCGAGAATTTTGTTTGACTATTGGTGTGAATGAGGTGAGGATGGAATGTCGGCCTCCAACGAGGACGCAAGGTAGTCTTCCAGCTTTCTGGCAGCCAATTCGGGAGATTGGATTGGTTTCTTGTTTGTAGCATTTATTTGGACACTGAATAGCTGAGGACAGCTGTAGTTTTGATGGGGAAGAATTTGACCTGCATGCACAAGGAGGACGAGAACGCGAGCTCATGTAGAACTCCTAGTGCTGTGCTGGTGTTTACAAAGATAGAGGTGCAACGAAAGATAACCAAACACAATTGGCTACATATCTCCTCCTCGCTCCTCCAATTGCCAATAGGCCCATGCATTGAGGAGCTCCTTGGGTGCAAAAATATTTGATGATTTTTTATTTGAAAGGCTGGACACCTCTTTATAGGGCTCGCTAGGTGTTGGTCGGGGCTGGTCCATGTTGTGTCATGTGCATGAAAGATGCCATGGACATTCTCAGATGCTGGTCCAGAAGAGGCAGCCAGATAAAGAGTGTTGTTGGGGTAAAGGCATAATGCCCACCCTTATAGTGTGTACAAGCCCATAAGTTATAGTACATAGTACACTTAGTACTTTTAATGTACTAAGTGCACTATGTGTACTAGTGCAATATACATGTGTGATAGGGGAGTCACACACTCATTCCCATGAGTTGACTTATCCCCACAACTCTCTCTCTCTCTCTCTCTCTCTCTCTCTCTCTCTCTCTCTCCCTTGTTTCTCTGTGTATGTCTCCCACATGAATCTCTAACCCTAATTCTTCTTCTCCCATTCAACTGGTATCAGAGCCACGGTTGTGTCCGTGTGTGTGCGGGTGTACGGAGTCATCTTCATCGCGAAGAAGAAGCTCGGCTATGGAGCCTTGAGCTTGGCACGAGCAAAGGAGCTTTCTGGAGCACATGCGCTGCAAACAAACAGGCTGTCGTGTTGGGCGCTGCAAGACAGTGAGAGGCGGCTGCAAACAAACAGGTAACTTTGGGTGTTGCAGGTGTCAGCAGCTGCCATGACACGCAGCGCAGCATAGCAACGCACACCACAGGGCAGCAGCGCTCGCAACAGTCGCAAGAAGGTGGCGGAAACATTGAGTCGGCAACAACAAGAACGTGGAGAGCATTCGTAGCGCGAGCACCTGCAGCGCGAAGGGGAGGCAAGCGAGCGAGGAGGAAGAGCAGTGGCGCCTCACCAGCGCGTGCAGCTGGAGGAGTTGAACGCCGTGCGAGAGAGGCTTCGATCTATTCATCGCCTCCTCTTCCGAAGCCCTGTGTGAACGCCGTGTGGGAGAGGCTTCGATCCATTCGTCGCCTCCTCTTCCGAAGCACTCTGAGCTCGTGTCGCCTATCCTGCCCTCTTCGTCCATATCCGTTGCTTCGTCCATATCCGTTGCGCAGGCATTTGGCAAGCAGTCCATCGACGGAGCCTTTTGATGCTGCTGGGGACCTCGTTCGCCTTCTGCAACTAGCAGCATTCCTGGAGATTGTGCATGCCTTCTTAGGCATCGTTCCCAGCAAGGAGCTCCCGGCTGAGCAACTGCTGCCTGCATTATTACAGCTGCCCTTTCAATATCTGCACATAAATTCAAAAGCAGCATCAGCACGACCCCCCCCTTTCCTGCAATCAGAAATTGCCTAAGGTATTTGCTTCAATTTTTTTTTGGGATTTGCAATTGAGCAGGTACAATTATCAATTGAGCAGGTACAGGTGCCAAATTGCTCAATTTTTGAGCAAAATTGGCAAAATTGGGTGACATTGGTCACAATCAGGATCAATTTGCAGGAAATTGGATGACAAAATTTGGGGCTTTTGATGTGATTGTGCAATTAAGCATTCATACATGCTGTATGATGTGAGAAATCGCACATTCGGGCAAAATTGCAGCAAATTGCAGTGCAAATCAAGGGGCTTTTGTGCCGACTGGATTGATTTGCATGCAGGCAATCGCATTTGGGCAATGTGTTGATGCCTGACAAGCACTCAATGTGCCTGTAAATCAAGGGGCTTTCATGTATTGGATGTTTATGTGGCCAGGGGAAAGCATCGTGAAGACTCTGGATGCCTTCATGTGCGCTAATGTACCATGTATGATCAGAAATTGATCTTAAATCAAGGGGCTTTTCAAGATTTTATGCTTCTTGAGCTTGGCAAAGTAGCAGGCAAGACTTTTATGCCTTGAATCCTCAGAAATCAGCTTGCAGTCAAGGGGCTTTTGCCCAATTTCTGTTCGGAACTGTTGTATGCAGTGTTCGGGACTGTAAAAGTCTGATTTTCACTCATTTGGACAGCCAGGATAGCATTTATTGCTACTGTACCTGCTGGTACAGATTTGGTACAGCTTTGTACAAGTTTTGGCATGGCTGCACATTGATTTGAGTGAGCAAAAGGTTCATTTTCAGCTGCTGTACTTGCCGGTACAGGTTTGGTACATCATTGGTGAGCACTTAGTACTGCTGTACAGTACTTTGGAAGGGCAACAGAGCACATTTAAGGTGCTGTCCTAAATCTGCAGCAACCAGATTTTGGTGATTTCATCACATAAAGTGGGAGTAGAGTTGCATTTGTGCTTCCGCAGTGGGAGATATACTTTGGGAGAACAACTGTGAGCACTTTGTGTGCTCTTGGTGCAGTGTTTGCACACTTGCAGGGAGTCAGGCATTGACAGGTTGATGGCAACCACAGGTGAGAGCTCTTCATCGCTTCACATCAAGAAGCTTGAAGGCTCACATAACTATGATATTTGGCAAACCCAGTGCTATAATGTGTTGCTCCAGAAAACGCAACACAAGCCTATCAAAGAAAGGGGTAAAAGCCAAGAACGGGGAAGGAGCAAGTCTCGCTCCAAAAAGGACTTGGAATGCCATTATTGTGGCAAGAAGGGACACATCAAAAAGCAATGCTACAAATGGAAAAATGATCAAAAGGAAAAGGGAAAAGGCAAAGACAAAGACAAAGATGAAGCCAAAGATGTAAAGCAAAAGGGCAAAAGTGGAGTCAAGATTGAAGAAATCAATGTGTCACATGCAGGTGACAGTGAGGATGAGGTCCTATTCACGTCTTCACTTGATGCCCATTCACTTCTTACAGGAGATGGTCATGGTATGCACTCATGGATCATTGATTCAGGTGCCTCCTTTCATGTCACAGGTTGCAGAGACTTGTTTGTCAGGTATACTGCTGGCAATGAAGGAGTAGTTTATTTGGGTGATAACCATGCATGCAAGATTCTTGGCAGAGGTGATGTGAGGCTTGTGTTTTCAGATGGCTCACAGCTTATGCTCCATGATGTCAGGCATGTGCCTGAGATCAAGAAAAACCTGCTTTCTACTGGACAGCTTGATGATGCTGATTATGTTACCACATTTGGTCGTGGAAAGTGGAAAATTAGTAAGGGCTCACTGGTTGTTGCCAGAGGCTCTAAGGTGGGCACTCTTTACTTCATGCATGCAGGTGTTTGTCACCATGCTAATGTAAATGCAACCGAGCTGCCGGAAATTTCTATGTGGCATAGCCGGTTGGGACACATGAGTGTCAAGGGAATGGAGCAATTGTCTCGTTTGGGTTACTTGCCTTCTCTAAAGTTTTCAAGTTTTCAGTTTTGTGAGCATTGTATATATGCCAGGCAACTCCAGTGCCCCCACAAGAAAGCTCTTGGACAGAAAGATGCTCAGTTAGAGCTTGTGCATACAGATGTATGTGAGATGCCTGAGCTTTCTTTGGGAGGGGCAAAATATTTTGTGTCTTTTATTGATGATGCCACACGCAAGGTGTGGGTTTATCCTCTTCGTTTGAAGAGTGATACATTCTCAGTGTTTCAGAAGTTTGTTGCTCATGTTGAGAATCAAACTGGCAAAACACTGAAGGCTTTGCGTTCCGACAATGGTGGAGAGTATATGTCCAAACAGTTTCAGGACTTTTGTGATGCTAAAGGCATCAAGAGGGAGCTCTCTACTCCTTATGATCCTCCACAAAACGGGACAGCAGAGAGGATGAACAGGACCATTCAGGAGAAGGTCCGTTCTATGTTGTCACATGCTGCGTTACCTCATGGTTTTTGGGCTGAAACTGTTATGACAGCCGTTCATCTTATAAACAGGTCACCTAACACGAGGCTTGGTGGAAAAGTGCCAGAAGAAGTATGGACTGGGAAGCCTCCGTCATACAAGCACTCGAGAGTGTTTGGTTGCGTTGCGTATGTGCACATACGCAGGGAAATGCGCACCAAACTTGATCCTAAGTCTCACAAATGCATATTCCTAGGATATGGTGACAAAGGTGAAATGGGATATAGACTTTGGGATCCCGTGAATAGAAAGATTATACGCAGCAATGATGTCATTTTTGATGAAACATGCATGTATAAGGAGCCTGCAAGGCAACAGGAGCCTGGCAGACTCATCTTTGGTGATGATGGACATCATAGACAACAACAAAGGGCTGTAAATCAGCCATTACAGCAGCAAAACCAGCCCTTAAATGGTGCTGAAAATGGTCCAAATGGACAGCCAGAGATGGCAGAAGATATCCCTATGGATATACCACAGTTAGAGGAGATACTAGGCATGATTTTTCAGCCTTATGGCATGGAACAGGAGCCACCAATAGGTGATATGCAGGCTGGACAGCAACCTGCAAATGATGGTCATTGGGTACGGAGGTCCACAAGACCCTCCAGAGCCCCTGACAGGTTTGTTCCAGGGGTTGACTACTTGATGCTCACTGACTGTGGGGAGCCCTCATGTTATAAGGAGGCTTTACAGAGGGCAGACAAGGCTCTTTGGGAGCGTGCCATGAAGTCAGAGATGGATTCTCTGCACAAAAATGGAACATGGAAGTTGGTGCATTTGCCTGCAGGCAAGAAGGTTTTGCCATGCAAGTGGGTTTACAGGCTTAAAGTTTCACCTGATGCAAAGCCAAGATACAAAGCCAGGTTAGTGGCTAAGGGCTTCAAGCAGGAATATGGTGTGGACTTTGATGAGATCTTCTCTCCAGTGGTCAAAATGACCACACTTAGAGCTGTGTTAGCTTTCGTTGCACATGATGATCTGGACTTGATTCAGATGGATGTGAAGACTGCTTTTCTTCACGGTGATCTCCATGAGGAGATATATATGCAACAGCCAGAGGATTATGCAATGAGTGGAAAGGAGAAGCTTGTATGCAAGCTGAAAAAGAGTCTTTATGGGCTCAAACAGGCACCAAGGGAATGGTATCATAAATTTGATACATTCATGAAATCCCAAAAATTCAGGAGAAGTGACATAGATCACTGCTTATACACCAAGAAGGCTTTGGATGGCAGTCTATTGATCCTCATCTTGTAAACCGGCCTTCAGATAGCAAAGGGCGGTGGAACAAACACTCGCACATAAAACACTTCAACACCATTGAAGACCTAGAAAAGGAAATTAAACAGGGGGAGCTAGAGTGCTCCTACAAACAGTACACGGACACCGATTGGCCCCAAAACGCAGTGGCGCCCCTTGCGGTATTTCTTTAATTGAATAAAAGAGCTTTCATTACAATATAAGGCTGGGAACTCAGCCGTTCGAGTAGAACTCCTGAAGCCTGCAAAGAACCTGCATCTGGCTTCTTGTCCACACGGCATCCACAAATAAATCCAGCCATTGTTCACATCGAAAGACTCTCCTCACATTGAGCTTGCACTCAGAAGCTTTCTCCCATGATCAAGGCTGCCACAACCATCCATAGCCTCTCACACTATGAACAGCATCACACCCTGACACATCCAGTGCTTCTGCATCACAACACAGACTCCCAAACTGTCTCTCAAAAGAGTATCACAGCACTGCATACCATACAGTCGACACACCTGTACAAACCCTCTCTACCTTCCAAGGGTACTATCCATCTCTGATCTTTCTATTCATGGGATCCCAAAGTCTATACCCCATTTCACCTCTGTCACCATATCCTAGGAATATGCATTTGTGAGACTTAGGATCAAGTTTGGTGCGCATTTCCCTGCGTATGTGCACGTACGCAACGCAACCAAACACTCTCAAGTGCTTGTATGACGGAGGCTTCCCTGTCCATACTTCCTCTGGCACTTTCCCACCAAGCCTCGTGTTAGGTGACCTGTTTATAAGGTGAACGGCTGTCATAACAGCTTCAGCCCAAAAACCATGAGGTAATGCAGCATGTGACAACATAGAACGGACCTTCTCCTGAATGGTCCTGTTCATCCTCTCTGCTGTCCCGTTTTGTGGAGGATCATAAGGAGTAGAGAGCTCCCTCTTGATGCCTTTCGCATCACAAAAGTCCTGAAACTGTTTGGACATATACTCTCCACCATTGTCGGAACGCAAAGCCTTCAGTGTTTTGCCAGTTTGATTCTCAACAAGAGCAACAAACTTCTCAAACACTGAGAATGTATCACTCTTCAAACGAAGAGGATAAACCCACACCTTGCGTGTGGCATCATCTATAAAAGACACAAAATATTTTGCCCCTCCCAAAGAAAGCTGAGGCATCTCACATACATCTATATGCACAAGCTCTAACCGAGCATCTTTCTGTCCAAGAGCTTTCTTGTGGGGGCACTGTAGTTGCCTACCATATATACAATGCTCACAAAACTGAAAACTTGAAAACTTTAGAGAAGGCAAGTAACCCAAACAAGACAATTGCTCCATTCCTTTGACACTCATGTGTCCCAACCGGCTATGCCACATAGAGATTTCCGGCAGCTCGGTTGCATTTACATTAGCATGGTGACAAACACCTGCATGCATAAAATAAAGAGTGTCCACCTTAGAGCCTCTGGCAACAACCAGTGAGCCCTTACTAATTTTCCACTTTCCACGACCAAATGTGGTAACATAATCAGCATCATCAAGCTGTCCAGTAGAAAGCAGATTCTTTTTGATCTCAGGCACATGCCTGACATCATGGAGCATAAGCTGTGAGCCATCTGAAAACACAAGCCTCACATCACCTCTGCCAAGAATCTTGCATGCATGGTTATCACCCAAATAAACCACTCCTTCATTGCCAGCAGTATACCTGACAAACAAGTCTCTGCAACCTGTGACATGAAAGGAGGCACCTGAATCAATGATCCATGAGTGCATACCATGACCACCTGTAAGAAGTGAATGGGCATCAAGTGAAGAAGTAAATAGGACCTCATCCTCACTGCCACCTGCATGTGACACATTGATTTCTTCAATCTTGACTCCACTTTTGCTCTTTGGCTTTACATCTTTGGCTTCATCTTTCTCTTTGTCTTTGCCTTTTCCCTTTTCTTTTTGATCATTTTTCCATTTGTAGCAATGCTTTTTAATGTGTCCCTTCTTGCCACAATAATGGCATTCCAAATCCTTTTTGGAGCGAGACTTGCTCCTTCCCCTTTCTTGGCTTTTCCCCCTTTGCTGGGATCTCCCACGTGCATTCATTGCATTAGACTTGCCAACAGAGTTGTTTTTCCTGTTCATCTCTTCTTGAAGAAGAGCACCCTCAACATCTGCATATGACAGCATAGCATTCGAATTGCTAGTGGCTGTCCTGAATGTGTCCCAACTCTCTGGCAAAGTGCATAACAAAAAAGTGGCTTTGAACTCATCGTCCATTGCCAACTTTTGATTGATGACCTGGCTGACAATACCATTAAACTCATTTAGATGGGCTGTCATAGACGCCCCTTCCTTCATCTGAAGACCTATGAGTTTCTTCAACCAATACACTTTGCTTGAGGCACTTTGTTGGGCATACAAGTCCTGCAATCTCTGCCACATTCCCCAAGCTGTCTTCTCTTCACGAATGCTGAAAAGTAATGAGTCTGACACAGACAACATGATAGTAGATCTTGCCAGCTCATCCATATCTTCCCACTCTTCAGCTGTAAGAGAAGCGGGCATCACACCCCTTTCTTTGATAGGCTTGTGCTGCTTTTTCTGGAGCAACACATTGTAGCATTGGGTTTGCCAAATATCATAGTTATGCGAGCCTTCAAGCTTCTTGATGTGAAGCAATGAAGAGCTCTCACCTGTGGTTGCCATAGCAAAATGCAACCTGTCAATGCCTGACTCCCTGCAAATGTGCAAACACTGCACCAAAAGATGTGCAAACACTGCACCCAAAGCACACAAAGTGCTCACAAATGTTCTCCCAAGCTTTATCTCCCACTGCGGAAGCAAGAATGCAACTTTTCTCCCACTTTATGTGATGAAAACACCAAAATCTGGTTGCTGCAGATTTTGGACAGCACCTTAAATGTGCTCTTTTGCCCTTCCAAAGTACTGTACAGCAGTACCAAGTGCTCACTTGTAATGTACCAAACCTGTACCGGCAATTTCAGCAACTGAAATTGAATCTTTTGGTCACTCAAAACAGTGTACAGCCATGCCAAAACATGCACAAAGCTGTGCCAAATCTGTACCAGCAGGTACAATGGCAATAAATGCTCTCCTGGCTGTCCAAATGAGTGAAAATCAGACTTTTACAGTCCTGTACACTGCATAAAACAGTCACGAACAGAAATTGGGCAAAAGCCCCTTGACTGCAAGCTGATTTCTGAGGATTCAAGGCATAAATGTTTTGCCTGCTGCTTTGCCAAGCTCAACAAGCATACAAACTTGAAAAGCCCCTTGATTTGAGATCAATTTCTGATCATGCATGGTACATTGACGCACATGAAGGCATCCATCTGTTCACGATGCTTCCCCCTGGCCACATATACATCAAATACATGAAAGCCCCTTGATTTACAGGCACATTGAGTGCTTGTAAGGCATCAACACATTCTCCACAGCATCAAATGCGATTGCCTGCATGCAAATCAACCAAATCGGCACAAAAGCCCCTTGATTTGCACTGCAATTTGCTGCAATTTTGCTCAAATGTGCGATTTTTTACATCATACAGCATGTATGAGTGCTTAATTGCACAATTACATCAAAAGCCCCAAATTTCGACATCCAATTTCCTGCAAATTGATCCTGATTTGACCAATTTCCTGCAAATTTATCCTGATTGTGACCAATGTCACCCAATTTTGCCAATTTTGCTCAAAAATTGAGCAATTCGACACCTGTACCTGCTCAATTGTTGATTGTACTTGCTCAATTGCAAATACCCAAAAAAAATTGAGGAAAATACCTTGTAATTTTTGATTTTTCTCAATTTGCAGGCTGTTGCAGGAAAATTGTGTTTGATGAATTTTTGCTGCTGTTGTGCAAAAATGGGCAATATGATCCAGGTACTCAAGTGGTGAGAACCTTGAGGGCCTGCGTGATTGCAAAGGAGTGCAGAGCGGCCAGAAGAAGATGGTTGCTTGTAGCAAGAATCATTTGATGCAAGAATCGGCCGCTTCAGTAGTGGGAGATCAGAAGGTGATGGCGAGCTGCAATGGAGCGCAGCACCAAAAAAAAACTGACCCGACTCCTCTTCGCGCTTGTATTCGATGGAAGTCTTTGCTTAGCGCCTTGTACACGTCGACGGGCTTCTTCGCTTATGTTTCGCCTAGCGCCAGCGCTAGGCCTTCGCTTGCGTTACGATTGCCACACTCGCCTGGCTGCTGCCGACTCATCCAGCTACGCCCGTGCGTGCTCTTGCGCTTCTTCACTTGATTGGCTGCGCGTGACTACTTGTCCGCCTGGCTACTGTGACCTTGATACAAGCTGCTCACACTGAAGGGCTTTGCTTAGCGCTGGCGCCTTCTACACGCCTGAAGTCGACGCTTTGTGCTGCTGCCTTCGCATGCGTATTTTCATGCCATCGCTCCACGCTGCCTTGTGGTTATGCGCCAGTCAACCTGCTTCGGCTCCTGCTGCTGCACTACTGCCGGGATGCCTCCTTTGAACTGCGCTAGTGAGTAGCTGCAGCTTGCTTGTCCTCAGCAACACCTGAAGAGAATCCTTTTGAACTGCGCTAGTGAGTAGCTGCAGCTTGCTTGTCCTCAGCAACACCTGAAGAGAATCCTACTTCTTTCTCCTCGAAGGAACTGAAGGCTCTGATACCAGTTGATGGGGAGAAAACAGCAATTAGGGTTAGAGTTCATTCATGGGAGACATACACAGAGAAGCAAGGGAGAGAGAGAGAGAGTTGTGGGGATAAGTCAACTCATGAGGCATGAGTGTGTGACTCCCCTATCACACATGTATATTGCACTAGTACACATAATGCACGTAGTACATTAAAAGTACTAAGTGTACTATGTACTATAACTTATGGGCTTGTACACACTGTAAGGGTGGGCATTATGCCTTTACCCCAACAGTGTGCCCATCCTTTGCACTGCTTTCCCACACTTGGCGTCCATCTGACTACCCAACTGGTTGTCCACCTAACTGATCGCTTGCTTGGTCGCCCACCTATCTGGTCGCTGGACGCTGGCAGCCCGTGCATATAGCACTCTTGATATCCATGCGTTGGCAGCAATCCATTTGGCGCCTAGAGCTGTTCACAGCCCACCTGACAGCGCCCAGTAGCAACGAGCGGCAGCATCACCCAGCAGCTGTAGTAGCAGTAGCAGCAGCAACGACCAACAGTAGCAGCGGCAGCAGTGGCTCCTGGCGGCGGCGGCAGCAGCACCTGGTGGCGGCAGCAGCATCTCCTGGCGGTGGCATTAGCAGTAGTAGCAGTCGCCTGGCTCCTGCGTAGCAGCACCACCCGCCCGCCGCCTGTAGCCATACGTGCAACGTGCAATAGCACCTGGTATAATCCAGCCGGCGACTCCCACACGATGATCTCCACACAGCCACCTTCATGCTCGCTACCCTTCAATTTATAAGGAGGTGATGCGCTTTTTCTCAAAAACGCCAAAAGCAAGGATTTAAAAACGCATGCCTCCATAAAAATAATATTTTACATCATCAAATGTTTAAAAACCTTATAACTTTTAAAATCCTTTTTGTCCCCTTTCACACTTGGGCTGGCCACACTAATGAATTTCCTTTTCATATCCAATTGATGCATGTTCACACTGTCCATCCTGTGCCCGTGCCCGTGCCCACCTGCTTGTTGTCCAGAGGGAAAAACACAGGGTCGTAACAATTACTTTGATAAAATTCAAAATTGAGGATGCATACCTTGCATTAAAGTGATGCTCTAGCCTCCTATAGTATCAATTTTATAAACTCCTTGTTTAAAAATCTTAATTTCAAAAAACCCTAATTTTTCGGGAACATTCTCTGTACGGGACTAGACACTGACATTTGATCCATCCTTTGTTAAGACCTTCTCGTCATTTCTTGAAGTTGAAATTCAACCTCAAGAGAGAGGGTCTTTGGCCTTTTGTCGAAGGGAAAGATAAGATACTTGAACAAGAAGATGCAGCTCAAAGAGCTTGAAAACTAAGGGATCAAAGAGCCTTTGGTCTAATAACCCTTGGCCTCTCATACATCATGTTGTAGATCACCCGACATCCAAAGAGGCCTACGAGAAGTTGGATATACTTTTGAGCACATGGAAAGAACTCTAAAGTTTCATAGCAGATAGAGTTCTATGGACTTATCGTGTAACCACATTAGAGCTTCGACGTTTATGTGAACAAAATGAAGTCTCTCATGAACAAGCTTGTTGCACTTAAAGCTAAAGTGGAAGAAGCTATGGCCGTAGTCATAGTGATCAAGTCAATGGTGCCAGATGAGCTTTATGAAAATCTCATCACCACTTTGAAGTACTTGTCGAGTCTTACCTTGGAAGGGGTTATGCTCTTCACAAAGAACTTCAAAGGTATGAAATGTTCACTGTGGTAGGAACAATCATACAAAAAAGGACTGTTACTCAAAGAAGCCGTGCAAACATTGTGGGAAAAATAACCACATTAAGAAGAACTACTTTTACGAAAAAGTATCGGCCAACATCATGGAGGAGAAAGAGCTTTCCACAGAGAAAGCAAACTATTGTTAGGATGATTGGGCTTTTTAAAGTTATGTTTTGTTTTCTATTCAGTTGAGTGTTGTTTTCTGTTGTGAGTATGTGACCTGATCTTGTATTTGTCCTTATTCATGGGATTCCATAATTGGCGTGTGAAACTAGAGCTTGTGTGAAAACAATATTTTTCCCAGTCCTAAAAAGGTATAGCATTCGCCTCATCATTCCACATCTTGTACCACTTCATAGACCATATCTGGTACCACACCTGCTGGTTGTTGGTGTTGCCGGGGTCTGCACTACATCTGCTACATTATCATTGCCTATCTGCTCTGACATATCAGCGTTTCATATTAGTTCATGGGACATCAGCCCTCTTTGCTACATAGAGCACATCAGCGTTTCATATCAGTTCATGGGACAACAGGCCTCTCTGCTACAGCAGAGCATACCATCGTTTTACATCAGCTCATGGGACATCAGCCTTCTCTGCCACATACAACACCTCAGCGTTTTTATCTTCAGTTCATGGGACAGCAGTCCTCTCTGCTACACAGTATAGCACTTGAGCGTTTTATCATCATCACATATCTTGGGACAGCAGCCCACTCTTGGCTACAGTTTATCATCATTTTTCTTCTACAATTTACCTTGGGACAACAGCCCACTCTCTGCTCACCATCTTACACCACTCGGGACGGCAACCCTCTCTGCATCTCTCCATCCCTTAGGTATCGCAGCACCCTTGTCACCAGATCTTGCACCACTATACCACTCGGGATGGCAGCCCTTTCTGCTCCTCATCACCCTTCAGGTACCGCAACACCTTGCACCACTTCACTTTCCGTTGCCCACTACCACCTTAGAGTGCCTTTGCATCCACCGACGTGAGCCTTCGACACCTACCACCTCACGGAGTGCCTTTGCCTCACATCGACGCGAGTCTTCGTCACTGACTATGCTTCAGCTCCAACGTCATCTTTACTTCTGCACCAGTCTTCTATTCAGGGTCTCCTCACATCAAAGGGCCTCTTGTACATGTTTTCACTCACCATCATATATACACTCACTCACCCATTTCATGTTGTGTTGTTTCGCTTTGATCTTTCGTGCATTTGGTCCTTTCGTCCTTTTGCCCTCACAAAGCCATGTGATTTATCCTTGACCAGGAAAATTGGCATTAGAAACCATGAGCCTAGATTTATCCTTGACACTCTATGAGGTAATCCCTTGAGGGGGGGTTTTGTTGGGAATCAAGGTCTTACCTGTGTGTGAACCCACTCTTATGAGTGTGGTAGTGTTTGTGTGTGAACAATCTCATAGAGGGGTTATAATAATATCTAGATTTTTGTGTGTTATGACATCTTAGAGGGGTTAAAACTTATAATAATATCTAGATATTTGTGTGTTATGACATAAGCAATGATATCACTGAGGCAACCTTTGTAACCTATAAAGGTGCATGTACTTCATTGAAGAAATCAATCAACTACCACATCATTGAGTCGTGTACTTCACTCTCTCTCTCTAGCATTGTCTTCTCTCGCTAAATTCTCTGTATATCTTTGTCTGCTCCATAGCCATGGTTGCCTTCACCTTCAAGCCAGTATAGCTCACCCCTGTTTCAATAAATTTTAATGAGTTTCACACTATTTTGGGCGTGCATACCATGTTTTCTGGGTGGACATCTATATGTGGGAAGCCCTTTATGGTTGGAGGACTTCTGCTTGGGCACTTGATAGGTGGTCGGTCCCCTTCAATTTTCCCAAACACGTGGGCATTATGGTTATGCATGGCTGTCTTGTTCAAAGGGGGGAGGGTTAAACATTAAAGGAAGGCCCCATTGAGACCTTCTTCCTTATTCTGCACAGCTTGCGCATCAGGCTGCCAGCTCCATGCACTTGCCGCGAGCTTGGTAAACTTGTACTTGCCTGCTCTCTGCCTCTCTGTTGTCGCTTTGTACGTGCTGTTCTGCCTGTACAGCCCTGTTCCATCCATACATTTGCTGTTGTGCTGGTATCACTGTTACATGCGGAAGCTCTGGGAGTCCTCTTTCAGCCTAAACACATCCTGGAACATGCTGATGTAAAACACATGCAGAAGAGAGAGAAGAGAGAGAGAACTGAGTATTCAGTATATTCTATAGTACAAAAAGGTACATACAATCTTGCAGCCATAGGTTGCCTTCTTGAAAAGGTGTAAAACCTAATCTAAATCCTACTCTAGTGATCCAGCCCAATGCTGGACTGAATGAATGCAAACGATGAGCAATATTGTCTTTTATAGACCTTGAATAAACTGATGGACTGGTCAGCCAGGTCCTGGTCAAAACCATGTTTTTCTTGCTGCAGTCGACAAGTCCTCTGCTCACTCAAGTGCTGGTCGACAGCAACCCATTGTCCTCCCCCAATCATTCCCTGCCCATATTAGCAACAACTGCTCCAAAATCAGGTTCAAGTCTGGTTCTTTATCTGTTGCCTCTTCAGGATTAGCCCTGGGATTAGCCAGTGCATGTCTTGCACATGACAATCACAGACCATACTGTCATTTGTACATATTGGTGCTGTTGCTTCCATACCTTGCTGCTGTTTTCAACTGTGTTGTGCTTTCCCTACAATACTGACTGTACCTTCTTGTGTACTGGATGGTGCTGTTGCTGCCGAGTTCATCCTTTGTACCTGTGGCTGGTGCCTTTGTACCTGTTGCACACGTTTTGGGTACATGTACTGGCTGATTGTACCTTCTGTAGTAGGTCAACCTGTACTCATGGTACTGGTGGTTGGGCACTTCCATCTTCTGTTGGGTGCCCTGTTTTTGTTGTGGTGTTGGGTATTGCAAGTGCACCAGCTGTACACATGTGTATTTGCAGGCAAGAGTTTATACATACGTAAGGTGAAACACTGAAGAGTGTATTTGGATGATGTGGTCACGGAAAGGCCCTCATGCTTGTACTTGTGGCCTTAAGTGTTTTAATTGCATTAATAGTCCAAGTGTGCACAAAACCCTTGCGATCAGTTACAGCGCCGGTCAGCTGGGGGCAGCCACAAGTAATGAAGAGGGTTAATAATGCAAGCCTTTATTGTAAGGTTAAAATTGGGGCTTTTAAAATAATCAACTAGCCCACGACCCAACATGTAACACACGGAAGCTTTGGGAATCTTCTTTCAGCCCTAAGAAACATGCTGATGCAAAACGCAGACAGGAAGAGAGAGTAGAGAGAGAGAGAGAGAGCTGGAAATTCAGTATATTTCATATAGTACAAAAAGGTACTTTTCTACAGCCCTAGGCTGCCTCATACAAAAGGTGATAAACACCCAAAATCTAGTCCCTACTTGGACCCTAAGGACCCACTCCATAAAGGAATGAATGATTACAATGAGGAGCCTTCATCCCTATTTATAGGCCTTTGTAAAGACTTGGCCAACCGGCCGACTGCTGGTCGGCCAGTCCACAGTTCATGAATTCCCTTTGATGCTTGTCCGACCGGTCTAGCTCATAATACATGTAGCGCCTGCAGCAGCCGACAGCCTCCTATAGTGCAGCCACCACCTCTGATCAGGTACAGCCGACAGCCCATCTGCAGCCGTGTCATGTGCACAGTGTGTATCTACCGTGTGCTACACGCACGCAAGACTAGCTTCGAGGTTTGGGGAAGCTTGGAGCTAGGCAGGCTGATTGGTGAGCTGAGTTATGGATAGACTAACGGGCGGGCACCCAAGTGTGGACGCCCGATGACCGGCTAAGAGCCTATAAAAGGGTGGCCAAGGTTAGTCATTAGTATATAGAGTCTCGCTTGATTTGTGAGAGCTCTATGGTCTGGAGCCTGGATCTAGTGTAGACGTGCACCTGCTTTACGCAGCCGAGGACGACAGCAATCTCGAGGCCCGCTAGGGTAGCTTCGTGGCGGTATGGGACGTCGCGAGGTGGAGATTGGTCGGTACGTCAACCTAGTTAGCTTAGCTCGTGGCTCGGTGGGGACAGCCAAGACTGTGGGCTTGTCCACGGCTGTCATGGTTGGGAGGTGAGTTAGGCCTGCATCCCCTTGTTGTTTGTTTGTTTGCAGGTTTCGAGTCTCGTATGTGGAGCGTTCCACGAGGAGATCCGATGGGGATTTGACAGTGGTATTAGAGCGTGCCTCGTGAACGAGCAAGTCGGTAGGTAGAGAAGATGAAGTCGAAGAAAAGGTACGAGTTCGAGAAGCTTGCTGTTTTTTCTATGCATGTTGCTTTTTTTTTTTCAGTTAGTATGTGCTTTTTCATCAAAGAAACCCGTGATGAGGGTGTAGGTAGGGTTGTTTGTTTGCAAGAAGAAGGCTAGATTCGTGTTTGTGCAGTCGCATGAACTCTTGAGAGAAAACAGAAAAAAAAGCACGTTTGCTTTTGGTTGCACGCAAGAGAGAGAGAGAGAAAGAAAGAAAGAAAGAAAGAAAGATTTTATTAACGTCTTCCAAAAGACCGAACTCGGCCTATGAGACAAATCGGAGTACTTGTATGGGGTATCCTCTGTCATCCCAACAAAATGAAAAAGTACTGAATAAAAAAGCTGAATCTGGGTGTGCAGGGGATGGAGCTCTACTACTAGGAGAATGCAAAGCTATATGCATGGAGTATACAATCATGATATGCAACCTAGCTAGCTCCATCCTGTACCATACTGGGGGTATAAAATGGTATACATCAGTGAAGAGAGAGAGAGAGAGAGAGAGAGAGAGAGAGAGAGACGCCGACTGTAGTATGCGCAGTCGGACGCTGGCAGGGTGCTCTTGGTCGGGTGTGCTGCTGGTCGCGTGCTGCAGGTGTAGGTGTTTAAGCTGAAGGCGCAGGCTAGGCAGGCGACCATGCCTATGAGGCAGGCGCCCTGGCCATGCTGGTTGGCGCCCAGGCCACGCCTACACAGGCAAGCTGGCGCAGGCGCAGGCGCAGGCCACCTGTACGAACTCAGGCGGCGCAGGCAGAAAAGCAGGCGACGGCAGCACGGTAGCCAATGGCAGCAAGGTGGCGACGGCAGCATACAGCCGGCAGCGCTAAATCCAGGAGGGAAGAGAAAAAAAATAAAAATCCAAGAAAGCCTTCGCCGATTTGAGGCGTTTTTGATTTTTATTAGATTAAACTTTTTTTTTAAAAAAAGTTTAAAGGTCTCCTCTAAGGTTTAAAGGTGTTTTTTTTAAAGAAAGTAGAATATATATATATATATATATATAAAACCAAAAGCTCAAGTAGCTTTTGGGGACAGTTATATAAACCCCTTAAGTGGGCTTCTTGCCACACATCTCTCGAGTTTTCAAGCTCTCAAGCTCTCAAGTTCACTCGCACTTTTATTGTGCAAAGATCGAATTTTCTCTCCACTTGCCCTCTTTAAGATGTCGACCCAAGAATTAGGGTTGCAGCGCCTTGTCGAACGCGAAGGCTTGCCGGCTACGGAAGATATCGATGCCGATCTTTTTGACGATTATGTGTCAAAATCAGATTTCCAAGAGTTCAAAGTTGCTCTCGAAGCTTCGTCTTTGGAACGTCAGGCACAAATTGCCGCCCAGATGCAAGCCTTGCAGAACTCCATCTCTCTCTTGACCACTATCCTCTCTACTCTTTCGGGTATGGATACCTTGGCCTCTGCTTTAGGCCCCAACGTTATTCCGGAACCGTTCGGGAGCGAGCAAAAGCAGCGTACCAAGGAGATCGTGGACACTTGGCTACATAAGTGGCAGGTCCATTTTCAGTTTCATCCATATGATGATGGAAAAAAGATCCAGTTAGCAGCAGGTTTCCTCTCAGGCAAAGCTTTGCTTTGGTGGAAGGAACTCAATCCTAAGCCAACGACTTGGACACATTTCGAAGACGTCTTCAAGAAGAAATTCCTCAAGAAAGAGGATGATTATGATGTTGTTGCCCGGTTTACAGCTTTGACCATGACCTCGCAGTACCTCACCTATGAGGTCTACCTCCAGAAGTTTAGGGACTCGCAGATGAAAGCTACAAAGATGGATCCCACTACTCTTTTGGGGTTCTTCGTAGCTGGTTTACCAGACTCATACCGTTTACAAGTTAAAAATAACAAATGCAAAACTTTGGACGAAGCCATTCATTCAGCTCGTATCTATGATGATACAATGGTCTCTTCCAAGTCTAAACCCGTTACCGAGCAGGGGAACAAGCATAAAAGAAAGTTCTCCGCACCAATGGCTAACACGATTGAAGGAAAGTCTTTCGGCCAACCTTCGAAGAATTCCAGTTCGACACCAGCGAAGAAGAAACGACTCCTTAAGGCTTTGAAGCTCAAGAAGGAGTGACGTTTCATCATCTGCGAAGAAAAAGGACACATGCGTAATGAGTGCCCGAAGCAAAAGGGTGCAAAGACCAACGTAGGACCCAAGCCAAAGGCAGCTAACCAGTTGTCTTTGACAGATACGTTAGTTACTGTACTTTCTCGCCCTAGTACATGTTCTGATTGTCTGTTCAACTCTAAAGTATTTGGCTTGCATGATCTTCTCCGAGTTTATGGAGAAGTGAATGGCCATAGAATTCACATTCTTCTAGACCCTCGCAACTCACACAACTTTGTTAACTACAAACTTGTGCAGAAATTGAGTCTTGATACGACACCCAGCGATCATACCTATGAGAGATACGCCTACCTGTGGGAAGGCAAGTATGGGATCGAAAGGTGGAGATGCTACCAATCCGGATTCAGGACTACAAAGATACTCTGGAATGCTATGTTATGCACCTAGAAAATGTAGACTTGTTATTAGGGATTGCGTGGTTTAAGACTCTTCAAGTCCAGATAGATTGGTCTAGTTATATTTTTTCTTTTCAGCATAGGAACACCCAGTATAGTATTTTAGGTGATTGTATACATCCCTCTCACGGACCTCTTGTAAATACAGTTGATTTTGGAAATATAATGGATTCTTCTTTGTATACCGCTTTCCATTGTGTATTGATTCCACTTTCTTCATTTCTCATCCCTTCCATGGAAGTCAATTAATTAAGTGTATTTGAAAGCAAAGAATTACAGAAGATACTTGATTCGTTTCAAGATGTATTTCCTAAGGAACTCCCATCGGGTTTACCACCTGAAAGGGCAGTAGATCATCGTATTGACTTGATCCCTGGAGCTCATCCTGTTAGTATTCCACCTTACAGGATGAGCCAAGCTGAGGAAGATGAGTTGGCTAAACAACTCGAAGATTATTTGAGGATGGGTCAGATCCGTCCAAGTAAATCACCTTGGGGTGCACCTGTGTTGCTTAGGAGAAAGAAGGACAACATCGAGAGAATGTGTATAGATTACAAGAGATTAAACAAGCTGACAATTAAGAACCGTCATCCTCTTCCTAGATCAGATGACCTGATTGACCGGTTAGCTGGAGCGAAATATTTCACGAAGATAGATTTACGTACTGGCTATCACCAGATACGTATTCATGAAAGGCATGTCGAAAGAACCGCCTTTGGGACTACATATGGCCATTACGAGTTTCTCGTATTACCTTTTGGGTTAACCAATGCTCGAGCCACTTTTCAGCAAATGATGAACGATCTTTTTTGTGAACATTTGGGAAAATTTGTGGTGGTGTTCTTGGATGATATTTTGATATATAGTTGTACTCTTGAGGATCATGTTAGACACCTCACGATTATCTTATCTATTTTAAGACAGAATCGACTATATGCTAAGTTAAGTAAATGTGAGTTTTTTATGACAGACATCATTTACTTGGGACACAAGATCACTAGAGATGGATTGAGCATTGACTATGACTGAGTTCAGAAGGTTCTGGACTGGCCTTTACCGCGAACAGTGAAACTACTTCGTTCTTTTCTCAGTTTTGTTGTTTTTCTTCGGAAATCTGTGCAGGAGTACTCTCAGCTCACACTACCGATGACCGACTTGTTGAAAGGTCGTGGACGTAAGTCAAATCAGCCTCTTACTTGGAATAACGATTTGGATATGGCCTTCAGACTTTTGAAAGATAAAGTCAAGGAAGCACCTATCTTAGCATTATCCGATCCTAGTCGGCCTTATGTTCTTGAAACTGATGCCAGTGACTATGTCATCGGGGCTGCTCTATTTCAAGATGGTAGACCGGTTCCTTTTGAAAGTAAAAAGTTAGACGACACTCAATCTCGTTGGCCAACCCTTGAGAAGGAACTTTATGCTGTGATTCATGCTCTCAAGGTTTGGAGACATTATTTATATGGCTCCAAGTTTGTGGTATTGACTGATCATCAGTAATCAAGTATGTGTGTGATGTGGATGATTTGAGAGGAAGGAAAGCTCGTTGGGCTGAGTTAATGCAAGATTTTGATTTTGAGATCCGTTATCGGAAAGGGTCCATGAATAGTGTTGCAGATGCGCTTAGTCGAATTAGAGAGGTGAATACTTTGTCGTTCACCGAGATTTCTACTGACTTATTTCAGCCATTGAGAGGGCTTTGCAAGACTGATAGTTATTATGGTCCATTTTGGCAGAAGATCCAGGATAGGAGCTCATTGATTGACCAAGACTCAATAACTGAGCAGTCTACCATTCAGGCTGCAGGAGGCCAGTGGATGATTCGGAATGGTTTACTATTCCGTAATGACAAAATTTGTGTACCACAGATCTCGGACATTAGGTCCAAGATTCTTAAGGAGTGTCACGACGCCCCTTCTGCTGGACACCTTGGGGTACACAGGACGCTATCGTTAGTGAAACACTTTTTATTAGCCAAAGATGAAAGGGTATGTAGAAGATTATGTTCTCTAGTGTCAAATTTGTCAGGCAAATAAAGCTGAACGCTTTAGACAAGCTGGGTTGTTGCATCTTTTGCAAATCCCAGGTAATAAATGGGAAAGTATTTCCATGGATTTTATTACCGGATTGCCTAGAACACATCAAGGCCACAATTCTATTTGGGTTGTGGTAGATCGCTTGACAAAAATGGCTAGATTTTTACCGATCCGGAAGACTATTACAGCTACATAATTAGCACGGTAGTTTATCGAGCAATTGTTTAGACTGTACGGGTTGCCGCCGCAGGCGCAAGACATAGTCAGTGATAGAGACTCTAAGTTTACGAGTGATTTTTGGAAACTTGTTTTTGAGAAGTTAGAAACAACTTTGAATTTGAGTTCCTCATATCATCCTCAATCTGATGGCCAGACTGAAAGAGTGAATCAGATTTTGGAGGATATGCTTCGAGCATATGTATCCAAAAGACAGAGTTCATGGGAGGATTATCTTCCTATTTTAGAATTTGCATATAACAGTACTAAGCATTCGAGTACAGGTTTTAGTCCTTTCATGCTTATGTATGGTTTTCAACCTAGATCACCTATTACAGTAGGATTATCAGGACTTCAGCATGATGTAGCACGTAATTTTTTGCAAGATCTGCAAGAAATGTTACAAGTTGCGAAGGAATCTATTAGAAGTGTTCAAGACTGAGACAGATTTTATTCTAATAGACATCGTTCACCCAGAGAGTTCTCTGAAGGAACGATGGTGTATTTGTGAGTTCCGAAAGATTCCGAGACTTTACGAACAGGTCGATCTCCGAAATTATCTCCTAGATACTGTGGACCATTTCATATTACACGAAGAATTGGTTCAGTTGCATATGAATTGGATTTGCCTTCTCATATGAAAGTTCATCCTATATTTCATGTCAGTAGACTTAAGGAAGTACTGGGTGGAACAGACCAGTTAGTTACTCCTCAAGAAATCATAGATGTCGAGGACATGACATTTGTTCCGCACGAACTTGAAAAGATTCTTGGATTTCGTGAAAGAAGATTGCGTAATACGCTTATCACGGAATACAAGATCAAGTGGAAGGATCGTATTGAGGAGGACGCTACATGGGAGACATTGACTACTCTTCAGAGAGATTACCCTGGCTTTTTAGTGAGCTCAGGAGTGAGCTCTTAGAGGAAGGGGAGTATGTCATGTGCACAGTGTGTATTTACCGTGTGCTACACGCACGCAAGACTAGCTGAGTTATGGATAGACTAACGGACGGGCACCCAGGTATGGACGGGCGGGCACCCAAGTGTGGACACCCGATGACCGACCAAGAGCCTATAAAAGGGTGGCCAAGGTTAGTCATAAGTATATAGAGTCTCGCGTGATTTGTGAGAGCTCTATGGTATGGAGCCTGGATCTAGTGCAGACGTGCACCTGCTTTATGTAGCCGAGGCCGACAGCAATCTCGAGGCCCGCTAGGGTAGCTTCGTGGCGGTATGGGACGTCGCGAGGTGGAGATTGGTCGGTACGTCAACCTAGTTAGCTCAGCTCGTGGCTCGGTGGGGACAGCCAAGACTGTGGGCTTGCCCACGGCTGTCATGGTTGGGAGGTGAGTCAGGCCTGCATCCCCTTGTTTGTTTGTTTGTTTGCAGGTTTTGAGTCTTGTACCAGGAGCGTTCCACGAGGAGATCTGATGGGGATTTGACAAGCCGACTGTCCTCCTTTGTATCTAACGCAGCTGACAGGACTTCCTTCCAGTATCTCCAAGTCCATATTGCCAATAGTGCTCTGTGCTCCATCATCATGGTTCTATCTGGTTCTCATTGAATGGGAGAAGAAGAATTAGGGTTAGAGATTCATGTGGGAGACATACACAGAGAAACAAGGGAGAGAGAGAGAGAGAGAGAGTTGTGGGGATAAGTCAACTCACGAGGCATGAGTGTGTGACTCCCCTATCACACATGTATATTGCACTAGTACACATAGTGCACTTAGTACATTAAAAGTACTAAGTGTACTATGTACTATAACTTATGGGCTTGTACACACTATAAGGGTGGGCATTATGCCTTTACCCCAACAACCTCCCACTTAAAGGCAAAGTGTCCTTAAGTGAAGGAAAAGGAAAATCAGCATGTACATGATAATATACAAGGCCATATCAAGGCTGAAACTGGCCTCATCCAATGCCCATCAAGTGTCTGCAATGAGCAAACCGCTCCGGAGGCAAACTCTTTGTCAACAGATCAGCCGGGTTGTCATCCGTGTGAATCTTAACAAGCTGAATTTGCTTGTTCTCTATCACCTCTCTGATGAAGTGATACTTCACATCCACATGCTTCGTCTTTGCATGAAAGACAGGGTTCTTTGCCAACTGGATGGCACTTTGACTGTCACAATGCAACAATGGAATATCCCCTCTATAACCCAAATCAACCACTAACCGAGATAGCCATAATGCCTCCTTGCAAGCCTCTGTGGCTGCAATATACTCGGCCTCTGTAGTAGATAAGGCAGTGCACTTCTGCATCCTGGATATCCATGACACAGCACCTCCTGTGAATGTAAACACATAACCGGTAGTAGACTTCCGGTTATCTGGATGACCGGCATAATCCGAATCCGTGTAACCATGCACTAATGCATCCTGTTTGCCAAAACAAATGCACATATCCTGTGTGCCCTTCAGGTATCTCATGACACCTTTCACTGCTTCCCAATGCTTCTTGCCAGGGTTGGCCATGTATCTAGAAACCACTCCCACTACAAATGCAATGTCCGGCCTAGTAGCAACCATGGCATACATGAGACTGCCACAAGCTGAAGCATACGGAATCTTGGCCATATCAGCCCTGCCACTATCTGACTGTGGGCTGTCCATAGCACTGAGTTTCACATATGGAGGCAAAGGAGTACTAGTCTTCTTCCCCCCGTCCATATTGAACCTCTGCAAAACTTTGCCAATATATTCCTTCTGAGACAAATACAACACATGCTGATTTCTGTCTGGAAGTATCCGCATACCCAAGATGTGATTTGCATCACCCAAATCCTTCATATCAAAGGTTTGATGCAGCCTCTTCTTCAAGGCATCCATCTCTTTACGAGATTTCCCGGCAATCAACATATCATCAACATACAAGATGTGTCATGACCCTGTGTTTTTCTCTGGACAAGATGCAGATGTGCACGGGGACATGGTGGACAGTGTGAATGGCATCAGGTTGGAGTGAAAGAGGAAGCCCATGTGTGGACAACCCCATGTGTGAAAGGGGGCAATGAGATTTTAGCTTAAAAGGTTTAAAAACCTTTAAAATCATTTATAAAGCCTTTCATTAAAGAAACGTGGCCTTTATGGTATTTTGGGGGCCACGTGTGCTTTTTGGGGAAAAGGAAGGCTGGCGGGCAGCGCAAGAGGAGGACAGCTTTTCTGAAAAAAAAAGGAGGGCGCATACAGGCTGCTGGCGAGGAGAGCTTATTGGAAAAAGAGGCGCATACAGGCTGCAGGGCTGCGTTTCTTTCAGGGGCTGCAGGGCTGCGCTTCTCTTATGCTTACCTTCTGAAGTGGACTGCATGCTGGCTGCGCACAGGGGAAAACAAGCAGATTTGTACGACTGTACGGACAGCTGTACGGACAGGACAGAAGTTGGCGCTTTTTGAATCCCTCTTTCCCCTTTGCTTTTGGCATGAAACTGGCTGGCTGCGCTGCTGTCCATACAGGCAGAGTTGGACACAAAGGCGTGGACTGCAGAACAAGAAGGCAGGACACAAAGGGGCTTTTCCTCGTGTCTTTCCCTCTCTTGTGGAAAGCGACATAAAGACTGTAAGTCTCTCTTTCTTTGTGAGCAAGTGGGACTGCAGGTGATGTCTTTCGGAGTCTCTCTTTTCACTGGCTCAAGACTGTTCCAGAGTGGTTATCTCTAGCCCTTTGTGAGAGGAAGGGTTTGGGAGTTCAGAGGGTGGAAACAGGTCTGTTTATGGGCTGTTTTTGCTTGGCTGCAAATTCAGCTATGTGCTTGGGCTTTTGGCTGCAAGGACAAGGTCATTTGGTTATGTTTCTTGGCATGGGAGTGATGCAAGCTCGCATGGCTGCGTGCTCATGGAGCAGATTGTTTTCTTCCTGCTAGAAAGGAACAGTGGGACCTACAGTTATGGGCATCTCTATGTTGCCAGATGTTTCATGAGGGAACAGGTAACTAGATGTATTGGAAACAGGACATAAGTTTCAAAGGGAAATAGGCCTAAGGGTTTCATGTGGAAACAGGTCGTAGGTTTTCTCGAAGAGACATGTTTTTGGGTTTCTCCAGGAGATGGGTCACATGCAGGCAGAAGGTACAGGAATGGACACATGTTTGGTACAGCCTTGCTACTGATTGGACAGGGGACAGGGAATCCATGACAGAGATGGATAGTACCCTTGGAAGGTAGAGAGGGTTTGTACAGGTGTGTCGACTGTATGGTATGCTGTGCTGTGATACTCTTTTGAGAGACAGTTTGGGAGTCTGTGTTGTGATGCTGAAGCACTGGATGTGTCAGGGTGTGATGCTGTTCATAGTGTGAGAGGCTATGGATGGCTGTGGCAGCCTTGATCATGGGAGAAAGCTTCTGAATGCAGGCTCAATGTGAGGAGAGTCTTTCGATGTGAACAATGGCTGGATTTATTTGTGGATGCCGTGTGGACAAGAAGCCAGATGCAGGTTCTTTGCAGGCTTCAGGAGTTCTACTGGGACGGTTGAGTTCCCAGCCTTATATTGTAATCAAAGCTCTTTTATTCAATTAAAGAAATACCGCAAGGGGCGCCACTGCGTTTTGGGGCCAATCGGTGTCCGTGTACTGTTTGCAGGAGCACTCTAGCTCCCCCTGTTTGTTTTCCTTTTCTAGGTCTTCAAGGTGTTGAAGTGTTTTATGTGCGAGTGTTTGTTCCACCGCCCTTTGCTATCTGAAGGCCGGTTTACAAGGTTCCGTTGCCGGGACACATCGTCGACTTTCTCAAGGAGGCGAGCCCGTGGTTGTCACATTAAAAGCTTCAACATGAGGAAAGTGAAAAGGAAGTGCAGGACACAGTGCAGGGTTGTGTGTCTTTGCCTATATGAGGTGAAGAGCAAGAGCTGAAGATGAAGCTCAGGAGAAAAGACACCAAGGACAAGAAGTAGTCAGCCAGGAACAAGAAGCAGTTGAAGTGTTATGGTGCAGGAGATGTGTTGAAGGCTATGGCTTTCGACAGTTTGTCACCGGTGGTATCTTCATAGAGGCTTCATGGGTTCAGAAGACAGTTTCTTTCTATGTTTAGCAGTGGTGATCTACTATGCTTCATCGAGGACTTGTGCTTATCACTTGGGTGGAGTGCAAGCAGGTTTTGGGTGCCTGAGGATGTATCAGATGAGGCTCAGACGGAAGTGGAGGAACTTGACGAGGTTCTTATTCCCGAGCACTTTAGGTACAAGGTAAAGTTTCCCGTCGCTATCCTGTGAAGTTCAAGAGCTGTTCACTGATGGATACGAAGTGGATGGAGGAGGTTCACTGATGGATGCGAAGTGGATGGAGGAGGGTGACTTAGCAGATTCACCTCAGGGGTTGCAGCTTTATCTTGATGCCTATGAGTTGGAGTCGACTCTTGTTACGGCTCATTCAGGTTCAGCAGAGCATGGGTCTGGAGCATTGCCTGATGCTCAAGAGGGGGGTAGCACCTCCGCTCCCTTGTTACAGACAGGCTCAGTTGTCATCTAGGAGTCGCTTGGTGACATCTTTGTATTCACCCGAAGGTACTGAGGCTGACAGCACATCTGCTTATGGGACTTCTATGATATTGTGTACTAGTCACAGGAGATGGTGGTTGAGTAAGGTTCATAGTCGCGCGCACCTGGAATTCTAACTGCAACTATGGATAACTCCATGGAGGGCATAAGTCTTGCGAGTAGTCCTAGAGTTGGTTTGGTTCATGGAAATATGGATCGAACTCTATTTGTGCATGTATGCATTCACTTTTTGAGGTAGAGGTATTTTTGTATTTTGGTGCCATTGGATCCTGGTATCATTGAGAATACATTGGGAAATACTCTACATTGTGTCGTGTGCTGCATGTATATTGGTATGATACATCAAGTCGTTTATTATGTTCATGGATGCACCATTTGGTGTAACTCCTGCGGGATGGCCATGAGACATATGTGGGAAAGTACTTAGTGGATGTAGTGTTTGGATGCATTGAGTGCTTGCATATGCTCATGTTTTACCTTCAGTCGTGGGTCCTGTGGGATGCCCATGGGCGTAAGGCTTGCGAGCAGCCCTTAGACTGTTACTTTGGAGTAGGTAGAGCATCTTGAGGAGCATATTGTTTGCGAATGCATGTGTGTGTCATATGTAGAATGATGCATGGTTTTGTTTTTGGCTAACACAGTTAACGTGTTTCCATTTGGTTTTAGACTTTTGTTGTAGGTTCTGAAGGAACAAGCAAGAGGACAGTGAGGCTTATTGTGCAGGATGATTATTTTATCACCCTGCGCACAGGGGAAAACAAGCAGATCTGTACGACTGTACGGACAGCTGTACGGACAGGACAGAAGTTGGCGCTTTTTGAATCCCTCTTTCCCCTTTGCTTTTGGCATGAATGGCTGGCTGCGCTGCTGTCCATACAGGCAGAGTTGGACACAAAGGCGTGGACTGCAGAACAAGAAGGCAGGACACAAAGGGGCTTTTCCTCGTGTCTTTCCCTCTCTTGTGGAAAGCGACATAAAGACTGTAAGTCTCTCTTTCTTTGTGAGCAAGTGGGACTGCAGGTGATGTCTTTCGGAGTCTCTCTTTTCACTGGCTCAAGATTGTTCCAGAGTGGTTATCTCTAGCCTTTTGTGAGAGGAAGGGTTTGGCAGTTCAGAGGGTGGAAACAGGTCTGTTTATGGGCTGTTTTTGCTTGGCTGCAAATTCAGCTATGTGCTTGGGCTTTTGGCTGCAAGGACAAGGTCATTTGGTTATGTTTCTTGGCATGGGAGTGATGCAAGCTCGCATGGCTGTGTGCTCATGGAGCAGATTGTTTTCTTCCTGCTAGAAAGGAACAGTGGGACCTACAGTTATGGGCATCTCTATGTTGCCAGATGTTTCATGAGGGAACAGGTAACTAGATGTATTGGAAACAGGACATAAGTTTCAAAGGGAAACAGGCCTAAGGGTTTCATGTGGAAACAGGTCGTAGGTTTTCTCGAAGAGACATGTTTTTGGGTTTCTCCAGGAGATGGGTCACATGCAGGCAGAAGGTACAGGAATGGACACATGTTTGGTACAGCCTTGCTACTGATTGGACAGGGGACAGGGAAATGATGTCATTTTTTATGAAACATGCATGTATAAGGAGCCTGCAAGGCAACAGGAGCCTGGCAGAGTCATCTTTGATGATGATGGACATCATGGACAACAACAAAGGGCTGTAAATCAGCCATTACAGCAGGAAAACCAGCCCTTAAATGGTGCTGAAAATGGTCCAAATGGACAGCCAGATATGGCAGAAGATATCCCTATGGATATACCACAGTTGGAGGAGATACCGGGCATGATATTTCAGCCTTATGGCATGGAACAGGAGCCACCAATGGGTGATATGCAGGCTGGACAGCAACCTGCAAATGATGGTCATTGGGTACGGAGGTCCACAAGACCCTCCAGAGCCCCTGACAGGTTTGTTCCAGGGGTTGACTATTTGATGCTTACTGACTGTGGGGAGCCCTCATGTTATAAAGAGGCTTTACAGAGGGCAGACAAAGCTCTATGGGAGCGTGCCATGAAGTCAGAGATGGATTCTCTGAATAAAAATGGAACATGGAAGTTGGTGCATTTGCCTGCAGGCAAGAAGGTTTTGCCATGCAAGTGGGTTTACAGGCTCAAAGTTGCACCAGATGCAAAGCCAAGATACAAAGCCAGGTTAGTGGCTAAGGGCTTCAAGCAGGAATATGGTGTGGACTTTGAGGAGATCTTCTCTCCAGTGGTCAAAATGACCACACTTAGAGCTGTGTTGGCTTTGGTTGCGCATGATGATCTGGACTTGATTCAGATGGATGTGAAGACTGCTTTTCTTCACGGTGATCTCCATGAGGAGATATATATGCAGCAGCCAAAGGGTTATGCAGTGAGTGGAAAGGAGAAGCTTGTATGCAAGCTGAAAAAGAGTCTTTATGGACTCAAACAGGCACCAAGAGAATGGTATCATAAATTTGATACATTCATAAAATCTCAGAAATTCAGGAGAAGTGACATAGATCACTGCTTGTACACCAAGAAAGCTTTGGATGGCAGTCTATTGATCCTCATCTTGTATGTTGATGATATGTTGATTGCCGGGAAATCTCGTAAAGAGATGGATGCCTTGAAGCAGAAGCTGCATGAAACCTTTGATATGAAGGATTTGGGTGATGCAAATCACATTTTGGGTATGCAGATACTTCGGGACAGAAATCAGCATGTGTTGTATTTGTCTCACAAGGAATACATTGGCAAAGTCTTGCAGAGGTTCAATATGGACGGGGGGAAGAAGACTAGTACTCCTTTGCCTCCATATGTGAAACTCAGTGCTATGGACAGCCCACAGTCAGATAGAGACAGGGCTGATATGGCCAAGATTCCGTATGCTTCAGCTTGTGGCAGTCTCATGTATGCCATGGTTGCTACTAGGCCGGACATTGCATTTGCAGTGGGAGTGGTTTCTAGATACATGGCCAACCCTGGCAAGAAGCATTGGGAAGCAGTGAAAGGTGTCATGAGATACCTGAAGGGCACACAGGATTTGTGCATTTGTTTTGGCAAACAAGATGCATTAGTGCATGGTTACACGGATTCGGATTATGCCGGTCATCCAGATAACCGGAAGTCTACTACCGGTTATGTGTTTACATTCACAGGAGGTGCTGTGTCATGGATACCCAGGATGCAGAAGTGCACAGCCTTATCTACTACAGAGGCCGGGTATATTGCAGCCACAGAGGCTTGCAAGGAGGCATTATGGCTATCTCGGTTAGTGGTTGATTTGGGCTATACAGGGGATATTCCATTGTTGCATTGTGACAGTCAGAGTGCCATTCAGTTGGCAAAGAACCCTGTTTTTCATGCAAAGACGAAGCATGTGGATGTGAAGTATCACTTCATCAGAGAGGTGATAGAGAACAAGCAAATTCAGCTTGTTAAGATTCACACGGATGACAACCCGGCTGATCTGTTGACAAAGAGTTTGCCTCCGGAGCGGTTTGCTCATTGCAGACACTTGATGGGCATTGGATGAGGCCAGTTTCAGCCTTGATATGGCCTTGTATATTATCATGTACATGCTGATTTTTCTTTTCCTTTACTTAAGGGCACTTTGCCTTTAAGTGGGAGGTTGTTGGGGTAAAGGCATAATGCCCACCCTTATAGTGTGTACAAGCCCATAAGTTATAGTACATAGTACACTTAGTACTTTTAATGTACTAAGTGCATTATGTGTACTAGTGCAATATACATGTGTGATAGGGGAGTCACACACTCATGCCTCGTGAGTTGACTTATCCCCACAACTCTCTCTCTCTCTCCCTTGCTTCTCTGTGTATGTCTCCCATGAATGAACTCTAACCCTAATTGCTGTTTTCTCCCCATCACACACAGCAATGAATTTGGCCAGGTACTGGTGGTCATGGAGCAGGTTACTTGCATGTGACAGCTAGGCAGGCGATTTCCTGCATCATGGAGCAGATCGCATCGCTGAGGCATCTCTGCAACCAGACTGGACAGGCTTAGACCAGCATGATGGAAGCGGGTCTATGGGTTTTTGGCACCGTGATTAGATGGTGCATATGTGGATTTATCTGTCATGGAAACAAGACATTGGTCTTTCTAGAAGAAACAGGACTTTGGTATCGAGGATACAGGTCTATGGTTTATCAGATACAGGTCTTTGGTTTCATGTGGAGAACATGTTTCTGGATTCATGTGAACAGGTTATAGTTTTCTCGAGGTTACATGCGAGCTGTGACTATAGGAAGGACATATGGTTTGGTACAGCCCTACTGCTGTTTGGGAAAGGGTTGTGGGATCCATGGTTGAGATGGAGAAGACCTTTTCTAGCAAGGTGTCGTACAGGTGTGCCTTCTCTATGGAATGCTTTGCTGTAATAGCGAGAGTTCTTATTTGGAAAGTCCTGGGTGAAAAGCTAAAAGGGATTCTATTGGTAAAGGATTCGACAAGTTGTACTTTGTACTCATATTTGTTCAAATAAAGAAATACCGCAAGGGACGCCACTGCGTTTTGGGGCCAATCGGTGTCCTTGTACTATTTGCACGAGCACTCTAGCTCCCCTGTTTGTTTTACTTTTCCAGGTTCCCATGGGTGATGAAGTGTTTTGTGTGCGAGTGTCCACCGCCCGTCAAATTTCTGAAGGCCTGTTTCATGGTTCCATCGCCGGGATATCGTCAACTTTCTCAAGGAGGCGAGCCTGTGGTTTTCGCATCAAAAGCTTCTACATGAGGAAAGTGGAAAGAAAGTACAGGAGACAATATAGGATTATGAGTCTTTGCCTATATGAGGTGAAGAGGAAAAGCTAAAGATGAAGCTCAGGAGAAAAGACACCAAGAACAAGAAGTAGTCAGCCAGGAACAAGAAGCAGTTAAAGTGTTATGGTGCAAGAGATGGGTTGAAGGCTATGGCTTTCAACACTTCGTTACCGGTGGTATCTTCACGGAGGCTTTATGGGGTTCGGAAGGCAGCTTCTTTCTATGTTTAGCAGTGGTGATCTACTATGCTTCATTAGGGACTTGTGCTTACCAATTGGGTGGAGTGCAAGCAGGTTTTGGGTGCCTATGGATGTATCAAATGAGGCTCAAACGGAAGCAGAGAAACTTGATGAGGTTCTTATTCCAGAGCAGATACTGGCACACAAGGAAAGAAAGGTATGAGGTAAAGTTTCCTGTCGCTATCTTGTGAAGTTTAAAGAACTATTCACTGATGGATGTGAAGTGGATGGAGGAGGGTGACTTAGCAGGTTCACCTAAAGTATTGCAGCTTTATCTTGATGCCTTTGAGTTGGAGCCACCTCTTGCTACGGCTCATTCAGGTTCAGCAGAGCTTGGATTTGGAGCATTGCCTGATGCTCAAGAGGGGGATAGCACCTCCGCTCCCTTGTTATAGACAAGCTCAGTTTTTCATCTAGGAGTCGCTTGGTGACATCTTTGTATTCACCCGAGGTACTAAGGCTGACAGTACATCTCCTTATGGGACTTCTATGATATTGTGTACTAGTCACATGAGATGGTAAAGTTAGGTATGTTCACAGTCGGCCGCACCTTGAACTATAACTTCAACTATGGATGGTTTTTGCCTTTAGAACTAAGGTATGACTGAGGAAGATTGATCTTTGTCATATGGTTCTGGCTGTTCTTGACCACAGGATCGGTCAATTGGATATTGAGATGATGCTATTTGTGGAGTTGGTCTCCTTTGGAATGGCATGGTTTGGTTGAGCTCAAAGGCTGCGGCAACCTGAGCTAACACTTCGAGACTCTATGAAGGGCATTAGTCTTGCGCGCAGTCCTAGAGTTGGTTTGGTTCATGGATATATGGATTGAACTTTATTTGTGCATGTATTTATACACTTTCCGAGATATTATGGTATTATGGTGCCATTGGATCCTGGTACCCTTGAGAATACATTGGGTAATACTCTTGATGTGTCAGGATGAGATGCATGTATGTTGGTATGATACATCAGGTACTTTACCATGTTCATGGTGTATCACTGAGTGTGGCTCCTGCGGGATGGCCATGTGCAAAGTGGGTAAAGCATCAAGAGGGACATATGTGGGAAGTACTTCGTGGATGTACTGTTTGGATGCATTGAGTGCTTTCATATGCTCATGTTGTACCGTCAGTCGTGTGTCCTGCGGGATATCCATGGGTGTAAGGCTTGCGAGCAACCCTGAGACTGTTATTTTGGAGTGGGTAGAGCATCTTGAGGAGCATATTGTTTGCGAATGCATATATGTATCATGCATATGTTTGTCGTATGTAGAATGATGCATGGTTTTGTTTTTGGCTAACACAGATTACGTGTTTCCACTTGATTTTAGACTTTTGCTGCACGTTCTGAAGGAACAAGCAAGAGTTGTTTGTCACTTCGACGTGACAGTGTGACCTTATTGTTCAGGATGATTGTTTCATCACTCAGTTGCACTGGAGGGGCATTGCTTTGGTCATATGGGGAATCTTTTGGATGCTTACTATGTTATTGAGTGCAATCGAGGACGCTTGCACTTTTTCAAGAGAGGGGTACGTTACGACCCTGTGTTTTTCCCTCTGGACAACAAGCAGGTGGGCACGGGCACGGGCACAGGATGGACAGTGTGAACATGCATCAATTGGATATGAAAAGGAAATTCATTAGTGTGGCCAGCCCAAGTGTGAAAGGGGACAAAAAGGAATTTTAATGTTATAAGGTTTTTAAACCTTTGATGATTTAAAATATTATTTTTATGGAGGCATGCGTTTTTAAATCCTTGCTTTTGGCGTTTTTGAGAAAAAGCGCATCACCTCCTTATAAATTGAAGGGTGGCGAGCATGAAGGTGGCTATGTGGAGATCGTCGTGTGGGAGTCGCCGGCTGGATTATACTAGGTGCTGCTGCACGTATGGCTACAGGCGGCGGGTGGTGCTGCTGCGTAGGAGCCAGGCGACTGCTGATGCTGCCACCACGAGATGCTACTGCCGCCGCCAGGAGATGCTGCTGCCGCCGTCAGGAGATGCTGCTGCTACAGCTGCCGGGTGATGCTGCTACTGCTGGTTGCTGCTGGGCGCTGTCAGGTGGGCTGTGAACAGCTCTAGGCGCCACATGGATTGCTGCCAGCGCATGGATATCAAGAGTGCTATATGCACAGGCTGCCAGCATCCAGCGACCAAATAGGTGGGCAGCCAGGCAAGCGATCAGTTAGGTGGACAGCCAGTTGGGCAATCAGATGGACGCCAGGTGTGGGAAAGCGGTGCAGAGGATGGGCACACCGCAATGAATTTGGCCAGGTACTGGTGGTCGTGGAGCACGTTACTTGCATGTGACAGCTAGGCAGGCGATTTCCTGCATCATGGAGCAGATCGCATCGCCGAGGCATCTCTGCAACCAGACTGGACAGGCTTAGACCAGCATGATGGAAGCGGGTCTATGGGTTTTTGGCACTGTGATTGGATTGTGCATATGTGGATTTATCTGTCATGGAAACAAGACATTGGTCTTTCTGGAAGAAACAAGACTTTGGTATCGAGGATACAGGTCTATGGTTTATCATATACAGGTCTTTGGTTTCATGTGGAGAACATGTTTCTGGATTCATGTGAACAGGTTATAGTTTTCTCAAGGTTACATGCAAGCTGTGACTATAGGAAGGACATATGGTTTGGTACAGCCCTACTGCTGTTTGGGAAAGGGTTGTGGGATCCATGGTGGAGATGGAGAAGACCTTTTCTAGCAAGAAGGTGTCGTACAGGTGTGCCTTCTCTATGGAATGCTTTGCTGTAATAGCGAGAGTTCTTATTTGGAAAGTCTTGGGTGAAAAGCTAAAAGGGATCCTATTGGTAAAGGATTAACGCCACTGCGTTTTGGGGCCAATCGGTGTCCTTGTACTATTTGCAGGAGCACTCTAGCTCCCCTGTTTGTTTTACTTTTCAGGTTCCCATGGGTGATGAAGTGTTTTGTGTGCGAGTGTTTGTTCCACCGCCCATCAAATTTCTGAAGGCCGGTTTCAGTAATCAACAATAATTACTCTGATTAGGCAAATTTGCAAGGCTGAAGAAAAAAACCCCAAATCGATTTTATTGTACCTCTGTTGTTGTTGCTGAGAGCAGTAAGACAGCAACGTGGCACTCGATTGGACATCTACAAGTCGACGCTAGACAACAGCTGAGTTGCTGGCGTAGACAAGTGGGCGTTGAGCATAGACAAGCAAGGCAGGCGACATACAATGTGAAGTTGAACGCTCTGATATCATGTTTAAACAGGAGTGACCTATGGTGGCTTGAAGGTGAAGGCAGTCATGGCTATGGAGCCGATAGAGATAGAGAAAAAGTTTAGAGAGAGAAGACAATGCTAGAGAGAGAGAGAGAGATGGAGCGAAATACACGACACAATGATATAACTATTGATTGATTTCTTCAATGAAGTACATGCACCTTTATAGGTTACAAAGGTTGTCTCAGTGTGACATCACTGCTTATGTCATAAGACACAAAAATATCAAGATATTATTATAACCCCTCTAAGAGGTGCTTCACACACAAACACACTTCCACAAATTGCCAACAAAACGAAAGATGTCTGGCTGTTTGTATTGGATAACCACCACCCCCTCCATCCCCTTCTTACTACTTGTACATCTTGTTCCTAACGTCCATTGTTGTTCTGGACATCCAGGACCAGTAACCTGTAAGCTTATGTCACAACTAGTGACAAGCCCACTCTTAGTGTCCACGTTGTCTACCTTCCAAGGTCTAGATGTCACCATTTGGCCACCCAATTGGTCCACCCATGCTTTCTCATCACGTATGTACATTGGACTGGTGTCCATGGCAGTTGTATATACCGGGGATTGATGCCACTCATGTGATACTGTGGAATTGACTTTCCGTTGGGACTTGTGTCTTTGTGTGCATGCCCGGAAATGCCTGGTGGATTGGTGTTCCATTGAGTCTAGTACCTCGTGTACTTGCTCGGAGCACGTCTATTTTGGTATAGTCTCATGAACGGGGATTGTCCATACCAATGCTACATTGCATAGCATCTTTATGTGCTTGCTTACAATTGAAATTGCATGTTGTTTTCATGCTTGCTTGACCAATGTGCAGTTTCGGGTAAGAGGACGCCCGCCCGTGAACCGTCCGTGTGAAACTGTCTGCTGACATGGTTATGTGGCATGTGACAGGTGGTAAGTATCGATCATAAACCTAGCCTTAGGAATTAGCACTAATTTATAAGTGACTGTGTACACACTTCATTAAGTTTTGCGCATCCAAAACTCACTTATAAATTATGACCAGTTCGATGTTCACACACACTGATGTCCCGAGGTGGACAAAACCCAATGTCCACCACCCAGACCTTATCTCCTTTGTACAAAGGGAGTAACCAGCCATGTGTCCGTCCTAGCTTGCACCACATAGCATCTACATGACACCTAGAGTGGACAACTCACCACCTCACTCTTCCCTCTCTAGAAGTAGACACCTTCTTCATGAGACCTCTTGGGCTGTATTTTCTGCACTTTCTTCCGAACTCCATATCCAAGCTTGCTAAGGTGTTTCCCAAGCTTCCAAGAGTGTTTCTGGGTGCTATTCACTCTCCTACACACTCCCAATGACTGAAATTCAGCAAAACAACTCTTTTTCTTGGTGTAATTTCTGGTCTTTTGTTGAAAACCCTAATTTCAACCTTCCTTTCTCAAGTTGAACCATAGGGGAAGTTCCCTTCATCCTCTTGAAGACTTTTGTCACGAACAAATCAAAGATTTCAACACTCCAAGCACTTCCATCGCGAAGACTTCCGTTGTCATCGACTCTACTTGCAATTGGTAAGCTTTTATTCTTAAATATGGAAGCAAGTAGCAAGGGAAAGGAACCGGATTCCAAGATCACATACCTTGTGTAGTGTTCTCTTGTCCTACGTGCTCTCTTGCAAAGTGTTGCTACCTTGTGTTGGTGGAACAATAGAGAGCAGATGATAGGGAACATGGACACTTGAGAAGGTAATGTGAGTTGCAAGTCTACACCGACAACCACTTTGTTTGCAATACTGTATTCATATACATTCGTATGCAAATCTCGTCAGAAATGCCCATGACACTAAAAGAATGGCTGTAAAACAGAAAAACAGCAAATAGATCTTGCAAAGCAGCACATGTGCAAAAGAACTGAAGTAGAAAACTTGTTATCTACGAGGGCTGCCCGTAGGTGCATACAACCAACAGCAGTAGCTGAAAAAATGATGTGTTATAGGTTGGACAAGAGCTGGTCGGCCAGTATAAAAACAGTGGGCTGGCCGACTATGCAAAAAAATACTAAAATAATGTCTAAAAAATAGACAAAAATAGCCAAAAAAAATATCTAAAATAAGATGAATGCATGGCCTCATAAATCTGGCTAGATACAGCATGAAATATGCACATATATGTCCAATTTGGAGATGATAATGCCAACACCTCCTCTTCAGCACCAGATGGGCGGACCGACTCCAGCACGCTGAAGAAAGACCTCCAAAGAGTCTGAAGGAACAACCTCCTCATAAAAGACACAAAGCTCGCGAAGATATGGTACATCTAAATACCGAGAAGGTCTTCAGAAGAAGCCACGAGAAGATCGAGAAGATATCGAAGACGAAACAATAGGATCAATCTGAAGAGAGAAGCCCTCATAGATGGTACCTCCTCTGCATCTGCAACAAGTATTGGGACCGAAGTAGACTTCTCCTCTGAAGAAGGAGGAAATGAAACAACCATTGGAACAAACTGATCATCAGTGATAGTAGAAGTTGTCAGGTTCAAAGTAGGGACACACTCCAAGATAGTGGAAGATGCCTCCTCTGAAACATAGGAAGGAGAAGCAACTGCCGAAGTAGGAAGCTCGAGAATATGTGAGGATATCTCGGCAAAATCATCCACCTGCCCAGTAGAAGAACCACTATCCTCCTCTGAAAGAGACGAGAGAAAATCTGCAATAATAGCATCAGTATGAAACAACACAAGGGAAGGGAGATACTCATCCAAAGGGATTATAGGAACTGATAAGGTCTCTATCAGAAACTCCTGTAAATAATCCTCTGTTGCAGATAGGGCACTGACTTCTGAATCAGAAGACTCCTCTGTGACCACTAGGATGGACTCATCCTGCTCCTGTGAAGATGAAAGAACAGGGGGATCATAGACAGCAAGAAAAGCCATCTTAGCATGAGACTTCGTACCCTCCTCTGTCGTTGGCGAAGTATGTGAACCATCTGCCATGGGTGAAGTGTCTAAGCCATCGGAGGAGGACTCCTGTTTTGCTTTAGCTTTGACTTTAGCTTTGCGGAAAGCAGCTTGTCTGGCAAAACATTTGGCCTCATAATGACCAAGTCGACCACAAAACTCACAAGATTCCTTCATCCTGGAACCCTTGTTACTGTCAGAATCGTCGTCGTCAGAAGATGACTTTGTGGTGACTTTCTGCTTGTTGTTGTTGGAGTTCCCTTTTCCGCCTTTGCCTTTGTCCTTGCCCTTGTTAGAGGCAACGAAAGCAGACTCTGACTTGCCTTTTCCGCAAAGCATGCACTTGTCGTGGGACTTGGAGATAACTCACGACTTCCTCAAAAGGGGGGAGAGGCTCACGGAAGTAGATGTGATCTGTGAAAGTCAAAGGATGATGGCAGCTTACCAAGTAGTTTATGGATCGGGTTGTTGATTGAGCTCCCATACTCCTCAAGCTGCCTCTTGATCCTTGTGAATTCCCCAATCTTATCAATGATATTATCTGAGTCACTGATGGTAATCTTCTCAAGATCCGCCTCCAACTTAGCAATCTTCACGGAAGATACTCTCCCGAACCTCCTCTGAATCTCATTCCACATCTAACTGGCATCACTCTAGGAAGATATAAATTGTGTCTGGATAGATGGTGTCATACAATGGATGATGATGAGACGGGCCCGTGCATCCAGAACTCCACGAAACGCGGGATCCACCAAGTGAGGAGTGGTGACAGAGGGCCACACACCTGCTCCTTCAAGAAGCAATTGCGTATAAAACGACCAAGTATGGTAGTTGGTAGCAGTCAGCTTCATGGAATCACTCACTTGAGGGGGTGAATAGGATGGCATATGGGAAGGGATTGGGATGAGGGTTTGTGGGAGGGGAGAAACAAGAGAAGTGGTGGTGGTGGGGAATATGGAGGGGGAAATGAAACAGAAATCTGGGAAGAAGGCAGAGAAACAGGAAGCTGGGAAGAAGCTGCCTGTGAATTTGGGGCTTGGGAGCGGGGAGAAGAAAATAGAATCCCTGAGTGAGAAGAATGACTATGACCAGAAGCCATATCTCTGATAACGCAGCAAAATCCTCCTCTTCAACAAAGCTGATCAGAAAATCAGCAAACTCCTCCTCGAAAGCTGAGTGCAGCCAAGAGAAAGGAAGGAGAAGAAAGGATGGGAGGGTGGGAAACCAAAAGGAGAGGTAAGAAATGACTCCCTTGGGTTAAAACCCTGTTGTAGCACCAAAATACGAGAAAGAATAAAGAAAAAGTAGGATTTCTAGCTTACATGAATTTTTGAGAGTTTTCCTTTGGCTTGATGGTTATGCATGGCCTCATAAATCTGGCTAGATTTATGCATGGCCTCATAAATCTGGCCAGATACTGCATGAAATATGCACATATATGCCCAATCTGGAGATAATAATGCCAACATCACTATGTACTTAATTCTCCCAAGGGCCAAGATCAATATACTTTATTTGAATAAGGGACCGGTCGTTCCGGCTCATTGTGTGTCTCTTGTCAATTCAACAAATTACTTCTTGTACTGAGCATGTTGTCCATTAAATCTTGGTGTATTTAAGTGTATTGATTAGCATTGTGTTCAACCAAGCTACATTGGTACCAGAGCATACGGTTCTCTTTCACTTCTATCATGAGAGACAATCACCGTGAACACTATCTATCTCTACACTTAGAACACTATGGACAGCCGTACAATGAATGTTAGAGATGCTAACACAAGAGGCGGGGACAATGAAATGCATGCCTCCAATGCTTTATCATGTGGTGCACACTAGGGAACATGAATATGTGGGATAACCGTCACATGGCCAAGAGAAAATGCAGGAAGAAGAGTCCATAGTTTTAAGGGCTAAACTTACTCGTATGTAAGCTCTTCTCCATGCACAACAAGAAGAACTGAAGCTCTACCGCCGCGAGGATCCATTGGTACATGACCGTTTGAAAGCCAAGAAAGCTGAATCTTATATGGATCATGGAATGGCAATGATTGCTCAAGAGTTGCATATGCAACCGAGAGATGCAGCACGTGCATACTTGGCTCGTACCGAGGATACCTATGCAGAAAAGGCAACCATCCCACACGTCTTGGAATCCCCACATGTGCCCGAACAAGAACTTATGTCTAAGAGAATGAATCTCCATGCTATGGGAGAGGAACCATCTGCGACTTCACGCCATGCAAGGAGTACCTTATGTAGCCCGTGAAAGATACAATGTTTATGGCGATGGTCAAAATGTATGTCAAATGCAATTGCCGGTTGAAAATGTGCATGCACAACACATGTAACATGGGCTGCATTTTTATGTTGGTACAGGTATTCCTCATATCTCTCATGCCTTCGCATGTGCTTGTGAGGGAGAAGCTATCGCTAAAAATGCACAAATGCATATTGAGAAGCCAGCCATGCCTCATGCTTACAGGGCACATGTGTCTATGCCTTATGCATCACCTTTTGCTCCTAAAATGCTGCCAGTCATCACAGGGACTATCCCAATAGACAAACATAGGGGAAAACATGTTGAGATACAGACACATGCATCAAAGTCTCATGACTTCAAATCCGGAGACAAATCTGTGAAGTTTGACGCATATCATGGGAAATATGATGCATCAAAGGCACTTGCTTTTATTGCCTAGTTTGATATTACTTTCAGTGATGAGGATTTCACTCAGAAATCCATGATCTGACATGTAAGCATGTTCATGAAAGGCACTGATGCCCATTAGTGGCTCATGGAGAAGCTCTCACCGGATCCTCTTAGATCGTGGAAAGAGTTCAAGGACAAGTTCTATGCCCAATTCTTGCCTCCCAATGCATTGAATGAGATAACAATGAAGTGGGATTGAGTGAAGCAAAATGAAAGAAAAACAATGAATGTATATGTACAAAAGTTTTGGAAAGTACTTTTGGAGATGTCTCCATTTATGCATGTCACCGACGCGGAAAGGAAGACTAAGTTTAAATCGGGATTGCAACCCGTGTACAAAGCAAGACCACAAATGTATCCCGGTCACACCTTACACCAACTAATCGCAGTGGCAACTGCTTTGGGTATTGAAGTGGAGGACATGGGTCCTCAAATTGAAGCAGAGGCTGCCTTTGTTGGTAGAGAAGTGCATGTTATGCCTATTATTGGCAAGTTGCACATACACATTCAAGGCTATGTGGATCATGAGGACTTTCTGGTGGCGCCTTTGAATGACTGTGATGATCTATGCAAGGCTTACAAGACCAACAGGATCACCTTCATGCATAAAGGCCGAGAGCATGTAATTGATGCTGGTGAAGAGGGTGATACCACTGGAAGGTCTTCTCGAGCATAAGTAATAGCTTTCTCAAGCGGGTGAGGTAATTAGTGACCTTTTCACTCTACTTCTATATGCAAAACTCTCCACGTCGATAAATCAACAGGAGCAAATTCCTTCACGAGTGCCCAACAACTGTTCCATATCTTGACCACCTGGTGCTTCAAAGAACCTTCCCACCACAACAAGGCAACACCAGAAGCTCTTTGGACAATGTGTGCCATCGATCTCCTACCCCTTTCTAACCTATTTAGTGTGTAAGTCATACCTATTTACTTGCCATTCAATAGTGTCATAACTATAACTTGCCTAACTAGCAAACCACAAGAAGGAAACAAACACGAGCAACTACAGATGCAGCATAGGCCGCTATGCCGCCTTCTTTTAGATGGCCATCATACCTACTATCAGGCAGTTTAGCTGTCAAACACAGCTCAATGTGAAAACATAAATGAAAAATTAGAGAGACTAAATGAAACGTTCATGTGTTCATTGTAAAGGTGGTGTGGAATGGCATTTTTAATGGCCGAAACCTTCCCTCTTACCTCGGTGAGAAGATTTAATATTGCTGAGCGAATAGTCATGTTTGGCAACGATCCATCAGGTAGGGGTTCTAGCCAGTTTTTCAAAACAGACAGCACACCTCTATCCAAAAACTCCTGTTGCAACTGTCTCCTGCAAGAAAAGGAACTTCCCTCTCAGTCAAAGTGACCTCTCCATACCTTCCTTTAGCGGAAAAAAATACATTTTTGACATCTAGTATACATTGTTCAGCATTAGTGCGACTTGCCAAATTCCAAACAAAACAATAGCTTACTTTGACAAAACATTGACGAGCGAAGGAAGCAATTCCAGCTTATTGATGGCTGGTTTTGATTGCCTGTTCAACTCAGCATCCTCTTCAGCTGCAACTTCCAGTCGAGCCATGAACTGCTCCACAAGCATTGCAATTTCTTCTGGCGACCGTTCATATTTCTTGTTCTTTGACTTCCCCGACTTGAACATATTTTTCAAATCATCATCTTCCTCCCCTTCTTCAGCCTACAAACGTACATAAAGAGCAGTTTGACAGGTACACAATGTGCAAAAAGGGTGGAAATCCCATACATTATACAACAGAGACTGAAAATTCTTGGCATCTACCTGAGGAGCATCACCGATGGAGCCAGCCTCATCATCACTATATCCCAAATGACTAACAGGATCTGCTCCTGTATCATCGATAAAAGCATCATCATCTTTCGTCCGCACCCCTTCATTATCATCCTGCTTCAACAAACAACAATCTCAAAGGGAAGTAAACTACAGCATGCTGTAGCAATGACTAGAATATGTTGAAAAAACAATAACCACAAATGTATCAAATACGTTACATGCTTAGGCCTAAAAGGCCAACCCATGACATACTGAAACCCTATGTTTACACTGGAGCATGCCAAAACCCTATGCTGTCAAAGGACATGTAAAACAAAACATAATGGAACTGTTCGGAAAGCACCTCAGATTCATTTCCTGCAACAGAGTCCCACATTTCCTTCATTTCCATATCTCCCCGTTTGCCAGTATGGGAGGGAGCACTGGGTTTCTCCCTCTTCTTGCTACTCTTGGCAAGCTTCTCTGCATTTCCTAACTTGGATTTTCCTTTTCCTGCTTCTTTGGAGGGTTTGCTGTCCCTTTTCCTGATTTTCTTGGGTCGCTCCTCCTCGGGTTCTACTATGTCGTCTTCATGGTCGTCCAGGGGTTCTGTGTAGGGTACCTCATCATCAGAGGGGCTCTCCCTTGCAGTTTTCTTGATCAGCCGTTTCCTGGGCTTAGGCTTGGGAGCATCAGCATCGTCGGCAGACTCTGCACCGAATTCAGCTTCTTGCTCCCAATCCTCTTCTTCGGCAGGCTCGGGGGATGCCTCCCTGTCGGATGGGGCGTCCGGATCGAAAATGGGCTCTCCTTCTTCGTCATAGTCACTGCAAGAACGCACCCACGCATGGTTTTACAAGTCCGGATTCAAAACACCAGTTTTTAGGGTTGCAAAGGCGAGATTCCAAAAACACAGAGATCGGACAGAGCACAGACCTCGAGCTTGAAACAGAAGGTAACCGCAAATTCTTACCGGTCCATTGCTGAGAACTTGCGACGCGATGGCAGAGCCGTGGGATCACAGGAGTCGCGCAGGGAGAAGAAAGAAATGGCTTGTGCGCGTTCCAGATATATATCTATATTTATATTTATTTAGATTTAGATTTATACATTATATATTCATGTCTACTGATTTAAAATTAAATATAATTATAGATTTTTAATTATTCCTTGCTATATTTCACGATTTTTTATATATTCAAAATATAAATTTTATAATGTGTAGAGAGAGAGAGAGTATAGTAAGGCTTTTGAAAACAAAGGTTTATCAAGGAAGCATTATCAAATCCTTAAATAATTAAATCAAATTGTTGTATCATAAGGTGCACACACACATGCACCCCCCCCCATGGGTGCACACACATGCACCCATGGGAGGGGGGGATAAAAAGAAATAATAGTTGTGAATTTGTATACGCGATTATTTATTTTAGTAAGCAAATAAATCATGCCTCTTTGACTTGAAAGAGGCACACCAAAAATAATTGGCACGCATCCCTTTAAAGTTCTAGATTCTCCAAGGTAGCCTCTCAAAAAATTTAAAAAAAAGGTTCCAAACTCAACAAGGTAGCCTCTTAAAAAAACCCAAAAAAAAGGTTCCAAATTCAACAAGGTAGCCTCTTAAAAAAAGTTCTAAACTTAGCAAGGTGCCGTCTCAAAACTAGAATGCTTCGGTAGTCGTTCACAAGCCTCTATGAGAAGTTCCAGAGTGTGGATGATTGGTATGAAACTTACAATAGAGGAGCACTAAGAATATGGACTTGCGCACTAGCAAACCCATTGTTTATACAACTCAATCATAGTTGACCACATGATGAAGCACGATGAAGATAAATGAACCAACAACTTCTTGATTGATCAAGATCTTTGTTTTGCTCTAACTCTTCTCAATGGACGAGTCACTATGTTGAATGGTGGCATTGTTTCAAACCTAAGCATGTAGATCATTGACATTCCATGTAGAAATGTAGAAATAAACACATTAATACAAACCTAAGCATGCAGATCATTGATTCAAACCTAAGCATGTAGATCATTGATCTATTAATCATTTTATTGTTGTTAACATTCCATGTAGAAATGTAGAAATAAACACGTTGATACAAACGTAAGCATGCGGTCATTGAGACTGGTGGCTCAATCTCACTAGTGCTTTAAATAAACAAAGACAACATGCGAGCTTGCTTAATGGTGGCATTACTCCTAAGTTAAGCATGCAGAACACCAACTCGCAATGGTTCATTCTTATTTAGCTAACTTTTTTAAATGACATGGGATTGATGCAAATCAAGCATGCACAACACTAACACTTCAACGATTCATTCTCACTATTGCTATAAACACTAATACTTCAATGATTCATTCTCACTACTACTTCAAAGAAATATAAATGAATTTATGGAACAATATAAGTATATAGGAAGAAATAATGATTCATCAACAATGAAACAAGGTTGCTTTGAGAAGTGTACTTGCTAGAAGTTATTCTTTGAGGAGTAAATTTTGAGAGTTATTGTCAAAAATAAGGAAGATCCTCTTATATTGAGTATAAAATAAGCCACTCATAAAATCCATGCACGTCAACATGTTAACCAACATTAATCGTTGATGAAGTTAATTGTTATACAACAATACTTATTTTGTTTATGTGCATGTAAGTGGAACAAAAGAAAAGAAAAGACCATACAAAAGTGTTAGTGTAGTTGTAGCTTTTAACCATTGCATTCACATGCCTCAATCTTGCACTTGATCTCATATGCTTCGGATGTAAAAATTAGCAAAATTTTATACTAGTATCCAACCAAATCTCATGCTTTGGTGTCACCAAATATACATTGCAAGAGTGGAAAATATATCGATTGCAATGGTTTGCATGGAGAAAAGACATGTAGAAGCACTACCCCAAAAAAAAATATGAGAGAGAGAGAGAGGTGTCACTTGTGTGTGTGTGTGTGTGTGCGTGTGTGTGTGTAGAGATAAACAAGTACCATGTTTTATTCATTAGCACTTGTTCTTTTAAATCATATGCATTGTACATAAGGCATCAAAATTCATTACAAGTATAGCCACAAGACATTGATCAAAGGGCTAGTGTTTTTATATACACATAGAAGCGCTATGAATTAAGAGTTAAAAACTTTTTGCAAGCATTAGCCTTATCATCACAATAATAAAGGAATTGAAATACTTAAATAAAATTTGAAACAAGATAGAATATTGCAAAATTTTTTGCTTTACAATAAAACCTTCAAGGAACAACTCTCACCTTCAACCATCCAAAACCATAAACATGTTAGTATGTGACTATGAGTATTTGGGAATGAGGGTTTCATGTCTAAGGTTTCATAGAGTTCATCTAGTTGTTATCCATGTCCAAGGCTACTTTTCTAATTCCATCCATATGGATTCAAACACCATTAAGATTTGGGATTTGGGAAGTGGGTTTCATAGAGTTCATCTAGTTGTTATCCATGTCCAAGGCTACTTTTCTAATTCCATCCATATGGATTCAAACACCATTAAGATTTGGGATTTGGGAAGTATATTAAGGAGAAACTAGTAGTTGAGTAGGATAATTAATAAATTTCCACATCTATTTAAGCGTAGCAAGCTCTGATAAAAATGTGTAAAAGGTCATGGTCATTGTTATTCATTGTATGTTCAAGTAAATAGGGGCCTACAACAATTGAAAAAAGATATTCAATTAAATAATTGAGGGGAACTTGGATAACATTTATTAAGGTTTGTAAACTTTAGTAAGAGATGTTAATATATTAAACACTGCAAGCGATTGCTCTAAAGTAACCACATAATTTGTAAGCGATTTTGCTGAAGGTTGCCACCTACCTTTCATGATTTGTGATGCTTAATTACTTTGCAAATTAACATCCATCTCAGCAAATACTACCCTATTAAATAACGTAATTAGAGTAAATCCTTTGTTTTTGTGCTTTGCAAAGCCAGACTAGATCGGCCCACACCTTTTTAGGTGCTTCTCAAAGTCAGGGCAACGCTTTCAATGGATCCTTCGGTTTCTTTTCTTTCTTCCTCGCACAAGAGGGTCATCTCGTGACATTTTTAATACGTTCTTCTCAATGGAATTTTTGTCATCATAAATAAAAAAATATCTATGGCTTTATTTTTGTCTTCCTCTTTCATTTTTTCCATAAAGTAGAGGCACTAGTTGATAGTAGAGTGAATAGTAGCATAGGAATCATTATAAATGCGACATAGCTTCTCGTAAACATTAAATGCTTTTTAGGACATGTTTTTTTTATCATAAGGTTAGATGGTATATTGGTGCATATTTATTTTAAATTTCACGTTGAGAAATGTCTTTTTTTTTACAAACAAAATGCCCAATAGGAAAATGCTTGAATTTATTTCCTGTAAATTCAAGGTTAATTTACTTTGGTTACTAAAGGTTCTCTTAGTTATCTGGGCTATTAAAGTGGAAGAACGTTGTGGGGTTTGGAAACATTGATCATTAGTAAGTCATCAAAGTATCTGGAATGAATGACTGGGATAAAACACAATGTCCCATCTTTTTGTAATCTAGTGATTCTTAAAAAGAATGAAAATTCAAAGTAGAAGAGGTACAAGTTGCACCATAAAGAGCATGGAATCCCATTGGAATTCAACATGTACTTGTTAGAATATGCTATTGTCAATTTGAATAAACACATGATTGGTAATAATATCTTTCAAAGAGAGGTTGTTTTTAATAGTCTTATTAGTTCATATACCATAACTGCCAAGCTCTGGTGGTCTAGAAAATAGAAGAGGGCCTTTTGTATATTTTTGAAGGACTAAGTAAAAACATGTCTCATGATTTCTTTAGCCCATTAGTTCCTTCATGAGGGATACATTGATGTACTTTTAATGTTTGGAGCATATGCTAAAAATGTTTTCTGGTAAGTTTAAATAAATCTTAATAGCTACTTTGATGATCCAATAACTTTGGGCATGCATGCATGTGCAAAGCTTAACATGTTGATTATACGCATGACACATGGCTTGGATAGGCTTAATGTATGTAATAAAAATGTCTTCTAATGTCATGGTTATTTTTTATAAATGCAATTAGTAATCCATCTAAATTCATGCTTGTGTACCTTACATGTACTAACTATAACATGTAGTCTCTTAGATGGATCTTGTACAAGTGGGATGAGGCCAAGCTATTACAAAGGAAGATCCTAGAGTGATTGGTCTCAAGAAAGTTGTCTCCTTTTGTCCTTTGTTTGGCTAATGCCTTGATGGGTTATTGTTGGTAGCTTTATCTTCACCACTAATAAAGAATCTCCTTTTTAGTCTAGAGATTTCACTTCTAGCTTCCTTGTCAAAAGTTCGAATGCTATCATGTGTATGCTTCAAGAAAGCCTTTTTCATTTTCAAATGTGCATATTCTTTAAATTTAAGAGCTAGATTGTTTACTCTCACGAAGGTATCAACGTTGTATAAAACTTGTAAAGCTAAATCAATGTCAGTGGATTTTGTGGGATTGTGATTCAATCTTTTACGTAGTTCTTTTCTTAGATGATCAATTTTTAATGATGATAAGATCATCACATGTAGCAACATGTGTATAACATAGACTACCGATTCTTTATAATCACACTCACAATAAGAAATATTATACTTTTATTAAATCTCCAAGAAAAAGGTAAAATCCCCGTATTTTCAAGCGGTTTTAAGAGTTACATTTGCTTAAACAAACAAAACGAGCATAATTTATCAAGTAGACCATTTATAAAATGGGTATGTATTAAGATACCCTTATGAGCTATATAAGTTACAAAAGTTATCTTTCCATGAGAATCTTTTGAAATCATACAACCTTTATTTGGTACAACAATTTCTTAATAGTGGAGTCATAATCATTGTTAGGGTTAGTTCTCTTTTTTGGCATTTTACCAACCATAGATCCTTATTGAGGACTTGTTAGATGTTGTGTAGTATGTTCCTTATTTAGATATGTATTGCTACGCTCCATATAGGGTATAATGGCATTTTCTATGATTTTGATGCCTTCATCCTTCATTTAAACCAAAGATATAGCATTGGTTAGAGAGTAAGAATCTTGACTACTTTATATACTAATTCTTTGTAGTAGGTGAAGACAAAGGAAGCACTCATGACATTATATGCATTTTCTTTGACCCCTTCAAATAATGGGATAAAAAATCCTCTGAGTGTGTTAGTAGTGGATATTTTTTCAACATTATGCATGATAAACCATAACACATGGTCGAACCAAATAATCTAACTTTCAATATTCTTTGCGATAAATTCACATGCATAAGGTCATAGAAAATGAAAGATGCTCATTAAAAACTTGGCATCCTTTTTATCATTAAAGACTTGACACTTGTTAGAAACTTGGCATCATTTTTTTCCAATTAGGAGGCTTTCAATGTTTGAAAAAAAAAGGCACATGTAGGAGCTGGGGGAGGGAAGGGGATGTGGTGACTATGTTAGCTTTGTGTGACTAACTTGAGAGAGAGAGAGATACATGATGGTAGTGTGACATACTACAAAGAAGCTTGTGTGCATACTCCAAAGAAGCTTGTGTGACATACTAGAGAGAGAGAGAGAGAGAGAGAGAGAGAGAGAGAGAGATGGAGATGTTACCTTTGTGGGACATACTACAAAGAAGCATGTGTGACATACTTCACAAAAACTCATGGGTGAGATGGGGAAGACTAAATTGTCCATCTTTCTTGTGTGGTGAGATGGGGAAGACTAAAGTTTCCATCTTTCTTGAGAAAGTCAATCTATCTTTCTTAAGAAGGTCACCACAAAAACTTGTGTGCTGAGATGGGGAAGTCTAAAGTGTCTATCTTTCTTAAAAAGCTTGCCACATTTTTGTTGTACCGTATCAATTGACAAAGTGATAAAACTCAACTTTATTACCATTAAAACCTCTTCTTTCTCCTTCTTCAAGAATCTTCTCTCCTCGAGAGCAAGAGTGTTGATGGTCAAACTCCCCTAGTGAGAAATCCCAAGGATGTATTCAATTCAAGAGGAAAAAAATCACATAAAGTTATCACCTTAGAAAGGAATATATTTATCAAAGGTTATCACCCGTAGAGAACACAAATCATCACCTTAAGAAGAGTGAAGCCGTATGTTGTGTTATCAATGTCCATGCACATGGTATCACAACTCCATATCCATGCACACCCCCCCACCACCCTCACCCTCATGAAAAAAATGCAAGTTGATAGCACGTGGTTCTTGACCTCTTACGTCTCTAAAACTCACCAAACTTGAGCTATCCTACAAGTTTTATATAGTCAAGATGGCATTCTGTAACCTCCTAGTGCCTCTCAAGCTTCGCAAACTCAAGCTCAATCAAGAATAGCTCTTTTGGCATGGTTAATTTGTACAGTGATGTGCTTTTTTATTGCAATCAAAGTGCTTTTGTTAGTTTATAAAAAAAATCATCTCAGCATTAATGCTAAAAGGAACATGAGGTGAGCTAATTTAATCGCATCCAAATCAAACCAATGCCTTAAAAAACTCAGTAATTTTTTAAATGAAAAATTTGATGCCATGTGGAGAACCCTACTACCTTGCTTTCCAAAATTGCTCTTGTGCTTCCCAAATAAAGGTAGATAAAGTTTTAAACTCAGCGAGATGACCTCTTAAAATAAAAATAACGAGGAACCTCTAACTTAAGGTATCATTATTCAAATTCTCCAAAATTTCACTTTCAAATTTTGCCAGTGATGGCCCTATTAAATTAGGAAAAATTATGAAAAAATCATGATAATTCTTTTTCTTGAGAATTTAATATTTTCGAGGGTTATTTAATGTTGAAGTACGTTTTCTCGTGCTTGCTGACATTAGTTAGATGCAGGTTATTCACATATTATTAATATGATTGTACCTCGTATTAGTAGTTATTTTTGTTTGGATTAATTCTAAACGATGTTTGCATGATTTTTTACCTTTGTTTAGCCATTCTTTTTGGACATGTTCCTTAATTTCTTCAATGATGGCTAGAATCTCCGTTCAAAGTGTGTTTCACCATTGACACTTTTCTATGATAATTTATTTTGCACTTATTTAACTGTGGTTTGTGCTTAATTTCTTAAGCCTAAGACAAATTCTATCATGGGTTAGTTGATCGGTTTGTTTTGGTGGATTTTATTGGATGTTTTCCAAGTTTTATATGGACTCATTCTACCTAGATCACTTGTGTCATCTAGGGTTTTTTTTAATTGAGTGCTACACACGTGTTTCACTTGCTTACTTTGGAGTTTTGCTTGAATGACACTACGTTCATATACTCCGGATTGATGAGTTGGCCACCAATTTTAATGCTTCTTTTGGCATGATTAATGTCCATAGATGGTATGCATGCACCGAGACCTCCCAATGCATATCGGGTGCTACCTAAGCATGCCAATAGCTATTAGAAAACACTATCCCAACTAAAGTTCTTGGCATGCATGTGCTATAACCCAGTGGTTTCCTCATAATATTGGCTACTTGGAAGAAACAACCCAAAACAGTCCTTGGACCAGACACTAATTCCACTGTTGCACCTTCTCAGTAGACCCAAAAGTGATGAAAACTATTCCCCAGAGGAAAGGCCTCCGAAAGTCAATAAGATCCACTGGGCCTTATGTTGTTCAAAACTATGGTTTTTATGGATTCGAGGAGCTTCTATGCTTTTATCCATGGTTTTATAAGGATCTTTTGATCTTTTGGATAATATCATGTGCTTTGAAGGCAGCATTTGCCTTGTTTTTTGCACATAATTTTGGAGTATATTGCTTATACTCTTGTACATATTCCAGCTCGGATACCTAGTTACTTATGTATCTAGGTGAGTTATTTTTTTTACCCTAACTTTATTGTTTATTGGGTAGTTATCATTAGAAAGGCACCAATAATTCAATTTCTTTTCTAAATGATGTACTCAAAAAGAGTTATTCCTTGATGTGGTCTCAAGAATATAGAGACAGGTTTTAGTATGTGAAAGTCTGGGATAAGGCCATCTTATTCCTTTTATACAGGATTTTATTCATATTTCCTAGACAGCATACTAGGGAGTTTTCAAATTGTTAAGGTATGTATGGGTGGTATCATGGTGGTATGGGACGCTAGTGATCCCTCACATATATTATCTTATGGGATAATTTGGGCATTGTTGCTTTGCTTACATCACTTAGCATGTTGACCTCAACATTCAAAGACAATCTCATTTTCTAAATTCACTAGAAGTTATAGTGTGGGCATTCTCTAGATAAACTTCTTTTATCTATAGCCTACATGTTTTGATGAGGGTAATCTCGTCGGCATATTCACTTGTTGAAATCTCTTTCTTTAAAGTTCAACGAGTTTATCTTGTTATGTTCAGATTAAGAAAATTTGGATTTTTCCTTTGTTGGCATTTCTTTCTCTAGTTCCGTACTTTAGGTGATTTATATAGTCAACCTGATGGTTTACGGATGGACATATGTGACTCATTGAGACACTGATGACTCTCTATGTTGATATAGGTAACTCGGACGTCGATTATTCCATGTGCAGATGTGGGTACGTCAAGGCACCGATGAATCCCTGGTTCCTACTGTTATAATGCCATGTTTTCCTACTTTATTTCGAATGGTTTACAACGAGGAAATTACTTTGAGTATGAATTCCTCTGATCATCTGTTCTCTGATGGGCAAACAAAGCGTATGAATCAGATTGTAGAGGATATGCTTCGTACATATGTCTCTGGAAAAGCATCAAATTGAAAAAATATCTTCCAATGATGGAATTTACCTTCAACAGTTTTTAGCTATTGGTTTTAGTCCATTCATGCTTATGTATGGGTATTAACCTAGGGCACTTATTGATGTTGGTCGTCTTAAGGACATCGAGCTTAATGTATCGAGGGATTTCTTGCGTGATATGCAAGAAATGCTGACCGAAGCTTGGGATTCTATCAGGAGTGCTCAGGATAGAGTACGATTTTATACTGATAGGGGACACTCATCTCAGTCTTTTGAACCAGGAGCGTTGGTTTATTTAAAAGTTCCTAAAGATTTTCAGACTTTGTCAAAAGGAAAATGCTCGAATTTATCTCCTAGATATTGTGGTCAATTTCGATTTATACATCGGATTGGCACGGTTGCATATGAACTTAAACTACCTCCACATGTTAGAGTTCATCCAGTCTTTCATATCAATAGATTGAAAGGGAAACTGGGAGGTGAGCATAACACAATTACTCCTCAAGAACTCGTTGAAGTCGAAGAATTATCTTATGTTCCACATGAACCTGCTAATAATGTACTTGAATTTAGGGAAAGGAAACTTTGTAGTTGACTAATTCCTGAGGTTAAAACTAGGTGGAAAGATAGGAAAATAGAGGATTCAACTTGGGAGTAGGTTGATATTGTTCAATGTAGTTCTTCTTCTTTTTATTGCAAGAGTGCAATGTTTTGAGAGAGGGGAAGTATGTTATATGCACATTATGTGTGCATATAACAGGAGGCTAACCCACATTAGTTTTGTGAGCATAGGAGCATGGGAACAAGCTCTAGTGGAGCATGGGTTAGGACTAACCTTAAGGGTTAAGATTAGGGTTAGACATCCAAGGGTCACACATGGGAAATGGAGAGTCAAGAGTCACTTGAGGGCCCTCCTATATAATAGGGGCATGGGGCACACTCATCAAGGGAGGCTTGGAGGCTTGGGCTTGTGAGGCCAAGGCTATGTTATGCTCTCTTGTGTGTAGAGGGTCATATCTACTCACCTACCATTTCACACTATAGTTTCATGCTATTGGATTGGAGTTATACCTCTTGATGGTATGGGACATCAAGGTAGAGGTATGATGTATTTCATTTATAATTCATGTGTGCATTCCTTGGGCTCGGGGGTGTTTGGGTGGATGAGTTTATGCATGTTTATGCATAACAATTATCTAGAGAGATCTTAGGGTTTTAACAATTCCTTATCCTCTCCACTTGCACCAGGTTATCATGGAACCATTGCCTTGGATTTTGCATGCTTCGGATTTCCTTTTGATCCAGGAGTTGCATAGATAGCCTCATCATACGGGAGCCCTTTATCCTTTCCATTTGACGCAGGGGGACATATGATTCATGTATGGGTCTTCCGCTACATCAACATTCAGTCATGGATGTGATTTTTGGCTTTTGTACATAGCCATTTATATATGTCTTTTCTTTGGGCATGACCACCCTTCAATTTCGAGGATGAAATCATTGTAGGAGGGGATGGTTTGTAATGAAGTAAGTTTTGGTGCACATGCACATGGGGAATGGAGCCTAGGCACTTAGGCTTAGGGACATTTACATGTGTACTTTTAGGGGCCTTGGGCTATATAAGGCATAGGGCTCATGGACATTGTACCCTTTTAATCATATTCACTCTATAGACATTCATGTCTTCTTGGTGCTCATGCCCGAGCTTTCATGGCCTTCTTAGCTATTACCCTAGGATGGTGACCCACATCCATGTTGTCACTCCATGCTTTGAGTGGCCAACCCTAATCTCTTGCATATATCATCCACTAATATTGTAATTCGTGATAGTTTGCCTGCACAAGAGTTTGAAGAGAAATGGAGAATGACATTTTATAAAGATAAAAGAAATTGGAGGCATGCTACAAGGCGGCTGGCAGTGATTGCAAACCCTGCACAAGGGAAAGGTTTCTTTAAGTAAGAAATCCTACACTATTTCCTCTGTCTATTTCGTAAGCAACAACATTTTATGGTTTTAATGTTGTGGTTTAATCATGGTGTTGTGTTGCAGACAACTAGTGCAAGTTAATTGGGACGAGAAACCGGATTATTTGATAGAGGATAGGCTATATAGCTTGGCAGTTAGTTCATTGCCAAATGACCATAAAGCACATATTTTAGATATTTTGATTGATGGCAATTTGTAGAGGCTGAAGGATTCACAAATCCCTAAAAGTATGTAATAATTACTTTTCCTATCTTCTTGATATTTTCAAAGTACTCTATTTTGTTTGAATAACAATTTCAATGGCAATGCAGAAAATGCAAGTTTATTCAGGGATTGGCTTCGAAGAAAAGTCATATGGCATGAGATTGGAGCGAAAGGGTGTAGCCGTCCTTACACAAGTATATCAAAAAAGTACAAGGTAATTTTTTCATATACATTTCTAGATGACCTCGTCGATCTTAAGAGAATGTATTTTGGGAAGCTGTTCGAGGAAATGGTGGAATCCCTAAAGAAACAAGGTGTGATAGCTTTGAACCTTAATGTCATCAAGGCCACCAAGCATGTTGTGTTCAAGTGCGTAACATTTTACAAAGCATACTTACTACTTGATTGTACTCTTATATTTGTAAACTGAATGGATATAATAATGTGTAGATAGATTTGTAAGTGCCATGCGAAGAGATCTATTATAGATGTGCCTACTACAAAAAAGTATTATTGCTTCAGGTTCTACACATATATACATTACACAACACTACTAGGATTTGACAATGGAAACCCTTCAAGTAAATCTTTGTATTGGGGAATCCTAGCAGTGGTAACACTGGCCCAAGGTACAACCTATCACATTATTTTGTTCTGTTTTGTCGGTATATAGGCACTTGCATTTTTTAAGCTCATGCATTAGGCACTCTTTTGTTGTTTCTACCCATGCACATGCATTACACTTGACAATTGCAACCTTGTTAGCAAAAGCCAACTCTCGAAAAAGACCCTAAATGCTAGCAACTATAATGTTGCAATAATTGTTACATATATATTAGCCATATGCTTCATTGACAATGGTGGACTCTATCTTCAAGTCCCCATCTTTGCTACATGAACACATGGGCCAACCCCTTGACCTTGCATTAATTGCATAGGTCCGATGATGGACCTACGTTAAGGAGGGGGAGATGTCTTGGTGAAGCAAAGTGACAACCACGATAAATGCTTTACATTAGCACATTAAGGCTTCCTAAAACTTAAGGCTACTGTTGTGCCTAGTGAGCTAAACCTTATTAAGGCTTCCTAAAACTTTAAGAAAATCCTGGATTCAGACACTATTAAGCACCTAAATGGTTGCCAAATCCAAACACTTATAGAAGACCTTTTGTGCTTAGTTGAGCCTTGCAGATCAAGGCGGTGATGTTGTTTGTAGCTGGCTGCTGCTAGTCCTCAAAGGTGATGAAGTGTCAATGCACTGTCTGAGGCTCACGTGCTTTCGAAGTAGATCTGGCAAACCCCTAAGTTAGCACTCCCTCTAAGTAAGCTATTGATGGCTGTTGAGTAAGCTGAGAGGTGTGTGCTGAGCCTAAAACAATGAAGCCCAAATGCTAGTAGGTCGGCTTGACCAACGATGAAGCCCAAACGATGTCTAACAAGCTGCATTGATCTGCATCAGTTTTGAGAATGTATGTGTTGGAGTAGAAACACCTATCTGATGTGAGTCTCAAGGCATCAAGAACCTTGAACTGCTGTGAATATTGTGGCATATAGAGCTATTATTTCTTGTTCTTCATCAGTTGAATGCATAAGCTTTGTCTATAGCTCAATGAAGAGACTGTGAACTTGCTGATGTCAAGAGCTCCTTGGTTATTTGTGATGATGTTAGGCTTTGCCTACTGTTTTCATGACCCTTTGATGCTCCCTTAGCCGGCTAGGTTAGAAGACCCCTATGCTGCCTAGCTTGTTGCAAATCCTTGAAGGGAATTGGAAACTCTAGGCTTAATGATGCCAAAATCCAAGTTGCAAATTGATTACTTTCTCAACCAAACTCGGCACTATTGCTTGGAGATCTTCACAATCAAGAAACCTTGTATGCAAGTGAAGAGAACCCTGTGGTGTATGGGGCACACTGGCTGACACACCAGTGGGTTGGGTTCAATTCCCATTAGGGCCATACTTGCAAACATAGTGTTAACCAATAACTTTCTGAATTTTTGCACTTGAAATTGTAAAGCTTGTACACTCTTGCATCAGCTATTCATCAACATTCTCTTGTTTTGTTTTGTATCAAGATTTGATTTCAGCATTTAAATAGCTTTGCATAATTTGTAAATTTCTCTATTCTGCACTATAGATATGCACCAATCCTTGAAAATATGTATCAACTGCACATAATCTTGAAATTTGCACCAAGATTGTGCACACTTTCTTGAAACTGTATCAAATTTCTGCACACTTCCTTGAAAATGCACCAAATTTCTGCACAACAATTTAAAAACTATGCACATATGAATCTGTAATACTCTGCACAACAACCTTGATTTCTACACAATAAACTATACTCTGCAAAACTTTGCAATCTGAATACTCTACATAATAATATGAAAATTTGTAATATTAATCTGCACAGTTTTCAGAAAATTCTACACAGCAACCTGTTTCTTGCAATGTTTCTTCCAATAACTCAAGATCTGGGAATCTAGGGTTTGTTTTTTAATAAATAAGAGTTTAAAGGATAATGCAAGAAAATCCCTCAATATTGGTTGCTAAAATCTATGTAAACCTTGATTTTAAAAATAAAGAAAATCAAGATCAAGATCAAGAAATTCAAGAAATCAAACAGTAAAGTAGATTAGGGTTTTGAAAATAGTATATAATACAAATTTAAAAATGATTAACAAAAATTTCATAGCTAATCTTGTCCAACAATAAATTAGTAATATAAAAACTATGTAAAAATTACTTTTAAAAATGATAAACACTAATTAAGATTAAGAAAATATATTTCAGAAAACTGGATTAATAGTAATCCAAAAATGATTATCATTAATCAAGATCAAGAAAAAGCATTCTGAAAATTAGATTAAGCATAATTCGAAAATGATTCACTAATCACTCCCTAAGCAAGGATCTAAGCCAAGGACTCTAATCTTAGGGATCTAAGCCAAGGGCTCTGATACCAATGCAAGAGACTAGGGTTAGCCACTCAAAGCATGGAGTGACAACATGGGTTTAGGTCACCATCCTAGGGTAATAGCCAAGAAGGCTTTAAAAGCTTGGGCATGAGCACCAAGAAGACATGAATGTCTATAGAGTGAATATGATCAAAAGGGTACAATGTCCATGAGCCCTATGCCTAATATAGCCCAAGGCCCCCAAAAGTACACATGTAAATATCCCTAAGCCCAAGTGCCTAGGCCCCATTCCCCATGTGCATGTGTACCCAAACTTACTTTATTATTACAATATGCAAATATTTATAAATCACATATTGCAAGTGTCTAAAGATTGAAGGTTTACCTGGAATACTATTTGGAAAAGTTCCGAAAGCTCGCAGTTATACCAGAAAATGGGCGACCCTTTTTTTTTCTATGTCAAGCATGCTTGTCCATCCATGCCTTGTTCATCCATGCCTTGTTCATCTCTCTAGTGTGCTTCATAATTGTTTCTTTGTTTGCCAGCCCAAGTGCCCTAATGAGGCACACTTTGTCCACAAGGGAAGAAGAAACATAGCCCACTTCATTCATCCTATAGTAACAAAATTTAAGGTTATGAACGAAAGATTGAAATAAAGTACGTCGAATATTCCTAATTCAAAGAGTCTTAAAACATATATTCTCTAATTCATTATCCTTATTGAATTCAATAAGGATAACGTTAACACAAAGATGTCTTGATGTGACATTCTTGAATGCTACAATTAGATAGTGCAAATTTAGTTAGTCCCAAAACTATTTTATAAAACAAAAGATCGCATTAAAAAAAGTAAGCAATTTAAGTAGACTCACATTTATTAATCTCCTCCATCCAAGCCACAACTCGATGATTGCCGTCCCACACATACAACATCTTGTTGCTCATGAATTTTCACTCTGTGCCTTTGATTATATTCTCAAACCCCTTATTTTTCAATTTGCTAGATGTCATCCCATGCAATAACATCATCTTGAGTCACTTCTCTAATAGGATTATGGGATGAGGAGATGGAGAAAATGAACCTACATCTATCGACAACATAGCCATTCGTATAAAATTCCCTTGCCAACTTCTTGTACCTAAACTACACTCTTCGTATAGAGGGGTTAGGCACAAGTCTACACAAGGGAATAAGTGGCAAAGGAGTGGATTTCACCACCCTGCAATGCACACACGCACGCACACACACATGTTATGCTTGGTAATCCAAAAGATACCTTATGTAAGATTTGATAAAAAGTGGTTAACAATTACCTTCACTCTGTTAAGCCTTTCTTGTAGGAGTTCTAATCGCAAGTGAGTTGCAGGAGTCACCATGAAACCCTCTTCATTCTTGCCTTCTTTTTCAATTCCCTCGTCCACCTCTCCTACTTTCCTTAGTTTCTTTAATGGTTTTTGAAGAAGCACCTTTCTTTGAGGACTTAGCAACTCAACTTGGATTTCTTCGAGGATGACTCTAATCATCATCTTCCTCTTGCACTTTCTTCCTCTTCTGCTGGTACTTGTCACTTCTTAGCTTGCCTGCCTAGCAGGTGTGCTCTTTACACGTTTTGCACGCTTTGGATGTGGGGTTTCCTTTGATGTGTTTGTAACAATCTAAACACATCGACATATACAAGACATATTGCTCTCCAAAAAATCACTAAAAAAGAGCATAATTGGAAAGGTGGATAGAGACAAAATAAGACTTACACAATCTCTGGGCTGGCCACATAGTGGTGTATCCTTTGGTTTGATTTGACTTGTTGATATCACTATCTTCAAGGGGAAAAGAAAGAGAAACTTCTCCCACCTCAACATCTTCTATCGACACGCCAACATGACCAAGTGGCAGAGCAATTCCATGGACAGTATCCATGGTGGGGTCTAGATGCAAGACAGTCCCAGTAGCTACCTTGGTATCACTAAACATCAAGGATACTTGTGTCCCTCTTTGGAATTGGGAAGACGTAGTGAGGATGAACAAGTAACATGAGAAGGAGGAGATTGAAGAAGGAAGAAAGAGTCCTAAAAGATATAAGAAAGCAAAAGATAAAAATAGAGCAAAAAAGCAATATATATAAATAGAGGTGATATAAATAGAGGGATATATATAAATAGAGAAAAAAGATTAAATTAAAAAAATTATAGTTTTGAAATTAGGGTTTTGAAAGAAGAGAAGTAGGAACAAACAAAAAAGAAGAGAAGAAACAATGAAGAAAAGAGAGGAGAGGAAAAGGTATAGAGAGAGAGAGAGAGAGAGAGGAAAAAAGAGAGTGAAGGAAGGGTTAGAGAGAGAGAGAGAGAGAGAGAGAGAGAGAGAGAGAGAGAGAGGGGCTATCCTTTTAGGGTTTAGGGAGGGAGAAAGTCTGTGAGAGAGAGGGCAAGTCTATGAGAGTTTTGCTTTTAAGGAGGGGAGGGGGAGGGGGCATTTTGCTGTTAGAGGGAGAGGGTGTTTTGCCTTTAAGGGGGGGAGAGAGGGCATTTTACTTTAAGGGGGGGGGAGAGGAGCTGTTGTGTTGCTTTAGGGGGGGTTGTTTAAGGGGGGAGAGGGGATTGTTGCGTTGCTTTAGGGGGGGAGAGGGGATTGTTGCGTTGCTTTAGGGGGGGGGGGGCTTCAAGCATTTAATGGAGAGGGAGTGGGGGCATGTGTTACCCCTACTAAGGGCGACGGGGGTGACTAAGGGCGATGGTCACCCTTAGTCGGGGGTTGGCAACTAGGGGCAACCCACCCACTTAAGGGCGATGTGTCGCCCTTAAGTGGGGGGGGGGGGTCACCCTTAGTCATCCCCCACTAAGGGTGACCATTGCCCTTAGTCACCCCCTACTAAGGGTGACCGTCGCCCTTAGTGGGGGGTGGGGGTCACCAACTAGGGGCAACCCACCCACTTAAGGGCGATGGTCGCCCTCTTAAGTGGGGGGGGGGGGGAGGGTCACCCTTAGTCACCTCCCCCCACTAAGGGCAACGGTCGCCCTTAGTCACCCCCCCACTAAGGGCGATGGTTGTCCTTAGTGGGGGCGATTGTCGCCCTTAGTCACCCCCCCACTAAGGGCGACGATTGCCCTTAGTGGGGGGTGACACCCCCTCAAACCCCTAACTAAGGGCGACCGTCACCCTTATTAGTGGGGGGTGGGTGTCACCAACTAGGGGCAACCCACCCACTTAAGGGCAACCATCGCCCTTAAGTGGGTGGGGGGGGTTGCCCTTAGTCACCTAAGGGAGACCATCACCCTTAAGTGAGTTTAGGGGGGGGAAGGGGGGTCGCCCATAGTTGACCGCATCTGGAGAGAAGAAGCCCTCACATATCGTCCGTTCAAAATAGTTCATTGCTTCCTTGCCCTATCCAAGTAGTAGGTATGCACACACTTTAAACTTCAATAAACTCTAGAAACTATCTATGGCCCTTTCCCTCTATCATTTGGATAGGAACCCCATAAAGTGGCCAGAACTAAGGAAGCACCATCTTTACATATTGAAACCCATTTCAAAAGAGTCTTTTACGCTTTTGTAATCCTTACATCAAGACTTTTAATCTAATAAAATGAAAAGAGCATGATTTAACCAAGCAAATGTTTTTCCATAGCATTTTGTTTTTGTTTATATTCTAATACTTAATTTTCAAACATGCATATGGGCTGCTAATGAATTTTTAACCTTTTAGTAGTGAGCAAAAAAGACATAAAAACAAAAAATATATCCATACTTCTAAGTTATGGTATTTTTAAAATGCTTGATGTTTTTCATACTTACACAAACATGATAAGCATGGCATGTATAGCTGCAATTATGCATGTGCACATGTGTGTTACATTCCTCCACAATGTGGTGATGCTGCATTGTGTTACACACTTGAGGATCTTTGAAGAACGGAGGAGTATGATGGGACCAGCAAGCTTCTTTATCTCTTTATGTCAAAAATAAGTGAAGGCCTTTATAAGTTTGTACGTTGTAAGCATAAGAATGTTTGGAAGGTTACTAACCCTCCTCCCAACCTACATAAAAATTGTGGCAAAACCTAAAGAAGAGACCCTTATTATGATGATGTGATGACAATGACCATGATGATGATAGACATGCCCATATGTTGCATTTTGAATCTTTTTCAAATTCTCCCATGCATTTTGAATCTTTTCAAATTCTCCCATGCATTGTCGAGAAATACAAGGACATTCTTTATTTGAAATAAAAATGGATGGAATCATAAAAAGAGATGACAAAAAGGTTATAGCTTAAATTGGGATGACAACAGAGATATAAAGGTTATGCAATCATTAAATGAGAGTTAGTTATGGAATAATCATTATATAGGGGTTAGTTATGGAATAATCATTAAATGAGAGGTAGTTATGCAAACATTTATTGTATAGTATAATTATTGAAAATGAATTTTAGATTTTGTGTATTAATGACATTATTTATAATGATCATTAAAAAAATCTAATATGTATAGAATTTGTGTTTAGCTTTGTCATTAGTTTGTTGTATGTTTGTGAGCTGGTTTTTTGAGAGCTTTTCTTGCCATGGAGAACACTTCTTTTCACATTTTTGTGGGATGTTTGGAGAGTGATCCTATTGTTAGAACTGTACATGTTCATTATTATATTACTAAAGTTGATGATTTTGATGGAATTTATGTCCTCACTTTGGATTGAAAGTTTTTACCTCAAGATGATGGTGTAGATCATCTTATACCTATCCAGTCAGCTAGGCCCGCTGCAGAGGAACCATGTTATATCTTTGATAAAGATATAACAACAGAATACCTTGTTATTCCAATAATAGGAGAGTCAAGCAACACTACATCAAGCACCCCAAAAGAAGTCATTATTGACCTTACAATAGGAGGTTCTCCCACAGGTACACCACTTCAAAAGAGTGTGGTCAAATACTTATTGTCTGAGGAATCTCATGCTGGTGTTCTTCGTAGATTGTTATTAGCAAGCACACATATTGAGAAAGTAGAAGAGATTCCTCAAATCTATAATGGTAATGTGGCTTATGAGTCGCCTAATATACGTGATCCTTCAGCCTCTCCAACGCAAGGAATGGAGCAAGCACATGATGGCCATTGTTTGGTGAAACCTGTAGATAGTCATGTGAAGTTTCCTAGAGTTGTACGAAAGAGTTCTTGTGGAGGCTTATTTGAGTGCACGTATGCCTTGTGTGGAAGTAGAACTATGAATCACACACCGAATACAACATCATGGGTTGGTAAGCTTATTGTCTTGGCTTGATTTTAATTAACTTTGATTTATAAGAGTATTTATTGAAACTTTGTAATTTTTCACATAATAGGCAAGCTCACACAAAAACTTCCCTCTCTGGGCTTAACAACGGATGGATATGAATCACTAGCTTGTTTCTACTGCAAGAACAAACATGTATATAGAAGAATGTGTAGTGCTATGGTGTCTATTGTATGCTTGCTGATCCACATATGTCAAGATTGATGATACATCAAGGGGAACATTTGCATATGAGGTGCAAAGGGGCACACATCAAGGCAGGCATTGCAAAAGATAAGAGAACTTCTATAAGAGGCAGTTTCAAAGGTTGCTACAAGTGGTCCAAAAGGAAGGTACAAATGGATATCACCAAACAACTCGTATATTGGATGCAGTTGTTAGGAAGCATACAAAGAATGAATCAAATATTAGCAACATGGAGTTGTCACTATTATTGGAACATATGCATCCCCTAATTCTATGTCAAAGTTAATGTTCTTTCCATATTGCTTTTAATTGTTTAGTAATTCTTGTGAATGAATGTTTACATAGTTTGTTAAGTTGTTCTCTTGTAGATTTAGGAGGATGGTGCATGCTTCTAGGATCAACGGTTGAGTGTAAGGAGCAGAGTCAAGTATCCTAGAATTGAAGAGACAATGTGCTTTTGAGTTCTTCAATGGTAGTCGTTTTCTTGGGCAAGCTTTCGATGAGTCAGACCAGTGTTATGTGTTTAGAATGTTAACCCCACGAGGCCTACATGAGGTTTAGATCTGGTGAACCGTATGCGCCAAACAAGAGATGGGGATCCGAGGAAGGCTTGGGTTTGTTTTGATCACATCAGGCGTGTGCAAAAATGGACAACAATGGTTGCACATGTATATGATCCAAGTTAGAGTTTGGTCTTGTAAAGTTCTTTTGAAAAGAATTGATCTTGTTTTTAGTACTTTTCCAATTGTCATATGATGGCATGTAGCCTGTAAGATCTCATGAAAATTGTAACTTTTGAAATGAAAGAGGAGGACAAAGTGGCACAAGTGCTTTTCTAGGAGAGATGATTAATAATGTTGTGGTCCAAAAAGACTTAGACTCCAAGCCAGATTTTTTTTGCTTCATGGGCTAGTGAGGCTGGAGCTAACTGGAGGGCAGTTAGGACAGTCTAAAATAATGGACCATAGAATATATTGGATGTATTTCTGTCCTTCACTATTGTTCTCTTCCTTACAACCCTCACCACCATCAACTACCTTTGTTCATCTCTAATGGCTTCTTCTAATGGCCCTAATTATACTCTGAAGGAAACCCTGGAAAGGGTTTGCAAATATTTATGCAACAAAACGGGTGGAGATGCAACAGAACATCTTAGAATCACAGTAGAGGCCCGTAATCTTTGGACAAAGATGCTAGCGGATGAGCCTATTGATTCTGGAGATTTGTTCGTGTGTGGAACATGAAGATTGGAAGCGCCATCGATACTTGGTGAAGTTTTGGATATATTGTTGAAGAGATGGAGGAGCCTCTATGGGAGAAGTCAAAGAATAGAGTAGCCCAAAAAAGTGTATAGGTGTAGGATCTATAGGTACTTATAGTATGTTTTCAATTTTAAACAATGTTAGGTTGTAGTAGCCCATGTAATAACCTTTTTTTTGGAATAAAGTGGTCTCAACTATAGATCGCCTTGTTTTTTGTATTAATTGCCTTGGCAAGGGAGGGTGGGAGAGCGAAAGGGAGGGAGAGAGAGGAGAGAGAGGGAGGGTGGGAGAAGGAGAGAGAGGGAAGGAGGGTGGGAGAGAGAAAGGAAGGGAGAGAGAGGAGAGAGAGGGAGGGTGGGAGAAGGAGGGAGAGGGAGGGTGGGAGAGAGAAATGGAGGGAGGGAGAGGGGAGGGCGAGAGAAGGAGAGAGAGAGAGAGGGAAGAGGATGGGAGAAGCAGAGAGAGGGTAGTACGGGTTGGGCGGTGGTGGGACAAGGAGAGAGAGAGAGGAGAGAGAGAGGGAGGGAGGGTGGGTGGGAGAGTGAAAGGGAGGGAGAGAGAGGGAGCGTGGGTGGGAGAAGGAGAGAGAGGGAGGGTGGAAGAGATAGAGAGAGTTAGGAAAGAGAAGGATAGAGAGAGTGAGATAGGGAGGACATAGAAAGTGAGAAAAGATTAGGATAGAGAGAGTGACATGGGGAGGATATAGAGAGTTAGCAGAGAGAGAAAAGGATAGAGAGAGTGAGAGAGGGAGAGTGAAAAGGAGGGAAGAGAGAGAGGGGGAGGATATAGAGAGTTAGCAGAGAGAGAAAAGGATAGAGAGAGTGAGAGAGGGAGAGTGAAAAGGAGGGAAGAGAGAGAGGGGGAGGGAAGAGGGTTGGAGAAGGCGAGAGAGGGTAGTGTGGGTTGGACTAGGCTAGGCTAGGTTGGGCTGGGTGGTGGTGGTGAGTGGAAATGGTGGTGGCAATAGTTAGAGAGAGTTAGTTCAAGTAGAGAGAGAGGACAGCCAAGAAAAGCTCCCTCCACCAATCTCCCTCAAAAATCATGCTCCGCATGCAGGCAACACCCTTTGTACCACATGGTGCCCCTATTATACCAGTGCTTCTAGAATCAACAGTAGCCCTCCCAACTCATCCACTAGCCTTTGCACAATGGGGGGGAGAGCAGTGTGGCTGAAAGATATAACGGATGGAGTAACTCTAGAAAGACTGCACAAATCATGAAGCTCATGCATAAGTTCAATGGAGAGGGTGATCCTAGAAGACATCTTGAGGTCTTCGATCAAGTTTGCAAGGCCTTAGGTGAGAGGAATGAGCTTGCAAAGACCAATGCCTTTAGATGGCAAGGGTGGTGATTGGTATTGGACCTTGAGAGTTGAAGAATGTCTAAACTTTAGCGGGCTTCGATGGTTATTCCTAAAGTAGTTTGTGCATGAAGGAGCTTTGTGGAGTGTGGCTTCACACTTACACAAAGCTTAGAGAGAAGAAGATGAGTCAGTGAGATTTTATTAGTCATCCTCAAGTATTTAAAGTCTCGTTGTGCTCTACATGAGCGCTTCTCCAACAATCAACTGCTTGATCAATTTATCCACATGAAGATATCCATAATGGTTTGGTCATTAGAGGTATCACCACCTGGGAGGACGTCATGGGGCTAATGTCACCCAACTTAATGATAACTTGATGATAAGGGGAGTCAGAGCTTCAGATTCTAAGTTTGTTGTGTGTAAGTAAAAGCAGCTAGTGGTTATAGCACCACTTGCGAAACTTATAGCTAACACCTTAGCGAAAATGACTTGGATTGACTTCTCAAAATCTTTCTAAGAGGAAATGAAGGCTAGCAAAGCTTTGGAAAATGTGCACATGTACCCAAGGAGAGAGCTTCATTTTTCATCAATGACATACTACCAGTGAATGTCCAATTTTAAGAGCTCGTACAATGGTAATTGTAGATTTTGTGGGTGCTATTATTAACCACAATAGTTAGCATTACTCCTACCATTTTTAATCAAAGCATGGTTACACTTCATGTAATTAATTTTTATGTAAAATTGTGCTTAGAGCTTCATGTAAAAAGATATGGGATAACTGAGCTTACGACATGTGTAATGCCGGCCCATGAGCTACAAATCCTAGGTGTACATAAAACTAGAGAACCAGTTTTGGGCCCCCAATTGTTAATGGGTAGCTGGCCATTGTAAAAAAGGAGCTCATGTATATAAGTGACTTAAGGAAATATGAAAAGGACACAATCCTATTATCACATTTGAGTCATCTTCTTCTTCCCTTTTGCTCTGTTATGTGGTTATGGTGGTGAGCTTGTGTGTTGATGCATGCTTGCTTGCTTGATTGTGAGTGTGTGCTTGTAGAGGATGCTCTCTATCTTCTCTTCCTCCCCTTCTTCTCTCTCTCTCCTTGCACACATAAAGGCATTGAGATAGGAGTTGATATTTCCATAACTCTTTCTCTCATTGCTCTCTACCTAGCACATGGAAGCTCCACTTGGGTGACACAAGTGGTGGTGGAGTGAGCCCCTAGTGGCTTCACATTGAGGAGTTAACCCTCATAGGGTTGGCTAAGTGCATGCTCCCAAACCGACCATTGCATCCTCTCTTCTCTCCTTCTCCCTTCATGTAAGGTGAATGTTCATTTAGGTGAACATCTTTGGCACCACTGTGGTGCAAGGGATAACACTTAGCTTAGGGTCCTTCAGAATTGTTTCCTAAGGTAAAGACTTATCTTCCTCGGATGGAATGCAAATCCACCGGTGGTTGTATGAGTTGAGTTGCTTTTCTACTTTGTGTTTTGTTTTTCTTTAAACAATGGAGTTGTAATGGAGCATTGTGAGCCAATAGGAGCTTTGGAGGCTACATCGAAGGTAGAAGCAACAAGTCCATGCCTTAATTTTGCCATTGATTTCATTGATTTTTGGTTTTTTCTTCAAGTAGATAGAAAAAACTCCCTCACATTCTTAAGATAAGCAGCAACACGGTCTACATGAAGTAGAACTATTATTGATTCTAGTTCAACCTTTCAAGGGAGATCTCTAAAGAGTACCTGGTGGTTAAGTCCTTTGTTTAGCCCATGGTTTCATCAATTGGTTCTATGTTAGGCATCAAGGAACTACCTGAGGTCCCTCTTCCAATTAAGCTTGACATTCCTTGACTAGATCTTGAGCCACCTTTAGCCTACCTTTCTCCTCAAGTGGGTTTAGGTATTTAGCCAACTTTTTGGGTAGACAATCAGGGTCTATCTTCTCCCTTATTTGAGGGGCGGATGGTAGTTTCTTCTCTTCATCGGATGAGGAAGATAACACATTTGTAGTACCCTCATTAAATCCACCTTTTATAGTAACACGGTTGTCTCCCTTGCTAAACTTTATGGCCCTTTTCTTTTGAGTGCGCCTAGTTGTTCATGCTTGCTCGTGAACCTATAAGACAAGATACTTGCTTGTCCTAGGGTTTCCAATTTCTGCAAGGTAGATGCTTCAGTGATGTGGCAGCATGAGTAGTAGTTCTTCTTCTACTGTACATTCATGTGACTGCATTGAGAGGTACTGTGTGGATGAAGCTATCCCGTACACTCAAGTTAATGCTGGTGCTTGGTTTAGCTTCATTTCCTTTTCCAAGTACACCCGTTCTCAATGGGCAATCCTTATACATGTGGTCTATCCCATAACCTATGTATAAGGGAGTTAAGGCGGTGGATGAGTACTTGCCATCCCTTTCTTGACAGGACATTCAGCTATTCAGTGAGATCTAGCACAATGATAGCATGGCATAGGTGGTTATTTGGATTAACTATTTAAGTCTTGCCATCGTGGTGTTACGGTTGCTAGGTATACGGGGTACATGCGCTTTTCTGTCACATAATGATTGAGTATTTGTGGGGGTGGGGTACTTGGTTTAGGGGGCTCAAAAATGGTGTTATTAGTCACCTATCCCTCCTCACCTTCTTTGAAAATTTATGTCAAGGTTGACTAGTGAACATGGGTCACTCGAGGTAATAGAGGTTGTGGTGGAAGGACTAGAGGTGGAAAGGGTACATCGGGTACCCGGAGGATCCTTACTGAGGTGCATTATGATGTGCAGGTGCCAAAAAAGCCAGTGGTTGCCTCGAATTAGGCAGTAAGGCTTATGGTATGGGTCTGGCTTGAGCAGCTGTTTGGCGACAGGTAGTTTGATGTTTCCATCTCTGGCAATAAGCGTAGTAGAGAGTTGGTCTAGGCCTCAAATGTGGACACTCCGTACTGGTGTGGTTTGCTCGGCAAATTGGGCACCACACTAGTTCTCTCTTGGGATAAAGATGAGGTTGACTGACCTGGCCGCGGCCTTGACCTATCCTCCATTGTTGGGCCATTTATTGCATCAATGTAGCTGCTAGTTACTCTACCGATTGTTCTAAAGAGGATTCCTACACCTTCCCTTCAGATTTTGTGCTTGTGATTTTAAAGGAATCTTTAAAAGTGCCTTCATGCAATTCTTGGGAATGAGTTTCCTTGAAATTGTCTTCAAAATCCATGGTGCTTCTATAGCATTGCTCGAAGGAGGTGTTTCCAAGAGTATATAGGGAATTATGCAAGGTTACAGCTTCAAGTTCCTATAAGAATCGACCGATCAATCTTTCATCAAAGAACTTGTCCCTATCATTACAGCAAGAGTGAAGATATCTCACCCGATTGATATAGTCTCGAATGGATTCTCCCTCCTTCTACCTCATATTATGTGACTGCTCGACCGGAATCCATCGAGTTCCTTATCTTGAATGCCCGACTTTGAAGGCCTCTTTCAAGGCATAAAAGCTAGCCTTGTCTTCTGTTTTTAGTGATCGGAACCACTGTCTGCTTTTTCATCAAGGGTGAGGCCCAAGGGTGAGGCCAGGTACTCACCTTAATCTGGTCTTCTCATGGCCGAATGCTTCACATCTGGTTAAACATCTCTAGATGAGGTATGGGATCCCCCGATCCATCAAACTTTGTAATTAGTTTGGAGATATGGGCCAGTTTGTTCCTTTCTAGTCTTGGCAATGGCATCGGTTGTGTGGGTACTGGTGGTACCATCCCTGAAGCTATCCTCTCCCTATTTCCATGGCTAACCTCAATGTTTTAGGTGTCAACCCTGTAGAGCAGACGAAGTTGGTACAGGTGGAGGTACAAGAGGTGGGAAAGCAAAGCTTGGAGGGTGATATCCCATTTGTGGATTGTGCCTCAATAGTGGGCTAGTGTGCACTCCATAGGGATCCGTGTATGGTATCTAGGGTACACCCCTCAAGGTGGGTAGTTACTATCTATGGTACACTCCTCAAGGTGGGTAGTTACTATATGGGTACACCCCTCAAGCGCTACAACATGTCGGGGGCATAGCAGCATTTTTTAGTATTGTTTTAGTAATCTTTATTTTGTTGGGATGTAGGGGAATTCTATCGCTGCTGAGTAACGATCATAGTAGCGAAATATAACTACTGTTTTGCTGCCCCTAGCAGCAAAATTTCATTGCTTAGTAGGCGAGCATAGCAATGAAATTTCACTGTTGGTGGGCAACAATAATAGAAGCAAAAATTCACTGCTATTCTCATTGCATAAAATTCTAAAGAGTTGTTTAGTGCTGAATTTAAGTTATACATGTCATATACACACAGAAAATAATTATGGTTTTTAAAAAACATCCATCAAAACCCTTAGAGCCATGTTTCGAGCAAAAAAATAAAGATAGTTGAAAACTTTTGAGAAGGGAAACAATGTCAAGATCATGAATCTATCCCATCTTGTAATAGATCCATATATGTTGCTTCATCAATGTCTATATCTAATGGAAGCTCAATGAAAAGATATGGTTCCATATCAATATCACTATTATTATCCAACGAAGCATTGTTATGATTGATAGAGGTGATTCATCATCTTCTTTGGATTGATGTTCCTCATGATCTTGATCGGCCTCCTCTAAATTGTTTTTTTCATTGTCGTCTTCCAATGAGTTGATTTGAGGTAGTACTTGCACCTCATCCAGAGATTTGACCTCAACATTTTGATCTTAAAAGATATGTTTTGAACAAGGGGAAACTTGTATAACATACCACCACTTTGGATCAATTCAAGCTGCATGAAACATAGCCTTTATCATAAAACAAAGGGGTTACTATTTTATTATACTACATCAAGATTTACTGGTGAGATTGGTTGGGTTACTAACTTGTTTGACAGTGTTGAGGTAGTACGAAAGTATCTTTCTCATCACTCCAAAACTTAACGGAATCAATTTGAAAGAACCAACTTGGATGTTTCTTCACGGTTGCTTATATATCACCTTGAACCATTTGACATCAAAGATGAATAGACTAAATGCTCTAAACCCAACCTCAAGAATATCTTGAATAGTTCCATAATACTCAAGATTGTCCTCTATGACATTGGTATCATGTCTACTAGCTCGACTTTCTTGCTTAAAAGTTACCATCACACCACAATCAAATGTATTTCTTTTAGAATCCACATGCTCCATGCAAAAGTGCATTCCCTCTTGTTGAAATATACAAGTGAATAGGGTGTGTGCAGGAACAAGCCCTTGGCAAGAGGCTATAAAAGAGAATCTATAAATGTGAGAGAACCTGTGAAAAGGTGAGAAGTATCTACTGGGAGAGAATAAAGGGTAGCATGAGGAGATTTAGGAGGTGTGGAGATATTCTGGGAGAGGTGGAGAGAATCAAGCAAAAGAGGTGGAGTGAATCAAGGAGAAATCAGTGGGATTGGATGCTTGGATGTAAACTCTATAAATTGAGGCATTGGCCTAATGAGAATTTGCTGGTTTTTGATTATCCATGCCTACATTAAGCTATTAGTTAATTGCTCCACTAACCACGTCTTAATTATCGTCTAATATATTTGTTAATGATGTTGATTCTAGCATTTGATCCACCATAGCCCACTCATGCTTGCATTTTAACATGGTATCAGAGCCATAGCTTAGGACTCATCTAGTTTTTAAGCAACAGATTATCTTACTAATCATGATTAATAGCTAATCACATTTTTAAAGCCTTTTCAACTATTCTCTGCACCCCCAGCTGGTGGAGGGGCTTGATCTCCCTCCATCCTCAACATTAGACCCATTACTTCTAGCCACATACAGCCATGATCCCCATGCATAAGCCTGTGAAGACGAATCGTGAAACCGCCTATTGAAGCTGCAGAAATTCACGATTTTGCAAGCACCACTTTTCTGAAGCAAAACTGAGATTTCTTCTGTACCAGATGAAATGGATCTAATTCCTCTTGGCCCTAGGGGTTTTCAAGGTTCTCTACAAGCTGGTGAAGACAGATTTTGATTTGATCAAGTCTACAATGAGATTCAAGCTCTTCATCAAATCTGCAAAGCAGGTGACTTTGGTAAAACAGAGATTAAGTTGCATTTCTTGGCTTAATCCTCTACTAGACTAATTGCTATTGCTGGCCTTGAAAGGATTTGAGCTCATTTGACCTCTAAGGGCTCAAATCTGGACTCCCCGCATACTCTATTTTTTGCATACAAAACAGAGGATTAATTTGCTAATCGATGATTAATCAGTACTAATCAGTATATTTTGGTACACTTGAGGGTTCAAATTAACCATTGGGTATCTGATATAGATCCCTATAACTTCAGATTGCAATTCGGAGATGGTTGATACTCCAACCATTCCGTATAAATTTGTTACCCTTGGTTTAATGTAATTTCTGGTGATTTTATGATGATAAATCTATTGTAATCATCTCCTAAACACCAGATTGAGTTGTAAAAGGGTAGACACTGCCCTTGAATCTTGAAATTGGATCAAGATGTAAGATCCCCTTCACTGTCATCATGAGTACGGTACAAGAGAGCCAAATTTAATGGGGAGCAGTTTTATACATGGCAGACAAAAACCATGTATCTGCCCTCATGAGGAAAAATTTGTGGGGGCTAGTTGAGGGAAGAGATGAATGCCCAGAGGTGAGAGGGGAAAATAAGTGGAAGAGAAGGAATGAAAAAGCATTGGGACTTATTGCACTCAGTTTAAATGATGAAATCATTCATCACATCACAGGGATACAATGGGCAAAAGATGCATGGGATGAACTCAATAAATTATTTGGCACACAAGCTAAAAATTCAAAGATAAATTTGCTAATGCAATTCTACAAATTGGATATGAAGGAAAGTGAACCTTTAATCACACACTTGAACAGATATAAAAGCATTAAGCAACAACTGGCAACTATTAGCAAAAAGGTAGAAGATGATGAGGCACTAGCAGTGCTTCTAAAGAGTGTGGACAAAGGTGAATATGAAAACATTGTAGCAACACTAAAGAATGTACCTGAATTGAAGCTACACGAGATAGAAGGAGCTCTACTAGAGCAAGAGACCAGAGGTAAAGAGAAGAAATGGCTGGACTCAACAGCAGGAGAAGAAAAAGCATTCTTCACCCGAGGAGGATTCTCTCGAGGACGAGGACGAGGAAGAGGTAGAGTAGGAGGAAGGACCTTCACTTGCCACAACTGTGGAAAGCCAAGACACATGGCAAGAGACTGCTACAGTAAACCCAGTGGGTGGTGGAGAAGGAACGACATCGGCAAACTTCATGGAGGCTCCTAAGGAAGTGGAGTTAGATCATCTTTTTTTTGAGAGAGAGAGAGAGAGAGAGAGAGAGAGAGAGAGAGAGAGAGAGAGTGAAACCCCACAACCCAATGTAACCTGTCCCAACAAAGTAAAACCACCTCTGAGCCACCGATGATGTAGGCCATGTGGTAGATGTATGTGTGAGCACTTTAGTCAAGGTCACGGGCACTTGTAGTAGCCTTGGGCACATAGAGAGAGAGAGTGTCAAGGACTATGAGTTTACGGACTTGAGGCACTGGTCACGGACTATCAAGTAAGAGGGAAACTTGGTATAGAGTCCAGGTGTACTAGAAGTATTCACTTGAGGGGAGGTGTTGGAATATACAAGTGAATAGGGTGTGTGTGGGAACAAGCCCTTGGCAAGAGGCTATAAAAGAGAATTTGTAAATGTGAGAGAACCTGTGAAAAGGTGAGAAGTATCTACTAGGAGAGAATAAAGGGTAGCATGAGGAGATTTAGGAGGTGTGGAGATATTCTGGGAGAGGTGGAGAGAATCAAGCAAAAGAGGTGGAGTGAATCAAGGAGAAATCAATGGGATTGGATGCTTGGATGTAAACTCTATAAATTGAGGCATTGGCCTAATGAGAATTTGCTGGTTTTTGATTATCTATGCCTACATTAAGCTATCAGTTAATTGCTCACTAATCACATCTTAATTATCATCTAATCTCTTTGTTGATTATGTTGATTCTAGCATTTGATCCACCATAGCCCACTCATACTTGCATTTTAATACCTCTAACCATATTACATTATATATTTTGTACTAACATTAAACAAAAGCATGACATTTAGTATAGTGTATTGAACAAGGTACATAACGATCAAAGCCTAAGACAGAGATGAAGAATATACTTACTTGAGGGTCACATCCTCATGCATACTCATGCCCTTCTCTTGTGATCATCTCTCCATTTTTCGATGCCATCGATATTGCCATACGAAGCCGAATTCTATATTGATCACATTTGGTAGAGGTTCTAAGCCGGGCGGGAATGGCAAAGCATCTATTTGTTCTTCTGAAAGCTCTTCTCTCATCCTTTTGTCTATCGATTGCATCCTTGTATCTCCTAATCCACTTCTCCATGATAAGACTATTTAGAATGCACAATGTATTCACCTTTTGGCATAATGCTTTATCCAGTGTTCGTTGCCTTCCTTTTGCTTGTGGCACATTAGTGATTAGTCAGTCATCCTCCTCATTTCTCCACAATCATAGCATGGAAGGATCTATGTGAGATAGATGTTTTGAGATATACATAAGAGACTCGCTTTTGGTCTTGCTCTTTGTCACATAAAGTTCTTTAAGGTTTTCATGAACCTTTTAAGAAAAAACATCCATCAAACATGAATAACACCACAAAGCACCACTTCATCAACCAAATGAACCATAAGATGCAACTGGCTAGTGAGAATTGTTCTAGGAAAGTTTTTCTTAATCATATACACTACCTTTATAGCATTGAGATGAGCCATCTCAATGGATGTAGAATTTATCTCCTTTAAGGATATGTACCTACATACATAGCAATCATGTGTACTATTTATTATACATAACTTGTGAGTGCATGAGAATACCAAATATTAAATAGAACTTAGCTAGTGAATTGAAGAGAAGATTTATACCTCACCAAGCTTCCCATTTTGTAAATAGCCTTTCTCACCTTCTTGTCTCCACCACGACCAATTATAGCAATTGGAAGAATAAACTATGCATAGAAAAAAATGGAAGTTAGTATATGAGCCTACAAATTATGTACCATAAAGAGAAAATGAATAAGTGAATATTTATATACTTGTAATATCTTGTGCCAATCATGTGTCTTGAGGCCATATAATTGTACCTCTCCTTTCTTTTTTGTCTTTGTGAAGGCACCCTTCAATGATTGCATTACTTCTATTGGTGTACGAAAAGATGCAATCACACTTTTCACCTTATTGTGCTCCTTCTTGGTTAATACCCATGGTGCCTTTGGTAGGACCATGCTACTACTCTCACTTAAATTGGCCATGCACTTTGAAGGTGTCCAATGATTTGTAAGTCATCCCTTGTACCCTTTGTATCTCTTTTACCAATTAAATGATCCCAAATATTTGTTGCCACATTCTTGAAGATATGCATGGGATCTAAGAGATGATTGATCTTCAACTCACACCAATATGGAAGTCGAAAGAAGATTGAGTGTCTAGACATCCCATCGGGGTGGTGGATTGGGGGTGCTTCTCCATGCCTCAAACCAATCTCCACCTCTTATCACACAAGTGGTGAGACATCATGTGGCACATACTTGGGATGTGAAGGAGGGAGAAATCAATGAGGTTTCTCATACACCACCTTCTTTAGTGTAACGGGTCTTTCCGAAACAAGTGATGGTCCACGAATCGGACATGCATGATGTCCAAAGGTTGCCAAACCTATTTTAAAATTGAGAGGTAGAGATATAAACTTAAAGTTTAAAGTTATCCGGTTCAATCTTGTACGTGAGCACTCCAAGAACCCGAGATAGTCATGCATCGTCCAAAGCAAAACTCCTTTCAACTCTGCCTCATGCATATTTATTGGCCTTGAGACATCATGCACTTTGATACCTCACCATAGTGTCTTAAGCTCCTTAGTCAAAGGCTACAGGTACACATCCATCTTTGCCACCTTATACTTGCCTAGTATAAGGAGAGCAAGCATTATATGACCTTTCTTGATTTCCACCCATGGAGGGAGGTGTTGTAATTTACCAGTATAATAGGCAAAGTAGACCATGATGTGGACTTCCAAATGGGTTAACACCATCCAGCCCAAGCCAAGACGTAAGTGATGGGGCTCATCTTTAAACTCTGGCCATTCATGCTCCACATGTTGCCATGTCGGTGAATCAGCTATGATCCTCATGATTCCATTATTTGAGCAATGAGTGTAGCATGCCATGTCATGAGTTCTCCAATCCCCTTACATTTAAACATGTGTTGGCTGGAAGGAATAATAGGGAAGTGTCTCAATACCTTTTGGGAAATTTTGTCTCCTTGTAAATTATCCCTCTAGGAGGCTCTCTCCACATTGTAGACATTGTGTTGCATGCTTATTAACCCCTCTAAATAGCATGCAATCATTGGGACATGCCTGTATTTTTGTATAATCCATACCTAGCATAGAGAGCATTTTATGAGACCCATCTCGTGAGTTTGGTAATAGATTTTTAGGAGGAAGAATCTTCTTGAGAAGCCTACAACATAACATAAGAAATTATATGTCAAAATATCTACAAGGAGAGTATATAAAACATGAGACATTTTCTATTTAAGAGAATAGAATAAGGTGATCTTACCTAAGAAGACTTGTGACACTTGCATCACTCCATCCATAAGTTGTTTGCAAGTTTAATAGCTCTAAGTTTTTTCACAATGTGGAGTATGAACATCCCTCATACAAAGGGGTGCTTGCCTCTCTGTGCAAGGTTTCCTCCTCTTAGCTTTCTCTCTATCATCTATGACCTCCCGTTCAAAGAAGTCATTCACCATGTCTTCTTCCATGTGATGAGATCTTCTTCCTCCTTATGTGGCAATGGTAGAGGCACCTCATTCATTGGTTGGCGAAGATGATTCTCAGCCATGCTTTCCCTGTGAAGCCTTGCCACCTTTTGCAATCTACTTGATGTCATTGAATGGTGTGGCATGTTGTGTAACACTCTCCTATGTTTCTCCTCCATGTCATCATCCACACTTGATTGTGCTAATGCCTCATGAAGTCCATATGTCTGGACATACTTAATTGTTATACAACGTTGTCGTATATATTGGCCCTTGCCACATAAATCACACATACAACAAATTTTTTCTCTCCAACCATGCTTTGGAACCAACTTCCAGCCCTTGATCATCGTCAGACATCTGAAACCTAGCCAAAACTAATTATGTGTTAGTACAAAAACACATGAGCTATCCAGAACTGGAAGATAGAAATTTGCCCAGGGTTTTGCTTGCTAGGCAGTGTTTACAGCATTGAAATAGCGCTGCCCAGCAGAAGCAAAATTTTGCTCAGCTGGGCAGCTACTTGGAAACCAAGACTCTTGCTTAAATCGCCTACGGAATTCCTTTCTACCTACCTCTCTTAGTTGCACACGCTAGGAGAATGGCTGTAGCAACACTTTCCCCGACCAAGTAATTTCACCTCTTCCATCAAAGCTCTCTCCCTCTCCAATGTAAGTGCCTCTCTCCTTTCTTTCTTTCTCCCAAGCTTTCATGGAAAGCTTTAATGCTTTCTTATTTTCTAAGCTTTCATGGAAAGCTTTAATGCTTTCTTGTTTTCTAAGCTTTCATGGAAAGCTTCAACATAGCTCTCTATGTGAGCTTTTCTTTCCCTTCCCCTCTCTTTCCTTTCCCTTGCTCTAACCTAGCTCTATGCATAGCAGTGTTAATAGAGAGCTTTGATGGAGAGCTCTCTATTATTCATTCTATGCATAGAGCTAGGGTTAGGGCAACATAAACCACTTCCTTTTAGTCATTTATGCATTAGGAATAGGTTAAAGAAACTCATCTTGTTTTCCTCTTCTTCTCCTTCTCCTCTTTCACTTAGTCTCTTGCTTGCTAATATGTTAGAATAAAGGAAACTTACTAACTTTTTGATTTATTTTGTTTCTTTTTTATAGGTTTATTCAAGTGAATAACTCATAACAAGGGCTTTTTGAGGTGAGAGCCCCCTTTTACTTTTATGTTTTTATGGCTCTTTAGGGTTTTTGGCTTTTAGGATTTTGTGATTTCTTTGGCTCTCTATGCATGCATAGAACATTTAGGGTTTTGTATTGTATGTGCATTAGTTCTTAATGTTATATTAATTATTGTGTTTACTTTTTTGTTTTGTAGATCCCTTAACCAATCCTCTCTTTTAGCTTTTCAAAAAAAGAGGTAAGCCCTCTTTTTCCATGTCTAATTTTATGCTTTTTTCTTTGTAATAGTGCACCCTTGGTGGGTGTCGGGGTTAGGGTATGTTTAAGCTTCTTGCATAGGCTTTATGCATAAGCTTTATACAAAGAGCTTATGCATAGGCTTCTTGCATAAAGCTTATGCAAGCTCTATGCATAGGATTTATGATAAGCTTCTTGAATAGAGATTATGCATAAGCCTTATGTAAGCTCTATGCATAGATCTCTATACATAAGATTTATGCATAAAGGCTTATGTATAAGTTCTAAGCTTCAAGCCTTTATGCAATCTTTATGCACAAGGCTTGAAGCTTATGCATAGAGCTCTATGCATAGGCTTAAGCTTATGCATAGATATTGAAGCTTCTGCATAAGATTTTTGCATAGGCTTGAGCATAAACTTGAAACTAGGGTTTGGGCATGGAAAGAAGAGCTATGGTGGGTGAAATGTGAAGAAAGCCATAGATTAGAGTGTGGAAATGTTGCTAATGACAAGGATGATTAATGATTAGTGTAAAGCAAGTTTTTCACGACTTGGATAGGGTAGAATGCACACTCTTCTCATTACTTGAGGCTCTTAATATAGCCAAACGGTTACATATCATGTGGACTCCATTGATGCCACCTCATCCAAGAAATATCTCAAATATCTCCTCTCTGCTAGAGGTTGTTCACACACCTTCACACCCCCCCTCCCCTTGATACATACTCCTTGTGCATCTAGGCACCACATTTTCAACACCCCCCCTTGATGCCATCTAGGACACACCTAGGTATGATGTACACATCATAGGCATCTTGGCCTTTACATCATTCTACCATGGCTACATCGGTGCCAGTGGGTAGAAACAATACAAAAAGATACAAGGGGTACGTGAAAACTCCATAGCTTCAAAAAGTGCTTCCATATCCTTGTTTGGATCACATTCGCTTGTTGAGGTTGATTATTTGACCAGCAGTTGCTTTTCGTGTGTCCGAGTTTCCCACACACCATACATTCAAGCTTTGGTTTATCTTTGAATTTGCATGTGTTGAATGTGTGGCCTAACTTGCCACAATGATTGCATCTAGGCTTGAATTCTCTTTTACCAGCATAAAGTGCCAAATCCTTTGATGAGGACGCTCCATTTTCATATTTGCTTTTCATCTTTTGCTCATATTCAAGCAATGAGGCTTGTACATCATTCAAGGTTAGAGTAGAGTTGTTAGACAAGATTTCAACTATGTTGGCATACTCTGCTTTCCTTTCATAGCTAGCAAGCAAAATAGCCTTAGCTTCATCATCATCAAGCGTACCAATGGTGGCAAGCTGTTGCTTAATGCTTTTATACTTGTTGATGTGACTTGTTAGATCATGGCTAGTACCTAGGTTGAGTTGATATAATTGCATAGTAAATGAACTTTGGAGTGTTTTACCTATGTACCAAACAACTTGTTTAACTCTTCCCATGCATCCTTGGCCTTCTTAATCCCAGTGACATGATGAATGACCTCATCATCCAACGCAAGTGCTATGAGTCCCAAGGCCCTCTCATTCTTCTCATTCCATGCAGTTCCTAGGCTTGCTTGAGTGTCCCTCCCTTGAATTATTCCCCATAGATTTTTCTTCATGAGTGCATACATGATCTTTGACTGCCATGTGTGGAATCCAATACCATTAAAATTGATGATTTCATCATGTGCCATGATGAGTAGGGGGTCTTACCAAAGTCCCCGTCTATGCAGTAGTACTTGGCAGTGTCTACCCTTTACAAACAATGACTTATGACCACTTTGCCTTAGCATGGAGGATGCTTACATACATGTCACATTCATTACTGATTTTCAGAATGCCTCAACTCATGTACATCAATGATGGAATGCATACACACATCAATGAAGGGATTCACTAGTGAGATCTAGGCATTTCAAGGCAACTTGGACATGATTTCTCATGAGTTCATGGGTGCAAGAGGGTATTTAAGCAAGCCTTCCACCAAACAACTTAGAATATCTCAAAAGATCACTTGTACTTGTGCCTAGATTAAACCTGAAGTACTATGATTAAGATTTTAATTAAGTTTCTTCACAATACCTCAAGCTTTTGGCTATGGCACCTAGGGTACCCTTTGCTCTTTCAACCAGTGTGGACAACTCCTTGTCTTGTTTGAGAATCCCTTTGGTGAGCTTCTAGAGGACCCTTAGGCACAGCCTCCCCTCAGTGGAATGGTCGTGAAAGTTGCCGTGCTGACCACGCTGAAGATTTCCCCCAAATTGTAATAATAAGCGATTTTAACTTCTTTGCTAATGCCGCCGTCAGGGCTACAGGCGTCCGTCATCTAATTGCTCCAAGTTGTGGAGTTGCCCTGAGGTTTACTAGCTCCCTCTAAGAGGGTTTGAAGAGAGATTCCTTGTAGAGGGAGAACTGATAGAAAAGCCAGTGGGTAGTCAGGCTGCCCCATGAGAGCTTGAAAGGGATAAGATGGAAATTAAGGCTAGATTAATGAGGAGATTAGTGTGAGACCTCAAGTGAATGATTTTGGAGAAATGATGAAGGGGATTCAAGGATTATAAGTGCTCTGATAACAACTTGAAACTAGGGTTTGGGCATGGAAAGAAGAGCTATGGTGGGTGAAATGTGAAGAAAGCCATAGAGTAGAGTGTGGAAATGTTGCTAATGACAAGGATGATGGATGATTAGTGTAAAGCAAGATGATCACGACTTTGATAGGGTAGAATGCACACTCTTCTCATTACTTGAGGCTCTTAATATAGCCAAATGGTTACATATCATGTGGACTCCATTGATGCCACCTCATCTAAGAAATATCTCAAATATCTCCTCTCTTCTAGAGGCTGTTCACACACCTTCACACACACCCCATAATCCTTGTGCATCTAGGCACCACATTTTCAACACATAAGGCTTAAGCTTATGCATAGAGATTGAAGCTTATGTATAAGCTCTATGTACAAGCTCGTGTTTATTGCACCCTTGGGTGTCGGGTTTAGGGTTTACCATAGTGCATAAGGCTTGCATAAAGCCTTATGGAAGCTTATGTATAAGCATTTATGCATAGAGATTTATGCATAAGGCTATATGTGTAGGCCTTGTGCATAGAGCTTTATACATAAGGCTCTATGCGTAAAGCCTTGTGCATAGAGATATGGGGCATTATTGTAGGCTTATGCATAGAACTTATGTATAGAGATATGGGTCATTATTGTAGGCCTTATGCAAAAGGCTTATACATAGAGATATGGGGCATTATTGTAGGCCATCTAGAATGCTGGTTAAGTCAAGTTAGGAGTGGTTATCCACAAGTAGATGGTTATAGTGGAGGGGAAGCCCTCGATCTTTTCACTATCCTTCTCTTGTAAAAGAGAAGTTGCCTTTGGCTTTAATAGTTGGGAGCGTGTAGAAAGTTCTCATAAGCTATCATCCAAAAGGGCCATTGTTCCTACCCTGCTTGTCTAAGTAGTATTGTAGAAGGTCTTAACAATGTTCTAATATCATATGTTTCCTCTTTTGTTTAAGCTTTATACATAGAGATAAGGAGCATTATTGTAGGCCATCTAGAATGCTGGTTAAGTCAGGTTAGGAGTGGGTATCCGCCCGCGAGTAGGTGGTTAGTGGAGGGGAATCCCTCGATTTTATTCACTATCATTCTCTTGTAAAAGAGAAGTTGACTTTGGCATTAATAGTGGGGAGCGTGTAGAAAGTTCTCAGAAGCTATCATCCAAAAGGGGTACTGTCCCGTCCCCACCTTGCTTGTTTAAGTAGTATTGTAGAAGGTCTCAACAATGTTCTAATATCACATGTTGCCTCTTTTGCTTAAGCTTTAAGCATTCTTATGTTAGATTATTCTTATTTTGTTGCCTCTTTTGTTTTGTAGATCTTGCACTAATCCTCTCTTTCGGCTTCACAAAAGAGAGGTAAGATCTCTTCTTCTTTTAATTTCTTATCCAAGTTTTTCCTTTATTGCACCCTTGGGTGTGCTGGGTTTAGGTTTAGCTTAGGTTTACCTCTATGCATAGGATCTTGCAAGCTCTATGCATGAGGCTTCTATGCGTAGGCTCTATGTATATAGCTTTATGCATAAGGCTCTATGCATAGGCTCTTTCAAGGTCTATGTGTAAGACTCTATATGTAGGCTCTATGCATAGGCTTTATGTGTAAGGCTCTATGCGTGTAGAGCTTTATACATAAGACTCTCTATGCATAGGCTCTATGCATAGAGATTTATACATAAGACTCTATGCATAAGGCTCTATGCGTAGGCTTTATACATAAGGTTCTATGCATAGAGCTTTATGCATAAGGCTCTATGCATAGAGATTTATACATAAGGCCTTTGTGAATAGCTATTTATGAATATTTTATGCTTCAAAAAATTAACTCTTATGCATGTATTTAGGTTGGCTTGTATGTATATACAATGTCGATCAACCCATCGCAGGACCCAAATATTGCAAATCTACTCTCATCATTAATGAACGATATGGGCAGTAGGCTTGGTCAGACATAGGTATGGTTTAATAAAACCTTTTCACATACACAAAGTTAACCCTTTATATGTTATGTATGTCTTATCTCGTAATCTTATATGCAGGCCGCCTTACCATCGGGCCATCGACGCCATATGGGCAATCTACCCCATATGGCCATTCATCTCCATATGGCCAATCCACTCCTTTGATAGACGCAGGTGCGAGTGGCATGGGTCAGAGTGGTGCATGCCCATCATGGTATGGTTGATGCTCCTACACCACCTACATTGACTAGACCCACCCCCGCTCCCTCACGTCCGTCTTCACCACCCACACAACGATGACGTACTAGAGTTTGGGGGGCTAGTAGACATGCTAGCGGGGGGGGGGGCAGGCTTTTTTTTCTTTGGCAAACGTAGCACTAGGTCTCCTGAGTTGTCTCCCCAATAGGGGGCCACCATTTGATCCACGCACCCTACCATATAATGTGGATGTCAATGGTGCCCTCGTTGATGGATGCACGAGGGAAGCAAGTCATGAACTGCATGCATGTACTTGTTATCTTGGAGTTCATGAACTCCTTCAAAAAGTGAAAAGCACAAGACGAGCTCCCAAAAAAATATGTCATTTATGTGGAGTTTTCTGTTCCGCATGCGAGACTTTGCTTCTCGGAGGAGTGGATGAAGAGAAGAATAAAGCTTTTTCTCTCTAATAGGAGAGAAAGCATCAAGAGAGTGGCAAAGAACAATTTGAAAAAGCCCAGTGTTTGCTCGCCTGAGGAGTGGAGGCACGCGTGAAGCTTTGTGAGAAAGCACCCACGTGCTTTTCAACAAGAAGCGGCGGCAGTGAGTGCTTCCCAACTGTAGAAGCAAGGGGCTTCACACTTTGGCTCGAGAGGAAAGTCCTTCTTTATTGCTCGTTTTTTTTAATAAGTACCTACTTCACTAATCATTTCCTTCACTAATCATTTCCTTCTTTATTGCTCGTTTTTTTTAATAAGTACCTACTTCACTAATCATTTCCTTCTCCTCTTTCATTTTGTTTTGTATTATATTGTTTCCTTTAACTAACTGTATATTTTCTTAATTATTTTTTGTAGAGGGAGGTTGTTGGGCATGACCCAACAAAGGAGGAGCACGACAAGGGCTACAGAGCCTCCTGTCCATCGCAATTGTGGACGTGGATGCGTATGCGAGGCGTACACTTGGGCGAGTCCATTTTGGGGACTCAAGCAGATAAGGTAAGTAGTGAAACAACCCTTCTCTTATTTATATCTAATTTTCTTTTATTGTAATACACTCACCTTGCTCTTGTTTGCATGTATGTAGGATGAAGGGGAAGAGGAAGAGGAAGAGGAAGATCCAAAATACGAGCACATGAAGCGGTAGAAGGAAGTGAAGAGAAGAACAAAGACAATGATGATGAGCGATCAGAATCCGATGAGGATTCCAAATAGCCTCCTCTTCTTATATATATATATATATATATATATATATATATATATATATATATATGGCCAAAGGCCCGATAATTCGAAATATAATACATTTTGGGCTCACTTGCATTCTTCTCAGTTTATGTCTTTTTCATGTTTATGTTTGTATCACAAAATCGTGACTCTGTTTTAATATTTTTTCAAAGAGCTAGGGTAGACTAGGGAGTCCTGTGCAGACTCCCCTAGCTTTTTTTTTCCACATAGTACTTTTGCTACTCAGCAGGCAGCAGTGAAATATCGCTACTCAGTAACAAAATATCAATGAGCGCAACGATCTCGGGCAGCAAAAATAGCAGCTTTTTTAGCACTGAAATGGACTTGGCATCTCCCTACCCTTCTAGTTATAAAAGTGCTACTATTTTTACTATTACACCCTTATTCTGTTGTAGTGGAGGTGCCTCAATAGGTGGGCCAGTGTGTGCTCCAATGTAATGTTGACACAGCCCTTGTGATTGGTCTGCCCGGTCAGCTTTGGGGGTTTAGACGATTGCACAATAGGTGGTCTAGGTTCTTGAAATGAATCCACTGACATGGTAGGCAGCATAGCTCCCCAGACTATTGGATCGGTTTGGGTTAGGTTATCTAGGCCCTATCCCATCTCCTGTCTTAGATCCATCAGGGGTGTGACAATTCTCTCAAGTTGGCGGTCCATGTTTGTTTCCCAAGTATGAGGCTCTTTGAAATGAATCCACTGACATGGTAGGCAGCATAGGTCCCCAGACTAATGGATCGGTTTGGGTTAGGTTATTTGGGCCTTATCCCATCTCTCCAGACTTAGATCCATCGGGGGTGTGATAGTTCTCTCAAGTTGGTGGTCCATGCTTGTTTCCCAAGGATGAGGCTCTTTTGATTACGTGGTTCCAGGATAAATTTCTTAGTCTCAAAATTAAGACTCCTCTATGAATGTGGGGGATCCTAGGGCTTGCTCTTGATACAATGGTCTGTCATACACTCGGTAATCAATCCACCTGCCTCCAAGTCAGGGGCGGTTTGTCCCGTGCTTGGGTGCTCTTCACTTTCATTGGTGCTATCAAAGACCACTATTATCTAGCTCCACGCAGTGTTGACCAATGGGTCAGATCTAGCAAGAGATTGTGTGTACGAGGGTTCAGTATCGTCAAATAATGGGTTGTTTTTTGCACCAATTTCCTTGAGCGTAGGAATCACACTCTAGAACATGGAGATTTTGTCCCTCTGTGGAAGTTAGGAACGGTTGTTTGTTCTCAAAGGAACGGATTTTTGGCTATGTAGGTATGGGCATGGCTTAAGAAGAGCTGCAATCGTTTATCTTCTTAAACATGGGGATACGATAATGGACAAGATTTTGGGAACATACGTTCTCTTGCTAAGGAACGAACATTCTCAAAAGTGACAATTTGGTCATTTGGTAGACTAGGGAACGGATGTTCCCTTGGGGAGGAGCAAATGCTCATTAGTTTGGAAGGATGCGGCTATGGATAGATAGAGGAACATGCATTCTCTCATAGAGGAACAGACATTTGATTTTTGGGAAATTAAAGTCGTGGATAGCATGAGGAAACACCTAACTTGCACCTTGCCCCAAAGTATTCTAAATCTTTTATGATTGGGGACCACAAGTTAGTGTTTGATAGTGCCACATAAAAACCAACAAGTGAGGTAGAAGGAGTTTATGATGGTCTGGTTGAAGTAAAAGAAGTAGACTTGGTTGAACCTGGGGAATACCCTAATCCAATTTTTATAGCAAAAGACCTCACATTGGAAGCTAAACCTATTAATCTCCTCAAGGAATATAAGGATGGCTTTGCATGAACTTACCATGAAGGGAGTACCTACTAAGGTTGTGCAACACATAACCCCCATGGTACCAAATGCTAAACTTGTCCATCAATGACCTTATCCAATGAATCCAAATTATGCTAACATTGTTAAAGAATAGATAGGCAAGCTCTTCGAATGTGAATTCATCTATGAGATTGAACGTTTAGACTAGGTGTCACCCATTACGGTTGCACCTAAAAAGAATGGAAAATTGCAAGGATGTGTCGATCTCAAAAAGGTACATAGTATCAAACCACTTGCCAGATTCAAAACATGTACTCAAATGAGTAACTGGCACAAGGAAGCATATAGCTTATTAGATGAGTATTCAGGATATAACTAAATTTCCATTACAATGAGGATTAAGCGAAATCTGCTTTTGTTATAACCAAATTTCCATTGCTCATCTAGAGGATCAAGAAAAATTTGCTTTTGTTATAGAACATGGAGTTTATGCTTATAGAGTTATGCCATTTGGCTTGACAAATGCACCAGCTACATTCCAACAGCTTATGAACACTGTCTTTATTAAAGATTTTCTAAGGATGTTTCTGGAAGCTTTCTTATATAATTTGTGCATTCATTCATCATGAAAAGAGCATTTGTCCTGCTTATGAAAGGTATTTGAACGATGTGGACTTTATCACCTGTCTCTAAACCCATTCAAATACTGATTTTGGGTTAAACACAGAATCATCTTAGGACATATAGTGTCCAAAAATGGGATTTCCACAAATGAGAGTAAAATCAAAATTATCTTGAAATTACCCCCACCAACAAACTACAAGGGAGTCTAAAGGTTATGGGACATGTAGGCTACTACAGATGATTCATCCTCTTCTATGCTGAGATTGCACATCTCTTATACAAGCTTCTCATCATATTTGAGTGGAGAGAAGAATGCCAACAAGCCTATGATACATTAAAGTAATCTTTGGTTACTAGCGCTTCTATATTATGAGTGCCGAATTGGGATGTTATCTTCCATGTGAATATTGATGCTCCTAACTTTATGATTGGATGCATCCTAGCCCACAGCCAAGTGAACATTAACTAGACTACCCCATAAGTTTTGCAAGCCAAAAGTTGTGTGAGGTTGAGATAAGTTATACCACTATGGAGCATGAAGGTTTAGGAATGGTACATGCCATGAAGAAATTCTGACATTACCTTTTAGATAACAAATTTGTGTTTTCTATGTTGATCATTAAGCCTTGCAATACCTTGTCAATAAACCTTGCTCCACAGGGAGAATCACTAGGTGGTTGTTGATTCTTCTCGAGCTTGATTTCACAATGGTATTAAGACCTGGTAAGAAACTCATCATGGCTGATTATCTATCTCATGTACCTAATGGTGAAGCACCAATTGGAATAGATGATGATCTACCACATGCTACATTGTTTAAAGTTAAGGCTATACTAGAGTGGAGTGAGAAAATTGTTAACTTTCTAGCTGATGGTTTTCTAGAGGTAAAGAAGTTAAGGAAAGATCTAGCAAGGAAGTTGTTTAAAGAAGCATAATCTTACCAATTGGCTGGAACTCTTTATAAAAGAGATAAGATGATATATTAAGATGCTGCCCTAGGGAGGATGAATACTTATACATCATCAAACAAGCACACCAAGGGGTAGCTAATGGGAACTTTTCAACATATATTATGGTAAGAAAAATACTCCAATCTGGGTATTGGTGGCCCACACTCTTAAAAGATTATGCATTATTTATCATAGGATGTGACAAGTGCCAACGATGTGCTAAACCATAAAAGAAGAACATGATACCCTTACACCCTATTAAAGTTCTAGAACCCTTTATGAAGTTGGGCATTGATTTTGTGGGACCTAGAAGTCTGACCGCACGTACCACCCAAGTAAGGTACATTTTAATAGCTATGGATTGTGTCACAAAATGGGCCGAAGCAAGAGCTTCAAGAAAAGTGAATGTTGTGGATATAGCTAAGTTTCTTTATGAGAATATCATTACCTGCTTTGGTTGTCCTTTCGAGCTTGTGAGTGACCAAGGGAAACATTTTATAAATGATGTAATCCAACATCCCACCATAACATTCATGATCTTACATCACAAGTCCACTCCACCACTACCCGGAAGCAAGAGAGCACCAACAAAGTCCTCATTTCCATATGAATAAAAACTATTAAAGCTCAATGCAATGATTGAAAATGGGCTTACCAAACCTCTTACAAAGTCGCAATCAATTACACACCATTTAAGATGGTATACGGGGTTGAGATGGTAATGCCATGGGAATTCATGATACCTAGCTTAAAAGTAGCAGTGATTGAGAGACTTGAGGTTAACATGTTGGCTGACTCGCTATTTATTCTTAAACAACTGGAGGAAGAAAGATAAATTTCTATACAGAACATGTTAACGAAAAAGGATCGCCGAAAAAGTGGTTTGATAATAATATCAAGGATAAGGAAATCAATGAGGGAGGTCTCGTACTTATGTATAAAGTTTTCCAATGAAAAAAAGAAACTAAAGTATACCAGAAAATGACCATTTAGAGTCTACAAAACACATCAAGATACCATGTGTGTTGAAACCGTTAATGGGGTTGAAATAGTAGGCTTCCTTAATGGTAGTAAATTCAAAAAGTATTATGGTCCTCTTATCGAGGAAGCCTTATGGGTTGCACAAGATAAAAAGGTAGCCAAAGAAAAAGTAAAATTAAAGAAAGCTCAAGCTCGCGACAAGAAGCTAAAGAAAGGCAAATCCGATAGTACAAACGATGATGAGAAGCTATCCTTGGATCCGCACAAGCCTTTATGGGAGAAGTTAAAGGAGACATGGAGGAGCACATCATGCTAGAAAATAGGAGATGAGAATGCAATGCTAACGATGGTTAATCACTTAGATTATGAAGCATAAACAATGTCATACCATACACATACACAATGCTATTGTGATGAGTGAATAGATGCACTAAGCAAGTGAAGGACTAACCCATAAACATCATGAATAGAAATGATAAACAATACATAACAAGATTTCCTTAATGCAAGAAGACAACCTTATGCACACAAAGGATCCACCAAGTATATTGCCAACAAATGGTAACATGCACTAAGCAAATACAAAGACTTCTCTCCACACTTCACAATTTGTGTAGAGACTTCTTTATAAAGGATTCCTAGAGGTAAGCGCTAGGATCTCTCCACCTTCCTGTGATTGTCTCACTAGACTCACCATAAAGTGACTCCACAATCAAGGGTGATACCTACCATGCCTACACTAGTTAACCATGGTAATTGGAGACCTTATGACCTTAGAACTTATATTCCTAAGGTGCACATAACATTTATCCCACTAAGGATTAATATTAATGGATGCTAGATCACTAAAATCTCAACACCCTCTCTTGATCTACATCCATACCATGTAGGGTGTGTAGTCAAGGGTTATAATGAATGTCACACAGACTCTAAGAAATGTAAGTAGCACAAAGCTAAAAAGTGTATCAGTGGGGCCACATTGGCCTTATAATGACTGCTCCCAGTTTGCTTGTCTTCTTTCTTCTTGTTCTCCTCATCCCGCTTCTTCTTGAAACAAACTTTTGCTTCATGTCCCTTCTTCTTGCAGTAATAGCAAGTTCTGAGAAACTTCTTCTTCTTTCTCATCCATGATGAGAGTCGATTCCACTTGAACCTATGATGTGGACTCCTTGGAGGTCTTTTTGGCTTCCATCTTGGTTTCTTCAAGGATCAAGGATGAGGAAACTGATGCAAAGGAGGTCATGTTGGTTTGGCTAGCTAGAGCAGATACACATTGTTCATAGACATCAAGCATAATGGCAAGTAAGATAAAGACTGCTTCCTCTTCATCAATGGTAACCCTAGCTCCATTGAATTGATCTTTTAAACTCTTGACATAGTTCACATGGTTAGCCACTATCTCCTTGTCATCCATTTCAAGCTTGTATAGCTTCTTTTGAAGAAACATCCTTGCTGCTACATTGACTTGGCCAAATATGGATCTAAGACCAGTCATGCTTCATGAGAGCTCTTGGAGGAGCTCACTTGATGAATCTGGTTATCTGCTAACCCATATATGATTAATGATAATGCCTTTAAGTCATGGCTCATCCACTTAGTGATACTGTTAGGATCCCTAGAAGGCTTTCTCTTTGTGCAATTAACTATGGCCCAAAGTTCCCGATCTACTAATCCCATTTGCTGTTGATGCTCCATGTATGGTATTTTGAACCATCAAACTTCTCAAATTTCTCTAAGAAGTGTCCATAGTGATGACTTGATGAACTAGACATAATGCAACACTATATCAACTCACACATAATGATAAGTGAGATCCTTTATCAGTAACATGATCCTTGTACAATGGTATGATCTCTCACACAGAGAGGTGCAACAAATAGAGACTCTATCCAAGTACACACAACGTGATAACCACACACTACAAAGTCAAAATTGACCTTCCCCAAGTAGATGCATTTGAGTACACATAAGTTCTGAGAATTTAAGGAATTGTGTGAGATGGTGGTAGTGGGGTAGTGTCTTTGCCTTTTTAATTTTTATGAGAATCTTTGGATGCCCTGAGTTGTGCCTTAGTTGGAGTGTGAATGAAGCTAGGCATGATTTTACTCTCTTCACTCAGAGTTATGTGATGTGCTCTTTATAGACTGAGAGCATGTTACAAAATGATGTTGGACATGCACTCTTTCCTTAATGTATGTACAAGTGGGATGTGAATATACCAAGGATAATCACAACTAATGTGTTTGAACCTTAGACCTTATAAACATTTAATCACCAAGATAAATTTAAAAAAATTTAAATTTTCCCTCCTTTAATGGAGGAGGAAAGTAGGTAGCTGAGTGGAGGCCAATTTCTCCAGCAATCGAGGGCAAAATGTGTGCTGATTTAGTGGAATGGATTGGCCGTCAGGTGCGCCAGAGGAAGCTATTAGAGATTTTATCGATTACCACTTGATTTGAGGGTAATTAGTGCTCTAACTATTACTTGGTTATCTGTATAGAAGGCACAACAGACCCCCGTTTGCACAGAGAATACTACAATAGGCGCACACAAGCATCATTTCTGCTTAGATTTTTTGATGAGCCACATCACCACATACAAGACCATAGAGGCCCTAAATAATTCCGCCAAATGTGCTGCATAATACGACTATATTGACAGCCTCCAAGATCTATCTTTCTTCTACTCAGTACCTTTGATACCCCTACCTGGTTAATGGGCTAAAAGCACCAATTTGTAGGGTATTTCTGCAGGTTCAAGGCTATACCTGAGTTGCCTTGAGTTGGTCTATAGAAGCCCTACCAAAATTCTTGGAGAAGATGCCCACAAAGATGTAATGGAAGCCTCCAAATAGGCCGAACTTTTACACTATTTTACTAAAAAAAACCAATAAATGATACCTTCAATGTTGTTGTTCTAACATCCAATGTTGAACTCAATTGGATTTGATGTTGATCTTGATCTTTAAAATAGAACTTCATGTGTTGATGATGGCCTTGAAAGAAGTCCCCAACTTCAGCTTGCCTGGTTGCTCCTTCTAGCTCTTAATGCTTCTCTCACACATAGAGATTTTCACACACTGTTTTTCTCTCCTCTCACTCTCTTGTACTCGAATAAGAGAAAGATACAAAGCTCTTTCCTCTCTCAATCTCATGTATGCCATGAGGAGAATGCCTATGCATCACATAAGGATGTTCACAAAGGTAATAATACTCACTAAGATGTTGATCTTGATCTTTAAAATAGAACTTCATGTGTTGATGATGGCCTTGAAAGAAGTCCCCAACTTTAGCTTACTTGGTTGCTCCTTCTAGCTCTTAATGCTTCTCTCACAAAGAGATTTTCACACACTGTTTTTCTCTCCTCTCACTCTCTTGTACTCGAATAAGAGAAAGATACAAAGCTCTTTCCTCTCTCAATCTCATGTATGCCACTCACATAAATATGAGGAGAATGCCTATGCATCACATAAGGATGTTAACAAAGGTAATAATACTCACTAAGATGTTGATCTTGATCTTTAAAATAGAACTTCATGTGTTGATGATGGCCTTAAAAGAAGTCCCCAACTTTAGCTTGCTTGGTTGCTCCTTCTAGCTCTTAATGCTTCTCTCACATAGAGATTTTCACACAGTGTTTTTCTCTCCTCTCACTCTCTTGTACTCGAATAAGAGAAAGATACAAAGCTCTTTCCTCTCTCAATCTCATGTATGCCTTTCACATAAGTATGAGGAGAATGCCTATGCATCACATAAGGATGATAATAGTGCTTACAACAATGGATGTGCTATACTCACTAAGAGTGTGATTAGAGCTTGATTAAATGCTTCAAATGCCACTCAATGAAGCAAGGGAATCAGCTCAATCTTGCAACTAATGCAATAAGAAGATCTCTCACAAATTATAAGAGACAATGATGAACAAATCAATTATGAAAGACCACACACTTTCTCACGTAGAGAAATCTCCTAAGAAGGGAGGCTCTGATACCATGTTAAAAAATAGGAGATGAGAATGCAATGCTAATGATGATTAATCACTTAGATTATGAAGCATAAACAATCTCATCCATACACATACACAATGCTATTGTGATGTGAATAGATGCACTAAGCAAGTGAAGGACTAATTCATAAACATCATGAATAGAAATGATAAACAATTAATAACAAGATTACCTTAATGCAAGAGAAGATAGCCTTATGCCCACAAAGGATCCACTAAGTATATTGTCAACAAATGGTAACATGCACTAAGCAAATACAAACACTTCTCTCCACACTTCATATTGAGTGTAGAGACCTCTTTATATAGTATTCCTAGAGGTAAGCGATTAAGATCCTTAAAATGTCTCCACCTTTCTCTGATTATCTCAATAGACTCACCATAAAGTGACTCTACAATCAAGGGTGATACCTACCATGCCTACATTGGTTAACCATGGTAATTGGAGACCTTATGACCTTAGAACTTCTATCCCTAAGGTGAGCATAACATTTATCCACTAATGACTAATACTAATGGATGCTAGATCACTAAAATATCAACACATCACACCTCTACGAACATCCATTGTGCTCTACAATGCATTGCTCATTGCGGAGGCTAGTCACAATTTAATTTCCTTCAATGCACAGAACCAGTTGGAAAAACCTTAACTCATAGATACCTCTTTAAATGTGAAGAGTATCCATGGTAGGAATACTAAGATTCTTGGGCTACTACAAATAGAAACATATTGTGATAGCAATAAACACCTAGTGGGAGACTTCTTGGTTATGCTTGCAAGAACATTACCTGAATCGTTAATACTTGGTCGCACATGGATGAAGGCTGCTAGATGTATGATTGACTGGTCAATGGGGCGTGTCTCTACTATTGGTGAATCCACTATTGAACATTCTCCTTATAAACCCCTACAACCTCTCACTCTTGTCAAGAATCACAGAGGAGGAAGATTCAACATCAACCAAAGCTAAGGAAACCCTTCATCATCCACTATTTAAGGAACTCTTGATTCTTGTACCTCTACACAACAAACACCTCTATGTCAGAAAGACAAACATATACGATGCGCTAAAACGTGGCAACCCAAATCTACCTTGAAATAGGTTCCCAAGATTTCTCCATTTGTACCACCTCAACCAACAAAGCAAGTAAGGCCTCAACATAATAATCGGGTGCGAGAATTATAGGTTACCCCAAAATGGGTATCTAAATGCTTACTAAAAACTCAAGGTTACTGCGAGAGTAACCATTGTATTTGGATACCAAAACATAAATGTATACCATTAACCTCACTACTACTGCCACTTACAAATTCACAAGTCTTCTCAATGATGGACCACGGCTTCAATGGCTCAAGTTCAAACAAAGGAAAAACTATTGTAGAAGAGCCTTTACCACCAACACCCAAATAGGGTTTCTCTTTGGGATCCAAAAAAGTTTGGATCCCAAAGAGAACCCCTATCACAATAGTCAGGGTGGTTGATGTGGGGAAGCTTCTACATCACACAATGTTACAAAATCATTGTTAACTATCTAAGCCCCAATCCGATTGGTTTCCCTAGAGAAACCCACTATGAAAGTACAAATTGTCTTGCCACAAGTGTCAACTCCATTACTCATCTATGAGGGAGAACCCATAAGCTCCATTCAGTTTTATGAAAGTCGCTTATCGCCCTTAAAGCTGGAGATTGATATGTTGCAATTAAAAAAGGGCACTCCTAGCCAACAAGCATTGATGGAGCAAAGTTGTAAGGGATGGTTACAAAAAGCTACAATACCTTCCGCAAAGTCAAGGTATGATAGGAACTAGGAAGAAGAGGACCTATGCTAATATCATCACTTTTACCCCCACGTTTCGTTCTGTTGACGGCGGCGGGCGCGTGCACACACTCTTAGGATAGCTTCTACATAGGTTAGCACTAAGATAGAGTGGGATTCCATCGTTAGGGGGGATTACTATTCAAGAAAAGGGGTTACAAGCTTGAGGAGTGGTGGAGATTACCATTCAAGAAAAGGGGTTACAAGCTTGAGGAGTGGTGGGGAGTTACACATGAGAGTGGGAGACACCCACATGCTTGAGGAGTTACACATGGAGTGGGTTAGTGGGGTAGCCCAAGAGTCACCCATTCAACACTATATATACACCCATTGTATCTTGAGTTGGGTTCATGAGATGACATGGTATGAGATGAGATAATGCAATCTTGAAGCTTTTGCCCAATTTCTTGTGTTTTGAGTATCATTATGTCTTAATTATATTATTAAGTATGCTTTTAATCATCATCTTGCTAATGTTTAGTGTGGATTAGTGTGTTTGCTTAGGTGTTCACCATGTTTAGGACGCCAACCCCAAACACTTTGGCACACCTGGTGTAGAGTCCTCTACTCTCTTACCCATCAATGTTCCTTCTCCGTAGTGTCAGTCCCTCTGTTTTCCGAATAATGATAGTCTCCTCTCGTGGTTCCACAGGGGCTGCCGAAAATGCAGTGATGCATTGCATGAAGTGACGAATGCATATGCAACAGATTCCAGGGCATCAATAATGCCAGCATCACCAGCTGACACTGTTTTGCAGATGCGGAAGCACCCAATGGTAGTGGAAAAGTTTTACATCGTCTGGGGTTGAAAGCATGGGAACTGCCCCAATTCAACAGGTCGTGGAAAAGGCAACATAGCACAGCGTGAATGTACTCACGGCGCCTCTGCCAGGCGGTGAGCACAGAGGCCTAGCAGCTGACGCAAGTAACTCAAGCCTGCTGACTGCATCATCACAACATCCTTCAGTCCGACGACTTCACAACGGCGTCCGACCAGTTTGCTACAAACAAAGAAGCACTATTCCCATCAGTTTCCACCCTTCCTGAGAGAGGGGGGGAGAGTACCTGTGATCTGTTCGCTTTACACGGATACTGTGTGCCTGCCGACAGAGAAGAAGCTCCGGCAAGTGAGCAGTCTGTAGGCAAGCGAGAACCATCCAGCAAGTGAGCAGTCTGTAGGCAAGCGAGAACCAAGGTCTGGGGGTCGTGCAGCACCATCCGGAGAGAACTGTAGAGCCGGTTAGTACTGGGCAGAATCAGAGGCAGCAGAGGTGAGGTCCCTGCACTGAGCCAAAGGATCAGAGACGGCCGCCATCGAGCAATGCACAAAACGACTGTTAGGTTTTCAATTGGGCATTCACGATCGGGCAACCTCAAATTTCTTTTGGGCTTTTTACATTAGGGACACCGTCCATTTCTTTTCCTGTAGTGGCCGATTGTACTTGGCAAAGCAGAATTTTGGGGACACCATTGCCTTGGCATGAAAGCTTGTACCTTGGACCTTCGTCAAACAAATTTAGCCATGGTGCATCCCTTGTAAAAGCAAAAATAATCTTAGGTCGTGGGCCAAGCAGGAAAATAATAAAAATAAAAATAAAAATAAAAATAACAATACCACAAAAGCTGAATGCTATCTTTTGGCACTAGCTAATGCGGAATTGCCGCCATTGCGGGATTCCGGAGCATCACTCCCGCAACTGCCCCGAATGCACGAAATGTGACAGATTCGGACACAAATCCAAGCATTGTCCGAATCTGCCTTGCTCGAGATGTCAACAGCAAGGACACTGCAAGGCAGAGTGTCCGTTTGCCTTTTGTCGAGAGTGCAAACAAGTTGGCCATGAGGACAATTATTGTCCGAGCAGATTTAAGGAGGAAGTGCTGCATCTTCCTGACGTGCTGATAGTCTGCAACTATGTATGGGCTTTGGGTGTGTTGAGAAAATTTGAAGCCAAGCTTAGAAATGCATGCGCACTTAATCAGCAGTATGGGCAGTATTGTAGGGACCATCGGAAATGCAAATATTTTAAAGGGGATCATGCTGATAGTGTCTACGTCAGGAGGAGGCTTTCTACATTGCTTGATCAGCTTGATGCATTATATGCATCCCTAGAGGAGAGGGAGAGGGAGAACGACAGGGTGGATTCGGTGGAGTCTGAGGGAGCATGGGAGGACAAGAAGAGCCAGGAGAGCCAGGTGTCCTCAGATGTCCCTAGCCTCGCACATCGGATGGGTCTAGTGAGTGGGCGGATCGTCCAGATGATGGTTCAGATTTGTTCCTTGCTCACACGAGACGGATGTCCGACTCTGACTGCTGCTAACACGTCAGATAGTCAGGAGGTCACCATTGCTAATTTGATGGAGTTAGATAATGATGTTTTCTCCTTTGTTCTTGATGATGATCTCAAGGAGCTAGCTTTGGCTAGTAGTGATGTAGATGTAAGGGCTCTCTTTGAGTCCGTTTTCCAGATTCCGGGCACTCGTGTGGAGGTCCCATTGCTTTGGTCCACCATGCATGCTTGTGATGATGTTCAAACGTCAGCCAACCCCCCGCTGACAATTCCCCCTACATGTTTACTAGTGTGCCATAGTCAGATTCCCCGACTTGTGATTCAGATGTACGTGAGTCTGAATTTGGTGTCGACTTGGATGATGTTATGTCATGTGCTTTGGCAATTCCTATATGTAGTGCCGATTCCGATGCTATTCTGGATGGCCCCATTGTTCAGATTCCAGCACATGCAGATGTTCCACTTGTTGACAGTACGGATGCATCCAATGCCTTTCCAGACTGATGGTCTGATGGATGTTGCGGACATAGCAGATACCTTCCCAAATGATCCGACTGGGCCTCATGATGGTCCGATCGATCCGAGTTTAGCTTTGACACTTATGCCACCACTTCAGCAGATGTTCAGAGCTTATATGGCAGATGCCCACATGTATGCTGAGTTTTGGATTTCGACCCCCATGCTGTTGTCCATGCGGAGTCCGACCGCATGGGATCCCTTGGTACATCCCTTCTTCATCATTGTTTGATGCAGTCGGATCATTATCGACATCTGCATTTCCATCTACTTTCTGACTAATTGCCTCTCTGGATTCGAGGCCAAAGCTTCATGGGGATTAGAAGAATGTACTCCATGTTCTTGGAGTCTGGATCTTCTTGCGGATGCATGGTTTTTCATTTTCATCTTGTACCCTATAGCATGGATGCGTGCCAAGTGTTGACGATGGGCGCATGCACACACTCTTGATAGGAGGATAGCTTCTACATAGGTTAGCACTAAGATAGAGTGGGATTCCATCGTTAGGGGGGATTACCATTCAAGAAAAGTGGTTACAAACTTGAGGAGTGTGGGGAGTTAGACATGAGAGTGGGGGACACACACATGCTTGAGGAGTTACACATGGAGTGGGCTAGTGGGGTAGCCCAAGTGTCACCCATTCAGCACTATATATACACCCATTGTATCTTGAGTTGGGTTCATGAGATGACATGGTATGAGATGAGATAATGCAATCTTGAAGCTTTTGCCCCATTTCTTGTGTTTTGAGTATCATTATATCTTAATCATGTTATTAAGTATGCTTTTAATCATCATCTTGCTCATGTTTAGTGTGGATTAGTGTGTTTGCTTAGGTGTTCACCATGTTTGGGATGCCAATCCCAAACACGCTCCCCGACAAATTTTATGTCCATTTTAGGAGGGGGCTTATTGGAAAAGCTAACCCATAATAATATAGCTTGCACCCAATTGCACCAACATGTACAACAATATAGCTATACACATACTAAAAATTTGACTAACAATAATATAGCCTGCACCCAATAATATAGATTGCACCAACATGTACAACAATATAGCTATACACATACACATACTAAAAATTTGACTAACAATAAAATTTTAAAAAATATGAGAAAGAACAATTACCAAAATTAGATAATGAAGGTACAACTCTATTATTACTATAGGCCTTGAAAATGGATGGACTTTTTGCAGACTCATATGAATGACCCTATCCTAGACCCGGATTGTCTAGATTGGTACGATCAAGTGTAGCTAAGTATTCCTCCTTTCCAAACCCACTCACGATATTTTTCTACACCATTAGGAGAGTGATGTGCAGGAGCCAACTTTGTGGACTTGTTCTACGTATAGTTTCATGTCCTTGCACCATGTCTTAGCTATGAGTGTCGCATCATGTTGTCTATAGCATCCTATTTATATTAGCATTATAGAACTTATTTCAGGCACTATATGGGACAAGACTCTTGCAGTCCATGTAGTAGAGACCCCACAACAACATGATGACGTAAGTGTACTTTACCTAGTGGGAGGACCTTATCAAGAAAAAAATGTATAGGAAGAGCTTATAAAGCAAGGGAGGAGGGCAAGAGCTTGTGTACTTACACCGTCATTCTATGAAATGACGTTACCGACTCCTTATCCCCCTTTTGGAGCATGGTGGGGTATTCCCTTGACAATTTAGCTAGTGGTAGCTACTTACCTCACTTGCTTGTAGTACCCATGCCATATCACAATGAGGATGCACTCAGATGACTGTCTCGTACAGCAAAGGAGACATATATATTAGAATCAAACGGCGAGGATAAGGAGCTTAGTGACATTAAATTTGACCCAACGTATGAGCTATGGCTATCTGATGACGACCTATTGATGATTTTGATGATTTTTTAAGGTTCACAGGAAGCATAAGGGAACTTCTCAACATTACAAGTGCAATTCGACAAGACCCACTTCCCAAACATACAATTAACCAAGTGTATTCTAAACCCATCCTCAAACATACAATTAACCAGGTGTATTCTAAATCCATCCTCAAATAATGCTATTATTTTAAATTTTAATCTTTTTTATAATTCTCCATTCAATGTTTGTTTAAGTGCTTGCTTGTTGTAGCCTTGACTTCATGGGATGGGACCTTAGGCTAAAAATGTACCAATAAAAGGCCCCCAAAAAAACCATCGTTGTTAAGGTACCTACTAGCAGTTCTTAGATACTCTTTGTTTCTTGCCATTTCCCCTAACAATAGAATGGCAAGACAGCAGTCTGGAGTGTCAGACTAGTCAGGCAATGCCGTAAGAGACGAGTAGACTCCCGCCAAAAATTATGGATTCAAAACACCAATCCTTACGTGGTCATGCGAGGAACATCATAGACTCCACTCAACGGGACAGGCTCATGCACAGTGTTTCCCAACTCTTGTTCTGCACGCATCACACTCACACTCTCTTTCTCTCTTACATAATATGTACCATTAAGCAAAAACATGGCACACACAGACATCCTAGAATAACATGTGACACAGATGAGAGAAGCAATGGCAAATGTGTTCTTGATTTCATTTAAGATGGATACATAATGACATAGAACTGGTACCCAGCACTGATAAACACTTGCTAGATTCTACATGCTACAATCTTCATGAAATAAGCATTAACTAATAATGAAGGTTTTACAAAGCTACACTTCATCATGCTAACAGTAAGTCGGCTCACACCGCTCTCAACATTCCTCTACACCCAGCATCATCTCTCTCTTTCTATAGTAGTTGGACACCCTTTTTAAGCAGTGCCTTCTTGATCTTGGCAAAGGCTCCACGGTGGTTATAGTCCGCCACCTTCACACATGTTTTACCGAGGGAGTACTCACATCGTGCATCGTGGATTCTGCTCCACCTGCTACCATTGGTCCTTCCACCGCTAATGCATTGTTAGACGCAACACCAGGAATCCCCGGTGTTTGAGATTTTGCTCGTGAACCGACCCTTGACAAATTTATTCTTGAATTACCTATGTGCCCTCCGGTGATGCCATAGTGTTCTTCTCTAAACACTGCTGCTCATGGTCCGGAACACATCTGCGTAGTATCTAGTCTATGTTTCTTTTATAGAGTTACCCAAAAATCATAGTGAAATTTTTGCTCCTTAGGGCAATTCTCTTCTTCCTGTTTGCAATAAATCCTTCTGAAAAAGACCCATCTTCCAAAAACTGCATCATGTCATAATACCAGTTTTCTTCCACTTCAGTTGATGCTACTGTGAACAAGTTGGCATATGCGAGTTGGTCTTCCACACCCTCCAAAAATTAGGTTCTCTGGTATTTATTCTGGGCAAAAAGTCCACCACCACATTTTATTTCCTAGGTGTGTGCTAAATGGTGAACTCAAATTCTTGAAGTAGAAGCATCCACCATCTTGCCATTGTCCCCACCATGAAGGTTTTGTTCACCAGATAGATGAGAGCTTGGTGATCCACATGGAATACAAATTTGTTTTCCAGAAGGTAGTGCCGGAACTTGTTCACAAATGAACATCATGGAGAGAGCCTCCCACTCTGTTGTATTGTAGTTTTTTTCCGCTCTTGTGAGAGCTTCACTGGCATAATGTATAAGTTGCATGTACCCTTTCTGTTTCTCATGCATGAGTGCATTGCCCACTTCCTTATTTGAAGCATCTACATAAACATGGAATATTAGATTCCATTCTGGATTCATCATTACTGGTGTAGATGATACCATGTTCTTTAGCTAATGGAATGTCTTTTGACATTCCGGGCTCCATTCATATTTGGAGTCCTTCTTTTTCAGTGCATATAATGGATAAGCTACATGTGCTAAGTATTTCAAAAACCTTGAATGCCATTTCACCTTGCCAAGGAATCTTTCAAGTTGCTTTATGTTATGGGGAGTGGACATTTTGGATATGGACTCCACCTTAGCTGGATCTATGGCCAATCCTTGGGCTCACATGATGTGTCCTAACAGTGTTTCGGACTTTACTGCAAATGCACATTTGGTTGGATTCAATTTCAAACTTGTATCTCTGCATCTCTGCATCTCTGCAAACATAACCTCAGGTGATAGATGTGTTTAGCCTTATCTGGCCTTAGGTTAGGGTTCTCTCTCTCTATGCAGGACATCTAGGTGCCACGTCTCATCATCATGAATCACGATCCAAGAAACCGAATTATGTGATCACACTTCCTGATGATTCAACATATTGATAGTCGCCGATTTCACTTCTACAATTACAAGCTAACCTCACAATCCCAAATCTTCGATCTTTAGTTCTTGGATCATGGCGATTCAACATCTTCATCAATTTTGGGTCGCCCGACTGTTGGATGATTTAACATTTCTAATTGTTGATCTCTGATCATGCTGAAATTGAAGGTGGTAGGTGCATTTTTTAAGCCAAACATCATGTGACAGTTGTCACAAAGACACCCCACTCTGTGATGAAGGTTGTTTTCTCCCTGTCTTCTGGGGCCATCTTGACTTGGTTGTACCCGCCGCCCGTTGCCACACAAAGGGAGATATCCAGGTGCCTTTTTCTACTGGCACGATGAAACCCACCCTCAATAGTTTGTCAATTTCTTCTTTGACTTGCTTTGCATACTTTGGGTTCATTCTATACCTTTATTGTCTGACAGGAATGGCTCTCTCTTTTAGGTTGATGTTATGCTGGAAAAATTTAGGGTCATTGCCTTCCATGTCTTCATATGACAACGCCGCAAAGACGTCTTGGTATTCCTTCAATAAGGATACTAGCTCCTATTTGAACCTTCTTCCAGCTCAAGACTGATTTTCACATGCTTATCATTTTTTTCCTCCCCTAGATTGGCCTCCTGTAACTTGTCCAAGGGTTGATTTTTACAACATTGTTTTCCTAGTTCTCCTTTTGCTTTTGCACCCATTCCCGGATTTCTTGGATCTCTTCTGCTTGCTCTAGATTCCGGACCCACTTAATTTCTTCCGAGACCTTCTCCTGTAATGTTTTGCTTAGTTTTGATTTTTTTATTTTCTCGGAACCTACTTCTGTCATGAGAATATATTTTAAGTCCTCTTTAAGAATATTATTTTTCCCTCTTGAGTAATTTGGGGACGCCTAGGTTACTCTTGCGTCATGTCGGCTAGGTTAATATCGTGGGTCACACCACTATAAATATTAATATGTGCGGTATTATATGACGTATGCTTGGGGCTGTCTATGATTATTTCAGTTAGGTTTGTATGGCAGGGTGATTCTTGGAGTACTTATGCCTGGTAGTCATGAGTTGGTAATGGTTTGTGCCTGTTTAATATTTGTGGGATTAATTTAATTATTAATTGGGCTTATATTTTCAGGTGATGAAGGTTACGAGGATTGATGAATAATGTCGAGGAGAATGTTTCTTATGCGCATCATATTTATTTTTACAAGCGTAGCTTGTAACCTTAGTAGTTGATTTTTTCATTTTGATACATTGGGAAAAATACATTTATAATGTTGAATTTATTAAAGCCTAAAGGCTTTACCCTAGCCCCAATTTTTGGGACACTCTATTTTTGTTGTGGAAGAGTGTCGTGCTCTCTAAAAGCACACTTTGTATATTTTTGGGGGCTATGGCCTATTTTTTATTGAAAGCTAATAAAAATACTCTTGTGTGGGGGAAGGCCACGCACAAGGGGGGGGGAAGATTGCACCCAACATGTTTGTCTTGGAGCTAAGTATTATGTTTGCTATGCTTTTGTTCAATTTATTTGATTTTGTTGAAACCTCCAAAGCATGTGTTTTCATGGTTCAATTTATGTGTTGAATTTCTCAAGTGTTCCACAAGCTATCCTAGAGAACGATTCCGTTTTCAGTGGTATCAGAGCTTGGGCCAGGAGATTTGTGGAAAGGTGAGAAAGGTCTTCATCAACACAACTCTCAAGAAAGTTGCAGGCTTTTAACCAGTGGGAAAAAGAAGGGTTTATGGTCTTTAACCAAAAATTCAAATTCTCAAACTAGCTCTACTTCTCAAACCCACTTACCTCTTCCCAAAACCATTCTTCTTTATCAAAAAGTGGTTTTGCTTAAAGCTTCATGAATTTCAGATCTGACCGTACAGATGGATTCCCCATAGCCAAAAACCTCATGTGGTTTGCTCAGTTTTTGTAAAGGTTCAAGCTACAAAAATCCTATAATTGATGGTCTGCATGCTGTGTGAGCTTTAGCCATGAAAAATATATAAAATCGAGCAAAAAGAAGCCAAGCGATGATGCGCCAAAATGCAGCCTCACGGGCGAAAAGCGTGAGGGAGAGGAAGACCAAAAATCACTAATTACTACTTAATCTTCATTAAGCCTAATCCCCAACTTAATCCAATTCTACTTTTCCCAAGCCCAATGCATGTCACATCAACTTTTGGAGCTTTCACACTACCTATTTTCCTATTTCAAGGGAAATTCCAAAGAATTGCAATTTTTAGATTTTTGGGTGCAGAAAATTGATTTTTTCAGGGCTCAAAGAGGCTTAAAAAGGCCAAATAAATGCCAAAAAATTCCAAAATAATTTCTAAAAATTTCTAAAAATTCTCAAAAATTATTACAGAGGTTTGGCCAAGTTTTCAGAATTGTTTGAGCAGTGTTCAAGGTACAGAAAATTATTTCTTCAGCATTTCGACTAGCCTAAGTCTCCTAAATCACTCAGAATTGCTCGGGACTTGTGCGAAATGAAGGGAATTCGACCCAACCATTGAACCAAAGTCTTTGTTCAGTTTCAACACAGATTGAATTACGGGAGAATTGAGATAAGTACAATCATTTGCTTTATTTACATACATCAAATAATATCAATTTTACTTATTTACATTGTTTGCATGAGCACTATGGCAAATTTTCCTATTACACCTTCAATTCAAGAGCAACTCCAATCTCTATAACAACAAATTGTAGAAGAGAGAGAGATGCAAATTGAATTGGAGCGACAGCTCACGAGTCGAAGGTGTAAGCGTGACTCTTTGCCATCTTATGAACGACCAAGACGACATCATCCAAAGAGCTGTCAATACTACACTTCAAGCACAAAATTCACGGAAAGATTCTAAAGCTTTTTCATTTCAAAATTATGATGGCAAGAAAGATGCTCGAGTCCTTTTGGCATGGCTTAGTCAATTGGATGACTACTTTTCAGGGGAGGAATTTTTCGAGAAGGACAAGATCAAATGTGCGGCTAATCACATGGTGGATAGCGCAGCTTTATGGTGGAGCGTCATCAAGCAAGGACGTGACGAACCGGATTCATGGAAAAGGTTTCAAAGGCTAGTGAAAAAGCATTTCTTACCTTCACAATTTAAATCTAAAGTTAGGCATCAATGGGATACATTGCATCAACTTGAAAAAGAAAGCATGTCTCAGTATGTGGAGAAGTTTTGGAATACATTACTACAGGTACAGGTTGTGGAGAAAGTCAATGAGAAGGACCAAAAGAGGAAATTCATTTCGGGCCTTAAGTCTACAATTAGGGCCGATGTGAATATGTTTAGACCTCATTCACTTTATATAGCTATATGTTTGGCAACAAATTCCGAACGCAAAAATGGTTTTCCTAGAGAGGCCAAGTCATTTGAGAGTAACCACTCTAAATCTTTTTCTAAACCTTTTCATGCTTCAAAAAATTTTCATAAGCCAAGGTTTGACAAAAGCAAGGAGATGGTCAAAGGCGAATCAAATTCAAAGAAAGTCAATGGTAGCAAGCTCAAAGGTACTACAATCAAATGTTTTTGATGTCATAAAGAAGGACATATAGCACCAAATTGCCCAGAACGTGCAAAGAATTCGACACCTGCGGCACGAGTCAATATGCTTGAAGGGGACGACAATGAAGAAGAATCGCTCAAGCAAGAGGGTAACTCTGACCCCCCGACTATTCAGAAGCAGAAGGTAAACCTCGAGCTCATTCACTACTCAAAATAAAAGGAAAAATTAATGAGCATGAAGTTATTGTTTTACATGACGATGGTAGCACTCATGACTTTATTTCTGAAAAGGCAATTAGAGCTTTAAACATTCAACCTTCACCTACACATTATAGAGTTAAAGTTGCATTTACTGGAACCAAGTATAAGGTTTAACTTTAAGCATCAATTCCTTAACAGAAAAAAGGGATTTCTTAGTTGCACCTTTATAAGGCGTAGATGTAATATTGGGTATGCCTTGGAGACATATGTACAACCCTATTATAGACTATGATACACATAGCATTTGTGTAAGGAAGGACAATGAAAATATTTTCCTCCAATGTCTAGTCAAAGGAGAGACGAGCCCTTTATTGAGTCATACTCAAGCAAAGCGAGCTCTTAGGAAAAGGGAGAAGACTTATATGGTTTGGGTTAACCAGCTTAGCGCTGAGTTTGACACATCCAAAAGTCCAAAACTTGATCCTTATACCAAATTCAGGGATTGTTTTATGGAAGATTTACCTCCAGGATTTATGGAAGATTTACCTGCAGGATTACCTAAGTCTAGGCCTGAAGACCATAGTATTGACTTATTGCCAGGCAACTCTACTCTCCACCTTGTAAAGCTCCTTATAGAGTCAACAATTTAGAGCAAAAAGAAATCCAAAAACAAATCGAGGATTTGTTAGAAAGAGGCCTTATTAGACCTAGTAGTTCACCCTTTGGAGCTCCAGTCCTTCTTGTTAAGAAGAAGAATGGAACTTTCCGAATGTGTGTTGACTACCGAGCATTGAACAAAATCACTGTCAAGAACAGATATCCTATCCCTAGGGTCGATGACTTACTTGATAAGCTTAGAGGTTCAAAGGTCTATAGCAAGATTGACTTAAAGTCTGGTTATCATCAAGTACGCATGACTGAGTCAAACATATTCAAGACTGCATTTAGAACCCAGACTGGCCATTATGAGTTTTTGGTTATGCCATTTGATTGGTTTGACCAATTCTCTAGCTACATTCAGTCGTATGATGAATCGCATTTTCCTAAAGTTTCAAAGCTTTGTTGTGGTGTTCTTTGATGATATTCTTGTTTTCATCAAGAATCGTTAAGAGCATGAGCAACACTTGGAGCAAGTGTTTAACCTTTTGAGAGAAAATGAATTGTATGTCAATCCTGAAAAGAGTTCTTTCTTTCAAAAAGAGATTGAATACTTAGGCCATATAGTGTCAGCTGAAGGAATCCGTGTAGATCCTAAGAAGATTGAGTGTATAGCCTCTTGGCCTACACCTCGAGATATTCATGACCTTAGATCTTTTCTAGGTCTATGTAGTTACTATAGGAAGTTTGTCAAGAATTTTGCTTATATTGCACATCCTTTGACAACATTTTTGCTATTGAAAGTGAACCATTTGTACTTATGAAGTAGATCCAGATTTTTCTGAGATATGGATCAAATTGCGTGAAAACAATTGGACACCTCAAGGAAATATTCTCATAATGATGGCTATCTTTTCTTTGAGAAAAGATTATGTGTTACTCAACCCTATAGACAACTTGTCTTGGAAGAACCACCATTCATGGGGCATAGAGGAGTTTCCGCAACACTTCAACTAGTTTCTCGAGAATTCTTTTGGCCTTATTTGAAAAATGATGTAGCAAAGTTTGTAGCTAATTGTAACATTTGTCAAGCAATTAAAAGCTACAAAGGCAAAGCTTTGGGATTGCTTATGCCTTTACCCATTCCAGACCGACCATGGGAACAAGTGTCTATGGACTTCGTTTTACAGGCTTTCCTACTACTTCCAGTCATCATGACAATAGTGGACAGGTTTAGTAAGCAAGCCTATTTCATTCCATGTAAAAAGACACTGACTTCTCAGCAAGCTACGACCATATTTGTCAAGCAAATCTTTGCTAATCATGGTCTACCCAAAGTGATAGTTTCTGATAGAGATTCCAAATTTTGTAGTCACTTTTGGATTGCTCTTTTCTCAAACTTAGGCACTAAGTTAGATTTTTCTACGGCTTTTCATCCTGAATCAAATGGACAGACTGAAGTCACAAATAGAACTATCTTGGATATGCTTAGAGCCTATGTTTCCTAGCAACCAGTTCATGGGATAAGTACATCTACTCCAATTTGCTTATAATAATACTCCTCATTTTGCTATTGGTCGAGCACCATTTGAGATTATCTATGGTAGAGCTTTGCCTATTCCGGCTACTAGACTCTCCCATAAGATTGAAGCTGCTGACCAATATACTCGAGACTTTGATCGCATTTTATCTGAAGTGCGTGATTGTATTGCAAGAGCTCAAGAGAAGTATACATTTCAAGCAAATAGGAAGCGTAAAGATTTTTCATTCCAAGAAGGTGATTATGTACTTTTTGAGAATTGAGAAGAGACGATTGAAGAGTGTGGAAAAATTCCCTGCAGTTAAACTTGCACCTAGATACTATGGACCATTTAAAATTATTGAAAAGATTAACGATGTGGCCTATAGACTAGAGTTGCCATCTAATTGGAATATCCACAACTCTTTCCATATTCATCTCTTGAAACCCTTTCAAGGAACACTTCCTTCTCACCCAATTTATGAGGAACCACCTCTTGTTGAAGGAGAGGAAGAAGTCTTAGTTCATGATGCTATTATTGATCAAGAGACGACATCAACAAGAACTGGGAACCAATACATCAAATATCTTTTGACATTCAAAAACCATCCTCTCAAGAAGATGCAAAATGGATGCCCGAGAAATTTTTCTGAGCTTATCCTGAGATCCTTCGTTCTTTTCAAACCCATCAAACCGGCAATTGAGGGCAATTGCAAACTCAAGCAAAAGGGATGTCATGAGTATATTTTAAGTCCTCTCTTTAAGAATATTATTTTCCCCTCTTGAATTTGGGGATGCCTAGGTTACTCTTGCGCCATGCCGGCTAGGTTAATATCGTGGGTGACACCACTACATGCCAAGGCAACCATTGGCCTTCCCAAGCCCTCTAGTCACTCCTTAGTATAACCCTTTATCGAGAGGTATGTATAGACTGCTCTAGTTGCCATATCCACCTCCGGTACTACTTTAAGAACTGCACTAGTACAACAGCTTTCAGTGAACGAAAAACAAGGAACAAATGAGTCTTATAACTAACAAGATCCATATGAGCAAAAATTGTATAATTTCTATAGGTATCCTGAACAAGTTTCACCCATAGACTATGCCTTTTTATTCGAAGCCATGATGTAACAAAGAGTGAGAGACCTCACTAATATGATACATAGACCATTGATGAAATGCTTTTGATGCAAAGGCCCATGTAATTCCTTATGGAGGCAAATACTATAAGTGCGGATTCAACCCCAATGCTTACAAGGATTGTCCTAATATAGTGATACTCGAAGCACCTACTATCACTTTGATGAGCCTTAACTTCTTAAGCATACACAAAGGAATTATTTATGCAATCCATCTTAATGCTATCATAGGGCTCCAAGCCAAGACGATGGCAGCAACAACATCCAAGGCTGTTGTTGAAATATACAAGTGAATAGGATGTGTGCGAGAATAAGCCCTTAGCAAGAGGCTGTAAAAGAGAATCTGTAAATGTGAGAGAACCTGTGAAAAGGTGAGAAGAATCTACTGGGAGAGAATAAAGGGTAGCATGAGGAGATTTAGAAGATGTGGAGATATTCTGGGAGAGGTGGAGAGAATCGAGCAAAAGAGGTGGAGTGAATCAAGGAGAAATCAGTGGGATTAGATGCTTGGATGTAAACCTATAAATTGAGGCATTGGCCTAACGAGAATTTGTTGGTTTTTGATTATCCATGCCTACATTAAGCTATCAATTAATTGCTCACTAATCACATCTTAATTATCATTTAATCTCTTTGTTATAATGATGTTGATTCTAGCATTTGATCCACCATAGCTCATCACATTGCTATAATTTTAACATGGTATCAGAGCCTAGCCTAGAATCCATCAATTTGTGAGCCCATTATCTTGCTAATCACTTGGCTAATTAAGATTAGTAGCTAATTAATATTTTTACCTCTTTTTTCAACTAACATCTGCACCCCTAGCTAGTGGAGGGGCTTGATCTCCCTCCATGAGAAAAATTAGGGCAAGCCCTTCTAGGCATACATAGCTAACATCTTTGTGCTCCAGCCCATCCGAACAGAATCGCAAACCGCCAAGCGTAGCTGCCAATTTTCGCTAAATCACTGGCGTCTTTTTTCTGAAGAAGATTTGATATCTCTACTGCTCCATATCAAATTGCTCTAATTCCCCTTGGCCCTAGGGTTTTTCAAGGGTGCTCTACAAGCTGGTGAAGACATAATTTGATTTGATCAAGTCTACAGCAGTGAGATCCAAGCTCTTCATCAAATCTGCAGGTGACTTTGGTAAAACAAAGATTAAGCATTCAATGTTTGGTCAAATCTTGTGTTTCTTGGCTTAATCCTCTACTAGACTAATTGTTATTGATGGCTTTGAAAGCATTTGAGCTCATTTGAACTCTAAGGCCTCAGATCTGGGCTCCCTGCATACTCTCTTTTTTGTACACAAAACAAAGAATTAATTTGTTAATCAATGATTAATCAGTACTAATCATCGTATTTTGGTACAATTGAGGATTCAAATTAACCATTAGGTATTTGATATAGATCTCTATAACTTCAGATTGTAATTCGGAGATGGTTTGATCCTCCAACCATTCCGTACAAATTGATTACCCTTGATTTAATGTAATTTCTAGTAAAATTATGCTGATAAATTTATGGTAATCATCATTTTACATTTAACCCTTGGTTAATGCCTGAAAATCACACTCAAGTTCAAGATTATTCACAGCCAGAGTTGCATTTGGGAATGTGCATAAGAATGAATGCTATATGCATTATGTATTATTGGGCACATTACATCAGTGTAAAAATGGGATCACACACTGCCCTTGTCCAAAATAAGGCAAGAGGTAAGACCTCCCACATAGATTTGGGTTTGCATTGCATAATGAAACAAGATAAACATCAAAAGCCCAAAAGAACTATCAACAAAACATTTAAACATATTGCTCACATAGAGCAAGAACTGACGGACAAGCTCATGGCCCCAACCATGAACAAAGAAGAACATCTCTTTCCAAGAGGAGAATCCACACCAAGAAGAAGAGCTAGAGGAAGCATTGAAGGAAGACATGGACACGAGAAGAGAATCCACCACAACAAGAAGACTGAAAGAAGAGGAAGACATGGACGCATGAAGGAAAGTTGCCACCACACGACAAGAAGACTGAAGACAAGAGAAGATATGAGGCTCCAAGAAGTGAGGAGCCATGTGAAAATCTCAGAGAGAGAGAGAGAGAGAGAGAGAGAGAGAGAGAGAGAGAAACCCCACAACCCAATGTAACTTGCCCCAACATAGTAAAACCACCTCTGAGGAGCCACCGATGATATAGGCCATGTGGTAGATGTATGTGTGAGCACTTTAGTCAAGGTCATGGGAACTTGTAGTAACCTTGGACACATAGAGAGAGACAGTGTCAAGGACTATGAGTTTAGGGACTTGAGGCACTGGTCGCGGACTATCAAGTAAGAGGAAACCTTGGTATAGGGTCCAGGTGTGCTCGGATTATTCACTTGAGGAGAGGTGTTGAAATATACAAATGAATAGGGTGTGTGCGAGAATAAGCCCTTAGCAAGAGGCTGTAAAAGAGAATCTGTAAATGTGAGAGAACTTGTGAAAAGGTGAGAAGAATCTAGTGGGAGAGAATAAAGGGTAGCATGAGAAGATTTAGGAGGTGTGGAGATATTCTGGGAGAGGTGGAGAGAATCAAGCAAAAGAGATGGAGTGAATCAAGGAGAAATCAGTGGGATTAGATGCTTGGATGTAAACCCTATAAATTGAGGCATTGGCCTAATGAGAATTTATTGGTTTTTGATTATCCATGCCTACATTAAGCTATCAGTTAATTGCTCACTAATCACATCTTAATTATCATCTAATTTCTTTGTTAATGATATTGATTCTAGCATTTGATCCACCATAGCTCATCACATTACTGTAATTTTAACACTGCAATAAGAAAAAAGCCTAGGCTTCAACATCAAAACAAGCAACCAAAGACCTAGAGGTGTAAGCTCCAAAGCTAATGATCTCCTACACAAACTTTCCCTTCAGAAACAAAAAAAAACCTATAGATTATGAAAAAACTTCCAAGGAAACTCAACCCCGTGTTGGAGAAAGAGAGAATGAAAGAAGCCCAAAACTTGTGAGAGGAAGGTTCAAGCCAGGGCTAGAGTAAGTGGTCAAGTATGAGCCACTAACCCACCGACCTGAGCATATCCCATGCCCTATCTGAGAGCTAATCATAGAGCCAATAAAGGAACCTTAGAGTTTGACATAAGCTTTAGGCAGATCCATATCCATTCTTAAGAGGTTGCAAACAGAACTAGATTTGGAGCCTCTGCCTATGGAACCACTTGTGCTTGTAATTGCTCCTTGATGCTTCTATCATCTTGGTAAGAATAGTGTACTTGTTCATGGTTTTGGCTTTGCCGTTCACTAGTGGATAGTAGGGTGTTGACTCTCTATGCACTCACCACTTCGTTTAAAAAGTGTAATGCTCACTATTTCTAGTGGACAATTGAAATGAGTGATTACATTCTCATAGAGGAACTTGGTAGTAGATTTGGCATTACGTAGCTTTGGCTTTGACTCATTTTTTGTGAAGTGATTATACTAACATGCATCTGCTAATAACAAATAATGAAGCGTCGATATAAACATGAAAAATTAGATCTTAGTTGGGAGATCTTAAGCCTTCTTTAGCTTTTGCATGTTCATTGGCATTTGTATGTCCATTTGAAGATAATCAACATCTTATAGAAGGGTCTGGCCATATATGACACACAAGTAGATGAAGCTTTTATAATATCTTTTGTCTCATGAATCTTTGCACCTCCTTGATGGGTGGCAATTCTATAATATCATGTGTCCTATAAATCTTTATATCCCTTTGTAATTGATGTAGGTGGTGGCAATTATAAAATCATGTAAATCTTGTTTTTATTTGTGGAGATGCTATTCTTGGAAATAATGTGGTCAAGGATGACACTTTATTTAACCTTTTAAGTGTTCCATGAATCTATGTACTCCCTTGTAATTGATGGGTGGTGGTAACTCTTAAGATTATGTGAAATTTGTTCTCACCTAAGGAGATGTTCTTGGAGATAACGTGTCCAAGGATGACATTGTATTTAATCCAGAATTGATATTTTGAGTGGGTTTAACGAGATGCAATAGAGTTTGCATCTCATAAAGACTAGCTAAAGATAAGCAAGATGTTTCTTCCACTTTGAGTGTATGCATAGATCATCAATGAATATCCATAGGATCTTCTAAAGGAGATCTTAGAAGGCTTTACACATGAAGTGTTGAAAGGCATTAGTCATGTCAAATGGCATGATGTGGTATGCGCATGTTCCTTATTCCTTAGCAAAATGTTTCCTTTTATTGATTGATTGAGTAGATTGTCACCTGGTTGTAGCCACATAAGTCGTCTAAGAAACTGTAAGCTTTTTATTAGGTGATTCTTTTCAACATGTGGTTGGTGTAACGCAATAGGTGATTACAAATTGTGGTAGCATTAATCTTTTTGAGATTTACTCGCACTCTAAGATTTTCATTCTTTTTTAGTAATAATCACTATTGATAACACCCACTTGGTATACTTAATCTTGTTTACCAATCTCATGTTGATGAGCTTGTCTAGTTTTTCTTTGACCATTTGATCATACTCGGGATTCATGTCATATTAATCTTTTTGAGGTTAGCACACTCTAAGCTTTCTATTATTTTTGGGAATGATCACTGTCGGCGATACCCACTTGGTGTGCTCGATCTCGTACGCAAACCTCATGTTGATGAGCTTGTCTAGCTCTTCTTTGATCATTTGTCCAACTCGTGTTTATAAGCTTGTATAGCTCTTCTTTGATCATTTGTCCATACTTGGGATTCATGTGATATGCTCTCTATTTGGATGGTTTTGCATCTTCATAGGGAGATGGTGTTTTTCACTACTTTCGGAGGAATTTCGTTCATGTCAGTGTATTTTCAAGGAAAATATGAAGCATGTGGCTCTTCGCTCAGGTTCCTTTGAGCTTTCTCTTTGTGTATCACTTGTTCTTGATGTTGTAGGACTTAAAGTACTTGGGTACTTGTCTTAAATCTTTCTCTTTAGGCTCAACAAGCTCATTAAGTTTTGCTTTCTTCTTTGCCTTAGCCTTGAATTTATTCAGCTTATGGGATTCTTATCACCTTTTTGTAGACCACTATCTTGGCTTGAATGGCGACCTTGTTTAAGTCAGCTTTCCATTGTCAAGTGCAGGTCTCATGTGAATCTACGACCTTAACAACATACCAATGTCAATTTCTCCTTCTTGGTTGAGTGACTTAGGGCAAATATAGAAGTTGTTTCTTTTGCGGAGGAGTTCTCTGTAAATAAATTACTAGCTACACGTGGTTCAAAGTTGTCTTGTTAGATCCCAAAAGGGATGCTGCTCTAAGCATGAACATGGAGATGTTGTTTGTCCCATCCAATCGTACAAACCTTGCTCTAAGCTTTTGTGGAAAAGTGTGGTTGTTGCCAAGACATGGAACCAATCCTAAGAGTTAACAGACTTTGGGAGAGGCTCGTAGTCGTGGATTTTATCTTCACCATCCAACTTTTTACAACATTTACACATGATTGAAGGACAATTATCACTGTCATTGGCAAGAATGCCTTGAGACCCTTGGGATGAGTCTTTTCTATGTTCAAGTTTATCTCAAGGATTGGTTGTCTTTGTGTATATAAATGTGATTGGTTTCCAAATCATGAACTAGCCTTGCTTCTCTCATGTAGGGCCTTCATCGTGTATGGTCAGGCTTGTGCCTACGAGTGGTGGGCTATCCCAGGTCTCCTAGTAATCTTATGTGATCACCCTAATACTACATCATCCAAGATCACGGAGGTCATTAGTCCCTTGTACATAATAGGTAGCATAATGAAGGATGTTTTTGGGTTTTATTTTGTTGCTTTCAAAATAGTGCCCTAGCTTGCTCATTGGAACTTTTGGGGCTATACTTTGGTTTTGGTTATGGAGGGAGGATATTCAATGGGGCATGACTCGTTCTCCTCCTCAGGTTCAGTTATGTGAGCTCTTAAGTTCTCGTTCATCCAATCGGATAAGTCTCTCCAAAGTTGGGAATTCCCTTGCAAAAGAGAACTTATTGAAACTTGGACTTCCAAGGATAAGAAGGCTGTGAGGTCTGTAATGTCCCACATATTATTCACTCAATGTGGGTCTATGTGCACTCTGAGCACTCTGAGGTAGGCTAGAACCTACCAATGTGTAAGGGATGTGCATTGTGCATTGATCCTTTCTTGGAAGGTAGTGCCTTTAATTCTTTCCTTTGGAGGCGGTGCCTCTAAAGGGGATGTTATGTAGCCCGTAGTGGCTATGGGGAGCTTGATCGCACTTCGAAATCGCCCACCGGAGTGTGGGCAGCGAGCGAGCCGGGCATTAGGGGAGAGGGCATTCGGGCATAGTTTCGTGGGGCGATTGGGTATGTGTGGGCAGGCAGGCCACCATATATACTTGACAGTGGGGAACTTTATTCCCATTCCCTCTATGTGGTGATCCAGAGCTCCTCTCCTTCGTCGTCGACGTGTTGCCGATCGTAATGTGACATTGGTATATGTTATCCTTTGTGTCGGCCTGTCTTAGGCCGACGAACTTGATCGTATATGATCACTCGCGAGACTGAGATGGTTCGATCTCCCTCGGGCCATGAGAGGCCAAGGACGTTCCCATTGACACAACTCCTCATATTCCCCTATTCGTAGATGATCCCTAGGTCCATTCGACGATGGACAATATGGAGTTAGTGGATGAGCAGCCTCCTCCGCACGGCGACAACACTAGCTATGACTACTCTATCAATGACCTTCTCAATGGGGAGGAGTACAGAGATTATTCTCTACGCACTCGTGTGGATGTAGAGGATGACGAGATAGGTATCTCGACAGGATTCATTGCCTAGTTTGTTAGGACCAATACATTGAAGAAGAATTAAGTTGAGATTTTGTTTGTGCTTAGGAGCATTTATGTCCATTTGGACGCTAGTTTTGGCACTCTTATAGGGAGTGTAATTGCACCGATATCTATGCAGAGAAGGGTGAATTTCTCTTCTACAAACTCTATGAACCATAGATCTTATGGTGCATAGAGAGTCAACACCCTACTATCCACTAGTGAACGGCAAAGCCAAAACCATGAACAAGTACGCTATTCTTACCAAGATGATAGAAGCATCAAGGAGCATAAGTTATACACTCTATGAACCTACCGCACAATGGCATATAAGGTTGCTATTGATAACACACCTTTTCAGCTTGCATTCAAACTTGACACAACAATGCCAATGGCACACTTGGTTTCAAGCCTTCGAACTGTAACCAGACAACCTCAAGGAAAACACTCTCACGAAGAGATTGGTTGCCAATAAGAAACTTAGCGAGCAAGACTAAAATCCACTTACAAACTATTGATTAAAAAACTATGGCACAAGTAGGTGGTTTGATGAGACCAACTCAAGGACAAGTGCATAGAGGTAAGAGACATGATATTGATGTATAGTGTCAAGAACACAAGATGGAAACTTAATACAAAGCTAGGGTGTCAATCGAGTCACAAAAATTGCTCCTCAAGAGACAATAAAGATAGCGATCCTGAATGAGGTTGAGATGAAAGATGGACCTCTCACCCAAGATATGCTATTTCAAATCCATAAATAAAAGGAGTAATGAGAAGCTTACATTGAAAAACAAAGAACACAAGTCCAAAGAACCCTAAGAGTAAGATTTATGTACATGCAATCAACCTCCACGATGTGAAACAAAAACACCAATGAAACTTACACATACATACATACATATGTGTGTGGAATTCTTAAATAGGTGAGATTGTTTTCCATTTGTGGCATGACATTCTACTCCCATCTTCACCCAACACGCTACCAATGTCAAATCTAATTTAAACATGTAGACCCAAAACAAGTTATGGTGTATAAAAATTGAATTAATGGAAGAAGCAAAACACAATAAGTCAAGGGTGTATAACTTAAGTAGAGGTATTCTAAGACAAAGGAGAGGCAAGAGTGTGGGAGGTTGGTTAGTGGAAAAGGCAACTAAAAGAGGCTCCAAGGGAATAGTAGTCTCACTGGTGATGTTGCACCTCGTGCTAACCAAGGGGAAAGGGATATTACAAAGGCGGAACACCTTTATCGATGCAACTTTCAATTGTTTTCTTTTGTAACATGACATTCTACTCCTATCTTCACTCTACACCCAGTCATTCAACACACTACCGATGTCAAATCTAGTAAAACATGGAAGACCCAAAACAAGTTACGGTGTCTGAAACTGAAAAACATGGAAGACCCAAAACACAATGATTAGAGGGTGTATAACTTAAGTAGAGCTATCTCAAGATGAAGGTGACGATAGGTGGGTAGGTGGCTGGTTGGTTCGTGGAAAGGGCAACTAAAATGAGGTTCCAAGAGAATCGCGTTCTCACTGGTGTGCACCCATGATGTTGCACCTGGGATATTACAAGGCAGAACACCTCTTGAGCTAAGGTACCCCGGAGGGATATTACGCAGGCGGAACACCTTGAGCTAAGGTGCCCACGGGGAAAGGAAGAAGGGAGGGAGGGCGGCCGGGGGCATTCTGTATACAACACCCCATTGTCATCTAATGGGTGTTTCTACTCTAGCACATAGTTCGGATTGACAGCCAAGATGCGTCGTTCGATGGCAGCTGCAGCTTGGTTGCCACCTTCTTCCCCACCCACTGTGCTAGTACCATCATCCGGCACAATCAGCACTCCCTCCCTTTTTACCAGATGCTGGGTAGTTCCAATCCACATTTACAAAAACCCACCATCAGAATGAGAAATGATAGCTTCATCATAACAAATACCACCATCACAATGTGCAGAACATCAAATGATGCCATCATCAATTCAAGCAGCATGCACATGATATTTGACGAGTGAAGATCCCCTGGATGCCATATGGCAGGTTCAAGTACAATACAGAAGCTATTTGACAAATGTAGATTACCTGAATAATTGCCCTCACCCTTCTGATCTCCTCCACCACCTCCCCCATGTTGCTGAACAATCCTTGGGCATTTTGTTCCTCGATGTACCATCGAACCAGGTCTGCTTGCTTCATGCCCGCCATCCCAGTATCTGAGCAGGTCCAGTTTTGCAAGAGCACAAAACAATCACGACAATATCAGGACATGTGAACAAAAGCAAGCTAGCGTCTTCCACGTTCTATCTGCAGAATGGCAAACCCCTCATTTACCTTCCTCCACAGATTCCTCCTGCTGACGAAGGCGGATGACTATGGCACGGGTAACCTTCTGGAAATCCTCATAGGTGACCTTCATTTTCCTCTTTTCTGCTTCTTCCATGGTTGCATCACCACCTGCAGCAGTGTGGAAATCCACGCCAGAAACAAAGTGAGCAAAGAAATTCTGTCCTAATGTTTGAAGACATCTTGAAGTTTTGACTGTGGAGCTTACCTGCAGGCTGTGCTTCATCAGCCCGCAGATTATCACCATTCGGCCTCAGGCTCACGTTATTCAGCATGTCATCTGGCACTTCATCATCTTGAAAATCGTCGAGATCAATTTCGTGTGAATCAACACTGCAAAATTCTGAGAGTATGAGAGAATTCGCCCCATCATTAGTTTGAAGGCTCAGCAGAGTTCTCATTTCTTTTTAAGACATGTTAGCAAAAAGCTCGACTTGAAATGACCGCTTGTTGACACCTGATGATGGAGGTTCCCAGCAGACGCTTTGCCTCCACCACATGAGCACGACGAACCTAGGGGTTTCATTCAACATATACATTAGACTTTGAGAAACAACTGATTTCAAATTAATGCACACCTCAAGAAAGATTCAGCCACATAGATAATTGAAACTTGCCTGAGTTTCACAGTGAACTCGAGCAATAGCCTCTGATAGCCTTATCAAGGCTTCAAGCTGCCTCACTGTGATTCTATAAGCCACTTGACTTCCTGGCACAGCATCACCCCTTCTCAGAGTCACATAGGCCTCCACCAAGGCTTCTCTGGCCTTGTCTGATAACTGCTTAGCAACAAATTTTGTTGGCAGTTAGTACTTGAGCTCCATGGCTTCCATGCAATTCTACGAAGGGAAAGCACAGATGGTAAAAGGAGAATTACCTTTGGTTTCAGAGTCCTTGCAAAAGCAATGTAGCGCTGAAGCTGTGCCAAGCTAAACTCAGTTGACAAAGCATCTTCCTGCCTCTGATGAACACTCACAATGTGGCGTGCTATGTTGTAATCCAGGTCATCATCTGGCTCGTCAATCATGACATGCACCAGATCAAACCTTGAGAGAATAGCCGGGGGAAGAGCCACATTATACTGTAAATAGAGATATAGGCAGATGTTAGGCAGAACAAGTAAAGAGACTGTCTACATAGTGGTTTGCTACCAGTGGCTAACCTTCAAAGGTTTCGATTTATCGTATCTTCCACCAGAAGGGTTGGCTGCTGCTAAGATGGATGTTCGGGCATTCAGGGTTGCTTGAATTCCAGCCTTAGTGATGCTGATGGTTTGCTGTTCCATCGCTTCATGGATTGCAACCTTCGACAGAGCAAGCAGGTCAGTGCTATGCCATCTCTCGACTTTATTATCCAAGCTCTAGTCTTTAACATAAAGACAAAAGTGAAGGTGTATGTTAAAGATGCCACGATCAGAGAGACATTGAACTTGTGCCACAATTATAAAGGCACGGCATGGAGAATCAGCACACATGTACCTGATCTTTTATGTCCATTTTATCAAACTCATCAATGCAGCATATGCCATTGTCAGCAAGCATTAGAGCTCCAGCCTGCATTTCCAAGCAATGGTGATCTCTCTCTCTCTCTCTCTCTCTCTCTCTCTCTCTCTCTCTCGGACTAGGCTCTCAACTGGCGGTCCACCTTCCAAGCCTGACATACGATCGACACCTCCTCTCAGGTTAGGCTCTCAACTTGCACTCCCCCTTCCAAGCCTGACATACCTGCACATGCCCAGTCTGCTTGACTTGCGATCGCTGCCTCCTTGGTCTGCCTCAGCTTCTCCATTTAAATGCCTCCACCTCCAGCTTGACTGAGCAGAACTCACCAACTTCTTCCCAGTTGCCCAGGCTTGGACTCCCCCCAACAAACCCTGCCACAGGTGCCACCAACCTCTGGCCTCCTCACAGCAACAAGAAGAGGCTAACCCTGCCCTCCAGCCCCCAGTTCACATATTGGTACACATTCTGGGCAGGCAGCACTCCACAGGCAATACCCGTAAGCTGTGGGAGTTGTGTTTACTTGTAAGACATGCAGACAAGCAAGCAAGGCAAACAGAAGCTCTCTTTCAAAACAGAGCTCTCCTCGCACTAAAGAAACCTCCGGCTACTCGTCAAAATGAGGACAGAATATCTGCTGCAACAGGTCACTCTTTTGCACCAAGAGGTCACGACACTCGAAGAGCACCAGTCGCGGAATTGAAAATCACCTTGCACCTCTCGAGTCCAAATCTGACAGGGGGGTTATCCCTCCCACAAACAGAGGAAACTTTGACCAAGGTCAAGGAAGTTAAGAACAACCTATAAATCGTGGTCCACAAAACTTCATGGTGTCCAATCTTTAAAAAGCCAGACTGCTACCAAAAAGATCCTCCCGACAACACCCTGGTCTCTTGCACAAAAAGTTTATGTTACCCAGTTCAAGAGTTTGAGTCAAATAAAAGATTACCTCTATGCAAAACTCTCCAGTCTCAGGTTCTTTCACCACACTAGCAGTTAATCCAGCAGCTGAGCTGGACTTCCCTGATGTGTACACAGAACGGGGCATGAATCCAGCAACATACCTAGAGCATCAGCAAACCCATGTGTAAGTACTGAGAAGTTATTTAATAATACTTGGACTAGGAAAGCAAGCATCATAAAAAGGTAAAACTACTGGATATTCAGAAACATCAGATATGCTACTCTATGAGTGGAAAAGGATGGCGTAACTAAATAGGTTTGCATCCTAACTATAAAGCTATCTGGCTATGTTGAAAACCAAGAATATATCCAAGGCGTAACCAGATAGACCTACTTCAAAAACTGGGACTTTGCACAGCTGGGATCCCCCACAACGCACACGTTGATGTCGCCCCTGAGATTGATGCCCTCGTGAGTTCTTTTGTGTACTCCACCAAAGAGCATCAGCAGGATAGCTCTTTTGATGTCTTGATGACCAAAGACAGCTGGAGAAACACTATTCACAAGCCGCTCATAGATTTGGGGAAGAGACTTCATGCGGTAGATCTGTTCCATTTCTTCATTCTGCCAGAGATTAGCAGGAATTAGCCCTAAGCATGAAGAATACAATGAGCCTGCTTCTGCTGCTTATGATTGCAATCACCAGTGCAGAGAACACATGTCGGAAATAGGAAAAAATACCAAGTAAAGCCATCTCATTTCCACCATAGATTTCCTCACATGTGTCAAGTCATGAAGACCGTATCTTATCTCAGTGCTTGATATAGTATACAACACTGCTTACCGTGAACTTAACCGCTTCCTCTTCCTCCCCATCTTTCTTACCACCTCTAAAATCAATGCTTCTTTTCTTGTCTTGGGGCTATAAGAGGACAAGCAGGTGATTAGTTCAAGATTAAGAAGCACCTAAGTTCTAACATACAAGCATACAGTGAAGTATGCACATTGATGTCCAAGAGACTAGAGTACCTGCACAGAGTTGGCTACAAATGCCAGCCGATATGACAAGTCTCGCACTCCAAGTGCTTTCAAGCCACGCAAGCCTTCTGCTGCAGCTCCAGCATTGTTCCTTTGAGCCATTCCTCCTTCCCTCCGTGATTCGGTTCTCTCACCAGGGGAGGCCAGAGCAGAAAGGTCTGGTATGACCACCACAGTACCTGTGAAAACACACCTGCTCAAATCCCAGGCATCAGCTTCTCAGATCTTGAACTGGCAGAGGCCTGGACAATCTATCAAGGAGAAGGGAATGGACCTTACTTGTCTCCTGCTCTTGCCTGTTCTACAATCTCATGCCTGAGAATGATATCAAGTGTTCGAGGGAGAGATCCAGCAGGGATCTCTTTAGAGTTCTCTTGCATTCGGACCCGCTGCCAGTCTGCAAATTTACTTTCTTGACGCAACAATGCCCATCGATTCCTGTTGGAGCATGTTGCATTGACACATATGATAGGCTGCAAAATACAATAGTAGTGGCATGATAGCTATTAAGACAGAAAGCTACTCAATGGAATCAGGGTAAGCCTACAAATGCAGGCAGCACAAAAAGACAACTCTCACATCATGTAAGCCTCAAAAGCATGAAAAACCTCAACCACAAAGGCAGGGTTAAGTTCTTTCACCAGACCTGAGTGTACTTGAACTGCTGCTCCACATTCTTCACAACTGCTCCACAATCTAGGCATTTGAATGTGCCTAGAAGCAACTCCGGCCTCACTTCACTAGTCCTTGTGACTACACCGCTCACTGAGACCAGTTTTCCGAGTTCAGCAGTGCCTAAGTCTCTCAACCTGATAAAAATCGGATTACCGTCAAACACTCTTCATACTATGTCGCAAGTTGAACTATTTAGCTCTGACTAGTGCATTATGTGCTGCTGTGAAGAAGCGTGCCCTGATGAGCTGCATTATGCTGTTGATGTATGCAAAGCCCATGGTGACGAGTAGAGAGGAAGCATAATTGAGAATGCTAACTTCTTCACTGTGGGAAGGTTGAAAAATGCCAGGTGAACATCCTTGTTGGGATCCTCTTCCATGAAGTATGTTGGCCGATGCTGTAACACAAACTTCTTTGCAGCAGCCGACAAGAAGTGCTCAAATCTGAAATAAGTTCAAGCCAAGAGTTCTTGGGTAAGCGTGCGTGTGTGTATTTGGACGTGGGCCCTAAAACGTGCGTCATGATGCCATGACGAGAATGAGCGCACCTCAGAAACTCTTCGGAGATAGCGGCTTGCAAGGCATCGTCAAAGAGCATGACATGGTTGAAATCGACAAACATGGTGGTGGACTCCTTGGATCTCATTACCTCCAGCTCCGATTCGTACACTTTGGCTCTACCCGGGGGCTCGCCGCTCACCCCCGAGGTCGCTGCGTCTCCGGTGAATCTGCAGAGAATCCTAGAAATCTCAGAGGGTCTGCGCAGAAAAAAAATCTACCTGGAGATCTAATCTTATTACCGCACAGCAACACTTCGGGCATCCATACGACGCAACAAAATCTCAGACACTCTGTGCACCGCAGCGCACAGCAACGCTTCATAACGACGCAACACGCGCTGAGGAACGGAGCAATGGCGTTCAAAGGACTTACGAGTTAAGAAATTCGAAGAACAAGGCGCCGACGTGCACGCCTCTGTCATCGTTGAGCGCAGCTGCATCCATTTCTTTCGGTCCGAGCTATCGAAAGCGGGAGGAGATGCTGCAAGGGAGTGTTCTGAGTGAATGAACGGAAATGCTCAGTGAAGAGTCAAAATACCCGCCAAAATGACCCCAACAGTTTAGGTTGCTTACATACTGTCGCGAACACGGGCGGACGGCCTCAAGGGACGTACAGACTGCCCGGGCGCCCGGACCCGTTTCTTTTCCCACCGTGGGGATCGTAGTCCCTAGTTTGAGGGGTTGGTCCAACAGTAGAGTTCTAGGCTACCGTCCATAGGACACAAGTTCGAATCTTGACTCACCCCTCCCCTAGTGAATGGGTAGAATAAAGAGTGTCGCGTAAAATCATGGCAATATATTTCAAAAAAAACATGTTACTACAGCTCTCTTCATAAACCCTAGAAAACAAGCTACACGATTTAATGGCGAGAAGCATTCCGAAGGTGATGGGTTGAAGCTACGTTTCATTGGTTGTAAAGTCTAGTTTGATTTGGCTACCCACCACGAGCTCTGTGTTTATGGGCAAAACTTAGCTCATTTATTGCTCTAGGCCTCTACATAAAGAGGGTAGCGCCCACCCTATCGCCTCTCTGGGTGTAACATGCCTCGAGATGTTCCACACATGAGCAAATGGTCATCGTTAGTAATAAAGCCTACATCGTTAGTAATAAAGCCTACCCTCTATACATGGCACAAGGCACACCTCACTAAGCCGCCCACCCTTAACTCCTTCAACAACTACCATTACCAAATCTTATCCCAAGTTTTGTGGAGAGCCATGGTTGCTAGAATGTGAATCCAATCCTCGAAGTCATCAGGCTCTGGGAGGCGGCTCGTATGGGTCCTCATCTTGTTGTCCCAACAACTTGTAAGTCTTACACATGTTGGTCAAAGTGCTCTAGGTTATTGTTTCAGACTCATCTATAAGATTATCTTGACCTCTTCCTTGATTTTAAGGCCACGTGTCACCTTTGCATATATAGATGTGATTGGTTAATTGAAGAACCAACCTTACATCTCTCACATGGGGCATTCCGAGGATCATGGAGTAAGACCCTTTCCTTTGGAAGTCCATCACCATAAATGGGTGATGGAAGCTAAAACCAAAGGTCTCGATTTTGACATTTTTCAAGGATGCCTAATTGGTTCAACCATGCTCCCATTAGCAAGCTTACCAATGAGACTGACTAGCAATGGGATTCCTTAGGTCTCCTAACAACTCTTGGTGATTATGTTGACACTGACACCACCATCCAAGATTGTGGTAACATGCTTTCCTTTATAAACAACACGTAGCACGGCATTCATTTTGTCACTCTCAAAGTAGTGTCTTGCTTGTTCATATGCACTTTAGGCAATCCTTGCTTTGTTTTGGGTTTAGAGGGATGGTGCGCAAGGTGGCATAGCTCTTCCTCCTCGGGTTCCTCTACCTGGGCTTTTCTTCCTCAGGTTCCTCTACGTGGGCTCATCTAGTCGAATAAGTCTCTCCAAAGTTGAGAATTTCCTTGTGAGACTTGAATTTTCAAGAAAAATAAAGTTATGAAGTCTACTAATATTCGCACTCACTCAGAGGTGGGGGGCTAGGACTTGCAACCATGTATGGGATATGCACTCAGAGGTGGTGGGCTAGGACTTGCAATCATGTATGGGATATGCACTGAGTTTTCTTTGGAAGATTGTGGTGAGCCTCTAAAGGAGACGATATAAAATTTTGCTGACCACCTCGAAGAATTTTGACCCATTAGGAGACAAACTTCGACCTTTCTCTAAGTCCTTTTAACTATTGCATCTACCAATGTATGACCTTTCTCTAAGTCCTTTTAACTATTGCATCTACCAATGTATGACCTAGTTGGTTTGGTTCTAGAGCAGCGGCTCCAAAACTGTGCTTCTCAAGGATACAATTGTGAGTAATCAATCTTGGGCACACACGTGAAAGTGAATTCTTATTTGGGGTGTTTCATTTGGTATTAGAGAGTTAATTATGTTTGATTAATGCCTTAAGTTATGCCTTGAGTGTTGGTTTATTCATTAATATCAAAGTGTTTAACTGTTAGTTAATGCTTTGAGTTAAGCCTTATTGTTGGTTTATTCATTGGTGAATAGAGAGCTTTTGGGTGCATGGTTTCTATAAGTTAAAACTTTGAACTATAAGCTTTGTAAAATCATTTGAATGCCATGTGATGGACATTTAAATGGTTATAAGTAAAGAATAGTAATGGTTGCTAACCTTAGTGCAAATAATTAAGGCTTAATGTGAGCATAAACAATTATAAGCTTTAGAAAATGTAACCTCTATGGAGACGCCTATTATTTGATTTCATGATATTTTATTTTGGATGCACCTTTTATTTATATCATCTTCCAAGATTAATTTATTTAATTAGTTGTGTGCGCACTGACTAATATTATTTTGGATAAAGGTGATTGAGTGGTAGATTATGTGTTAATCACGGGTGGAACATGTGTTAGAACACTATGAGATATTTTGGAAGACATGTGAACACCTTTTATGGTTTCATTTTTAGGCATCAATATTCTTGTAAGGCTAAGGCCTGGTACCTTTGTACATACCAAATAGTATTTTATACTTTTGGTAGGCCTAAGACTTTTTATTATTGCTTGCTATATTTTTGTAGAGCCAAGCACTCTCATAAACTCAAAAGCACTTGTACTTTGTTTTTTGAAAGTTATCTTTTTGAAAAACAAGGTTTTCTAATACATATAAATAAAACAAGGGCCACACTCATCTTAGGAGAGATTCAACCCAATCTTGTGTTGACGATGACCTTTACTCTATTCTCTTTCTCACTTTGTTTATTTAATTTTGTTTATTAAGGTTTATGCTTTTAATTTGTGCAAGTATATGTTATGCTTTAATTTTTGTGTTGAGAAATTAGAATTCTTTCTCCAAGTATCTCAAAGGTCCTAGCAATGGTATCAAAGCTTTGGGGACAACTCAAGGAGAAGGATTTTTTAAGAAAAAATCAAAAGCAAGGTTTATTTGGTGCAAAGAAGACTAAAGGTTTAATTTTTGGGAATTACTAAAGGTTCAACAAATCAAAGGAGAACTATCACATAAAAAAGAAAGGCTTGCAAAAGTCTACAAGGATACAAGTACTTGGACAAAGAGAGGAGCTCACAAAAACCCAAAGTGTAAAGAAATCAAGGCTTTAGAAACCTTTAGGCAAAAGGGTTAAATGGTTTATGGGAATTTTCAAAACCATTGGATAGTTATCTAGATCAAGGGTCAAATACCACCTATAGGAGTAAAATCACCTTTTGATTCTCCCGTCCTCTCCAAGATCTAACCTTATGGATGGAAAGGGCATTTCTTGTAAGGCTAAGGCCTCGTATCTTTGTACATACCAATAGTACTTTATACTTTTGGTAGGCCTAAGACTTTTTATTATTGCTTACTATATTTTTGTAGAGCTTGCACTCTCATAAACTCAAAAGCACTTGTGCTTTGTTTTTTGAAAGTTATCTTTTTGAAAAGCAAGGTTTTCTAATACATATAAATATGGGTGAGTGATACAAGGGCTACAGTCATCTTAGGAGAGATTCAACCCAATCTTGTGTTGACGATGACCTCTACTCTATTCTCTTTCTCACTTTGTTTATTTAATTTTGTTTATTAAGGTTTATGCTTTTAATTTGTGCAAGTATATGTTATGCTTTGAGAAATTAGAATTCTTTCTCCAAGTATCTTAAAGGTCCTAACAATGGTATCAAAGCTTTGGGGACAACTCAAGGAGAATGATTTTTTAAGAAAAAATCAAAAGCAAGGTTTATTTGGTGCAAAGAAGACTAAAGGTTTGATTTTTGGGAATTACTAAAGCTTCAACAAATCAAAGGTGAACTATCACAGGAAAATAGTTATCTAGATCAAGAGCTACAAATCCTTGTCATAGGAAAAAGCGTAAAAGTTGTATTATCAATACCCACTCGAGAGAATTCCCAGTTATGAGAAAATAAAGGTGGCATTTCTCGCAAGAAGTTATGGATACTCGATGATGAAGATGTGCTTGGTAAGCTGGGAAGGATCAAGCAAGGGTAGTTTTTTGTCAAGAAGTTTATGGAAATAATCAAAGAACTATTACGAGAACTTAGTGAAGTACCAAAATTGTGTGGAGTCTAGGTTCCTAGTTTTTGAATGGCTTTGAAGAGCTTAAGAGGTTCAGAGAAGTTGAATGCTACCGTTGACAAGAAGCTTTGGAGAGCTAGTACAATCACCTTTAAAAACATAAGTCAACAAGACAAATAGAAGAAAGAAGAGTAAACATTATGACAACAAAGAGTCTAGCTCTAAAAATAGTTTTTTTTAAAAATAATCTCAAAAGAAAAGCTCAAATACAAGATAAAATCTAAGAAGAAAAAGGGGAAGCAACATGAAACATTGAATGCAAGGAAATAAATTTAGAACATAATTTTGGGTTAACCTTGAACACAAGGAAATAGATTTAGAACATAATTTTGGGTTAACCTAGCATCTCTTCTCTGCATACGAGAGATTGATTATAATAAGTGTCATGAACAACGCTATTTAGAACATAACGTTAACCCCATTTCGGGTTACTCGACATCTCTTCTCTACATATGAGAGATTTCTTATAATAAGGGTCATGATCAACACTATAAAATGTTATATTATGAGAAAATTTGGCCAATGACTAAGCTTAGTACCTAAGTGTGAATAAGGGCCACATTTATATATATAACTTTCTCTCAAAATCAAAGACACAATCCCCCTTTGTGCTAATTGAGTCTTGCTTGTGTACTTGCTTTCTTGTGCTCTAGTATTGTGTGTGTGTGTGTGCCTTTGTGCCAATTGAGTCTTGCTTGTGTACTTGCTTTCTTGTGCTCTAGTATTGTGTGTGTGTGTGTGTGTGTGTGTGTGTGTGTGTGTGTGTGTGAGAGAGAGAGAGAGAGAGAGAGAGAGAGAGAGAGAGAGAAAGAGTTGAGAGTAGTGTGTATGATCCTTGAGGTGCATGAGCCTCTTGCAGAGTGAGCAAGAGTGAGAGCCCATTGTGGGTGTGCATGGAACTCCTTGAGGCAAAAATAAGGAGAGGGATTTGGAGAAGGAGAAGCTAGCACCAACTAGTGGATCTTGGAGTCTTTAAGAGATATGAGCTTAGAAATCGGTAAGTCTCCATGACAAGTTAAGCATAGCTTAGTGTTTGATCACAAGCTTGTAAGGGGTTGTGCAAGCTTAGTATTTAAGAAATCTTACAACGACTATGCAAGCCATAACATTTTTGGTGCTATGCCTATTGGGGAAGCAACCGATTCTTTTTCTACTCCTTTTTTAGTCCACACCTACCCTCAAGCTTATTTTTCAAAAACATGGTTTTTTGAAGCAATGTGTGTGGTAGAGAAATGGATAAGGTTGGAGAGTAGACAAAAAGAAGAAGGGAGAATTAGTGTATGTTTGGTTGATGTTCTTGATTTTAAGGCACTAAACAAGGGGAAAAAAACAAAAAATATCATTGACGTCCATTTTTGCATTGCACGACCTACGAAATCACATTGTGCCTATGTAGAAGGAAAGAGTTAAACAAGCTCAAGAGCTTGTAAAGGAAGGTACACTAGAGCTAATCCTTGAGGAAGTGGTTAATTACAGACCACTTAAAACACTCCAAATAATAATTCACTTACATGTGTATCCACCCAAGAGAAATTACTCGCAATTGTGTACCCAAGAAGCAGGTCTAAGACAGATCTATGCACATTTGATTAACACAAGAATATGTGACAATAAAATAATTAAGGATTCTCAAGGTATACACGTCCCATACCATGCACCCCCAGTCGTCTCATGATTATCACTGGCATGGCTAACCAATGGGCTAACCACAAGCTAGGTCCCTTGGGAGGCTCATCTCCCAAGGTAGAGTTCCATACATGAACTCTCATATAAATGACAATCCCAATTATATAGCCTAATGACTAGTTCACATTGCTATATAAATTGTGTTCGACCTGTCTTTAATCACTAGGAGCAAACTTGCTATGTCCAAGCATGGGATATTTTCCCCTTACTAAATAAGAGGAATATTGGGAGACAAAATCCGATAGTGGCATCAGAGCATTCTCTCGTGTGTTTTCTTCATCTACATGATCTCTCCATCTGATCACTCTCTCATGAATAATCCAATTTATAAAAGTTGATCCCCATAATTTATGGGAAACATAGATAAATAGATCCTTGAGTCTCTCAAGTTCCTAGTCAAAAACGAAATTATCTCTTACACACCTAGCATCTCTTTCAATCTGCTAACATGAAAGACATGATGCATACATACTCCATATGGGATCCAACCTACAAACAACCTCATTAATCTTTTTCAAGATCATATAAGGTCCAACAAATCTCAAAGATAACTCATAGACTTCTCTAGTCTTGAGAGTTTTTTGGGATTCTCAAGTAAACCCATTAGCCCTTGATCACTTTTGGTTAGCACAAAAATACTCTATCATATGCACTCTTTATGCTATCTCTTGTAATTCCAGATATAACACTCCTTCAATCTAATACTCATAGAGGTCATCCTAGCCTAAACTATATCCCATACTCTACTAAAGAATTTATCTCTTGAATACAAGCACTTGAGACAGCTTGGTATGTATAAAGGTATGAGGCCTTAACCTTGCAAGAATATTGATGCCTAAATACGAAACCATAAAAGGTGTTTACATGTCTTCCAAAATATCTCATAGTGGTCCACCCGATTTAACACATAATTCGCTACTCAATCATCGCCTTCATCCAAAATAATATTATTTAGTGCACACATAGCTAATTAAACTCATTAATCCTAACCATATCATACCAGAGTACACAGCTGATTAAGCACATTCATCCTAGTAGATGATATGAATAAAAGGCACATACAAAATAAAATAATGGGCATCCCCATAGAGGTTACATTCCCTCTTGCTCAATTTGAAATTAACCTCAATTGCATGGATGGTAAAAGTGGATAAGATTTTCTAGTATCGATTTGGCATCTTCAATAGGATGGTTCTTGAAAGTCACATGAACTTAACATAAGTGTTGGTTGTGCATGTAGTGCTGGTCTCATGGTTAATGATAGACTCAGTCATAAGATATTCTTCTTGTACAATCTTGAAAGGTCCATAAAATTTATGAGCTAATTTTAGTCTATGTTACTTCCTTGTCCTTAAATTTTTCTTTCATTTGAGATTTTCTCTCCTATGGTCAAAATGACTACTCTTCGGACAGTACTTGCTTTGGTTGCCAGAGAGGACATGGAGCTTGTCCAAATGGATGTCAAGACAATGTTCTTGCATGGTGATCTTCATGAGAACATTTACATGCAGTAGCCAGAGGGTTTTGTTGAGAAAGGCAAAGAACAATTGGTGTGTAAGTTAAAGAAAAGCCTATATGGTTTGAAGCAGGCACCAAGGGAATGGTATCACAAATTTGATGCACTCATGAAGTCTCAAGGGTAACCTTCAACATAGACATTTAATCAATACAAGAAATTCACACTAGGACATATCAACAATACTTAAAATTCACACTAGGACGTATCAACAATACTTAAAATTAGATTCCATATTCCCATAGCCATTGAACACGTGTAAAAAAAATAATATGATTACAAATTTAGATTGTATTTCAATTTGTCATTTAAACATACACAATGAAGCCATGCCGTGAAACCCATGAAAACAAAGGTATGATATTTGAAGACCAACTATGGCATTCTAAAACTTGGCCTAACTATTTTGGTTCCATCCCAAATTAGCATCTAGGAAGTCCATGAGGTGCTCACAAGAGAATTCACTTAAGTATTCTCTTGCATGGGTTGACTGACATTGGTTGCATCTGCATGAGACAAGCAAGATTAAGATATTAAAATATGATCACAACATAAAAACAATGTAGAAAATATGCCAAAAGCATGACTTCTTACCCTTCAAGGACACCTTTCATAATGCTTTTTGACCATGTGGACATGCTGAGCACACCAAAAAAACTTCCTATAACAACCCTAGGGGGAATTGAACCCCAAATCTTAGCCGTACTAGCTAAACCTTTAGGAGGCTCCCCGCCCCCTCCCTGGTTAGTATAGGCTGAAGATAAATCAAAATAAGCAAAAAAAAGAAGAAGAAGAAGACAAAAGATGGTTACTTGTGCATATGTGACCAAGTTTCATGCTCATATTGAAATCTCAAAATAGAGTTGCTTGTATTTTGACCGCTCCGTGCATTTGCACAAAACTATGCAATGCACACAGATAAAGCTAATATTTTTGGGATGCAAGACAAAGGAACATTCAACTCCCTAAGTCAACGGCTTTAGATAGGTTATAATGAGCACAAAATATATGTGATGTCAAATATATACAATGGTCAAACATAACTAAAGACAAAAGGCCTAGCTCTCTAATTTCTCCGCGTCGCACTAGTAGAGACCTTGTTGCTCTTTTGCTCACATGTATCGATGTGATCCTCTCTAGGGCTAGTGTGGTCAACCTGTGACTTGTGTGGCGGTGGCTGCTAAGGCTCTTGGAAACAGGTGTGATCATGGCCACAATGGTGGCTACCATGGCTATGGTTACATCCATTTATTTGTATGCTATAGTTACGACTACGGCTACGGCTCCATCTGCTATGGCTATGGCTCTATTTGTTATGGCTATGGCTACATCTACAGCTACAAAATTACGGCTATGGCAATGTCTATGGCTACAACTACGACTGCGACTATAGTTGTGGCTATGGCGATGTTTCCTTCTATGATTCCCCCCATGGCTGCCCCCCTTGAGATAAGGCTATGGGGGCTACGGCTTCGGCTATGGGGCCATCAGGGAGGTATGGCATGCCTGCTATAGTGTGTGCACCCAATGCTCCACTCATGACTGCTACCCTCTTCGTTAATGACCTTTGGGACGAGACTGTAGTGTTGGATGTCGACCAACAAGGGAGTTAAGAACACTAGGAACCCAACAACAGAAGAAACCATGCTCATTGCACATGCAGAATGCCAAAAGAAGAGAGGATATCGATACTTGTCATAGCCTATAACTCTCTTTCTCCTCTAATATGTGTCACACCTTTCATACCTAGACCAAAAGGGTTTATAAGATGTTGGTGTAGAGAACTGTGACTCTCATGCAAGAAACCATGATCCAATGGAGCTCGAGAATTGAGCATGACACACTGGATCACACTTAATTCTAATGCAATGGCGACCCATACATGTTGGTGTCACGTAGCTTGTAACAGCACGTGGGAGCTCGACGAGATGCGGAGTCCGTATGCTGGAGTGCGGACGCTGGGTGCATCCGGGGTCTAGGGGTGAGGGCACCCAAGTCGGAGCACTTGGGCTGACCGGGCAAGCTTATGGGCGGGCATGCCCCTATAAGTACCCAGGAGTGTGGTGTTATCCACATTCTCCTCTATGGATGGGTGGTGACTAGAGCTCCTTGCCCTCTCTATGCTATATATGGCAGTGATTACGGTGATGTAATATTGGTATCAGAGCTGGCACATAGTTCTCTCTCTTCCGCTCGTGCACGATCGTGTCTTCCTCTTGCTTCTTCGTGTGTGAAATGGCTTCGAAAGAGAACATTTTTGGTATTTCCATGATTATTTTTCTCATTTTGCTTCAACACATAGTGTGTATGTGTGTGTGTGTGTGGGGGGGGGGGAGAGAGAGAGAGAGAGAGAGAGAGAGAGAGAGAGAGAGAGAGAGAGAGAGAGAGAGAGAGAGAGAGAGAGAGAGAGAGAGAGAATTTGATAAAGAGAATAAGGCAATTTGTGTATAATTGCATCATTATATTTTATTTTTATTTATTCTTTGTTGTTGATTCAAACAATTGTTGTTGTTTCTTTTCTTTTCTCATGTGTGATGTTATAGCAAGATTATTGTGTGTGTGTGTGCATACTATTGACAACAGGCACAACAAGGGAAGGAATGCCTGAGAACATGCACATCAAGGGAAAGGTTTGCTGCAGCAAGAAGTCGTTCAGGCCCAACCATGGAGGCCAAATAACGACAGAAGCATGGAATAAGGGGTTGTCGATTCAGAAGGTGCAGGCAGGTGCCAAGGCGTAGCAAGGCTGGCACACAGCTAAGCATGAGCACAACAGCAAGCACAGACGTAGCAAGGTGTTGAGCTTGATGTGCAGAAAGCAAGCGACCAACAGCCGCACGACAAAGATAAGGCTTTAAAGCCTTAATAAAATTTTTAATTTTATTTTTGAAACAAATTTGGGGGAGGTTCCAACAGAGCTTACCCTCGCACATTCTTCAAATGTGTGTGTGTGTGTGTGTGTGTGTGTTCAAATGTGTGTGTGTGTGTGTGTGTGGAGGTGTAAGTGAGACTCACAAGATGACATAAATCACTATGTCGTCGTAGTAGTGCATGGCTAGTTTATTGTCTCCATAGTCACATAGTAGTTTGTAGCCAGCATATCAAAGAAAGGGTGAAACAAAATTTGAGGCATTGGTGTGCGTAGTTTACACATGTATCACTAGTTTGGTGCCCATTGGCAATAAGTGCATATGATGTGCATGCTTTGAAATTCTTGACGAAGCTCGAGATATACCCAGCGTGGTTGTGGGTATGCATGGGTACATGCATACAACTCATGTGAAACAAATATGCAAGATGTGATGTAGTTTGCAATTGCCAAGTATATATAGGTGCACATGCTTGCAAATACATGTTTGCTCATCACTTTGTGGGGGTAGTCGTAGTGCTACTCAAAACATGTGTACATGCCTCGGATTAGATTTATGGCTGTAGCTTCCATAAACCTTGGTACTTGTAGTGGTCTTGTGTATTGTTACATATCTTATCACTAGACCTCAAATAAGCATCTTGATAATATGACCACTACAGTGATTTGTTGTTAAACAATTGAAGTGTTGTTCTTATGGTCCATAGAGATCAACTGTTCTAAGATTCGTAGTAATCTTAGAGGGAGATCCATAGTGATCCTTGAGTTCGGAGTTTACCAAACGTAGCAATGATAGAGTTTGGAGAAGCTCTAGGTAGCATAGCCATGATCAAATACTAGTGTTGACACAGTGGTTTCTAGTTTGAGAATGCTATAGAACCATTGGATCAGGGAGACTAGTATTGTTGGATGATTCTTATATGTGGGGGACGCCCTACAATATTCAAGGAGTGTAATCTCGCATATATCCAACACTGGTGTTTATTTTTGAGCACATGTTTGGCTCTGCTACCGTACAAATTATGGAAGTATGGAATGACTTTCATAAATTAAAAAAGTAAATTCTTAGTTTGCTTGGGCTATAGGCAGCAGCACTGGGAAATGAGTGGATCATTACCAGTATGTGATGGGGTTACTACTTGGTTAAAGTGAGAACTACTTCACTCCAGACAAGTATGGTTATTTTTTTGTTAACATAGTTTTATAAACCATGGTTGTGTTTGTTAGAAAGAATTCTAAGCCAGGGAGCTTAGTAGAGTATTCTAACATGTCTCATGAGTTTAGGATTGAACATGGTGGTTTAGAAGTAAACTCAAGGTTTGAAGCTAATCTAAAGAGATTAGAGGTAAACCACACTAGATTTAGTATTAATCAGGAGTGATTACACAAATCTTGATCTTCATGCTAGTACAGAATGCCTAGCAGTTATCTTGATCGTTTTTTTATACTTTGGCATGGTATTGTTGTATACGCACGCACTCTCCAATAATAATCACCTTACTCATTAGAAAGGTATGCTAATTTGGAGTGATTAGTCGAGGTTTCTACGAGAAGAAGAGTGAGCGTTGATCCGAAAGTGATCAAACAAATCTCTTGGGTTATGTACTGAGACAAAGCGCTTAGGGGTGGACCCTTCATGCCCACTTGACCTTGTGTCAACAAATGGGGATGATAAAGTTATCGGAAGAAAGTGATAGATTCATTTAATTGATATAGGTGTTGACTTCCAAGGAGCTCAAATTTTATGGAAAGTCACAAACCTTAAGTGCTTGTTATTCTAAATAAAGCCCTACCTTGTCAATTTGGTGCTAAACCAAATTGGTAAGAGTGTTCAATATATAGTTGTGTATCATAATGTGTGAAATTGTTTTTACGCTATGCTCAGGCATGGTAGATGGCTATGAGGTCGCTATGAGTTGAGTATCATAATGTGTGAAATTGTTTTTATGCTATGCTCAGGCATGATAGATGGCTATGAGGTGGTACCACAAAGTTTGAGCAACTTCTTTAGGGACGTTGCTATTTATATTCACATTGAAAGTTGAAGTCTAAGGCTACTATCACGGCCTAGGAGGACTCATGGTTAGATTCTAACCATAGAGTTTAGAGATTGACATAGTTGTTGAGTGAATGTCTTTGAATCAACAATTTGGTGCTGGAATGCCCCATACTTTGTGCCATAGTGCCAAAGGTTTTGAGTCAATCTAGATGAGAACTTTGTAGTAGTAAGTGGCTCGAGCATCTTGTTAAAGACAGCTCTGTAAATATCCCAACTTGAGAGGTCAACATTTGACCAACTAATAAGATGTGAAAACATCTAAGTTTGAAAGGCTCATTTATCAAACATCTCTACAAACTATATGGCCTACCCATAGATATAGTGTTGGGTAGAGATAGAAAGTTTGATAGTCATCTTTGAAGAAAAATCTTCAAAGATTAAATATCACTCTAAGTAAGAGTGAGGTTAGCTATCCATAGATTCATGGTGGTCAAACTAAATACCCAACGAGGCTCTAGAGCATATGCTTGTGGATAGATGAATAATCTAGTGGAGAGGAGTACTTCTTACCTTTGGAATCTATTTTTGTTGTTTATGACTAGATTTGCTCCATTTACATTGTTTTATGGACTCTAGTCCAGATCTCCTATGGCCGTAGAGCAAAAGAGTCAACAATTTGGTAGCATAGTCTACAAATATTTAGTAGCGTAGTCTACAAATGGTTGGTAGCATAGTTTACAAACTTGAGTTGCCAGAGAGCTCTTGAGTATACCTAGTTTTTCATGTCAGTGGCATGTGAAAACAATGTATCACTAAGACAACGTAATTTGTCTTAGAGTTATAGTTGAGTCCTTGGAGTTACCGCACTTCCACATGAACCAAGGAGAATTATTAGGTTCTAAGATCGGAACACAAGGTGTAATGTGTATCGATGAGAAATTGTTAAGTGGAAGGATAGGTCAGAAAAGGTCTTAAGTGAGAATAACTATATATGCTTACCAACAACTTTCCACAATTTATTTTCACGGATAAAAACTCTTTAAAAGGGGGGGTAATGTCACGTAGCTTATAACAGCACGTGGGAGATCGACCAGATGTAGAGTCCATATGCCGGAGTGCGGATGACGGGTCCATCCAAGGTTTAGGGGTGAGAACACTTGGGCAGGCTTATGGGTGGACATGCCCCTATAAGTTCCCATGAGTGTGGTGTTATCCACATTCTCCTTTATGGATGGGTGGTGACTAGAGCTCCTTGCCCTCTCTATACTATGGCAGCGATTGCGGTGACATAATAGTTTGGATCCCGATGCACACACGAGCCATGTTCCCGACTCCCGTAAAATAATCAATGACCACATCCTTGTTGTTTGTGCACATGGCAAAAAGGGCACTACATACAAGATGATTGGGACAATATAAGCTCGTTACTACGACAAGAAAAAAAATCAATTGGCATAACAAGAAATGTATGTGCAAAAGTTTGGATGCCTTTCTATGCCTCCTCACAATGGTGTCTCGAATCCTTGTTTCATCGAGAGAGGCACCTTGCTACCCTTTGGAATTTCTTACATAAATTCCACAAAATGGGTTGTGTGTGTTGGCTTCACATGATCCATATGCCATCTCACGTTCTAGTTTAGGGCCACCTACCTCTCGTACACACAAAGAAACACACAAGTTGTGTACCCTATGAGCATGGAACAATGATTAATTGTCGATTACACATCTATGAAGCAAGATACAAAACATGGATTATTGACTGGATGTTGCATGCGTACCTTCTCAAGGGATCCATCATAGGTTTTTCAAAAGTTGCACCCTTCCTGAAGAACAATCAACATGAAGGTATGAAGCCTAAAAAATCCAACAGACTTTGTCTGCTCAATGACATGGTGGACTTCCTTTATCGCACATGTTGTCACAAAGAATCCTTCCTCTACAAGGCACCTCTGGGCCATAGCAGTGGTTGCTTGCACCAACAAGTCAAGGCTCCATACATTCCATGCCGACACGATATGTGTCTAGAAAGGAAGCAAGGAGTTTGGAAGGTTTGCCCACACCAAAGTGCACCTTGCTTGGGGCTTTCCTTCATCTTATGGTGTTCCAAAAGGTGGAACTCAATCTAGGAAGTCATAGATATCTAGGAGCGCTTGATCGATGAAGGTACCCCCCATACAATCCGCAATCACACAAATTTTGCCACAAAGAGGTAAGTTCCTAGAAATGATCGATGCTATTGTCATGCAAGCATTAAAACATGAAAAATGAAACCATATTGAAATATAGAGAATCTGCTTGATAGACATATAGAGTACCTAATGGAGGGAGGTCTGAGTTAAGGGGGTTGCCTCCATCATCGTAGATCGTTCTCCAATTGGCTGGACAACATCATTATTTACCCCTTAGTGTTTAGAAACCTCCCTTGTTTCTTTTGATGGGCGTGGTTGTGGACCACCATCAGACACATCATAGTTATCATCAATGATATCCTTCTTCTTTGAACCCTTTCCCTTCTTTGAGTCCTTGCCCTTTTTTGAGTCCTTACCAGATATTCGACCCTTCGCCTTTTCTGGTCTTGCGGATTCTAGCTGCTCGTGCCCTATGCAGGATCGTTTGGCTTCTCTCCTTTATTTCCCTTCCCTTCAGGCCCCTTGGTACTTTTCCCTTGATTTGATAGATGTTTCTGAAGCATGACATACAATTAAGGGGGCTGATCCAGTAGACATTTGACGTAAAGGAATACTTGGAGATAAACCAACACTCTTACCCTTGAACAAGTCCTCCTCGTATTTAAGATACTCTCCTGATGGGTAATCATAGAACCATGGAACTACCTCCATGGTTTCCACAACAAGCCCTTTATCTTTCCAAGAGAGATGCTTTTCTGATGCTCACTTGTCATTGCACCATCACGCAGGAGGGAGGCTCTCTATCTCCTCTTCCTTTACTAAAAACCAAAACATGAAACATTTTACCGTTGAGTCGAGGAAAGGCATATTTAACTTTTGCATCCTTTGAGTTAGGAGATTATTAAATTGTCAAAAAAAGCATGGGTGATGTGCTCTTTGTGGTAATAATCTCTAAAGAACTAGGCTAGACCATCAAAACATCACATGGTTTGCTCATATTCTCCTATTGGCTACCTCTTGTGTTAGGTCTAGAGCATGCTTGATCACACTGCCTCCCAATACAAGAGCTAGGCACATACTCTCGCCAATCCTTGTGACTAACCTCAAACCCCCATTCTTTTCCAAATTGTTTGTTGAGGATGCAATTGAGTACAAAAAACCTCTTGCAATTGGTAATTCGACACCACATGTTATGAGCATACTGCTAACTATGAACTAGCTATCCATGATATATTTTCCTTATCTCTGTGGATCCATATGTGTCTTAGTGAGGGTCTTTATCTTGTCCATGGTGACACAGTGTTCCTCTTTGTCCCAATAGAGCACGTACAACTTGGTAAACCACTCATCACCTCACAAATCCTTAAAACCAATATAACATTAGCTCTTAGATCAAAAGGAAAGCTCAAGTCTAAGGGATAGCTCATACGCCCATCCTCACGACCATAACATAAAACTAATATCCAAGGTATCTATCAAATGAAAACAAAACTTCTAACTGAAATGTCAAATGGTCCGTATAGATCAAGACCAAGAGACGTCACAAGTGCATCTAAATGGTGAGCCATGTACTCATCTGCCTTACAATACATCCAAAGATGAATTTCTCGGATCCAAAGAAACTAGGGTCATGTAGACAATCATGGAAGCCAAAGAAACACATCTCAAAGTCGGTATTATGTAGGAACTCATGTGAACTAATGTCGTCATCCGCTAGAGCATAGCTAGAATCATCTGAGACATGATTAATATATCAATGTGTGTATAGACACGATCCAAAATATGCAACATGCCCTCATATGTGAAACCCTTCGCATGTGTGGTCCTCCAAAGCAAAAGCGTGATCAATAGGATCACCATAAGCATCATCATCACTAAACACTAATAGTGTATCTACATATGAGATGAAAGTGGCATCATCCAACAAATTACTAGCCATGTCATCATCACAATCTTTAAAGTCATCATCATGAGCATAGTCTATGTCCCCATCAATGGTATCCATGTATAACCTATATCCCAAGATAGGTCAACCTCTCTAATCACTGGATCTAAGAAAATATATAAATCAAATACAAAGTTCTCTAGATCCACATGCACAATCCTACCTCTTCTACAATGTCTCACCTTAATAAAATCATCACTACTCTCATGCACTATCCCTGACTGCTCAAATACATGAACTCTATCCACACAAACACTGCCAAGAATACTATAAAGTAGTGGTCGTATCAACAATATCTCTATAAATAGAAATCCTAGAAGAATAGCCTGATGCATCTAACACTAGGAACTCAATTCTATGCTAATGGATACACTTATCCCAAATGTGGTAATGGATGTATCACCACTCATATGCAAAGTATCACTAACCTCAAGTGTGCTAATGGATACACTAATCCCAAATGTGCTAATGGATGCATCACTAATCAAATGCACACTATCCTCTAAAATGTCACCATGATCAACTAGAGTATCTACATGATTTGTAGGCATAGAAGAGTTGATGCTCGATATAATCTTTACCATCTCCGCCCTTGAGATCATGCCCACATGATCTGACTCACATCACTACCGCATACATCATGTGCATATATGTCAGTGGCATCATGTCCATGTATTACTATGATAATGTGCATGTGTATGTGTGTAATACAACATCATTATCCATATCATAATACAATGAATGAATTGTCTAGGTAAATGAGAACCAATGAGATAATATCATAGGTGAGTCACCAAAGCTATCGAGGCCCATGCGAACATCACTGTGATAGTAGTAAAAGGAAACATGTTATGATAAGGCTCTATAAATGCTCCCCATGAGTGATCATCATGATCACCACCCATATCATCATCCATAGCTACACCACGAACACCACCATTATCCTTGTCGGAATGATAAAGATCAAACCATACTTCCACGTGCACCACTCCTCCTAGAAGTATTGGTATATGCAAAGGATCCCAAATCAGCCAATGAAATCCAATTAGACACCATAGCTTCTCGTTTGATCCCATACAAAGAGATGTAAGCATGTATACATGTAGGTAACCTTGTGCTCTCATCAAAATAGCATGATAATGATGCTTGCTTATCTGAACTAAATATTTGATAATCATGATATGCACATAACTCGCCTACATGGCATACATATACAATGTTGCACCTCGAATAAATACGAACGTCTAAAAGCCCAAAGTGTGAGACATGTGTGAACAAACTCACCAACTCCCCAAATGTGTAACACAAGCCCACAATGTAATAACACGTGTGATCAAGGCTATGGAAGCACAAATAGTGTGAGTAAATGCTAGCAATGCTAAAGTGTGCATGAATCAAGGCTAACAATGCATAAAATGCACTTCGCACGTGGACAAGCCCAAATAATGCATCAACACGTGTGTCACCTCACACGTGTGAAAAATCACCAAGCACACTCACATGTGAACACACCCCATTAGATACCACGTGTAAAAATAATCTTTGTCAAGATTAGTGTAGGGAAGGTGTGAAAACAAGAAGAAAATAAAATGGGTTAATAGTGAAGTATGTGGGCGAAGAGATAATGGGTTGGAAAATGTGAAAGGAAAGGAAGATAATGCCTAGTGTGAATTGGTAAAAGACCACCCTAGTATGAATGAGTAATGGAATAACCCTAGACTTAAGCTAAATGATATGTGTGCGCTTCAATCTTCATCTTCCTCCACCTCTAGCTCACGCTCTGTTGATGGAAGCCCTGTGCTAGAGCTCCAACAAATGATGCTACTGAGCCGCCTTCTGTGTTGTTTGAGAAGACCTACAGTCAAGATGTGCTCCGAAAGGTGAAAGTTACTGATGCTTTGCTCGAAAAGATGGTTGTTATAGACACTACCATAGGTAGACATGCCTAAACTATTAAGTCACCCAAGAATGTGAGCACTGCCTACGACTGTTGTTGAGCCATCTCCTGTGTCTTCCCAAGTGAGCTTGTAGACGCTAAGCCATATACTATAGACTTTTTGCGGATAGGTGGTTTTCCAACCCACCACCCTACATTAGCTAAGATGAGAGAAAAAAGACTGAACACGAAAAAGTGTGCTAAGTGCTGATATGTGTTGTCTCAAGTAAACATTACACAAAGGTTTGCTTTCATGCTATTAGTGGGCAACCCATGCTTAGCACGTCTTTTGAGACTTCATATTCAAATTCTACCCAAACCTCCTCCTCCCCTTCCCGAACCTGCAAATTCTTGCCACGTGGAAGCTTTGTGAAACTCTTCCTTAAGATAATATAGAGAAGAAAAGAGATGCCAACCTTGGCATGTGAGCAATGGTTTGATCACCATCATGATGTCTTTCCTCAAGTTTTTATTTGCAACAACAATTGTCATCTCTTCTTGAAGCTATTAATTTCTCTATAGATCTGTCTTTGAATAACAAAGTAATGAAATGACTAAATACCAACCTCTTCTCTCACACAGGCCGCAACAACTTAGACCTCACTTAGCCAACAACCAAACTCTAGTTTTGTCAAGATCTCATAAAATATTGTTAAGGTAAGTCCAATGATCTCATACATTGCTTGCTTACACAACTCTTATTACTACATTAAGTAGTTGAAATGGTTATTGTTAGCAGAGTCTTTAACTAAAGACAATGATGCATGACTTGCTATTTAACAATTTCTTTCTTCCTCAAGTGATTTTGCTTTCTTTTAAAATTATTTGATACCTTGTGGTATATGGTGCACACGCCTACACCTGTAGGTTGGGTTCAATTCCCAACAAGGTTGTCAACCATATTTACACCATTGTGCACTTGCACAAAGATTCCATTAAATACACTCTACACATCAATGTTTGCACAAACCTGCTCTAAAGTTGCATATTCTACATGTTTCTTGATAAAGATTATGCACCAAAACATTAATGTCTATCTAGATCCGTAATAATAAAACAACACGCTATATATTTTCTTGATAAAAAATGTACCAAAATATTGCAATCCATAATGTGTGCTTGTAAACAGTATTTTCTTAACATTTTTTCTTGCTTTTTGCTTGTAGTGCATTAAGATTATGTAAATCAATACTAATCCAATAGATTTATAATCGTTATCCAACTTCTTTGCAAGAAAGTGACAAGATTAAAAAGATTTTTGAGAAAAAATCACTTACTATTGTTATTCTACATCCAAATTTGATTCATGCTCTATTGTACAATATAAATCTTCAACAAATCAATACTCTACACTATAACCTTTAATTCTACACTAATCCTGAGATAATCTTCATTGTTCTTCAGCTCTTCTCTTGAATGTACATCAACTCTACTCTTAAATCTTTAACTCTATACTTGAATTGCATAACAAACTATATTCTGCACACTTTCTTAGAGCTGTATCAAGATTTTGCACAATCCTTTTCTTACACTATTCCTTCAAGAACTCAAAAACTTGATAATCTAAGATTTTATCTTAAAAAGATAAGGACTTAAAGATTAATCTTTGAAAAAAATATATTTTCCTTTAGATAATGCAAGAAATCACCCAAGACTAGTTAATGAAGTTTTTGTAAAACCTAATTTCAAGAATCAATAAAATATTAAAAAAGCAAGACAAAAAATATCAAGAAACTCAAAAAATCAAGAAGCATAATAAATTAGGATTTTTCAAAGTACTAATTAATTTAAATTTAAAGATAATTAACACAAATTTTACTACTCATCTTCTTAAATCAAGAAATTAACAAATCTAAAAATTATGATTCCAAAAATTTCTCTAATCATAACCCAAGACATAATTTGTAAAATGGTTGAAAGTCCTAAATTTGACAAGGAAATATTAAAAAACACAAAATTTAGAATTAACAATGTTAATTCTTACAAGAACGGCCTAACTAGTTCGGTGTTTATTCTTTGATAATACCATCAACCTAGATTATCATCAAAGATCTACAATGCATAGAGATTGCTTATCCTAAAAGAGAAGAAATGCACCATTTTCTCTACTACTTTCCTTCTATTCAACATATAAATCCATAAAGTGTAGTTGTTTGAACCAACAAAGGATTACAACACCATCTTACCACGTTCTTAAGATCTCCTATCATCAGCAAAGATCCTTAGATAGACACTCTTACAACATGTTTGCAAAAAATGATAGCATTACATTAATGATAAAATTTTCCCATGTCTTTCTTGATTAAGTAGAAAGCAATTATAATCACCATATTTCTAGATGTAGAAGTTAATTATTCATGCATTTCCTAATAACTTTCAAAACTTAAAGGCATAGCTTGACAATGTACGTGAGTCTCGTCTATTTGCACAACAAGCTTTGAGACTCAAGTTGTGTGAAGATACCATTTTATCTTGTCCATAAAGAATTTTTTGAATTTATAAAGCTTAATTTCATTTATTTGGGTCTTTCTACCATTCGACAACTTCTGACTTGGCCGACCAACAAGGACACATATATCATACAACAATGAAGATTCCCTTAGGTCAACAACCTACGCTCTACTACAACACATCATCATTTTCTTATAGTGTTTACCATGAGATAGCAACCTTTTTGGCTCACCATCTCACCTCACATACAAGAGCTCTTCAACATATGTTTACTCACCATTCAAGACAACAACTGACTCTGTTCATCTTCACGACTTCCACCACTCGATTCAACAAACTCTCTTTGTTTCTCATCATCACTCAAATATTGCAACACCCTTGTCACAACCACCACCATTCAAGATGGCAACCCTCTCAACTCCTAACCTCCCCTCAAGTATTACAACACCTTTGTAACCAAAGTTTGCACCACTTGAAATAAACTTTCCATCACTTAAGTACTATACCCTTGTCATTGATGTCTACTTCCCTTTCATTGCCTACTTCCACCTCAAAGTGCCGCTACATCCATTGCCGCAACTTTCCACACCTACCAACTCAAAGATGGTTTTTCCTACACATAGACACATGCTCTAAGTACCAATAAGCTTGATCTTCAAAATTGGCTTTGCTTAAAAGAGCTTTTGTTAATATGTTGACTCCCCATTATAGATAGACACTCACCTATTTCATGTTGTGCTGTTTTGCTATGATCTTTTGTTCATATGGAATTTTCATCTTTTTGTACTCCGAAAACTTGTAGATTTTCAATTTCAAAATGATTAAATATTCTATCACCTAAAATGAATGCAACAAAAGCAATTTATTTATTTTTCCAAATAAAGGATGTTTGTATCAAAATACAAGTAAATCATGCTTTGTTGGCAATCTCTTGAAAAAAAGATCCATTAAAGCTCTTGAAAAATTCAAGGAACATGTAGTTTCATAACATTGTGTTAGTAAGAAAAGACTTGGTAGCTAAATGATGATTTTATATAATGCTTTCAATGAAGTATAAGCAAGTTCCATTCATTGCATCCATCTATGGCACGACAAGGTTCCATACATTGTTGTCAAAGATGGATGAAATGAAAGTAAGTTGCTTATATTTCATGGAAAGCATACCATAAAAATTATTATTTAGCCAAGCCCTTTCTTACTAAAATATTTTTGATGAACCTTTTCTTCAAGTGCGCTCACAGACAAAGCATGGTTCACTTGTATTTTGATAATTCTTTGAATGCAAAGTAATTATATACTTTTCAATGCAAAATAATTATTTACTAGAGGCACATGGCTAGTCGTGGGTGTCTCTAACTCACTAGGGACACAATTCATTTTACCGCCTTTCAAAGATTTGTTCTTTTATCAATACCTTGACAAACATCACATTGAAAATTTGTTAACACTAGAAGCTCGTAATCATCAATCAAATTTTTATATTTAAAAGTGCAAATCTAGCATAGTGAGCATTGGGCAAATAAAATTTTCAACCCTATGGTAGTAGATTCTTGAGCTCAAACTTATGAATCTATTTTGTTTGATCATCAACAAGCATTGCCCTAATCACTACTCAAGTTGTTTATGCCAAAATCACGTCACTGGATTAAAATTCAATGTTTACAACAAAACTCAACACAAGAGAAATTGGAGCAAGAAACACCCATAATAATGGCACAATTATGCTACTCACAAAGCACATTGCTCATTACTACTATAACATTGCTCATTGCTAGTATGGGCTTCTCACTTGGTGACCAAGCTTAATGACAAATTTTGTTCAATCAAGGCCAACCTATCTTTATTGATGTAAGGTACTTTGAAAATGACATTGATTTCTAAACCAACAACAAATGTGGCTATGATGCTTTAAAACTTAGTATTCTCCTCAAGAAGCATTGCATACATGGCACATTATTTTCCCAAGTTAATACCCTCTCCCCAGCAAGTTTTCATAAACCTCCACATTTTTTGGTGGCAGACTTACCAATGCAAGAAGGTCCACTTAGTATTCTCCTGGAGAAGCATTGCTTACATGGCAAATTTTTTTCCCAAGTCAATAACTTCCCTAGCAAGGTTTTTTGGTAGCAAACTTACCAATGCAAGTAGGTAGCATTCTTGGGTAGCAAACTTGCCATTGCAGGTCGGTCCAATTTGCTCTTGTTTTGATGTTTGCCTTTCTCCCATGGAGAATATATCCACTAATGGAATGTGGCTAGTTTTGGTTAGCCCTTACCAAGGGCAGACATGCTTTTTACCCCCCCTATCTTACGTTTTCTCCCTTTACAAGCAATGAGCTTGGGGTGTGCACATCAACATTAATAATTTAATAATTTGTTAACTCCTAAAGGACTTCATGTTTGAAAACTAAGCAATGAAAGCAGGTCCAATTTGCTCTTGTTTTGGCAAATATATCCAGCAATAAAGCAGCTCTTCTACCAAGTGGTAATACAATCCTAGGCTCAAAATCAAAAGTATCGTAGCCATTCTCAATATTGGACACAAAAACAGTCTTCTACCAAAGGGTGATTGATGTGCTTACTATTATGGTCATTTAATTGTAAGTGACATGCAGAAGAAAGACAGCATTACATTAGTGATAACAATTTTCCCAGCTCTTTCCTAATTAAGTAGTAAGGGATTATAATCACCATATTTATGAAGGAAAAGTTAATTGATCAGTAACTCACACAACTTAAACTTTTCAGCAGCAAAGCTACCAATTTGTGGGTCTTGTCTGCTCTTCCTTGGAGGACTTAATTGGAAGTTCAAAGGGCGCAACTTCGTGCTGCCCTTAGCTCAACACAAGCAGAATATGGGTCTCAACTTCATGGGCTTTGAGACTCAACTTGGAGATCTACGAATTTAAAAAATGACAAGACAGAGATGTTACCTGGTTGACTGTAGGTTTAATCTTCAACCCGGCATCCTTGCAGCTTCGTTGCATCTCTTGGGAAATCAATTAACATAATCTAGCAGCAAACCATGGCATAAAGGGATAAGCCATGAAGCTCGATGTGGAAAGACAAGGCCAACAGCACACCAAGCTTAGGGTTTCTGGATCAAAGAGAAATGTACCCTCCTCTAGTTCAAGCGAGAGAACGCAGGGAAGCGTCAATCACAGCGACGGTAGGAGGGCTGTGTGTGGCATTCCGTGAATAGGCAGGACGGGCACACACCAAGCCTCCACCTCAGATATGAATGCGCTCCAAAAAACAAAAGGAGGAAGAAGGGTTTCAAGCGATCTTCTGCGTGTGCAGCCAGCCCTTCTGCGTCTCGCATGGGCGAGAGAGAAGCAGTCTGAGAGGGCAAGGCTGGGTCTTCTCTGTTAGCACCAACTCATACGCGCAAGGAACAACATCTCTCCGAACGGCAATCAGTTACTCTGGTGCATCATGTAAACCCTAGCTCGAGAGCTCACCTGCGTCTGCTTCTATACTTTAAAGGCGAATCCCTAGGGTTAGGGTTTGTCGCTTTAGGGTTCCCGGGTGTCCGTCCAAATGTGAAGCGGTTAGCGCTTGGGTGCACCTCGGTGTGGCGCTCGAATCCCTGTGTGTCACAATTAAAAACATTTCCTCACGAGGGGGAAAAAAAGAAAAAAAAAGGATGACCTTCAAATTCAACAGGTTTTTTTAATGAAAAAAAATGTGTAGGTTCACCGTTTTTTTCAATCAAAATTCAAAAAATCTTGAATCTTTATAACCCATGAAATTACGCTATAGGACAGTTTTTTTCTGACACTACTCGATTCAAACTCGTGTGAGCTCCCAACTCTAAAGCTAGGCTATTGGAGTGAGAGGCTGCCTCAGCGTTTTTTGAAATCGTCGGGGAAGCAAGTTTAGAAAAAGGGGGGTACAACTCTGTCGTCTGTATGTGTACGCACGACCTCAACTAGGTTTTCACTCGCTCGCCCTTTCCCCAAACCAGCCTTACGAACTCTGACCACATCGCTTCGAAGCAGAGGTACATCACCTGTCCCGATGGCCGCTAGGCCGGAGGGACAACAATCTGGGTCTGCTAGAACCAAACTAGACGCATCCCTTTCGACCTCGAGAACCGGCCTTGCTTCCATTTCCCAAGCTCCCCCGAGTCAGGCAGAACACCTAGATCTCCACGCCTCTATTCTCCCTCATCATGAAGAAGACAAGAGACGCCGGGTTTCTTATTTCCACATGTCAATCATGGACATGCCAACGGCAACTCTTTTTGGTTACCCTCCTTCTCCTACCACACATTTGTCGCCCATCTCTATGCATGAAAATAGCATGTTTTCCCCTCGCCCCCACGCTATTTTAAAGAACAACCAAACACCCTCTCCGATAGATTCTATCCGTACCAATGGAGCATCAAGTTGGCCCCAGCCACCACAGCCCCAAGCACAGGAGATTGGAGGAAGAGCAGGCTCGGAGTCCATACCTTACGAAGAGAGAGAAGATGCAGTTGAAGGCAGCCCTCCTAAAGAAGCCTAGGGGGATGAGAGCAGAACTGGAGCCCAACATCACGCGGAACAAGGCTTTGGCAATGGTGGAGGAGAAACTTCAACATGCAGAAATGATAAGCTCTCTATCTCACTTCCTGCAATGCTAGTTCAGGAATGGCAAAGAGTCTACCAGACCAGGGCTCTTGGGTTGTGTTACAGTCCGAGACCTCCTCCAGAGGTCCTCAAGTCCTGGATAAGAAACAATTGGTCCACCCGAGGCTTGATTATAGAACACACCCAGTTTCTCCCCAACAACTACTTTTGCTTCTTGTTCAAGGAAGAAGGCATGGCCCTCAATGCGCTACAGGCCGGCCAATGGGTTATCAGAAACTTCCCACTATCCCTTTTCCTACCCATGGTCGACTGATTTCTCCCCTGTAGGGCCCAAACCTACCCCTGCACCTTCATCCTCTAATCAAACTTCTTCTCGAGCCAATAGGTAGTGTTGAAATATACAAGTGAATAGGGTGTGTGCGGGAACAAGCCCTTGGTTAGAGGCCGTAAAAGAGAATCTATAAATGTGAGAGAACCTGTGAAAAGGTGAGAAGAATCTACTGGGAGAGAATAAAGGGTAGCATGAGAAGATTTAGGAAGTGTGGAGATATTCTGGGAGAGGTAGAGAGAATCAAGCAAAAGAGGTGGAGTGAATCAAGGAGAAATCAGGGGGATTAGATGCTTGATGTAAACTCTATAAATTGAGGCATTGGCCTAATGAGAATTTGCTGGTTTTTGATTATCCATGCCTACATTAAGCTATTTGAATTACTCACTAATCACATCTTAATTATTATCTAATCACTTTGTTAATGATATTGATTCTAGTATTTGATCCACCATAGCTCATCACATTGCTGTAATTTTAACATGGTATCAGAGCCAAGCCTAGAATTCATCAAGTTTATGAGCGCATTATCTAGTTAATTAGGATTAGTAGATAATTAAAAAATAATCAAAATTTTAGTTATTTTTCAACTAACCTCTGTACCCCCAGCTGGTGGAGGAGCTGCACACATCAAATTAGGCCCATTGCTTCTAGCCACAAACAGCCATCATCCCCACGATTCAGCCCATCAAGACGAAACGTCAAACCGCTGGCGGAAGCTCCCGAATTTCGCTGATTAGTGGGCACCGTTTTTCTGTAGCAAATCAAAGAGTTCTACTTCATCAAATCAAATCAGCCTAATTCCTCTTAGCCCAAGGTGTTTTCAAGCATGCTCTACAAGCTGGTGAAGTCAGAAATTGATTTGATCAAGTCTACAGTGAGATCCAAGCTCTTCATCAAATCTGTAGGTGACTTTGGTAAAACAGAGATTAAGCATTCAATGTTTGGTCAAATCTTGTGTTTCTTGGCTTAATCCTCTACTAGACTAATTGCTATTGATGGCCTTGAAAGCATTTGAGCTCATTTGAACTCTAAGGCCTCAGATCTGGGCTCCCCGCATACTCTGTTTTTTTCACACAAAACAGAGGATTAATTTACTAATCAATGATTAATCAATGCTAATCACTGTATTTTGGTTTAATTGAGGGTTCAAATTAACCATTAGGTATCTGATACAGATTCCTATAACTTTAGATTGCAATTCGGAGTTGGTTTGATACTCCAACCATTCCGTATAAATTGGTTACCCTTGATTTAATATAATTTCTGGTAAAATTATGCTGATAAATTTGTGGTAATCATCATTTTGCATTTAATCCTTGGTTAATGCCTGTAAATCACACTCAAATTCAAGATTATTCACAGCTAGAGTTGCATTTGGGAATGTGCATAAGAATGAATGCTATATGCATTATGTATTGGACACATTACATTAGTGTAAAAATGGGATCAAACACTGCCCTTATCCAGAATAAGGCAAGAGGTAAGACCTCCCGCATAGATTTGGGTTTGCATTGCATAATGATACAAGATAAACATCAAAAGCCCAAAAGAACTGTCAACAAAACATTTAAACATGTTGCTCACATGGAGCAAGAACTGATAGACAAGATGGAGCAAGAAGACCTGACGGACAAGCTCATGGCCCCAGCCATGAAAGAAGAAGAACATCTCTTTCCAAGAAGAGGATCCACACCGAGAAGAAGATCTAGAGGAAGCATTGAAGGAAGACATGGACACGAGAAGAGAAGCTACCACAAGAAGACTGAAAGAAGAGGAAGACATGGATGCGTGAAGAGAAGCTGCCACGAGAAGAAAACTGAAGACAAGAGAAGATGTGAGGCTCCAAAGAGTGAGGAGCCATGTGAAAATCTCAGAGAGAGAGAGAGAGAGACCCCACAACTCAATGTAACCTGCCCCAACAAAGTAAAACCACCTCTGAGCCACCGATGATGTAGGCCACGTGGTAGATATATGTATGAGCACTTTAGTCAAGGTCGCGGGCACTTTGTAGTAAGCCTTGGACACATAGAGAGAGAGAGTGTCAAGGACTATGAGTTTAGGGACTTGAGGCATTGGTCGCGGACTATCAAGTAAGAGAGAAACTTGGTACAGGGTCCAGGTGTGCTAAGTTAACTTGAGGGGAGGTGTGCTAGGCACTGGTCTCGCGGACTATCAAGTAAGAGGGAAACTTGGTATAGGGTCCAGGTGTATTAGGGGGAGGTGTTGAAATATACAAGTGAATAGGGTGTGTGTGGGAACAAGCCCTTGGTTAGAGGCTGTAAAAGAGAATCTGTAAATGTGAGAGAACCTGTGAAAAGGTGAGAAGAATCTACTAGGAGAGAATAAAGGGTAGCATGAGAAGATTTAGGAACTGTGGAGATATTTTGGGAGAGGTGGAGAGAATCAAGCAAAAGAGGTGGAGTGAATCAAGGAGAAATCAATGGGATTAGATGCTTGATGTAAACTCTATAAATTGAGGCATTGGCCTAATGAGAATTTGCTAGTTTTTGATTATCCATGCCTACATTAAGCTATTTTTTAAATACTCACTAATCATATCTTAATTATTATCTAATCACTTTGTTAATGATGTTGATTCTAGTATTTGATCCACCATAGCTCATCACATTGCTGTAATTTTAACAGGTAGTAGACTCCTTGGGGTAAGGGCCAATGTTGATTTTAACCCTAGATGGCATCCTCAAGCCCTAATAGAAATAGATTTGAGTAAAGATCTCTTGGAATCCATTGTCATAGACACTGGCTCTTCTATCACCCTAGACCAGCCTCTTATCTTCAAAAATGTTCCCAACACTTGTTTCCACTGTGGGTCGAAAGACCATTTTATTAGAAACTGCCCTATTAAGTTCCTGCCCCACTGGCTCAATCCCTTGTCAACTAGACGTCTCCCACATAGGACATCTAGGGCTTTCAACAGGTGGGCAAGAGAGGAAAATCTCAAAGCCGTCCTCAACCCTCAAGAAATCAGTTGTCCTCAACCCTCAAGAAATCAGCTGTCCTCAACCCTCAAGAAATCAGCTAAGAAAACCAAACTATAATAGATTTTCTCCTCTTTTAGTGGACATTTTTTAGCCTACTCTTAATATTAAGAAGAGGTCCCAAACTCCCTCCCATAAAAAAACAGGAAGCCGACATCCTTGGCGGCGGTAGTAAAACAAACTATTAGAATTGCTTGGTCAATCCAAGACTGAGCCAATTGCGCAAAAAAGGAGACAATCTCAAGTCGGTGGGATGACCTCCCCTCTTCCCACATAGAAAAGGCCTCAGGAGTCGAAACCCCCCCCTAAAAAAACAAAAATTATGATAGATTTCTCCATACTGTCTTATAACACCAAAGGTCTCACAAATGCTATTAGAGCTAGAGTAATAAAGAATTGGTTATTTCAAACCAATATCCAAGTGGATATCTTTTGTCTTCAAGAAGTGAAAGCGGCTGAGCAACCTCCCCCAACAGAACCTTGCAAATATATCTAAACAACACAAGTGGTTTCATACCAACCATGCTTAGGGATCTGGGGTCCATAATTCTTGGATGCCCTACTATAAATCCCATGAGATTGATCCTAACAATCGATGGGTGGCTATCCATTTGGATCATCTTAATTTCAAGTTTGTTCTAGTCTCAGTTTATGCAACAGGTTCGTCCACCTCCAAAGCCCAATTATGGGAATCTCTAATACACTTCATAGATCCCATCATCCTTATTGGAGACTTCAACATGGTTGAATCTCCTCAAGATAGACTGCTAAAGATGGGTCACACTATCAGAGGTGCAGAAAGGAAAAGCTGGATGGAACTAAAAGGTATACACGCCCTTTAGGATCTATCATGTGATCATTGATTACACTTGGGTTAATTCGAGACAAGGTACCCAACTGAGAAAGGCAAGATTCGACAGATGCTGGCGACCGATCACCATGCTATCTACAGCTTACAAAATTTATGCCAAAGCGCTAGCTAGCCAACTCACCGGTCATTTGAAAGATTGGATATAAGACCAAAGCAAAAAGGTTTTATCAAAGGTAGATATATTCTTGACACAATTATTGCACTTTGGGAGAGAGTAAAACATGCTTAACACACCCAATAGGACTTTATCTTCTTTAGAATAGACTTTGACAAAGCCTATGTGATAGGCTTGAATGGGACTTTATACTGCAATCTCTTAAAGATATGGGACTGGGTCCCAACTTCAAGAAGATGGTCCAAGTGCTCTTTGGAAATGCAATGGCAAGGGTAGCTGTTAATGGGAATCTTACTAAATCCTTTAAATTAACTCGTTCCATATGACAACGATGACCTTTAGCTCTACTTCTCTTTGCAATTGCTGCTAATGCTTTAGGATGGCTAGTTCAAAATGCCATGGAAAAAAGTCCAATGAGGGGAATCCAGCTCCCAAACAACAAAGGACAAACATGCCTCCAATAGTTTGTTGACGATACCAATGGTCTTATCCACAATGACCCTGGCTCAATTAGCACTTTTTGGGAATGCCTTCATGTATTCTGTTTGGCTTCAGGGTCTGTTTATAAACCACTATAAAACAGGAATCAGAACTATGCTAGTAGATCCACCACACAGTGACTTTTTGATCAAGGATTTAAACTTTTGAATGAAAGACAAATTTTCAAACTTCTTGGTATTCCGATGGGTTTCATGGTCTCTATGCATCAACGATGGCAATGGATTCTAAACTAGAGATCAAATTTAGACACAGGGTAGGCATGCAACACAATCTTGCAGGTAGAATTTTAGTCCTCAAACATATTCTTTTCCCAACTGCGATATATGTTCTGTCTTGTTGGCGCCCATCAACCTCTGACTTGAAACAATTATAGAAAATGTGCAGAAATTTTATGTGGTCAGGTAATGTGGAGGAGGTGAAATTCCCCAAAGTATCTTGGAAGGTATTGACCAATCCCAAAAAGCAGGGAGGACTAGGAATTCCTAATATTGTGGATTTCGCGGATCGAATGGTAGCTAAATGGATTATCAGAAGCTTTTTATCACCTCATGAAGACTGGGCCATCTTGCTCAAAAGAAATGTAGATCAATACAGTATTACAGACTTCCCCAAATGGAAGAAACTCCCAAAGCTGAGACGATCTTCTTCAACACGATCAAAATAAAATCGTATGGTAGCCCCCTGATCCAAGCAATGTGGAGAGCATGGAATAGATGTAAACAGGACTTACAATTGCACAGTAAATCTAGAAAACATGCACATGTTTTACATCAGGATTCGGTGTGGTTCTCGGTCGGCTGCTATAGCAAATAATATCCTTGCAGATCAGTATAAACATGCATTTAAACTCCACAAAAAGGGAGTACAAACTTGGGATGACTTGTGGTGGAGTACACAGGGCAGATGGAAATCGGATAGAGACCTATGTACAATGTATAGACTCTCTGCGGAGCATATTTGCTTCTGATTAAGGATAGCATGCATCTTTGGCCTGATGAGAGATTGGTCTTTCTCCAACTCAAAGGCCCTCTGTCCTACAAGGCCTTATCTTGGAAATCTAAACAGAACCTACTACCTATTCCTTCTCTCCCTTCTCAAGATCCTCCATTGCATTGCAAACTGAACAATAGATGGAACCTGTTATGGGATAGGAAACAATGGGGGTATAAATTCTAAAAAATATGGTCATCCATCATCCCACCAAAGAAATCTTATCTGCTGTGGATGATAATGCATAAAGCACTGTGGACAAATGCATGTGCGCGTAGCTTTGGATATGGAGACGATCTATGCCCAAGATGTAAAAAGGAGCCAGAAACAATTTCTCATTTGTTTGTTTTGGGTGTGCATGTAATGATGCGGATGCTCTAACTTTTTGAATCAGTGTATCTCACCGGTCCAATCTTGGGACTTGACTTGGATAAAGATCCTCCTAGGTCAACCAATTAAGTGTTATGCAAAGTTATGGAACACTATTTGTGCTGAGTATTTGTGGGTTGTCTGGATAAACCGAAATGAATGTATTTTTAATCATAAATTTCTCAATCTGATGCTTGGTCTGAGAAATGGTCTGAATTTGCATATTCTCAACGATATGCGAATAAGTCCTCACAGAATATGACTCAAACTTTTACTAGAATTTCCTTTCCGAACCTACGAGAATCACAACCCCAGTGACTAAGCTCGAAACGGGCTAAAATCATGCTATAGTTGATCCCAGCAAATCGGATGTTATCGCTCGTCTCGATACCAGTCCTGAAAATCTATTGGCAAAGATTTCTATAGAGGGTGAGTTCGAAATCAGAGAGGCCACTATTGACAAGCCTTTGAGTGGTAGAAACAAATACCTATCATTTGTTTATAATAAATTAGAGAAAGGCCAATTCTGCCTCTCCAGTTCAACGAGTTAATTGGTAAAACCACAGATTCTGGTAACGCGGAAGTCTTTATGAAAGCCCATAGGCATAGAGTGGCTATGGGCTTTTTCCCTCGTTTCACTAGTAGCTGACTGTAGCTCCAAGGTATTCCTCTCAATTTCCAGCTCTCCCTCATTTCTGTGTGAAACCCAAAAAAAAAAAACTTGAGTCACCTACCATTACAAGAAGTACTAGAGAACTCTTCACAAAGCCAGCATGCAAGCAGTCAAAGCACAATACACAAAGACTGCGATGGACGAGCTGATTCAAATGAATAGGGCTCAAGAGGATTTTCAAGATAAGATGAGCCAAATCCACAAAGAACACCTGGAAGAAGATAGTTAAGTCATCTCTGAGGACATAGATATGCATTTCAAAGACTCAGAACTACAGAAATACATTCTGAATCTCATGGAAGTGAGAAATATGATTGTGTGAAGTTGATATTTTGCTCTAAGTTATGCTTCTTGAAAAAGCATTTTTGTAGCTACCTCTTAATTTAATCTTTTAATATAGTTGCACTAAAATATAAAAAAACTAGGCTATTGTCCTAACTCCCCTCACAGCTTGCACATGTAGGCTACTCTGTTCCAAAATGGGAAATATAGGGCAGTGTTGCTCAATGCTCTCATAAGATGCCTCTATTAGCCAAAAGTAGGCTGAATGTGTAAAGGCTTGTAAAGTGGTCAATTTTAACAACAAACAACCAAGACTACTTCTTTTATGACATGCCTTGCTACCTAGTTTGTTGAGGCAGCTCGAGGACCATTTTTTGCCATGGTCAAGGAGTTTGTCAACTTTCTGATTTCTCTCAAAGCACATGAGCAGCTAGCTGTAAACAATATACTTTGCAACCTTTTGGGGCATAGTAATTATCAACACCAATATGACAATGGTCAAAAACCCATGTCCATCATCATTTTTCATAAGCCTTAATGGTAATAAAAACTTTAAGATTATGTGATGACCTTTAAGTTGTATGGAATTTTGACTAGGTTATATATTGATAGAGATATATCTCATTTACATAATCCAAAATCCATCCCTTCAATTTTCCATTATACTTTCAAGGCACTCACATGCTAAAATCTAACACGTTAAGCTCTTAGTCATTACTTAGTTGATAATTGCATACATTTTTAGTTGCTCGTTATATAAAGATAAAGGGCAAGCCTGATATAAATTGAAGCTAGCTCAGGCTTAAAATATATAAATGGAATCTACATAAGTTTTCAAAGTTCAATATTCCAACTGAATTACATCATTAATAAGCATTCAGTAAAATCTAGGTTACAAAAGTTGTGTCATCTGAAGACAATGTTAACCATTATGGTTAATATAACCCCATCCCTAAGTTAGATTCCTCAGAATCAAGGAGGCATAATAGGAGATCAATAGGGGTAATATTTGGCCCACTTGTTAATTTCTTTGGGGATACTTGGTGGTGCAAAAGAAGTAGGGTTTCCAAAAAGCAGGCCTCGAACGTATCTTCTCAAAAGTAGCACATAAGAAGTAGGGCATCAAACATATCTTATGAGCCTATAGCTTGGGAAGTAGGGCATCAAACATATCTTATGAGCCTGTAGCTTGGGAAGTATTGAATTGGTGATTATATCCAAATATCTATTGGATATTGAGTCTTTTATTGATGTCAAAAGACAACACATGAATAAGGTGCAAGTAGGTAGTCTACATTGGAAACGCCTTGAGTGAGTAAGTCAAATGGGAACCTGTTGGTGGCCACTTTGGATGGATTAAGGACCTAATCATAATTGGCATTAAACTTATGTATAGTCTATCATCAAGGCTTTATTTTGTGAATACATGTGCCTTTGGTGGCTCGAAGTAGGGGACTCTATAGCATTCTCATTCTTAACCTTTAGAAATCATACTAAGCTCATCTTCTCTCAATGGGGAAGTAAAGTGGAGCCACCCTTCTAAAACTTCCAATCCAATACTTCTTTGTTAAAGATGAGGACCCTACCTTTTGGGGTAAATTCGAATTGTGCGGGCCATTGATGATTGAACATAGTCTCTTCTTTTATGCATCTTGTACTTGTAAACATAAAGCTGTGCAATGTAGAAGAGATATCGTTGCACTATCCAAAGCTAAAGTCCCAAAGCTCAAGGTAGTCAAAATATAGCTTTTCTTGAGGGGCTCAAGTCAAGCTATTTTGCTCTACTAATATGTCCCAAGGTCACTTCGTGTTTAATCCAAAAAGTGGCATTTCAATTGGTTGAGAAATATTCATTGAGATTTTGGTAACCAAATCCATTTGTTACCTTCATAGTAACCTTGTGCTTTGAGTAATTTGAGTGGTACTATCTATTGTTATGGTGTCTGCTTGAGGTGTTATTTTGTTTCTCCTAGATTACTACTTAGCCTTTTTTGATGGTGGCCTTCTAGGAATCTAGATTTGGTAGTATTGCCACCGCAGTAGGTAGTCACTCTGCCCAATAGGTTGGGTTGAATAATTTCATGGATGTTATGGAAGGGGTCTTGATGGTCGAGGCTTTAAGTTTGTTGGCAATTACAAAAAATGAAGATTTGGGTTTAGTAGTCGATGAAGATTTGGGTTCTGAAATGTTTGGAGAGGTTGCTTGTAGAAAAATGGTGGATACCTCTGAATTGAGGGTACTGGGGCTTGAGATTAAAGGAAATATTTTGCCTTCACAATAATAAGGAGTTAGTAGTTCTTTAGTGCCTAGCTTAACCGTCTTCTCCTTTTAGTGAATTTAGCATTGCTTCAATCCAAACTCTTTAATGTGATCATCTTCGGTGTGAAATTTGAGTTAGGAACTGATCATCAAAGCCTCAAGTATTTATTTGTGCAGAGGAAGTGGATGGAGCTTCTATATGAGTATAATATTGATATCACATATGTTGAAGGAAAAGAGAGTAAAGTGGCTGATGCTCTTAGTAAAAGACCACTTTATAATGTACTCTCTGTGGTAAATCCGAATTGAATGATGAGATCAAGGGTTTGAAAGTGGTCCATTCTTTGGTGATCTTTTGAAACAATTGGTTTAAGAATACAGACGGAGCACTAGAGGTTGAAAAACTCTTTGTAAAGGAGATATTTACGCTTCATGGAATGCCTAAGAACATTATGTCTAGCAAAGATGGGATGTTTATTTCAAATTTCTAGCATGTTGAAATATACAAGTGAATAGGGTGTGTGCGGGAACAAGCCCTTGGTTAGAGGCTGTAAAAGAGAAGATGTAATTGTGAAAGAACCTGTGAAAAGGTGAGAAGAATCTACTGGGAGAGAATAAAGGGTAGCATGAGAGAATTTAGGAGTGTGGAGTTATTCTGGGAGATATTCAGGGAAAAGAGAAGAGGTGGAGAGAAGTAGGCAAGAGGTGGAGATATTCTGGGAGTGAATCATGGAGAAATCAATGGGATTTGATGCTTGATGTAAACTCTATAAATTGAGGCATAGCCCTAATGAGAATTTGCTGGTTTTTGAGTATCCATCCCCACATTAATCTATTTGTTAATTATCCACTAATTACATCTTAATCTATTTGTTAATTACCCACTAATTACGTCTTAATTATTTACTAATCACTTTGTTAATGATGTTGATTCTAGTGTTTGATCCACCATAGCTCATCACAATGCCAAATTTCAACATGGTATTAGAGCCATGCCTAGAATCCATCAGATTTATGAGCCCATTAGTTAATTAATTAAGATTAGTAGGAAATTAGCAAATAATCAAAATTTTAGTGAGTTTTCACTTCTCCCCTTCACCCCCAGCTAGTGGAGGATCTCTAGCACCTTGCACACATAGAATTAGGGCACAAGCTTCTAGCATATGGTAGCTAACATCCTTGGCTTCATGCTCATCTCGACGGCGCAGCAAACCGCAAAGAAACTCGGGAGAAATCGACGTTTTGGCCGGCACGTTTTTTTCTGAGTAAACTGCAGATTTCTCCTTGCTCAAATCAAATTGCTTCAATTCCTCCTGGCCCAAGGTGTTTTCAAGCATGCTCTACAAGCTGGTGAAGACAGAATTCAGTTTCATCAAGTCTACATTGAGATCCAAGCTCTTCATCAAATCTGCAGGTGACTTTGGTAAAGCAGAGATTAAGCTTTCAATATTTGGTCAAATCTTGTGTTTCTTGGCTTAATCCTCTACTAGACTCATTACTATTGATGCCTTTGAAAGCATTTGAGCTCATTTTTGAAGTGGAAGGCGTCAGATTTGGACTCCCCACATACTCTGTTTTTTTGCACACAAAACAGAGCATTAATTTGCTAATCAGTGATTAATCAATACTAATCACTATATTTTGGTGCAATTGAGGGTTTAAATTAACCATTAGGTATCTGATACAGATCCCTATAACTTCAGATTACAAATCGGAGTTGGTTTGATACTCCAACCATCCCGTACAAATTGGTTACCCTTGATTTAATGTAATTTCTGGTAAAATTGTGCTGATAAATTTGTGAAAATCATCATTTTGCATTTAACCTTTGGTTAATGCCTGTAAATCTCACTCAAATACAAGATTATTCATAGCCAAAGTTGCATTTGGAATGTGCATGAGAATGAATGCTATACGCATTATGTATTGGGCACATTACATCAGTGTAAAAATGGGAACAGACACTGGTCTTGTCCAGAATAAGGCAAGAGGTAAGACCTCCCGCATAAATTTGGGTTTGCATTGCATAATGACACAAGATGAACATCAAAATCCCAAAGGAACTGTCAGCAAAACATTGAAACATGTTGCTCACATGGAACAAAATGACCTGACAGACGAGCTCATGGCCCCAGCCATGAAAGAAGAAGAATATCTCTTCCCAAGAAGAGGATCCACACCAAGAAGAAAAGCTGAAGGAAGACATGGACACGAGAAGAGAAGCTGCCACTAGAAGAGAAGCTGCTCCAAGAAGACTGAAAGAAGAGACGGACGCGTGGAGAGAAGCTGCCACGACAAGAAGACTGAAGAGAAGAGAAGATGTGAGGCTCCAAAGAGTGAGGAGCCATGTGAAAATCTCTGAGAGAGAGAGAGAGAGAGAGAGAGAGAGAGAGAGAGAGAGAGAGAGAGAGACCCCACAACCCAATGTAACCTGCCTCAACAAAGTAAAACCACCTCTGAGCCACCGATGATGTAGGCCACGTGGTAGATGTATGTGTGAGCACTTTAGTCAAGGTTGCGGGCATTTATAGTAGCCTTGGACACAGAGAGAGAGAGAGAGTGTCAAGGACTATAGAGTTTAGGGACTTGAGGCACTGATCGCGGACTGTCAAGTAAGAAACAAACTTGATACAGGGTCCAGGTGTGCTGAGATAACTTGAGGGGAGGAGTAGACACTGGTCGCAGACTATCAAGTAAGGGGAGGCAAACTTGGTATAGGGTCTAGGTGTTCTAGGAGTATTCACTTGAGGTGTTGAAATATACAAGTGAATAGGGTGTGTGCGGGAACAAGCCCTTGGTTAGAGGCTGTAAAAGAGAAGATGTAATTGTGAAAGAACGTGTGAAAAGGTGAGAAGAATCTACTGGGAGAGAATAAAGGGTAGCATGAGAGAATTTAGGAGTGTGGAGTTATTCTGGGAGATATTCAGGGAAAAGAGAAGAGGTGGAGAGAATCAGGCAAGAGGTGGAGATATTCTGGGAGTGAATCATGGAGAAATCAATGGGATTTGATGCTTGATGTAAACTCTATAAATTGAGGCATAGCCCTAATGAGAATTTGCTGGTTTTTGAGTATCCATGCCTACATTAATCTATTTATTAATTACCCACTAATTACATCTTAATTATTTGCTAATCACTTTGTTAATGATGTTGATTCTAGTGTTTGATCCACCATAGTTCATCACAATGCCCAAATTTCAACATAGCATGCTACATTTAAGGCAATTGGAATGCTCATTACATTCTACCTAGAGATTGAGAGGGTATTTCGCATGCTAAAAGACACGCTAAGAATGCATGTAAATAAATATTTAAATGAAATATAAACTGACTGGACTAAATTCTTACCCTTACTTAAGTTTGCCTATAATAGTTCTTAACATAGTAAAATGTCCCCTTTTAAAGTTATGTATATGGTCAAGATTGTGGGACATCTGTAAAAAATTTCAATCCTACTCATCATAAAGTAGTAGTAGATATGTTATAAAGGATGGAAAAAGATATTAAACTCGTTAGAGAGTGTGTAAGGAGTGCTTAAGATAGACAAAAGAGTTACTATAATAAGAAGAGGACATCAAGATAGACAAAAGAGTTATTATGATAAGAAGAGGACATCAAGATAGACAAAAGAGTTATTATGATAAGAAGAGGACATTGAGAGAAGAGGACACTAAGAAAAAGACACTAAGAGAATTTAAAGAAGGTGAGGTGAAATGGTGTTCTTAGGAGTAACTCCAAAGAAAAGCAATCTCAAACTAGGGAGAGATAAGAGACTATCTAATAGATTTACCATTTAAGATTCTCAAAAGATATGGAAAAGTAGTTTATTTGTTAGATCTACCAGAAAATGTTAAAGTTCACCCTATTTTTCATGTACGCTTGCTTAAAAAGTATGTCACTAACCCTCATCATATTTTACAAGACAGCTTTGGAGGAGTGAAACAAGATGGTAAGCTATATGTAAACCCAGAGATGATCTTAGGTAGAAGAGTTTGACCTTAGAAATAGAGATATAGTAGAAGTATTAATAAAGTGGGATTTATAACCTATGAAATGAAAAGATGCAGGGGGGAAGAGAGCTTGAGCTCTTGCAAGCACACACACACACTCACAAAACCCTAATAGAGAACACACAAGGTGAGAGGCTGAAAATCTTCTTCTTCTCTACTCAACACTCAACACACCATATACAATAATAAGAGTACACACAATATGAAAGGTACTCAACCAAATACATACACGGGTTCTCTATAGTGTGAACCCGACTAAATGAGCTGGCGCTATAACTATGCCAGTCTCTAGAGTGGCTGTCACACAGCCTGTCATCCCACTGGCCGCATATCACCCAAGATCTCACCAACCATGCCAGTGGTGTAAGTGCGGGGCCTATCCCCCAGGCGGGTCATCAGTGTCCACCGCCTCACTAGAGCTCGATATCTCAACACTCCCCCTCGAGCTCAACTCCATCTCATGTACACCAAGCGAAGCCCTGAATCTGCGGAGCTTCTCTGTACCCAATGCTTTGGTGAAGATGTCAGCTACCTGATCCTCTGTGCTGACATAAACAAGGTCAAGGTCTCCTGCCAAGACCTTCTCTCTGACGAAGTGGTAGTGGACCTCTATGTGCTTCGTACGAGCATGAAAGACTGGGTTCCTGGCCAACTGTATACTACTAATGTTGTCACAGAAAATGACAACTTGTCTATCCACTGATAGACCCAAATCTGCAAGTAGCTTTCTCAACCAAGCTACCTCACATGCTGCCATAGCAGCTCCTCTGTATTCGGCCTCCGTACTTGATAGAGCAATCGTAGGCTGCTTCTTGCTGCTCCAAGTCACAGCAGCACTCCCCAAAGAAAACATGAATCCACTGGTAGATCTTCTGTCTGAGATACTACCAGCCCAATCAGCATCTGTGTACCCATGTACACATATCTCTGTCCCAGTCTCATAGAATAGTCCACAATGCAAAGTAGACTTCACATACCTCAGTATGCGTCTCACCGCATCCAAATGCGGTTTCCGTGGAACCTGCATAAACTGACTCACCAACCCAACAGCATAGCTCAAATCTGGTCTGGTGATCGTCATGTAGATCAAACTTCCTACTATGCTCCTGTACATAGTAGGATCCTCCAAGATCTCTCCTGAATCTGCACTCAACTTGCCATTCTGATCCAATGGCACAGAAATAGGCTTACAGCCTGTCATACCATACTTGGACAACATGTCCAAGCCATACTGTCTCTGCAGTAATCCAATACCATGTGGTGACCTAATCACCTCAATGCCCAAGAAATATCTGAGCTCCCCCAGATCCTTCATCTCAAACTTCTGTCTTAGCAAGATCTTTACATCAAAGATCTCTGCATCATGGTCCCCCGTAATGATCAAGTCATCTACATAGATGACAACAAGCACAACTCCTCTATCACCATGTCTCACATACAATGAGAAATCTGCATTGGCTACATGAAAGCCAATAGTGACAAGATATTCAGAAATCTTGTCAGACCATGCTCTTGGTGCTTGCTTTAAGCCATACAAGGCTTTCTTCAACCTGCAAACATGCTCGGGGTGACCCACATCCTCATAACCAGGTGGCTGCAACATATACACCTCTTCTTGCAAATCCCCATGCAAGAATGCATTTTTTACATCCATCTGATGTAAAGACCATTGCTTTGACGCAGCCACTGCTATCACAACTCTCACCGTTGCCATCTTGGCAACTGGGCTGAAAGTTTCCTCATAATCAATCCCATATGTCTGCGCATATCCTTTGGCTACCAATCTAGCCTTGTACCTGTTTATGCTTCCATCACTGTTATGTTTAACTTTGTACACCCACTTGCATCCAATGGCTTTCTTGCCTTCTGGCAATTGCACTAAATCCCAAGTTTCATTTCTATATAGTGCATCCATCTCCTCATCCATAGCTTTCTCCCAACACACATTTCCAATAGCCTCATCAATGCATGTGGGCTCAACAACCTGCACAACCTTTGCCATATATGCATAGTGATGTGCCACATAACCATCATATGTAAATCTCTGCACAGGGTTCTTCACTCTCCCTGATCTTCGCAGCTTTTCATTCATGGCTTCCATAGCCTTCTTTACACCAGGTGTTCTCATAGCTGGGATCCCAAGCTCCTCATCAAGGCTCATATCTGAGCCGCTAGACTCTCCATCAACATGAGAATGCCCTGCAGAAATGTCAGGCATACCAAGGGGCTCAACCACTTTCTCTTTTCCTTTACGTGATGTACTAATCACATTTGCAGGGCTGGTATTATGACGCAGCCTGCCACTCCATGGTCTATCAACAGACCCACTAGATGAGGACTCTCCTGGTCCACTCAAAGACTGTGATTGCTGACCTGCATTCTGTGCAACCACACTTCCACTCACATCAGCCCCAACAGCTTCTTTTTCAACAGCATACCAGCTGCTCATCTCATCAAAGACAACATCCCTGCTTACCCTCAACTCACGTGTAGCAGGGTTATAACACCTATATCCCTTTTGCTCAAGGGAATATCCAATAAACACACATTTTTCAGCTTTCGGATCCAGCTTTGTTCTCAGCTCATCTGGCACATGCACATATGCAATGCATCCAAAAACTTTCAGATGAGATAAATCTGGTTTTCTGCCAGTAAACCTCTCCTCTGGAGTTACATCATGTATGGCTGCAGTTGGAGTCCTATTCATGATGTATACTGCTGTAGAAACAGCCTCAGCCCAATAGCAATGCGGCATATTTTTCTCTTCCATCAATGCCCGCGCAATCTCTGCAATATGCCTGTTTTTTCGCTCAGCAACTCCATTTTGCTGCGGAGTGTATCTGCATGTATACTGTCTCCGAATTCCATTCTTCTTCAAAAATTCAGAGAACTCATTGGAGAAGTATTCTCCCCCTCCATCTGACCTTAGGCACTTGACATATTTTCCTGTTTGCTTTTCAACCAAAACTCTGAAATTCTGAAAGTGAGTGAAAACCTCACTCTTCTCCTTCATGAAATATACCCACACTTTCCTTGTGTGGTCATCAATGAAAGTGACATAGTACCTGCAGCCTCCCATAGACACGGTCTTCGTAGGACCCCATACATCTGAATGCACAAGATCTAGTGCATTTCTGCTCACATATCTGTTACGTGGAAACACATGCTTTATTTGCTTCCCAAATTGGCATGCTTCACAGATTTTATGCATACCTTTCACTTTAAATTTTGGCAGCCCTGTCACAATTCCTTTTGTCTGCATAGACTTCAACCTCTGAACATTTACATGTCCAATTCTTTTATGCCATATGTCTGTGTCTGCAACAACTCCTGAACCATTTGCAAACATCGCAACACTCATTTCAGGCATGTCTACATTCAACGTAAACATTCTGCCCACTCTGTTGCCTTTTGCAACCAACCTGCACTTGTCTTTGAAATCTTCAACATAACACCCATCAGGGTTAAACCGAACCTGCAAACCCTGCTCAATCATCTGGCCAACTGAAACCAGATTCTTTGTTATGTTCGGTACATGAAGTACATCTGCAAGGTACTTCACTTTGCCATCCTGCATAGATAATGGCACATCTCCAACGTGGGCAATTGGATGAGCAGTGTCATCCCCTGTTTCCACAAAACCTGGTCTTTCCGGGTTCTTCATCTCCTTGAACCACTCCCCATGACTCGTCATGTGGTTCGAAGCGCCTGAATCCACATACCATACATTATCTTTTTGTGCTGCATCAGCATTTTCAGACATGGCATTCACAACATGCTGCATAACAAACAACCTTTCATTGTCCTCATTATTTCTGCTTGAGGATGCATAGTTGTTTTGCTGCACTTTTCCATTTTGCATGTCAGCCTGCTTCTTATAACATTCTGACTGCACATGTCCTGGCTTACCACAATAGTAGCATTCACGTGCATCATTATATTGCCTTTGCCAATTTCCACGGCCTCTTTGACTCCCCCTGCCTCTGAATTTGCCTCTTCCACCTGCGTGTTGTTGTTGTTGTTGATTCTGGGACTGTTGTTGTTGTTGCTGCTGCTGGCCATAATTCTGATTACCTGTTCGGCCACCTCCTTGACCGCGTCCACGGCCTCCTCTACCTCGTCCTCTTCCTGAACTCGTGTAGAAGGCCTGTTGCTCTGAACTGTTTTTGCTTTGTGAAGACTGTTGGTCTTCACCCAAGTTCTTCTCTTCGATAATCAGCATAGACACCAAATCTGTAAAGTTGGGAATGTTTTCCCGAGTCTGAATAGACGTCTTAAACGCCTTGTATTGTGGCCCGAGACCACGTAGACAGACTTCCACCTTGTCATCATCATCTACTGACACACCAATAGATGCAAGGGATTCCACAATACCCTTTATCTTCAGCGCATAGTCATTCACAGACATACTCTTTTTCTCCACAGTATGAAGTTCATTCTTCAACTGTATCTTACGTGCCTTGGTATTTGTTTCATAAAGCTTTACCAAGGTGTCCCACGCCTCCTTGGGGGACTTGGCATCCTGAATGTGCCCAATCATGGTGTCCTGTATACTAATGGAAAGCCAATACATAACCTTCCTGGCTCCTTGGTTCCAGTCTTTAAACTCTTTCACATCTGCAGCAGTCGGATTTATATCCGGTATCTCCGGTGCCTCTTCATGCTCACCTTCTATGTAGTCCCAATAGCCTTTTCCCATCAGGAAATTAGTCAACCTGAACCTCCAAGCATGGAAGTTATTCTTATCCAGCTTCTCAGCCACAATCTGTGTTATGCCATCATTAGACATCTTGCCAAACACACAATTTTACCAGAAACTGCACTCTGGTTTTTCTGCACAAATGCTGTATTTTCTGCACAGCGGTACTGTAGCCCACTCAAATGTCACAACCAGTGACCTCAATGCACATACATACACCCAATGGTAACTGTAGACCTCTTTGCAGCACCCACAGTGTCTGCACAGTCAATCTGTCTTCCTGCAGTACTTAAAACAGAGTTCTGCAGAGAATCGATGACTTACCCGCAGTGCTCGAAATCGCCTGCTTTCTGAAAAATGGAGGTCCAGACGCGCCCGAAACGCGTTTTCGGCCCGGAAATTGTAGTCCAAAGGACTACATAGTTGTCCTATAGCTTCACTCCCGTGAAGAAAGCTCCTCAATCGGAGATCGTTTGCCGGTGCCTCCCGTAGAGCTCCCGACAAGGGTGTAGTCACCAACACAATAGGGAAGAGTAGTTGAAGCTCTTACCCTCGTACCGCTTCCTGTGGTTCTCTTGCTTGCAGCTCAGCCCTTAGCACGAACCAGGCTCTGATACCATGAAAAGATGCAGGGGGGAAGAGAGCTTGAGCTCTTGCAAGCACACACACACACTCACAAAACCCTAATAGAGAACACACAAGGTGAGAGGCTGAAAATCTTCTTCTTCTCTACTCAACACTCAACACACCATATACAATAATAAGAGTACACACAATATGAAAGGTACTCAACCAAATACATACACGGGTTCTCTATAGTGTGAACCCGACTAAATGAGCTGGTGCTATAACTATGCCAGTCTCTAGAGTGGCTGTCACACAGCCTGTCATCCCACTGGCCGCATATCACCCAAGATCTCACCAACCATGCCAGTGGTGTAAGTGCGGGGCCTATCCCCCAGGCGGGTCATCAATGTCCACCGCCTCACTAGAGCTCGATATCTCAACATGAAAGATGCCACATGTGAAGATTTAGATAGTTTGGTTTTAGAATTTCCCTCATTTAAGCTTTAACGAGCCCTTTGAGGGAGAGGTAGATATAATGCTCCAATTTTGGATTTGAAATAAAAATTTAGGAACTTCGTATTTTTAGAGTTTAGAATGATGAAGTCTAGTCCCAACTTCATGAATGCTTCTAGTAGAGCCGAATTGGATTGTGTGTCATTGTTAACCCATTCCTAGGGTTAATAATAACTACTACCATTATCTTATATCAAGGAGTTAAGGTAAATACACCAAAAGGTCATACATTCAAGATATGAAGCAATGGTGTCCAAATCTACAACTTGCACAGGCGCCCGTAATGGTCCTATGTAATACTTATGGCAATTTCCGCTTCAAGAGCGTGTGGTAGCAAGTTAGGATGAAGTCCCAAGTGATGTACTTCATGGATATATTATGAGAGTAGCCATTGTAATAGCATTAGGCCTCTTATGAGCCTAAAGTGCCTGACCGACCATAGTTTAAGTGATGTGAACACTTATGGCCATGTATATAAGTGAATATCTCTCATAATACAAGGCCACTTTCCCATTGTGCAATAGAGTCTTGCTCTTGCTAATCCTCTTGCTAGTCTTTCCCTAATGCATGCTAGTAAGTGTGTTTGAGTGAAGTGAGGTGAGCTGAGCTGAGAGGAGGGACGCACCTGTCGTGCAACGTGGCGGTGTGACAACGCTCGTGGGAGGCGCGGTGGAATTGCTTCTTAAGGAGTTGTAGAACTTGGAGACCTCAAGGATTACAAGCTTGGCCATTGGAAATATCCTCACGATAGTTGCGGTTCACTAGGTAATTCTTATTGGATGTGTTTCAAGGGGGGTTAGGGTGAGCCATTAACAATCATTCGATCTACTGCATTTGGTTGTTCTTGTCATTGACATACATCACATTGCTTAGCAAAATCCCATGCATCCTTCAACACTGATGTGTCCACCACCATCCTTCAACACTCGCCTCAATAACAATATTCCAATGTGCTTTGGTGACCAATACATATGTATCATATAGTTAGTCCCGTCAAGCTTATCTTGAGCAAAAAGCATCCTAAATACATCACTACCCAAATTGGTAGACAACTCATTTAAAACTCATTGTTTGCCTATTTTTTTAGACCACTTTTTATATGTGTTTGTGGGGGCTGAAGATGTTCTTGGCTTGAAGACCTCGAGAGTAAATATGTGTAAAATTCAAAGTGCTTTAGAAATTGCCTTGAGGGATTTTTTCCAATTCCTCCACTTTTTGGAAGATACATGCTCATGAACAAGGCTATTTTCCCAATGTTCAAAAGAACGCATGCAAATTTTACACGAGACTCTCCTTTAGCCTCTCCAAATTTTACAAAACACATGCAAATTTTACGTGAGCCTCTCCTTTCCCAAGCTCATGAACATGGTTGTTTTCTCAGTGTTCGAGAAAAACACACATAAATTTTACATGAGCCTCTCCAAAAGTGGGGTGGTGGACACTCATGCAAGAGCGCTTGGCCCTACGCATGCTTTTTAAGAAAGAGGATCATAGAAGGCCGTTTTTGGTAAAATTCAAATTCACTCGTGTAGATTATTGGGAGAAAGAGAGAGAGGGAGAAAGATTGAGAGAGGGAAAAAGAGGGAGACATGGGGGAGAGAGAGGGAGATTGGGGAGATGATGAGAAAGACTTGGGAGAAGAATCTGAGAACTTTGATGCAAGGGTGAGAGTGATGGATAGGGAGATGGTTAAGGGTGACAGAGAAAAAGAGGGAGAGACAGGGAGAAAGACAAAGACAAAGAGGGAGAGGGAGCGAGAAAAAGGATTTTGATATTTTTCTAAGATAACTTTGCAAAATCTTAGACAAGATGAGGGAGACTTGTTGGGAGGAGAGGGTGAGAACTTTGATGCAAGGGGGGAGAGGGTGAGATGGAGATACATAGGGAGAGAGTTAAGGGTGATGGAGAAAAAGAGGGAGAGACAGGGAGAAATATAGAGAGAAGAGGGAGAGAGAGCAAGGATAAGAGAGATGGCGAGAGGGAGATAGATAGGGAGAAAGAGCAGAGGTGGAGGAGGAGCTGAGCTAGGCTGAGTAGTGGTGGTGGTGGTGGTGGTGGAGGAGCTGGGCTAGGCGAGGCTAAGCGACGACGTGGTGGTGAAGTTGGGAGGAGCTACTTGTAGAAGGTTAGTGAGAGAATATCAGTTTTGTAAGAGAGAGAGTTTGACACAAGAAGCTCCTTCCAAAAGCTCCCTTGACCATGCTCACTCTCTACCAAGCCTATTATAGTGTGATTAGTAGAATCATCATAAATTTTATGGCTCATCCTAACCCTCCTTAAAACACATCCAACAAGAGATTACCTAGTGAATCGCACAACTGCCATGTTGTGAGGATCTTTCCAATGGCCAAGCTCGTAACCCTTGAGGTCTCCAAGCTCTACAACTCCTTGAGAAGCAATTCCACTGCGTCTCCCCGCGAGTGTTGTCACACCGCCGCGTTGCACTACGTGTACTTGTCCCTCCTCTCACCTCACATTACTTACTCACACTCACTAGCATGCATTAGAGAGAGATTAGCAAGAGCAAGACTCTATTGCACAATGGGAGAGTCCTTGTATTATGAGAGATATTTACTTATATACATGGCCATAAGTGTTCACACTCACTTAAAGTGTGGCCGGCCGGGCACTTTAGGCTCATAAGAGGCCTAATGCTATCATAATGACTACTCTCATAATATATCCATGAAGTACATCACTTTGAGACTTCATCCTAACTTGCTACCACACGCTCTTGAAGCAGAAATCGCCCTAAGTATTCCATAGGACCAAGTAATGATATCTTTATAAAGGATTATATATCATTGTGTTGTGAATACTCTAGCTTCATTTGGAGAGGTTTGTAATTTGAAAGAAAATTCCAGGCAATGGGTTGTACCATTGATGAGGCTTTCGCTCGCAATGACCCCCCATCCAGAGATGTACTTGGAAAGTTGTTGATAATGAGACCTTGGTGCAAATGTCCTCCAGTGCATGAGTATGGATATGTACTCATGGAGCAACTGCTATATTAACTTAGCCAAAAGAATAGTAAGCTATAAGCTTAACAAAAATGTAATGGCTATTAAAGATCATTGGGAGTTGCTTGTGATATTCTACCATTTTTAGGTAGGTCATATATATGACTCCCTTGTGTTTGTTTGTTTGTTTTTGCTACCACCTTGCAAGCAACAGGTTCTTTTGGCTACTCTCCTTTATGAGAGAATAGATTCTTAAGTCTGCTGTATAGCTTCCACACTTATGCTTCACATCCAAAGGGGTGAAAAGAGCATTGTGAGTTTGTCTTTATAATGCGCTCATAAGACTCTGTTGTTGCATACATAGGAATCAATTCTTGAATTTGTGGTTCAAGTGTTATCGAGGCGGTAGGTACAGCTTCTGGTTTGGTTACCACCATTGGGGTTGATTGAACACACAAGCTCTTGTGTATTTTTTGAGTGGCTTGCTTGGTGTTGCATGGGTTTCCATTCTTATCGAGCTTTAGGTGAAGCTGTGGGGTTGAAGTCGATGGTGAGACTTTCTTCACTTTGTTCGATTTTGGCAACCATATGACAGGTTTACCATCATAGTATTCTTGTTGTTGAAGCACGTGCATAGGTACCCATCTTTGATGAACATTATAAATTGGTGGGGGTTGATGCTTTTGGTGCTAAGGTTTCTTTCTTTGTGCAGACTTAGGGGACTTTTTTGATGCGCTTGGGAATCCAAGATTTGGTATTATCTTGGTAGTACCCTTGTTCTTTGCAGAGTAATCTTTTTAGTACCCACACTTGTTGATTTGTTGGAGTTCTTTAAGGAACTCGCATAGGCTTTTGTGGACGGTGTTGTGGATTATTTTTATTTTTCCTTGGCCTTTGAGTGTTGTGTTGAGGAAGAGGCTTTGATGATTGAGGCACCCAAATTGGATTGGTGCCTTCGTAGTAGCCTTGGGCTACAAGTAGCTTCTCCACCCACATTTTGATACCCTTAAGATACCTTGATTTTTGTTGTCTTGGTGGATTTTTCTTTTTAATTACAGTGAAAGTTTTGGGACCCTCCGTCACATTGGTTGGTGCTGAGGTTACGGGTTTGAGACTTATGGGTGTTGTTGTTGACGAGGCTTGAGTCCCTTACAGAGTGGATTTCGATGATGAGGCTTTTGAGCATATTGTCATCTCCTTTGGTGAGGTTTGTCGATGAAGAGGTGTGGACTCCGGGGCTTTTCCTTTGAGTTCCTTGTTAGACGATTGTGCTTGGGAAAATCTTCAGGAATAGATGTGGATTGCGAGGTTGTGGCACGGACCTTGTTGGTGAGGATGGAGTTGAGGGGATAGATGCTATGGATCTCAATGGCTCAAAGATGTCAGCCAGTGAGGGTGTCAGCCCACATAGTCCCGTTATTGTCGCCATGTCTTGATGCTGCCAATTGCTCCTTTAATGAGCAAGCACAGTTTTTTTTAAACTTTTTAGGTTTCTTTATAATCCGTTATAGCCTTAGGAGGCCTTGCGTACTTTTCATCCAGTCAAACGAGTGTTCGTTTGTCCTAATTAGCTTAGATGCTACACGTACATGAACGACCTCTTAGAGATATTTTTCCAAAGAAAGTGCGTGCTAGTAGCATCCTAGATAAAAGAAAAGGTCTCAAAACCTATTTTCCATCACTATCTGAAGATCAAAAAAAAATTCGAGAAGATTTTTCCTATTTCGCAGCCCATTTTTGAAGGTGTTCCAAAAGAAATTTGGAAAAACTTTGTATGAGAGAGTTGTTGCATTTTTTGGATACTACAACTTTCTCTGTCTTGAGTTTTTCGTGATTTTGTCGTTTAGACCCTCAAAAAGCAGCCTGAATATGGTTCGCAATTGTTTTCGTGTTGTTTTGGGTGATTTTTAGTGCTTTAAGGACTGTTTTTTTACCTCAATTTCTGGGTCGAATTTTGAGGTTGCTGGTCGGAGGCCAAAATGATGGATTTTGCCCTCGGACACTTGAGACCAATTTCGAAGAGCTTTATGCTCGCTTTTCGATGAGCATTAGAGCGCATTCATTGGGTTCACGGTTTAGGAGATACGAGCCTCCAGACAGAACTGATTTTTTTTGTGTGCCAATGGATCCCCTTTCACAATGTGAACTAGCAAGGTGCAGTTCACGACGTGAAATAGACCACGAATTTTATCAACTTTTTTTTTCAGGGACTGTTTCATGACATGAAAGTGCAGGTACGGTTCACGACGCGAAACCTTAACGTGTGAAAACATTCAAAATTTTTTTTTTGGGTGTAAGACCTTAAGGCCTGAAAGTTTTTTTTTTTGAGCGTGAGGTCTTAAGATGTGAAGTTTTTTTTTTGAGCGGGGACTGCTCACGCGACTGAAAGTGCAGGTACAGTTCACAACGTGAAACCTTAACATATGAAAATGTCTGATTTTTTTAAATTAAAAGTGAAACCTTAAGGTGTGAAAGGTTTTTTTTTGTTGGACGTGAAACCCTTAAGGTGTGAAAGTTTTTTTTTAATAAGTCTAGTGAGGAATTCGAATTTCCTTGTTTAGGGGGAATATTTTTTTAATTTTAAATTAGGGAGATATGAGTATTTTCCAAAAAGGCAAGCAGGAATAAAAAAAAGTCAATCCTTTTATGACACACCCTTAGACCCTTCATAAATGACCCCCAAAATGGACAATTTAACAACTCATTTTGGCATCTTTTCATTCAATTCTCATTAGTCTTAATGAGTTATGTAAAAAAGTGATTAAAAATTAATCAAAGATTAATTCTTACACTAATCTTTTCCTCTTTTAGACTTATCAAGGAGTCTAATTAACCACTAATCACACTAATTAATTCACACCATTGAGCACATCATTGGATAGAGCATGGAATTGCTAAGCTATGTGCATCAACTAATGTGTAGATTAATGTATAATTAGAGATTAATTAAACTCTTATTTTTAGTCTCTTCTCTTTATGAAAAATTAAGCAAAAAAGAGAGCCAATTCCTCAAATTGATGCAATTAGATGTTTTGATGCATCTAAATGCTCAAAAACACCCAAAAACACTAATTTCAATCTCTTATCATTGATCAAATTTGACCCAAAAAAATACATTTTCTAATCTTTTTGTCTATTGAATTGGATTAATCACCCTTATGAGACAAAAACCAATGAATTAAGAAAGATTAGTCGATTTCAAAGGTTTTTTTATATTTTTGAGAAATTTTTTTAATGATTAAGTTACTCTTAATGCTTTCTAACACTCTAATGCATACAATTCAAACAAAAAACACACAAATCAAACAAAAAATAATGATTCTAGCTCTATGTTTAACTCTAAAGAGAGCAAAAAATCACTAAAAATTGCATTCTGTTGCATTGTTTGATGCAATGGTTGCATACTAAACCTAATACACACTATGTGCAAGCCCTAGGAACATTAAAAACCACATTAATAAAAAAACAACAACAATTTAAGCTAAATATTAAGCAAAAAAGTATTCTTTACAAAACAAAAAAGAGAGCTATTTCTCACCAAATCACACACAAATCTCCATCAAATCCACATCTTCTTTATGAAAAACCATTAATCAAGACAATGGGTAATGCGTAGATTAGAGAAAAACGATGGAAAAAGCCAAGGGATGATTCCCCGCCCAATAGTGGCGCCAAAAATGTTATGGCTCACCCTATCCCTCCTTGAAACACATCCAACAAGAGATTACTTGGTAAATCACAACCATCGTGTGAGGATCTTTCCAATGGCCAAGCTCGTAACCCTTGAGATCTCTAAGCTCTACAACTCCTTGAGAAGCAATTCCATCGTGTCTCCTACGCGACCGAGCGTTGCCACACGTCGCGTGTCCTCGTTCCTCCTCTCACCTCACCTCACTCACACACACTCAATAGCATGCATAAGAGAGAGATTAGAAAGAGGATTCGCAAAAGCAAGACTCTATTGCACAATGGGAGAGTCCTTGTATTATGAGAGACATGCACAATGGGAGAGTCCTTGTATTATGAGAGACATTCACTTATATACATGGCCATAAGTGTTCACACTCACTTAAATTGTGGCTGGCCGGGCACTTTAGGCTCATAAGAGGCTAATGCTATCACAATCACTACTCTCATGATATATCCATGAAGTACATCACTTTGAGACTTCATCCTAACTTACTACCACACGCTCTTGAAGCGAAAATCGCCCTAAGTATTCCAGAGGACCGTTACGGGCGCCTATCCAAGTTGTAGATTTAGACACCATTGCTTCATATCTTGAATGTATGACCTTTTGGTGTATCTACCTTGACTCATAGGGATACAAGATAATGGTAGTAGCTCTTGTTAACCCTAAGAATGGGTTAACAATAAATTTCTATGATTTTTGTGTTACTAATTTGTGCACAGAGGGGAGAATCATGCATGTGAGTGAGAAAGTGCCTAAACATCAAACAAATATAATATCTGAACATAAAAAATAATGTCTAAACATAAAAAAAAGTCCCTAAACATCAAACATAATATCTAAACATCAAATAGAATGTCTAATAATCATCAAACAGAGTGTCTAAACATCAAACAGAGTGTCTAAACTTCAAACAAGATGTCCAAACATCTAACATAAGTACCCAAACATCTAATGTCATCCAAAGTTAAGCTTAGCCAAACATTTTGAGCCAAGTTAGGCTTATGGGAGAGAATCTTACTTGGTGCTCGTCTTTATTTACAAAAGGGAGAGCCTTTGAAGTCTCTTGAATCAATGAACCAACTTCTAGGCTAACCTTAAGCATTCATGTATGCATATGGAGTAAGACCAAGAGTTAGTAAGTCTACCCTTATCAAACTGAGGGTTTGGTTTTAATTAGACAAGTGATATGGTTACCTATGAGTGTTAAACACTCCCGAGATCCACTCATACTTGGAACAAGCTTACATATCTTCTTAAATAACAATGGATCTAACACAAGATTTTAATGATCAATAAACAAGCTTACATATCTTTGTAACCAATAGTGGATGCATGCAAACATATCTTCGTAATCAATAGTGGATGCATGCAAACATTTAGACGATATTTCAATGATCATTAAACAAGCTTACATATCTTCGTAACCATTAGTGGATGCATGTAAACATTTAGATGACATTTTAATGATCCATAAAATATCTCCTCTTCTTATAAAAGACTTAGAAACATCTATCCAAAAAGTCATAGGCTCAATCTCCTTTTCTTATGAAAGAGGCTTACATATCTTCGTAACCATTAGTGGATGCATGCAAACATTTAGATGACATTTTAATGATCCATAAAATATCTCCTCTTCTTATAAAAGACTTAGAAACATCTATCCAAAAAGTCATAGGCTCAATCTCCTTTTCTTATGAAAGAGGCTCAATCACTTAGAAACATCTATCTATTAATGGGAAAAAGTATTAGGCTTACGTTAGTCAAGCCATGAATCCAAACAAAATAAAACGGTTTCACATCAACATTAAATTATCATCACATCAAATAACTTAAATTCATGGGTATTTACATAAAAAATAGAATTTTGTAGACAATAACTTGAAATTGCAGAATCACACCGTTTATAGCAGTAGAGAATTGCCATGAATCTTTGATTAGAAGATGAGTACAATTTGGTGGAAAAACCCACACTCCATGGCGGAGCTCGAATCTCCCAACCACCCTCGAGCTTTGTTTGATGTTTAGACATTATGTTTGATGTTTAGGCTGTTTGTTTGATGATTAGATGTTTAAACATTCTGTTTGATGATTAGATGTTTCAACATTATGTTTGATGTTTAGGTACTTTGTTTGATGATTAGATGTTTAGACATTATGTCTGATGATTAGATGTTTAGACATTCTATTTGATGTTTAGACACTTTGTTTGATGATTAGATACCCTTTTGATATTGGGTGCCTCATATGATGCTTATAAAGTAGGGCACCACCCTGTAGAGACCCAAGCAATGGTCCAAAGACCTCATACAAGAGTACCGCTAAGTACCTCCGCATCGATGGTTTTTTTCAAAGCCTTTTATTGATAGGTTTTTAGCCACAAGGTCCCATCCCATGGAGATCAAGATTATAGTCCCAAGGCTCCATCACTAAGAGCCAAAAGTCCTACCTTGATCGCACATGGCGATGGTTATCTTCTTGTGGTTTTTTTTAATATTTGTTTGTTATTTGTTATTTGTATTTATTTTTATTTTTTAATTAAGTAGTTTCACTTTCACAATTCTCCTAGAAGGCTCTATTCTAACTAAATAGGGCACACTAAGGAAGGTGGAGTACTTGGCATACTCTAAAGTCGATCTTAGGGAGTCTTAGACTAGGACCAAAGCCTAAAGGGTTATCCAAGTAATAACTAGAAAATTGATAGACTAGTTACCCATCATAGTATTATATCTTTATTTGTTATAGCTCAAGAACCTTGGTATTTCTACCATGGATACCTTTCACCTTTAAGGAGGTATCTACGAGTTGGGGTTTTTCCAACTAGTTCCATGCATTTAAGGAAATTAAATTGTGAATAGCCCCAAATCAAGTAATGCATTATAAAGCATAAGGGCTAGGCAATTGAATGGATATTGGTAGAGGTGCTATGTGCTCCTTTGTCTCCCCTTCAACCTCTCCCACAAAGGCTTGTGCAGCAGGTCTAAAGTTTTCTTCTCGACGTTGTTGATGTTTGGCTCGTCTTTGTCTTGCCTCATCTTTGGCTTGGGTCTTTTTTTGAGTGGCCTTTTCTTTGGTGGATTTCTTGTCATGAGAAGCACGTAAGGATTCTTCGGTAAGAGGTCCAAGGTATTTTTTAAACTTACCATTAAGGAAACCAACAGTTTCAACTCCGTCAAGAGTTTCGACATGTATAGTATCTTGTGGAGTAACTTCACAAACCCTAAATAGTCCCTTTCTAGTATATTTAAGCCTTTTCTTTTCACTATGGAGCCCATACATAAGTACAAGATCTCCTACCTCGATCTCCTTATCCTTGAGATTTCGATCAAACCACTTTTTTCTTCAGTCCTTTTCTGTTAGCATGTTTTGCAGTGCAACTTGTCTCTTCTCAGTGAGTTGTTCTAAAACAAATAACTGGTCAGCCAATTCATTACCATCAGGCTTTTTCACCTATGGCTACCCTTAAGCTAGGGATCATGAATTCCCAAGGCATTACTACCTCAAGTCCATACACCATCTTAAAAGGCATGAAACCAATTGTAACTTTGTATGATGAGCGATAGGCCCATAAAGCTGCTACTGTGAGCTTAGACTCCCGCGGTCAGTGTGCCGAGCTTCAACAGTATTTGTCAGTATTGAAATAAGAACCTTGTTGGTACTCTCTGCTTGGCCATTTGCCTATGGGGTAATATGGCATTGACTTATGGTGAGCGATCATGAATGTGTTGGTGATATTTTTGTTTACATCATTGATGAAATGCTTACCTTGATCACTCGCTAGCTCAAATGGACATCCAAAGCGTGTAGTGATATTCTCATAGAGAAACTTAACAGTCGCCATGGCATCCACTTTTTGTGAAACTCTTGCTTCAGCTCATTTGGTTACATAATATGTGTGGCAACAATGATGAAGCATGCTTGTGTGCCACATGCAACAGGTTTAATAGGGCCAATGAAATCTAAGCCCCATTTTTTAAAAAGTTGGTTGACTCTGACAAGATGTAGTGGCATCATGTCCTTCTTCTGTGACTTGCACAACATTGGCACTCGTCACATCCCTTGGACAAATAATGCACAATCTTTAAAGAGTGTGGGACACCAGTACCCCGATTGGAGTACTTTTCTTACTGTAACGTCACGTGTGAAGTGTCCACCAGCTACTTCTTGGTGTGCTTGTTCGATGATGTATAAGTATTCATCCTCCCTGGGGCAGCATCTTAGTATGTCATCCTTACCTCGTCTATAAAGAGTTCCATCAATAGGTTGGTAAGGTACACTCTCTTTTATTTAACAACTTTCTTGCTAAATCTTTCCTTAGTTCCTTTCCTTCTAGAAAACCATTAGCTAAAAAGTTAATGATTTTCTCACTCCATTCTGGAATAGTCTCAACCTTGAATAGTGTAGCATCCAGTAACTCGTCACATCAACCCCGATCGGTGCTTTGCTATCAGGTATGTGGGATAGATGATCCGCCATGACATGTTTCTTATCGGGCCTCATAAGTACTATGAAATCAAACTCCAGAAGAATCAATCACCTTGTGATCCTTCCCATGGAGCATGGTTCGTTTACTAGATACAACAAGGCTTGATGGTGGTCAACATAGAAAACAAATTTGTCAGCAATAAGGTAATGCCAAAATTTATTTACAGCATAAACCATTGCTAACCCTTCACGCTCAATGGTGGTGTAATTGATTTCAGCCTCATCTAAGTGATGACTTGCAAAACTAATAGGATAGTCCAATTTGTATTCCCTTGACTGTGCTAGGACACATCCAATTACAAAATTAGAGGCATCAATGTGCACATGAAAGATGAGATCCCAGTTAGGTGTTTGCAAGATTAGAGTATTGGAAAAGGCTTGCTTTAGCACATCGTAAGCTTGTTGACACTCCTTGGTCCATATAAATACAATCAATAGCTTGTACATAGGACAAGCTATTTCTGCATAGAACAGAATAAACCGACGGTAGTAGCCAACATGGCCCATGAATCTTTGGACTCCCTTGTAGTTTGTTGGTGGGGGTAATTCCAATACGACCTTGATTTTGCTCTCATCAATGGAAATTCCATTTTTGGACACTATACGCCCAAGAATAACTCTGTGTTTCACCCAAAATTGGCATTTTAGGTTTTAAGGATATGCGATAAAATTGACACCTTTCAAACACCCTTTTTAGGCATGCTAGGTTCTCTTTCCAAGACGAATGAATGCATAAATTATTCAAGAAAGCTTGGAGAAACTTTCTTAAGAAGTCCTTAAAAGCAGTATTCATAAGCCTTTGGAATGTGGCTGTGGTGCGTTGGTTAGACGAATGATATAACTTTGTAAGCATATACACCATGCTCAGTACAAAAGGCTAGTCTGGCTTCATCCTCAGGTGTGATCGAAATTTGATTATAGCCTGAGTATCCATCCAAAAAGCTATAAACCTCCTGCAACTTATTCAAGCACATGTTCTGAATATGGCAAAGGGTAGTGATCCTTGCGTGTGTGGCAGCATTCACTTTCTTGAGATCAACTCACACCTCAAGTTTTCCATTCTTCTTGGTGGGCACAACCACAATGGGTGAGACCCATTCTAAGTGTTCAATCTCATAGATGAATCCACACTCACCAATGAGTTTATTGATCTCTTCCTTAACAATGCTTGCATATTTGGGATTCATTGGATAGGGTCACTGTAGGATTGGTTTAACTTCGGGTACCATGGGAATGGTGTGTTATACCACTTCTACAAGAACTCCCTTCATATCATGGTATGTCCACACAAAGCATTCCCTATATTCCTTAAGGAGAGCTACAAGTTTAGCCTCCTCGGCTTGATTTAAGTCCTTGACTAGGTAGACAGGCTTAGGATCTTCTCATGGTTTATTAGCCAAGTCTACTTACTTGACCTCTATAGGCCCATCATAGACTCTTCCACTCTAACTTGTGGGGTTATGTTTGGCATTATCAAACACTAACTTGTGTTCCCCTATGGTGTATGACTTGTAATGCTCAAGTGCTGGATGCAAATCAGGCTCATTTTTCTTTCCTTCATCAGTTGCTTTAGTTGAGCCTTAGCCTCTCGTTCCTTCTGTGTGCGAGTTAATGATTTTGTTTCCTTCTAGCTAAGTGACTCAGTTTTGGTTCATCAAAGGCTTCCACCTTAGCTATATCAATTGGGGGTGGTCTACAATACTTAACCTTTTGTAACTCCTCTCCCCAATCATCTTTAAACTTTCGATGTAACCCATGTACTGAAGCCATTGGGAAGTAGTTGTTCTTTCTTGCAGTCTTTTATGATGGTTCACTACATAGTGTTTGTATCCGCCCACTTCGGAGATGCTCCTTGGCGTCTTGAAACAAACTTAACCCCTTTATTCAGATTGGGAATCCATATCAAGCTCATATACTCCTTGCAGTTCTTTAGACGTTGTGGGCTCTATTTTTCTTGTGGTGACTGAGGAGTTGGTGTCACTTTCAATATCTGTTTCAGACCTTTTGTGGGTGACTGAGGAGTTGGTGTCACTTTCAATCTCTGTTTTAGACCTTTCATCACTATTGGTGCTTGAGCTTGAGTCATCCTATGTGTACTCAAGTTCATTATAACCTATCCTTTTGGTATCAGAAGTAGAGCACGAATCATTCGTAGGGCCACAACCTTAGGGAGCTCCTCACCATCAAGTGTAACCCATGTAGATCCTCTAGCTCCCTAACTATCAATTAAAGCCATGTAGATTCTCTAGCTCCCCAACTATCGATTGTATCCAATTTAGATCATCTTTAGGCTCAACAGCTTGTATTTTAACATCTTTGTAGGGTAAGTCTTTCCCTACATTAGTCTCTTCTCTGCAATTATAGTAGTATTACAATGGGACTGAATAAGTCATGGTGTCTGAAGAGTTTTTAAAAACACCTCCACTACCCATAGGATGTACGCAGCCAGTCAAAAGATCAACCCCCCTGATGATGGAATCATCGAATTGGAGGTAGACATGGTTCTTAGACCAGTTATGTACCATCTTTGCTTTTGTCGGGCAACCTAAGATTATTTCATATGATTCTTGTTGTTTGGAAAAGTCCATAACAATGAAGGTATGTTTAATCTGATGTTTGAGAACCTTGATCTTTAAATCTAGTAGCATCATCCCAATACGTTTGGCGACAGCCTCATCAGCCATCTTGACAATGATGTCTAAGACTTCTAGACGTGGCTTGGCCACCTTCTCCCAACATTTCTTGGTGATTAAACTGACTCCCACACCACCATCAAGGACTCCCATTACTATGATTCCCTTGACTGTAATTGGTAGTAGTGCATTAGACTCATCACCTTCAAAATATTATCCCAATTTGTTAAGTGAAATTTTAACCACCCCATAGATTTGGTATTTTCTTCTTCCACTAGGACTACTGATTCGGGTACAACTCGAGGTGTCTCCATTTTATATTGGGGACGTGCCATATGCATGTCAGCAAATGCTGGTAATCCGATATATTGAGTCTCCCATTAAGGAGAGCTCTCATCGCTCCAAACAATTCAAGATCTCCACTCAATCGGGCCATAAAGTCTAACAATTTGGGGATATTTAGTGGTGCATTCATGACCTCCTTTTCATAAGCAAGTGCCGATGAGACTGAAAAATCCATTTTGGAGATGGACTCAGGGTTTTCGTATGGTAGTTGTTGTCCCTTGACCCAATCAGGGATCAAACTATGAGAGGTGGAGGCCTCAGTCTCTTCCATGATGATGCTTGACACATCTAAAGGTTTACAAGTCTCAATAGTAGGCATTAAGGTACTAGGGTGTACAATATCTATGACTCACTTGCTTGGGTCTTGGTTCATGCTCCTCTTGTGTTTTTGTAACTAAATCACTAATTTCTTGGAGTTGCTCAATCTCCTTCTAAGGGTCAGGAGGATAAGAGCCAAGTTTTGTCATGTGTAATCTAGTTTTAGGAATCGCATGTTCCCATGGGGTCTCCTTTACTATGCTCTTGGTTTTGGAGGGTATTTCCCTACCCTGTTCAAAATCGTCCCTTGTGTCCAACGAGTCCGAGCCCTCATCTACGTCCCTAATGAAGACTGGCTCTTAATGTGTTTCAAGAATTTTCTTTTTGGATTTCTTTATTCTCCCATTCTTAAATAACCAACTTTTTTCTCATGTCTTTCTTCTTCTTAGATTCTGTTTCACTGAGGCCATAGATCGTTACTTGAGAACATGTTAGTTTTGGGCTTGTAGTAGCTGGGTGATAGCATTCAGCGGTGTGTGAGTTAGGATCTGCCTTTGAGTTTGATTACTTACCCCAATCATGTTTAGGGGTGTAATGATAGGTCATGTTTGTGGCCTTGTCACCACAATCTTGTTGGGATAGTCCTTAATCTAATGATTTATGCCACAACAGTTACAAGTAGCCGATGGCATGTTTGAGGGTACTGCTTGGTTAAGATAAGAAAACTTCATAGGGAATTCCGAAACTTGATGGAGACGTTGACAATGGTAACATTGAAGAGGCATTAGCCAGCATTAATGTCTCGATCCCTACCCATCGCCGGCAAGTTGGTAAACTGGCTTGACTCCCTCTGCCATCCACTACATAATAGTCTGGATGAAGCTCTGTGGAGTCCTCAGTGACATGTGAGGCACTGTCCAAGTCAACCTTGTAGTATGAACACTCAAAAGGTTCCTTGGAACCTATTTGATTTAATGGTGTAATCTGTAGGGGTGGAGGTTGAGGTCCCAAAATTGGTGGGGTAATGGCACATTTTATGCATTGTAAATCCCCCTTGCAATAGGTTGTTGTGTTGTTTGATCAGTATTAGGTTGAGATGTTGCCGTAGAGGCATTATGGCTCGTGGCTGTGATGGGGCCGGTAAAGCCAACTGTTGAGGCCTAGAAGCATTAGCAAGGGTTTGGAAACATGTGTGGCACTGTGAAGCCTCATGACTCTATAACGTCCACAAAAAGTACAATTCCCTTATAGTGTGCCCTTAGGACTAGACACTCACTAGTCGAATGTCTTTGTCGGCTGATTGAGCACCATTGAAGCTCTCTCCTTACATATGTATGTTTTTGGGGGCTCTATTGGCCTTCATTTCCCCTTGGAGAAATTTTATGCAATGTGTGAAATTCATCTCCGCTGAAGTGTTGCCTTTAGCCCGTGACTTTGAAAGCAATAGATTTAGAATCTGATGCTTTAGATCCTTCGACCATGAGATTATCCTCTAGTTGATGGCATTTCATCCCATGTAGTTATCCCTCTAATGACTAAGCCATTATAGATTGCTTCATGGTTACGCTCGTGGATGAATCTATCCAACAATTGATTATTTGAATAGCGTTCATTCAGAAGGCAACGAGAGTTTAAATGCTTGAGATGGCTAATGAAATCCCTAAGAGATTCCTCTTCTTCCCTCTCGGCTTTGTGTAGCTATGAAGATACACTCCATAAGACTCCACGCACAAATTACTTCAAGGACAATCTCCTAAGAGCGGTGAAGTTCAAGCGTCCCTCGACCCCTGAGAGTTCTATACCAATCCCCAACCTTATTGTCTAATGTTAGACTAAAGGCATTGGTCTTGGAAACCTCATTTCGTTCTCCTAGGGCCTCACACACTTGATCAAATAATTCCAAATGTCTCCTAGGATCACCATCTCCAATGAATTTATAAGTTAGCTTGCTATCTGGGCAGCCTTTCCATGGCTCTGTTGACCACCATCTCGCACAATAGGTGCTATGCTTTCCGCTACTGCTCTTTCTAGGGCCTGTGCAAAAGCAACTGGGTTTGTGGATAGAGCTGGTGCTGGCATAAGAGGAGCAATGATAGGAGTAGGTGGAGGTGCAACATGTGGCATTGATCTAAACCCTGGTGGGGGTAGATGTGCTACATAAGGTATGTGCCCTACTGGTGCCCCAATAGGTGCTTTAGTCATATGGGCATTAGGTGCAGCCAATCTCATAGCAGCACACTCACTCTAGGAAAAATATATTTCATGGGTGCACTAGAATGAGATGTGACCCCTCTAGGAATGCTAATATTGGATATGCTAGGCGCACGATGCTAGGCGCACGGGGCTCCATGTGTAAAGTGGTGTTAGCTACCGTGGTAATCGTGGGCATGTGGCTCAAGGGCAATTCTGCGTCAGTCGCATAGGTGCCATAGTTGGTGTTATGCTTGTCCATTGGATGAGGCAGTGCACTAGTATTGTCTTGGGTGGGGGCAGCTCTAGGATCTAATAAGGTGAAGCTCATGCTAGTCTGCCCTTGAGTCCCTATACTACAACATGGCCTTGTGGGTTAGAAGACATGGTTTGGTCCATGGTATAGCCGAGTGATACTATAAAAGTAGGATCTGCTGGGCTCACAAGAGGTGTTACTATGTCGCTCATTGTGAGCATTCTTGCTTTGGATGTCCCAACTTGTGCCATAGGTCTTTGGATCCTTTCATGTTCAATGACCCTATATATGCAATCGCAGATACCCTTTCTCCTCTATTATGGTCCCAGATATGGATTGAACAATCCCGTCCCAAACAACTAACACCATCAGCTTGGCCCGTGTGGCGAAATCCATAAAAATCTCTATTGAGGTATCATACTCCCAATCATTTGTGAGAGGACATTGATCCATGATTTGCAAGCCTAGCTCTCTTTCCCTAAGAGGTAGACGGAATGTTATTTCTTGTGTCAAGACTATCAAGCACTACCTATGCAGTCTTGGTTTGAGACTCGTTGTTTGGGTGTATTGGACTATTTGGACTGTTAATCATTGTTGTACCAATTGCAAAGTCTCTTCTTTCTTTGCTCTAGCAGCTTGGATAAGTGCCTCTACTGCCTGCACTTCTTCTAATATCCTACCATCGGGCATAAGCACTTGTGCAAGGGATGGTTCAATGGTCACAGCAGAGAGCAGGTGTAATAGGAGCTGTATGGACAGGGATATCAACAATGAATGCTCCTTGCTTGCAATGATGAGAGTACACCAGGTGTCTCTCCGAAGTTAATCTTAACTCCGGAGAGACACCTGGTAAAGGAGTTAACCTTAACTCCTTTATCATATAGTTTGTAAGTCGTAAAGTTTGGTTCAAAGAGGTAGCGATTGAGGCCGAACCTCTGAGGTAGCTAGCTACACGGTCAAAAAGATTGGTCACTAGCTTGACTAGCAATACATGGTTAGGGTTCTCACTTCTTAGGATTGGGGTCCTTCCATTGACTCGAAATCTGATGATGTATCACTGGTCCCTAGTACAGGTCCTTGTACAATACTAAATTGGGTTTCAACCGAAGGTCCTGAGCCCAGAGTACACTGGTATACGTACCTAGCTTGATAGATGCACTATCGTCCATATTGGCCTCTAATACACACCGAGATTGTAGGTGCATGTGATTATAGAGTGTAAGAAGGTCCTACAGATGCCCAGACAAGTTGAAAAATTTTTAAAATTTTTTCGTTTTATTTTTAATTATTTTTTTTCATTTTTTGGATTAGCCAAGTTTTTTCGAAATACGTCTTTTTGTGTTTCTTAACCCGTCTAGCACTAAAAATAGTGTATTTTTTTTCAAGTTAGTCAAGTGCTGCAGCATTGGCTCCCATTAGTTAAGGCTTCTTAACTATGTAAAATTGTGGGTGTCACACAAGTTACGTCAATACGATCGCAAAACAACAGCCTAAAATATATATTAGGCAAGTTTATGCGAGCACTTTCCAAAAAATTTCTATTTTTTCCCCGACCTTTTACCTTTCCCCTTTTACCTTTTCACTTTTCATTTTTTATATATTTTTTTACTTTTACTTTTTACTTTTTTATGTTTTATGTTTACTGTTTATGGTTTCAATTTTGGTTTTATCGAGAAGGAGTTTTCCTAGAATCTTTGACTTGGGATATGCACGCATTAAATGCACAAAACAGACTTTTGAAAATTTTTAGGTGATGGCCTAAAAGCCTACATGCATTAAATGCGGCCAGCCAATCAAGATGCCCCTAAATTAGAGAGATGATTAAGTGTAATTAACTTGCATTAAGTACACTAATGCAAAAAAACACATAAATTTGTGTTTACCAAATCCTCCCCTAATTTTTGTTATTATCTCAATTTCTTCACGTAAGGAGTCAAAATTGGGATAAAAACTATGCTAGGAAACCGATTTTATGATCTATTTCACCCAATTCTTTCAATTTAATACTCAATTGACTATTTTTTCATTTCAAAATTCAAAAATGCAAAAAACCAAAAAACACAAAAATCACAAATTAGACTTGTAAATGAAATGTGGGTAAAGAATTAACCCAAATGCACAAATTGCATAAATTACAAGAAATGAAAAATAAATAAAAATTGAGAAACATGTAGGAATTACAAAAATTGAACAATATGCAGAAATTGCATAAATCAACAACAATGCCACAAAATGGACACATTTTTAGCAATTCATTTCTACCCTTCTTGAAAAAACAGAAAACAGAATCATAACAGAATTCTTTCATACACACACACACACACACACATTCAAAATGCATTGTGGCTATGTAGTAGGGCTATTCCTCGACAGCAGGCAACACCATTTTATGGGAAGCCCTTGCACCATAAAAAGAGTGCAGGAACTAGCCAAGGTTGTGGGGCTTTGCCAAACCACACTCAGGAGCATAAAACATCTCAAACCAAGAAGATAATCTTCCATAACCTAGCTCACAATTGCATAAGCAAGATATATCACTCACCTCGTGAATGCTTGTGCTCGGATTCTCGTAGGAGACGGTGTTGCCGCATAGCCACACCCCAAGCTCCACTCCAACGTTGTTGCCGCACTACTCCAATGGAAGCTTGACCCTCCTCTCACTCAATCTCCCTCTCTCACATGCACTCACACATACACAATGAGCATATAGTAGCTCTAATTGAATTAGAAAAGCAAGCAAGACACACAAGAGAGTAAGAGAGTAGAGAAGAAGAGCACTCTATTAGTTGCATAAGAGAATGAATAGTGAGAATACAAAATGACTCTTATCTTGGCTCCCAGCCTTCACACCTTGGGCAGTCATACTTAAAAATTAGGTCCATGGCTGTCTAGGTATGCCTAGGCTTGTGCAAACACTTACTCTAAGAATTCAATCTCCATAATTAATCCCGTGGCACGCAAGCGACGATTGCACATGTAAAATATACAATGTTAGCATTTTTAATGTCAACGTGATGGTTGCCAATGGATGGCATCGACACTCGAGAGGTTTCCAATGACGGTTAACAATGTGTATAACCTTCTTCTTTAAAAGATCCTAGAGATATTCATAGATGATCTTTGCATGTAGCACTACTTGAAGTGAAAAGAGCATCTTGCTTGTCCGAGGCAAGTTTTTGAGAGGTATAGACTCTACCACATCTTGTTAAACCCACTCAAATGCCAATTTTTGGCTAAGCATGGAGTCATGCTTGGACACCTTGTTTCCAAGAATGGAGTCATCCTTGGACACCTTGTTTCCAAGAATGTACTCTCCACATATGAGAAAAAGATTCATGTGATCTTGGAATTATTGCCACTCACCACTAGGGGATGTAGAAATTTACTAGATATATCGAGTACTACTACAGAAGATTCATCTTCTTGTATGCCATATATAGGATGCTAATTGTCTTCACATGGACAAATAAATGTCAATGGTCATACAAAAAGCCAAATAATGCATTAGCAAGCGAAACATCTTCAGATCCCCCAACTAGAATCATGTGCATATTGATACATCAGCATTCGCTATTAGATGCACGTTAGCATAGCTGAGGGAGAACAACATAAACTTCCCTGTGAACTTTGCTAGCCATCAACTCGATGACACATAATTACACTACCACATAGAATGGTGTATGCTATAAAGAAGTACATGGATTATCTCCTGGCTCGACTATATTTGTTTTCTTTGTCGACCACCAAGCCTTACTGTATTTGGTGAATAAGCCTTGTGGGTTGTAACTAATTCTTTTGGAATTTAATTTCACTCTATCATACTGAGAAAAGGGTCCCTGTACGTTCATACGGATCATCACCTTTCTAGAACTCGAATGGAGAAGCCCTCTACGAGTGGAGGATAATCTCCCGATGCTCCTTTGTTCCGTGTTATAACCATTCACTAAAATGGAATGAAGACATCACCCACTTATTGGCTAGTGGATTCCTAGTAAACTATCCCATCAAGAAGCACATGACCAAACGCCTCATCAAAAATGCCGCCCCTTGTTAGTTTGATAGTGGGAATGTTTATAAGAAGGGTCCAGGTGGCATCATATGGAAATTACGCAGTTGATTCTTGAGAAGAGCAAGCCCACTAGCCAAATGCAAGCTCAATAAAGTCAAGGCTAAGATAGAGAAGGAAGCTAAAATCAAAGAGCTTGCGATCCTCAAGAAGAAGATCTAAGCAAGTGTGCCCAAATAATTTAAGTTATACAACATTGGGGAAGGAGAGTGGTACATAACAAGAAGGCTTGTAGAAGCTTAGGCATGGAGAGCCTGATGCCTCATTCGTTGTGACGACCTCGCGCCAAGGTGAAAGAAGTAAACCTTGTTGGCCCTAATGAAGAACCTAAGCTTATATTTATTGCTAGAAAGATTCCAAGATGTTTTTACTTGGAAGTGCATCCACATGAAGGGAATTTCTCCAGAAAGTGGTGAAACACACCATCCCTGTCTATGAAGATACAAAACCATCCAAAATAGAAAGCTTACCACATGAATCCCAAGTATAAACAAATGGTCAGAGAGAAGCTAGACAAGCTCATTGACACAAGATTTGTGTATGAGAGTGAGCGTGCAGAGTGGTTTTCACCATACCCATGTAGAATGGAAAGCTCAGTGTGTGTGTTAAAAAAGGTTAATGCCTCCATAATGTGCAATCACTATTTCTTGCCTTACACAGTACCCAAGAAGAATGAAAAGCTTAGAGTCTGCGTTAAAAAAGGTTAATGCCGCCATAGTGTGTAATCACTATTCCCTTGCCTTACATGAACCATATGTTGGAGCATGTCGTTGAAGTAGAAGCCTTACAACTTCTTGTATGGCTTCTCATGCTACAACAAGGTGATAATCGATTTAGCTAATCAATACAAAATAATATTTGCTACAAAGTAGGGGACCTAAGATCATTGTGTGCCATTCGGCTTGAGACCAATTCTCTCACCACCTTCCAACACTTCATATGTATATAGCCTTCAAGGATCTCCTTCAAAAGGCCGTAAAGATATTCATCGATAATGGCTTCTAATACACAACTGAAGGCATTAGAAAGTGCATCCATCTTCTTGTATGCCATATATGTAAAACATTTGTATAAGCTACTAATTATCTTCGAATGGACAACTAAAGAAATATTAGCAAAAGTGCACCCATCTTGAGGTTCCCCCCAATTGGGATCTAATTTTTGATGTGCATATCGAAGCTTTAGCATTTGCTATTAGATGCATGTTAGCATAACTTGGGAAACACAACATGGACTTCCTTGACCTTTATTACTTATTATTTATTTTATTTCTAATTATCATTATTATTATGAATGACAAAAAAACACCCGAGCCAAAATGTACCTATGTGTCCCACCGCCCCCGCCCTCGTTCACACCAGGCCCATCCGCCCAATTCAGAGATCGTGCCATGTGCCCGCCCACCTTTGCTCTATGCAACCCTAGCAAGCAAGGCGCAACACAGGTGACGCCAAAGCTAGATCCCCCCCCCAAGTTGGCCATGGCGTAGCACCAGACGATGCAATCGAGAGCACACAAGCATAGGAGCAAAGAAAAGCGTAAGGAGGAAGGAGAGGCGAAGGAAAGAAGCAGTGGGCTTGAAGGAGAAAGAGGAAGGCCCGAGTCGTAAAAGCGATCTCTTACTTTGAAAGTGGGTCTATCCATAAGTAATTCCTTTCATAGAGTCTTTGTTTATTTCCCTCGAAAGGTGCAAGCATATCCTTAATGCTGCCATTCTATGAGATAACCCAACCTCACACGTACATCTTGTAAAAATAGGCACTCACAATAGCTAACACATGTACCAAGCCTCATCATCGATAGCCATCCAGGTACATCTCTTGGGATGCACGAGGACTACATGGACAAAAGCTTGGTCCATGGTACGACCCATCATCACCTAGATTCCCTTTAAATAATGGTGCAGGAACCTCCAAAGATCTATAAAGTATGTTAACCACTCCGATTAACATGGTTTCACCAGTTTGTTCTATTGTAATGCACTTCACCATGGGTGGTTGTACACTGAGGATCCTCACTTTGGATCATCTTCCAAGTTTTTTAAAAGCAAAAAAAATTCATTTTTTAAAAACTAAAACTCACTAATCTCACCCACTTGGCAAAGGATTTTGACATTGAGCTCTTCTAATGAAACATCACTCTTAGTCATGCACTTAAACATATTGTCCGATAGAAAATCAAAAATTTTAAACGCCAAATTTCCTACGTTACAAATATAGTATATATGGCATGTCTAAAACTTAGACAAGTAGACAGTACGACTATGAAATGTTAATAACTTCTTTGTTTTAACTCCAATTCCATCCCCACTTCGCACAAGGAAGGCATGCAATGGAGATCTTAACTTGATTTATTGAGTAATTGTTACATGCAATTTCTGTTTTAAATTAATCATTATATATTCTAAAAGTATACAAAAAGGATATTATGTATTTTTAATTGCTTGAATGATCCAAGGATAGACAATTATGAGGACAATGTGCCCATATGGTCAAATTTCATTGTTAACGGTCAGATTTTTTGAGATCTCCAATAGAAATTTACATCAAAGTCTTAAAGCAGCTAAACATAATTAGTAAATTAATTATAAAAAATCATTTTATGTAATTATGCAATAATTTTATATGAGCAAGTAGTGCTAATCAAGGTGAATCTATAGAAAAAAATTTGATTTAATTTGAGTAAGAAAATATCTTTTTATCTATTTTATGTGAAAATAGCTCTACTCAAGTACTTTCTTCCTTTCCAAGTCTATACCCAAGTCTAACTGGGCTTTGTAAAGTAAGTTGGGTAATGTACCAAACCTAGGTGGAGACCCCTAAGGTGGCCATGCATGTATCCACATGTCTAACATGTCACCTACACATGGCCTTCATTCCATCGCAGCGTGCCACCTCAATGTGCCACCTCATCATTGATGACTTGGCATGCCACCTCACTATCTCATTATTAATGACATGAAATGCCACCTCATCAAATGCCATGTCACATGGATTAACACATCATCAAGAAGAGAGAACTGCCACCTCATCTTGAGTTGCTGCCACTTATCACACGCGTATGCCACATTAGCAATCAACCATGCCATATCATCAACAATTTGAGTTCCCATGTCATCTTAAAAATGCAAGTTGATCTCAACCAATATGGGACAAAGGTGCCAAGAGAGTCATGTGGAGGTCATTGCGAAAAAGATCCCTTGATCCCAACCCCTCATGAAAACAGTGCACATTGCATGCATAGATCAAGAAGGCCCTTGGATTTGAGCCCATGCGACCATACGAGTGAATAATATCTCCCCATATAGTAGTACAAATGCACTGAGTGTCATATATATGAGTGCTGTCAATAGCCTCTGTGCATTTGGCTCTCCACATCTGCAATTGTAATGCTAGCAATGAGCTCATAACAAGTAGTATCAATCCTCTGCACAGGAGGTCTATATTGGATATGAGGAATATCTGTAGCATGCAACATTGGGCCACCCTCGCATGTCATTATGGCAATGTCCTAATCCCAGCCCTCAAAAAATATTTGTGATTCAGACGGAGTGAGCCAAGCAATACAACCCCAAGTAACATGAATGGTCTCTCTTCTCAATCTCCACATAAGCTGCACTATAGAGCCCCAAATCCTCTGGGCAGCTCCATACCCCCAAGTACAATGTTACACTCTCTCAAAAACTACTTAGCATCTCAAGGCAAGCAAGGTCTACTCCAAAAATAGCCCTCTATTGATTAGTGGGAAGGCCACCATGTAAGAATAACAAAAGAAGTGAGATTTGGCTCCTCATCATCACCTCCCATGCATGGGTGCATCTATTCATGGTTTCACATACATGTAAAATAATATATATTTAATTTTTAGATAATCCATGCATATGTGTGTAAAACTCTTACGATATTTATTTTTTAAAAATAAAAATATACATCAATAAAAAAATATATTATTTCACCTATATGATTTTTAAAAAATTAGCTATATTTGTTGATTTATCATAAATATATATATATTGCTATGTTTTATTAATTTTAATAAATAAATAAAATTTATAAATTAAATAACAGATCATGGAAAGCATAGAGGCCTTGAGCCTAGCTTTATTTTGAGACCTTAAAGCTTATGAGAAGACTTGACGCTTTCAAGAGCTTCAAAGAAAAAGCGATAACGTTTTTACGAATCTACAATGTTTTTTTTGTTGTGATGTTTTGAAATTTTAATAAAGTTATAAGGTTTAAACCTTAGCTCAAGTTTTTTTTTTTTGGGTAAGAAGGAGACTTCTATTAAGTATGAATAAAACTTTCAAATCACGACGGTTGAAAGTAGAAGCAAAACAAAACCTGGGTGTCATATCAGATATCTTCATTGGGATCCTAGTGAGTGGAAGTGGATTGATGCAATGAAGAGTAAGCCTCTTTTCAACTACACTATCTGTAATGCTAGGCTCCTTTTACTTGGGCAGATTCAAAGGGCTCCTACTCCCATGCCGCAAGCTATAACATCAGCCCTTGATTTAAAAGAGACTTTGGCACTCATATAGAATGATACAACCAGCACCAAGATTCGCAAGTCACAATATCAGGCAAAGGGAGCGGCTAATTGCTCTCACTCAATAAAGTGTAGCGCTAGGAATAATCTCTAGCATGTCACATTTCAACAATCTACATCTTGGTTAGATAGAATAAAAAACACGATCTCCCTCCTCATCCAAATCTAGTAAGGCTAACACTTGTTAACGGCACTCCTCTCCTAGAGAAAACTCCCAACCACCTCGGATGATGTTGATTGTGAAATGTGCCAGTAATCCACTCATGAGTTATATGCATCAATTTGATCGGTTTATCTAAGACTCCCTTTGAGGTGCTGAGTAGATACAAGTTTCCGATCCATAGGGAGACTTTCAAAAGTTCTTTGAGTAATAATTGTCGATGCACATATCTTACAACTGTTCACAAGGTTTTAAAACTTGCATTTATACAAACCCCTCCACTAGAGGCAATTCTTAAGCCCGATGTGCTTGTTGAATGCATATGATGTCTTTTGTCGCAACTTGGGGTTTGTAAACAAGCCGAAGATGTCTTTGTGGTCAACAAACAAATGTACCATTCCTTTAAGTGGGTAGTATGAATATGCTTCTAAGTCCATACATGTACTCTTCCCATAAGAAGCATTGTTCCTTGGATAGGTGGTTGTGTAGTCTTCTCATGGATTGATATGAATACTCTTTTCATGAAAACATGTGTACTCTTTCTTTGATACATTAGTTCACACACTCTTCTCATGTGACATATGGACCCTTCTTTTGCAAGATCACTTTATTTATTAGGCCAACGCACATACTTTTCACACGAATTATCAACGTATTTGTGCCTTAGGATACACGTATCCATACCTTGATAGATGGGTATTCATACTCTTTTAGTGGATTGATTCAGGTACTTTATCTCCAATAGATGTACCGTTTTTGAGATAGAATACTCCCCTATTTCTTTGATAGGTCATCATGTGTAATTTCTTCATGGATAAAAAACACTACTCTCTTTGTAAGGGAACATGTAACCTTACCTTGATAGTCACTAAACGTATTCCTATGGACGGGTATGCATACTATCCTCTTGCAACAAATATATGTATCCTTCTCTTAGGACACAAGTACTCTCCTTTTAATTGCTTAATACAGTTACTCTAACCTTGAGACACGTACCTTTATTATGTTTGGTTGATACAATTACTCTTCCCAATGGAGACACATTTTCTTCTTTTGATAAGTACTATTATCACCAACCAGTATGTGAAGTAGGGTTTCGGCACATGCACTATTCTCATCAACCAGTATGTGAACTTGGGAAGATAGGCTTGGGTGACAAAAAGAACAAGTCAAAATAAGCTTTTAAAAAAACCAATCCTCCACTTGAAAACCATTATAACTTAGCTATGATCAAGGTTAGCAAAATACTTGATTTAACTTAGCTATGAACAAGGTTAGCAAGATACTTTATTACCAAGCTTACATGAAGTCACAAAAATCAATTTACAAACCATGGTTGTGGTAGACCTCTTGGGGCAACTTTGCATATTCTCTAGGTTGGTAGGGAGACCCTATGCCCCACACTGCTGGCCGGGAGGAGGTTTCAAAGCCTTACCAAGGTGCAGAGATTGGATTTCACGCGGCATTTGAAAGGCTCTAACCGGAGGATTGCACAGATTGATGCAGCCATTCCCAACCATTGGATTACTGGATCTTTTTTGGAAATGATGTACCGATCTTTTTTTCTGTACGGGATGGATGGTAGCTAGAGAGATGTTATGTGCAAGACCTTATTGAGGGCCCCCAGATTCGTCCAATCAGAGTTGTTGGCAGGTTAGGGAAGCACGTCTTTGTTGACCCCCCCCCCCCCTCCCAGGGATGACCACAGAGAGTGTTAGCCTTTGGTTGTTTGGTGGCTGCCCTATCAGACATTTACATTGGGACCCCCGTGAGTGGGAGTGGAAGGATGCTTGTAACCCTTTGAAAAGCATGCCTTTTTTCAGTTATACAGTGCGGAATGTCAAACATCTTATCTTGGGACACATTCAGAGTGTCCCTACTCTTAGACCCCATTGAGAGTCTTATGGCATTTCGATTGACATTCAGAGGGTATTTTGGCGGAGATTGTCGCATTCTTATAGGAAGCCACATATTTCCTCCTTTATCTAGGTTTCCCTTCATGGTGGTCTGGCCACCAATCAGTGGAGGTCTGTTGCTTGCCCAACATGCCCTAGATGTGCAAGAGTTTCGGAGTCAATTTACCATTGTTAATGGGAATGCACAGAAGCACAGAGGGGTTGGTCTACGATTGCACACCTCTTTGGTGGGATTAAGAGGGATGCGATCATTTCTTTTGGTTCTATCATTTGGTTGACACAATCTGGGCCTCAGCTGAGGTTCGAGGGGACTGACAGGAGCTTGGCCATTATGGTTAGGCAAGGAGTTGCTCGGCAGTGCTGTCATTAGGATTTGCCACTCACACACTTTATTCCTCCGGCACAGAGGTTAGACAATTCTTGGGAGATTATTGCTAGCATCTCAGCCTGGAATATCTAGAAGGCTAGATGCACCGAGGCCATTGAGGGTACTCCCGTTCTTGTTTCTCAGTGTCTTTGTCATGGCCCTGTGAAAATGGAACAATACAAGTGTGGGCATGGTGGTTGCAGAGTCAGAATATTTTATGATTCACATGGGGGGTGCCCGGACAGAGTTTAAGATGTGTGGACATCCCTAGATGTGAAGGGGGGAACTAGAAACATTAAACTTTAATGTTTATTAAAGTTTGCCCCTAGGCCTTAGTGGCCCTAGGGACTTATTAAAGTTTGGGGCCCTAGGGATTATTTTGGGGAGGAGGGCCACTCCACTTTTGGAGTAGTGCTTCTCTCTCCTCCCCCTCTCTCTAGCTTTTGGAAAAGGAGTCGTGGAGGAGCCTTCATGCGCATGTACACAAGCGTGGAGAAGTGGAAGAGCAAGTGGACTGCAGATTTTGGAGTGCTGCTGCTGTTTTTCTGAGTGTAAATCAGCCGTACAGATCTGTGCAAGTACACTCTCTCTCTCTCTCTCTCTCTCTGGTACAGGCTGTGGGTCTTCTTCTCTGCTGGACTGGCTGCGCACAGGTCCTGAACAGGCTGTGCAGACAAGTTTTCAGCAAGTACAGTACTGTACGGCTGTCGTATAGTGTACGGACAGCCAGGTACAGCAAGTATAGTTGCTGCAGGCGGTGCAGACAGTTGCTGGACAGGCCTGGTTACACAGATTCAGGCGACCAGAATCAGGACAGCAGGCTGCTTGTGCAAGTACAACTCTTGGCACGTATCCCGAGGTGGTACAGACGGGTACAGTGTTGTTTTTCAGATCTGTACTTTCAAAGACAGCATAGGAGTGAACACCAAGAGGAGGGTACAGACAAGTACATGCACATATGTGAAGCAGGGTTGTGGATACAAGTGCCTGCAAGTACAGATTGGTACCGTTGCTTCCTCCAGTGCTGTTTCACGAGCTGAATTTGGTAAGCTCCGTTTCTGTTCATCTATCTCTCTTTCTACTGCTTGATGTCTGTTGCAGATATGAGTTATCTGGCCCCTTGTGAGAGGAGGGGTATGGCAGATTGACAAGGGTTGAGACAAAGTTTGGACGGCATATGTATGTATGAGCTGAGATGATGTATCATGCACTTGAGTTATGCCAGATGTATGCCCATGGCTGGCCTGCTTAGTGGTCTTGGCTGATCACAGGGAGGCACAGTGTGTTATTGTGGAACACAGATCTGTGTGCATAGATCCTCTGTGCTATGAGGGATTGTGGGCCGTCAGATTGGACATACAGGTGTAAACTCTTGGCTGATTTTTGTTGTACTCGGCCATTCATATTATATTAATTGAATAAAGAAATACCGCAAGGGGCGCCAAGCTTTGGGGCCAACAGGTGTCGCTGTGTTTTCAGATTTGGGCACTCTAGCTCCAATCTGCTTTGTTTTCACATCTAGACTACAAGTGGACGGGTGATTGCTAATCTACCGCACTCTGGTTTTTATCAGAGGCCGGTTTCAAGGTTCCATTGCCGGGACCAATCATCAACTTTCTGAAGGGGGTGAGCTCGTGGTTGCTTTGAAGAAAGCCATCGCTGAAAATTCAGCAAACATGTCTGATACAGAGGATGAGTACTTCTATCATGAAGAAGAAGAGCAAGAGACTTCTCTTGAGAGAGATGTATCTGAGGATATTTTTGCAGGAGAAGAGGCTGCAGATGTTGAGCCTTATGAGGATGTAACACACCCAGAAGATGTGCATGGTAAAGAGGATGATGATGCTCGGTTCAAAGATCGCTTGGCTAGTGTTATGGATACTTTTATGCAGCTCACACAGAGCGAGAGATTTGCTGAATTTATGAGATCTCGCACAGAGCCCCAGAAAAAGAAGAAGAAGGTCCGTTCGAAGAATCTTCCTCAGGGTCATAGTGGTGCCATCCCACAGGAACCATCTTTTGGCCAGTTTCCGAATATGCAGCATGCTTATGGTGCAAACTCTCAGAGTTCTTCTATGGACAGCCAACCTATTCCTCAGCAGAATATGCATCCAGGTTATTTTGGTGGAGGTTCGATGTTCCAATCCATGACTGGGGGTTACCCTCAGGGAGGCATGGGTATGTATGGGCCTTTTGGAGCCAATTTTCAGCCTGGCGTGCAAGGGAATATGTATGGTGGTATGCAGTCCGGTATGCAAGGAAATATGTTTGGAGGCATGCAACCTGGGATGCAAGGCAATATGTTTGGTGGCATGCAGCCAGGTATGCATAATGGAATGTATGGAAACATGGCTAGAATGTATGGTATGCCTGGCATGGGAATGGGAAATGTTGACCCAATGATGGGTATGAATGTTGGGGGCAGCAATCTTGCGAAGCCACTTCCATATGACAATCTAACGCCTATGGGAAAGGCGAAGGATTACAAGGAAGGGGGAGCTGCAGTGAAGTTTGACACTTTCAGTGGGGCCAAGGATAAACTTAAAGCACTTACCTTTTTATAGCAGTTTGATGCTTCTTTTTCTGGTGGGAATTACACAGAGTCCTCTAAGGTGAGGAAAGCTGCCACTTTTCTCAAGGGCAATGCTTTGCAGTGGTGGTCTACTCTTCTTTTGCAGCAAGAAAGCTGAAAAGTTTGGGCATGCTTCTCGTGATGCTAAAGGGTCTTCAGAGACAAACTATAAGAAGTTGCCAATGCCCAAGAGGACTTCTAAGGAAAGACAGGCTTTGAGAGATGCTCAAAAGTGTTTTTACTGTACTGAAGAGGGGCATATGTCATTCAATTGTCCCAAAAGAAAGTCCCAAAAGGATCCTGACAATAAAGGAGAGCCCAAGCCAAAGAAACCAAAGCCTTCTGCAGGCTTAGTTCCTGATCTTGTGGGGGAGCAGCTAGGTGGTGAAGCTACAGAGTTGTGCAGGGCATGGGGCAAAGTGAGAGATCAGAATGCTTTGATCTTCTTTGACATAGGTGCTAGAGCCAACTTCATTTCACCAGATTTGGCTGGCCGATTGGGGATTCGCGCAGAGGAGATGGAGCCGTTACATGAGGCAAATATGGCTTGTCCAGGGTATGCAGAACCCGTTACTCCTATCATTGGGAAGCTTCGGCTTCATTTGCACGGTTATGTGGACAGCGAGGAGTTCTTCATCATGCCTTTGGATGGCTGTGATGTTTTGTTGGGGATGCCATGGTGCCACAGGGTACATGCGGTGGTGGATACTTACAATAGGAAAATTACTCTGACTCATAGAGAGAAAGAGCATGTATTGGATGTAAAACTCAAAGGGGAATCTGTCCCTATTGTATCCGCTTCGGCGATTTCATCAGTAATGAAAAAGCATCTTTCCGCGTACTTGATTTATGTAAAGGATGCACAGGATGATGAGTCTAACTCTAATTTGTCAATGTTAGATAAAGACAGGACTGATTTCTTATGTGGGTTTCAAGACTGTTTTTCCGAGTCAGTGCCAGGAGAATTACCTCCTGAGAGGCCAGAAGATCATGCCATAGATCTGATTCCTGGTAGTACTCAACCGAATAGACCGCCGTACCGTGTTAGTGCAGCCCAACAGGAAGAGATTATGAGTCGGGTGTAGGAGCTTTTGAATAAAGGGTTGATACAGCCTAGCTCATCACCCTTTTGCTCACCTGTGCTCTTGGTGCAGAAGAAGGATCGTTCTTGGCGCATGTGTATTGATTACAGGGCGCTGAACAAGAATACCATCAAGAATCGATTCCCCATACTGAGGATCGATGACATCTTGGACCGCGTACAGGGCTCCACAGTTTTTAGTCGTATTGACTTGAAAAGCGGGTATCATCAGATACGCATTAGACCCGAGGATGTGCATAAGACAGCATTCCGAACCACGTTTGGATTGTATGAGTTCTTGGTTATGCCCTTTGGTTTGACAAATGCGCCTGCCACATTTAACAGAATGATGGACAAGATTTTCAGACCTCATAGAGAGTTTGTGGGCACATTCTTTGATGATATGATTGTGCATTCACAAACTGAGGAAGAGCATAGAAGGCATTTGGCCATTGTGTTTGCAGAACTCAGAAACCATAGGTTGGTGGTTAATGGCAACAAGAGTGAGTTCTTTTTGCAGGAGATACATTTCTTGGGGCATATTGTGTCTGGTCATGGAGTCCGTATGGATCCCGCAAAGGTGGAAGCAATACTTAATTGGCCAGCTTTGAGGACCGTGCATGATGTACGCAGCTTTCTAGGATTGTGTTCCTATTACAGGCGGTACATAGGGCACTTTGCTGAAATTGCTTCGCCTCTTCATGCTTTGACGAAGAAAGCAACTCCGTTTAGATGGGCTGATCGGGAAATTACAGCATTCGAAAAGCTCAAAGAAAAGCTTACTTCGGACCCAGTATTGGTGTTACCGGACCTCCGAAAGGCTTTTGTTGTCCAGTGTGATGCATGTGGAAGTAGCATTGGTGCAGTTCTCATGCAAGAGGGACATGTGATAGCCTATGAGAGTAGAGTTTTGCAAGATGCCGAGAAGCATTTACAGGTGTATGAGAAAGAGATGTTGGCTGTAATTCACGCTCTTTCTACATGGAAACACTACTTGCTTGGGGCTGATTTCACTGTACAGACAGATCATCAGACCTTGCGTTATTTCCTCACGCAGACTAAGCTTTCAGAGAAGCATATGCGTTGGGCAAACTTTTTGTCAATGTTTCACTTTCAGATTGTGCATGTGGAAGGCAAAAAGAATGTAGTGGTAGATGCTTTGTCACGCAAGCCACAGGTCTCTGCAGTTTCACTTGCTTATCATCATGAGCTTGATGAAATGAAAGAGCAGTATGCCCATGATGAGGACTTTGAAAGGTTATATGATCAGATGTCTGAGGGTCAGCGGCATGAGCATTATACTCTCAGAGATGGGTTTTTATTGATGCATGGCAGACTGTGTGTTACCAGGCCATTGCGACTCAAGGTTATGATTGAAAGTCATGCTCCACCGTATGCAGGTCATAGAGGTATTGACGCCACGGTCAAAGCAGTGGAGACTTTCTTTTATTGGCCAACCTTGAGAAGAGATGCTGATGCCTTTGTGAGGCAATGCATCGTATGTCAGAAGGTAAAGTTTGACCATCAGAAGACACCAGGGTTATTACAGCCTTTACCTATTCCGGATAGACCTTGGGAGAGCATTGCCATGGATTTTGTATTTGATCTTCCACGGACACAAACGGGAAATGATGGCATTTGGACTATCATATGCAGGTTCAGTAAGCAGGCACATTTCATTCCCGTGCGGAAGACAATTAAAGTGGATCATATGGTGAAGTTGTTCATGGCGAACATCTTCAAGTATCATGGCTTGCCTACGTCTATCATTAGTGACCGTGATCCACGGATGACGAGTTTGTTTTGGAGAGGGTTGTTCGACAACATGGGTACAACTCTCAAGTTTTCATTGTCATTTCATCCACAGACAGATGGTCAGTCAGAAGAGGCTAACTCTACAGTGTTAGATCTTCTCAAGTGTTATGTGTTAGAGCACAAGCAACAATGGGAAAAGTATCTTCCTTTGGTGGAGTTTGCATATAATAACACTGTACATAGCTCGACAGGCAAGGCGCCTTTTGAGATTGTAGGAGGAGGGAAGAAGGTTCCACCCATTTTGCATACAAAGGATAAGATCTTTGAGGCTGATCAGTATGTGGAGAGCTTGGATGAAGCTTATCGGAGAGTTAAGTTGGCCCTCCAGAAAACTCAGCAGAAGCAAAAGAAAGCCGCAGACCGTCACAGACGTGATTTACAGTTTGCATTGGGTGATTGGGTTCTTTTGCGCTTTGAAAAGGCTAGACTCAAGAAGATGAAGGGTAAAGAGCGCTTATTCCCTTAAGTTGAGCATGCGATATTATGGGCCTTTTCAGGTTTTGGAAAAGATTGGTGAGGTAACCTATCGATTGAAGTTACCAGATCACTGGAGAATTCACAATGCTTTTCACGTGAGTCTTCTTAGATCTTTCCGTGGGGATGTACCTGACGATGTATCAGATGAGGCTCAGCCGGAAGTTGAGGAACTTGATGAGGTTCTGATTCCAGAGCAGATACTGGCAAATAAAGAAAGGAAGGTACGAGGTAAAGTTTCCCGTCGCTATATTGTGAAGTTCAAGAACTATTCACCGATGGATGTGAAGTGGATGGAGGAAGGTGACTTAACAGATTCACCTCACGTTTTGCAGCTTTATCTCGTTGCCTTTGAGTTAGAGCCGACTCTTATTGTGGCTCATTCAGGTTCAACAGAGCATGGGTCTGGAGCATTACCTGATGCTCAAGCGGGGGGTAGCACCTCCACTCCCTTGATACAGACAGGCTCAGATGACATCTAGAGGTCGCTTGGTGCAGTTTTTATCTCACCCGAAGGTACTGAGGCTGACAGTACATCTGTTTATGGGACTTCTATGACATATGTGTACTAGTCACATGAGATTTTTGTGGATATGTATGGTTCATAGTGGTATACAACTTGGACTATTACTATGCCATTGGTTTGCAGTGAATGATGTTACATGGCTTAGAGAGATTGGGACGTTGATCTTGCCATACTGTATATTTCACTTTGGATATTTTGATGCATCACCAGAATGCAATCGAGGACGCTTGCCATTTTTCAAGAGGGGGGTATGTCATGGCCCTGTGAAAATGGAACAGTACAAGTGTGGGCATGGTGGTTGCAGAGTCAGAATATTTTATGATTCACATGGGGGGTGCCCGGACAGAGTTTAAGATGTGTGGACATCCCTAGATGTGAAGGGGGGAACTAGAAACATTAAACTTTAATGTTTATTAAAGTTTGCCCCTAGGCCTTAGTGGCCCTAGGGACTTATTAAAGTTTGGGGCCCTAGGGATTATTTTGGGGAGGAGGGCCACTCCACTTTTGGAGTAGTGCTTCTCTCTCCTCCCCCTCTCTCTAGCTTTTGGAAAAGGAGTCGTGGAGGAGCCTTCATGCGCATGTACACAAGCGTGGAGAAGTGGAAGAGCAAGTGGACTGCAGATTTTGGAGTGCTGCTGCTGTTTTTCTGAGTGTAAATCAGCCGTACAGATCTGTGCAAGTACACTCTCTCTCTCTCTCTCTCTCTCTGGTACAGGCTGTGGGTCTTCTTCTCTGCTGGACTGGCTGCGCACAGGTCCTGAACAGGCTGTGCAGACAAGTTTTCAGCAAGTACAGTACTGTACGGCTGTCGTATAGTGTACGGACAGCCAGGTACAGCAAGTACAGTTGCTGCAGGCGGTGCAGACAGTTGCTGGACAGGCCTGGTTACACAGATTCAGGCGACCAGAATCAGGACAGCAGGCTGCTTGTGCAAGTACAACTCTTGGCACGTATCCCGAGGTGGTACAGACGGGTACAGTGTTGTTTTTCAGATCTGTACTTTCAAAGACAGCATAGGAGTGAACACCAGGAGGAGGGTACAGACAAGTACATGCACATATGTGAAGCAGGGTTGTGGATACAAGTGCCTGCAAGTACAGATTGGTACCGTTGCTTCCTCCAGTGCTGTTTCACGAGCTGAATTTGGTAAGCTCCGTTTCTGTTCATCTATCTCTCTTTCTACTGCTTGATGTCTGTTGCAGATATGAGTTATCTGGCCCCTTGTGAGAGGAGGGGTATGGCAGATTGACAAGGGTTGAGACAGAGTTTGGACGGCATATGTATGTATGAGCTGAGATGATGCATCATGCACTTGAGTTATGCCAGATGTATGCCCATGGCTGGCCTGCTTAGTGGTCTTGGCTGATCACAGGGAGGCACAGTGTGTTATTGTGGAACACAGATCTGTGTGCATAGATCCTCTGTGCTAAGAGGGATTGTGGGCCGTCAGATTGGACATACAGGTGTAAACTCTTGGCTGATTTTTGTGTTGTACTCGGCCATTCATATTATATTAATTGAATAAAGAAATACCGCAAGGGGCGCCAAGCTTTGGGGCCAACAGGTGTCGCTGTGTTTTCAGATTTGGGCACTCTAGCTCCAATCTGCTTTGTTTTCACATCTAGACTACAAGTGGACGGGTGATTGCTAATCTACCGCACTCTGGTTTCTATCAGAGGCCGGTTACAGTCTTTGCAGGATTTGGAGTGATATTATTCACACCATTATGGCTACCTGGGCCAGAATCCAAGGATCTTCGAGAGCTACGGAGAGGAAGCACGCCCAATTTATGAGAGTGTAACATTGGTATCTTTTTCACATCCTCTCATTCGGGACCCTATTGGCAGCACAGGGCTCCTGATTGGTTGAGATCTCCACCTTGCTTGTTGGTGTGAAATCTCCATTTTGTAAAATTTTTCATACTTAATAGAAGTCTACTTTCTGAAAAAAAAACTGGTCTGTTTAACCATTTTAAAGTGCAAAATCTGAACATGCAAATGTTGTAATTAGTTTAGAGTAAATTCTGTCAATGCATGTACACATTTCAAGTAGTAAATCGAAGTTAAAAACATAAACATACAAAAATGGTCAAAGTTTAGAGGAACTTTCGTCAATGTGGTGGTTTGATTTACTTAGCGAAGCAAACAGTCATGCTGGATGTGAATAGTTATGTACTCCACATGCAAATACACATAAGGGTAGATCTTAATACTACCTTCATGACCTGCCTCAACTCCGTTATTCAAAAACCATTGATGCATTAACCCGGCCTTTTGAAAAAGAGGAGGCATTTGAGAGCCTTTGAAGTCTACATTTCATTCATTCAACCACCATTACTTTCTTCTAGCTTTCATATAACATCCTGCAGCATGATCCAGCAGCTACTCGATTTTCTTGGAGATACATTGTAATCTGCTATAATGATGCTTGCAAATTTCGGCCAATCCTTGTGGATACTACTGTGACCACCATCTAATTCATTTTTTACACTTCTGCTGTATGATTGCAAGGACCTACTACTTAATTTACTTGAGACTGGATCAACCTGAACTGCACAAGGGAAATGTGCTGCATGATTGCGTGGACCTACTAAATTTACTTGGGACTGGATCAACCTGAACTGCACAAGGGAAACAAACATGCGAGGAACCGCATAGGAACTCCAGGAATTCTAGAAGGAACTAGATCAGCTGTAAAGCCAACTTCTTGGGCTCAGAGTAGGAGAATTTACATGTGGAACATGAAGCGTACTTTATTTGAAATAACATGAAAAGCATACCAAATCAGCATATGGGGAACTTCCAATATCTTACAGTGCAGCCTCTAAATACTGCCAAGCACTCCCAACTGCTCAGATCCCTTCAATCAAATTAAGCGTTCAGAGAAGAAGGTGTCCTGCATTTTTTAGAACCAAGTATTAATCAGAAGTGCCAAAGTGAGTGATGCAATCATTCCAATGGCTAGCTCCTTTAAAAGACTATACTAGTGGCAATTGGAAATCACCTGCCAAATTGAGGTATGCTGTTTCAGGCTGACTGAGCCAACTGGTGGGACCTTTATTACAACATTAAAAAACGTTTTGCAATGCCTACATGGGAGGCAAGGGTCGCCGACAAGTAGGACATTCCATTTTGATGTCCATCCAGCGTTGTAGACAACCAGCATGGAAAAAATGGTCGCATGGAGTTACCTGAAAGATCCAAGCACATTACAATTCGCGGTAATATTGAGGGTAAGATGCCTACCTTTCCAATACGTCAAGGTGACCTAACCCTCCAATATGAATGATGCAACACCATGAAGATGACATTGGACCCCTTCAATACTCACCATACATTCTGAAGCTCGTTGCCTGGTGTCAACAGCAGCCATACAAATCACACAATCCATAGAAACATTGTCATCTCTATGAACCCTCCTGAAATAGCTATACTTCTCTGGTAACAACTGCAATGATAAAGAGGGATGTTTAAATCAGGACTTTTTAGTGTAAGCTTTGACTTTAAATTGTGAGCTATTTTTGTCCTCAGAATTTGAAGAGAAACACAGAATCGAACAGTACAAAATCCTCTCTCTCTCTCTCTCTCTCTCTCTCTCTCTCTCTCTCTCCAACCGTTGGTCGTATATGCCCTCGTGTTGCATTCTACCGACATTAATACCTCTCTCTCTCTCTCTCTCTCTCTCTCAAGCTTCTAGTGGTAAGGTTATCACACGGATGGAAGCAATGCAGGCTCCGCATGTGGGATGGATTAGTTTCATCAGTCCCAACAATCCATTGGAAGGGACCACCTCCACCCAATCTTTCTTGGTGGTCTCCGGTTCTTCCCGCAACTTATCACTCGCAGCCCTTAACTGCTCCAAGTACGTCCTTAGACCCTCCTGAATATTTAGTTCCACTTCCTCCACTGTATGGTCCTTGACCGTAGCCTTTCCGGCTTCCATCTCTGCCCAGAGTTCCCTATCACTAGGATAGCCTCTGGCATTTCCTGTTGTTGCATCTGGGTCTTCTTCGACAGCCGAACTACTACTCCTGGTGGTTCACCTTTGCTGCCTTGTATCTCCTTGCGGAGGCCCTCCAACTGTTTTTCATGTTGGTTCAGGACCCTGTCGAGCACCTTCTTCAGTTCGCCCAGCACCTTCTTGGCGTTGTCCTCCACTGTCATTGGTGTATGCCTCCAGCTCCTGTAGATTCATTGTGGCTATTTCCTCCTAGTTTCTGTCCTGGGGGCCTATCAGGCAAGGGTGGGTGGGAACGCAAACGGGGTGTGCACAGTCACAGCAAGAGCACAGCAGCGCGGGCGGGTGGGTGTGAGCAGGCGCATCAAAGGCGCAGCAGTGCGGGTGCAGCAAAACAGGGCGGAACAGGGCACGCAGTGCAGCAGGGAGCGCAGGCAGGGATGGGCATCAAGTGATAACGCCAGCAGCGCGAAGCGCGAGCAGGGCAAGGTGCACACGGTCATGCCATCGCTGCTGCTGCGAGAGAGAGAGAAAAGAAAGAAAGAAAGAAAGATTTTATTAACGTCTTCCAAAAGACCGAACTCGGCCTATGAGACAAATCGGAGTACCTGTATGGAGAGAGAGAGAGAGAGAGAGAGAGAGAGAGAGAGAGAGATTAAGTGTCTACTAAAGACCCGATGTAGCCTATGTGATACAATAATGTCCATGGCATATCTCATCATGGAATGGAAAATAAAATAGAAACCAAACAGTAACATAGCTATCTCACTTGGGTGATTCAAAACTGTCCATGGAAACTCATCATGGAATACTAGGAACATAGAAACATGAGAGCAACATCAGTCCCCCAGTACACTCTCCAAAATATCAAGCATGGGGCTAATGAGTATGGCCGGGAGGTCTCCCTTAGCTATGTCACGTGGACAGGTAGCTCGATGGCGGTGGAGCACGTCCAGGATCTGGAGCTGATAAGGGGATCGTGGCCAACGGCCAGGGGCATTAGACACACTGAAGTGCCGAGGTCTGGTCTGGGGTAACTCCTCTGGGTCCAGAGCAACTTGGGGTGGGTCCATAAGATCCACTGTATCGGTGTCCTACCTCCTGGGTCCAGAAGAAACTGGTAATGGTTGGCTAGCGAGGGAGGGGGCGGGGTGGCTGGGGCCGAAGCTCTCTCAAGAAAGTGTCCCTGTGTCTGGGGAGCTCAAACAAGAAAAAGCCTAGGTAACAGTGGTCCGGGAAGTCAATGCATTATTTTGGAGAGTGGACCAAATCCCTCACGATACAAATAGTGAAACCTCTTGCGGATCTCATGGTATACTGGGCAGCGGCATATGTAATGCTCCTCTGTCTCAACCTCTGTGTGGCATAATCAGCAGATCCTCTCCTCTGTGTGTATATCAGCCATCTGTCTCTCACAGCATTGTTAGCTAGTTCCTTTTTCCATGGCTCAATATTTTTTATGGATTCATTGTACTACTTTTAGGTCTCATAGACCCTTGGGGTCTTTTGAAGACATTAATATAACCTCTCTCTCTCTAGCATTGGCTATGCTAGAGAGACAGTGCCACCAGGCGCATTTTCAGGAGCCCCAGACGAAGGGGTGGCTATTTGACACATTAGTCACACCGGCATTGATGTATGGAGCAGCGGTATGGGCGCCAGGCCTTGCTACCCATTGGTGGACACGAATAGAGAGACCACAGGCCCTCATGATGGCACGCATGATACGCAGCAAATTGTCAGTACCTCATGACATTATCCGAGCAGAGTTTGCTGCGCCTCCTATGATGGTAGAGGCCATATTTCAGACTATATGCCTGCTAGACAGATTCAGAGAGATGCCACAGGACAGATTGTCATACAGAGCTTTTGAGGCATCTAGACAGCTGGCTGAGGCAGGAGACAGAGGATCATGGTATGCACAGGTCACACATTGGTTCTCACAGCATGGCCTAGACATGGATCATCTACCACCATTCCAGTATGACAGGGATGCACCACATATCCGTCTCTCTCATAGTGAGAGGAACAAAGTATTGAGACAGGATCTATGGCAGCTCTATACACGAGAGACATGGATATCGCCTACACAGCCTCTTCCACCGAAGATGCTATACTACAGAGATCGCTTCATGAGTATCACTGATGATGGATTTATAGAGAGGCCTAGATACATGGAGAGCTTTTTACCACACGGCTCCCGAGTGGCTATTGGTCAGCTTAGAGTTTCATCACACCGATTGGAGATTGAGACTGACAGAGCAGCACGAAGCCCCCGAGAGGAGAGGGTATGCAGATTGTGCAGAGAGGAGGTGGAGAGTGAGGAGCATTATGTATGCAGATGCAGAGCATATACAGCCATCAGAGAGAGATATCCCATTTTATTCAGAGAGCCACATTCCCTACGCCAGATCTTTGAGGCAGCAGACTAGCGCATACTGGGGAGATTCATTCTAGACATACAGCGCCATAGAGAGACATTATTACAGGCTCAGACGGCTCCAGAGGGGGGGCGACAGACACAGATTACTACATTTTTTCAGAGATCCATCCCCCTCCCAGCCCCTACACGGCAAGGAATTACTCTCCAGAGAGCAGAGACACTTAGAGCCCGCAGGAGACAGAGGACACCTGGCTTTCGGACACCACGCCTATACCAGAGAGAGATGACAGAGATCAGAGCTCAGTTTCACAGAGAGGGTGCGGAGCGACTGGCTCGCTTCAGAGCACACCCAGGCATGTTCTTCAGGGAGCTGTGGATACCCCCTTCACTGATGTATACCATTTTATACCCCCAGTATGGTACAGGATGGAGCTAGCTAGGTTGCATATCATGATAGTATACTCCATGCATATAGCTTTGCATTCTCCTAGTAGTAGAGCTCCATCCCCCGCACACCCAGATTCAGGTTTTTTGTTCAGTACTTATTCATTTTGTTGGGATGACAGAGGATACCCCATATAGGTACTCCGATTTGTCTCATAGGCCGAGTTCGGTCTTTTGGAAGACGTTAATAAAATCTTTCTTTCTGTATGTACATTGGACTAGTGTCCATGGCAGTTGTTTATGTCGGGGATTGATGCCACTCATGTGATACTGTAGACTTGGCTTTCCGTTGGGACTTGTGCCTCCGTATATATGCCCGAAAATGCTTGGTGGATTGGTGTTCCATTGGGTCTGGTACCTCGTGTACTTGCCTGGAGCACGTCTATTTTGGTATAGTCTCATGAACGGGGATTGTCCATACCAATGCTGCATTGCATAGCATCTTTATGTGCTTGCTTGCAATTGAAATTGCGTTTTCATGCTTGCTTGACCAATGTGTAGTTCCGGGTAAGGGGACGCCCGTCCGCGAACCGTGCGTGTGAAACTGTCTGCTGACATGGTTATGTGGCATGTGACAGGTGGTAAGTATTGATCCTAAACTTGGCCCTAGGAGTTAGCACTAATTTATAAGTGAATGTGTACACACTTCATTAAGTTTTGGGCGACCAGAACTCACTTATAAATTATGACCAGCCAGGTGTTCACACACACTGATGTCCCGAGGTGGACATAACCCAATGTCGACCGCCGAGACCTTATCCCCTTTCTACAAAGGGAGTAACCAGCCATGTGTCCACTCTAGGTTGACTGAAACCAGATTCTTTGTTATGTTCGAAACGTAAAGTACATCTGCAAGGTACTTCACTTTGCCATCCTGCATAGACAATGGCACATCTCCACCATGGGCAATCGGATGAGCAGTGTCATCCCCTGTTTCCACAAAACCTGGTCTTTCAAGGTTTTTCATCTCCTTGAACCACTCCCCATGACTTGTCATGTCGTTCGAAGCACCTGAATCCACATACCATACATCATCTTTTTGTGCTGCTTTAACATTTTCAGACATGGCATTCACGACATGCTACATAACAAACAACCTTTCATTATCCTCATTGTTTTTGCTTGAGGATGCATAGTTGTTCTGCTGCACTTTCCCATTTTGCAGCACCTGCCTGCCACCTACACTGGACAACTCACCACCTCACTCCTCTTTCTCTCTCTAGAGTTTGGCGCCTCCTTCATGAGGGTTGTTGGGCTGCATTTTCTTAACATTCTCCTTCCCAACTCCATTTCCAAGCTTGCTAGAGTGTTTTTGGATACTAATCACTCTCCTACACACTCCCAATGACTGAAATTCAGCAAAACAGCTCTCTTTATTGCTGTAATTTCTGGTCTTTTTGCTGAAAACCCTAATTTCAGCTCTCCTTTCTCAAGTTGAACCATAGGGGAAGCTTTCCCAAGGTTCCCTTCATCCTCTTGAAGACTTTTGTCGCGAAGAAAGGCGACAAATCAAAGATCTCAACACTCCAAGAACTTCCATCGCGAAGACTTCCGCTGTCATTGACTCTACTTGCTATTGGTAAGCTTTTATGCTTAAATATGGGAGCAAGTAGCAGGAGGGAGGAACCGGATTACAAGATCACATACCCTGTGTAGTGTTCTCTTGTCCTACGTGCTCTCTTGCAGATTGTTGCTACCATGTGTTGGTGGAACAATAGAGAGCGGATGGTAGGGAACATGGACACTTGAGAGGGTAGTGTGGGTTGCAAGTCTACATCGACAACCACTTGTTTGCAATACTGTATTCATATGCATTGGTATGGAAATCTGGTCAGAAATGCCCATGCCACTATGTACTTGATTCTCCCAAGATCAATATACTTTATTTGAGGGAGGGGTCGGCCGTTCCGGCTCATTGTGTGTCTCTTGTCAATTCAACAATTTACTTCTTGTATTTGAACAAGTGTCCATCTAATCTTAGTGTATTTAAGTGTATTGATTAGCATTGTGTTCAACCAAGTTACATTGGTATCAGAGCATACGGTTCTCTTTCACTTCTATCGTGAGAGATGATCACCGTGAACACTAGCTATCTCTACACTTAGAACATTATGGACAGCCATACAATGAATGTTGGAGATGCTAACACAAGAGGCGGGGACAATGAAATGCATGCTTCCAATGCTTTACAGGATGAGCAAACTCATGTGGTGCACAATAGGGAACATGAATATGTGGGACAGCCGTCTCGTGGCAAAGAGAAGATGCAAGAAGAAGAGTCCATAGTCTTGAGGGCTAAACTTACTCGTATGCAGGCTCTCCTCCATGCACAACAAGAAGAATTGAATCTCTACCGCCGCGAGGATCCATTGATACATGACCGTTTGAAGACCAAGAAAGCTGAATCTTATATGGATCATGCAATGGCAATGATTGCTCAAGAGTTGCACATGCAACCGAGGGATGCAGCACGTGCATACTTGGCTCGTACCGAGGATGCCTATGCAGAAAAGGCAACCATCCCACATGTCTTGGAATCCCCACAAGTGCCCGAACAAGAACTTATGTCTAAGAGGATGAATCTCCATGCTATGGGAGAGGAACAATCAGTGACTTCACGCCATGCAAGAAAACCTTAAGTAGCCCGTGAAGGATACAATGTTTATGGCAGTGGTCAAAATATATGTCAAATGCCATTGCCGGCTGAAAATGTGCATACACAACACATGCAACATGGGCTGCAATTTTCTGTTGGTGCAGGTATTCCGCGTATCTCTCATGCCACTCATGCCTTGGAGTGTGCTCGTGAGGGAGAAGTTATGGCTGCAAAATGTATCAATGCATGTTGAGAGGCCAGCCATGCCTCATGCTTACAGGGCACATGTATCTATGCTTTATGCATCACCTTCTGGTTCAAAAATGATGCCAGTCACAGGGGCTGTCCCAATGGCGCCTTCTTCATGAGGGCTGTTGGGCTGCATTTTCTGCACATTCTTCTTCCCAACTCCATTTCCAAGCTTGCTAAGGTGATTTTCAAGCTTCCTAGAGTGTTTCTGGATACTAATCACTCTCCTACACACTCCCAATGATTGAAATTCAACAAAAAAGCTCTCTTTATTGCTATAATTTCTGGTCTTTTTGCTGAAAACCCTAATTTCAGCTCTCCTTTCTCAAGTTGAACCATAGGGGAAGCTTTCCCAAGGTTCCCTTCATCCTCTTGAAGACTTTTGTCGCGAAGAAAGGCGACAAATCAAAGATCTCAACACTCCAAGGACTTCCATCGCGAAGACTTCCGCTGTCATCGACTCTACTTGCTATTGGTAAGCTTTTATGCTTAATATGGGAGCAAGTAGCAGGAGGGAGGAACCGGATTACAAGATCACATACCCTGTGTAGTGTTCTCTTGTCCTACGTGCTCTCTTGCAGATTGTTGCTACCATGTGTTGGTGGAACAATAGAGAGCAGATGGTAGGGAACATGGGCACTGGAGAGGGTAGTGTGGGTTGCAAGTCTACATCGACAACCACTTGTTTGCAATACTGTATTCATATGCATTGGTATGGAAATCTGATTAGAAATGCCCATGACACTATGTACTTGATTCTCCCAAGATCAATATGTCAATTCAGCAATTTACTTCTTGTATTTGAACAAGTGTCCATCAAATCTTAGTGTATTTAAGTGTATTGATTGGCATTGTGTTCAACCAAGTTACAAGCACAGCTCCCCACGAGACTCCAATTCTATAGAAAGAAGTTATCAGAGTTACAAAGGATGGGTTCATTAAGAAACCCGCATCTCTATAGACACGTCTCATGTAATCAAAATTGCATTGGACAGTTGAGTTGTACCAAGCCTTTGACCAGCCTTGCACCTTCTTCAAGTGTCCAAACAGCCCAAGTATGTACCAATGGCACAAGCTTTGCCCTGAAAGCAGCCAAAAAGCAAAATAATCCAAATAGACACCTTCCCAGGTGCCCAACAAGGTAGATAAAGCAAATCCTCTGGAAAGCTTTAAATATCAGCCCCCAAATCAGCCCGGGGAGCAGTGAAACGTCCAAACGTTCATTTCAGCACCAAACCACCCAGTCTCAAATTCTGCACCCTAGTACAGGCCTGTCCATACAATCCATGCATTCATGCGGACGCCCTTACAATGTCCATAAGATCGTATGCATGTGAGTAAGTCGTCTGTACAAAGCAACCTGAAAACTCGAGCAGCCAGGCAGCTCTTCCATATAACTTGGGAGTGCATACATTAAAGATACGAGGATGAAACGGGATCAATTTTCTTAATGGGTGATGGCCTCCTTTCTCATGCTTTCCATACTTACTTCAAGCTTTTTATTTGGCATTGATTTTTGTGTTGACCTTAGACTCAAGTCAGTAAACAATAACAACAAAAATAAAAATATTAGGTTTCATGCCTACCTCCCTACACATACAAACGCCCAAGTTATCAGTGCACAAAGCGAACCATAAGGTGGGGCCCACAATCACACGCCGATCCTTGAGCCTTTCGGGCATCCCTAAATCCCATGCACAGTCATATGCATAAAACCAAGCAATGACCACGCCCAAAACAAGTCACACTAACATTCTCATGCAAACAAATCTCAGATCTTATAGAGCCTAGCAACGATCTTCCAGACAGGAGAAAATTGGTTGGTGACACAAATAATTAAGTCCATTCTTGATCTCAAAGCCTGAGAATCAACTTCCATAGTCTGTAATGCCGCCTTGTACTCTGAAAAGACTGGCTTGCAGATCGTATCAGGCTACTCTGCTAATACGATCCTACCCACCAGGGTGACGGACTCCAGCAATGTTCCTGCATTCAAATGCTTAAGTTCTACTCTGAGAGGATGCACTTGAGGTAAACCTTGGTTGGCAAAATCTAAAGGTTGTGATGGAGTCCTCAGGTAGAGAACCACATCCAATCAAAAGCCAATGAAGAATGAATCCTAGCACCACTGTTGCAAAGAAAGTGAAATATAACAAACAGGTAGCCCAGCAGTGAGTACTTGTGACTCGGAGGCCCTGACACCATCAGTTGGTACTGTGGCTGCTTTGCAAGACCACAAGTTGTAATGCCTTCGGGCGGGAAGACCAAGCCGCCTCCAAGCACGTACTATCCATGGAGGATTCTCTAGTAGGATGCAAGAGGTAGGGGAGAAGTCAAGGGTGAGATCTCTAGCGCTAGGTGGCACTTTGAAGATGACTAGAAAACAAAGTCAAGGGTGAGATCTCTAGAGCTAGGTGGCACTTTGAAATGACCAGAAAACAAAGTGAAGAGGAGAATCTAAGTGATTAGGGGAGAAGTCAAGGGTGAGATCTCTAGAGCTAGGTGGCACTTTGAAAATGACGAGAAAACAAAGTGACCATTTATAAGTAGAAAAAACTTACCGCCATAAAAGCAGGCATACTCTTTGGGTATATATAATCAACCATAAAACATAGGTGGTAGCCATACGCATGGTTGTTAGAGGCGTCAGAGGCGTTTGGTACGAGGCGGGTATGGTACGCGCCTCGAAAGACTCGTATTTTTTAGAGGCGTCTGTTTTATATATATATATATAGTGATAGATAGATATATAGTGAAAGTTGAGAGAGAGAGAGAGACTAGAGTGTGTATGTATGAGCCTTGAGGGAGGGAGAGAGAGGGTGTGTATGAGAGAGGGAGAGAGTGTGTGTGTGTGTGAAAGAAAGAAAGCTGTATTAAACGTTTGCAAAAGGCCAAAATGACCTATGAGACCAAAATAGTCCATCCTCATCATCTGGATACATCATCAAGATTCAAGGGTACAACGTAAAATGAAATGAACTGAAATGAACCGGTAGAGTATAGAGATAGCTCCAAAAGTGGGTATAAAAAACATCATCATCCTAGTGTGTTTGAACTTTGAACTTTGGGTCTTGAGAAAGGCTTAAGGCAGGGAGGGAGAGAATGAGGGAGAGAGTGTGTGTGAGAGGGGCTGCCTTGGGCCCTTAAAGCCCTCGTCTAAAGACTCAAACCAGCAATAAAAATAAAAATAAAAATAAAAATTGGGTGGACACCTCGATCAGGCAGTCGTACGCCTCAGACTGTTAGAGGCACGCCTCGCACAACTATGGCCATATGGAAGGGAACAATGAACCCAGGGGGTAGGTTGTGAGATCAGGCACAAAATAAGTTTAAAATCTAGCCCATAGAAATCTTTTGGATTAATTCACGCATGGAAAGTAAGCATGCTTAACAGAAAGTTTGAGAATCAAACCTGGTGAGGGATGAACCAGCACGCGCCAAAATAATGCTGGAGGAGGAGAATAACTACTTGCACTAGTAGAAAGGTACTGAGACAGATACACCATTTGATGTCCACCACAACCCGCATGAAATTTTTTGGACATCCAAATGTGTATAAGGGAATGGCTAAACGAGTTACTGTGATTCCCAAGATATAGTGAACATGCAATGGTTTGCGCGTATCCCGTACAACATTGGTGACAATCTGTGGGATCCAAAAGGAGTAAAAACAGAACAAAATGTATGGTAGCATACTGTGAAACTCATACATGATGAGAATGCCTCCTAGAAGAACCCCATCTGCACAAATATCCACCCAGAATTGCATCAGCAACATAGAATGTCATATAATTGATTCAACATCATCTAAAAATAAACCATTTGATCGAAGGCCAACTTGTTAAGGCATAACAATTTGACAGGATGGAATTCCATACAAAATCGGGAGTAGAGAACTGAGAGTTCACGCCTCATTATTTCCCAGCCTTCACCAGAGTTCAAGGGCCGCCGGGCCTTCCAAATAGCAAGGAGGTATCTCATCTCAAATATTGAGAATATTACAAACTTGAAAAAAGCAGCTGTCGCAAATGCATTGAAAAGAGACTCTGCAGAACATTAATGACTTGGCGTCAGCGTCTCTCTCTCTCTCTCTCTCTCTCTCTCTCTCTCTCTCTCTCTCTCTCTCTCTCTCTCTCTCTCTCTAACTCTTTTTTATGCGACCAAGACCTGTCGCCGCCCGCAACTCTTCGCAGCCCCTGTTCGCTGTTCGCTACTGTCGCCGCCCGCAACTCTTCGCTGCTGTTCGCACCCCTGCTCGCCGCCGCCTTCTCTCCCACTATGCTAGCCCATCTACGTGTCCACCCACCCTTCCTCAGGCCCCCAAGGCAGCAACATAACACTCTCTCTCTCTCTCTCTCTCTCTCTCTCTCTCTCTCTCTCAGACCAGCGCATACTGGGGAGATACATTCTAGACATACAGCGCCACAGAGAGACATTATTACAGGCTCAGACAGCTCCAGAGGGGGGGCGACAGACACAGATTACTACATTTTTTCAGAGATCCATACCCCTCCCAGCCCCTACACGGCAGGGAATTACTCTCCAGAGAGCAGAGACACTTAGAGCCCGCAGGAGACAGAGGACACCTGGCTTTCGGACACCACGCCTATGCCAGAGAGAGATGACAGAGATCAGAGCTCAGTTTCACAGAGAGGGTGCGGAGCGACTGGCTCGCTTCAGAGCACACCCAGGCATGTTCTTCAGGGAGCTGTGGACACCCCCTTCACTGATGTATACCATTTTATACCCCCAGTATGGTACAGGATGGAGCTAGCTAGGTTGCATATCATGATTGTATACTCCATGCATATAGCTTTGCATTCTCCTCGTAATAGAGCTCCATCCCCTGCACACCCAGATTCAGCTTTTTTATTCAGTACTTTTTCATTTTGTTGGGATGACAGAGGATACCCCATACAGGTACTCCGATTTGTCTCATAGGCCGAGTTCGGTCTTTTGGAAGACGTTAATAAAATCTTTATTTCTTTCTCTCATATATCCCTCTTATGGCACTGGATGGAGTTAGACATAGATCTGCATAGCATGCTTGTACTACCCCTTCAGCATATAGAGATGCATCTTGCCTTAGCACTCCATCCACACATCCCCACCCCCCTTATATTGTTTGTATATGGGCTCCACCGATCCATGATGATTCACAGTTGTATCCAGACACATGCACACTTTTTCTTTTGTTTCTTTTCTTCCGATGACCGGAAGAACACAGTTGTATTATTTTTTTGTCTCATAGGCCGACTTTGGCCTCTCGTAGACGTTAATATATCTTTCTTTCTTTCTTTCTCTCTCTCTCCTCCCTGCTTGTGGGAAGGGCCGCAGAGTAATCTCGAGGAATGGCCCAAGTCTCCAAGAGAAGCTCGAGCCCCTCGAGACGGCAATGAAGGCACTAATCAAGGAGAAAAAGAAGACATCCGATTCCAACCTCAATGAGGTGGAGAACAAACTACACCCGCACATCATGGCCCTGGAAGCACGGGTCACGGACCTTGAACAAGAGAACACAGCACTCAAGGAGGAGGTGAGTGCATTGAAAGTGGAACTGGTAGCCGTCAAGAACACCGAGAAGGAAGAAGGGGAGATCAATGGCAACACTCTCACGGCCATGAAAGAAGAGATCTCCAAGGAGATCACAAAGGACATGGAGGGAAAACTCGAAGCCAAGCAATCAAGATGGGTTGAGGTGGTGAAGAAGAACATCCGTAAAGAAGTGAGGGAGGAGACTCAAAGGGAAGAGCACCAAATCAATCACACCACCATTGAGGAGGAGAAGATGAAGCATGCCCGCTGCCTCAACATTCGAGTCACAGGTATAGCCGAGACACTCCACTCCACTCCCGAGAAAGATGGACAGCTTCTATGCATGAAGCTGGGCTACAGGGAAGAGGACCCTCTCCCCTTCACCAAAGCATGGAGAGCCGGGAAAGACTCAACACGCAAGCGAGCCCTCATCCTACAGTTTGCAAGAGAGACGGAGAGGGTCACCTTCATGAGGAAGAGGGTGATTCTACGAGGATTACAGGGAGATCCCATCTATTTGGATGACGACCTTACAAGGATGCAAACAGAACACAGGAAAACATGCATGCCGAGAGTCCTACAGGCCCGGAAAGAGGGCAAGAGAGCATTATATCGCGATGGCCGTGTCATCATCGATGGCAAGGCCACCCATTAGCGCCAGGCAGCCTATGGGACATCAGCTACGGAGGATCCAGATTCACAGAGACACCCAGCAGTTTGGAACTGCAATGGAGCACTTTGGACACATCTTGGGAGGATGGAGGAGGTCATGGAGGGACGGGACATCATACTACTTACACTGACACACCAGAGCCCAGAGAGGGGGCTACCCAAAATAGAGGGCTATCAGTGGGAATTTACATACAGGGGGACCACACGGCAGAGCACATCGAGAGGATCTGGACGTATAGCGGTACTCTTCAAGCGAGAGCTACAGGAGCACCTACAAGTGGTAGCACGTGACCAGGAGGCTAGATACATGTGGATTAGACTGCAGCTCTCAGCAGACAGGGTGTTATACATTGCTCTATGCTACTTCTCTCCTAGAGGATCGAAATATGCCATGACAGCACACGATGAGAGTAGAGGCGAGGAGGAGGACACAGGGCCATTGGGAGAGTCACCATATGCAGCCCTTCAGATGAGATCATACACTACTCCAACCTGGGGGAAGTCCTCCTTATGGGGGACTTCAATGCATGGACACAGAGCCGACAGTGTGACATTTATGATTTCGAGCACCCCGAGGTGATGCACACACTAGAGGTGGAGGACACAATACCTTGCAAGGTGTTAGAGGACATGGGGCTGGATAACACCAGATATGGTCATCACTTACTTGAGCTGGGAGCGCGACACCATCTCGTTATTTATAATGGGATAAGACAATGGCAGGATTCAAGAGCACTGACATGCTTTCCACGATCAGGGGGGGTAGCACAGTGGACTACATCATGGGGTCCATGGAGACCACACAGGCAGTGACATCTTTCACCATCCCCCCCTGTCCTATTGGTGCGGATCACACGTACCTCTTACTGTCACTGGCGAGCTCCACACGAGCACCCACACAACCCACACAGGCATCGCATACAACTTTCTACTTTACCCATGACTTGGCAGACATATATGAGCATCATGTATATGACGGGCTATTCCAGATGGATCCCCTGTCACCTCTAGACACACTCACCACCCACCTGTCATCTCTACTACATACGGCCGCCACCCGCAGCTTCCCCCATCATACACATATTGTACACACAGATAGATCTGGGAGCATGCCCCAGAATCAGTGGTATGATGATGAGTGCTAAGAGCTATATAGACACCTCCGTGCCCATAGAGCACTGGGCACCATTACACAGACAGGCGAGCCGACAGATGAGGATCCTCACACGCCGTAAGAGGCGTGCATATGAGGAGGCACAGTACTGGGATATATACCACCTACTCATGAGTAGAGATGTAGCCACTGCATGGCGTAGGATGAGAGAGCCTTACTCTCGTACCCTGATTGAGGATCCATACACATGGCACACATATGCAAAGAGCCTCTACCATATTCCTCAACAGCCGCCCATACCACAGCCACACGAATCCCGCCTTACCACCTCTACTTTCTTTACCGCCTCAATGGTAGAGAGAGCTATCCGCCGGTTACAGCATGGGAGATCGGCTGACCACACAGGTATACAGAGTGAGCATCTTATTTATGCAGCTGACACATTGGGACCCTTTGTTGCTCACCTCTTTAATAGGGCACTAGTAGAGGGCCTACCCGCTGAGTGGACTATGCACACCATCGTGCCTCTCCACAAAGCGGGAGACATGCTAGACCCCAGCAACTACAGGACTATCATGATTGGTCATACATTGGCCAAACTCTATGGCGCAGTGCTCGAGGCAGAGTTGAGCTCATATGCAGAGAAGGAGGGACTGCGAGCACCAGGGCAGGCTGGATTCCGACGAGCTTTCTCCACTATTGACCATATATTCACTCTGAGATGTCTGATTGACCAGGCTAGGACGCGGGAGAAGAGATTATACTGCTGCTTTGTGGATTTCAGCAAAGCATTTGACACGGTGCCACGAGAGAGACTCTTCCAGCGCCTACAATCATTGGGGATCCCATCAGAGATGGTTTGGGACATCTATGCTTTATATGAGCAGGTCTTCGGGCGCATACGATGCCCCAGGGGGGCTATCTGATGTTATTGCTAGCACCATAGGTGTGAAGCAAAGATGCCCACTCTCTCCTACACTATTTGGACTATACATCGATGAGGTGGCTGACTTCATTGGTCACGGTGGTGGGGACGGGGTAGACATCTCAGGTACCACGGTCCACATTATGCTATATGCAGATGATATTATTCTGGTCACAGAGTCGCGGATGGGACTACACCACCATCTCCATGCACTCGATGACTTCTGCACACAGAGGGGGCTTACAGTGAACCTTGGGAAAACCAAGGCCATGATTTTCCACACCTCAGGGCCGGTTCGACGACAGGCCATCTTCACACTAGCAGGAGGACAGGTAGAGGTGGTAGACTCATATGTGTACCTAGGGATTACATTTACGACTCTGCCAGGAAGATTTACTATGGCACAAGCAGCCAGCGATAGACTTACACGAGGGTATGCAGCTCTGGCCATGCTAGAGAGACAGTGTCACCAGGCACACTTCCAGGAGCCCCGCACGAAGGGGTGGTTGTTTGACACACTAGTCACCCCTGCTTTGATGTATGGTGCAACAGTATGGGCACCTGGGCTCGCCACCTCCACATGGTCTCAGATTGAGAGGCCTCAGATTCTCATGCTCTCACGGATGATCCGCAGCAAACCCTCCGTCCCAGATGACATTGTCCGAACGGAGTTTGCTGCACCTTCTATGCTAGTACAGGCCCTCTTCGAGATGATCTGCTTCATACAGAGTATCAAAGATATGCCATCAAATCAACTCTCATATAGAGCTTTGGAGGCGTCTAGGCAGCTCGCAGAGAGTGGAGATAGGAGATCATGGTATTCACAGATGATACAATGGCTCACTCAGCATGGTCTTGACATAGATCACGTGCCACCTTTCCAGTATGATATACATGCACCACACATCCAGCTCTCTCACTGTGAGAGGAACAGAGTCCTTCGCTAGGATTTATGGCAGCGATACACTCAAGAGACTTGGATTACAACCAGTCAGCCTCTACCGCCGAAGATGCTATACTACAAAGATCAGTTTATGCGTATCTCAGCGGATGGATTCATACAGAGACCTGGATACATGGATGTGTACATGCCTCACAGTGCGCGAGTGGTGATTGGCCAGCTCAGAGTGTCATCACACCAGCTTGAGATTGAGGCAGGTAGGGAAGCACAAATCCCCAAATCAGAGAGGATATGCAAACTATGCCAGGAGGAGGTTGAGAGTGAGGAACATTATGTATGCAGATGCACAACATATAGTGTCATTAGAGGGAGATACAGAGATACACCACCATCTTCAGTGGACATCCCTAGATCATGGAGTCCACAGACCAGCGCAGATTTGGCCAGTTCTTGCTAGACACAGCGCCACAGAGAGACACTACTATGGACTCATACCACAGGGAGAGGTGGGCGACAGCTCCAGCTCACTGATTTCTTCCAGAGATCTATCCCAGTGCCTATCCTGACAGAGGAGGGGGTTACACTCCAGCATGCTGCGGACCTCCGAGCCAGACAGGGAGACCTAGAGCACCAGGCTACCAGACTCCCAGACTACATCAGAGGGAGATCACAGAGACACGGGCTCGACATCAACACCATATCCAGGAGTGGCTAGCTCACTTACACTCACACCCGGAGATCATGCTCCGAGGTATTTTTGCCTTGCATCGCCTATGTATCACATATTACACCCCCATTATGGTACTGGTTGGAGCTAGACAGATCTGCATTGCATTCTTGTATACCCTGCGCATATAGGTTGCATAGTGAGCCTCTACTAGTAGTGCTCCATCCATCACACCCCCCCACTAGCTCAGTACTTTCATAGTTTATTTCATGTTCATTTTGTCCCTTTTTTTCTGGACATCCAGAAGACATTGACGGTTGTACATTGATTTGTCTCATAGGTCGAGTTCGGCCTCTAGTAGACGTTAATACAGCTTTCTTTCTTCTTTCTTTCTTTCTCTCTGGAAAAATCCTCCTGCTGCGTGACTTCAATTCATCGACAGCTGGGCTGCAGGTGCACATGTATGATTTTTATGCAGATTCTGTCATGCTTTCAAAGATAGACCACCAACAACAGATGGGGCTACAGCACTCATCCAAACATGCAAGATCTGCTACACATGGCAGATACTTTTTGGATCTGGGAGCCATGCATGAGCTATTTACTTATGATGGGATGTCACGCTGGCTTGCATCGGACAGCCTCACTTGCTTTCAATATGCAGGGGTATCGAGTACTATGGAATACATGATCCAGTCTCTTGATCTTATGGGTGTGTTTCACCATTCCACCACCACCTATTGGGACTGATCACACTTATCTGGCTTTGACCATTTTGTAGGCCTAGGGGTTAGGGTTTACTAAACAACCAGAGCTATAGTGGATGTGTTTGCAGAGAGAGAAAGAAAGAGAGATATATTCAAAGTCTTCAAAAGACCCAAAGGGTCTATGAGACCAAAATTATGTGTACATAGTGTCCATGAAATCTGGTCATGTGGATGAAATAAGAAAAAGCAACAATAAACTAAAACTAAAGCTAAGATCTCAAGCTCTAAGATTATACAATATGAAAAATGTAGATCCATTATGCCAGGTATAGGGTACAATAAGTGAGACTGACGAGTTGGGGGTGGTCGGGATTCGACGGGACGAGGGCGTCTAGCTCTCTAGAGTGTGCATGCTTGATCTGGAGTGACTCCATGGGCTACGAGGGGGGACAGTGGTATAGGCTCCCATATCGGTTGTGATGGGTTGTCACCATTTGGCCACCCAATTGGTCCACCCGTGTTTTCTCATCATGTATGTACATTGGACTGGCGTCCATGGCAGTTGCATATGCCAGGGATTGATGCCACTCATGTGATACTGTGGACTTGGCTTTCCACTAGGACTTGTGCCTATGTGTACATGTCCAGAAATGCCTAAAGGATCGGTGTTCCATTGGATCTAGTACCTCGTATACTTGCTTGGAGCACGTCTATTTTTGGTATAGCCTCATGAACGGGGATTGTCCATAGCAATGCTGCATTGCATAGCATCTTTATGTGCTTGCTTGCAATTGAAATTGCATGTTGTTTTCATGCTTGCCTGACCAATGTGCAGTTCCGGGTAAGGGGATGCCTGCCCGTGAACCGTGCGTCTAGCTCTTTGTTGACATGGTTATGTGGCATGTGACAGGTGGTAAGTATTGGTCATAAACCTAGCCTTCGGAATTAGCACTAATTTATAAGTGAGTGTGTACACACTTCATTAAATTTTGGGCGACGAAAACTCACTTATAAGTTATGACCAGCCCTGTGTTCACACACTGATGTCCCGAGGTGGACTAAACCCAATGCCCACCGCCCAAACCTTATCCCCTTTGTACAAAGGGAGCAACGAGCCATGTGTCTGTTCTAGCTTGCACCACAAGGCACTTGTTCTCTCTACTTGACACCTAGAGTGGACAACTCACCATATCTCTCTTCCCTCTCTCATTAGAAGTAGGCGCCCCCTTCATGAGACCTATGTGGCTGTAATTTCTGCACTTTTCTCCTTCCCAACTCCATAGCCAAGCTTGCTAGTGTGTTTTCCAAGCTTCCAAGAGTGTTTCAGGTGGTATTCACTCTCCCACACATTCCCGATGAACTGAAATTCAAAAAAATAGCTCTTATTTTTGCTGTAATTTCTGGTCTTTTTGCTGAAAACCCTAATTTCAACCTTCCTTTCTCAAGTTGAACCATAGCGGAAGCTTTCCCAGGATTCCCTTCATCCTCTTGAAGAATTTTGTCGTGAAAGATTGTAACAAATTGAAGATTTCAACATTCCAAACGCTTCCATCGCAAAGACTTTTGCTGTCATCCACTCTACTTGCAATTGGTAAGCTTTGATGCTTAATTATGGAAGCAAGTAGCAAGTAGCAAGAGGGAGGAACCGGACTCCATGATCACATACCTTGTGTAGTGTTCTCTTGTCTTACATGCTCTCTTGCAGATTGTTGCTACCATGTGTTGGTGGAACAATAGAGAGCAGATGGTAGGGAACATGGGCACTTGAGAGGGTAGTATGAGTTGCAAGTCTACACCGACAACCATATTGTTTGAAATATTGTATTCATATGCATTGGTATGGAAATCTAGTCAGAAATGCCAATGACACTATGTACTTGTCTTCCAAGATCAATATACTTTATTTGAGGGAGGAGCCGGCTGTTCCGGCTCATTGTGCATCTCTTGTCAATTCAGTAAATTACTTCTCATATTAAGCATGTTGTCCATTAAATCTTGGTGTATTTAAGTATAGTGATTAGCATTATGTCAACCAAGTTACATGGGCTCTGGTGCCTCCCTATCCACCCCTCTAGGTTGGAAAAAACTGGTGATGGTAAGCTGAGAGGAGGGTTGTTGGGGGCAAGGATCTCTGAGTAGTGACTCTCAGTGTCGGCTGAGCTCCAATAGGAAGAGTCTAAGGCACCTCTGATTTGGGTACTCCATGATCCGCAATAAGGAAAGCCCACCTCAACCCTGCTACCCATGTAAGTGGTCTATGTACCACCTACAACAGGGTAGGAGGTGTGTAATACCATAACCTTGATTTTCGTAAGGTTGCTTGAGAGCCCCCTCTATGTACAAAAATTCGGTAAAGTATCCATGTGCTTCCTATCCCTTCCTCAGAATCTGCAATGAGTACAATATCATCAGCATATAAAAGGATGGAAACAAAAATACCTCCTAGTAAGGCTCCTCCGCCTCCGATTTTGTCAATAAAGTCTGAGATCTCATCTATATAAAGTCCAAAGAGGGTCGGGGATAGTGGGCATCAGTAACTATTTTGCCCACCTAGCTCTATTTCACATGATGAAACACATGCCCGAACACATGGACAGGTTGATGAAAGCATGGGAACAAGAATTATGCAGTTGGCTCAAGAAAAAGCACCAGTTTTGGTAAAACACGCCTCTGGTGTAAACCAAAGTGCGGTAGACTTGCAATCACCCAAACACAGTTGTAATCTAGCAAATAAGACAGATAAAAGGGAGTTAGAGTGCTCCTACACAAAAAGAACGATGACACCTGCTGGCCCCAAAGCTTGGTGCCCCTTTCGGTATTTCTTTATTCAAATTCAATGGAAGAGTTTAACTACATACATCATGGCCATTCATGGCTTATACATATGCTTGCCCAAACTGCCAGTCCTCTGGACCTCTTAGCATAGAGGTTTCACATAGCCCTGTGCCCCAAAACACCACAGTGGTATTCACCTCTAATCAGCCAAGATAGTATATCCATGAGGCCCTATAAACACGGTCAATTTTCGCATGCACGTAGCCAAAAACACAGCCCTGAAACAGTCCGTGAACCCTTCCTGAAACATTCAATTGTTGCTCCTGTTTCTGCCCTCTTGGGCTGCAAATTCCTCCTTTCACAGGGAACCGGGAGAAGAACCCCCGAACAGCCCTCTGACTGGAAGAAAGGTAAGCTATGTACTCCTTAGGCTCGCATGCGTGTGACCAAAGCAGCCATCATCCTTGCCTCAACCTCTATCTTCACCAAGACCGATCGAGAGAAAGAAAGAAAGATTTTATTAACGTCTTCCAAATGACCGAACTCGGCCTATGAGACAGATCAATGTACCTGTGTGGGCTATCCTCTGTCATCCCAACAAATGAAAAAGTACTGAACTAAAAAGCTGAATCTGGGTGTGCAATAAGTACAATGAGTGGGGGAGGGGTGGAGCTCTACTACTAGGAGAATGCAAAGCTATATGCATGGAGTACACAATCATGATATGCAACCTAGCTAGCTCCATCCTGTACCATACTGGGAGTTTAAAATGGTATACATCAATGAAGGGGGTGTCCAGCTCCCTAAAGAACATGCCTGGGTCTGCTCTGAAGCGAGACAATTGCTCCGCACCCTCTCTGTGAAACTGAGCTCTGATCTCTGTCATCTCTCTCTGGTATAGCCGTGGTGTCCGAAAGCCAGGTGTCCTCTGTCTCTTGCGGGCTCTGAGTGTCTCTGCTCTCTGGAGAGTAATTCCCTGCTGTGTAGGGGCTGGGAGTGGGGTGGATCTCTGAAAAAATGTAGTAATATGAGGTTGTCTACATGGTGCCACTACCATAGCCCAAGCACAAGGTTTGCCAAGAAGATATCTTTCCACCCAAAGTGCAGACAATCAGCTCGCAATAACATGCATCCTACCTGTCATGGTGCCAAGTCTGCATAAGCTTTCTCCTAACCATCCGGCCACACATGGCCAATATACAGTGTCTAAACTAGGGACTGGTCGTGGGTGCTTGAATACTCAAACACAACAATGGCTACTCCTCACATACAAAATAGAGCAACATGTGTCACCTGCCCAGTGATAGTGATTGTTAAAAGTAGTGTGTGATAAATGTGTAATGACAAACTTTGAGGTTTATGATCAAATGTAATAAGGTCATTTACATGGTTGATAAGTGATATGATGAGATGCACATGTAGGGTGATGTGAAAGGTCATGGGATGTTCACATGAAAGGTGATAACTGCCTCCACCTTTATCTTGTAGTCGTGCACAAAACAATGTAATTGGGGCATTCTCAAATAATATGCAATAAACGTCTTTTGCTTCTTTGTCTACTTGCGCATCACCATGTGAGAGAGAGAAGGAGAGAGAGAGGCCACCCATTTAAGCCAACATTTTGGTATCAGAGCAAGGCGCTCTCCTCCTGTGATCCTGGGTAAGCAATCTGTGTATGTGCAGCATAGGGGTAGGTAGCAAGGATAAATGCATTAGTTTTTGAACCTCTGTAGATGGTGTTTGTAGGCCATGTTTAATAGAAGGCATAGAGACGTCCAACCTCTCTGTTGACGCGCGTAAAAGGCAGCCCAGCCATCAGCTGAGAAAGCCAAAACCTCACGCCTATGAGCCATAAAGCAGCAGCATCGGTGCACCATCCTTTGCAACGAAGTGCAGTTAGCTGAAAACAAGGCAAAAGCAAGCAAGCGAGCGTTGAAGCACCAATCCACTGCTACTCGTCAAGCAGAGTAGCCCATGAAGTAGAAGAGTTGCCAAGCAGATCACCGACTTGCAGAGAAAAAAAAGGTTTAATTTAAACAAAAAACTTAATTTTCTAAGGTTAAAAATTCACCTTTTAATCTCCAAGAGGCTGTTCACATGCAAGAGTTGATTAGTTTCATGTAAAAATCCCCACGGCTTCATCTCCATCAACTCCAGGCTCATCCATTCTCATGGAGAAGATAAACAGGATGAATTTCCATGCATGGAAGCCATTCTTGATGAGCGGGATTTACTCAAAGTGGTCAAGTCCAAGATCCAAAAAGAAGACCCCGACAAAGATGAACCAGATTTAGTAAGAAAAGACAACAAAGCTCAAACATTAATCTTTCTCGACATTGAAGATACTCAACTAAAGCATGTGGCGCGTTTCAAAACGTCACAAGAAGTGTGGCAAGCTCTTGGTAACAAGCATAAGAGTAAGAATGATTCCAACAAAATTCTCAGTAAAAAGAAGCTCTTTGATACACAAATGAAAGAGGATGAAGACATGGCAACACATCTAGCATTGATGGGATCATTATTTGATCAACTCACAATTCTGCAATAAGCTACCATCGTTTGAGCAATTTGCTTCTATGTTTGGTGCACTCATTGATGAACAATCATATGGTTCTAAGTTCTAACCTATGTTTTCAAGAAGAGGCAGGAGGGAAAGGCAAAGAAAAGTTTTCAAACTCAAGGGTGCATGCATTGTTCTCAAAAACATATAGTCAAAGCCATGGAAAACAAAGCAAAGATGCGGCTAGGAGGACACTCATGTACATAAAGTCCACAGTACATTATAGACTTCCCTATGAAGTTGGGATACAAGTATAGGTACATGGGTACTGTCACCAGTCTGGACATTTCCCAGTATGAAAGGGGTCTGGTGGACTCAAGGATGTCTAAATATTTGGAAAGTACAAGCTTTGGGAATGGGGGATTATCCTAAAATACAAAGGACCGCACTCCTAAAATTTAGGAGAGTTGCTATTTTTGGCCCGACTCCCATGGAAATTCTGTTTGCGTCATTACATCTCGAATTGAGCCGATACCAAGAGTTGGCAAAGTGCCTATGACAGAATGTCTACCAGTTGGGATATTTTTAGAGAGAGAGTTTATGGAAGGACCCATCTCTTAGATTGGGACATGTGGCAAGAAAGTGGACCAAAGTGAGACAAGTGACCTGACACTTGTTAGAAAGTGGATCAAAGTGAGACAAGTGGCCTCACACTTCTCACTTCAGCTATTGTGTGGCTCTCCTCTTCATTTTAGCCTTCTCTTGCCATTTTAGCTCATGGGAGGCCCAAATCTATAAATTGGAGCCCTCTCTCTTCATTAAGAGAGGCTCTCTTGCTACACACTAGCCTCTACCACCGTTACAGGCTGCCCTAATGATGGCTACTCTCTCTCTCTCTCTCTCTCTTGAAGGCTGCCCATGAAGAATACCGGCTGTTGGGGACTGTTTTGGAGGTTTCCATCGCGAAGAAATATTGAAGGCAAGGGTATCTAATCATTTATTATGATTTCCAGCATTTGTACTTGTTGCACTAGCCCTTGCACCTGCTGTACCAACCATTGAACTGGCTGTACCACCCATTGTACCAACTGTACCAGCTTATGTACTTGCTGTACTAGCCACTGTACTTGCTGTACTAGTCATTGTACATGCTGTACCAGCATTTGTACTTGTTGTACCTATTGTACCAACCACCGACTGTACCAACCACTGTACCTGCTATACCAACCACTGTATCGACTGTACAGCCATTGTACCTACTGTACCGGCTGAATGGAGAGTTGTACTTGCTGTACCAGCTCTATTGCATGAAGACCCGTGGCTTTTGGGGAGGAATCAATACCCACACGGAGGTATATGGATTATGTTGTTGGCTCGGCATTTCTACAGCCTATGTTCTGGCTCAGTTGCCTTGTGTTGGGCTGTGTTATGGCATTTGTATATGGATAATCCGGCATCTCCCGTGGGGAGAGTAAGGCCCTCAAAGCTTGTACATGATATTATTCTCCTTGGGTAATAAAATACTCCAAGGGGGGGGGGGGGTGTCAGCCCATTCCGGCCTCTATGCGGTGTCACACGTGCAAGCTCCATTTTCAGCATTTGTGGATGTTTTGTCCAGCTTTTATCTTTTATGCAAAGTGATGATGGATATGTGTTAAGGTTATGGCCATGTTTAAATGTTTTAATATGCATTGATGGTATCAACAAGTGTGTCAAAGGCCCTAGTCCCCCGGGCACCCGCCGCGAGTTACATTGGTATCAGAGCATAGACTTCCTTTTATCAATAAGGAAGAGAAAAGATCTCAAGTGGGGACCACACTTACCATCATTGCTGTTAAGCATGGCCAGCCGCTTCATAGCTTATGAAGCAAGAGCATGAGCAGTAGACAGCTTGTTGGTGTAAGGATTTATGAATTCACAGAATTTATCTTGGAAGTATGGAGTTGGCTTTATGAGCACACGTTTAGCACTCTTTCCATATGGATATTGTGGATTATATTATCAAGCTTACAGGAGATATATCTCAGGATATCTTAAGGATATAGTGACGAGATATTTCTTTTGGCTTCATGATCAACTTGGCAAAGAAAAGCTATGTATACTTTGAGTTTGCAAAGTTGGTGCTTTGCTATTTACTATGAAGTGTTTTTGATGTTCACTAACCCTTGTATAGCCATGCAAGGAGAAAGGTGGTGTTGTTTGCCTTGAGATGGTTTTAGGGAAACATTGTTTATGGCTCCCTCTAATGGGATGAATTCTTTTCATGGCTCCCTTTATTGGAATGGATTATATCTATGGAGATTTCTTTCTTGGACGAGATTTATATAGATATTGGGCTTCACAAGCAATTTCTATGGACGAATCTGTCCGAGTTTATAGAGAAGAAATCTTTGGATATCTCATGGATATGATGCTTTTATGGATAAAGTCCACCTCTACTCCAAGGTGTGTGGTTAGCACGGAGTATGTAGTAAGAGTTATGGTATACAAGGATTATGGTATACACGTCTATGGATTCTTGGACTTCTTTTTTAGGAATTTGGATCTATCCTCAGGTTTATGGATTATTCTTTTTGGCTCCCTTTATTTGGGATGCATTGGACTTATGAAACTCATGGTTCACATACCCTGTGTAGTGTTCTCTTGTTCTACGTGCTCTCTTGAAGATTGTTTCTACCATGTGTGGGTGGAACAATAGAGAGCAGATGGAAGGGAACATGGGCACTTCAGAGGGTAGTGTCGACACAACATACCGTGTGTAGTGTTCTCTTGTCCTGCATGCTCTCTTGAAGATTGTTTCTATCATGACCGGGTGGAACAATAAAGAGCAAATGGAAGGGAACATCGGCACTTTTGAGAGGGTAGTGTGAGTTGGTGGCCGAAATGCCTACAAACTATTGGTGGCCGAAATGCCTATAAACTATGTGTAGCAGAAATGCTTATGGAACCCCAGGTTATCTATGCCTGCGAGTGATTGTTTTATCTTGTTACTTGAGCCCACCTCTCATCCAAGGTGTGTGGTCAGAGTACCAACACAGAGTGCAAGTGGTAAAGTGGACATGACGCCTGGTTGGCACAGGACTTATGTCTATGCCAAGGGTCATGTGGACCGATGCCTTGTTGGTAGGAGACTTATTTTGTCTCGCCCATTTACTTGGGACATGATTATGATATCTGGAGTTATGGGACTATTTTTCTCTCGCCCATTTATCTTGGGACATGATTTTGATATTAGTATTATGGAGACTTATTTAGTCTCACCTATTTCTTTGGGACATGGATTCTTCAGTTATATTGGAATTTTGAGACTGTCTCGTCTTGCCCACTTGATGGGACATGATTATATCTTGAATATGTGGCTTGAAGCTTAAAGTTACGGACAACTTTTTAGAAACTGGGAAGGATGTCGCCAGCCTGGACATTTCCCAGTATGAAAGGAGTCTGGTGGACTCAAGGATGTCTAAATATTTGGAAAGTACAAGCTTTGGGAATGGGAGATTATCCTAGAATACAAAGGACCACACTCCTAAAATTTAGGAGAGTTGCTATTTTTGGCCCGACTCCGATGGAAATTCTGTTCGCGTCATTACATCTCGAATTGAGCAGATACCAAGAGTTGGCAAAGTGCCTATGACAGAATGTCTACCGGTTGGGATATTTTTAGAGATAAAGTTTATGGAAGGACCCATCTCTTAGATTGGGACATGTGGCAAGAAAGTGGACCAAAGTGAGAAGTGACCTGACACTTGTTAGAAAGTGGATCAAAGTGAGACAAGTGGCCTCACACTTCTCACTTCAGCTATTGTGTGGCTCTCTACTTGTCATTGTAGCCTTCTCTTGCCATTTTAGCTCATGGGAGGCCCAAATCTATAAATTGGAGCCCTCTCTCTTCATTAAGAGAGGCTCTCTTGCTGCACACTAGCCTCTACCACCGTTACATGCTACCCTAATGATGGCTACTCTCTTTCTCTCTCTTGAAGGCTGCCCATGAAGAATACCGGCTGTTGGGGACTGTTTTGGAGGTTTCCATCGCGAAGAAATACTGAAGGCAAGGGTATCAAATCATTTATTATGATTTCCAGCATTTGTACTTGTTGTACTAGCCCTTGTACCTGCTCTACCAGCCATTGAACCGGTTGTACCACCCATTGTACCGACTGTACCAGCTTCTGCACTTGTTGTACCAGCCAATATACCTGCTGTGCTAGTCACTCTACATGCTGTACCAGCATTTGTACTTGATGTACCTACTGTACCAGCCACCGTACCGGCTGTACCAGCCACTGTACCTGCTGTACCAACCACTGTACCTACTATACCAGCCATTGTACCTACTGTACCGGCTGAATGGAGAGTTGTACTTGCTGTACCAGCTCTATTGCATGAAGACCCATGGTTCTTGGGGAAGAATCACTACCCACACGGAGGTATATGGATTATGTTGTTGGCTCGGCATTTCTACAGCCTATGTTCCAACTCAGTTGCTTTGTGTTGGGCTGTGTTACGGCATTTGTATATGGATAATCCGGCATCTCCCGTGGGGAGAGTAAGGCCCTCAAAGCTTGTTCATGATATTATTCTCCTTGGGTGATAAAATATTCCAAGAGGGAGGTCGGCCCATTCCAGCCTCTATACGGTGTCACACGTGCAAGCTCGATTTTCAGCATTTGTGGATGTTTTGTCCAGCTTTTATGTTTTATGCAAAGTGATGATGGATATGTGTTAAGGTTGTGGCCATGTTTAAATGTTTTAATATACATTGATGGTATCAACAAGTGTGTTAAAGACCCTAGTCCCTCGGACACCCGCCGCGAGTTACAGGTACACAGATACAAATTGGGCTAGTAGTGTGTCAGATAGGAGATCTACTAGTGGCTTTATGTTCACTTTTGGGAGTGGTGTTGTTAGCTAGAGCAGCAAGAAGCAGACGATGGTTGCTTTGTCGAGTAAACAAGCTAAGTAAAGGGGCGCTACTATGGCGACGTGACATAGCTTGGTTGCAAAGCTACTTGCGAGCCCATGGGATAGGGCAATTAACATTTATAGTGACAACATGAACAGCATACAATTGGCTAGTAACCCAGTATATCAATAAAGCACATTGAGATGCATCATCATTTTGCGAGGGTGAAGGTTCTAGCATGTAATGTGGATTTTGTTTGTCAGCACGGAGAATCATCAAGTGACTGACATCTTCACAAAAGCACTAGTAGGTACAGAGAAGCTTCACAAATTTAGAAGTTTAATTGGATTGCATGGTATGGAGTTGAGATCGAGGGGGAGTGTTGAGATATCTAGCTCAACTAGTGTGGATAAGGATGATACACCTCAATGACAGCTCCACACTTACACCACTCGCATGGTTGGTGAGCTTACGGTTGATATGCCACCGGTGGTTTAAAGATTGTGACAGCCCATTGGTTTACTAGAGTTATGGCATAGTTATAGCACCAACTCATATAGTCGGGTTCACACTATGGACTTTGTATGTTTTAGTCGTAGAGAACTTTGCCTTATAGTATGTACTCTTATCTTTATGTTGTGGTTAAAAAGAAGTAAGAAGCTTCTCTACTCGTGTGTGTGTGTGTGTGTGTGTGTGTGTGTGTGTGTGTGTGTGAGAGAGAGAGAGAGAGAGAGAGTGTTTGTGTGAAGAAGTTTGCTTGCAAGAACCTCAAGCTCAACCTCTTCCCTACATTCTTCTCACCCCTCCCCCTTTCCCCTCCCACAAGTACCATAGTTGCTCCTCACTTGACCGGATCTGATAGGATCTCTCTTGTTTTAGGTTGGCATGATACGGTAATGTACCGAGAATCAATTCATGGGCATCCAGTGTCCATTTCCTTAATGAATGAGTCTCGGAGAGACATCATCAAGGTACGTTGGTTGGGCAGTTGAAGCTGCCTAAAGTGGTGGACACCAATGGCGTGGTTTTGGCGATGACTTTGAGAGCCAAGCGTAAGAAATCAAACCAATACCAAGTCTCCGAGTCATTGGAGGAGATCCCTTTGTCTTTTGGGGAGTTTCTTGGTCGTCGAACATTCAAAGTGGCACCTTTAGACTAGGTGGATTTTACTCTTGGCCACCCTTGGTTGTTTGTTCAGAAGGGGGTAGTCTACTAAAATAAACATGGGTTGACATTCCAAGATGCTTCTTACCGCCAGTTGGAGGTCGTTTGGAAGGTTGCAATCACTCACAAAACCTATCACGTGTGCTTCCGCTCCCTAGGTTAAGCAAGTGATGTGCAATGGTGGATGGGCATGCATGATGTATGTCCAGAATATAGTATCCGATGAGCTGGACAGAATTGAGGAGGATTAGAAGCATATTTACGACCAGTATAGTCACGTTTTCAGCTCCCAGTTACCAGATGAGTTGCTACCATCCAGTAGCTAGAGGAGATATTGGTCAAAAAATTCATCTATCTTAGCTCCTTGCCTTGGAGCTCTGGTCCTCTTGGTCAAGAAGAAGGACGGGAGTGCACACCAGTGAGTTGATTATCATATGCTCAACAAGCTTACCACCAAGAACGATTTCCTCTTTCACGCATTGACGACTTGTTGGATCAGCTCATAGATGCAAAGTGATTTAGTAAGCTAGAGCTAAATATTGACTATCATCACCTGTGAATTTGGATTGAAATGGACAATTCAAAAGACCGCATTTTGGACATCTTTTGGATTCCCATAAATTTCAGCCATATTTGGGATATTTTGTGTCTTCAGATGACACTGTCGTCTTCAACAAGTCCAAGGAGGAACTTGATGTCACCGAAATCGGGGACCCAGAGCGATAGACATACACTTCAAATACCAGAGCATGAGAGCGCAGCGGAAGAATCATAAACAATATAATAACACTGCACTCAGCCGGAACGGCCAGCCCCCCATAGGAACTTCTTTATTGAGAGAGAAGCTTTTACAACAATAAACCAAGGTGTGGGTGCATAAAGCAGTGGATTTTCCACAAAGCATACAGCAAATCTCTTGCCTAGATCTCTCTCCAGTGCCAAGATAAAAACAGCACCAAAAAGCCATCCAAAAACTATCTCAAAACAGTCCCATGAATCAACTCATAAACAGTCCATAAAACAGCCCGGTACGGAGCCAGAAACAGCCCCGAACTCCACACCAAAACAACCCCAAAACGGAGCTCCAAATCAGCCCCATAAGAGCTCTCAAAACTGTCTCATATTCCTCCAAAACAGCCCCAAAAGTGTCGCCACCAGAAGGCGGCTCATGAAGAAGAAATACCAACAGCTGCCAGCGCTGGAGTAGGAGAGAGAGAGAGCAGCTATAGTCGGCCAGATTGGTGCTAGCGCATGCGGCAAAGTTTGGCCTAAAAGATCGCTTCTGAGCATAAGCAGCATGGGATTTTTATCATTTAAAGTGACTTATAAGGTCTATAAGTCAGTGTGTTCACACATCATTAAACCCGGGCTGGACTTATTATTATTTTGGGCATGCTTATGTGGACAAAAGGAGGCGCCTTCATGAAACTTGGGCATCAAGCTAGGAAAAGCATAAAGTTGATATTTTGGGCCAGCCCACCTATTTTTGGCTTAAAGGAAAAGCATGGGGCTCATATTAGACTAGTAAACTCTATTAAAGAGGCAAAAAGGAGGGGTAAATGCTTCAGCTTTCTTTTGTGGAGAAATCCCCGTTCACACCTTGGTTCTGCTCAGTGTGTGAAACACTGGTCAGGATAGCATCTCTACTAGAACACAATTGCCTAGGATCTGCAAGTCTTGCACAGGGTCCAGCACAAGTAGCCCCATCAGTTTAGTGTCATGTTTGCAGCATTACTAGTACTTTTTGAATTAGGCCTTTAAATATAACTGGGCGTGCTGAGTTATCTATGGCCAACATTTGATTCACACCACATCAGAATAATATTCGTTAATTTTCAAACTTTATCCACACAAACACTCAATTAGCATTAATCAAATCCTCATTTCAAAAGAGACAAATGCTCCAATGATCCTCATAGCTCACCTACAAGAATGCCCGCCGTCAAATGCAGAAGGCATAAGTATGCATCCATGATGGCTTGCTGTCCAATCATCAGAAGAGAAACTTTGGCAGCTCCCTAGGGTAAAACAGGCAACAACAAGCTAAATGACAAGTAGAAATTTGTCTAAAATACTAGCAATTGAAAAAAAACATAGAAGATCACGCATAACACAGAGACCCAACTATTACATTAAAACCTACAAACATGAGAGAGAAGAAGAAGAAGAAGAAGCTCTTTTAACGTCGTAGGAACAATCCCAAGAGACCAAATATGATCTATCCGACGGGAGTGAGATTCGAACACAAGACGTGTTGAATAACAACTCCATGAGCTAACCAATCTACCACACCTTGGTAGAGAGAGAGAGAGAGAGAGAGAGAGAGGTTGTACGGATTGTGTGTTGCTGTGATCCATTTGTTTGATTAAGCACAAAACCTGCAAGAAGGAAATCTACAAGAAAATTTGTAAAGGAAAACTTTCCATTCAAACCATACATGATACATACAATGCTGAAAAGACTTTTTCTTTTTAATATGCCATGCAACAATATATATATATATATATATATATATATATATATATATATATTAGCAAGTCAAAATTGAAATTGTCTCTTTTTTGTCTAAAATGCAGCCCATAAAGAAGGATACAAATGTCACCATCAAGGTGTAATTCACAGCTTTGTTATAGTAAAGTTCTACATTTATGGACGTTGCATTTAAAACTACAGATGAAAAGCAGGCATCATCATTCTCGATTGTAGCACTTTCCACCAATCCTTGCATTTGATAAGCCTGATGATCACGATCACCATCTGCATTATCACTATCACCTTTTGTCAAAACTCAATGTGACTGTAGAATGTAGATAGGAAATTGAACATGTAAAGAGAACAAGACAACCAATAAGAGATAGTTTCAGTTAAAAAAAGAGCAAGTGCAAAAAAAAAAATACATGATAACGACCAAAAGACAAGCAAACCAACGCAAAGATAGAGCTTGCTATCAACACAAGTCAGTGCATCCCTGCTCATACTTGGAACTAATGATCTTGCTCAGTAGGAAGATTGCATTCTTCATTTTTTAATCACATTTTGTTTTCCTTTTTTTGAACTCATGGGCTCGTCTAGCCTTTCAGCTGCAAAAAGTGTACCACACTATCTATCATTAGGAACAGCTGAAACTTGATCGCTGTCAGCTTTCACATCCTCAGGGCTGCCCACAGCCTGCCCAATCCTGACTAGTCTAGCCTTGTTCCTGCTTTTCCCCAAACGCAATGTCCCGCACTTCCAACAATGGCCAACAGTGTCTAGAAATAAACAGCACCAGCTTCTTGCTGCCTTTTGGTTCCCAGCCTGCAACACACTGCATCTGGGCACTGGTTGGTTAATCTGTCATTGGCATGCACCTACAAACCCTGTTCAAACCCTAATCGTCACTGATCTCTTAACAATCAGCTCAAGGTTCGCAATGGTCTCTCAATTTAGCGGCCTCAATAGTCATGGGCCATGGCACATGAGGCATGACATCCCCTCCCTTAAACGCGCCCCACCATTGAACAAAGCATTTGCAGCATTATTGCTTTATATGAGTAGGTGGTTGGGAGGGAGATATCTAGTATTACTAGGGTGAAACAGGGCTGCCCGCTCTCCCCCACCCTCTTCAGGCTCTACGTTGATGAGATCTCAGACTTTATTGACAGAGCGGGAGGTGGAGGGGCATCCCTAGCAGGCATACTTGTGTCTATTCTCTTACATGCTGATATTATAGTGCTTATTGCAGACTCAAAAGAGCGACTATATAACCTTGGCAAGACCAAGGTCATGGTCTTCTATACTTCCCCTAGTGTGAGGAAACATACAGAGATCACCCACATGGGCAGCCAGGTGGAGGTAACAAACTCATATGTCTACTTGGGGGTCAATTTCACGAGCTCCGGCAGACGTTCCTCCATGAGACAAGCATCATAGGACAGATTGCCTAGGGGATACGCTGCACTAGCCCTCTTAGAGGGACAGTGCCACCAGACACACTTCCAAAATCCCAGGACAAGGGGCTGGCTCTTTCATACACCAGTGACTCCGGCGACGATGTATGCATCCCTGTTCTGGGCATCCCACTAATCAGCGGCAGATTGGCAGCGCATAAAGCATCCACAGATTTTGATGCTAACCAGATTGATATGCAACAAACCGCACCTATGGTGGCTCGGGTTATGGAGTATCCAGATCAGCGTTGTCTTGGACTCTTCTTGTTGAAGATCTGATGACATAGAGAGTTACTGTTCAAAGATCCTCGGTGTCCACACCCATCTCAATCTACAATCACCAATTTTTCCCGCCCACAAAAGGAGGACACTCAGACGGATAAGGCCACCACAGTAGTGACAAGAGGCCCACCATCTCGCCCATCAACTAGAGTTACCCTGCCTCGTGCCACCACACTCCGAAGAGCCAAACGGCCTCACTCTCTTGGACCTCGAGCACCCCACACTCACCAGCCCCAAATTGACGGACCCTCGCCCGCCACCGAGCATCTATAGCTGTTACCTCATCCCAACTTCTCCTCGGCGCTGCAGATCTAAGGGGCCCTCCTCACCCCCTCCGCCAATGCTGGACATCCTTTATGGACCCTACCACACATCAATGGATAGCTCCCTCTCCACACACGCACCCGTATCCTCTACACCCACTTTTATCCACGATGATGAAGATGGTGATCCTCCATGATGAGGATGACGATGATGATCAAACATATCCACATTTACCAAGCGATTAGTGTTAGCTTTTTTGTTATGTTGTCTTTTTTTTTTTCTATAGACATATTGTACACCTTTTGTCTCATAGACCCGTTGCATCTTTTGCAAGGCGTTAATATCTCTCTCTCTCTCTCTCTCTCTCTCTCTCTCTATATATATATATATATATATATATATATATATATATATATATATATATATATATATATATATATATATATATATATATATTCAGAGAGGGTTTTGGACCACTTTCCAGAGTCATGGGGTACCAGGACCAGAGGTGTTTGGGATTGTTCTTGCTTGAGCTGCGGAGATATAGAGATAGCCTGCTGTCATGTGCACAGTGGGTATCTACCGTGTGCTATACGCATGCAAGACTAGTTTCGAGGCTTGGGGAAGCTTGGAACTAGGCAGGCTGATTGACGAGCTGAGTTAGGGAAATACTAACGGGCGGGCACCCAAGTATGGACGGGCGGCCGGCCAAGTGTGGACGCCCGATGACCGGCCAAGAGCCTATAAAAGGGTGGCCAAGGTTAGTTATTGGATATAGAGAGTCTCGCGAGTTTGTGAGAGCTCTATGGTCTTGGAGCCTGGATCTAGTGCAGACGTGCACCTGCTTTATGCAGCCGAGGCCGGCAGCAGTCTCAAGGCCCGCGAGGGCAGCTTCGTGGCGGTATGGGACGTCACAAGGAGGAGATTGGTCGGTACGTCAACCTAGTTAGCTCAGCTCGTGGCTCGGTGGGGACAGCCAAGTCTGTGGGCTTGCCCACGGCTGTCATGGTTGGGAGGTGAGTCAGGCCTGCACACCCTTGCTTGTTTGTTGTTCGTTTGTTTGCAGGATTCGAGTTTCGAACCAAGATCGATCACGAGGGGATCCGTGGGGATTTGACAGTGGTATCAGAGCATACCTCGTGAACGAGCGAGTCGGTAGGTAGAGAAGATGAGGTCGAGGTATGGTATGTGTTAAAAAACTTGCTGTTTTTTCTGTGCATACTGCAGTTTTCAGAATTTGTATGTGTTTTTTCTTCATCAAAGAAACCCATGTTGATGATGGGAGATGGTAGTTTTAATAGGGTTGATTGCTTTGCAAAGAAGAGGCCTTGTGTGCAGTCGCATGACCTGCAGGGAGAGAAATTGAAAAAAAAAAAGAGAGAGAAAAAGCACGTTGCTTTCGTTGAGCGCATGAGAGAGAGAGCGAGAGAAGAGCTGGCGGGGTTTTGTAGACGTGGCAGCACGCAGGCAAGTTGCAGGCGGGCAGGTGCATCACTTGGCGGACTGGACCTGTAGGGCAGTTGGGCGACCAAGCTTGCCAAGCCAGGCGGCTTGCGCAGCCACCCCAGGCCGGCCAGGCCTACGCAGCCTAGCGCACCGGCCAGGCCAGGCCACGCACAGCCGGCGCCCAGGCCACGCACAGCAGGATGGCGACTAGTCAGCAGCAGCCGACGGCAGGCGCAGGATGGCGACTAGTCAGCAGCCGACGCAGGCGTGGAGGCGTCGGAAAGGAAAAAGCCGGCAGCATGGCGACGTCAGCTCACCACCGTCAGGCTAATCCAGGAGGGAAGCGAAAAAAAAAAACGCAAGTAAAGCATTACGTTTTTTTTTAGTGCTTTCGTTTTTGTTTTTTTAGGAGAGTTTAAATTTTTTTTTTTTTAAAGGTTTAAAAGTCCTCCCTTTTCTAAGGTTTCCAAGGTTTTTATTTATTTTTTAAGTCAAGAGAATATATATATATCCATATATATATATATATTAAAATATATATATTTATATATATATATATATATATATATTCACAAAAAAAAACACAAAAGCTAAAGCAAAAGCTAAGCATAGCTTTTCGAGATTTTTTGGCTTTTGGGAAACCTTTATAAACCCCCTCACGTGGGCTTCTTGCCACACATATCTCTAATTCTCAAGTACTCAAGTTTTCAAGCTCTCAAGCTCTCGAGTTCGCTCGCACTTTCATTGTGCAAAGATCGATTTTTCTCTCCACGTACCCTCTTCACGATGTCGACCCAAGAATCAGAGTTGGAGCCCCTCGTGGAACGCGAAGGCTTGCCGGCTACGGAAGGCACTGATGCCGATCTTTTTGACGAGTTTGTGTCAAAATCAGATTTCCAAGAGTTCAAAGTAGCTCTCGAAGCTTCTTCGTCGGAACGTCAGGCACAAATCGCAGCCCAGATGCAGGCTTTGCAGAACTCCATTGCTCTATTGACCACTACCCTCTCTACTTTCTCGGGTATGGATACCTTGGCTTCTGCTTTAGGCCCCAATATTACTCCGGAACCGTTCGGGGGCGAGCAAAAGCAGCGAACCAAGGAGATCGTGGACACTTGGCTACATAAGTGGCAAGTTCACTTTCAGTTTCATCCATATGATGATGGAAAGAAGATACAGTTAGCAGCAAGTTTCCTGTCCGGCAAAGCTTTGCTTTGGTGGAAGGAACTGAATCCTAAGCCAACGACTTGGGCACAATTTGAAGATATTTTCAAGAAGAAATTCCTCAAGAAAGAGGATGACTACGATGTTGTTGCCCGGTTTTCAGCTTTGACCATGACCTCGCAGCACCTCACTTATGAGGTCTACCTCCAGAAGTTTCGTGACTTGCAGATGAAAGCTACAAATATGGATCCCACTACTCTTTTGGGGTTTTTCGTAGCTGGTTTACCCGACTCGTACCGATTACAGGTTAAAAATAACAAATGTAAAACATTGGACGAGGCCATTCATTCAGCTCGTATCTATGATGATACGATGGTCTCTTCCAAGTCAAAACCCGTTACCGAGCAGGGGAACAAGCATAAAAGAAAGTTCTCCGCACCTATGGCTAACACGACTGAAGGAAAGTCTTCGGACCAACCTTCGAAGAATACAAGTTCGACACCAGCGAAGAAAAAACGACTCCTTAGGGCTTTGAAGCTCAAGAAGGAAGGACGTTGTTTTATCTGTGAAGAAAAAGGACACATGCGTAATGAGTGCCCGAAGAAAAAGGGTACCAAGTCAAACGCAGGACCCAAGCCAAAGGCAGCTAACCAGTTGTCTTTGACAGGTACGTCAATTACTGTACTTTCTCGCCCTAGTACTTGTTCTGATTGTCTGTTCAATTCTAAAGTATTTGGCATGCATGATCTTCTCCGAGTTTATGGAGAAGTGAATGGCCATACAACGTCACAGAGAGACATCATTACAGGCTCAGACAGCTCCAGAGGGGGGACGAAAGACACAGATTACTACATTTTTTCAGAGATCCATCCCACTCCCAGCCCCTACACTGCAGGGAATTACTCTCCGAAGAGCAGAGACACTCAGAGCCCACAAGAGACAGAGGACACCTGGCTTTCGGACACCTATACCAGAGAGAGAGATAACAGAGATTAGAGCTCAATTTCACAGAGAGGGTGCGGAGCGATTGTCTCACTTCAGAGCACACCCAAGCATGTTCTTTAGGGAGCTATGGACACCCCCTTCATTGATGTATACCATTTTATACCCCCAGTATGGTACAGCATGGAGCTAGCTAGGTTGCATATCATGATTGTATACTCCATGCATATAGTTTTGCATTCTCCTAGTAGTAGAGCTCCATCCCCTCCCCCCCACTCATTGTACTTATTGCACACCCAGATTCAGCTTTTTTTTAGTTCAGTACTTTTTCATTTTGTTGGGATGACAGAGGATACCCCACACAGGTACACTGATTTGTCTCATAGGCCGAGTTTGGTCTTTTGGAAGACGTTAATAAATCTCTCTCTCTCTCTCTCTCTCTCTCTCTCTCTCTCTCTCTCTCTCTCTCTCTCTCTCTCTCTACCCACCCGCACATCACAGCTCACCACCATACTCCACACATCCGCCACCACTTCTTTCATCTGCACGCAGCGATCTACCGCCAAGCCACCTTACGGTTCCATGCCCCATAAGTGTTGGTATGATGACGAATGCCGAGCCACACGTTGCTGTTTTACGCATGAGGTACGGATTGGGCAAATCACGAAGAGCCAAGCGCAACAGATTTCTCAACGGCTCACCGGAGTTCTACGCTCGAAAAGAGGATGAGTTATACCGACGTTTCTTAGTGCCGAACTGCAAAGAGGCCTCGAGAAAACTCATAGAACATCAGGCGCCCCACCCCCCACACACACCTACCTGCCCAAACACATGGCACTCCTATGCACGCTCCCTCTCTCATATCCCCCATCCGCCACCCCTACCCCCACCACCAGATCCCCGCCCCACCACCTCCACCTTCTTCACAAAGCACATGGTCCTCAAGGCCATTCGTAGACTACGTAATGGGCGAGCCCAGGATCATGAGGGACTCACTGCCAAGTACATCTCGCATGCCGATGATACCCTGGTGCCCCTACTAGCCTACATGTTCATAGAGCCCTTTGTGAAGGATTCCCACCCTCTTGGTCCACCAACACCATCACTCCCATTCTCAAAGCCGGAGATCCACTTGATCCTAATAATTACAAGACGATCATGATTGGCCAAACTCTATGGATCCGTGCTAGAGGCAGAGCTCAGTTCATTTGCAGACAGACATGCATGCAGAGCCTCAGGATAGGTAGGCGTTCGGAGAAGCTACTCTACCCTTGACCACATCTTCACCCTCCGTGCAATCATCGAGGAGGGTAGAGCACGACATCAAAGGATTTACTACTGCTTTGTGGATTTCCGCAAAACTTTGGATACTATACCCCGAGCCCGCCTCCTACACTGTCTACAGGAGAGAGTAGTCCTATCTAACATGTTTTGGAGCATCATCGCCCTCTATGAGTCCATCACCGAACGAGTGAGAGCCCCACAATGTACATGGCACGAGATATCCAGCACTATTGGGGTGAAACAAGGCTCTCCCCTCTATCACCCACTCTTTTTGGCCTCTACATTGATGAGATCTCGACTGTAAGCCCAACGGAGCGTGCAGTGACAGATGCAACCACGTGTATGAGAGATAAAGATAGAGAGAGAGAGAAGGGGGAGAGAGAGAGATGGGAATAGGGGGTTTCACACAGTACACCACGCTGAGCGAGAAACAGGCCCCGCCCCCTCTTCAGGAATTTATTTCAGGACCAATCCACTGGCTTTTCCAAGCCAGAACCAATACACAAATGAATACAATATCAAACAAAAGTGTCAACGTCAAGATCGGGACAAGTCGATGTCAAGGCACAAGATAACTGATGCCGAGCTCACCACGAGGATGACCCACAAGAGACTTACACCAAGCTAATAATACCAAAATACAATGTTTGATGTTCCCAAATATCCACAAGGTTCTTTGTTCGCAATCCGAACAAAAGTAATCCCAAGAGGTTCACACAAGGTGGTGAATATATGATTCCACACGGCAACCCACCCTTCTTAGGAGTTAAGAAACTGGCAGTGTGACACTTTAGAGAGATGTTGGCCCTGATTGGCTAGCGGTGACGTTGTCTGGAGGCAATAGCAACAGAAGCGACTGCAAGTGGCAGCTGAGTGATGGCTCACAACGACGACGCAAGCGCACAGGGTAGTGTAAAGCAGGGCGGTGCAGGCGGGTACTGCAAACAGAGGCGACTGTAGGTAGCAGTTGCAGGTGGAGGAGGCACACAGGACAGCGACGATGTTGCTGGGCAGAAGCAGCGCACAGGGTGAGGCAGGTAGGCAGCAGCGCTGACGTTTGCTAGCGCTGCTGACGGCTACAAGTGGTGGCTTAGCTGACTGGGCCGGCGGAGCAACAAGTCAGAGGGCAGAACAGGTGGCAGCGCTTCTTCTCTGGTCGGCGAAAGCGCACAATGAAAAAGCAACACAATATAGCGGCGCTGCTGCTGTACAGAGGTGGCGGTGGTGTGCAGAGGAGCGGAGCAATGGTGGTTGGTGCTGCAAAAGTGGCTGCTGCCAATAGAGGTAGAGGAGATGGGCGGTTTGATGAAGTAGAGAGGCAAGATGTTGATGATGCCTCTCAACAAGGTCCTCTTGTTCTCCTCAAGTAATAGCTCCAAGGATTCTCTCTATGCCCTTCCATAGTGGTCCAAGCCTCTTATATAGAAGATGGGAGGTCCCTGCTTTTATTTTGCCTTGCTTTTGCTTTTACCTCTTGGCTTTTGCTTTATTTTCTTGCTTCTGCTTTGCCTTTTTGCTTTTGTTTTAATAATAGTCAAAGTTCTTGATTTATGCTTTTACAATCTTCAAGGCCTTACTTTTTAGCCCTGGAGCAGCTTTTTGACAAAGCAGCTTTTGGCTTTTTGATCCAGTTTGATGTCCTCTTTCCAACGATGCTCACAGCTTTTTGGTCAACAAAGTTGACTTTTGCTTTTTCCTACTTTTTGACCAAGACGGGTGCTTTTCCAATTCCAACTTTAGGAACCTTGTTTCCATGTGTCCGTCATCCTGTCCATGTGTCCGGGCATGAGTTCTATCATATGAAAAGAGCATGGAGGAGCAAATAGTTACATTCCCTCCCTCTTATATCACAGTTGTCCTCAATTGTGGCATACATATGATCATGGTACTAGCCCCATCTGGTGCTCTTGTGCATCTGGTCTTTCCTCATATATGTGGTGCCTTCTGCTCCTCCGGCAACATCTTTATGCCTTTCTTTGACCGATGTCTTTGTTCTTGATGGTACATGTTCTTCATAGCCTGTAACACGGGTTAGATATAGTAAATGCACTCTCACCTTCTGCAAAAACTAGACACAAGCTAGTCAACAAATAAGTATGCATCATTCGCGTCTACTGGGCATTCCAGGTACTGGCCAGGTAGTCTGAAGCCCAGTGGACTATCACATGCCATAAATCCAAGCATTGTCCACACATCAAAAACAGCACACAAAGTCAAAGAAATTCAGACATACATCAATAAGCGATGCACAAGTAATGATCCTCCTATTTATGGATTATCTTGTTTGGTTTCATCGAAACCGTGCTAAGCCATCTTGTCACTAGGACCGCTCAGTCTACCCTCAACGTCATCTGGTCACTGTGACCGCCCAAGAGTTCATCAATAGTCTTATGGACCATCCGGTCACATTAACCGCCCGACTATGAAATCCAATACAATCATTTGGGCTATCTAGTCGCAATGACCGCCCAACTACAAAATCCAATCCAATCATCAAGGCCATCTGGTCGCAATGACCACCCGACTGTGAATGTCCAATATATCTGACATCGTCACTGTCCAATGGGTCTTCTGGCATCGTTGCCTCTCATATACAAATCTTGCTCCATGGGCTTTCAGGCATCATTGCCACCCAAACTAGAGCATATCAAATCAAGACCATTACCTAAGCAAGATAATGATCAATAATTCCATGTCAATATAAATATATACAATGAAGAGGACTAGGGATACAATCCCTCCCTCTTAAATCTATCTTGATCACAAGACGTTTCAAGCATGCACTTCAAATACATCTGGACCAATTGCTACCTCATATGCTCGAAGAATATTGGGCTAGTCCTTGAAGTACTCTTATGGCATCCATTTCGCATCCATAGGCGAATAGTTCTTAAACTTCAAGAGGAATTTCTTGACCACTGTCCTTCCTATTTTTCTCACAGAATGGAATACAATCTGTTCCGGCTGTAAGATTTCTTCTTGTTCTTCCACTTCTAGTGGATCCTCCAATACAGGCTCTTATGGGGGGTAGTCATGTATTATGTATATAGCTTCAATAAACTGACATGGAAAGCATTATGTATCCTCCAATGGTCTGGAAGGTCCAAACGATAACATACATCGTTGATCTTCTTAGTAACCTGAAAAGGTCCATAATATTTGGAGGAAAGCTTGGGTTCCTTGAGCTCCTTAGCTTTTGACTTTCTAAGTCTTCCTTTTTCAAATCGCAATAACACCTAATCCCCTTCTTCAAAAGTGACCTTCCTTCTATGGTTGTCTATAGCTTTCTTTCACTTGGCTTGAGATGTCTCAATAGTCTTCCAAACCTATGCAAAGGCGTATCCAAATCTCCAACAAAGTCGTCTGCATGGAAGATCTCTTCCTTGGTCTTCAAAATAGGCAACAACAATGGTTTGCCATAAATAATCTCAAAAGGAGCTTTGCCTGTCAAAGAGTGAACAATGTTGTTATAGGCAAACTCAACCAATGGCAAGTACTTCTCTCATTGATCCTTTGCTTCGAGAGCAAAACACTTCAGCATATCCAAAATAGTGAGGTTGGCAATCTCACTTTACCCATCTATTTGAGGATGATAAGCCGAAGAAAAATTCAGCTTTGTCCCCATGTTGTCAAAAAGTGCTCTCCAAAAGAAACTAGTAGTCCGAGGATCTCTATCCCCTACAATGGATTTGGGTAATCCATAATGCTTGAAAATTTGCTCAATAAACAATCTTGCCATATGATCAACGCGGATGATCTTCTTCACTAGAATGAAGTGGACTTGCTTACTGAACCTGTCAATAATAGTCCATATTCCATCTCATTCCAAAATTTTGATTTTGGTAATCCAAAGCTGAAGTCCATAGCAATACTTTCCCATGGAATATTGGGAATTGGCAAAGGTTGTAACAATCTTGCGGGTTTTTGTCAATCAAAGTTGACCTTCTGACAAACCAAACACTCTCTAACATATTGCTCAATATCCCTTCTCGTGCTAGGCCAAAAGAAATAACTTTCCAAGACCTGAGTTGTTATCATGATACCTCTATGTCCCATATAAGGTGGAGCATGGCATTCTTCCATTACTTTTGGTCTTAATTCCTTGGTCACACATAAATAGGTTTGCATCATAAGAAACCCTTCCTTCATGATGACATAAGAAGCCACCAAGTCTCCATTCTGCAACCTGTCCCAAATGTCCTTAAAATCTTCATCTGTAGCATAAAGATCTTTCATCATAGTGAAGTCCAAATGATATCCCATGGAAACTGCATGGGTCATGGGTCTTCGAGATAGAGCATCTCCTACTTTGTTGTCTTTCCCGCATAATCTGAAAATGAAATTGGACCAAATAGCTAGCCCATCTTATATGCTTTTCTGATATCTTAGATTGAGACATAAAATACCTAAGACTTTGATGACCTGTCTTGATAACAAACTCAATACCCATTAGATAGTGCTTCCAAATCTTCAAGGCATGAATGATAGCCATCATTTCTTTTTCGTATGTGGGTGCGGTCTTTTCAGCTCCTTGAAGTCGTGGACTCTCATAGGCCCAGCATGACCCTCTTGGTTCAAGACTGCTCCAATGCAATCTCATGAACCATCACACTCTACCAGGAATGGCTTCGCCAAATCTGAAGTCCTTTGCTAGCATAAAACTTTAGTGCTTCAAAGGATTCTTTTACAGCTTCGGCACATACGCCAAGAACCATCCTTTTTCTGAATCAATAAGACTGTGGAGAAAAAAGGTAATGAGCTAGGTCAGATAAAGCCCTTTTCCAAACGCTTGGTCACTTGCTTCATAATCTTCTCTTGTAGAGCGTGACTCGATAAGGAGGTCTATTAGGAGGTGAGCTTCCTGGCATGATGTCAATCTTATGACCTTCCGGTCTCTTTGGAGGTAGCTCTCTTAGAAGAGTATCTGCAAAACAACCCTCATACTTCTTTAGGAAATCTTTCCTTTCATGATCAAGAGTTGAGAGTGACTCGTCACCCTCAGATTCCTTTGGATCTCTTACATATATCAAGTACGAGGAAATAGCTTGATTGACAGATTAGGCGGGGTTGGCCCAAACTGGCAGGCATATTGATCCCCATAGCACATGGATCACCCCTCCAGAGCTCCCAACGAAGATGCACTTCTACAAAGATCAGAGCCCCCTCTGAATGATTTCAATGGCTGCACCTTACAAAGGGTGAGGGTGATCGGATTTCAAGCACATCAGCCAAGGTGGCCAGGGGGAGACTCTGGCAGTTATGGATTTGGGAGAGCCCCCTCACGCGCCTCTAGCAGGACCCAAGGGAGGGGACTTGGCGTGATCTTAGAGACTCTAGATACCCAGTTCTTCGTATACACCGTGCGGCTAGGCCGCAGGATTCAAATGCTCGAGGTTGAGGGCACCCCGACAGCAGCAATACACTTGCAATCATAGAGCCTCTCACAGCGGTTTCTCTCAAATTTTTGGAAGAGGCTCTAGGACAATTTTCGGCCTCGAAAAATCACCCTCTTTCTTTGGCTACTCGTACACGAGCTTGGCGGTTGGCACGTGGTTGGCCATTGGCGCTCAACCAGCAACTTGTCTAAGGTGCAGCCACCCTCAGGAGTCCCAACGACATTGTCTTTGGGATTGCCTAAAGGCTCAGCAGGTTTGGCAACGGATTCTCTGCATTTTCACGATGGCCAAGGCCTCGACCCGTATCATTTCATGGGGCCTGGGGCATTGTCACGTGTGAAGGAGATAGCACAGGCGGAAGCATAAACAGTAAACATACGAGAGAGTGCAAAGGAGATTGAGAGAGTTGGACAAGATCACCTTTTATAACAACAGTAAAGCTTTACAATGGCAATGGCCAGCAACTAAATGTTGAACTATGTGCAAGGGAAGTGGATGAATGAGGGAATAAAGGGGAACTCCTTATATAGTGGAGTAGAGACTTGGCCGACTGCCTCTAGGGCTGACCGACTGGCCTTGGACAAATAAATAGGAGAAAATCCAGTAAAATCCCAGATAAATAGTAAAGCCCCAAAACACTGAGATGCACAATTCTAACACCCCCTCTGCAGCTCATAGTGTGCAAAAGTCAAAAGAAGATAAGTCGACGAAGATGCAACCATGGACCCTCCCACATCGCCAATATTGGAATCACCTCGGAGAGAGCACCCACCAACCTGTTTCCTCGAAACAAGATGCCACCACGAATAGCAAGGAGCTTTGCTTGGCCACGACTTTCTACACAAGTGTGCAGTGAACTCCAAGAATAGATGATGAGCTGTTGGACACACCGCGCCCATAATCCCCAATAGTGGACAGAACACATCACGTCCCAAAAGCCTCGAACAATGAACTTGGAATAGATCCAGTTCATAATCTATTTTGTACCAGAGATAACCATGTCCTACCAGATGTCTAATGCTTGAAACTCCGAATCACGGTCCCCATGCACCAGTAGGTGGAGCTGTAATCAGCCCCCTCTCCCGCCCACAAGCCTCTTTTGGCTGGAAGCACATGGGGGAAAACTGCATGTTTACTAGAGAAGCACACCATCTGGGGTCTCCTGAGCCAGAAGCGCCCTAGGAGTCCTAGAAGTGATACTAGAATCTACATCACTATCATATGTCATGTCTTTGCCTTTTCTCTGGGATGAAGCCTTGCCCTTGGTCTTGTCCTTCTTCTTGGACAAGAAATCCTTGGACAAATGTCCTATTTTCCCGCAAGAGAAGCAACCACTCCGACCTTTCTTTTTAACTAAGGAAAGTGCTTGGTCAAAACTGTTGACTGACACCTTCAATTTACCTTGTGAGATGAGAACGGACTCCTCCTTCAAAAGTAGGGAGCTAAGATCATCAAAATCCAACTGAGTGGATGTGACCTGGCACCGCAAAGATCGAGAAATAACATCATAGTCTGGAGGAAGCTTGGTGAGGATAAGAGCAGCCAACTGAGAAGAGGACAAAGCAGCACCCATAGCCAGTAACTGGTCATGGATAACCTTGGCCTTCATGAGAAAAGACGGCATGGAATTGTTTTCAGGAAATAACAAATCGTAAAGCTGCCCCTGCAAGGTAACTACCCTCATCCATGACTCTCGTGCAAAGAGATCCTCCAATTTTGACCATACCTAATGAGCACTGGTGAGAGTTTGCACTACCGGTGAGACCTCCTCGGTGATGATCCGCACAAGCACAGAATGCGCCTTCGACTCCCGATTCTCCCAGTCTTGTAATTCCACAGCAAATTCATCCTCTTGATCCAGAGTCCACTGCCTACAGTTTTTAGGACGCTCAGGCTTCCTTTCAGTGCCCTGAACAATGTCCCACAAACCCTTGTGGATAAACCAAACCTGCATCTGAAGCTTCCAATGAGCGTAGTTGGGTCCTTTCAACTTGTCATCTTTGTTCATAAGGGGGGAGCCATATCCACAGCAGCAAAGAACAAATCTCAGCTCTCAAACACTTCTCTCAAGTGCTTTCCAACGAAGCAAGGCACCAAGAACAATCAGCCCCCTCTCAAACCGTAGAGAGAAAGAGGTGGGACAGTAGCAAAACAGTCCAAGATCCACCAGGAATTGCCTACCGGAAGGGCAGCGACTCGTGGAGGAAGAAGGCAGTTAAGAGCCACTTGTCTAGCAGCACCACGAGCAAGAAACGCAACACCAACAGATGCTGTAGTAGAAAACGCAGCCAAAACACTTCAAAATCTGCCTCTGAAGAGCAAAACACAACCTGTAGGGCTGGCCGACAGCAACCAGAAGAGGGCTGGACCAGAAATGCAGCAAGGTTCTAAAAATGCAGCTACTATATGGACTGATCTACAGCCGGAGAAGTGATGGAAGCAAAGCGCACAACAAGGTGGGCACATTTGCAGAGTTTGGAGCAGCTTGGACCTAAGCGTATGATACCATGAAGGAGATAGCACATGCGGAAGCATAAACAGTAAACATATGAGAGAGTGCAAAGGAGATTATGAGAGTTGGACAAGATCACCTTTTATAACAACAGTAAAGCTTTACAATGGCAATGGCCAACAACTGAATGTTGAACTATGTGCAAGGGAAGTGGATGAATGAGTGAATAAAGGGGAACTCCTTATTTAGTGGAGTAAGACCTGGTCGACTGCCTCTAGGGCTGGCCGATTGGCCCTGGACAAATAAATAGGAGAAAATCCATTAAAATCCCAGATAAATAGTAAAGCCCCAAAACACTAAGATGCACAATTCTAACAACTTGGGCCATAGAGGCTAAGGTTGTCATGGCTTTCGAGCAGGAAGGTGGGAGGCTAGCCCTTCAGGTCTCTCACCTTTGCATTTCGGCAATACCAATCCTAACCCCATCTACTGATCAATGGAGTCCGTGCTCGTGCGAGAGATGGGAGATTTGTAGTAGCATTACAGCCTGGCACACATGGACAGCTCGATGCAGCGAAACCATCAAGGGTACCCACACTCCGCCTGCGGAGTCCATCATTCATACCCTCCAAGATCAGTGGGAGGGAAGTTGCAGGGTGACTCTGACCACATGCGGAAATGACGGAAAGCTTTCTTGAGGCTCTGTCGGCTTAGCCCTTTTCTCACAAATAGAGGTGGTGATCCCGCTTGGCATTACAAACCACCTGTGTGGTTATTTCCCCCCCCCCCCCCCCCCCTTGTATGAGAGAGCCTTCTCCTCATAGAAAGGCCAACCGGAGGAGAAGTGCATCTTTCTCCACCCCTTTTGATCCCCGCCCCATACATGGAAGCTAGTTTGTATTTAGCCCTTCGTGGTTGTATTCAGTCCTTCATGGCTGGTTTTTTGTGAAATAGAAAAAAAAAGGATCCAAAGCTGAATTTCTAGAGGGTGGAAGATTTGGAAGATTTCCATGATGTGAGTGTAGGAGAGAGATGAGGGTTCAAAAAGGGATGAAGTTCAATCCATGACAATCCTAAAGAGAGAAAGAAAGAAAGAAAGAAAGAAAGATTTTATTAACGTCTTCCAAAAGACCGAACTCGGCCTATGAGACAAATCGGAGTACATGTATGGGGTATCCTCTGTCATCCCAACAAAATGAAAAAGTACTGAATAAAAAAGCTGAATTTGGGTGTGTAGGGGATGGAGCTCTATTACTAGGAGAATGCAAAGCTATATGATAGACCACAAGAGAGAGATGTTGCACAACTCAAATGATATTCGTATTATGATTATGGAACAACCCAAGTACATCCTTTTATAGGCATCAAGCCTGTTATTCACACCAAGAGTGTTCACACCAACTAACTCGGAAATACCCCATACACCCCTTCGAAGTGATGGAGGTGATGCCTGGCAAACCTTCAATAGTTCCTATACTCCAACACTAGCAAAGAAACAAGACATGGTCCCCACTACTGACTCACAAGTGCATGAGCATGGCTTAGAGGCTCATGTAGTAGCATGGATCAGTGCGAAGGATTAAGAGGTCTAGTCCTACATCAGCATACCAAAAGAAACCCCCCTTGCTCTACACAGGATAAAGAGGGAATGGAGCGTTACAAAAAAGAAACAAAACATTCAGATTTCGAGGGGTGTCCGAGGCAAAGAACCCATGACTACAAAATATTCAGATTTTGGGGGACTTCCTGGGCACAGAACCCATGACTAATATACTTGGGAATAGATAAGTTTTTGAAGGTAGAGCGTTTTCGAACTACTTTGTTGATGAAGATTTTCTTACTTGCGACGACGTTTCCATGCTACCACGACTTGGAGCATGTGCATTGATGCTAATGATGACGAAGGTCTCACCATGAAAGCCCATGTCGGCGGAGCAAAGAAAGGATCCATTGAGGATGAGGTGTCTCCTAACACCCGTAAAAACGATAATGCGCATGAAAATTCAGGAGATAGTAGGCCTATAGATAGCCCCATGTGAACATGCTTTTAACAGATAAAAGATAAATTGAAAGCTTGCTACCTTTGATTTGTGAAGTGAGAACCAAAAAAAAAAATCACATAGGTTGGGCAATGCTCGGCAACTGGTGCAATGGATAAGTAGTGGCGACCACGATGGTGGTGGCACCAACATAGTTGCAATGAAACGTGTTTCATTCAGTTTGTTTGAAACGAAATGTTTCATACGAATGAAACACATTTCATTCAAGTCCAGATGGTACAATTTAGGTGTTTTTTTATCCAGAGAGCCCGTTTTCAAAAAAACATCTACCTGCGTCTCTGAAAACATTGGAAGGAGATCTTGCATTGAAAAAAACAGCCCCTCCCACTCCTACGCTTCTCAACTTCCATGCCTGCCATCTCTCAAGTTGGTTGTGCTAATTTGTGCCTTTTTTCTTCGATTTTGCACCCCCAAAAAAAAACAGAATTTGAAATTTGGAGGTTTTCATGCCACGATGCCAATCTTGCCCTGCCTTTGTCAAGATGCCTCGCACTAGGGATGCCATGTGGGCCCCTGTCACTCCTGTATCAAGATATGCTGGTTCAGGAACCCAAAAGTGAAAATGTAATTTTTGTGGGGTTTGCTCAAGAGGGTCCATAATCCTTGTTAAGGCCCATTTCATAGGTTTAACCGAGGAAGGCATTGGTGCATCCAAATTGGTGCCTGCAAACATCAAAGCCGAGCTACAAGAATGGAAAAGACAACAATTGGTAGGACCCGGTTGTGGGCCTCTGCCTAAGGATACTGAGGCTAGTGAGGATACACGCAATGCATCAAAGAGAACATGGTTGGGTTCAGAGGAAGATGCACAAAGCCAAGCTAGTAGTTTCACTCCCATAGCAACACGAAGCCCTTTGCCTCCAGGACCTAGTGCCTCTCTAAAGAGAGCAAAGCATTCAAGCAAGCATTTAAAAGCAAGAAATTAATCATGCAACTAGGGAACTCACAGTGTATCGAAATGTCAGCCACGAATTTGGTAGACAAGACTGTTGTCATGCGAGAGACACAACTTCAACCACTCTCATGGTGAAAGAAGTATGGAATCAATACATCACTTGGTGAGTATAACTCTATAAGACAAGTGTCATGACCCTGTGAAATTGGTGCAGCATAAGTGTGAGCATGGTGGTCGGTGAGCAAGTTATAAATTTAAGGGTTCATACTTGGGTGGCTGGACAATAAGGAAACCCATGTGTGGGCAACCCGAAGTGTGAAGGGGACAAAGGAATTAAAATTTAAAAGGTTTTATAACCTTTGGTGGCCAAGAATTAAAGTTCAAAAGGTTTTACAACCTTGGGTGGCCCCTAGGAAGGTTTTACAACCTTGAGTGGCCCCTAGGCTATTTATGGGGACTACTCTACTTTTGGAGGACACGCCTCTCTCTATCTCTCTGGTTAACCTTGGGCGGCCCCTAGGAAGGTTTTACAACCTTGAGTGGCCCCTAGGCTATTTATGGGGACTACTCTACTTTTGGAGGACACGCCTCTCTCTATCTCTCTGGTTTTTTGGGAGAAAACAAAGGGGCTGGCGGCCTGTGCTTCAGGGCTACTGTGGCTTTTTGGAAGGACTGCAGGAGGGCTATGCTACTGACGCTACAGGCGCAGCTAAAAAGCAATTTATGCATGCTTGCTGGATTCTGGCTTTTGAAAAAAACAGCTAGAGAAGGGGTCTGCGCTACTGGTCATATGTTGCTTTTTGGAAGGGGATACAAGCGGGCTGTGCTGCAGAGTGCAGAGGCACAGTCTAATACTTCTTTACGAATGTTCCTTGGGATATAAAAGTTGGCTGCTGTGCTGCGCTACAGGGCAGAGACACTGGCTTTTTTTTCTCTCTCTCTTTGGCTCTTGGAGGACTGGTTGGCTGTTGTGTGGCCGAATGTTCAGGCGCCTACAAGATCTTCTTCTTCTCTCTCCTTTGCTTTTGGCAAGAAGCTGACTGTCAGATGAGAAGTGTGGACTGTAAGAGAGGAACACAAGGCTGGACAGCAGGTTCACTCATAGGTGTTCTATCTCTCTCGGCTGCAAGACAAGAGGGGCATGGCTGAGCAGGTCTCTCTCTGCCTTTCTCTCTCTCTTGGAAGGGAAGGAGCGGGCTGAAGGAGCCGCATAGCCGGGAATGTTTTGAGACTGTTTATGGGCTGTTTTGCTTGGCTGCAAGTACACTGTGTACATGGGTTATTGGCTGCCAGTACAAGGTCACCTGGTTATGTTTCTTAGCATGGGAGTGACGCAAGCTTTCATGGGTGCATACCCTTGGAGCATATTGCTTTCTTCCTGCTTGGAAGGGACCTGCAGTTTTGGGCATACCTATGTAACATAGTTGTGGGGTAGAAATACAGCCAGACATATTCAGTAAGAGCTCTCTCTTTTGTTTGTGTGTTGTGTTGGCACGACAGTTGAGTATGTGCCGAGAATGTTTTCAAGTGGAAAGAGGACATGTGTTTCATGCTGGGCCAGAAGAGATGTTTCATGGGAAAACAGGTCACCCGATGCTTGTTGAAACAGGTCTTTGTTTCATGTGGAAACAGGTTTCTCCAGGAGATAGGTCACATGCAGGCAATGGTCACAAGAATGGACACATGTTTGGTATAGTCTTGCTGCTGATTGGACAAGGGTTCGAGAATCCATGGCTGAGATGGATAGTACCCTTGGAAGGCAGAGAGGGAGTGTACAGGTGTGTCTACTGTATGGTATGTTGTGCTGTGATGCGAGTTCTCTTTTGAGAGATAGTTTGGGAGTCTGTGTTGTTAGTTTTCTTTTTTTGTATCAGCTCAAGACTCAAAATTTTTGTGCTCACTTTGAGTGCTCAGTGGACTATGTCACTCTTGCCTGCAGGCTGTTTTACATATTATTTCTTGAGTTTTGAGCAGTTGTCATTATTGATGATGGAATCCGGATCTTGATTCTTGATGTTGCCAGTTTATTTATGGCATATGCCAATTGGGTTGGGTGCCCACTGTAACTGGGTCACCCAGATTCTTTAGTTTTAACTTGTAAACATGTTTTAATGTGTAAATGACGCATGTTTAATATTGTTTTGCAAGGCAGGCAACGTATTTCTTACATACTATAAAATTATATATAAATTTTGGGGCATGTACCCCCTCCTTAATGAAACGTTTTTGAATTGTCTCGGACTTGAAAGAAACGTTTATGAAACACATTTCAAAAAACCCTGGCAACTATGGGCACCAAGAAAGGTGCGCTGATGGATGGATGTTCACGGCCAGGCTGAGGCAGCAGCTTTTACAAAAGCAGGAACCTGCATGTGCCGAGCTTTCCCGGCTATGGTGATGACGTCTCTATGCATCAAAGAATGGCAATGGCAATCTCATCACATACTGAGATAATGAAAGCAGAAGAACAAGAAACAGTTGCACACAGTTCGATTCTTCGATCCAATAAGTGCAACAAAATTCTGTGAAAGCTTCAGCATTTGACAAAGCTACCGACTATGGCGATGGTAGCACCCCCTGATGGCTATGCCGATAACAAGCTGCAGCCATGATGTTGGTGATGATGGCGGCAGGAGCATCAAAATGCAGCCATGATGATGATGATGATGGCAGCAACAGTACTGGTGGGTTGTAGAAGAAAACGCATCATCGTGCGTTCACCTTAGCTCTGATACCACATTGGTATCCACAGGATCTGAAGTTTTATAGGAATCAAGCCTCATCTTTTGACCTAGACCTTAATAAGGGCTGTTCACACCCTAAGGGGGTGTTTACACCAAGAGTGTTCACACCAACTAACTCCGAAATACCCAATAAATAGTAACAGAGCAAACCAATGTGTGATGAATCATAAGCATGCTCAAGCAACCGTACACAATTCCTATGTACACCACTAGAGACAAGGATGAGAGATTACTCTTATAGTCAGAGAAGACCTGAGAGATATGTGCTGCCATTTGGACTTTACAGTCCTTGTCCATACCAACCATCTGAACTGCTCACAAAGCACACAATATACTCAATAACTGGCCTGATACAGACAATGCGCAAATGCAAGATCCCAAGGTACACAAAATACTTAGTACTTGACCTAAATCAAACAATGCAAGACTGAAAGTTCCAAAAGCATCACCAACAGCAGACTAGACGTAACTTCAGATATCTAGCCCACAAGAAAAACCGAGATTTGTATTCAGGTAGAGATCCACACCATTCTTTGCCTTTCTCCGTATCCTATCCCTGGGAGACTCTTGCAGAACCTGAGATGAGAAAATTCCAAGCTGTACCCCATGACAAAAGCAAGTTAGAATCATTCAGTCCTAAAAACTCAATGTGAGTTTCAATAATATGAGCATCAACTTCATTGTGAAGGAACTAAATTGGAAACCTTAAATGCAAGTGTACTTGCAGTTTGCATCAATTCAAAGTAAAACAGCCCAGGCATGGTCATCAGCTTGGCTAACACACAAAGTTTGTAGGTATAGTGAAACTTTGTTCAACTTGAAACTAATGCACTTTTATGACCCGAGAAGGAACATGGGAAAAGATGCAGTGACGCAGCACCCTGTGGATCATGAGGCTTACATACAGAAGGCAAACAAACTGCTTAGTCAGCCATTTACCATATACACCTGCAGCAATATCTGTTGAACATCAATAAATAAGGTAACAATGATGACCAAAAGCATCTGAGAATAACCCAAAAAATCAACACAGAAAAGATAGACAGGAGATAAACGCTCAAGCAAATGTCCCAGAAACTAGCGAAGGACTTTGAGCATTTTTCACACATTTGCAAGAGACCTGATTTTTTGTGATGAAGTGCAGTAGTGGTCTAGTCTTAGCCACAAGCTGAAGCATACGGAATCTTGGCCATGTCAGCCCTGTCACTATCCGACTGTGGGCTGTACATAGCACTGAGTTTCACATATGGAGGCAAAGGAGTACTAGTCTTCTTCCCCCCGTCCATATTGAACCTCTGCAAAACTTTGCCAATGTATTCCTTCTGAGACAAATACAACACATGCTGATTTTTGTCCCGAAGTATCCGCATACCCAAAATGTGATTTGCATCACCTAAATCCTTCATATCAAAGGTCTGATGCAGCCTCTTCTTCAAGGCATCCATCTCTTTACGAGATTTCCCGGCAATCAACATATCATCAACATACAAGATGAGGATCAATAGACTGCCATCCAAATCTTTCTTGGTGTATAAGCAATGATCTATCTCACTTCTCCTGAAATCCTAGGATTTCATGAATGTATCAAATTGATGATACCATTCCCTTGGTGCCTGTTTGAGCCCATAAAGACTCTTTTTCACCTTGCATACAAGCTTCTCCTTTCCATTCACTGCATAACCCTCTGGCTGTTGCATATATATCTCCTCATGGAGATCACCGTGAAGAAAAGCAGTCTTCACATCCATCTGAAACAAATCCACATCATCATGAGCAACCAAAGCTAATACAGCTCTAAGTGTGGTCATTTTGACCACTGGAGAGAAGATCTCATCAAAGTCCACACCATATTCCTGCTTGAAGCCCTTAGCCACTAACCTGGCTTTGTATCTTGGCTTTGCATCAGGTGCAACTTTGAGCCTGTAAACCCACTTGCATGGCAAAACCTTCTTGCCTGTAGGCAAATGCACCAACTTCCATGTTCCATTTTTGTGCAGAGAATCCATCTCTGACTTCATAGCACGCTCCCAAAGAGCCTTGTCTGCCCTCTGTAAAGCCTCCTTATAACAAGAGGGCTCCCCACAGTCAATGAGCATCAAGTAGTCAACCCCTGGAACAAACCTGTCAGGAGGTCTGGAGGGTCTTGTGGACCTCCGTACCCAATGACCATCATTTGCAGGTTGCTGTCCAGCCTGCATATCACCTATTGGTGGCTCCTGTTCCATGCCATAAGGTTGAAAGATCATGCCCGGTATCTCCTCTAACTGTGGGATATCCATAGGGATATCTTCTGCCATCTCTGGCCGTCCATTTGGACCATTTTCAGCACCATTTAAGGGCTGGTTTTGTTGATGTAATGGCTGATTTACAGCCCTTGGTTGTTGTCCATGATGTCCATCATCATCAAAGATGACTCTGCCAAGCTCCTGTTGCCTTGCAGACTCCTTATACATGCATGTTTCATCAAAAATGACATCATTGCTGCGTATAATCTTTCTATTCACTGGATCCCAAAGTCTATACCCCATTTCACCTCTGTCACCATATCCTAGGAATATGCATTTGTGAGACTTAGGATCAAGTTTGGTGTGTATTTCCCTGCATATGTGCATGTACGCAACACAACCAAACACTCTCAAGTGCTTGTAGGACGGAGGCTTCCCTGTCCATACTTCCTCTGGCACTTTCCCACCAAGCCTCGTGTTAGGTGACCTGTTTATAAGATGAACGGCTGTCATAATAGCTTCAGCCCAAAAACCATGAGGTAACGCAGCATGTGACAACATAGAATGGACCTTCTCCTGAATGGTCATGTTCATCCTCTCTCCTGTCCCGTTTTGTGGAGGATCATAAGGAGCAGAGAGCTCCCTCTTGATGCCTTTAGCATCACAAAAGTCCTGAAACTGTTTGGACATATACTCTCCACCATTGTCGGAACGCAAAGCCTTCAGTGTTTTGCCAGTTTGATTCTCAACATGAGGAACAGACTTCTCAAACACTGAGAATGCATCACTCTTCAAACGAAGAGGATAAACCCACACCTTGCGTGTGGCATCATCAATAAAAGACACAAAATATTTTGGCCCTCCCAAAGAAAGCTGAGGCATCTCACATACATCTGTATGCACAAGCTCTAACTGAGCATCTTTCTGTCCAAGAGCTTTCTTGTGGGGGCACTGGAGTTGCCTACCAGCTCACAAAACTGAAAACTTGAGAACTTTAGAGAAGGCAAGTAACCAAAACGAGACAATTGCTCCATTCCTTTGACACTCATGTGTCCCAACCGGCTATGCCACAGAGAGATTTCCGGCAACTCGGTTGCATTTACATTAGCATGGTGACAAACACCATGCATGCATGAAGTAAAGAGTGTCCACCTTAGAGCCTCTGGCAACAACCAGTGAGCCCTTACTAATCTTCCACTTTCCATTACCAAATGTGGTAACATAACCAGCATCATCAAGCTGTCTAGTAGAAAACAGGTTCTTCTTGATCTCAGGCACATGCCTGACATCATGGAGCATAAGCTGTGAGCCATCTGAAAACACAAGCCTCACATCACCTCTGTCGAGAATCTGGCATGCATGGTTGTCACCCAAATAAACTACTCCTTCATTGCTAGCAGTATACCTGACAAACAAGTCTCTGCAACCTGTGACATGAAAAGAGGCACCTGAATCAATGATCCATGAGTGCATACCATGACCATCTCCTGCATGGAGTGAATGGGCATCAAGTGAAGACATGAATAGGACTTCATCCTCACTGTCACCTGCATGTGACACATTGACTTCTTCAATCTTGACTCCACTTTTGCCCTTTGGCTTTGCATCTTTGGCTTCATCTTTGTCTTTGTCTTTGCTTTTGCCCTTTTCCTTTTGATCATTCTTCCATTTGTAGCATTGCTTTTTGAAATGTCCCTTCTTGCCACAATAATAGCATTCCAAGTCCTTTTTGGAGCGGGACTTGCTCCTTCCCCGTTCTTGGCTTTTACCCCTTTGCTGGGATCTCCCACGTGCATTCATTGCATTGGACTTTGCAACAGAGTTGTTCTTCCTGTTCATCTCCTCTTGAAGGAGAGCACCCTCCACATCTGCATATGACAGCATAGCATTTGAATTGCTAGTGGCTATCCTGAATGTGTCCCAACTCTCTGGCAAAGTGCATAAGAGAAAGGTGGCTTTGAACTCATCGTCCATTGCCAACTTTTGATTGATGACCTGGCTGACAACACCATTAAACTCATTTAGATGGGCTGTCATAGACGCCCCTTCCTTCATTTGAAGACCTATGAGTTTCTTCAACCAATACACTTTGCTTGAGGCACTTTGCTGGGCATACAAGTCCTGCAATCTTTGCCACATTCCCCAAGCTGTCTTCTCTTCACGTATGCTGAAAAGTAAAGTGTCTGACACAGACAACATGATGGTGGATCTTGCCAGCTCATCCATATCTTCCCATTCTTCAGCAGTAAGAGAAGCGGGCATTACACCCCTTTCTTTGATGGGCTTGTGCTGCTTCTTCTGGAGCAACACATTATAGCACTGGGTTTGCCAAATGTCATAATTATGTGATCCTTCAAGCTTCTTGATGTGAAGCAATGAAGAGCTCTCACATGTAGTTGCCATAGCAATATGCAACCTTTGACACAGTCAATGCCTGACTCCCTGCAAGATGTGCAAACACTGCACCAAAGCACACAAAGTGCTCACAGTTGTTCTCCCAACGTTATCTCCCACTGCGGAAGCACGAATGCAACTCTCCTCCCACTGAATGTGATAAAATCACCAAAATCTGGTTGCTGCAGATTTATGACAGCCCCTTAGATGTGCTCTGTTCCCCTTCCAAAATACTATACAGCAGTACTAAGTGCTCACCAATGATGTACCAAATCTGTACCGGCAAGTACAACAGCTGAAAATGAGCCTTTTCCTCACTCAAATCAATGTACAGCCATGCCAAAACTTGTACAAAGTTGTACCAAATCTGTACCAGCAAGTACAGTAGCAATAAATGCTCTCCTGACTGTCCAAATGAGTGAAAATCAAACCTTGACAGTCCCCACCACTACATACAACAGTCCCGGACAGAAATTGGGCAAAAGCCCCTTGACTGCAAGTGGATTTCTGAGGGTTCAAGGCATAAAAGTCTTCCCTGCTGCTTTGCCAAGCTCAACAAGCACAAAATCTTGAAAAGCCCCTTGATTCAAGATCAATTTCTGATCATGAATGGTACATTAATGCACATGAAGGCATCCAGAGTCTTCACAATGCTTCCCCTTGGCCACATATACATCCAATACATAAAAGCCCCTTGATTTAATGGCACATTGAGTGCTTGACAGGCATCAACACATTGCCCAAAGCATCAAATGCCAGTGCGTGCATGCAAAACAACCCAATTGGCACAAAAGCCCTTTGATTTGCACTTCAATTTCCTGCAATTTAGCCCCGAATGTGAGATTGCTCACATCATACAGCATGTATGAATGCCCAAGGGCACAATTACATCAAAAGCCCCAAATGTTGACACCCAATTTCCTGCCAATTGACCCGGAATGTGACCAATGTCACCCAATGTTGCCAATTGTGCTCAAATCTGAGCCATTAGGACCTGTACCTGCTCAATCGATGATAATGGACATGCAAATCCCAAAATTGAAGCAAATACCTCTGAAGCGATGATCAATCAGTGCTGCACACGGCAGCACCTGCTCCCAGGCCTTGGACACACACTACGATGATTGCACAATCTCAAAGCTCTCTGAGCCCAGACCGTAACAATCATCTTGATAGCCATCATCTTGTGGGCTCTTCTCTCAGCCAAGAAGCTAGTGGACTTGTACTCTCAACATCAAGAGCAAGCTAAAAAGGAAAAAAACCATAGCAAGAGGGCCACCAGGTCGTGCTTGCACAAAAGGGGTCTCAGCCCATTAATGCACTTCATCATCAGCTCCACATCATCAAAATGGCCCATACAGGTGCTGCTATTCAACAAACAAGGGCGGCTACAGGCCATCCAAATGCACAGAAGTAGGATGCCCAAATCAGCCCCAAATCGAGGTCCAATTCAGTCCCAAAAGGTCTCAGTCCAGTGCAGTTCCATGGCCAGCACTTTTCAGTCGTCGTTTTTCTTCATTCTCTTGCAAAAAATCAAGCAAATATACCGGCCAGCAGTGGAGGCCCTTGAGAGGGTAGTTCGGACCCAAAACTGTCCCCTTGTGAATCTTCTAATTCTAAACCCTAACCTCTGTGCATATTCAGTTCTCAGCGAGCATGTCTCATACCTCTCCCAGTGAATGTATGTCCGTATCCAAGCTTGGATTGCCTCAAAGTAATGTTAACTATGGGGACCTAGACAGCTGAGGACAAAAATGATGTGAATAAATCCAGAACTTAAGATCTTTATGCTCTTTCACTAGGTGTTAGACTAAGTCTTGCTCATGTATATGAAATGAAGACCACAACTTGCTCTTTCTTCATGGCTTACCCCTTGTTTAAATGTCTCACTTATGAAATTGACTCACTTTTTCCATGTAGGCATAATCCACTACAATGAAACCATCATAGGTCGACTTGTGTATGGAATACCTTATTCTACTAGACAATCAAAGAATTGTCAAAGCAAAGTATCTATTGTTTTGAGCCATTCTAGAGAAATTCACATGTCCAAACATGTGATTGCATCATTAATCTTATCTCAAAAACACTTCCGCATAGGTGCTACAGAGAAGATTGGAAAGCAAGTTCACCATGGATCAAAACTCAGCATGAGTGAGTATCCTCAATAGATGGAGATCGTCAAGGAGTGGAAGTTGTCCGGGAGTTTGCACCGACGGAGGGGCTACTTTCTCAGCTTGAAGAGTTGGTGGCAACACCAACAACAGACTCCGAGTAGACCGTAGTGGTGAATGAGGAGAATATCAATTCAAAAGTTCCAACAGATCCAAAAGTTCTACCCAATTCAAAAGTTCAAGAAGTTCCATGAATTCAAGCAGATTCAGAAATTCCATCAGTTTCTCGAGTTCTAAATTCAGTACTAGTCATCACATGTGGAATTAGTGATGGATTATGAGATTGGTATGCTACACAAGAACTTGGATTTTGATCATGTTGGGTCATGTAAAGATGAAAGGATTCCAATGATCGAGCATGTAAATGTGTTTGATGTTGGACCACTAGTAATGGCATGTGAGGACAGGTTTCTTAAGTTGAAGACAATGGAGGAGCTAATGCAAGACGACGAATATTCACAGTCATGGAATTTGTCAAACTGAAATCTAATTGTACCCCGTTCCATGGGGTAGCCTCTAGGGATAAGTGTGCAGGTAACATAAATCTTGTTGTAAAATTGAGAAGTTGTTTCCAAGTTCCATTCCATAACCAATAGCAAATCAGCCTGGAGTAGAAATGTACAGATTTGGGGGCAGTTTTTGACAAATTTGGGTCGCCTAATCATGTGTGAACCAGCTTGTATGTTTCATAGATGGTTCCATTTTTTCATCGATGAGAAACGACCACATTCAAATAGTGCACATACCGAATACACAAAAAGACTCTACGATGCCTTCAATCCATAATAAAGTATTGTAAAGTCAATCAATGCCTAGCCTATGTCCATTCCCCCAGCTTCAAAATATCAGGATGTTAAAAAGGACAATCTTCGAAGCCTATATTCATTACCAATCTTGACAACAGGAAGGTGTCAAAGAGTGGAAACTTGACTACCATGCTGCTGTGCATAGACTATAAACAAATTCGGTCATTTAACGAGGTTCAGGTCTTGAAAACAACAACATAGTCAATAAATAGTTCAGGAAAGCCTCCAAAATGTTATATTAACCTACTTACCAGGTGATATGGGTTGGACTGCATAAATTCATCACCTTGTGTGAGTTCTCCATCATTTGGACTGCAAAAATTGAAAATAAAATTAAACAAGTGTTTCTGGATTTCTACTGCAACTAAAACCAAATCACTTCTCACTAGAACAAGCCGCACTCACCCGCTGACAACCATGCGAAGTTGTCGGAATGGCCACACATAAACTCCTTCCATTTTTACTTGAATTGTTTCAAAGTCACTACTCTCTAGATACATCCCATCATGTAGTAACACCTCCCCCTGTGTAAAAAGGTCAGAACAACATTAAGTACTAAACCAATTCAATCCACTACCTTGCCTTCAAGATGCAGAGCATCTAAGTCTCGAGCTTAACTTGAACATAATGTACACCATAGATTTTTGACGGCGAGCTTATAAGTTCAATAACAACGGTCCCCATCGTCTTCTCAAATTTAGGCAGTCTCACAGAGCTATTATGATAGTCATGAATCTTCCAAGTACCTGTTAAAATAAAGAACTTAAATTAAAAGAAAGAACATGACAGGGCTAAACGTGAGCATGTTTGAGAGCCTAAAAGATATATCTGCACAAAGCACACATCAACCCATGCTTTCTAACATGAATGAGCCCTTTTCTCACCTTTGAATGTGCCTGAAATATTCCACATTGGATAAGGTCCCACAGCACCCTCATTTCCATCAGGGAACAAGCGCTGACACACAAGATAGAGCAATGAGTGAGATTCTAATGAAGATCAAATTGTTTCAAATTATGGCTGCTACAGAGCATTAAGCAACAAAAGCATGCTTGCATCTTACAAATGACAAATACACATTCACATACTTCAGCTTATACTATCAAGCTGGCCGAGCTCATGACAGACAGGTCAGAGAAACAGGCTAAGCTAGCAAGGGACATGTCACACGGCATTGAACAAGAATATGCAAATAAAAAATATGTGACTCAGGCAAACCATTGACTTAATGTGCTCGTAACTCCCCTTTGTATCAAAAAACAGCATAGTATTTTCAAAGCTCAATCCTATGTATGCCATGGCTTTGTCATTTTTGTATGTCCAGGCTCCCACTGCAGGTTCCATAGGTACACCTTCAGGCTTTGGCTCATCACCCTTGACAATCTTCCATAGTCCTTCTCACATCAGGAGCAGCCTGATTTTGGTCTGCCATGTTGGAAAGTTGACCCCAGAGAACTTGTCAAAGGAGACACTCATTTTATCGGCCTCCATGGTGCTGCACATGTGGGAGAAGCAATGAGCGCAGGATTGCAAGCTCAACACCGAGGAGTTAGAACATAACAAAGCTGCCACAGTCGTCACAGAGCTGTAAAACCGGAGCAATGAAGGAGAAAGACGGGAGCTGCCAGAAGCTGTAAGCCAAGGCAAAGCAGAGACGGCTGTATAGCAGATCTATGCAGGAGATGCGCAGAGCAGGGGTGAAGCATAGCAGCTGAGGGAGTGGTCCTTGGCGGAGCAAGGGCAGGGCCTCCCAGCCAGCACCGGCAGAGATGATGGAGCATCCGCATTAGCACCACCCAAGAGAGGCAGCGGCGGTTGACCTTACTGGTGCTGCACAGGAGGAAGCAGCCGAGATGTGCGCCATGGGCCGCAGCAAGATGATGGCGGAGAGCAGAAGCGATGGCAGTAGCACGCAGGTTGGTTGATGTCCACAGCTGGCGACGAGCAGCATCAACAAGATGCGAGCTGGGAGCAGGTGGCGCAGCAAAGCTTAGCGGTGCCAAGTGCGCCACATGCGATAGGTGGCGGAAATGGCGGTTAGTGGCCTACTATACTCTGGTTGTACGCCGTGACCCCATTGTAATCCTCAATCCAAGATAAGTCAGGCACAAGCTACGTAGGTCATTCTCAGCCATAGCAAGTCAGTCAATCAGTCTAAGTCCCTTAGCCCACTTAAAGAGACGCATTCATGCATATACAGTCAGTAGAAACCTTAGGGTTTGCATCAGAAAGCATTTTGCACATTGCACATCATTCATCCATTGTATCTAGACCATGGCAAACACCCCAGATATCATCTAGTATTTATCAGGATATTTACTAGGATTTTTTTGGTATTTTTCCTATCATTTTCAGCATTTTACACATCATTTAGGCATTTATGGTGGACATGAGCAGTCGGCCAGCTCAGTAGCCAGCCAACTGGCTCATGGTGTCCATATAAATAGAATTCTTGCATATTCAGCCATTCATTCATCATATTCAGCAAAGGAGCATTCAAGCGCTTGTCATCCTCAGCACTAGGAGCATAAGCAATTGCAGTTTCAGCCATCTTCTCACAGCGTTTTCCTCCTCCAGCATAAGGCGCATCAACAAATGAGCATTCAGCCTCTGCATCAGCAAAATGCAGCAGTTTCAGCATTCAGCCTTGCGTTTTCTGCATCCATACAGTTTTCAGCATTCATCTATTCATCGTTTTGCTCCAGCCACTTGGTGAAGGTAAAACACAATGTTCATAAGCATTTACAGCATTCATATTCAGTCTAGAACAGTCCCAAACAGCCCCTCTCTCAGCCCCAACTTTGCATCCCTCCCTCATTCCATTGGAAAGAGTGCATCGGCTCGAGATTGGACATCTTTGCTGCTTCTACTCTAGCAGTGTACAGTTCAGCCCAACACTTGGTCTTCAGAGGTCTTGCGTTTAGCTTATCGTCAGTCTCTTTAACGATAATAAAGCAAATACTATCTCGGTAACGGGATAGGGGGCCCTTCAATGGGTAATTCAGGACCCCATACGGTGTACAGTTCTCATCTCTCTCTCATCTCTCTTTAAAGTTTGAAGTTATTAAAGTGGATTGCTGAACTCGCGAAACTCAGGATACAGAAGACGGTGTGAGCATTTGTGTGACAGGATCCTCCAATACAAATACTTCTGCTGCATGTTACATTGGTATCAGATTCAGCTTGTCCACACACATCGTATCCTAGCATGAGGGCATCCTTGGATGGTCAGATTACGTTCCGGCACAACCACCAACTTCAGCATCATGTCTACAGAGGAGAGTACCCATCAGCGGAAAGAAGTCTCCCCCGAACGAGACCTTGCTTTCCGACTACAGCAGACACCATAGCTCTTCTTAGAGCTCAGAACGAGCTGCTCATGGAGCGTCTCCAACTCTTGGAGGCAACAGCAGCATGTCCTCCTCTGCCTCCAGCAGTCCCCGACTGCACATGACACTTTAGAAGACGAATTACCCTTCCCTGGTTGGGGTTTAGTACTGGACTGTGATGACTGCTTGGGCTTGCCTCCGTTCATCTTCATTTCTTCATTTTGAGCGAGAGTCAAAGCCCGGTCGTATGTACTGGGTTCAAAGTTACGAACTGTGAACCGAATGTTAGAATCCAATCCACGAATGAATTGCTCCATCTTGGCTTGCGCAGATAGTCCTAACTGCTGTGCTAAAGTAATAACCTTGCCGGAAAACTGAAGCACTAGGGATTCGTTCTGTCTGAGTCCATAGAACTCATCTGCTAGACCGGTCATGTACTAGGGCGGGAGGAATTTGGTCTTCAGGTCATGGACAAATGTATCCCAGCTAAAAGCTTTGACACATGTGGTCTGGTCTGTATAAAGATTAGACCAATGTTACCACCAAGTGACTGCCTCACCAGTGAGATGTGGAGCCGCTACGTGGACTCTATCCTGAGGATCTGTGATCCTAGTTAATGGAAAATAAGCAGTAAATTGATGAATAAACTGATTAACTGCTAAATGATCACATTTACCATCATACTTACTGAAATTTGGTTGACTACAAATGATGGTAGTTGATGCTGCGGACTGCTGGCTGGTGGCACCTGAGGCGGGGGATGCTGATGAGTGCTGGTATCTAAGATGAATGGCCTCCTTTTCCCTTTGGTGCTCGAGTAACATACGTTCTCGATTGAGCTCTCGTTGGTGCTCCCGAGCGACGAGTTCAGCTTGACGCCGGTCTTCGTCGATCCTGCGTTGGGCTTCCTCATAGTCCCGTCTTTCTGCTTTTTCTTGTTGTTTTCTTGCTTCTGCTTCTGCTTTTTCTTCTCTCCTTCGGGTCTCGTCTTCTCTTCTTTGTTGTTCCATCTGAAAGAAGAGGGAGATATACAGTGTGTATCTATCATGTGCTACACCCACACAAGACTAGCTTCGAGGTTTGGGGAAGCTTGGAGCTAGGCAGGCTCGTTGGCGAGTTGGGCTAGGGATAGACTAACAGGCGGGCACCCAAGTATAGACGAGCGGGCACCCAAGTGTGGACGCCCGGTGATCGGCCAAGAGCCTATAAAAGGGTGGCCAAGGTTAGTCAATAGTTCATAAGAGTCTCGCGTGTCCTTGTGAGAGCTCTATCGTCAGGAGCCTGGATCTAGTGCAGACGTGCACCTGCTTTCTGCAGCCGAGGCCGGCAGCAGTCTCGAGGCCTGCGAGGGTAGCTTCGTGGTGGTATGGGACGTCACGAGATAGAGATTGGTCGGTACATCCATCTAGTTAACTCAGCTCGTGGCTCGGTGGGGACAGCCAAGACTTGTGGGCTTGCCCACGGCTATCAAGGTTGGGAGGTGAGTCAGGCCTGCACCCTTCTCACGTTTGTTTGGTTTGTTTGCAGGTTTCGAGTCTTGTATCAGGAGCGTTCTACGAGGTGATCCTATGGGGATTTGACATAAAGACACTAAGACAGACAACAATCCCAGCTCTAGTTCAGGGGGTAAGGAACCCAAGCGTAAGAAGACCCCTGAGGAAAAGGGTAAAGCAAGCATCATTGGAGGCTATCTTCCTCCAGAGGAGCAAAGACGGTATAAGTCAGAAAACCGATGTTTTTTCTGTCATACCATTGGGCATGGTAAGAAGGATTGTCCAAAAAGACAAGCGGAGCAAGCCCTCCAAAGAGCCTTCTGCCATAGTTGCCGCAGTATCCCCCGCTCCTCCGGACCCGCCTGCTACCACCAATGCGGTTCAAATCTTACCTTCTATGCATCCCATGCCATCCGTGTGTACGGTTTGCTATTAGAACAAGGGGCCAGCCCGTAGGGCTACCCCAAGTCTTAGTGTGGGCATGGGGATGGTGTGAAACCACTCCCATGAGGGCCAGGAAGGCCCTGGCTGTACCCACCAGCCATGGGTAGGCCATGGAGGGCTGTAAGCCTGTAGGACAGTCCTAGGGGCAGGCCAGGGATAGCCCACTGGTTATCCAGCCCTAGGAGGGGTGTAGGGCAAGTATGGGGCAGCCCATACAGGCTGCCCAGTCCCCAAACAGCCTAGAAACAGTGCCCAAACTTGGCTTAAAGCAGGCGCCTGATGCCCAGCCAGCAAGAGAAAGAAGCGCAGCTTTTATGGGATTTTTCTAGCATTAAATGCTGATTTATCAGTCGTGGGACAAATCAGTGCTGGCCAACTAGACTTAAGCTAGCCGACTGCTCATCCTGGGGAGTTGTATAAATAGAGGAGCCCACAATCCCATTGTTTCATCTCAGATTTCACCAAGAGCTCAAGCATACAAGGGCTAGACAAGCCAAGGGGTTGCTAAAGCAAAGGGTTGAAGGACTGCAGGTCAAGGGCAGAGTTTTCTCGGCCAAGAAAGGTCAAGATTTCTGTATTTTCTTTTCAGATTTACATCATTCTAATAAAGCAAATACACCATACGTGGTGGGGGGCCTACAGAGGGTATTTATGACCCAATACTGTGTCCTCTCCATCTCTCCCTCTCTCTCTCTATTTTTTGCACATCTTCATTCAGTTTGGTGCATTAATTCCGTCGTGAAAAGAGTGCTGATTTCTGAGCATTGAAGTTACCGATCTTCTCCGAAGCTTCCGCATGTTACAATGGTATCAGAGCCTACTTCAAGTGCAAAGATTCAGCAAAGAAACCAGAACTTTTTCTTGCTCGTGTGGTTGGTTTTCAGACGCCGGTGGACTACCCTTTCCGGAGTGACTCATGTCCCTCGAAGGACGGTTGGTTTTCAGCCTCCGGACCTCTCCCACACAGATAGTGGATGGTTAGATTGCGTTCCGGAAAGGAAGTGCATTTTCCTGCTATGGCGAGCTTCGACGACGAGACAGACCAAGAACCATGGGACCAGAGTGCACCAGGCAGCCTAGCTAGGGCACCAGGCTTGAGTGTTACAGATATGTTCCAGCAGATGATGCGAGCAATCGCAGACCAGACAACCAAGTTGGACAAGCAAAAGGCGCAAATCTTGGCTCAAGAAGAGCGTACCTGTTCTCCAGCGTCGCGTTTTCCATCTCCTCCATTCTCCTTCCGACCTCCTCTTCAATACCTGAAGCGAACAGAGTGACGGAGTCTTACCAGGAGATTTTAGAGTCCGTTAAAGACAGGTTGGTTAAAGTGCAGGAGGCCTACACTCGACAGGCCAATAAAGACCGAAGGGATATGAAGTTTTCAGAAGGAGATTGGGTTTATCTTCGGATTATGAAGCAGAAGGGCGCCCCTGACCAGGAGTATGAGCGCAACGAATTGCTCAAGTCCTTTGGCTACATAGGTGGCCAAAGAGTCATTGTCTTATTTGACAGCGGTAGCACGGAGGATGTGGTCACAGAACAGGCCGCAGGCGTGCCCGTTTCGACCTGACTTCGGTGGACAAATAGGTTGAGGGTTTTAGCACAGGCATAACAACGAGCATCAAGTATGAAGCTCTAGGTGCTAAGTTAGTTATTCAGGGCATAGAATTTGTGCGTGATTTTATGGTTGCCCCTCTTGTAGGAGCAGACATAATTTTGGGTATTCAGTGGTTTCACAAGTTTCTTCCAGATGTCAAGTGGGACAAGCACACGTTCCAGATCAATCGGAATGTGTCAAACGCCCCAGTGACCATTAAGTGTGAGCCAGGAATTCCGAGCTTTCCGCTCATAAGCCACTTACAGGCTAAGCGAGCAATCAGAAAAGGCGCACAGTGTGCGATGATATACATCCAGACAACCCAAACGGTGGCCAGTGCTTCCGAGAAGTACTCGGCTCTCCATGAAAAGTTCCAGAAGATTTTTCTTCGAGACAGCCTCCCTCCCCATCTCCCCTCGTCCAGACCGGAGAACCACAAGATTGACCTCCTCCCAGGCTCGGAACCCCCGAGCCAATTTCCGTCTGGCCTTTCCAAGGCAATGGAATCGGAGTTGGACCGCCAACTCCAAGAATTATTGCAATCTCGCTTCATCCGCCCCAACGTGTCGCGATTTGCAGCACCGATCTTATTTGTCAAGAAAGATGGGTCTTCCCGTTTGTGTGTCGATTATCGTGCACTCAACAAGCTGACTATCAAGAGCTGATTCCCGATGCCTCGAATTGATTATATTCTTGAGAGGCTGAATGGAGCAAAGGTGTTCTCAAAACTTGATTTAAAGAGTGGGTACCTCCAGGTGCGGATTGTGGAGGGGGACATCCCCAAGACAGCCTTCCGTACTACAGAACGGGCCCACTATGAATTTGTTGTCATGCCATTTGGCTTGACGAATGCCCTAACTACATTTAACCGCATGATGATGCGTGTTTTTCGGGATTTGATTGGAAAGTGTGTGTTCATATTTCTGGACGACATACTGGTATTCATAGTTGCCACACGTTTTTTGAAACGCGTTTTTGAAACGTGTTTGAAACGTTTCAAAAACGTTTCAAACAAATTTCCAAAAGTTTTTTAAAAGTTTTTTTCAAATTTTTTTTCAGGTGTTTTTTCCAGGTTTTTTTTAGGGGGGTGTCCATAAATTTATGTTTGGTACAGTTTAATGCTAAAATCTACATTCAACTTTCATATACATGAATCATGATACATCATGAATGATGAATCCATGATTCAAATTTCATACTGAATCCTGATTCTTAATACATCATACATGATTACAATTTACATCATACAATGATCATACATGTAACATGAATCATGATACATCATACATGATACATGGCAGTCTTCAGGAATCAGGAATTAGATCATAGATGGCAAAAACCCATATAATTATTAATAGCATAACCAGTTTGAAGTTACAAGTTACAACTTACAACATACTAAGCAACATACTAAGCACTAGTGAATAGTGTCAAATGATAAATCTGAAATCTGAAATACAGATGTCTGTACCGAAAGACCAAATACAAAAACTCTGAAAAAACAAATGGTCTCCAATGTCTGGAGTCTGGACTCTCAACTCTAGACTCAAGTGTCAAGAGTCAAGAGTCACTAGTAGTAACTAGTAACTACTCAGCATCATCCTCCTCTGAGGAATGTGAGTCTGTGTCGTAAGAAGATGAAGCCTCAGCCTCAGCCTCAGCACTCGTAGATGCATGATCTGCTGATGTCGGTGCCCGTGATCGTGTCATAGTAGCTGGTGCCATCATCTCCTCGTATAGCATGGCATAGATGTCGCGCTCCTCAGCAGGGATCTCTGGTACGTCCTTCACTTTCTCTATGTCGATCTTGTCGACATTCACTTGGCGCGGCTCAATGGGATTGCCTTGCTGCTCAATTAAACGGAGGTTGCAATGACAATACACCAACCGTTCTAATTGAGCAGTGGACAATTTGTTCCTCTTCTTTGTATGGAAGAGGGCCCATGTGCTCCAGTTTCTCTCACATGGACCAGAGCTGCAATCCTGTGAGAGGACTCGTAATGCAAGGCGTTTCTGTCAAAAGATAACAGAAAACTTTATAAATAATAAGAAGAAACAACTTATATAAGTTGTAAGTACTAAGTTGTTACTTCAAAGTGCAAACTTATTACATGTAAGTTGTAACTTGTCAGTGGGCACTTACCAGAACTGGAGTACCGATGCCATATTTCTCCCACCAAGAGACTGGCTGAAGCTGAGTCTCTCTCAAAACTGCAGTGGCTCTCCCAAAGGCATGACTCCCATTCCGAAATACTAGGAGCTCATCCTCTAACTTCCTGAGGAGCTGAACATCACCTCCAGTCCAGGTCTGGATGTAAGACTGCCATCCCTCTTCTAGCTCCTCATTGTTGAACTGCTCCTCATTCCGCCATAGTGGGTGTAGTATATGGGCAACCGCATGGATTGGCCTATGAAACCAATCCCATCTACGGTTCCACACCTCCCTGATGTCCTGGATCCTGTTCAACGACACTTGGAAGCATGGAATTAATATCAATGTATAATGTGGCCACTGGCAACTAAAAGAACAACAATGACATACAATGATACATACCTCTCAGCTGATAGTATAGTGCATCGATCTAGGGCCTCTCCAATGCGGTCCATGAACTCATATAAGAGTCCAAGGGTGCTGCCCTCCATGTCCGTAATGCGAAGCACACTATATATAGGCTGAGTGGCCGTGACAAGTGCAAGGGCCTCAGCCCACCAAGTGTCTCGCATTACCGCGCGCACAAATGCTACTGCCTTGGGATGCTCTCTATCATCCCATGCCATCCACTCCTGAGAGACAACAGTGCGGAGTAAACCTGTACGGACCCGCACAAGCCTCTCAACCACAATGAGCATGTAAGCAAACCTGGTGTTTGAGGGCTTCAACAACTCCAAATCACTGTGTGCACGAAACATAGCTAAAACCTTTGGCCTCTTGGTGATAAACTTCACCATGCTCCGAGAAGTACTAAAGAGGTCGGCAATCCACCCAATTTTGGCCACATCCTCTATCAAGAGGTCCAAGCTGTGTGATGCACATGGAGTCCACACTATCTTTGGAAACTCATCCTCTAACATCCTGCCCATAGATACACAATTTGACCCATTATCTGTAACTACCTGCACTATGTTCTCTGGGCCAATCTCTAGCACTGCCTCACGCAAATGTCTCCATATGAATGCTCCAGTAACAACTGTACCTGGAACCGAGGCATCAATGGCACGCAAAAACATTGTGCCCTTACAACAGGACACCAAAATGTTATATACATTTCTCTTTCTCATGTCTGTCCAGCCATCACAAAGCAATGTGCATCCATATTTCTGCCAGGTTGCCTTCAAAGGCTCCATCTCAAGCTCCACTGCCTTCTTCTCCTTCCTTAAGTGGGTTTTGCGAAGGGACTCATAAGATGGACCCTCCCACTCATACCCAATGCGGCTGATAGCTTTAATGGCCTTCTTCCAACGAGGAGTACGCACGACGTGAAATGACAAAGCGCATTGTATAAACAACTTTGTCAATTCACGTGTGGCCTCCTTGACAGCTTGCTTTTGTATGCCTGCTTTAATGCCTGCCCTCTTTAGAGAAGGCACGGTGGGCAATGAAGATCTGTGGGCTACAGGAATGGAGCTAGACCCACCTGCTTGACTCTGCAAATCATCCTCTGTCCTAGCTCTTTTGGACACATCACCTACAGAATCTGTATCCTGTACATCATCATCAATAGGCTGAATTCCCTTTGCTGCTTCATGTTCTCTCTTCCATTGCTGAAGAGACGCTACAACCTCTCTTGGTACTTGACTGCAAGGGCCAATGCCTTCCCCTCTTACTCCTGTAAAATGGGCCTTTACCCTAATAATAGACCCACCTGACACTTTGGCACAAAAATTGCATTTCCACCTTTCTGTGCCTGAACCCCCATATCTGCTCACAGGAGTTACGTGTTCCACATGGCATCCTTAGCCCGAGGCATGATGAATGAATGAAGAAATTTGGGCAACCTGGCAAGAAATGCCCAAATTTCAAATCTGAAATTTGGTCCAAAATCAGAAAAAATCAGCATTTAGGGTTATTAAAAACCTGAGAAGCAGGGTGCGTAGGGGCCGGAGGAGTAGGCTTGGTGCGTAGGCAAGGTGTGCATGCACCAATGTAGGCAACCTGGCAAAAAATGCCCAAATTTCAAATCTGAAATTTGGTCCAAAATCAGAAAAAATCAGGATTTAGGGTTAGTACAAACCTGTTACCTACGGTGCGTAGGGGCCGGGGGAGAAGGACTGGTGCGTAGGTAGGGGTGCAAGCAAACCTGGAAGACTTCAAAGGCTGGAAACGTCTCTTTCAAGCGTCACTTTCAAAACTGAAATGCCAGGAGATACTGCATCGTACGTTTTCTATCATAAAAAAAAACTGGCCCAGCAAAAAAACGCGTTTCAAACGTTTGAAACGTTTGCACGTTTCAAACGAGTAGCCTAAAGTTTGAAACGCGTTTTTTTGCAACTATGCTGGTATTTTAAGCTATGGTTGAGCAACATGACATTGATGTGGAGAAAGTCCTTAAGTTGCGGGAAAGCAACGAGCTCTACGTCAATGAAAAGAAGTCGAAATTTTATCTGTTCCAGGTGCATTACATGGGATATATAATTAGTGCCAAAAGACATTCGATTGGATCCGGCTAAAGTGGCCGAGATTGTCGATTGGAAAATACCTCAGACAGCCTATGACATCAGATCCTTTGTGAGTATATGCCAGGCATACTCCACCCACATAGACAAGTTTTCTAATCTCTCGGCGGATCTCACCGATCTGCTAAAGGGTGTGAAGACAAGAAGGCAAAAGATTCGAATGACTCCACGAGCGTTGGAGGCATTCAAGAACCTCAAAATGGCTTTATCAGAAGCGCCTTGTTTAGCACTTGCCTTGTGGGACGAGCCATTTCAGGTGATCACCGATGCGAGTAACATTGCAATTGGAGGTGTATTGCAACAGAATGGTCATCCAGTAGCTTACATGTCTCGTAAGTTACTGCCCGCAGAGAAAAACTACTCAGTCTATGATCGTGAACTCCTAGCAGTTATACAGGCCTTAAAACATTGGAAACATTTTCTGTATGGCCGTGACTTTGAGGTTCGCACTGACCATCAGGCATTACGTTGGATTCAGACCATGCCAAGTGCACAGTGGAGTGATCGACAACACCGCTGGAGTCGGATATTCTAGCAATTCGATGGTATGATTGAGTACCTTCCAGGAAAGGCCAATCCAATGGCCAATGCTTTGAGCAGGAAGAGACAAGTGACTACGATTCAAACCACTAGACTCGATCTTGTTGGTACAGGACTAGATGACATGAAGCACACGTACGCGGATTCCGACGAATTCAGTACACAATGGAAACAGGCATTGGATGCCACAGGACCATGCCACTTTCTGATACGCGATGGTTGGCTTTTCTACAAAGGCCGACTGTGTGTCATGAAGTCGTTCAGGGCAGCTCTTCTCCATGATGCCCATGACGCCATTACAGGTGGTCATAGGGACATGAATTTGACTCTGGAGAAATTGGAATGGCAATATTATTGGCCAAAGATGAGGCGAGATGTATTTACATATGTACAACGCTGTGATATTTGTCAAAAGGTGAAAGCTCCTCGTGGAAAGAAGATAGGGTTGTTACAACCCTTGCCAATTCCTAAGGGTCCTTTCCAAGATATTTCGATGGACTTTGTCACGAATCTGCCTCCCAGTCCGAGTAAGCGTAATACGCAGTGCTTAACTATTGTTGATAGATTTAGCAAATTTGTTATGCTTATTCCTTGTAGGGCCAATGTGACCGCCGAGGATGTTGCCCACTTGTTCATTCGGCATTGGTACCGGATTGGCGGGATTCCTACGACCCTAGTGTCAGATCGAGATGCCAAGTTTACCAGTCATTTTTGGAGAGCATTGTTTGATAACTTTGGTACTAAATTGAATTTTTCCAGTGCATTCCACCCACAGACAGACGGCCAGACAGATATATACAACCAGTTGGCTTTTGATGTGCTGAAGAGTTATGTCCACGATCAGCAAGGTAAGTGGGAATCTTATTTGCCTTTAGTTCAAGCTGTTTTGAATGATTCTTCTTCTTCAGCTATTGGCAGGACTCCATAATATGAGGCAGCATTTGGAAGACCTTTCCAGTCATTGTTGCCCAGGACCTCCTCTTCAATACCTGAAGCGAACAGAGTGACGAAGTCTTACCAAGAGATTTTAGAGTCAGTTAAAGACAAGTTGGCTAAAGCGCAAGAGGCCTACACTCGACAGGCCAATAAAGACCGAAGGGATATGAAGTTTTCGGAAGGGAATTGGGTTTATCTTCGGATTATGAAGCAAAGGTTGAAGCAGATGGGCAAGCGATGCCCAAAGTTATCTTTCAGGAGCTTCGGACCTTTTCCCATCAGGAAAAAGATTAATGAGGTGTCTATGCAGTTAAAGCTACCTCCGAGTTGGACTATGCACAATGTGTTTCACGTCAGTTGGTTAAAGCCACATGCAGGTCCTATTCCTTCAGAAGTCAAAGACGAAGCGGAACTAAATATTGTTGATGAAGCAGAAGTTATGGTTCCAGAACAGATCCTTCTGCACCGTTTCAAGCATGGCTCAGGCCGAAGACTAAGACAGTTCCTCACGAAGTTTCAGGACCGAGGGACCCATGAAGCGATATGGCTCAACAAAGAGTTTTTTGAAGACTATCCAGCGTTATTGACGAATTATTTGGAGGCTATGCAGCTTCCGTCAAGTTAAGCAACAGGGGATGTCACGTGCATCCCGCACTTGGATGCCACGTAGACATATCTATACAGAAGGTGCAGGACCTAGGATGGTGAACTGGTCCCATGTGAGCCCCGTCCGGGACGAATCAACCAGGAATCCATCTCAGTCGTCCGAGGTCAGGTTGGCATTGTCCTGCACATGAGTCCAAGGTCAAGTGTACACTGTCCTGCACATGAAACAGTGCCAGTCCGCACTGTAAGTCTCCCTCTGGAATGATGGCAGTGATACTGTGTATCTCGTATGGTACCGGATGCCAGATCATTGTGTAGATAGTTGGGGTTTGCTTTTAGAACAAGCGGCCAGCCCATAGGGCTACCCCAAGTCTTAGTGTGGGCATGGGGATGGTGTGAAACCACCCCCGTGAGGGCCAGGAAAGCCTTGGCTGTACCCACCAGCCATGGGTAGGCCATGGAGGGCTGTAAGCCTGTAGGACAGTCCTAGGGGCAGGCCAGGGATAGCCCACTGGTTATCCAGTCCTAGGAGGGGTGTAGGGCAAGTATGGGGCAGCCCATACAGGCTACCCAGTCCCCAAATAGCCTAGAAACAGTGCCCAAACCTGGCTTAAAGCAGGTGCCTGATGCCCAGCTAGCAAGAGAAAGAAGCGCAGCTTTTATGGGATTTTTCTAGCATTAAATGCTGATTTATCAGTCGTGGGACAAATCAGTGCTGGCCGACTAGACTTAAGCTGGCCGACTGCTCATCCTGGGGAGTTGTATAAATAGAGGAGCCCACAATCCCATTGTTTCATCTCAGATTTCACCAAGAGCTCAAGCATACAAGGGCTAGACAAGCCAAGGGGTTGCTAAAGCAAAGGGGTGAAGGACTGCAGGTCAAGGGCAGAGTTTTCTCGGCCAAGAAAGGTCAAGATTTTTGTATTTTCTTTTCAGATTTACATTATTCTAATAAAGCAAATACACCATACGTGGTGGGGGACCTACAGAGGGTATTTGGTACCCAATACTGTGTCCTCTCCATCTCTCCCTCTCTCTCTCTATTTTCTGCACATCTTCATTCAGTTTGGAGCGTTAATTCCATCGTGAAAAGAGTGCTGATTTCTGAGCATTGAAGTTACCGATCTTCTCCGAAGCTTCCGCATGTTACACCGTGGTACTTGATGCTAAGCAGGAGGGTGAGGCAACAACCACACAGAAAAGCCTGATCCGAGCTTATGACTCTGCCAAGGGCCGACAGTTCATAATCCTTTTTGACATGGGCAGTTCTGAGGACGCCATCTCTCCCCAGTTGGCTACCAACATGAGCTGTATCTTAGTGCCCTATCATTTGGAGGTAGACGGGTTTACACCTGGTCTTCGCACCCACATATCTCAAAGGGCACAACAGTTTTCTTTTCAAGTTCAAGCAGAGTTCGGTACTCAAACCAATCTGGCCCTCAATTTTGAGCCTGGCCATTATTCAGTTCACAGACAGACACGTAAGTTTAGACGAGATGTCCACTTCAAGAAAGGGGATTAGGTCTATCAGCACATCATGAAACAAAGATTAAAAGAAGTGAACAAACGTTGTCCCAAGCTTTCATTCCGTAGTTTTTGACCTTTCCCAATAGTCAAAAAGTTAAGTGATGTCTCCATGAAGTTGAAATTGCCTAACGGTTGGACAATGCATGATGTTTTCCATGTTTCTTGGCTAAAACCATATGTTGGACCATAAGTGTTTGATGTTTCAAATGAACAGCAGCCAGACGTGGTAGACGAAGTAAAAGTCATCGAGCCCGAGCAGATCCTTCTTCATCGTTGGAAGCATGGTTCCAGTCGATCGACAGATATGTCAGTTCTGTACGAAATTCCAAGATCAAAGCACCCACGAAGCCGTATGGCTAGACGAGGAGTTCTTTCAAGAGTACCCCCAGTTGTTGGCGGACTTCTTGGAAGCCATGAACCTACCACCAAGCTAAGCAGGAGGGAATGTCACATGCACTCTGCACTGTAGTGCATGGTGATAAACTAGCTTATCATCATCAGTGCAACACTGTAACAGTATTAGTACCATTCAAGATGATATTTGTCGTACGCCGTAACCCCATTGTAATCCTCAGTCCAAGATAAGTCAGGCACAAGCTACGTAGGTCATTCTTAGCCATAGCAAGTCAGTCAGTCAGTCTAAGTCCCTTAACCCACACTTAAAGAGACGCATTCATGGATATACAGACAGTAGAAACCTTAGGGTTTGCATCAGAAAGCATTCTGCACATTGCACATCATTCATCCATTGCATCTAGACCATGGCAAACACCCCAGATATCATCTAGTATTTATCAAGATATTACTAGGATCTTTCTGGTATTTTTCCATCATTTTCAATATTTTACACATCATTTAGGCATTTATGGTGAACATGAGTAGTCGGCCAGCTCAGTAGCCAGCCGACTGGCTCATGGTGTCCATATAAATAGAGTTCTTGCATATTCAACCATTCATTCATCATATTCAGCAAAGGAGCATTCAAGCGCTTGTCATCCTCAGCACTAGGAGCATAAGCGATTGCAGTTTCAGCCATCTTCTCGTTTTTCTCCAGCCACTTGGTGAAGGTAAAACACCGCATTTACAGCATTCATATTCAATCTAGAACAGTCCCAAACAGCCCCTCTCTCAACCTCAGCTTTGCATCCCTCCCTCATTCCATTGGGAAGAGTGCATCGGCTCGAGATTGGACATCTTTGGTGCTTCTACTACAGTAGTGTACAGTTCAGCCCAACACTTGGTCTTCAGAGGTCTTGCGTTTGGCTTATCATCAGTCTCTTTAAAGATAATAAAGCAAATACTATCTCAGTAACGGGATAGGGGGCCCTTCAGTGGGTAATTCACGATCCCATACGATGTACAGTTCTCATCTCTCTCATATCTCTTTAAAGTTTGAAGTCATTAAAGTGGATTGCTAAACTCGCGAAACTCAGGATACTGAAGACGGTGTGAGCATTTGTGTGACAGGATCCTCCAATACGAATACTTCCGCAGCACGTTACAATATAACTATCAACTCCATTATGCATAGTATGGACTAGATACTATGACATCCCCACTAACGTCATCAGTGCCCAATAGTGGGTGTAGAACTCTGTATCAAGATATGCTCTCACACACGCACTCCACACACACACAAACACAATACACACACACACACACACATACGAGCATATATTCACACAAAGCTCTTCATACTGAGTTTCTGTCGAGACTCAAACCTCCGGAGATGCGGGCAAACTCAGCCAAAATGAAGCCTAGCACTAAGGGAAGTAGCAAATAGAAAGAATTAGAGAGATGCAGGGTAGACTCAACCCTATATGCTATGCAATAATGGAGATGGATATGTATGCTCTCTCTCTCTCTCTCTCTCTCTCTCTCTCTCTCTCTCTCTCTCCCCAATAAGCAATTAACACACACCTAATCATGGTTACGAAGACTTCCACTATACTGCATGTAACATGCAAAGTTTCATGTCTTCTTAATGACAAGAATGCCTCACATTTAAGATCTTCTCATAGGCTTGCAGCTCTAGTCTATATGAGAGAAACTGAAATACATGATCTTCTGTATGAAGAATGTCTACTGCTCAATCAAAACAGTTGGTTTATTGCCACTACAACCTTCATCTCATTGGGCAGAGACAATCCCATAGACCAATGTCATGTGAATGCAGACACGATCAACATCAAGAAAGTTAGGAAATAACCTAGTATTCCTCAAGATAAGCGAGTTATCTACATCATACTCTATGAGAAGATGATGGTACCCACTCATATGACACAATCACACACATTGGCGACAAGGATTAGTATGTTTGTGAAAATAGGAATGAGTGCTGCAGAAACGGAACCTTATCCTACCTAGGCATCATCCACTTCTAACACTAAGTCGAAGACTCTATTAGAGACGGGTGATAAGGAAATAGATGCTATTGAAGATGATGCATTACTTTTGATATTCCTTTTTAAGAAAGTTTGACACTTCTGGCATATGTACTTTCTGTTTTGGCTCTTTCCACGGCACTTCTGCATATGTTGGCAATTGATGGCTTTACTATTATTGTGACTTGTCACTTGGTTTATGAAGTTGGAAGTTTGAACCATGTGAATCATGAACCTTGCAGTGCAATCTACAAACAGGTGCTCTCTGATAATGTTTACTTTTACTTGGTCTTTAAGAACTTGGACTGACTATTGTACTTTTGGTACAGTGTGTTGCGCCTCAGAACTCTCCCTCTCTCCCTCTCTCTCTCTCTCTCTCTCTCTCACACACACACACACACATGCGAGAATTGCTCCAGTACAGATATACGCAATAACTACTCACCTGGTTCAGCCACATGTAATCCTCCAATGCCAAAGTCTTCTCTTTGAGGGGCCTGACACCAAGCGACTGTCCGCATAAATTACAAAAGGCGGCAACTAGCAAAAACCAGTACACTTGCCATGGATACGTGTGAGGGATTCCACGTCTAGCTAAGGTCTTCCTGCGTCCACTTTCGCAGGAAAAATCATGCCGATTGAACGGCCAGAGAAAACGTTTCCGGTAGGAAGGATCGCTGCTAAGCCGCATGTTGCTTGCCCTTGTCTTTCTCCTCCTGCAGTATGCAGGCGCGTCTCCTCATGAGCAATGGTGAGAACTGTTGACAGATAAAAATGTGCGCATGTGTGCTTGATCAAAGATGCACGCTGCTAAGAACCGATCGCAACAAAGAAATCCGAGTACAGAAGACGATATTAGTTGGCTTCTTCGACTTCTCTGCGCTTGGAAACTGGAGAGTCCACAGCTTGGGGCCACACGGAGCAACCAATTCTGCTCCTTCACGCTTCACGAAGTGCAAAACAAATGCAAAGCAAAGCCACAAGCAAAGGGGGTTAGGTTAGCGGGGAAGGCATCAATCTACAGCATTTAGAATCATGGTAAAAGCAAAAGGGTGGATGAGAGAAGACGACCCTTCAACAGCCCCCGCCCGAGACCCCTTCCCCACACCCCCCGCCGCCCAAAAAAAAAAAAAGAGAGAGAGAGAGAGAGCCCAATAAAAGAGAAGTTCCACGTTCTCCACCCATTTCCAGCCCATCTTTATATTCACACAGTGGTAGTGGTGTATAATATAGTAGTCTTGCATTTTGTCCTCTAGGGACCATGTAGGTATTTCAAGGCTTTTTGTGGCTACCTCTCTAGGGACCATGTAGGTATTCCAAGGCTTTTTCTAGCTACCTAGCAAGCAAGTTGATAATATTTTATTTCTTTGGATAAAATTCTCCATTCTCACCACCAGTTTATTACGGTCTCCTAGGACGAAACAAGGACGTTTCTAGGGCGTCGTTTCCCACACACCAAAGCTCTAGCGAGAAAGGTGCTCTCCCCATTTTTGTAAGATCATCCATCTTCACCAAATTGTTGTGAAGAATTGTCCATACATGAGAAAGAAAAAACATCGATCACTTTTCTTAAAAGAATCACATTACAAATCATATTCTCTAAACTACCCACACGAAGTTCAACTCTCTTGGGATGATAGACGGTTATTCCTTGCAACTAACAAAGCTATTGTGACGATTTGTGCTAGTAAGTGATCTTTATATTTCTTTTTCTTTCTGAAAGCCTTCTATGTTTCACATCAACTGTGCTCAAGGTCATGAAGTTGAAAAAGTTTAGTCAAAAACTCTCCAAAATTATTATATGTAATTTTTTTGCCACCTAGTCATTTTGATCATATATCACTTTATGACGCACAACTCTACTTTGATGGTTGTCATCGTGCTCAAAGGCTCTCTCTCTCTCTCTCTCTCTCTCTCTCTCTCTCTCTCTCTCTCTCTCTCTCTCTCTCTCTCTCTCTCTCTCTCTCTCTCTCTCTCTCTCTCTCTCTCTCTCTCGTGCGTGCACACACACACACACACACATGTTCATTTCATTTGTAATACTTTTTGTTTCCATGTTCATTTCATTCATAATACTTTTTGTTTCCATGTATATTTCATTTGTAATACTTTTTGTTTCCATGTTCATTTCATTCATAATACTTTTTGTTTCCATGTTTATTTCATTTGTAATACTTTTTGTTTCCATGTTTGCAAGGTATGCATGGAACTTTTGCAACACACTTTGGTCTCATAGACCCATTGGCTCTCTCTCTCTCTCTCTCTCTCTCTCTCTCTCTCTCTCTCTCTCTCTCACACACACACACACACACACAAATGCTACAAGGTGACTAACTTCTAGACTTTAATAGAAAAATAAACAAATAGGGGAGATGCTCATGAACTATTTTAAGGAAATGTATGGCTTTGATGTTTGACAAGCTTGTTTCTATGCTCACACCACATTGCTAACCTTAATATATGATTCTAAGGCTGCCTTTGATATACTTCATCAAAATAATCAAACAAAAACTAAGAGCTTCTTGAGATGCTCATGAACTATTTTAAGGAAATGTATGGCTTTGATGTTTGACAAGCTTGTTTCTGTGCTCACACCACATTGCTAACCTTAATATATGATTCTAAAGCTGCCTTTGATATACTTCATCAAAATAATCAAACAAAAACTAAGAGCTTCTTGAGATGCTCATGAACTATTTTAAGGAAATGTATGGCTTTGATGTTTGACAAGCTTGTTTATATGCTCACACCACATTGCTAACCTTAATATATGATTCTAAGGCTACCTTTGATATACTTCATCAAAATAATCAAACAAAAACTAAGAGCTTCTTGAGTGTGTTTACATAAACATGTTTAATTATAATAAAAGACTAATGGCTCTTTTCATTCATTTATGATGCTCTCATTTACCAAGAAGTGATAGCATAAACATGTTTATGAGTGCATTTACATAAACATGTTGAATTGTAATTGAAGACTAATGGCTCTTTTCATACATATTTATGATACTCACTCATAAACATGTTTATGAGTGTGTTTACATAAACACACTTAATAAATGCTAATGGTTCTTTTTCTACATATTTATGATGCTCTCAATTACCAACAAGAACTGAGATCTTATGGCAAATCCTTCAAGTTCAAAGATGACAAGACTTCTTAAAGCCTAAGTGATGTAACCTCATAGTTTCTTGGACAATCAGATTCTATTTATAGAACCACCATGCAAAGGAGTTGTGAATGCCATGGTTACTATTCTCAACATTTATCAAAATGTATAGAGAACTCAATGTGAGTTTGTCTTAGTGTCCTCGCCTTCATATTGACAAGTACTAGGGCTTAATTGTATTCATGAAAGAAGACAACGTGGGCAGTGATGTTTTTCACCCTATCTCGAGACTAAGAACTCCTAATTGTTCCTAAAACCTCACTCCAACCCTGCCTTGGGTAAGTAGTTGTCATTACCTAATACTACTTTTTAGCATCGATTAATCGGGATATCATGCATGTCAAGCTTCCTAATACTCATTGTCAAGTAGGAAGGAGTTGGTCGGTTCAAATTCACCATGTAGCTTTCTGCTACCCTCTAGAGTTGGTATTCTGGAGCCTACACTTGCTCAATGCACGCCTCACTCATTCGTTGCTCAATAATATAATGTAGGATTGATCATTGAGATTTGACAATTTATATATACACAATTTGAAAAAACTGTTGTCCTCCTCATCTTTAACACTTGTGAATCTATTTGGTTTCCTTGATGTACCATGATGTTATGCCAAGTACAAGATCATTTCCTCCATTTCTTAAGCTTTTTAATTATCTTGTAATAGTATTTTACATCGTGGGGCTTACACTTCCTTGGGTACAACATCAAGAAGAAGTGTAAAAAGGCATCTTCTACTGGCCTAAGTGCATACAACTTTAGAGATGGTTGAGGGGAAATCTTTAGAATTTTCCCAAGTATTTCATTTTCAAATATGATGAACTTGCATATATCTCCTAACCCCTTGAACATCCTTGTAGCATAATAGCTTCCTTCTATTTGGTATCTCCACCATCTCAATTTCTATGTTTTCCTGCTCCCATGCCACCAACTAATGCATGTCATGCAAATAACCTATGAACTTTTGCATGGTTGGAGGAACTTCTTTGTTTGTTAAAGAGGATATCCATTTTGAAAGTTGATTCAAGATTGACCTTTGTTAAGCTCCCAATTCTCAGCACGAGTCATCCTCATGGTGTAACTGAAAGTAGGGTATTGTATCCAAGACTTGGATATAGGCTAGGTTTCTTGGCTCCTCCTCTACCATCATGTGTTGCACTTTGTATATAGGCCAACTTTGTGTTATTTTAGCAAAATTTTATGCTAAGCTTTCTTTAGTTTCTCCCTTAGGTGAAACCTCTCCTTTTCTTGTTAGAGTGATTCCCCTAACTACTCAGCCTTGCTTCATCGAATCCTTTGGGTCTTTGCTTACCTGACCCCGTGTGTGGTCTAAGGTCTTTGCTTACCTGACCCCGTGTGTGGTCTAAGGTCTTTGTTTTCTACCTCCCTTGACCTTCTCATGGCCACCTTCATAATATGTTGAAGGGAGAGGAAGTCATTTTACACAGTCTCTGCATTCTTCTTCATCGAATCTTCATTGTTTTCACCATCTTCTATGCAAGCAAAATAAGGGATTTTAAAATTTCTCACTTGGGTAAACTATGCCATATTTTGTGTGGGATTCTACCGATCGTCTGTTAACATTTTGAGCATGTCCTCATACACATTAGCAATCTTCTCCCCCATAGATTTTTATCTATGATTTGCATCTATGTATAAGCCCTCAATACCCATAAAAACACTTTTTATCCCATCCTCCAGATATGCCTTGGAGAAACTCCTCAGTAGCTATCTTCTATACATGGTTAGCATCTCATTTGCTTTCATCACCTCGACAGCCTCATTGTCTCATAGTCTTTCTAACACTTTCTTAGTTTTTTTCTATGCTTCTAGTGTTTTCTAGTCCTTATTTATCAAACTCTTGCAAGTGCTCCTTCTTTTCCTAAACCTTCTCGTACTAGTGCTAAGGTACCAATTTGGCTAGGTTCCTTGCTATGCTATTTAGGCTAATGAGGCTTGCATACCGATGAAGCCTCTTATATTTGTGCATTTATGGGAAGATTTTGGCAAGATCGTAAGGCACCATATTCCTTACTCTCAATGCTCTCAGCTTCTCCTATTTCCTTTACAAGTTGCTCATAATTACATGTTGAATTGGTCCTTGTGCTACACCTCTTTATTTTTCAAGCTTCATTATCCCTTTTCCTTTTTCTTCTTTCCAAGCCTCTTCTTTTTCTTTCTATGCTTCACTTCCTTTCCTACCTTATTTGCTTTGCTCTCTTTGCCTCCTCCTCAGTTGCTACCCTTTTCACTTCCTTTCCTACCTTCTTTACTTCTACTCCCTTTGCCTCCTCAATCGCTACCCTTTTTGCCTCTTTATTGGGTGTCTTTACAAGGGTCTTCAATTTGGCTTTTCCAAGTAGCTTTGTCATTTTGGGGCTTATTGTGTTTTCCTTTTTGCTAAAGAGGCCTCTAAGTATTTACTAGGCTCTTCAATTTGGCGCTTACTGTGCTTTCCTTTATTGGGTGTCGTTACAAGGCTCTTCGATTTGGCTTTTCCAAGTAGCTTTGTCATTTTGGCACTTACCGTGCTTTCCTTTTTTGCTAAATCCCATTTAAGTTTTTATAGTCTCTTTCTCTCTTTGCTCAGAAGTTCCTCTTTTTTTAGTCTAACCTTCCTTTCTTGCTTGGATTTTACCTTCCATTTCACCTCTTTTTTAGTTCCTTTGAGCCTGGAATATGGCCATTTTGAGATTCTTGTTTGCATGCCTCATCTTGTGCTTTCTGCCTTGGGCTTTCTTGTTGGCCTCCTCTTTAGTTGCTTAATGTTCCTTCTTCTTGACTTCTTTCTTCTTGTCGTGTCTTTCCTTCTATTGTAGTACGTTCACGACCTTCAATTTTTATTTTTCTACCTTCAAAATCTTTCCTTAGTTTCTTTCATTCCTTAATCTTCTTCATGACTTTGGCTCGAGTTTATAGTGCTTCATTGGATAACCTTGCTTCTTCTGCTTTCTTGATCCTTTCTTTAATTTTCTAGAAGGTCCTATTTATTCATCCAAACCATGTATTTTGTTGATCTTGAGAGACTTAAAGGTGAGCAATCATCATCAATATAGATTTTTGTATTTCAAGCTACCTTGTCAGAGATCCTTAGGCTTTATAGCTACATTGGTGCAAACGTAGTGTACTTAGTAAGGACTTAAGCATGTTACCTTTAGGTTTGGCTTCCTTGAACACATTGTATATTGGTACAAGAGTAATAGAGCCCCTTGGTGAACTTATGAGTCTTAATATATTGGTCATACCACACCTTCCTACTATTGTGTATAACTTGGTTGTTGAGATATCGAGCTCTAGTGAGGCGGTGGACACTGATGACCCGCCTGGGGGATAGGCCCCGCACTTACACCACTGGCATGGTTGGTGAGATCTTGGGCGATATGCGGCCAGTGGGATGACAGGCTGTGTGACAGCCACTCTAGAGACTGGCATAGTTATAGCGCCAGCTCATTTAGTCGGGTTCACACTATAGAGAACCCGTGTATGTATTTGGTTGAGTACCTTTCATATTGTGTGTACTCTTATTATTGTATATGGTGTGTTGAGTGTTGAGTAGAGAAGAAGAAGATTTTCAGCCTCTCACCTTGTGTGTTCTCTATTAGGGTTTTGTGAGTGTGTGTGTGTGCTTGCAAGAGCTCAAGCTCTCTTCCCCCCTGCATCTTTTCATGGTATCAGAGCCTGGTTCGTGCTAAGGGCTGAGCTGCAAGCAAGAGAACCACAGGAAGCGGTACGAGGGTAAGAGCTTCAACTACTCTTCCCTATTGTGTTGGTGACTACACCCTTGTCGGGAGCTCTACGGGAGGCACCGGCAAACGATCTCCGATTGAGGAGCTTTCTTCGCGGGAGTGAAGCTATAGGGCAACTATACAGTCCTTTGGACTACAATTTCCGGGCCGAAAACGCGTTTCGGGCGCGTCTGGACCTCCATTTTTCAGAAAGCAGGCGATTTCGAGCACTGCGGGTAAGTCATCGATTCTCTGCAGAACTCTGTTTTAAGTACTGCAGGAAGACAGATTGACTGTGCAGACACTGTGGGTGCTGTAAAGAGGTCTACAGTTACCATTGGGTGTATGTATGTGCATTGAGGTCACTGGTTGTGACATTTGAGTGGGCTACAGTACCGCTGTGCAGAAAATACAGCATTTGTGCAGAAAAACCAGAGTGCAGTTTCTGGTAAAATTGTGTGTTTGGCAAGATGTCTAATGATGGCATAACACAGATTGTGGCTGAGAAGCTGGATAAGAATAACTTCCATGCTTGGAGGTTCAGGTTGACTAATTTCCTGATGGGAAAAGGCTATTGGGACTACATAGAAGGTGAGCATGAAGAGGCACCAGAGATATCGGATATAAATTCGACTGCTGCAGATGTGAAAGAGTTTAAAGACTGGAACCAAGGAGCCAGGAAGGTTATGTATTGGCTTTCCATTAGTATACAGGACACCATGATTGGGCACATTCAGGATGCCAAGTCCCCCAAGGAGGCGTGGGACACCTTGGTAAAGCTTTATGAAACAAATACCAAGGCACGTAAGATACAGTTGAAGAATGAACTTCATACTGTGGAGAAAAAGAGCATGTCTGTGAATGACTATGCGCTGAAGATAAAGGGTATTGTGGAATCCCTTGCATCTATTGGTGTGTCAGTAGATGATGATGACAAGGTGGAAGTCTGTCTACGTGGTCTCGGGCCACAATACAAGGCGTTTAAGACGTCTATTCAGACTCGGGAAAACATTCCCAACTTTACAGATTTGGTGTCTATGCTGATTATCGAAGAGAAGAACTTGGGTGAAGACCAACAGTCTTCACACAGCAAAAACAGTTCAGAGCAACAGGCCTTCTACACGAGTTCAGGAAGAGGACGAGGTAGAGGAGGCCGTGGACGCGGTCAAGGAGGTGGCCGAACAGGTAATCAGAATTATGGCCAGCAGCAGCAGCAACAACAACAGTCCCAGAATCAACAACAACAACAACACGCAGGTGGAAGAGGCAAATTCAGAGGGAGGGGGAGTCAAAGAGGCCGTGGAAATTGGCAAAGGCAATATAATGATGCACGTGAATGCTACTATTGTGGTAAGCCAGGACATGTGCAGTCAGAATGTTATAAGAAGCAGGCTGACATGCAAAATGGAAAAGTGCAGCAAAACAACTATGCATCCTCAAGCAGAAATAATGAGGACAATGAAAGGTTGTTTGTTATGCAGCATGTTGTGAATGCCATGTCTGAAAATGCTGATGCAGCACAAAAAGATAATGTATGGTATGTGGATTCAGGCGCTTCGAACCACATGACGAGTCATGGGGAGTGGTTCAAGGAGATGAAGAACCCGGAAAGACCAGGTTTTGTGGAAACAGGGGATGACACTGCTCATCCAATTACCCACGTTGGAGATGTGCCATTATCTATGCAGGATGGCAAAGTGAAGTACCTTGCAGATGTACTTCATGTACCGAACATAACAAAGAATCTGGTTTCAGTTGGCCAGATGATTGAGCAGGGTTTGCAGGTTCGGTTTAACCCTGATGGGTGTTATGTTGAAGATTTCAAAGACAAGTGCAGGTTGGTTGCAAAAGGCAACAGAGTGGGCAGAATGTTTACGTTGAATGTAGACATGCCTGAAATGAGTGCTGCGATGTTTGCAAATGGTTCAGGAGTTGTTGCAGACACAGACATATGGCATAAAAGAATTGGACATGTAAATGTTCAGAGGTTGAAGTCTATGCAGACAAAAGGAATTGTGACAGGGCTGCCAAAATTTAAAGTGGAAGGTATGCATAAAATCTGTGAAGCATGCCAATTTGGGAAGCAAACAAAGCATGTGTTTCCACGTAACAGATATGTGAGCAGAAATGCACTAGATCTTGTGCATTCAGATGTATGGGGTCCTACGAAGACCGTGTCTATGGGAGGCTGCAGGTACTATGTCACTTTCATTGATGACCACACAAGGAAAGTGTGGGTATATTTCATGAAGGAGAAGAGTGAGGTTTTCACTCACTTTCAGAATTTCAGAGTTTTGGTTGAAAAGCAAACAGGAAAATATGTCAAGTGCCTAAGGTCAGATGGAGGGGGAGAATACTTCTCCAATGAGTTCTCTGAATTTTTGAAGAAGAATGGAATTCGGAGACAGTATACATGCAGATACACTCCGCAGCAAAATGGAGTTGCTGAGCGAAAAAACAGGCATATTGCAGAGATTGCGCGGGCATTGATGGAAGAGAAAAATATGCCGCATTGCTATTGGGCTGAGGCTGTTTCTACAGCAGTATACATCATGAATAGGACTCCAACTGCAGCCATACATGATGTAACTCCAGAGGAGAGGTTTACTGGCAGAAAACCAGATTTATCTCATCTGAAAGTTTTTGGATGCATTGCATATGTGCATGTGCCAGATGAGCTGAGAACAAAGCTGGATCCGAAAGCTGAAAAATGTGTGTTTATTGGATATTCCCTTGAGCAAAAGGGATACAGGTGTTATAACCCTGCTACACGTGAGTTGAGGGTAAGCAGGGATGTTGTCTTTTGATGAGATGAGCAGCTGGTATGCTGTTGAAAAAGAAGCTGTTGGGGCTGATGTGAGTGGAAGTGTGGTTGCACAGAATGCAGGTCAGCAATCACAGTCTTTGAGTGGACCAGGAGAGTCCTCATCTAGTGGGTCTGTTGATAGACCATGGAGTGGCAGGCTGCGTCATAATACCAGCCATGCAAATGTGATTAGTACATCACGTAAAGGAAAAGAGAAAGTGGTTGAGCCCCTTGGTATGCCTGACATTTCTGCAGGGCATTCTCATGTTGATGGAGAGTCTAGTGGCTCAGATATGAGCCTTGATGAGGAGCTTGGGATCCCAGCTATGAGAACACCTGGTGTAAAGAAGGCTATGGAAGCCATGAATGAAAAGCTGCGAAGATCAGGGAGAGTGAAGAACCCTGTGCAGAGATTTACATATGATGGTTATGTGGCACATCACTATGCATATATGGCAAAGGTTGTGCAGGTTGTTGAGCCCACATGCATTAATGAGGCTATTGGAAATGTGTGTTGGGAGAAAGCTATGGATGAGGAGATGGATGCACTATATAGAAATGAAACTTGGGATTTAGTGCAATTGCCAGAAGGCAAGAAAGCCATTGGATGCAAGTGGGTGTACAAAGTTAAACATAACAGTGATGGAAGCATAAACAGGTACAAGGCTAGATTGGTAGCCAAAGGATATGCGCAGACATATGGGATTGATTATGAGGAAACTTTCAGCCCAGTTGCCAAGATGGCAACGGTGAGAGTTGTGATAGCAGTGGCTGCGTCAAAGCAATGGTCTTTACATCAGATGGATGTAAAGAATGCATTCTTGCATGGGGATTTGCAAGAAGAGGTGTATATGTTGCAGCCACCTGGTTATGAGGATGTGGGTCACCCCGAGCATGTTTGCAGGTTGAAGAAAGCCTTGTATGGCTTAAAGCAAGCACCAAGAGCATGGTCTGACAAGATTTCTGAATATCTTGTCACTATTGGCTTTCATGTAGCCAATGCAGATTTCTCATTGTATGTGAGACATGGTGATAGAGGAGTTGTGCTTGTTGTCATCTATGTAGATGACTTGATCATTACGGGGGACCATGATGCAGAGATCTTTGATGTAAAGATCTTGCTAAGACAGAAGTTTGAGATGAAGGATCTGGGGGAGCTCAGATATTTCTTGGGCATTGAGGTGATTAGGTCACCACATGGTATTGGATTACTGCAGAGACAGTATGGCTTGGACATGTTGTCCAAGTATGGTATGACAGGCTGTAAGCCTATTTCTGTGCCATTGGATCAGAATGGCAAGTTGAGTGCAGATTCAGGAGAGATCTTGGAGGATCCTACTATGTACAGGAGCATAGTAGGAAGTTTGATCTACATGACGATCACCAGACCAGATTTGAGCTATGCTATTGGGTTGGTGAGTCAGTTTATGCAGGTTCCACGGAAACCGCATTTGGATGCAGTGAGACGCATACTGAGGTATGTGAAGTCTACTTTGCATTGTGGACTATTCTATGAGACTGGGACAGAGATATGTGTACATGGGTACACAGATGCTGATTGGGCTGGTAGTATCTCAGACAGAAGATCTACCAGTGGATTCATGTTTTCTTTGGGGAGTGCTGCTGTGACTTGGAGCAGCAAGAAGCAGCCTACGGTTGCTCTATCAAGTACGGAGGCCGAATACAGAGGAGCTGCTATGGCAGCATGTGAGGTAGCTTGGTTGAGAAAGCTACTTGCAGATTTGGGTCTATCAGTGGATAGACAAGTTGTCATTTTCTGTGACAACATTAGTAGTATACAGTTGGCCAGGAACCCAGTCTTTCATGCTCGTACGAAGCACATAGAGGTCCACTACCACTTCGTCAGAGAGAAGGTCTTGGCAGGAGACCTTGACCTTGTTTATGTCAGCACAGAGGATCAGGTAGCTGACATCTTCACCAAGCATTGGGTACAGAGAAGCTCCGCAGATTCAGGGCTTCGCTTGGTGTACATGAGATGGAGTTGAGCTCGAGGGGGAGTGTTGAGATATCGAGCTCTAGTGAGGCGGTGGACACTGATGACCCGCCTGGGGGATAGGCCCCGCACTTACACCACTGGCATGGTTGGTGAGATCTTGGGTGATATGCGGCCAGTGGGATGACAGGCTGTGTGACAGCCACTCTAGAGACTGGCATAGTTATAGCGCCAGCTCATTTAGTCGGGTTCACACTATAGAGAACCCGTGTATGTATTTGGTTGAGTACCTTTCATATTGTGTGTACTCTTATTATTGTATATGGTGTGTTGAGTGTTGAGTAGAGAAGAAGAAGATTTTCAGCCTCTCACCTTGTGTGTTCTCTATTAGGGTTTTGTGAGTGTGTGTGTGTGCTTGCAAGAGCTCAAGCTCTCTTCCCCCCTGCATCTTTTCATTGGTGTGCCCAAGCCCCTTGGATATAGCGCTTATCCAACTAAGCTAGTGACTTAGCCTTTCTCAAATACTCTACATCATTGAGCCACTTAGAGACTCGACTTTAAATTTTTGAAGTATTACTACCTCAGATCATAGACTACCCTAAAAGGTATGTGGCCTACATTATTAATTGTTCAATATGCCAATAGTGTAATCAACAACTTCCTATCCCAAAAAGAAGATTATACTAACTTTTTCAAAATATTCTTTGGTTCTATTGAACTAAGCATTGCTTTTTGAATAGAAGGTGGTTGGACTTTATGGTGCACTATCTATTGAACTAAGCATTGCTTTTTGAATAGAAGGTGGTTGGACTTTATGGTGCACTATCATAAACTCTACCTATAGCATTATTTTAAAATATAGTTTCTTGGTTAGTCGCACATTCTATTGGGAACCTAAATTGGGTTATGATGTGCTTGCATATAAAGATAACTATGCTTTTGATCAAGTTATTTGGGAGGGTCTTTGCTGCCTTAGCCTAGTTGTTAACATAATTTGTAGCCACTACAATAAACTTGCTCCTCTTGGGGTCACAGATGGTAACTTCTTGAAAGTTCTCATAAAGTCCAAAGCTCACTTTATAAATATTATCTCTAGACCTCGTGTTAGATCAAGTAGCATCACATCAGACAAGATTGGTCTCCCTGATCTTTGGTATAATGATCACATTTATTGCAAGAATCCATAACATATACAATGTGTTCACACCATAGTCCTACCTCTAACACATTTCGAGTAGTTACCTTAGCTCCAAAGTGTCCTCTTGCTACTCCCAAGTGTGCCTTATTGATTATGTTTCCTTGATCTTCTTCGGGCTTATAGCTCTTAGCTCCTGATGATGATCATATCAACCTAGCCAATACATCGCTCCAACAATCATCGTGTACCTCCAAGACTCTAACGTTATGGATTCCTTTTTATTTATATCATTTCTTTTAGAAGTTCCCTTTGTGGATAAGTGTTCAAATCAAGTGCTTACCGTGTTAAGAATCATGGTGCCCTAAGCAATGGCTATGGAAGCTTCCTAACCCTAAATGCATAAACATAGTTAACCTAATCTCTGCAAGGTGATACCTAGATGATCACATGGTGTGTGTGCGTGTATTAAATAAGAATTGCACGTAAGATAATTAGGTTGCAAGATAGATCAACTAACACTCATAGAGAAGCTTAAGATGTTTTTTGTAACTCTATTGCTTGAAATGACCCCTTTTATATGGGTGAGTATAACATTGGCTTTGCTAGCTCGTGTGGAATAATTCACCTTTGCTCACATGGCTTCTTGCTATAAAATGTCTTCTTTGTCTTACTCAACTCACTCCCTACCAACTCGCGTGCTTAATGGCACCACATTTCTTAACACCCTCCCTTGGTGCCATTTTCTTAGGCTATTACAAGGTTATTAGATGCGAGGTTTACAAATACTTCACCCCCCCCTTAATGTAGGTGGTAGGTGGATTGACATTTTGACTTAGACATGGGATATCCCCCCCAAGTGCTTGATTAGCTACTCTCAGGTGGTTAGTGATTTTTACATTTGTATAACTTCCCCAAGGTGCTCTCTGGGCTAGTCTTAGGTGGTAGAGCATGCTTACAAATAATAGACTTACCTACTCATTTGGTGGCTTACAACATATAAATTGATTAGGTTAGGGTAGTGGTTGGTAGCTCCTTTATTGCTCAGTGCTGGTGCGTGTTGAGATCTTCTTACTCTTGCTTGATAAGATCCCTTGTTGCTGACTTTACGCTTCGTATCAATGTTGTGTCTTTCTTTTTCTTCTTCGCACTATTGGATGCTTCTTGGCTCTTGGCCTTTACTCTTCGGCTTGACTCTTGTCTCTTTAAACAAGCACTTTTGCTTTCAACATACATAGGATAATGTTTTGTGCAATCATGCTATTCTTTGTGAGGTGCTTTTCCCATGTGTGTGTACCTTCCCTGATGAACTTCCCCTTAATGCTCAATTCCATGTGTCTATTTGCCATTTAAGAAGGTCTTACCATGAGCTTTACTAAGTCTCTATGGTAGTGTCTAATCTCATACAAGATTGAGCTCTAATTTTTCATGTAATGACTGATTCCAAGCTGATACAAGTGATTAAGATGTAAATTATGTGCTACAATTGAACTAAATGTGGTGAAAAAAACACTCAAATTGAGTAATGCAAATGGATAAGATGGATTTGGATGCAAGAGAGGGCTTCCCAAAGTAGATTTATACCCTAATTTTCCAACTGTGGAATTAATTTGGCCCAATTTGTGTAGATCAACACTTAATGATAGTGATTAGGTGTAGTAAATTGACCTAATTTATATAAATAAATCCTTAATGATAGTGATTAGGTGTTAATAATAGTGATTAATAGGATTGAATCTCGACGACTTCAATTAAGCTCGTGGAAAGCAATTATGATGGGGCTTTTTGCATAAGTTTCTTGCTAAAAATTTGAGAGGGATAAAGTAAGCATATAATGGAGAGGCTCATGAGAAGAGGGGAGGCTCTAAGAACCATGGTACCTTATGCAATGGCTATGGAAGCTTGCTAACCCTAAATGCATAAACACAGTTAACCTAATCTATGGTGGGTGATACCTAGATGAACACATGGTGTGTGTGTGTATTAACTAAGAATTGCACTTAAGCTAATTAGGTTACAAGATAAATTAACTTACACTTATAGAGAAACTTAAGATGCTTGTGTACCTCCATTGCTTGAAGTGACCCCTTTTATATGAATGAGTACAACATTGGATGTGCTAGCTCATGTAGGATAATCTAGCTTTGCTCATGTGGCTTCTTGCTGGACAATGTCTTCTTTGGTTTATTCAAATCACTCCCTACCAACTCCTATGCTCAATGGCACCACATTTCTCAACCTACCTTGCCAATGTGCTTTGACAAACAACCAATCATGGGTGTGCTAACCCATCATCCACATCGTCACTCCATTGTCATATTAAAATGCTTCCATGGTTATGAGTGTGGAGGGAGAGTTTCATTGTTATGAGGATAAATTTATGGAATATTTTATATTTTCCATGTTATGTTATTAATGGATTCTTAAAAGAATTCATGGAATATTTTATTCCTAGGTTTTTATGTTATGAATTCTCCTAGACATGTTTATATTGGGACACCTTTCTAAATCTGGGTGATCATAGCTTACTTGAATCCGTACATGCGTGGGAGTATTGGTTGCATCGTCTTATTGATATGAAGTTTTGTATGGATGTTTATTTTTAATCAATTAATTTTTTAATTTATTGACTTAGTTGATTTGATGCAAGTGTAGATCATTGAACCGAATAATGGAGGTGAGCTGGTGATGGTCTCATGAAATATCTAAGATGACCAAATTTTGATTATCGATAAATAATATTTGATTTTATGATAATAAGCATCATTAATTATGCTTTCATATTTATTAGAAATTTGTATATGTTAATTAGGACATATAAAAGCTCCCTTGTGCATATTTAATTTTTCAAGACGTGCACTTTTATAAGGTTTAATGCTCATACCTATTTTTTATGAATCGTGGCTTGCACTCTCAAGAAAAGCTATTTTTGAAGCAAGCTACTTTTGAAGAATACCATTCTTGAAGAAGTTGATATATTTATAAAGCATATTATTTTTTAGCCCCAAAAACTACCCATGACATATATTTAAGTACACACTGAGGAAGTGGGGGCTCACTATTGAGTGGAGGCAAATTGGACCCAACATTGTGTATTGAGTATTTTGTTTGTTCTATTTATTCTATTTATCTTCAATATTTTATTTATTGCAATCACTATTATGGGTTCATGTCAACCTTCCACAACATCTATCCACCTTGATGGAGGAAAGAAGAGGATTACCTTCATGGTGGTTCTTACTCACAAGAGGCGGATAGAAGAGAAACTCGAGAGGTGGATAGAAGAGAAACTCGAGAGGGAGAAGCCTATAATCAATCCTAAGAACCCATCTATCTATGCAGAGATTCAACAAAACATATGTAAGCAAGGAGATTAGGGAGAGTACACAAGTAAGGGATTGTGTATTGATTAATGCCAAAATTGATTTATATACAAATGGCTAGTGTTCACACTTGGTCTACCATAACTTAAAAACAGTGAAGGGTCACTATTTATAGACTTAAGCAAGTATATGCACAAAGTTTATAACTTCCCTATTTGGTATGAAGCATAGGGTAATTGATTTATATACAAATGGCTAGTATACCACTATTTTAGGAGTATGAAAATAGTGGTATCAAAGCTATGGCAAGTACAAGGATATCTTAAAGGTTTAAATCCAAAAACATAATTTTGAAGTAATTCAAAATTCCAAGCTATGCCTAAATCTCTAGATTTGATTTAATTTATTTCAAGGAGTATGAAAATAGTTTTAAAAAGTCTATAAGCCTCTGTTAAATTAAACCGTGAACTAAACAACTAGTCCTTAAGGCTTGAGGGTAAAATCATGTGCTATCTTGACTCTTTTTGGACAAAAGAATAGTGAAACTAGTGACCTTTGGGTAAAGGGGTTCAATGGTTTATGTGAATTTTCGAGACCATTGGATCTAACACTAGATCAAGGGCTCCTAATTAATGTCACCTTTTCTTCAAAAACCACTTCTGTGAACTTAAAAACTACCCTTCTTGATGAAAAGTGGTTTTGAGATTTTCTTAATCTCTTGTTGATCCGAATGAATTCACCATACAAAGGAGGATTAGGCTCTACTTCTAGATTGCTAAACCACTAGCAATATTTGATTTCTATAATGGATAGCTATAGTGGGCTCTCAAGCAAATTGAAGGAATAAGGAAGAAATAGCTTTTTTTGGATCTTTTACAGTCCATTAACCTTGGGAATAAAGATTAACCAAGTTGAAAAAAGCCTCAAGTTTACAAAAGAGAGAATCAAAGTTTTAAAATGTTTCTCTCCTCTCTCCATCAATTTGGGCGGTGAGCACAAGTGGGTTTTTTCTCTTTGTAGTGCTACTGGATGTTTAACTATAGTCGTGGAGAAGTTTTTAAAAAAAAAGCTTAAGCAATTACGCTTTAATCTTTAAAAGCTTATGTCTACATAGGGCCATAAACAAGACTACTTAAAATTTTGTCTAAAATACCTTAACTACTTATGCTTTGATTTTGTGTGGAAGCTTTGAGAAAGGCATATAGAAAAAGTAGCAAGGATCAACAAATTTTGTTTCATAATTTTCTAAATAGCTTGTTTAATCTTTTAACTTCACTTATGTAATCATATGTTAAGACCTTCTAAAGCTAAGAGATGGTGGAACAACTAGGAAAGAATTTTCATTATGCGACTCTAAGAGCAAATTTTTTAGAGGCTTTCTCTTAGACTTATGTGTTAATTGAAAAATTATGACCTTAGGGTTGTTTGTTCAAGTTTAAAAGACACATGCCCTTTATATCTTATAAAGGTACTTTAGAAGACTTAAGGGAATTAAGCCATGGCTTTATCCATTGTGAGAATAAGTATTCTAACTGTCACACACAAGTTTAGCTCGAGAAAAGTTAAATTACATCCACTTCAAGTTTTCAATTCTCAGTATTAACATTTCAGAAATTGTCTCTAGTCACTTCCTCCCCTTTCAACAAGACTTTGTAAGACATCCTTTTTCATCATGCCTTAGTGCCTACTTATTTTTCTTACATGTGAGATCTTATGGAACATTATTGGCATAAAAATTATTACCGAAATCATTTCTTTAAAAGTCATAGCAGCCTCAAAGTCCTACCTAGTTCAGAGACCTTCCTTATGACCTTAAGCGACCACTTATGACCTTTCTCAAGCAATATCATTTAACATTAACTCAATGGTTGTGTCTTGTGTGGTGAAGTATCTTTCTATTTAAGTGTTCATGTTCATCTCCTCTATGCTTGTATCGTTTTTCTCTATTTAAATTAATTAAGTTATTGAGAGTATATGGTTTAAATCTATACTTGGAGAAAGATTCCTAAAATAGTGGTATCAAAGCTATGGCAAGTACAAGGATATATTAAAGGTTTAAATCCAAAAACATAATTTTGAAGTAATTCAAAATTCCAAGCTATGCCTAAATCTCTAGATTTGATTTAATTTATTTCAAGGAGTATGAAAATAGTTTTAAAAAGTCTGTAAGCCTCTGTCAAATTAAACCGTGAAGAGAACAACTAGTCCTTAAGGTTTGAGGATAAAAGCATATGCTATCTTGAGTCTTTTTGGACAAAAGAATAGTGAATCTAGTGACCTTTGGGTAAAGGGGTTCAAGGGTTTATGTGAATTTTCGAGACCATTAGATCTAACACTAGATCAAGGGCTCCTAATAAATGTCACCTTTTCTTCAAAAACCACTTCTTTGAACTTAAAAACTTTCCTTCTTGATGAAAAGTGGTTTTGAGATTTTCTTAATCTCTTATTGATCCGTCTGTATACGAATGAATTCGCCATACAAAGGAGGATTAGGCTCTACTTCTAGATTGCTAAACCACTAGAAATATTTGATTTCTTTAATGGATAGCTATAGTGGGCTCTCAAGCAAATTGAAGGAAAAAGGAAGAAATAGCTTTTTTGGATCTTTTACAATCCATTAACCTTGGGAATAAAGATCAACCAAGTTGAAAAAAACCCTCAAGTTTACAAAAGAGAGAATCAAAGTTTTAAAATGTTTCTCTCCTCTCTCCATCAATTTGGGCGGTGAGCACAGGTGGGTTTTTTCTCTTTGTAGTGCTACTGGATGTTTAACTATAGTCGTGGAGAAGTTTTTTTTAAAAAGCTTAAGCGATTACACTTTTAAAGCTTATAACTACCATAATCTTTAAAAGCCTATGTCTACATAGGGCCATAAACAAGACTACTTAACATTTTGTCTAAAATACCTTGACTACTTATGCTTTGATTTTGTTTGGAAGCTTTGAGAAAGGCATATAGAAAAAGTAGCAAGGATAAACAAATTTTGTTTTATAGTTTTCTAAATAGCTTGTTTAATCTTTTAACTTCACTTATGTAATCATATGTTAAGACCTTCTAAAGCTAAGAGATGGTGGAACAACTAGGAAAGAATTTTCATTATGCGACTCTAAGAGCAAATTTTTTTAGAGGCTTTCTCTTAGACTTATGTGTTAATTGAAAAATTATGACCTTAGGGTTGTTTGTTCAAGTTTAAAAGACACATGCCCTGTATATCTTATAAAGGTACTTTAGAAGACTTAATGGAATTAAGCCATGGACTTTATCCAATGTGAGAATAAAAATTCTAACTGTCACACACAAGTTTATCTCGAGAAAAGTTAAATTACATCCACTTCAAGTTTTCAATTCTCAGCATTAACATTTCAGAAACTGTCTCTAGTCACTTCCTCCCCTTTCAGCAAGACTTTGTAAGACATCCTTTTTCATCATGCCTTAGTGCCTACTTATTTTTCTTACATGTGAGATCTTATGGAACTTTATTGGCATAAAGTTTATTACCGAAATCATTTCTTTAAAAGTTATAACAGCCTCAAAGTCCTACCTAGTTTAGAGACCTTCCTTATGACCTTAAGCGACCACTTATGACCTTTCTCAAGCAATATCGTTTAACATTAACTCAATGGTTGTGTCCTGTGGTGAAGTATCTCTCTATTTAAGTGTTCATGTTCATCTCCTCTATGCTTGTATCGTTTTTCTCTATTTAAATAATTAAGTTATTGAGAGTATATGGTTTAAATTTGTACTTGGAGAAAGATTCTTAAAATAGTGGTATAAAACCTATGACAAGTACAAGGATATCTTAAAGGTTTAAATCCAAAAACATAATTTTGAAGTAATTCAAAATTCCAAGCTATGCCTAAATCTCTAGATTTGATTTAATTTATTTCAAGGAGTATGAAAATAGTTTTAAACAGTCTGTAAGCCTCTGTCAAATTAAACCGTGAACTAAACAACTAGTCCTTAAGGTTTGAGGGTAAAAGCATGTGCTATCTTGAGTCTTTTTGGACAAAAGAATAGTGAATCTAGTGACCTTTGGGTAAAAGGGTTTAATGGTTTATGTGAATTTTCGAGACCATTGGATCTAACACTAGATCAAGGGCTCCTAATTAATGTCACCTTTTCTTCAAAAACCACTTCTGTGAACTTAAAAACTACTCTTCTTGATGAAAAGTGGTTTTGAGATTTTCTTAATCTCTTGTTGATCCGTCTGTATACGAATGAATTCGCCATACAAAGGAGGATTAGGCTCTACTTCTAGATTGCTAAACCACTAGCAATATTTGATTTCTGTAATGGATAGCTATTGTGGGCTCTCAAGGGAATTGAAGGAAAAAGGAAGAAATAGCTTTTTTGGATCTTTTACAGTCCATTAACGTTGGGAATAAAGATTAACCAAGTTGAAAAAAAGCCTCAAGTTTATAAAAGAGAGAATCAAAGTTTTAAAATGTTTCTCTCCTCTCTCTATCAATTCGGGCGGTGAGCATAGGTGGGTTTTTTCTCTTTGTTGTGCTACTGGATGTTTAACTACAGTCGTGGAGAAGTTTTTTAAAAAAAAGCTTAAGCGATTACGCTTTTAAAGCTTATAACTACCGTAATCTTTAAAAGCTTATGTCTACATAGGGCCATAAACAAGACTACTTAAAATTTGTTTTAAATACCTTGACTACTTATGCTTTGATTTTGTGTGGAAGCTTTGAGAAAGGCATATAGAAAAAGTAGCAAGGATAAACAAATTTTGTTTTATAATTTTCTAAATAGCTTGTTTAATCTTTTAACTTCACTTATGTAATCATATGTTAAGACCTTCTAAAGCTAAGAGATGGTGGAACAACTAGGAAAGAATTTTCATTATGCGACTCTAAGAGCAAATTTTTTAGAGGCTTTCTCTTAGACTTATGTGTTAATTGAAAAATTATGACCTTAGGGTTGTTTGTTGAAGTTTAATAGACACATGCCCTATTCTAGCTGTCACACACAAGTTTAGCTCGAGAAAAGTTAAATTACATCCACTTCAAGTTTTCATTTGTGAGTATTAACATTTCAAATGTCGTCTCTTGTCACTTCCTCCCCTTTCAGCAAGACTTTGTAAGACCTCCTTTTTCATCATGCCTTAGTGCCTACTTATTTTTCTTACATGTGAGATCTTATGGAACTTTATTGGCATAAAGTTTAGTACTGAAATCATTTCTTTAGAAGCCTCAAAGTCCTACCTAGTTTAGAGACCTTCCTTATGACCTTAAGCGACCACTTATGACCTTTTTCAAGCAATATCATTTAACATCAACTCAATGGTTGTGTCTTGTGTGGTGAAGTATCTTTCTATTTAAGTGTTCATGTTCATCTCCTCTATGCTTGTATCGTTTTTCTCTATTTAAATTAATTAAGTTATTTAGAGTATATGGTTTTAATTTGTACTTGGAGAAAGATTCCTAAAATAGTGGTATCAAAGCTATGGCAACAAGTACAAGGATATCTTAAAGGTTTAAATCCAAAAACATAATTTTGAAGTAATTCAAAATTCCAAGCTATGCCTAAATCTCTAGATTTGATTTAATTTATTTCAAGGAGTATGAAAATAGTTTTAAAAAGTCTGTAAGCCTCTGTCAAATTCAACTGTGAACTGAACAACTAGTCCTTAAGGTTTGAGGGTAAAAGCATGTGCTATCTTGAGTCTTTTTGGACAAAAGAATAGTGAATCTAGTGACCTTTGGGTAAAGGGGTTCAATGGTTTATGTGAATTTTGGAGACCATTGGATCTAACACTAGATCAAGGGCTCCTAATTAATGTCACCTTTTCTTCAAAAATCACTTCTGTGAACTTTAAAACTACCCTTCTTGATGAAAAGTGGTTTTGAGATTTTCTTAATCTCTTGTTGATCGGTTTGTATACGAATGAATTCGCCATACAATGGAGGATTAGGCTCTACTTCTAGATTGCTAAACCACTAGCAATATTTGATTTCTATAATGGATAGCTATAGTGGGCTCTGAAGCGAATTGAAGGAAAAAGGAAGAAATAGCTTTTTTAGCTCTTTTACGGTCCATTAACCTTGGGAATAAAGATTAACCAAGTTGAAAAAAAGCCTCAAGTTTACAAAAGAGAGAATCAAAGTTTTAAGATGTTTCTCTCCTCTCTCCATCAATTCGGGCGGTGAGCACAGGTAGTTTTTTTCTCTTTGTAGTGCTAGTGGATGTTTAACTATAGTCGTGGAGAAGTTTTTAAAAAAAAAGCTTAAGCGATTACGCTTTTAAAGCTTATAACTACCATAATCTTTAAAAGCTTATCTCTACATAGGGCCATAAACAAGACTATTTAAAATTTTATCTAAAATACCTTGACTACTTATGCTTTGATTTTGTGTGGAAGCTTTGAGAAAGGCATATAGAAAAAGTAGCAAGGATAAACAAGTTTTGTTTTATAGTTTTCTAAATAGCTTGTTTAATCTTTTAACTTCACTTATGTAATCATATGTTAAGACCTTCTAAAGCTAAGAGATGGTGGAACAACTAGGAAAGAAATTTCATTATGCGACTATAAGAGCAAATTTTTAAGAGGCTTTCTCTTAGACTTATGTGTTAATTGAAAAATTATGACCTTAGGGTTGTTTGTTCAAGTTTAAAAGACACATGCCCTTTATATCTTATAAAGGTACTTTAGAAGACTTAATGGAATTAAGCCATGGACTTTATCCATTGTGAGAATAAGTATTCTAACTGTCACACACAAGTTTAGCTCGAGAAATCATTTCTTTAAAAGTCATAGTAGCCTCAAGGTCCTACTTAGTTTAGAGACCTTCCTTATGACCTTAAGCGACCACCTATGACCTTTCTCAAGCAATATCATTTAACATTAACTCAATGGTTGAGTCTTGTGTGGTGAAGTATCTTTCTATTGAAGTGTTCATGTTCATCTTCTCTATGCTTGTATTGTTTTTCTCTATTTAAATTAATTAAGTTATTGAGAGTATATGGTTTAAATTTGTACTTGGAGAAAGATTCCTAAAATAGTGGTATCAAAGCTATGGCAAGTACAAGGATATCTTAAAGGTTTAAATCCAAACTTGTGTGTGACAGTTAGAATACAACTAGTCCTTAAGGTTTGAGGGTAAAAGCATGTGCCATCTTGAGTCTTTTTGGACAAAAGAATAGTGAATCTAGTGACCTCTGGGTAAAGGGGTTCAATGGTTTATGTGATTTTTTTAGACCATTGGATCTAACACTCGATCAAGGGCTCCTAATTAATGTCACCTTTTCTTCAAAAACCACTTCTGTGAACTTAGAAACCTACCCTTCTTGATGAAAAGTGGTTTTGAGATTTTCTTAATCTCTTCTTGATTCGTCTGTATACGAATGAATTTGCCATACAATGCAGGATTGTGCTCTACTTCTAGATTGCTAAACCACTAGCAATATTTGATTTCTATAATGGATAGCTATAGTGGGCTCTAAAGCGAATTGAAGGAAAAAGGAAGGAATAGCTTTTTTGGCTCTTTTATTGTCCATTAACCTTGGGAATAAAGATTAACCAAGTTGAAAAAAGCCTCAAGTTTACAAAAGAGAGAATCAAAGTTTTAAAATGTTTCTCTCCTCTCTCCATCAATTCGGGCGGTGAGCACAAGTAGGTTTTTTCTCTTTGTAGTGCCACTGGATGTTTAACTATAGTCGTGGAGAAGTTTTAAAAAAAGCTTAAGCGATTACGCTTTCTAAGCTTATAACTACCATAATCTTTAAAAGCTTATGTCTACATAGGGCCATAAACAAGACTACTTAAAATTTTGTCTAAAATACCTTGACTACTTATGCTTTGATTTTGTGTGGAAGCTTTGAGAAAGGCATATAGAAAAAGTAGCAAGGATAAACAAATTTTGTTTTATAAATATCTAAATAGCTTGTTTAATCTTTTAACTTCACTTATGTAATCATATGTTAAGACCTTCTAAAGCTAAGGGATGGTGGAACAACTAGGAAAGCAATTTCATTATGCGACTCTAAGAGCAAATTTTTTAGAGGCTTTCTCTTAGACATGTGTTAATTGAAAAATTATGACCTTAGGGTTGTTTGTTCAAGTTTAAAAGACACATGCCCTTTAGTATCTTATAAAGGTACTTTAGAAGACTTAATGGAATTAGGCCATGGACTTTATGCATTGTGAGAATAAGTATTCTAACTGTCACACACACAAGTTTAGCTCGAGAAAAGTTAAATTACATCCACTTCAAGTTTTCAATTCTCAGTATAAACATTTCAAAAATTGTCTCTAGTCACTTCCTCCCCTTTCAGCAAGACTTTGTAAGACCTCCTTTTTCATCATGCCTTAGTGCACACAAGTTTGGATTTAAACCTTTAAGATATCCTTGTACTTGCCATAGCTTTGATACCACTATTTTAGGAATCTTTCTCCAAGTACAAATTTAAACCATATACTCTCAATAACTTAATTAATTTAAATAGAGAAAAACGATACAAGCATAGAGAAGATGAACATGAACACTTAAATAGAAAGATACTTCACCACACAAGACACAACCATTGAGTTAATGTTAAATGATATTGCTTGAGAAAGGTCATAAGTGCTCGCTTAAGGTCATAAGGAAGGTCTCTAAACTAGGTAGGACTTTGAGGCTGCTATGACTTTTAAAGAAATGATTTCGGTAATAAACTTTATGCCAATAAAGTTTGATAAGATCTCACATGTAAGAAAAATAAGTAGGCACTAAGGCATGATGAAAAAGGAGGTCTTACAAAGTCTTGGTGAAAGGGGAGGAAGTGACTAGAGACAATTTCTGAAATGTTAATACTGAGAATTGAAAACTTGAAGTGGATGTAATTTAACTTTTCTCGAGCTAAACTTGTGTGTGACAGTTAGAATACTTATTCTCACAATGCATAAAGTCCATGGCTTAATTCCATTAAGTCTTCTAAAGTACCTTTATAAGATATAAAGGGCATGTGTCTTTTAAACTTGAACAAACAATCCTAAGGTCATAATTTTTCAATTAACACATAATTCTAAGAGAAAGCCTCTAAAAATTTCGCTCTTAGAGTCGCATAATGAAAATTCTTCCCTAGTTGTTCCACCATCTCTTAGCTTTAGAAGGTCTTAACATATGATTACATAAGTGAAGTTAAAAGATTAAACAAGCTATTTAGAAAATAGAAAACAAAATTTGTTTTTCCTTGCATCCAGTAGCACTACAAAGAGAAATAACCTACCTGTGCTCAGTGCCCGAATTGATGGAGAGAGGAGAGAAACATTTTAAAACTTTGATTCTCTCTTTTGTAAACTTGAGGCTTTTTTTCAACTTGGTTAATCTTTATTCCCAAGGTTAATGGACCGTAAAAGAGCCCAAAAAGCTATTTCTTCCTTTTTCCTTCAATTTGCTTGAGAGCCCACTATAGCTATCCATTATAGAAATCAAATATTGCTAGTGGTTTAGCAATCTAGAAGTAGAGCCTAATCCTCCTTTGTATGGCGAATTCATTCGTATATAGACCAATCAACAAGAGATTAAGAAAATCTCAAAACCACTTTTCAAGAAGGGTAGTTTTTAAGTTCATAGAAGTGGTTTTTGAAGAAAAGGTGACATTAATTAGGAGCCCTTGATCTAGTGTTAGATCCAATGGTCTCGAAAATTCACATAAACCATTGTACCCCTTTACCCAAAGGTCACTAGATTCACTATTCTTTTGTCCAAAAAGGCTCAAGATAGCACATGCTTTTACCCTCAAACCTTAAGGACTAGTTGTTCAGTTCGCGGTTTAATTTGACAGAGGCTTACAGAATTTTTAAAACTATTTTCATACTCCTTGAAATAAATTAAATCAAATTTAGAGATTTAGGCATAGCTTGGAATTTTGAATTACTTCAAAATTATGTTTTTGGATTTAAACCTTTAAGATATCCTTGTACTTGTTGCCATAGCTTTGATACCACTATTTTAGGAATCTTTCTCCAAGTACAAATTAAAACCATATACTCTAAATAACTTAATTAATTTAAATAGAGAAAAACGATACAAGCATAGAGGAGATGAACATGAACACTTAAATAGAAAGATACTTCACCACACAAGACACAACCATTGAGTTGATGTTAAATGATATTGCTTGAGAAAGGTCATAAGTGGTCGCTTAAGGTCATAAGGAAGGTCTCTAAACTAGGTAGGAGTTTGAGGTAGCTATGACTTTTAAAGAAATGATTTCGGTAATCAACTTTATGCCAATAAAGTTCCATAAGATCTCACATGTAAGAAAAATAAGTAGGCACTAAGGCATGATGAAAAAGGAGGTCTTACAAAGTCTTGCTGAAAGGGGAGGAAGTGATTAGAGACAATTTCTGAAATGTTAATACTGAGAATTGAAAACTTGAAGTGGATGTAATTTAACTTTTCTCGAGCTAAACTTATGTGTGACAGTTAGAATACTTTTTCTCACAATGGATAAAGTCCATGGCTTAATTCCATTAAGTCTTCTAAAGTACCTTTATAAGATATAAAGGGCATGTGTCTTTTAAACTTGGACAAACAACCCTAAGGTCATAATTTTTCAATTAACACATAAGTCTAACACATAAGTCTAAGAGAAAGACTCTAAAAAATTTGCTCTTAGAGTCGCATAATGAAAATTCTTTCCTAGTTTTTCCACCATCTCGTGGCTTTCGAAGGTCATAACATATGATTACATAAGTGAAGTTAAAAGATTAAACAAGCTATTTAGAAAATTATAAAATAAAATTTGTTTATCCTTGCTACTTTTTTTATATGCCTTTCTCAAAGCTTCCAGACAAAATCAAAGCATAAGTAGTCAAGATATTTTAGACAAAATTTTAAGTAGTCTTGTTTATGGTCCTATGTAGGCATAAGCTTTTAAAGATTATGGTAGTTATAAGTTTTAAAAGCGTAATCGCTTAAGCTTTTTTTTTAACCCACGACTATAGTTAAACATCCAGTAGCACTACAAAGAGAAAAAACCCACCTGTGCTCACCGCCCCAATTGATGGAGAGAGGAGAGAAACATTTTAAAACTTTGATTCTCTCTTTTGTAAACTTGAGGCTTTTTTTAAACTTGGTTAATCTTTATTCCCAAGGTTAATGGACTGTAAAAGAGCCCAAAAAGCTATTTCTTTCTTTTTCCTTCAATTCGCTTCAGAGCCCACTATAGCTATCCATTATAAAAATCAAATATTGCTAGTGGTTTAACAATCTAGAAGTAGAGCCTAATCCTCCTTTGTATGGTGAATTCATTCGTATACAGATGGATCAACAAGAGATTAAGAAAATCTCAAAACCACTTTTCATCAAGAAGGGTAGTTTTTTAGTTCACAGAAGTGGTTTTTGAAGAAAAGGTGACATTAATTAGGAGCCCTTAATCTAGTGTTAGATCCACTGGTCTCGAAAATTCACATAAACCATTGAACCCCTTTACCCAAAGGTCACTAGATTCACTATTCTTTTGTCCAAAAGACTCAAAATTCAAGAAAGCACACGCTTTTACTCTCAAACCTTAAGGACTAGTTGTTCAGTTCACGTGTTTAATTTGACAGAGGCTTATAGACTTTTTAAAAGTATTTTCATACTCCTTGAAATAATTTAAATCAAATCTAGAGATTTAGGCATAGCTTGGAATTTTGAATTACTTCAAAATTATGTTTTTGGATTTAAACCTTTAAGATATCCTTGTACTTGCCATAGCTTTGATATCACTATTTTAGGAATCTTTCTCCAAGTACAAATTTAAACCATATACTCTCAATAACTCAATTAATTTAAATAGAGAAAAATGATACAAGCATTGAGGAGATGAACATGAACACTTAAATAGAAAGATACTTCACCACACAAGACACAACCATTGAGTTGATGTTAAATGATATTGCTTGAGAAAGGTCATAAGTGGTCTTAAGGTCATAAGGAAGGTCTCTAAACTAGGTATGTACAACTTTGAGGCTGCTATGACTTTTCAAGAAATGATTTTGGTAATAAACTTTATGCCAATTTCTAAAATGTTAATACTGAGAATTGAAAACTTTATGCCAATAAAGTTCCATAAGATCTCACACATAAGAAAAATAAGTAGGCACTAAGGCATGATGAAAAAGGAGGTCTTACAAAGTCTTGCTAAAAGGGGAGGAAATGACGAGAGACAATTTCTGAAATGTTAATACTGAGAATTGAAAACTTGAAGTGGATGTAATTTAACTTTTCTCGAGCTAAACTTGTGTGTGACAGTTAGAATACTTACTCTCACAAGAATGGATAAAGTCCATGGCTTAATTCCATTAAGTCTTCTAAAGTACCTTTATAAGATATACAGGGCATGTGTCTTTTAAACTTGAACAAACAACCCTAAGGTCATAATTTTTCAATTAACACATAAGTCTAAGAGAAAGCCTCTAAAAAATTTGCTCTTAGAGTCACATAATGAAAATTCTTTCCTAGTTGTTCCACCATCTCTTAGCTTTAGAAGGTCTTAACATATGATTACATAAGTGAAGTTAAAAGATTAAACAAGCTTTTTAGAAAATTATAAAACAAAATTTGTTTATCCTTGCTACTTTTTCTATATGCCTTTCTCAAAGCTTCCACACAAAATCAAAGCATAAGTAGTCAAGGTATTTTAGACAAAATTTTAAGTAGTCTTGTTTATGGCCCTATGTAGACATAAGCTTTTAAAGATTATGGTAGTTATAGGCTTTAAAAGTGTAATCTTTTAAGCTTCCTTTTTTTAAAACTTCTCCACCACTATAGTTAAACATCCAGTAGCACTACAAAGAGAAAGAACACACCACTTGTGCTCACCGCCCGAATTGATGGAGAGAGAAGAGAAACATTTTAAACTTTGGTAATCTCTTTTGTAAACTTGAGGCGTTTTTTCAACTTGGTTAATCTTTATTCCCAAGACTAATGGACCGTAAAAGAGCCAAAAAAGCTATTTCTTCCTTTTTCCTTCAATTCGCTTGAGAGTCCACTATTCATTATAGAAATCAAATATTGCTAGTGGTTTAGCAATCTAGAAGTAAAGCCTAATCCTCCTTTGTATGGCGAATTCATTCGTATATAGACGGATCAACAAGAGATTAAGAAAATCTCAAAACCACTTTTCATCAAGAAGGGTAGATCTTAAGTTCACAGAAGTGGTTTTTGAAGAAAAGGTGACATTAATTATTTAGGAGCCCTTGATCTAGTGTTAGATCCAATGGTCTCGAAAATTCACATAAACCATTGAACCCCTTTACCCAAAGGTCACTAGATTCACTATTCTTTTGTCCAAAAAGACTCAAGATAGCAATTTAACTTTTCTCGACCTAAACTTGTATGTGACAGTTAGAATACTTACTCTCACAAGAATGGATAAAGTCCATGGCTTAATTCCATTAAGTCTTCTAAAGTACCTTTATAAGATATACAGGGCATGTGTCTTTTAAACTTGAACAAACAACCCTAAGGTCATAATTTTTCAATTAACACATAAGTCTAAGAGAAAGCCTCTAAAACATTTGCTCTTAGAGTCGCATAATGAAAATTCTTTCCTAGTTGTTCCACCATCTCTTAGCTTTAGAAGGTCTTAACATATGATTACATAAGTGAAGTTAAAAGATTAAACAAGCTATTTAGAAAATTATAAAACAAAATTTGTTTATCCTTGCGACTTTTTCTATATGCCTTTCTCAAAGCTTCCACACAAAATCAAAGCATAAGTAGTCAAGGTATTTTAGACCAAATTTTAGGTAGTCTTGTTTATGGCCATATGTAGTCATAAGCTTTTAAAGATTATGGTAGTTTTAAGCTTTAAAAGCATAATCGCTTAAGCTTCTTTTTTTTAAAACTTCTCCACTACTATAGTTAAACATCTAGTAGCACTACAAAGAGAAAAAACCCACCACCTGTGCTCAACCGCCCGAATTGATGGAGAGAGGAGAGAAACATTTTAAAATTTTGATTCTCTCTTTTGTAAACTTGAGGCTTTTTTTCAACTTGGTTAATCTTTATTCCCAAGGTTAATGGACCGTAAAAGAGCCAAAAAAGCTATTTATTCCTTTTTCCTTCAATTCGCTTGAGAGCCCACTATAGCTATCCATTATAGAAATCAAATATTGCTAGTGGTTTAGCAATCTAGAAGTAGAGCCTAATCCTCCTTTGTATGGCGAATTCATTCGGATACAGATGGATCACCAAGAGATTAAGAAAATCTAAAAGCTACTTTTTATCAAGAAGGGTAGTTTTTAAGTTCACAGAAGTGGTTTTTGAAGAAAAGGTGACATTAAATAGGAGCCCTTGATCTAGTGTTAGATCCAATGGTCTCGAAAATTCACATAAACCATTGAACCCCTTTACCCAAAGGTCACTAGATTCACTATTCTTTTCTCCAAAAAAAAGACTCAAGATAGCACATGCTTTTACCCTCAAACCTTAAGGACTAGTTGTTCAGTTCATGGTTTAATTTGATAGAGGCTTACAGGCTTTTTAAAACTATTTTCATAATCCTTGAAATAAATTAAATCAAATCTAGAGATTTAGGCATAGCTTGGACTTTGAATTACTTCAAAATTATGTTTTTGGATTTAAACCTTTAAGATATCCTTGTACTTGCCATAGCTTTGATACCACTATTTTAGGAATCTTTCTCCAAGTACAAATTTAAACCATATACTCTCAATAACTTAATTAATTTAAATAGAGAAAAACGATACAAGCATAAAGGAGATGAACATGAACACTTTAATAGAAAGATACTTCACCACACAAGACACAACCATTGAGTTAATGTTAAATGATATTGCTTGAGAAAGGTCATAATTGGTCGCTTAAGGTCATAAGGAAGGTCTCTAAACTAGGTAGGACTTTGAGGCTGCTTTGACTTTTAAAGAAATAAATTGGGTAATAAACTTTATGCCAATAAAGTTCCATAAGATCTCACATGTAAGAAAAAAAAGTAGGCACTAAGGCATGATGAAAAAGGAGGTCTTACTACAAAGTCTTGTTGAAAGGGGAGGAAGTGACTAGAGACAAATTTTGAAATGTTTATACTGAGAATTGAAAACTTGAAGTGGATGTAATTTAACTTTTCTCGAGCTAAACTTGTGTGTGACAGTTAGAATACTTATTCTCACAATGGATAAAGTCCATGGCTTAATTCCATTAAGTCTTCTAAAGTACCTTTATAAGATATAAAGGGCATGTGTCTTTTAAATTTGAACAAACAATCCTAAGGTCATAATTTTACAATTAACACATAAGTCTAAGAGAAAGCCTCTAAAAAATTTGCTCTTAGAGTCGCATAATGAAAATTCTTTCCTAGTTGTTCCACCATCTCTTAGCTTTAGAAGGTCTTAACATATGATTACATAAGTGAAGTTAAAAGATTAAACAAGCTATTTAGAAAATTATAAAAGAAAATTTGTTTATCCTTGCTACTTTTTCTATATGCCTTTCTCAAAGCTTCCACACAAAATCAAAGCATAAGTAGTCAAGGTATTTTAGACAAAATTTTAAGTAGTCTTGTTTATGGTCCTATGTAGACATAAGCTTTTAAAGATTATGGTAGTTTTAAGCTTTAAAAGCGTAATCTCTTAAGCTTCTTTTTTTTAAAACTTCTCCACTACTATAGTTAAACATCCAGTAGCACTACAAAGAGAAAAAACACACCACGTGTGCTCACCGCCCGAATTGATGGCGAGAGGAGAGAAACATTTAAAAACTTTGATTCTCTCTTTTGTAAACTTGAGGCTTTTTTTCAACTTGGTTAATCTTTATTCCCAAGGTTAATGGACCGTAAAAGAGCCAAGAAAGCTATTTCTTCCTTTTTCCTTCAATTCGCTTGAGAGCCCACTATAGCTATCCATTATAGAAATCAAATATCCTTGCTACTTTTTCTACACAAAATCAAAGCATAAGTAGTCAAGGTATTTTAGACATAAGATTTTAAAGATTTTATGGTAGTTATAAACTTTGAAAGCATTATCGCTTAAGCTTCTTTTTTTTAAACTTTTCCACGACTATAGTTAAACATCCAGTAGCACTACAAAGAGAAAAAACCCACCTGTGCTCACCGCCCGAATTAATGGAGACAGGAGAGAAATATTTTAAAACTTTGATTCTCTCTTTTGTAAACTTAAGGCTTTTTTTCAACTTGGTTAATCTTTATTCCCAAGGTTGATGGACTGTAAAAGAGCCAAAAAAGCTATTTCTTCCTTTTTCCTTCAATTGGCTTAAGAGCCCACTATAGCTATCCATTATCGAAATCAAATATTGCTAGTGGTTTAGCAATCTAGAAGTAGAGCCTAATCCTCCTTTGTATGGCGAATTCATTCGTATACAGACGGATCAACAAGAGATTAAGAAAATCTCAAAACCACTTTTCATCATCAAGAAGGGTAGTTTTTTAGTTTACAGAAGTGGTTTTTGAAGAAAAGGTGACATTAATTAGGAGCCCTTGATCTAGTGTTAGATCCAATGGTCTCCAAAATTCACATAAACCATTGAACCCCTTTACCCAAAGGTCACTAGATTCACTATTCTTTTGTCCAAGAAGACTCAAGATAGCACATGCTTTTACCCTCAAAGCTTAAGGACTAGTTGTTCAGTTCACGGTTTAATTTGACAGAGGCTTACAGACTTTTTAAAACTATTTTCATACTCCTTGAAATAAATTAAATCAAATCTAGAGATTTAGGCATAGCTTGGAATTTTGAATTACTTCAAAATTGTGTTTTTGGATTTAAACCTTTAAGATATCCTTGTACTTGCCATAGCTTTGATACCTTTATTTTAGGAATCTTTCTCCAAGTACAAATTTAAACCATATACTCTCAATAATTTAATTAATTTAAATAGAGAAAAACGATACAAGCATAGAGGAGATGAACATGAACACTTAAATAGAAAGATACTTCACCACTCAAGACACATTCATTGAGTTAATGTTAAATGATATTGATTTTGAGAAAGGTTATAAGTGGTCGCTTAAGGTCATAAGGAAGGTCTCTAAACTAGGTAGGACTTTGAGGCTGCTATGACTTTTAAAGAAATGATTTCCGTAATAAACTTTATGCCAATAAAGTTCCATAAGATCTCACATGTAAGAAAAATAAGTAGGCACTAAGGCATGATGAAAAAGGAGGTCTTACTACAAAGTCTTGTTGAAAGGGGAGAAAGTGACTAGAGACAATTTCTGAAATGTTAATACTGAGAAGTAAAAACTTGAAGTGGATGAAATTTAACTTTTCTCGAGCTAAACTTGTGTGTGAAAGTTAGAATACTTATTCTCACAATGGATAAAGTCCATGGCTTAATTCCATTAAGTCTTCTAACGTACCTTTATAAGATATAAAGGGAATGTGTCTTTTAAACTTGAACAAACAACCCTAAGGTCATAATTTTTCAATTAACACATAAGTCTAAGAGAAAGCCTCTAAAAAGTTTGCTCTTAGAGTCGCATAATGAAAATTCTTCCCTAGTTGTTCCACCATCTCTTAGCTTTAGAAGGTATTAACATATGATTACAGAAGTGAAGTTAAAAGATTAAACAAGCTATTTAGAAAATTATAAAACAAAGTTTGTTTATCCTTGCTACTTTTTCTATATGCCTTTCTCAAAGCTTCCTTACAAAATCAAAGCATAAGTAGTCAAGGTAATTTTGATAAAATTTTAAGTAGTCTTGTTTATGGCCCTATGTAGACATAAGCTTTTAAAGTTTATGGTAGTTATAAGCTTTAAAAGCATAATCGCTTCAACTTCTTTTTTTTAAAACTTCTCCACGACTATAGTTAAACATCCAGTAGCACTACAAAAGTAAAAAAACCCACCTGTGCTCACCGCCCGAATTGATGGAGAGAGGAGAGAAACAATTTAAAACTTTGATTCTCTCTTTTGTAAACTTGAGGCTTTTTTTCAACTTGGTTAATCTTTATTTCCAAGGTTAATGGACTGTAAAAGAGCCAAAAAAGCTATTTCTTTCTTTTTCCTTCAATTCAGTTGATAGCCCACTATAGCTATCCATTATAGAAATCAAATACTGCTAGTGGTTTAGCAATCTAGAAGTAGAGCCTAATCCTCCTTTGTATGGCGAATTCATTCGTATACAGACGGATCAACAAGAGATTAAGAAAATGCAAAAACCACTTCTGTGAACTTAAGAACTACCCTTCTTGATGAAAAGTGGTTTTGAGATTTTCTTAATCTCTTGTTGATCCGTCTATATACGAATGAATTCGCCATACAAAGGAGGATTAGGCTCTACTTCTAGATTGCTAAACCACTAGCAATATTTGATTTCTATAATGAATAGTGGACTCTGAAGCGAATTGAAGGAAAAAGGAAGAAATAGCTTTTCTGGCTCTTTTACGGTCCATTAGTCTTGGGAATAAAGATTAACCAAGTTGAAAAAAAGCCTCAAGTTTACAAAAGAGATTATCAAAGTTTAAAATGTTTCTCTTCTCTCTCCATCAATTCGGGCAGTGAGCACAAGTGGTGTGTTCTTTCTCTTTGTAGTGCTACTGGATGTTTAACTATAGTGGTGGAGAAGTTTTAAAAAAAAGAAGCTTAAAAGATTACACTTTTAAAGCCTATAACTACCATAATCTTTAAAAATTTATGTCTACATAGGGCCATAAACAAGACTACTTAAAATTTTGTCTAAAATACCTTGACTACTTATGCTTTGATTTTGTGTGGAAGCTTTGAGAAAGGCATATAGAAAAAGTAGCAAGGATAAACAAATTTTGTTTTATAATTTTCTAAAAAGCTTGTTTAATCTTTTAACTTCACTTATATAATCAATTGTTAAGACCTTCTAAAGCTAAGAGATGGTGGAACAACTAGGAAAGAATTTTCATTATGTGACTCTAAGAGCAAATTTTTTAGAGGCTTTCTCTTAGACTTATGTGTTAATTGAAAAATTATGACCTTAGGGTTGTTTGTCCAAGTTTAAAAGACACATGCCCTGTATATCTTATAAAGGTACTTTAGAAGACTTAATGGAATTAAGCCATGGACTTTATCCATTCTTGTGAGAGTAAGTATTCTAACTGTCACACACAAGTTTAGCTCGAGAAAAGTTAAATTACATCCACTTCAAGTTTTCAATTCTCAGTATTAACATTTCAGAAATTGTCTCTAGTCATTTCCTCCCCTTTAAGCAAGACTTTGTAAGACCTCCTTTTTCATCATGCCTTAGTGCCTACTTATTTTTCTTATGTGTGAGATCTTATGGAACTTTATTGGCATAAAGTTTTCAATTCTCAGTATTAACATTTTAGAAATTGGCATAAAGTTTATTACTGAAATCATTTCTTGAAAAGTCATAGCAGCCTCAAAGTCCTACCTAGTTTAGAGACCTTCCTTATGACCTTAAGCGACCACTTATGACCTTTCTCAAGCAATATCATTTAACATCAACTCAATGGTTGTGTCTTGTGTGGTGAAGTATCTTTCTATTTAAGTGTTCATGTTCATCTCCTCAATGCTTGTATCATTTTTCTCTATTTAGATTAATTAAGTTATTGAGCATATATGGTTTTAATTTGTACTTGGAGAAAGATTCCTAAAATAGTGGTATCAAAGCTATGGCAAGTACAAGGATATCTTAAAGGTTTAAATCCAAAAACATAATTTTGAAGTAATTCAAAATTCCAAGCTATGCCTAAATCTCTAGATTTGATTTAATTTATTTCAAGGAGTATGAAAATAGTTTTAAAAAGTCTGTAAGCCTCTGTCAAATTAAACCGTGAACTGAACAACTAGTCCTTAAGGTTTGAGGGTAAATGCATGTGCTATCTTAAGTCTTTTTGGACAAAAGAATAGTGAATCTAGTGACCTCTGGGTAAAGGGGTTCAATGGTTTATGTGAATTTTCGAGACCATTGGATCTAACACTAGATATGGGGCTCCTAATTAATGTCACCTTTTCTTCAAAAACCACTTCTGTGAACTTAAAAACTAGCCTTCTTGAGAGTGGTTTTGACATTTTCTTAATCTCTTGTTGATCCGTCTGTATACGAATGAATTCGCCATACAAAGTAGGATTAGGCCCTACCTCTAGATTGCTAAACCACTAGCATTATTTGAATTCTATAATGGATAGCTATAGTGGGCTCTCAAGCAAATTGAAGGTAAAAGAAAGAAATAGCTTTTTTGGCTCTTTTACGGTCCATTAACCTTGGGAATAAAGATTAACCAAGTTGGAAAAAAGCCTCAAGTTTACAAAAGAGAGAATCAAAGTTTTAAAATGTTTCTCTCCTCTCTCCATCAATTCGGGCAGTGAGCACAGGTGGGCTTTTTTTCTTTGTAGTGCTACTGGATGTTTAACTATAGTCGTGGAGAAGTTTAAAAAAAAGAAGAAGCTGAAGCGATTATGCTTTTAAAGCTTATAACTACCATAATCTTCAAAAGCTTATGTCTACATAGGGCCATAAACAAGACTACTTAAAATTTTGTCTAAAATACCTTGACTACTTATGCTTTGATTTTGTGTGGAAGCTTTGAAAAAGGCATATAGAGAAAGTAGGAAGGATAAACAAATTTTGTTTTATAATTTTCTAAATAGCTTGTTTAATCTTTTAACTTCACTTATGTAATCATATGTTAAGACCTTCTAAAGCTAAGAGATGGTGGAACAACTAGAAAAGAATTTTCATTATCCAACTCTAAGAGCAAATTTTTTAGAGGCTTTCTCTTAGACTTATGTGTTAATTGAAAATTTATGACCTTAGGGTTGTTTGTTCAAGTTTAAAAGACACATGCCCTTTATATCTTATAAAGGTACTTTAGAAGACCTAATGGAATTAAGCCATGGACTTTATCCATTGTGAGGATAAGTATTCTAATTGTCACACATAAGTTTAGGTCGAGAAAAGTTAAATTACATCCACTTCAAGTTTTCAATTCTCAGTATTAACATTTCAAAAATTATCTCTAGTCACTTCCTCCCCTTTCAGCAAGACTTTGTAAGACCTCCTTTTTCATCATGCCTTAGTGCCTACTTATTTTTCTTACATGTGAGATCTTATGGAACTTTATTGGCATAAAGTTTATTACCGAAATCATTTCTTTAAAAGTTATAGCAGCCTCAAAGTCCTACCTAGTTTAGAGACCTTCCTTATGACCTTAAGCGACCACTTATGACCTTTCTCAAGCAATATCATTTAACATCAACTCAATGGTTGTGTCTTGTGTGGTGAAGTATCTTTCTATTTAAGTGTTCATGTTCATCTCCTCTATGCTTGTATCATTTTTCTCTATTTAAATTAATTAAGTTATTGAGAGTATATGGTTTAAATTTATACTTGGAGAAAGATTCCTAAAATAGTGGTATCAAAGCTATGGCAAGGTACAAGGATATCTTAAAGGTTTAAATCCAAAAACATAATTTTGAAGTAATTCAAAATTCCCAGCTATGCCTAAATCTCTAGATTTGATTCAATTTATTTCAAGGATTATGAAAATAGTTTTAAAAAGTCTGTAAGCCTCTGTCAAATTAAACCATGAACTGAACAACTAGTCCTTAAGGTTTGAGGGTAAAAGCATGTGCTATCTTGAGTCTTTTTGGACAAAAGAATAGTGAGTGACCTTTGGGTAAAAGGGTTCAATGGTTTATGTGAATTTTTGAGATCATTGGATCTAACACTAGATCAAGGGCTCCTAATTAATGTCACCTTTTCTTCAAAAACCACTTCTGTGAACTTAAAAACTACCCTTCTTGATAAAAAGTGGTTTTGAGATTTTCTTAATCTCTTGTTGATCCGTCTGTATATACGAATGAATTCACCATACAAAGGAGGATTAGGCTCTACTTCTCGATTGCTAAACCACTAGCAATATTTGATTTCTATAATGGATAGCTATAGTGGGCTCTCAAGCGAATTGAAGGAAAAAGGAAAAAATAGCTTTTTTGGCTCTTTTACAGTCCATTAACCTTGGGAATAAAGATTAACCAAGTTGAAAAAAAGCCTCAAGTTTACAAACGAGAGAATCAAAGTTCTAAAATATTTGTCTCCCCTATCCATCAATTCGGGCGGTGAGGAGAGGTGGGTTTTTTCTCTTTGTAGTGCTAGTGGATGTTTAACTATAGTCGTGGAAAAGTTAAAAAAGAAGAAGCTTAAGCGATTATGCTTTTAAAGCTTATAACTACCATAATCTTTAAAAGCTTATGTCTACATAGGGCCATAAACAAGACTACTTAAAATTTTGTCTAAAATACCTTGACTACTTATGCATTGATTTTGTGTCGAAGCTTTGAGAAAGGCATATATAAGAAGTAGCAAGGATATTTGATTTCTATAATGGATAGCTATAGTGGGCTCTCAAGCAAATTGAAGGAAAAAGGAAGAAATAGATTTCTTGGCTCTTTTACGGTCCATTAACCTTGGGAATAAAGATTAACCAAGTTGAAAAAAAGCCTCAAGTTTACAAAAGAGAGAATCAATGTTTTAAAATGTTTCTCTCCTCTCTCCATCAATTCGGGCGGTGAGCACAGGTGGTGTGTTTTTTCTCTTTGTAGTGCTACTGGATGTTTAACTATTGTGGTGGAGAAGTTTAAGAAAAAAGAAGCTTAAGCGATTACGCTTTTAAAGCTTATAACTACCATAATCTTTCAAAGCTTATGTCTACATAGGGCCATAAACAAGACTACTTAAAATTTTGTCTAAAATACCTTGACTACTTATGCTTTGATTTTGTGTCGAAGCTCTGAGAAAGGCATATAGAAAAAGTAGCAAGGATAAACAAATTTTGTTTTATAATTTTCTAAATAGCTTGTTTAATCTTTTAACATCACTTATGTAATCATATGTTAAGACCTTCTAGTAGTCTTGTTTATGGCCCTATGTAGGCATAAGCTTTTAAAGATTATGGTAGTTATAAGCTTTAAAAGCGTAATCGCTTAAGCTTTTTTTTTAATTTAACTTCTCCACGACTATAGTTAAACATCCACTAGCACTACAAAGAGAAAAAACCCACCTGTGCTCACCGCCCGAATTGATGGAGAGAGGAGAGAAACATTTTAAAACTTTGATTCTCTCTTTTGTAAACTTGAGGCTTTTTTTCAACTTGGTTAATCTTTATTCCCAAGGTTAATGGACCATAGAAGAGCCAAAAAAGCTATTTCTTCCTTTTTCCTTCAATTCGCTTGAGAGCCCACTATAGCTATCCATTATAGAAATCAAATATTGCTAGTGGTTTAGCAATCTAGAAGTAGAGCCTAATCCTCCTTTGTATGGCGAATTCATTCGTATACAGACGGATCAACAAGAGATTAAGAAAATGCCAAAACCACTTTTCATCAAGAAGGGTAGTTTTTAAGTTCACAGAAGTGGTTTTTGAAGAAAGAAGGTGACATTAAATAGGAGCCCTTGATCTAGTGTTAGATCCAATGGTCTCGAAAATTCACATAAACCATTGAACCCGTTTACCCAGAGGTCACTAGATTCACTATTCTTTTGTCCAAAAAGACTTAAGATAGCACATGCTTTTACCCTCAAACCTTAAGGACTAGTTGTTTAGTTCACGGTTTAATTTGACAGAGGCTTACAGACTTCTTAAAACTACTTTCATACTCCTTGAAATAAATTAAATCAAATCTAGAGATTTAGGCATAGCTTGGAATTTTGAATTGCTTCAAAATTATGTTTAGGATTTAAACCTTTAAGATATCCTTGTACTTACCATAGCTTTGATACCACTATTTTAGGAATCTTTCTCCAAGTACAAATTTAAACCATATACTCTCAATAACTTAATTAATTTAAATAGAGAAAAACGATACAAGCATAGTGGAGATGAACATGAACACTTAAATAGAAAGATACTTCACCACACAAGGCACAACCATTGAGTTAATGTTAAATGATATTGCTTGAGAAAGGTCATAAGTGGTCGCTTAAGGTCATAAGGAAGGTCTCTAAACTAGGTAGGACTTTGAGGCTGCTATGACTTTTAAAGAAATGATTTCGGTAATAAACTTTATGCCAATAAAGTTCCATAAGATCTCACATGTAAGAAAAACAAGTAGGCACTAAGGCATGATGAAAAAGGAGGTCTTACAAAGTCTTGCTGAAAGGGGAGGAAGTGACTAGAGACAATTTCTGAAATGTTTATACTGAGAATTGAAAACTTGAAGTGGATGTAATTTAACTTTTCTCGAGCTAAACTTGTGTGTGAGTTAGAATACTTATTCTCACAATGGATAAAGTCCATGGCTTAATTCCATTAAGTCTTCTAAAGTACCTTTATAAGATATAAAGGGCATGTGTCTTTTAAACTTGAACAAACAACCCTAAGGTCATAATTTTTCAATTAACACATAAGTCTAAGAGAAAGCCTCTAAAAAATTTGCTCTTAGAGTCGCATAATGAAAATTCTTTCCTAGTTGTTCCACCATCTCTTAGCTTTAGAAGGTCTTAACATATGATTACATAAGTGAAGTTAAAGGATTAAACAAGCTTTTTAGAAATTTATAAAACAAAATTTGTTTATCCTTGCTACTTTTTCTATATGCCTTTCTCAAAGCTTCCACACAAAATCAAAGCATAAGTAGTCAAGGTATTTTAGACAAAATTTTAAGTAGTCTTGTTTATGGCCCTATGTAGACATAGGCTTTTAAAGATTATGGTAGTTATAGGCTTTAAAAGCGTAATCTTTTAAGCTTCTTTTTTTTAAAACTTCTCCACCACTATAGTTAAACATCTAGTAGCACTACAAAGAGAAAGAACACACCACTTGTGCTCACCGCCCGAATTGATGAAGAGAGGAGAGAAACATTTTAAACTTTGATAATCTCTTTTGTAAACTTGAGGCTTTTTTTCAACTTGGTTAATCTTTATTCCCAAGGTTAATGGACCGTAAAAGATCCAAAAAAGCTATTTCTTTCTTTTTCCTTCAATTCGCTCGAGAGTCCACTATTCATTATAGAAATCAAATATTGCTAGTGGTTTAGCAATCTAGAAGTAAAGCCTAATCCTCCTTTGTATGGCGAATTCATTCGTATATAGACGGATCAACAAGAGATTAAGAAAATCTCAAAACCACTTTTCATCAAGAAGGGTAGTTCTTAAGTTCACAGAAGTGGTTTTTGAAGAAAAGGTGACATTAATTAGGAGCCCTTGATCTAGTGTTAAATCCAATGGTCTCAAAAATTCACATAAACCATTGAACCCCTTTACCCAAAGGTCACTAGATTCACTATTCTTTTGTTCAAAAAGACTCAAGATAGCACATGCTTTTACCCTCAAACCTTAAGGACTAGTTGTTCAGTTCACGGTTTAGTTTGACAGAGGCTTATAGACTTTTTATACTCCTTGAAATGAATTAAATCAAATCTAGAGATTTAGACATAGCTTGGAATTTTGAATTACTTCAAAATTACGTTTTTGGATTTAAACCTTTAAGATATCCTTGTACTTGCCATAGCTTTGATACCACTATTTTAGGAATCTTTCTCCAAGTACAAATTTAAACCATATACTCTAAATAACTTAATTAATTTAAATAGAGTAAAATGATACAAGCATAGAGGAGATGAACATGAACACTAAAATAGAAAGATACTTCACCAGACAAGACACAACCATTGAGTTGATGTTAAATGATATTGCTTGAGAAAGGTCATAATAAGTGGTTGCTTAAGGTCATAAGGAAGGTCTCTAAACTAGGTAGGACTTTGAGGCTGCTATGACTTTTAAAGAAATGATTTCGGTAATAAACTTTATGCTAATAAAGTTCCATAAGATCTCACATGTAAGAAAAATAAGTAGGCACTAAGGCATGATGAAAAAGGAGGTCTTACAAAGTCTTGCTGAAAGGGGAGGAAGTGACTAGAGACAATTTCTGAAATGTTAATACTGAAAATTGAAAACTTGAAGTGGTGTAATTTAACTTTTCTCGAGATAAACTTGTGTGTGACAGTTAGACTACTTATTCTCACAATGGATAAAGTCCAATTCCATTAAGTCTTCTAAAGTACCTTTATAAGATATAAAGGGCATGTGTCTTTTAAACTTGAACAAACAACCCTAAGGTCATTATTTTTCAATTACACATAAGACTAAGAGAAAGCCTCTAAAAAATTTGCTCTTAGAGTCACATAATGAAATTTCTTTCCTAGTTGTTCCACCATCTCTTAGCTTTAGAAGGTCTTAACATATGATTACATAAGTGAAGTTAAAAGATTAAACAAGCTATTTAGAAAATTATAAAACAAAATTTGTTTATCCTTGCTAATTTTTCTATATGCCTTTCTCAAAGCTTCCACACAAAATCAAAGCATAAGTAGTCAAGGTATTTTAGACAAAATTTTAAGTAATCTTGTTTATGGCCCTATGTAGACATAAGCTTTTAAAGATTATGGTAGTTATAAGCTTTAAAAGCGTAATCGCTTAAGCTTCCTTTTTTTTAACTTCTCCACAACTATAGTTAAACATGCAGTAGCACTACAAAGAGAAAAAACCCACCTGTGCTCACCGCCCGAATTGATGGCGGGGAGAGGAAAGAAATATTTTAAAACTTTTTTTCAACTTGGTTAATCTTTATTCCCAAGGTTAATGGACCGTAAAAGAGCCCAAAAAGCTATTTCTTCCTTTTTCCTTCAATTCGCTTGAGAGCCCACGATAGCTATCCATTATAGAAATCAAATATTGCTAGTGGTTTAGCAATCTAGAAGTAGAGCCTAATCCTCCTTTGTATGGCGAATTCATTCATCTATATAGAGACGGATCAACAAGAGATTAAGAAAATCTCAAAACCACTTTTTTATCAAGAAGGGTAGTTTTTAAGTTCACAGAAGTGGTTTTTGAAGAAAAGGTGACATTGATTAGGAGCCCTTGATCTAGTGGTAGATCCAATGGTCTCAAAAATTTGCATAAACCATTGAACCCCTTTACCCAAAGGTCACTAGATTCACTATTCTTTTGTCCAAAATTACTCAAGATAGCACATGCTTTTACCCTCAAACCTTAAGGACTAGCTGTTCAATTCACGGTTTAATTTGACAGAGGCTTACAGACTTTTTAAAACTAGTTTCATAATCCTTGAAATAAATTAAATCAAATCTAAAGATTTAGGCATAGCTTGGAATTTTGAATTACTTCAAAATTATGTTTTTGGATTTAAACCTTTAAGATATCCTTGTACTTGCCATAGCTTTGGTACGACTATTTTAGGAATCTTTCTCCAAGTACAAATTTAAACCATATACTCTCAATAACTTAATTAATTTAAATAGAGAAAAACGATACAAGCAAAGAGGAGATGAACATGAACACTTAAATAGAAAGATACTTCACCACACAAGACACAACCATTGAGTTGATGCTAAATGATATTGCTTGAGAAGGTCATAAGTGGTCGCTTAAGGTCATAAGGAAGGTCTCTAAACTAGGTAGGACTTTGAGGCTTCTAAGGAAATGATTTCGGTAATAAACTTTATGCCAATAAAGTTCCATAAGATCTCACATGTAAGAAAAATAAGTAGGCACTAAGGCATGATGAAAAAGGAGGTCTTACAAAGTCTTGCTGAAAGGGGAGGAAGTGACTAGAGACAACATCTGAAATGTTAATACTGAGAATTGAAAACTTGAAGTGGATGTAATTTAACTTTTCTCAAGCTAAACTTGTGTGTGACAGTTAGAATACTTATTCTCACAATGGATAAAGTCCGTGGCTTAATTCCATTAAGTCTTCTAAAGTACCTTTATAAAATGCAAAGGGCATGTGTCTTTTAAACTTGAACAAACAACCCTAAGGTCATAATTTTTCAATTAACACATAAGTCTAAGAGACAGCCTCTAAAATATTTGCTCTTAGAGTTGCATAATGAAAATTCTTTCCTAGTTGTTCCACCATCTCTTAGCTTTAGAAGGTCTTAACATATGATTACATAAGTGAAGTTAAAAGAATAAACAAGCTATTTAGAAAATTATAAAATAAAATTTGTTTATCCTTGCTACTATTTCGATATGCCTTTCTCAAAGCTTCCACACAAAATCAAAGCATAAGTAGTCAAGGTATTTTAGATAAAATTTTAAGTAGTCTTGTTTATGGCCCTATGTAGACATAAGCTTTTAAAGATTATGGTAGTTATAAGCTTTAAAAGCGTAATCGCTTAAGCTTCCTTTTTTTAAAATTTTCTCCACGACTATAGTTAAACATCCAATAGCACTACAAAGAGAAAAAACCCACCACCTGTGCTCACCGCCCAAATTGATGGAGAGAGGAGAGAAACATTTAAAAACTTTGATTCTCTCTTTTGTAAACTTGAGGCTTTTTTTCAAGTTGGTTAATCTTTATTCCCAAGGTTAATGGACCGTAAAAGAGCCAAAAAAGCTATTTATTCCTTTTTCCTTCAATTCGCTTGAGAGCCCACTATAGCTATCCATTATAGAAATCAAATATTGGTAGTGGTTTAGCAATCTAGAAGTAGAGCCTAATCCTCCTTTGTATGGCGAATTCATTCGGATACAGACGGATCACCAAGAGATTAAGAAAATCTAAAAGCTACTTTTTATCAAGAAGGGTAGTTTTTAAGTTCACAGAAGTGGTTTTTGAAGAAAAGGTGACATTAATTAGGAGCCCTTGATCTAGTGTTAGATCCAATGGTCTCGAAAATTCACATAAACCATTGAACCCCTTTACCCAAAGGTCACTAGATTCACTATTCTTTTCTCCAAAAAAAAGACTCAAGATAGCACATGCTTTTACCCTCAAACCTTAAGGACTAGTTGTTCAGTTCACGGTTTAATTTGGCAGAGGCTTACAGGCTTTTTAAAACTATTTTCATAATCCTTGAAATAAATTAAATCAAATCTAGAGATTTAGGCATAGCTTGGAATTTTGAATTACTTCAAAATTATGTTTTTGGATTTAAACCTTTAAGATATCCTTGTACTTGCCATAGCTTTGGTACCACTATTTTAGGAATCTTTCTCCAAGTACAAATTTAAACCATATACTCTCAATAACTTAATTAATTTAAATAGAGAAAAATGATACAAGCATAAAGGAGATGAACATGAACACTTTAATAGAAAGATACTTCACCACACAAGACACAACCATTGAGTTAATGTTAAATGATATTGCTTGAGAAAGGTCATAATTGGTCGCTTAAGGTCATAAGGAAGGTCTCTAAACTAGGTAAGACTTTGAGGCTGTTTTGACTTTTAAAGAAATGAATTGGGTAATAAACTTTATGCCAATAAAGTTCCATAAGATCTCACATGTAAGAAAAAAAAGTAGGCACTAAGGCATGATGAAAAAGGAGGTCTTACTACAAAGTCTTGTTGAAAGGGGAGGAAGTGACTAGAGACAATTTCTGAAAATGTTTATACTGAGAATTGAAAACTTGAAGTGGATGTAATTTAACTTTTCTCGAGCTAAACTTGTGTGTGACAGTTAGAATACTTATTCTCACAATGGATAAAGTCCATGGCTTAATTCCATTAAGTCTTCTAAAGTACCTTTATAAGATATAAAGGGCATGTGTCTTTTAAATTTGAACAAACAATCCTAAGGTCATAATTTTACAATTAACACATAAGTCTAAGAGAAAGCCTCTAAAAAATTTACTCTTAGAGTCGCATAATGAAAATTCTTTCCTAGTTGTTCCACCATCTCTTAGCTTTAGAAGGTCTTAACATATGATTACATAAGTGAAGTTAAAAGATTAAACAAGCTATTTAGAAAATTATAAAAGAAAATTTGTTTATCCTTGCTACTTTTTCTATATGCCTTTCTCAAAGCTTCCACACAAAATCAAAGCATAAGTAGTCAAGGTATTTTAGATAAATTTTTAAGTAGTCTTGTTTATGGCCCTATGTAGACATAAGCTTTTAAAGATTATGGTAGTTTTAAGCTTTAAAAGAGTAATCTCTTAAGCTTCTTTTTTAAAAAACTTCTCCACTAATATAGTTAAACATCTAGTAGCACTACAAAGAGAAAAAACACACCACGTGTGCTCACCGCCCGAATTGATGGAGAGAGGAGAGAAACATTTAAAAACTTTGATTCTCTCTTTTGTAAACTTGAGGCTTTTTTTCAACTTGGTTAATCTTTATTCCCAAGGTTAATGGACCGTAAAAGAGCCAAGAAAGCTATTTCTTCCTTTTTCCTTCAATTCGCTTGAGAGCCCACTATAGCTATCCATTATAGAAATCAAATATCCTTGATACCTTTTCTATATGCCTTTCTCAAAGCTTCCACACAAAATCAAAGCATAAGTAGTCAAGGTATTTTAGACAAAATTTTAAGTAGTCTTATTTATGGCCCTATGTAGACATAAGATTTTAAAGATTATGGTAGTTGTATAAGCTTTAAAAGCATTATCGCTTAAGCTTCTTTTTTTTTAACTTTTCCACGACTATAGTTAAACATCCAGTAGCACTACAAAGAGAAAAAACCCACCTGTGCTCACCGCCCGAATTAATGGAGAGAGGAGAGAAATATTTTAAAACTTTGATTCTCTCTTTTGTAAACTTGAGGCTTTTCTTCAACTTGGTTAATCTTTATTCCCAAGGTTAATGGACTATAAAAGAGCCAAAAAAGCTATTTCTTCCTTTTTCCTTCAATTGGCTTAAGAGCCCACCATAGCTATCCATTATAGAAATCAAATATTGCTAGTGGTTTAGCAATCTAGAAGTAGAGCCTAATCCTCCTTTGTATGGTGAATTCATTCGTATACAGACAGATTAACAAGAGATTAAGAAAAAATACAAGCAAAGAGAAGATGAACATGAACACTTAAATAGAAAGATACTTCACCACACAAGACACAACCATTGAGTTGATGTTAAATGATATTGCTTTTGAGAAGGTTATAAGTGGTCGCTTAAGGTCATAAGGAAGGTCTCTAAACTAGGTAGGACTTTGAGGCTTCTAAGGAAATGATTTTGGTAATAAACTTTATGCCAATAAAGTTCCATAAGATCTCACATGTAAGAAAAATAAGTAGGCACTAAGGCATGATGAAAAAGGAGGTCTTACAAAGTCTTGCTGAAAGGGAAGGAAGTGACTAGAGACAACATCTGAAATGTTAATACTTAAAATTGAAAACTTGAAGTGGATGTAATTTAACTTTTCTCGAGCTAAACTTGTGTGTGACAGTTAGAATACTTATTCTCACAATGGATAAAGTCCATGGCTTAATTCCATTAAGTCTTCTAAAGTACCTTTATAAGATGTAAAGGGCATGTGTCTTTTAAACTTGAACAAACAACCCTAAGGTCATAATTTTTCAATTAACACATAAGTCTAAGAGAAAGCCTCTAAAAAATTTGCTCTTAGAGTTGCATAATGAAAATTCTTTCCTAGTTGTTCCACCATCTCTTAGCTTTAGAAGGTCTTAACATATGATTACATAAGTGAAGTTAAAAGATTAAACAAGCTATTTAGAAAACTTGCCCTTATGTAATCATATGTTAAGACCTTCTAAAGCTAAGAGATGGTGGAGCAACTAGGAAAGAATTTTCATTATGCGACTCTAAGAGCAAATTTTTTAGAGGCTTTCTCTTAGACTTATGTGTTAATTGAAAAATTATGACCTTAGGGTTGTTTGTTCAAGTTTAAAAGACACATGCCCTTTATATCTTATAAAGGTACTTTAGAAGACTTAATGGAATTAAGCCATGGACTTTATGCATTGTGAGAATAAGTATTATAACTGTCACACACAAGTTTAGCTCGAGAAAAATTAAATTACATCCACTTCAAGTTTTCAATTCTCAGTATTAACATTTCAGAAATTGTCTCTAGTCACTTCCTCCCCTTTCAGCAAGACTTTGTAAGACCTCCTTTTTCATCATGCCTTAGTGCCTATTTGTTTTTCTTACATGTGAGATCTTATGGAACTTTATTGGCATAAAGTTTATTACCGAAATCATTTCTTTAAAAGTCATAGCAGCCTCAAAGTCCTACCTAGTTTAGAGACCTTCCTTTATGACCTTAAGGGACCACTTATGACCTTTCTCAAGCAATATCATTTAACATTAACTCAATGGTTGTGTCTTGTGAGGTGAAGTATCTTTCTATTTAAGTGTTCATGTTCATCTCCTCTATGCTTGTATCGTTTTTTCTATATTTAAATTAATTAAGTTATTGAGAGTATATGGATTAAATTTGTAATTGGAGAAAGATTCCTAAAATAGTGGTATCAAAGCTATGCCAAGTACAAGGATATCTTAAAAGTTTAAATCCAAAAACATAATTTTGAAGTAATTCAAAATTCCAAGCTATGCCTAAATCTCTAGATTTGATTTAATTTATTTCAAAGAGTACGAAAATAGTTTTAAAAAGTCTGTAAGCCTCTGTCAAATTAAACCGTGAACTGAACAACTAGTCCTTAAGGTTTGAGGGTAAAAGCATGTGCTATCTTGAGTCTTTTTGGACAAAAGAATAGTGAATCTAGTGACCTTTGGGTAATGGGTTCTCCAAGCTATGCCTAAATCTCCAGATTTGATTTAATTTATTTCAAGGAGTATGAAAATAGTTTTAAAAAGTCTGTAAGCCTCTGTCAAATTAAACCGTGAACTGAACTACTAGTCCTTAAGGTTTGAGGGTAAAAGCATGTGCTATCTTGAGTCTTTTTGGACAAAAGAATAGTGAACCTAGTGACCTTTGGGTAAGGGGTTCAATGGTTTATGTAAATTTTCGAGACCATTGGATCTAACACTAGATCAAGGGCTCCTTATTAATGTTACCTTTTCTTCAAAACCACTTCTGTGAACTTAAAAACTACCCTTCTTGATGAAAAATGATTTTGACATTTTCTTAATCTCTTGTTGATCCGTCTGTATACGAATGAATTCGCCATACAAAGGAGGATTAGGCTCTACTACTAGATTGCTAAACCACTAGCAATATTTGATTTCTATAATGGATAGCTATAGTGGGCTCTCAAGCGAATTGAAGGAAAAAGGAAAAAATAGCTTTTTTGGCTCTTTTACGGTCCATTAACCTTGGGAATAAAGATTAACCAAGTTGAAAAAAAACCTCAACTTTACAAAAGAGAGAATCAAAGTTTTAAAATGTTTCTCTCCTCTCTCCACCGTCAATTCGGGCGGTGAGCACAGGTGGGTTTTTTTTGTTTGTAGTGCTACTGGATGTTTAACTATAGTCGTGGAGAAGTTAAAAAAAGAAGAAGAAGCTGAAGCGCTTATGCTTTTAAAGCTTATAACTACCATAATCTTTAAAAGCTTATGATTACATAGGGCCATAAACAAGACTACTTAAAATTTTGTCTAAAATACCTTGACTACTTATGCTTTGATTTTGTGTGGAAGCTTTGAGAAAGGCATATAGAAAAAGTAGCAAGGATAAACAAATTTTGTTTTATAATTTTCTAAATAGCTTGTTTAATCTTTTAACTTCATTTATGTAATCATATGTTAAGACCTTCTAAAGCTAAGAGATGGTGGAACAACTAGGAAAGAATTTTCATTATGCGACTCTAAGAGCAAAATTATTAGAGGCTTTCTCTTAGACTTATGTGTTAATTGAAAAATTATGACCTTAGGGTTGTTTGTTCAAGTTTAAAAGACACATGCCCTATTCTAGCTGTCACACACAAGTTTAGCTCGAGAAAAGTTAAATTACATCCACTTCAAGTTTTCATTTTTGAGTATTAACATTTCAAATGTTGTCTCTAGTAACTTCGTCCCCCTTTCAGCAAGACTTTGTAAGACCTCCTTTTTCATCATGCCTTAGTGCCTACTTATTTTTCTTACATGTGAGATCTTGTGGAACTTTATTGGCATAAAGTTTAGTACTGAAATCATTTCTTTAAAAGCCTCAAAGTCCTACCTAGTTTAGAGACCTTCCTTATGACCTTAAGCGACCACTTATGACCTTTCTCAAGCAATATCATTTAACATCAACTCAATGGTTGTGTCTTGTGTGGTAAAGTATCTTTCTATTTAAGTGTTCATGTTCATCTCCTCTATGCTTGTATCGTTTTTCTCTATTTAAATTAATTAAGTTATTGAGCATATATGGTTTTAATTTGTACTTGGAGAAAGATTCCTAAAATAGTGGTATCAAAGCTATGGCAAGTACAAGGATATCTTAAAGGTTTAAATCCAAAAACATAATTTTGAAGTAATTCAAAATTCCAAGCATTGGATCTAACACTAGATATGGGGATCCTAATTAATGTCACCTTTTCTTCAAAAACCACTTCTGTGAACTTAAAAACTACCCTTCTTGATGAAAAGTTGTTTTGACATTTTCTTAATCTCTTGTTGATCCGTCTCTATACAAATGAATTCGCCATACAAAGGAGGATTAGGCTCTACTTCTAGATTGCTAAACCACTAGCATTATTTGAATTCTATAATGGATAGCTATAGTGGGCTCTCAAGCGAATTGAAGGTAAAATAAAGAAATAGCTTTTTTGGCTCTTTTACGGTCCATTAACCTTGGGAATAAAGATTAACCAAGTTGAAAAAAAGCCTCAAGTTTACAAAAGAGAGAATCAAAGTTTTAAAATGTTTCTCTCCTCTCTCCATCAATTCGGGAGGTGAGCACAGGTGAGTTTTTTCTCTTTGTAGTGCTACTGGATATTTAACTATAGTCATGGAGAAGTTAAAAAAAGAAAGAAGCTGAAGCGATTATGCTTTTAAAGCTTATAACTACCATAATCTTTAAAAGCTTATGTCTACATAGGGCCATAAACAAGACTACTCAAAATTTTGTCTAAAATACCTTGACTACTTATGCTTTGATTTTGTGTGGAAGCTTTGAGAAAGGCATATAGAGAAAGTAGCAAGGATAAACAAATTTTGTTTTATAATTTTCTAAATAGCTTGTTTAATCTTTTAACTTCACTTATGTAATCATATGTTAAGACCTTCTAAAGCTAAGAGATGGTGGAACAACTAGAAAAGAATTTTCATTATCCAACTCTAAGAGCAAATTTTTTAGAGGCTTTCTCTTAGACTTATGTGTTAATTGAAAAATTATGACCTTAGGGTTGTTTGTTCAAGTTTAAAAGACACATGCCCTTTATATCTTATAAAGGTACTTTAGAAGACCTAATGGAATTAAGCCATGGACTTTATCCATTCTGAGAATAAGTATTCTAACTGTCACACATAAGTTTAGCTCGAGAAAAGTTAAATTACATCCACTTCAAGTTTTCAATTCTCAGTATTAACATTTCAGAAATTGTCGCTAGTCACTTCCTCTCCTTTCAGCAAGACTTTGTGAGACCTCCTTTTTCATCATGCCTTAGTGCCTACTTATTTTTCTTACATGTGAGATCTTATGGAACTTTATTGGCATAAAGTTTATTACCGAAATCATTTCTTTAAAAGTCATAGCAGCCTCAAAGTCCTACCTAGTTCAGAGACCTTCCTTATGACCTTAAGCGACCACTTATGACCTTTCTCAAGCAATATCATTTAACATCAACTCAATGGTTGTGTCTTGTGTGGTGAAGTATCTTTCTATTTAAGTGTTCATGTTCATCTCCTCTATGCTTGTATCGTTTTTCTCTATTTAAATTAATTAAGTAAAAGAGAGTTTATGGTTTAAATTTGTACTTGGAGAAAGATTCCTAAAATAGTGGTATCAAAGCTATGGCAAGTACAAGGATATCTTAAAGGTTTAAATCCAAAAACATAATTTTGAAGTAATTCAAAATTCCAAGCTATGCCTAAATCTCTAGATTTGATTTAATTTATTTCAAGGAGTATGAAAATAGTTTTAAAAAGTCTGTAAGCCTCTATCAAATTAAACCGTGAACTGAACAACTAGTCCTTAAGGTTTGAGGGTAAAAGCATGTGCTATCTTGAGTCTTTTTGGACAAAAGAATAGTGAGTGACCTTTGGGTAAAAGGGTTCAATGGTTTATGTGAATTTTTGAGACCATTGGATCTAACACTAGATCAAGGGCTCCTAATTAATGTCACCTTTTCTTCAAAAACCACTTCTGTGAACTTAAAAACTACCCTTCTTGATAAAAAGTGGTTTTGAGATTTTCTTAATCTCTTGTTCATCCGTCTGTATATACGAATGAATTCACCATACAAAGGAGGATTAGGCTCTACTTCTCGATTGCTAAACCACTAGCAATATTTGATTTCTATAATGGATAGCTATAGTGGACTCTCAAGCGAATTGAAGGAAAAAGGAAGAAATAGCTTTTTTGGCTCTTTTACAGTCCATTAACCTTGGGAATAAAGATTAACCAAGTTGAAAAAAAGCCTCAAGTTTACAAAAGAGAGAATCAAAGTTTTAAAATATTTCTCTCCTCTATCCATCAATTTGGGCGGTGAGCAGAGGTGGGTTTTTTCTCTTTGTAGTGGTACTGGATGTTTAACTATAGTCGTGGAAAAGTTAAAAAAGAAGAAGCTTAAGCGATTATGCTTTTAAAGCTTATAACTACCATAATCTTTAAAAGCTTATGTCTACATAGGGCCATAAACATTAGCTATCTCGATTTTGTTCATCATTAGCCAAATAGGTCTGATACCAACTGTGAGATCCCTGTCCCCACCGTGCAACGGATTCGGGGTGCTAGCAGCGGAAGTAGCACATCTTGCGTAGGGCAGGGTCCCACACTGAGGGCCTCGCCCACGGATATCCGGACAGGTGACTAATTCCTCGATTCTTCCAAACCGAACTTGGAAAAACTTTTCTTGCCCAGAAAGCACGGGCGATTCCACCAAGATAGCTTTTCCCTAACGTAGTCAAAAGCCTTACTTAACTGAACTGATCTGACAAAACTTGTAAGTTCCATAGTTAGATTCAAGGGACAAATTGCACTTGGATCATAGAGATCAACGCTTTTTTCCTCATCGAGAGGCACAACCGTTGATCCTTTTTCCATAGGATAATTTTTGTCCGGGATTTACTTTATCTATCGAACTAAACAAAAATTGAGTCTCGATTTATGGATCCATCAGTCCAGCCTAACCCCATCTAGTCCCATGGGTTAGCCAACCGCCCAACCACTGTAGTGATGGGATCCAATTTAGAATTTGGTTAGGTTTTGTCATGGGTACCAGGGAAAAGAGTTCCCAGGCCCCCTAGTAGGAAGTTCAAGCAAACATAACCTAGTCACACCACTTACACACCCAATATGAAATTGCCTTTTTCTCAGCATCAGCTAACTTTAAAACAATCCTTTAATGAAACTATTATGTCATTGATCACTATCCTCAAAATCTCTGATTGAATCCATATTTCTAAACATTCATTCACTGGTGTACTTATGGCATCATTGGATGGCAACCAGAACGCTCACCACCTGTTCACTCAGGGGCCTTTTCGATAGTTCCTAGCTCATAGTAACCGGCAATATATTCACATAACAAAATGGAATCTCCGTGAAAGATCAGCAAGATCAACCAACAGATCCATATAAAAGAGCCATGGACTCATCCATTGAGGACCAGCAAAGTCAATCAACCAGATCCATGCCCGGTTTCAGAAATTTACTTCTTATTCCAATATCTTCCACGATGCACGTGTGGGTATCTTCGGGACCCAGAGCCTGAGCACCGTATGGTCAGCACCCTCTAGGATCCTTCGCAGGTCACCTAGCGCTTCACTCATAGGCCACTTCCTTGGTCCCTCATCCACCGTACCGGAAGCTCATGTAAGGTCCCTCCCAAGCCATGTATGTATGTGTCTCTTTTAATATAGAATTCAATAAAGAAAGAGAGTGTAATTAGAGAAGAGTGAGACAACAAGGCTAGAAACATTAGGAAAGTGTTAGAATAAAATATTAGCTCCAAAAATTCAAAAGAAATAAGAACATAAGAATAGTTCTATTAAGAGATAAGTATTCCCAAAAATAGAATTTCGAGTTTAGATGATAAGAGGTCATATTTAGAGTACTTTTACACATTTAGAGTCCATGCATACTAAAAATGTGGAAAAATAATGCGTTTCTAAAGATGGTGCGTTTGTGGCTATATACAGACGTTTTTGCCTATTCTGCCCGCGTTGGATTGTAGACCAGATGCCTTCCCATTCTTTTGACTGGTTATATGCTTATATTCTAAGTTTTTATCAGAGAGTTATGGTCGAAATAGTTTGCTGTTTCTGTCAGGGTCTCTACATAGAGAAAACTGTGAGAAGGCAGCAAGTAGCCTCAAGGTAATCCTAGAGTTTGAGATGTATATGTCCCTTCATTCTTATCTAATATCTTAGAAAAGAAGCTTAGATTGCTATGGTCTTTCGAAGGAAGAGACCAAAACTCCATAGCTTTTCTTGTAGAGAAAGAATAGTAGACCGTAGTCCTGTAAGAGAAGGCTATTTTGCCATAGATCTTAGAAAGAGAGAAGAGTCATAGTATGAGTAAGAGAAGATAAAGCTTGGAGATAATTGGATGATTTCAACCATAAGACAAGGTATTAGAAGACTCTATTCTCATATGTCAAGTTCTAAAGCTCTTGTTAAACGAGCAAAGGCAACGATGATAAATGACAAATTTCTATAAGGTATATACGTATTTTGTTTTTCAATTATATATCATTCTTAGGGGTTGAGGTATGGCCCCGGCTTCCCTATTGATTGTTATAGTGATCTATTTGATTGATTTACCATTTAAAGTTTGTATTCTTTTAAACAACAGCATATGCCTTAGTAAAGAATGTCTTATTGTAATCTCAAGTTGAAATGTAAAAATCTTTGTGAAAAGGATTGTTTTCTTAAGAAGGTAACATGGATTCTAGTCCTATGGTTTAGTGAGTAAATGGATTGCTATCTTGGTTAAATTAAGGTACAGGTACAACTCTCCCTGCCTTGATGCTGCCCCGTTCTTGTGCTTGTATAGCCGGACGGTGAAGACGTTAGTAAGGCCCGGAGTTGGCCCATGGTATCCCTCATACCATTGGGAGAATGAGGTTTGCCGATTGAGGCGAGTGATTGTGATGCTACCTAGTTCTGAGGGCCCAAGCTAGTGTGATAAATTAGCCCACCCTAGTGCACAGACATCCCTCTGAGGAGCGGGAGGATCGAGCGATGGAGCCTGAGAGGGCGACAGGCCGGCTTGAGTCCTCGCCAGCGGCGGACGACGATGAGGTGTATGGTCCCGTAGGGTTTTGCCCAGCATGTAGAGGCTGGAAGGCCGAATTCTAGATCATCGGCAGAATAAGAATAAGAGAGCCAGTTTGGCTTGTATAAAATTGATTCATGTTTAAACTTTGTTTTTATAAATCTTGTCTTTGGCATTATTGTATTGTGAAAAAAGGCTGTTTTAACAAACCTTGTGAAAAGGGCCTTAATTAAGGAACATGTTTTTTTATGTTAAACAGTGTGGTAGGATTAATTAGAAAACAAATTGACGCGTGAGTAGGGTGGAAAGTGGGAGGATGGAATGCCCCGACGACACCATCCTGCGGACGAGTGGACCCGATTAGTCGGGTAGCTTTCCAACAGATTAAGTGAAAGCCCTACGCTAGATAAATAGGTTCTTGGTGGGCAACTCTATTCTAGAAGACTAGGCCAGCGCGACGGCTGTGCCTTGCATGGATGAGGAAAAACGTTGCCTCTAGAAATCAAGTCTTGTAGTTGTCCAATTTATGATCAATTACCCTATGGGTGATTTGATTTTTAGAAGACCACGCTTTCCGTGCGGGATAGAACTAGGTCTTACCTATGAATCGTATCCTTGAATCTCTGCATGGCCAAGGTGTCGATGAGTAGGAAATTTTCCTCTAATATAAGACTTAGTGGACTATCTTAAGCGTTTCCCCTATTTGTGGAAGGGAGGAACCTTACAAGTGGTATCAGAGCCGATCTTAGTTCCTAGGATTTGTTTTTTAAAGGTTAACTGTCAAGGGATTAAAACAAGTGATTGTTTATCATATGAGGATGAATCAATCATCTCTACTGGCCATAGAAGTGATTTGAATATCCCCACATGTTGAGATAATCATCTCATGAAATTGTGCTTGTATCTTGGGGGTGCACACGCAAGATATTTGTACAATAAATTTGAGAAATGAGATTGGGGAGAAAACCTTTTGTGAGGAAAAACATAGGGTGATCAAATTAAGAAACTAGTGAGAGACTAAACGATTAGAAGGATAGACCGAAACTTGTTTAGAGAAATTTTCAAGATATCTCATTAATTTGTATATTATAAATTATTAAGACTATAACTCCATTAAGATTTGAATAGTTGACATGCGAATGCCATCCATTGGATGCTTTACTCTAGGACGATCATCCAAGATCTAGAACCCATCTCAGACTAACTTCGGATATGTAACTCCCAGAGGATCATGCTATTAGATGTGTTAATCCCAAGATACTAGATGTGTAATTTTCAGAAAACTAATCATCTCAGATATGTTAATCCTGATAATCTTTGGATGTGTCAATCCCAAGGCACCAGATGTGTAATTCTCAAAAAAATGAAGATCTCAGATGTATTAATCTTGACTGCCTTCAAATGTGGTGCTATGACAAGTATTTGATAGTTTTGAACTTTTAATGGATACAATGAAAGAAGCAAGCTCACCCTTGCTCGCGTCTAAAAATCGTAAGAAATGCCAAATTAGTTGGAAGCACTGTTGTCAATCTAACGATTGGAGCTAAAAAGTTAGAAGCATTGTTGTCAATTTAACCCACTGGAGCTAGAATCAGTTATGGGACGCCATGAAAGTACACCTTCGTGAAAGGTTTTGTCCTCTAGGATTTCGAGAGGATAAAATGAACAAATTTTTAGAGCTAACCCAAGAAAGGAAGACCCTAAAAGAATACCACCAAACTTTTGTTAAACTTCTCCGATTTGCTTCAGAGATGGATGAGGTAACTCTTCTCCATCAATTCATTTGGAAGCGTAATCTACCTTTGAATAACCTCATCAAGAATGTAAAACCATCCTCTATTTCAGAAGCCATAATTATATCCAAAGACTATGATAAAGTTTTTTTATATAGAAAGTGTCGAGAAGGACATGAGTCCTTCCATGTTAATCAAGAAGAGGTCTCCTAATTCAAGAGAAACGTCAAGCCCACCCCTCTCTACAAGGAATCATGAGCTAGAGCAAAAATTAGGTCAAGAAATAGGGATAGCTGGGTTAAAGATAACCGAATTCAACAAGTATTTCTATGAGTAAATAGCAGAGGATTGGTGCAAGATTCATGTGAAATAATGTGCATGATGAACAGAGGTATTCTACAAGATGATACTAAAATTATGAAATTGCTATCATAGGTTAGATTGCGTAAAGAATTGATTTCCTTACGCTAGATAAATAGGTTCTTGGGCAACTCTATTCTAGAAGACTAGGCCAACGGCTGTGCCTTGCATGGATGAGGAAAAAAACGTTGCCTCTAGAAATCAAGTCTTGTAGTTGTCCAATTTATGACCTATGGGTGATTTGATTTTTAGAAGACCACGCTTTCTGTGCGGGATAGAACTAGGTCTTACCTATGAATCGTATCCTTGAATCTCTGCATGGCCAAGGTGTCGATGAGTAGGAAATTTTCCTCTAAGATAAGACTTAGTGGACTATCTTAAGCGTTTCCCCTATTTGTGGAAGGGGGGAACCTTACAGCTCACCATTTAAATCGAACTGAGGCTGGTCAACCTTGCTACGTGAGACGTCCTCCAGTGACTCTCCATTCAGTAGTTGCAACTTTATCAGATAGGTCTTCACGACCACATTCTCAAGATAGTCAAAATGCTTCCCCAGCATTCTTGACATAAAACACTCATTTACAAACAGTTCACAATTATAGTTTCTATAATGAACTCACATCTTTCCAAATTGTTCCACATCAATCCATATTACTTAATCCAATTCCAATTCATATGTGTATCCATTCTTGACCAGATACATCATTTTCCATCCCATCACATCAGATTTATTCACTTCACATAACATCCATTCCTATCTTTCTTAATTTACCTTCGTCTCATCACATCCATTTCTCATTATATCTCATTCGTTCAGATCTTATATTATTCATTCACATTCTGATTCACATGACATCTCATCTCATCCATTCGCTTATATCGACTTCATATCCATTCACATACATATTCACATTCATATATCCACATCCACATCCACATTTATACATCCACATCCACATCCACATCCATACATCCATTTTCACATCCACATTCATCTATTCACATCGACATCCACATTCATACATCCACATCCACTTCCACATCCATACATCCATTTCCATATCCACCTTCATATATTCACATTCCCATTCACATTCATACATCCACATCCACTTCCACATCCATACATCCATATCCACATCCACTTCCGCATCCATACATCCATTTCCACATCCACCTTCATACATTCCCATTCCCATTCACATTCATACATTCACTTTCCCATTCACATTCATACATTCACATCTACATCCACATTCATACATCCACATCCACATTCCAATTCATACATCCACATTCACATTCACATCCATACATCCATATCCACATTCCATATCATCATTCACATTCACATACATCCACATCCACATCCACATTCATATACATCCACATCCACATTCCATATCTACATCCATATCCCCATTCACACATCCACATTCACATTCACATACATCTACATTCACATTCACATTCACATCCATACATCCATACCCACATTCCTCATCTACATCATTTCTTTCACATACATATAACTACATCCATTCTTTCACATATATACATCTCCATCTATTCCACATTCATTTTCATCTATTTGATTCGTTTCACATTCTCATATCTATTTATAGAATACAAGAGAATTCTTATTTTTGATATAAGATTTCTTTACGCATCTATTTATGCATAAATTCCATTTTAAGGAGACTAACACTTTCGAAATAAAAATCAATCTTTTATGCATCTTCCTATGCATAAAATCAAAATTGACGAAAATAACTCTTTTGAACTAAAAATAGATTTCTTTATGCATCTTTCTATGCATAAAATTAAAATTGATGAGAATAACACTTTTGGATTAAAATAAATTCTTTATGCATCTTTCCATTCATAAATCCAATTTAGTAGGAATTACACTTTTAGAATAAAAGAATTTCTCTTATGCATCTAATTTAAGCATAAAATCATTTATGATGAAAATCACACTTTTAATATAAAAATATCTTTTATGCACCCATTTATGCATAAAAATCAAATATGATAAAAGTAACACTTTTACAATAAAATAATAATCTTTTATGCATACCTCTATGCATGAAAATTAATTATGATAAAAGTAACACTTTTACAATAAAATAATAATCTTTTATGCATACCTCTATGCATGAAAATCAATTATGATAAAAGTAACACGTTTACAATAAAATAATAATCTTTTATGCATACCTCTGCATGAAAATCAATTATGATAAAAGTAACACTTTTACAATAAAATAATAATCTTTTATGCATACCTCTATGCATGAAAATCAAATATGATAAAAGTAACACTTTTATAATAAAAAAATTTATCTTTTATGCATACTTCTATGCATGAAAATCAAATATGATAAAAGTAACACTTTTATAATAACAACATAATCTTTTATGCCTAAAAATACATTTTGATGAAAGTGACACTTTCATAATAAAAGAAAATTATTCCTTTATGCATAAAAATCTATATTTGATGAAAGTAACACTTTCATAATAAAAGAAAATTATTCCTTTATGCATAAAATCTATTTTGATGAAAGTAATAATTTCATAAATAAAGAAAATTATTCCTTTATGCATAAGAATAATAATAATCAATATGCATCTTCTATGCATGAAAATGAAACTTTTAGAGTATAGAATTGATAGGAATTACTCTTTTAGCATAATAAAAGATAATTCTTATTTCCAAAAATTTCACCATAACCTCCTTTGTATGGCTGACCATTTTTCAAATTTTCCTACTTAATTTTGTCTTAAAAATTAACTCTAATTGATTTAAAGTAATCTATACTAATCAAAATTCACTTATAGAAGAGAAAACATTACAAAAAGTTTAATTCCAATAATTTTCACTTAACTAGGATAAAGAAGGATTGATTCTAAGAAGAGAGAGGGGAAAAGCCTTTCGATCAAGGCATAACATCCATTTATCACTTCAACCAATCATAAACATTAGAAAAACATAAAATCAATAAAGAAAAATACAAGAATCTCTACTTACATAATTTCTTGGAGCTTTCCTTTGGCTTGATGGTTTGAGGGTTCAACTCTTGTTTGTAACAAGAGTGGCCACACCAATCTTTGGAAGAGGGAAATGTCAAAAACTAGTGAATTTTTAATAAATTCACAGTTCTTGGCTTGGGAGGAGCAGAGTAACAGTGCATAAAACACTATTAAGTTTCAACAAAGGGGAGGGCTTCTATTTATAGGAAAAAGTGAGCTTCTAACCAAGCAAACTGATTCTAGAATTTTCCAGATCAGTTTGGTCAATTTTGACCATTTTTAGGTCAGTTTTGCTCACTTTTTGGATCTAGTTGAAACAGGAGAGAGGAGAGATAAAAATATCTCATTATTTGGGAGTTTAAAACTCATTCAAGCATGTGAAATAGGCGCCCTCTTCATGAGAGGAATTCCCCCATGCAGAGGTGTCAAAAATGCATCATTACTTCTAAATATCTCCCTTTTTTAACTATTAACCTTGTCCTTAGTCAACTCTTCATCTTATGTGAGTATTTACGCATTTTTGGGAGATTTTTCTTTTATTTCTTCGTTTATCTCCTCCCTACATTTGAATGAATCTTATTGGTCCATAGGAACCTTAATTTAAAATTTCAAAAAAATCTTCATCCCCAAGATAATGCCTCTTGAACAGATTATACTTAATTTCTAATGTACCTTCTGAAAGTCTTTTTGAACTTCTGTTTCAGGGGAACTTATTTTAATAAGATGAGATATTTTCTTATCCAAAAATATTTAAAAACTGAATTACCACTCTCTAGAAGATTTTCTCTCTCTAGGCCAAAACTAGTAGAAACAATATCTTTTATATTTTTGAAGAGGGGTTTGATTACAGGGGAAGATACTGAACATGCTGAGAGGCTGGGGGAGGAATCTTACATTCTACCCCACTTAAAAAACGCGAGATGTCCTCATCTCGCAGGTGGAGTATGATCTCTTTCATCTTCTTCTTCTTCTTCAATCACTTCCAGGGTTACTGCCTTGGAAGTGGACGGCCGATTTGGGAACAACTCTCTTTGACTTTCCCTATTCTGAGTTGGAGGTCTTGCATTACTTTGGGTTGAAACTACAGGTTGGATGGAGGGTCTACCTCTGGGATTTCCTTGATTTTGGCGAATAGAACCGTGATTACTCTGGACAGAAGGGGCTGTGGAGTTTGGAATCTTGATCCCTGATTTCCCTGCCCTGAAAACCTTGATCCAAAAGGAGTTGGGCAATCCATACTGCGATGTCCAAATCCTTGACAGTTATAGCATTTCACTCTCTTGTTCAAGGGTGGAACTTCTGAAGTTGAATTCCAGGGGATTGAGTTTTGGGAAAAGGACATTTCTTCCATTTTGGAATTTCCCATATCCTGGGTTTGACCTTGATATCTCTTAGGCAGAGGAAGGTTGGAATCACTTTCTGGGAATAAAAACCTTTTGAAAGGTGATGGTGCTAGGTTTGGAGGGACTTTGACATCAAAGGCTTTGGCGAAATCCTTCACCATCCGAACTGCTTCGGCCATGGAAATAGGTTTGGCATTCTTGACTAAAGTATCTAATGGCTCGTTCATTCCCCGAATGAACCTGGCCATCAGCTGCTCTTCATTCAATTGAGGGGAATATTTAAGGAGAAGTGCAAAAGCCTGATGGTACTCTTTAATTTTTTGGGTTTCCTGCTTTAGTTCCAAGAACTCATTCATCTTAGTTTCAAGAAAGCCTGGGGGACAAAACCTCTTTCTGAGGTAAGCCTTAAGATCGATCCAGGTTTGGGTATTTCGGTCAAGACGGTTTTTCTCGCAATGGTTTCTCCATGCCACTCTAGCTGTCTCCACTATCTTCAGCCTTGCAAGAGCCATTTTGCTCTTCTCATTGTACCCGGTGACATCGAAGTATTCTTCCATTGATTCGATCCACTTCTCCACAGTCTCGCCCAAGTTTTTCCCTTCACCTTTGAAAGGTCCAGGCTACGAACTATGAAGAGTTTTACGAACATCCAGGTCGAGCTCTTCTTCATCGAGTTGGGGGTTAACATTTCTACCACGATGACCTCGATCCATGTTCCTATCAATACGAAAATTCTTGTTAAGTCTCTTTATTTATGATTCAATCCGAATTTTGATTCAACTGATTCCGGGGTTCTCTAAATAGGTCGGCTCCCCACAGAATCAAGGGATAAAGATACTCATATAGAATGCATTATCAGTTAATAATTCATTCAGAATATCTCATTCATATCTTTAACACAGTAATGGTCCATTAGACTAAATTTTTCCATCTGAACAGTCCTCCATGGGGATTTCAATTTCTCAGATTTTTATCATCCCTTAACTTGATCCACTAATCAAAAGTTAACAGTAGTAATCTGGCAGCACAATCCACTAATCTGATAGTGATTGGCTAAAGACATTAACTTCATTCTAGCTATGAACATTATCACAGGGACTCGTCCCATTCATCCTCATTGCGGTTACGCTCAGCTTATTACAATTCAACCAATTTTGAGGGATCATCATTTTTCAATCAGAATCCAATTCAACTCATCAGTTCTCAACCAGAATTTAAAAATCATATCAACCACATTCGAATTCATCAACTGGATAGCATTAATGCTTATAATTTCAAGTCTTAGATTTACTCGTATATATAGCCAGTAAAGAGCTGCAATTATACCCTCGGTATATACAGGTAGTCACGGTCCTTGGAATTATAAGGTAAATACTATCATGTCTAGGCCTCAAGCAAGTCAGGAATTCCATACAATTGCGGTACTTCCATCTGAAGACCCAATTACCGATTTACGAATTTCAGTTTGAATAAAAAATTGTATGAATTTTATCACACAATCACAACCTTTTATTGCTTCTTGATAGATTTTTGACATATTTGGCTTCTCAGTTGATCCTCATTAGCCAAATAGCTCTGATACCAACTATGAGATCCCTGTCCCCACCGCGCAACGGATTCGGGGTGCTAGCAGCGGAAGTAGCACATCTTGCATGGGACAGGGTCCCACACTCGGGGCCTCGCCCACGGATATCCGGATAGGTGACTAATTCCTTGATTCTTTCAAACCGAACTTGGAAAAACTTCTCTTGCCCAGAAAGCACGGGCGATTCCACCAGGATAGCTTTTCCCTAACGTAGTCAAAAGCCTTACTTAACTGAACTGATCTGACCGAACTCGTAAGTTCCATAGTCACTGGTTAGATTCAAGGAACAGATTGCACTTGGATCATAGAGACCAACGCTTTTTTCCTCATCGAGAGGCACAGCCGTTGATCCTTTTTCCATAGGATAATTTTTGTCCGGGATTTACTTCATCTATCGAACTAAACAGAAATTGAGTCTCGATCTACGGATCCGTCAGTCCAGCCTAACCCCATCCACCAGTCCCATGGGTTAGCCAACCACCCAACCACTGTAGTGATGGGATCTAATTTAGAATTTGGTTAGGTTTTGTCCCAGGTACCAGGGAAAAGAGTTCCCAGGCCCCCTAGCCAGAAGTTCAAGCAAACATAAACTAGTCACACCACTTACACACCCAATATGAAATTGCCTTTTTCTCAGTATCAGCTCACTTTAAAACAATCCTTTAATGAAACCATTATATCATTGATCACTATCCTCAAAATCTCTGGTTGAATCCATATTTCTAAACATTCATTTATCGGTGTACTTATGGCATCATTGGCAACCAGAATGCTCACCACTTGTTCACTCACAAGGGCCTTTTCGATAGTTCCTAGCTCATAGTAACCGGTAATATATTCACATAACAAAATGGAATCTCCGTGGAAGATCAGCAAGATCAACCAACAGATCCATATAAAAGAGCCATGGACTCATCCGTTGAGGACCAGCAAGGTCAATCAACCAGATCCATGCCTGGTTTTAGAAATTTACTTCTTATTTCAATATCTTCCACGATGCACGTGTGGGTATCTTCGACGACCCAGAGCCCGAGCACCGTATGGTCAGCACCCTCTAGGTCCTTCGCAGGTCACCTAGCGCTCCACTCACAGGCCGCTTCCTTGGTCCCTCATCCACCGTACCGAAAGCTCACCATTTAAATCAAACCGAGGCTGGTCAAGACCTCAGTGACCTTGCTATGCGAGACGTCCTCCAGTGACTCTCCGTTCAGCAGTTGCAACTTATCAAGTAGGTCTTCACGACCACATTCTCAAGATAGTCAAAATGCTTCCCCAGCATTCTTGACATAAAACACTCATTTACAAACACTTCACAATTACAGTTTCTATAATGAACTCACATCTTTCCGAATTGTTCCACATCAATCCATATTACTTAATCCAATTCCAATTCATATGTGTATCCATTCTTGACCAGATACATCATTTTCCATCCCATCACATCAGATTCATTCACTTCACATAACATCCATTCCTATCTTTCTTAATTTACCTTCGTCTCATCACATCCATTTCTCATTATATCTCATTCGTTCAGATCTTATATTATTCATTCACATTCTGATTCACATGACATCTCATCTTATCCATTCGCTTATATCGACTTCATATCCATTCACATACATATTCGCATTCATATATCCACATCCACATCCACATTTATACATCCACATCCATACATCCATTTCCACATCCACATCCATACATCCATTTTCACATCCACATTCATACATTCACATCCACATCCACATTCATACATCCACATCCACTTCCACATCCATACATCCATTTCCACATCCACCTTCATACATTCACATTCCCATTCACATTCATACATCCACATCCACTTCCACATCCATACATCCATTTCCACACATCCATTTCCACATCCACCTTCATACATTCACATTCCCATTCACATTCATACATTCACATCCACATTCACATTCATACATCCACATCTACATCCACATTCCAATTCATACATCCACATTCACATTCACATCCATACATCCATATCCACATTTACATTCACATCCATACATCCATATCCACATTCCATATCCTCATTCATAAATTCACATCCACATTCACATTCATACATCCACATCTACATCCACATTCCAATTCATACATCCACATTCACATTCACATCCATACATCCATATCCACATTCACATTCACATCCATACATCCATATCCACATTCCATATCCTCATTCACATTCACATACATCCACATCCACATTCCATATCTACATCCATATCCCCATTCACACATCCACAATCACATTCACATACATCCACATTCACATTCACATCCATACATCCATACCCACATTCCACATCTACATCATTTCTTTCACATACATATAACTACATCCATTCTTTCACATACATATAACTACATCCATTCTTTCACATACGTACATCTCCATCTATTCCACATTCATTTTCATCTATTTGATTCGTTTCACATCCTCATATCTATTTATAGAATACAAGAGCATTCTTATTTTTGATATAAGATTTCTTTACGCATCTATTTATGCATAAATTCCATTTTAAGGAGACTAACACTTTCGAAATAAAAATCAATCTTTTATGCATCTTCCTATGCATAAATTTATTTTAAATGAGAATGATATTTTTGAATTAAAAATCAATCTTTTATGCATCTTCCTATGCATAAAATCAAAATTGACGAAAATAACTCTTTTGAACTAAAAATAGATTTCTTTATGCATCTTTCTATGCATAAAATTAAAATTGATGAGAATAACACTTTTGGATTAAAATAAATTCTTTATGCATCTTTCCATTCATAAATCCAATTCAGTAGGAATTACACTTTTAGAATAAAAGAATTTCTCTTATGCATCTAATTTAAGCATAAAATCATTTATGATGAAAATCACACCTTTAATATAAAAATATCTTTTATGCACCCATTTATGCATAAAAATCAAATATGATAAAAGTAACACTTTTATAATAAAATAATAATCTTTTATGCATAGCTCTATGCATGAAAATCAAATATGATAAAAGTAACACTTTTACAATAAAATAATAATCTTTTATGCATACCTCTGCATGAAAATCAATTATGATAAAAGTAACACTTTTACAATAAAATAATAATCTTTTATGCATACCTCTATGCATGAAAATCAATTATGATAAAAGTAACACTTTTACAATAAAATAATAATCTTTTATGCATACCTCTATGCATGAAAATCAAATATGATAAAAGTAACACTTTTACAATAAAATAATAATCTTTTATGCATACCTCTATGCATGAAAATCAAATATGATAAAAGTAACACTTTTATAATAAAAAAATTATCTTTTATGCATACTTCTATGCATGAAAATCAAATATGATAAAAGTAACACTTTTATAATAAAAACATAATCTTTTATGCCTAAAAATCCATTTTGATGAAAGTAACACTTTCATAATAAAAGAAAATTATTCCTTTATGCATAAAAATCTATTTTTGATGAAAGTAACACTTTCATAATAAAAGAAAATTATTTCTTTATCCATAAAAATCTATTTTGATGAAAGTAACACTTTCATAAAAAAAATTATTCCTTTATGCATAAGAATAATAATAATCAATATGCATTTTCTATGCATGAAAATGACACTTTTAGAGTATAGAATTGATAGGAATTACTCTTTTAGCATAATAAAAGATAATTCTTATTTCTAAAAAATTTACCATAACCTCCTTTGTATGGCTGACCATTTTTTAAATTTTCTTACTTAATTTTATCTTAAAAATTAACTCTAATTGATTTAAAGTAATCTATACTAATCAAAATTCACTTATAAAAGAGAAAACATTATAAAAAGTTTAATTCCAATAATTTTCACTTAACTAAGATAAAGAAGGATTGATTCTAAGAAGAGAGAGGGAAAAAAGCCTTTCGATCAAGGCATAACATCCATTTATCACTTCAAACAATCATAAACATTAGAAAAACATAAAGTGTAGCACTACAAAGAGAAAAAACCCACCTGTGCTCATCGCCCGAATTGATGGAGAGAGGAGAGAAACATTTTAAAACTTTGATTCTCTCTTTTGTAAACTTGAGGCTTTTTTTCAACTTGGTTAATCTTTATTCCCAAGGTTAATGGACTGTAAAAGAGCCAAAAAAGCTATTGCTTCCTTTTTCCTTCAATTTGCTTGAGAGCCCACTATAGCTATCCATTATAGAAATCAAATATTGCTAGTGGTTTAGCAATCTAGAACTAGAGCCTAATCCTCCTTTGTATGGTGAATTCATTCATATATACAGACGGATCAACAAGAGATTAAGAGAATCTCAAAACCACTTTTCATCAAGAAGGGCAGTTTTTAAGTTCACAGAAGTGGTTCTTGAAGAAAAGGTGACATTAATTAGGAGCCCTTGATCTAGTGTTAGATCCAATGGTCTCGAAAATTCACATAAACCATTGAACCCCTTTACCCGAAGAACACTAGATTCACTATTCTTTTGTCCAAAAAGACTCAAGAGAGCACAGACTTTTACCCTCAAACCTTAAGGACTAGTTGTTCAGTTCACGGTTTAATTTGATAGAGGCTTAGAGGCTTTTTAAAACTATTTTCATGCTCCATGAAATAAATTAAATCAAATCTAGAGATTTAGGCATAGCTTGGAATTTTGAATTACTTCAAAATTATGTTTTTGGATTTAAACCTTTAAGATATCCTTGTACTTACCATAGCTTTGATACCACTATTTTAGGAATCTTTCTCCAAGTAAAAATTTAAACCATATACTCTCAATAACTTAATTAATTTACATAGAGAAAAACGATACAAGCATAGAGGAGATGAACATGAACACTTAAATAGAAAGACACTTCACCACACAAGACACAACCATTGAGTTAATGTTAAATGATATTGCTTGAGAAAGGTCATAAGTGGTCGCTTAAGGTCATAAGGAAGGTCTCTAAACTAGGTAGGACTTTGAGGCTGCTATGACTTTTAAAGAAATGATTTCGGTAATAAACTTTATGCCAATAAAGTTCCATAAGATCTCACATGTAAGAAAAACAAGTAGACACTAAGGCATGATGAAAAAGGAGGTCTTACAAAGTCTTGCTGAAAGGGGAGGAAGTGACTAGAGACAAATTCTAAAATGTTAATACTGAGAATTGAAAACTTGAAGTGGATGTAATTTAACTTTTCTCGAGCTAAACTTGTGTGTGTGAGAGTTAGAATACATATTCTCACAATGGATAAATTCCATGGCTTAATTCCATTAAGTCTTCTAAAGTACCTTTATAAGATATAAAGGGCATGTGTCTTTTAAACTTGAACAAACAACCCTAAGGTCATAATTTTTCAATTAACACATAAGTCTAAGAGAAAGCCTCTAAAAACTTTGCTCTTAGAGTCGCATAATGAAAATTCTTTCCTAGTTGTTCCACCATCTCTTAGCTTTAGAAGGTCTTAACATATGATTACATAAGTGAAGTTAAAAGATTAAACAAGCTATTTAGAAAATTATAAAACAAATTTTGTTTATCCTTGCTACTTTTTCTTATGCCTTTCTCAAAGCTTCCACACAAAATCAAAGCATAAGTAGTCAAGGTATCTTAGACAAAATTTTAAGTAATCTTGTTTATGGCCCTATGTAGACATAAGCTTTTAAAGATTATGGTAGTTATAAGCTTTAAAAGCGTAATCGCTTAAGCTTTTTTTTAAAAAAACTTCTCCACCATGACTATAGTTAAGCAAAGAGAAAAAACCCACCTGTGCTCACCGTCCTAATTGATCTGGAGAGAGGAGAGAAACATTTTAAAACTTTGATTCTCTCTTTTGTAAACTTGAGGCTTTTTTTCAACTTGGTTAATCTTTATTCGCAAGGATAATGGATAATAAAAGAGCTAGAAAAGCTATTTCTTCCTTTTTCCTTCAATTTGCTTGAGAGCCCACTATAGCTATCCATTATAGAAATCAAATATTGCTAGTGGTTTAGCAATCTAGAAGTAGAGCCTAATCCTCCTTTGTATGGTGAATTCATTCGTATACAGACGGATCAACAAGAGATTAAGAAAATCTCAAAACCACTTTTCATCAAGAAGGGTAGTTTTTAAGTTCACAAAAGTGGTTTTTGAAGAAAAGGTGATATTAATTTTAGGAGCCCTTGATCTGGTGTTAGATCCAATGGTCTTGAAAATTCACATAAACCGTTGAACCCCTTTACCCAAAGGTCAGTAGATTCACTATTCTTTTGTCCAAAAAGACTCAAGATAGCACATGCTTTTACCCTCAAACCTTAAGGACTAGTTGTTCAGTTCACGGTTTAATTTGACAGAGGCTTACGGACTTTTTAAAACTATTTTCATACTCCTTGAAATAAATTAAATCAAATCTAGAGATTTAGGCATAGCTTGGAATTTTGAATTACTTCAAAATTATGTTTTTGGATTTAAACCTTTAAGATATCCTTGTACTTGCCATAGCTTTGATACCACTATTTTAGGAATCTTTCTCCAATTACAACTTTAAACCATATACTCTCAATAACTTAATTAATTTAAATAGAGAAAAACGATACCAGCATAGAGGAGATGAACATGAACACTTAAATAGAAAGATACTTCACCACACAAGACACAACCATTGAGTTAATGTTAAATGATATTGCTTGAGAAAGGTCATAAGTGGTCGCTTAAGGTCATAAGGAAGGTCTTTAAACTAGGTAGGACTTTGAGGCTGCTATGACTTTTAAAGAAACGATTTCGATAATAAACTTTATGCCAATAAAGTTCCATAAGATCTCACATGTAAGAAAAATAAGTAGGCACTAAGGCATGATGAAAAAGGATGTCTTACAAAGTCTTGCTGAAAGGAGAGGAAGAAACTAGAGACAATTTTTGAAATGTTAATACTGAGAATTGAAAACTTGAAGTGGATGTAATTTAACTTTTCTCGAGCTAAACTTGTGTGTGACAGGTAGAATACTTATTCTCACAATGGATAAAGTCCATGGCTTAATTCCATGTCTTAATTCCATTAAGTCTTCTAAAGTACCTTTATAAGATATAAAGGGCATGTGTCTTTTAAACTTGAACAAACAACCCTAAGGTCATAATTTTTCAATTAACAACTTGGTTAATCTTTATTCCCAAGGATAATGGATAATAAAAGAGCCAGAAAACTATTTCTTCCTTTTTCCTTCAATTTGCTTGAGAGCCCACTATAGCTATCCATTATAGAAATCAAATATTGCTAGTGGTTTAGCAATCTAGAAGTAGAGCCTAATCCTTCAATTTGCTTGAGAGCCCACTATAGCTATCCATTATAGAAATCAAATATTGCTAGTGGTTTAGCAATCTAGAAGTAGAGCCTAATCCTCCTTTGTATGGCGAATTCATTCGTATACAGACGGATCAACAAGAGATTAAGAAAATCTAAAAACCACTTTTCATCAAGAAGGGTAGTTTTTAAGTTCACAGAAGTGGTTTTTGAAGAAAAGGTGACATTAATTTTAAGAGCCCTTGATCTGGTGTTAGATCCAATGGTCTTGAAAATTCACATAAACCATTGAACCCCTTTATCCAAAGGTCACTAGATTCACTATTCTTTTGTCCAAAAAGACTCAAGATAGCACATGATTTTATCCTCAAACCTTAAGGACTAGTTGTTTAGTTCACGGTTTAATTTGACAGAGGCTTACAGACTTTTTAAAACTATTTTCATACTCCTTGAAATAAATTAAATCAAATCTAGAGATTTAGGCATAGCTTGGAATTTTGAATTACTTCAAACTTATGTTTTTGGATTTAAACCTTTAAGATATCCTTGTACTTGCCATAGCTTTGATACCACTATTTTAGGAATCTTTCTCCAAGTACAAATTTAAACCATATACTGTCAATAACTTATTTAATTTAAATAGAGAAAAACAATACAAGCATAGAGGAGATGAACATGAACACTTAAATAGAAAGATACTTCACCACACAAGACACAACCATTGAGTTAAATGATATTGCTCTCAATAACAAATTTAAACCATATACTCTCAATAACTTATTTAATTTAAATAGAGAAAAACAATACAAGCATAGAGGAGATGAACATGAACACTTAAATAGAAAGATACTTCACCACACAAGACACAACCATTGAGTTAAATGATACTTCACCACACAAGACACAACCATTGAGTTAAATAGAAAGATACTTCACCACACAAGACACAACCATTGAGTTAATGTTAAATGATATTGCTTTTGAGAAAGGTCATAAGTGGTCGCTTAAGGTCATAAGGAAGGTCTCTAAACTAGGTAGGACTTTGAGGCTGCTATGACTTTTAAAGAAATGATTTCGGTAATAAACTTTATGCCAATAAAGTTCCATAAGATCTCACATGTAAGAAAAATAAGTAGGCACTAAGGCATGATGAAAAAGGAGGTCTTACTACAAAGTCTTGTTGAAAGGGGAGAAAGTGACTAGAGACAATTTCTGAAATGTTAATACTGAGAATTGAAAACTTGAAGTGGATGTAATTTAACTTTTCTCGAGCTAAACTTGTGTGTGACAGTTAGAATACTTATTCTCACAATGGATAAAGTCCATGGCTTAATTCCATTAAGTCTTCTAAAGTACCTTTATAAGATATAAAGGGCATGTGTCTTTTAAACTTGAACAAACAACCCTAAGGTCATAATTTTTCAATTATTACATAAGTCTAAGAGAAAGCCTCTAAAAAATTTGCTCTCAGAGTCGCATATTGAAAATTCTTTCCTAGTTGTTCCACCATCTCTTAGCTTTAGAAGGTCTTAACATATAATTACATAAGTGAAGTTAAAAGATTAAACAAGCTATTTAGAAAATTATAAAACAAAATTTTTTTATCCTTGCTACTTTTTCTATATGCCTTTCTCTGTAAGGTTCCTCCTTCTAAAATAGGAGAAACACTTAAGATAGTCCACTAAGTCTTAACTTGGAGAAAATTTCCTATTTATCGGCACCTTGACCATGTAGAGATTCAAGGATACGATTCGTATGTAAGACCTAGTCCTATCCCATAGGGGAAGCGTGATCTTGTAAAAGTCAAATCACCCATAGGGTAATTTGTAATAAATTGGGCAACCACTAGACTTGATTTCTGGAGGCAACGCTTTTTTCCTCATCCATGCAAGGCACAGCCACAGCCATAGCCGTCGCGCTGACATAGTCTTCTAGAGTAGAGTTGCCGAAGAACCTAATTATCTAGCATAGGGCTTTCACTTAATCTCTTGGAAAGCTACCTAGTCTTCTAGAGTAGAGTTGCCTAAGAACCTAATTATCTAGCATAGGGCTTTCACTTAATCTCTTGGAAAGCTACCCGACTAAACAGGTCCACCCGTCCGTAGGATGGTTCCATCGGGGCATTCCATCCTCCCACTTTCCACCCTACTCACGTGTCAATTTGTTTTCTAATTAATCCTACCACACTGTTTGACATAAATAAACATGTCCCTTAATTACGGCCCTTTTCACAAGGTTTGTTAAAACAGCCTTTTTACACAATACAATCATGCCAAAGATAAGATATATATATAAAAAGTTGATACATGAATCAATTCCATTACAAGCCAAACCGGCTCTCTATTCTTTTCCTTTATTCTGTCGATGATCTAGAATTCGGCCTTCCATCCACTACATGCTAGGCAAAACCTTACGGGACCATACACCTCATCATCGATCGCTGGTGGCGAGGACTCAAGCCGGCCTGTCGCCCTCTCAGGCTCCATCGCTCGATTCTCCCACCCCTCAGAGGGATGTCTGCACACTAGGGTAGGATTATTTACCGCACTAGCCTGGGCCCTCAGAACTAGGCAGCATCATAACCTCTCGCCTCAATCGGCGAACCTTATTCTTCCCATGGTACGAGGGATACCTTGGGTCATTCCCGGGCTTTGCTAATGATGCTGCTCGACTACACAAGCACGGAACGGAGTTAGCGTTGAAGCCAGGAAAACTTGCACTCTTTAAAGATAACAATTTCAATGCAATTTATTAAATACAGCATCACACAATTCGTAACTTCATACAATTTTATGTCATTATTTCAAAAAGGAAAAGATACACATTTATTAGCAATATATATATAACAAAAACTTTTCTTTAAAATATAACCAATCTAACGTGGCCACCATTTCCTTGAGGAGCTTGAAGAGGGAGGGTTGCATTGGGAGCATCTTTCCTAATTTCGTTGTTGCGTGCTCCTCTCGGGGTAATATTTTGACGTTTTCGAGATGGGGCCATCTTGGACATCGACTTGTAGGGCTCGCTGCTGCGGTCGAAACGCTTTAGTCGGATCTCAATTCTGAGATCGTTTGCTCACTGTATGAGCAAAAGACTATGGCATATGAACTCTAAAGGTAAAAATCCCTTATTAAAGTCTACGCAAATGGGGGGGATTGTGAGATGTCCTTAAGACCAAAAATGTGGAGGAGGGCTGCTGTAAGTCTATTCACACGGGGGGGTTTGGGGGGAGAAGAGTTAAGGACATCGCCTCTTAGCAAGAGGGGGATGGAGGAAAATTAGCTTATCTGAAAAGAGGCAAATGAGGGGGTGTGAGAGGGGCGGCTGTACCGTAGCTAGTACGCTACACATGGACGGACGACGATACAACAGGGCATATGCTGCACAAATATGCGAGTGGCCTGTGGAGCACCTCGGGGGTTTATATAGCTGAGGGGTATGGGTATGGGCGCTGCGCAAAGCAAGGACGAAAGGACGGTGTACCGTCTAAGGCTATGGATTAGTGGCTTGCATGGGTCTAGGGGAAAGGTACGGTGTTAGTTGTCCAGGAAAGGTGTGGTACGCATGTACCTTATCTGGTCTGGGACAGCCTCGATTTGCGTACCGGACCGCCGCCCAGGAGGTGAAACTTTTTTTGTCTAGGAGGTTCTCCTGGTCGTTGGGGTTCAAACCGTTCGTCAATCGGATGCCCGGTCGTGCATTTGTTAAGGTTTTAAGGTCGTCGCTTTTTAACTAAAATAACTAAAATTTGCATATAAGCTTGATCCGGTGTGCGTTTTGGATGCTGTAAAATCTTATATTAGGGTAAAATCGCGTGCAGATTCAAATTTGGGCTCAGAATTTGAAGATTCTAAGTAGAAATGACTCAAATAATAAAATCATTGATTTTTATACCATAAAAACTCATAAATTTATCTATTACATGAACATTTCTTTATTAGTGAAGATGGGTATGTTACATTCTCAAAGCTTCCACACAAAATCAAAGCATAAGCAGTCAAGGTATTTTAGATAAAATTTTAAGTAGTCTTGTTTATGGCCCTATGTAGGCATAAGCTTTTAAAGATTATGGTAGTTACAAGCTTTAAAAGCATAATTGCTTAAGCTTTTTTTTAAAAAAAATTCTCCACGGCTATAGTTAAACATCCAGTAGCACTACAAAGAGAAAAAACCCACCTGTGCTCACCGCCCTAATTGATCTGGAGAGAGGAGAGAAACATTTTAAAACTTTGATTCTCTCTTTTGTAAACTTGAGGCTTTTTTTCAACTTGGTTAATCTTTATTCGCAAGGATAATGGATAATAAAAGAGCCAGAAAAGCTATTTCTTCCTTTTTCCTTCAATTTGCTTGAGAGCCCACTATAGCTATCCATTATAGAAATCAAATATTGCTAGTGGTTTAGCAATCTAGAAGTAGAGCCTAATCCTCCTTTGTATGGTGAATTCATTCGTATACAGACGGATCAACAAGAGATTAAGAAAATCTCAAAACCACTTTTCATCAAGAAGGGTAGTTTTTAAGTTCACAAAAGTGGATTTTGAAGAAAAGGTGACATTAATTTTAGGAGCCCTTGATCTAGTGTTAGATCCAATGGTCTCAAAAATTCACATAAACCATTGAACCCCTTTACCCAAAGGTCAGTAGATTCACTATTCTTTTGTCCAAAAAGACTCAAGATAGCACATGCTTTTACCCTCAAACCTTAAGGACTAGTTGTTCAGTTCACGGTTTAATTTGACAGAGGCATATAGACTTTTTAAAACTATTTTCAGACTCCTTGAAATAAATTAAATCAAATCTAGAGATTTAGGCATAGCTTGGAATTTTGAATTGCTTCAAAATTATGTTTTTGGATTTAAACCTTTAAGATATCCTTGTACTTGCCATAGCTTTGATACCAATATTTTAGGAATCTTTCTCCAAGTACAAATTTAAACCATATACTCTCAATAACCTAATTAATTTAAATAGAGAAAAATGATACAAGCATAGAGGAGATGAACATGAACACTTAAATAGAAAGATACTTCACCACACAAGAAACAACCATTGAGTTAATGTTAAATGATATTGCTTGAGAAAGGTCATAAGTGGTCGCTTAAGGTCATAAGGAAGGTCTCTAAACTAGGTAGGACTTTGAGGCTGCTATGACTTTTAAAGAAACGATTTCGATAATAAACTTTATGCCAATAAAGTTTCATAAGATCTGACATGTAAGAAAAATAAGTAGGCACTAAGGCATGATGAAAAAGGAGGTCTTACAATGCCTTGCTGAAAGGGGAGGAAGTGACTAGAGACAATTTCTCAAATGTTAATACTGAGAATTGAAAACTTGAAGTGGATGTAATTTAACTTTTCTCGAGCTAAACTTGTGTGTGACAGTTACAATACTTATTCTCACAATGGATAAAGTGCATGGCTTAATTCCATTAAGCCATGCATGTGTTCTAAAGTACCTTTATAAGATATAAAGGGCATGTGTCTTTTAAACTTGAACAAACAACCCTAAGGTCATAATTTTTCAATTAACACATAAGTCTAAGAGAAAGCCTCTAAAAAATTGTATCCCCAAATAATGATGCAAATGCCCCAAATCTGACATCTCAAAAGAGGCATTCAAATCAGCCTTAAAATCAGCAATATGACTCTCATTTGGTCCTGTGAGCAGCATGTCATCGACATAGAGAGCAATGATTAGATGTACACCATCCACACGTTTAACATACAAAGTGCTTTCTGTTGGACTATTCTGAAAACCATGTGCAGTCAAATATGCATGTATCTTTTCATACCAAGCTCGTGGAGCTTGCTTTAAACCATATAAAGCCATTTCAACCTGCACACTTTGTTTTCCTGCCCTCTTTGAACAAAACCACGAGGCTGCGATACATACACCTCCTCATGCAAATCTCCATTCAAGAATGTAGTCTTTATGTCCAACTGATGTACATTCCAACCATTATGAGCTGCCAATGCACAAATGCTACAAATGGTAGTCATACGATAAGTGGGAGCAAAGGTCTCATCAAAATCAATGCCCTTTTCTTGAGCATAACCCTTTGCAACAAGTCTAGCCTTATAGTGATCAACACTGCCATCTGGCTTTCGTTTCAACTTAAAAACCCACTTACATCCAATGGCCTTTTTACCAATAGGCAAATCACACAAAAACCATGTACCATTCTTCATTATAGCATCATATTCACTTTGCATTACAGCCAACCAATTTTCTGAATTTTGTGCCTCATCAAATGAAAGAGGTTCTTCCTCTTCACACATACTAGACACAGCCAAAGCATAACAATCTGATGCATAAGAGGCATGCTGAAAACCTGAACGAGTACGACTAGTCATAGGTGCATCAATCTTACTATCACGCAAGGTTTGCACCAGCCATTTAGGCATACCTCTAGCCTGCTCATTTTCAGCCCTATCCTCATGAATTACATCCTGTAAATCTGCATCAGAAATAGGCTGATCTATGATGTCGTTTGAAATCTGCATAGGCTGAATATTTGCCTCATTAGGACGTACTTTTGAATTCCCACCTGTAAAGAGAGGCAACAACGTATCAAACACATCCCGTGAGCTCACACCTGTCTCTTTGGTACATGATAACAAGGGCTGCACAGCATCTTCCACAAAAACAACATCTCGACTAATCAAGATACGCTTTGACTGCGGATGATACAATCTGTAACCCTTGCTTTCAGCACTGTAACCAACAAAAATGCATTTGACAGCCTTATCATCCAATTTTTTGCGTTGTTGCACAGGCACTAAAGCATAGGCCAAGCAACCAAAGACACGCAAGTGACCAATAGAAGGCTTCCTGCCATGCCAAGCTTCGTATGGAGTAATAGACTGCAAGGCCTTAGTGGGACACCTGTTGAGTACATATGCAGCACACATGACAGCCTCAAGCCAAAATACATGTGGCAAAGCTTGGCTCTTGACCATACATCGTGCCATCTCCATAAGTGACATGTTCTTCCTCTCAGCAACACCATTTTGCTGAGGGGTATATGGCACTGTACATTGGTGTTTTATCCCACGACTAGCCAGAAATGCATCAAACTCTTTAGACATGTACTCCCCCCTTGATCAGTACGGAGGGTGCCCACAGTACAATTGGATATATTTTCAACCATAAGAAAAAACTGTTTGAAGCATAAAAACACTTCAGACTTTGCCTTCAGTGGATATACCCATGCATGCCTTGAGTAATCATCAATGAAAGTCACGAAGTACAAGTGTTTACCAAATGACGGAGTTTGCATAGGCCCACATACATCACTATGTACAAGCTGCAATTTGCGGCCCAAAATACAGCCTTCACAAACATGTTTCAATGGTGCCTCAAGAGGGGGCAATGAAGCAACCATATCAAATTTCTGCAAACGCAGCAAACTAGCAAAGTTCAGATGACCAAAACGAGCATGCCATAGTTTTGCATCTGAAATTGCCTTTTCATCAGAAACTGCATTTGCTGAATCTTCCACACACTTGTCATAAGAATTGAGCCTATACAGCCCACGAAACAAGGTGCCAGATGCAATAATCGTATCACCAGAAGTCAAATCATGAACAGTACATCTGTCATCCACAAATTTGACTACAAATCCAAGTCTAGCAAGCGCAGAGATAGACAATAGATTCTTCTTTATCCCTAGCACATACAAAGCATCTGAAAGTGTGAAAGCACTGCCGTTTACAGCAGTAAGAATAATTTTACCAACGCCCTTCACTGGGTAAGAAGCATTATTGGCACATGTGACAGTATTCCCATTAGGGACAACCTCAAGAGAAGTGAACATATCACGATGCGAGGTAATGTGCTTTGTAGCACCACTGTCAAAATACCATACATGAGAGTCAACAGAAACTGCCAAACATGCATCATGTACAGATGGGTCATACTGGCAATACACGCTAAACGCCCATTCTGTATCTTGCACAACATTTGCAGAATCTGCATTTGTAGAAGCATCTGCTATTGTGGCTGCATTTGACTCTTTCTTCTTTGCCTCTTTAGCCTTTAGCTTAGGGCAATTCTTAATGACATGATCATTTGCCTTACAATAGTTGTACCTGGTCTTTTTCTTGCCTTTATCAAGAGCCTTCTCAGACTTATTGTTGCTACCTGTGGAAGGAGAAGAAGTTACAGACCTACTAATAGGAGAAGAAACAGTGGAAGGGACTGCCTTACGACTTCTTCTCTGCTGCTGGGCAGTAATAAATGCTTGATCAACTGCACGTTGCCTGGCCCTGTTTTGCCTGGACTGCGCTTCTTGCAAGAGCTTGTTGACTAAAGTATCATACTTGACAGCATCAGGTCTATCCTCATTAAGAAGTCTCCACGTGGAAGCAAAAGTCTGATATGTCTCAGGTAAAGCATCAAGAACAGTTTGCACAAGAGAATGATCAGGAATAATCTCACCTGTAGAAATCAACTGTTCTTTGAGATCTTTAATCTCAGCAAGAAAAACATTCATGTCATCATCTTCTTGCATAATCTTCAATTCTAGCTCTTTACGCAGGTAAGCGATTTTTGCCTCGTTACGACCTGCATACAAACCAGCTAGAATATCCCAAGCCTGTTTTGCTGTTTTAGCTGAACGAATATGTGGGGTGATGTTACATTTGACAGAAAGTGCAATCAAGGCATGAGCCTGCGCATCTTTACCATCCCAACGAGCTTGTTCAGTAGTGGGTAAAACAGCAGCAACAATAGAGCTGCTAGAACCTGCAACATCCTCAACAGATCCTACATCCACAGAACCTGGACGTACATCCGTACCCTGCACAATGTTCCACACTCCTTTTGCAACCAAAACATGCTGCATCATGTATGCCCAAAGTGGGTAGTTGCTGTCTCCATCCAGTTTGTCTTCAGCAGACAACATGCGAAATACATCATTGCTGTTATCAGCCATGGCCACTGATTAAAACTGATGCAAAAGCTACCTGTAATGAAGCAAAGACTGAACAGAAGACAACTTGTGCTATGTAGCACGGTCCACAATAGAACACGTATGCCAGTTTTGCAAAAAACTGCACTGTCGAAATTTCTGCAGAAAATGACGAAAACATGTGCAGAACTTGAAATGCAAAAACGGAGCCCGAAACGACCTCAGATGTAAATTCTGAGAACGCTCGTGCAAGCGCTCGTGAAAGCTCAACTCAATCAAAGAACGTGAGTCGGAGGGTGCTGGCGGCGTAGCCCTGGGAGCCGATGCCTACTCTGATACCAATTGTTGGAATTAGGGTTGCAGGAAAGCACAGAAAGCTTGGAGAAGAAGAAGCAAGAATGCACACAACACAAAGTTTATTAGATTGTGTCAATGTACAAAGATAAGTTAGCCCTAAAAGGATGGGCGTATATACAAGCCGGGGGAAAAAACCTCCTAAAGAGGGAAAAAGTGCCCCGACGGTCCTAAGTGTGTTCACACACATCACTGCCTATATATATATGGCAACAAATGGACTGTAAAAGAGCCAAAAAAGCTATATCTTCCTTTTTTCTTCAATTTGCTTGAGAGCCCACTATAGCTATTCATTATAGAAATCAAATATTGCTTGTGGTTTAGCAATCTAGAAGTAGAGCCTAATCATCCTTTGTATGGCAAATTCATTCGTATACAGACGGATCAACAAGAGATTAAGAAAATCTCAAAATCACTTTTCATAAAGAAGGGTAGTTTTTAAGTTCACAGAAGTGGTTTTTGAAGAAAAGGTGACATTAATTACGAGCCCTTGATCTAGTGCTAGATCCAATGGTCTCAAAATTCACATAAACCATTGAACCCCTTTACCTAAAAGTCATTAGATTCACTATCCTTTTGTCCAAAAAGACTCAAGATAGCACATGCTTTTACCCTCAAACCTTAAGGACTAGTTGTTCAGTTCACGGTTTAATTTGATAGAGGCTTACAGGCTTTTTAAAACTAATTTCATACTCCTTGAAATAAATTAAATCAAATCTAGAGATTTAGGCATAGCTTGGAATTTTGAATTACTTCAAAATTATGTTTTTGGATTTAAACCTTTAAGATATCCTTGTACTTGCCATAGCTTTGATACCACTATTTCAGGAATCTTTCTCCAAGTACAAATTTAAACCATATACTCTCAAGAACTTAATTAATTTAAATAGAGAAAAATGATACAAGCATAGAGGAGATGAACATGAACACTTAAATAGAAAGATACTTCACCACACAAGACACAACCATTGAGTTAATGTTAAATGATATTGCTTGAGAAAGGTCATAAGTGGTCGCTTAACGTCATAAGGAAGGTCTCTAAACTAGGTAGGACTTTGAGGCTACTACGACTTTTAAAGAAATGATTTCGGTAATAAATTTTATGCCAATAAAGTTCCATAAGATCTCACATGTAACTAAAATAAGTAGGCAGCACTAAGGCACGATGAAAAAGGAGGTCTTACAAAGTCTTGCTGAAAGGGGAGGAAGTGACTAGAGACAATTTCTAAAATGTTAATACTGAGAATTGAAAACTTGAAGTGGATGTAATTTAACTTTTCTCGAGCTAAACTTGTGTGTGTGACAGTTAGAATACTTATTCTCACAATGGATAAAGTCCATGGCTTAATTCCATTAAGTCTTCTAAAGTACCTTTATAAGATATAAAGGGCATATGTCTTTTAAACTTGAACAAACAACCCTAAGGTCATAATTTTTCAATTAACACATAAGTCTAAGAGAAAGCCTCTAAAAACTTTGCTCTTAGAGTCGCATAATATGAAAATTCTTTCCTAGTTGTTCCACCATCTCTTAGCTTTCGAATGTCTTAACATATGACTACATAAGTGAAGTTAAAAGATTAAACAAGCTATTTAGAAAATTATAAAACAAAATTTGTTTATCCTTGCTACTTTTTCTATATGCCTTTCTCAAAGCTTCCACACAAAATCAAAGCATAAGTAGTCAAGGTATTTTAGACAAAATTTTAAGTAGTCTTGTTTATGGCCCTATGTATGCATAAGCTTTTAAAGATTATGGTAGTTATAAGCTTTAAAAGCATAATCGCTTAAGCTTTTTTTTAAACTTCTCCACGACTATAGTTAAACATCCAGTAGCACTACAAATAGAAAAAACCCACCATGATGAAAAAGGAGGTGTTACGCTGAAAGGGGAGGAAGTGACTAGAGACAATTTCTGAAATGTTAATACTGAGAATTGAAAACTTGAAGTGGATGTAATTTAACTTTTCTCGAGCTAAACTTGTGTGTGACAGTTAGAATACTTATTCTCACAATGGATAAAGTCCATGGCTTAATTCCATTAAGTCTTCTAAAGTACCTTTATAAGATATAAAGGGCATGTGTCTTTTAAACTTGAACAAACAACCCTAAGGTCATAATTTTTCAATTAACCAGAAAGCCTCTAAAAAATTTGCTCTTAGGGTCGCATAATGAAAATTCTTTCCTAGTTGTTCCACCATCTCTTAGCTTTAGAACGTCTTAACATATGATTACATAAGTGAAGTTAAAAGATTAAACAAGCTATTTAGAAAATTATAAAACAAAATTTGTTTATCCTTGCTACTTTTTTTATATGCCTTTCTCAAAGCTTCCACGCAAAATCAAAGCATAAGTAGTCAAGGTATTTTAGACAAAATTTTAAGTAGTCTGGTTTATGGCCCTATGTAGGCATAAGATTTTAAAGATTATGGTAGTTATAAGCTTTAAAAGCATAATCGCTTAAGCCTTTTATTAAAAACTTCTCCACGACTATAGTTAAACATCCAGTAGCACTACAAAGAGAAAAAACCCACTACAAAGCATAATCGCTTAAGCCTGAATTGATAGAGAGAGGAGAGAAACATTTTAAAACTTTGATCCTCTCTTTTGTAAACTTCAGGCTTTCTTTCAACTTGGTTAATATTTATTTTCAAGGTTAATGGACTATAAAAGAGCCAAAAAAGCTATTTCTTCCTTTTTCCTTCAATTTGCTTGAGAGCCCACTATAGCTATCCATTATAGAAATCAAATATTGCTAGTGGTTTAGCAATCTAGAAGTCTTGCTGAAAGGGGAGGAAGTGACTAGAGACAATTTCTGAAATGTTAATATTGAGAATTGAAAACTTGGAGTGGATGTAATTTAACTTTTTTCCAGCTAAACTTGTGTGTGTGATAGTTAGAATACTTATTCTCACAATGGATAAAGTCCATGGCTAAATTCCATTAAGTCTTCTAAAGTACCTTTAAGAGATATAGGGCATGTGTCTTTTAAACTTGAACAAACAACCCTAAGGTCATAATTTTTCAATTAACACATAAGTCTAAGAGAAAGCCTCTAAGAAATTTGCTCTTAGAGTCGCATAATGAAAATTCTTTCCTAGTTGTTCCACCATCTTTGACCTTTAGAAGGTCTTAACATATGATTACATAAGTGAAGTTAAACGATTAAACAAGCTATTTAGAAAATTATAAAACAAAATTTGTTTATCCTTGCTACTTTTTCTATATGCCTTTCTCAAAGCTTCCACACAAAATCAAAGCATAAGTAGTCAAGGTATTTTAGATAAAATTTTAATTAGTCTTGTTTATGGATCTATGTAGACATAAGCTTTTAAAGATTATGGTACTTATAAGCTTCAAAAGCGTAATCGCTTAAGCTTTCTTTTTTTTTAAAAAACTTCTCCACGACTATAGTTAAACATCCAGTAGCACTACAAAGAGAAAAAACCCACCTGTGCTCACCGCCCGAATTGATGTAGAAAGGAGAGAAACATTTTAAAACTTTGATTCTCTCTTTTGTAAACTTGAGGCTTTTTTTTCAACTTGGTTAATCTTTATTCCCAAGGTTAATGGACTATAAAAGAGCCAAAAAAGCTATTTCTCATGTTTTCCTTCATTTCGCTTGAGAGCCCACTATAGCTATCCATTATAGAAATCAAATATTGCTAATGGTTTAGCAATCTAGAAGCAGAGCCTAATCCTCCTTTGTATGGCAAATTCATTCATATACAGACAGATCAACAAGAGATTAAGAAAATCTCAAAACCACTTTTTATCAAGAAGGGTAGTTTTTAAGTTCACAGAAGTGGTTTTTGAAGAAAAGGTGACATTAATTAGGAGCCCTTGATCTAGTGTCAGATCCAATGGTCTACCTAAACCATTGAGCCCCTTTACCCAAAGATCACTAGATTCACTATTCTTTTGTCCAAAAAGACTCAAGATAGCACATGCTTTTACCCTCAAACCTTAAGGACTAGTTGTTCAGTTCACGGTTTAATTTGACAGAGGCTTACAGACTTTTTAAAACTATTTTCATACTCCTTGAAATAAATTAAATCAAATCTAGAGATTTAGGCATAGCTTGGAATTTTGAATTACTTCAAAATTATGTTTTTGGATTTAAACCTTTAAGATATCCTTGTACTTGCCATAGCTTTGATACCACTATTTTAGGAATCTTTCTCCAAGTACAAATTTAAATCGTATAGTCTCAATAACTTAATTAATTTAAATAGAGAAAAACGATACAAGCATAGAGGAGATGAACATGAACACTTGATACTTCACCACACAAGACACAACCATTGAGTTAATGTTAAATGATATTGCTTGAGAAAGGTCATAAGTGGTCGCTTAAGGTCATAATGAAGGTCTCTAAACTAGGTAGGACTTTGAGGCTGCTATGACTTTTAAAGAAATGATTTTGGTTATAAACTTTATGCCAATAAAGTTCCATAAGATCTCTCATGTAAGAAAAATAAGTAGGCACTAAGGCATGATGAAAAAGGAGGTCTTACTACAAAGTCTTGTTGAAAGGGGAGAAATTGACTAGAGACAATTTCTGAAATGTTAATACTGAGAATTGAAAACTTGAAGTGGATGTAATTTAACTTTTCTCGAGCTAAACTTGTGTGTGACAGTTATAATACTTATTCTCACAATGGATAAAGTCCATGGCTTAATTCCATTAAGTCTTCTAAAGTACCTTTATAAGATATAAAGGGCATGTGTCTTTTAAACTTGAACAAACAACCCTAAGGTCATAAGTTTTCAATTAACACATAAGTCTAAGTGAAAGCCTCTAAAAAATTTACTCTTGGAGTCGCATAATGAAAATTCTTTCCTAGTTGTTCCACCATCTCTTAGCTTTAGAAGGTCTTAACATATTAAAAGATTAAACAAGATATTTAGAAAATTATAAAACAAAATTTGTTTATCCTTGCTACTTTTTCTATATGCCTTTCTCAAAGCTTCCACACAAAAATCAAAGCAGAAGTAGTCAAGGTATTTTAGACAAAATTTTAAGTAGTCTTGTTTATGGCCTTATGTAGACATAAACTTTTAAAGATTATGGTAGTTAAAAGATTTAAAAGCGTATTCGCTTAAGCTTTAAAAAAAAAAACTTCTCCACGACTATAGTTAAACATCTAGTAGCACTACAAAGAGAAAAAACCCACCTGTGCTCACCGCCCGAATTGATGGAGAGAGGAGAGAAACATTTTAAAACTTTGATTCTCTCTTTTGTAAACTTGAGGTTTTTTTTCAACTTGGTTAATCTTTATTCCCAAGGTAAATGGACTGTAAAAGAGCCAGAAAAGCTATTTCTTCCTTTTTCCTTCAATTCGCTTGAGAGCTCACTATAGCTATCCATTATAGAAATCAAATATTGCTAGTGGTTTAGCAATCTAGAAGTAGAGCCTAATCCTCCTTTGTATGGCAAATTCATTCGTATATAGACGGATCAACAAGAAAATCTCAAAACCACTTCTGATCAAGAAGGGTAGTTTTTAAGTTCACAGAAGTGGTTTTTGAAGAAAAGGTGACATTAATTAGGACCCTAGATCCAATGGTCTCAAAAATTCACATAAACCATTAAACCCCTTTACCCAAAGGTCACTAGATTCACTATTCTTTTGTCCAAAAAGACTCAAGATAGCACATGCTTTTATCCTCAAACCTTAAGGACTAGTTGTTCAGTTCACGGTTTAATTTGACAGAAAGACTCAAGATAGCACATGCTTCTATCCTCAAACCTTAAGGACTAGTTGTTCAGTTCACGATTTAATTTGACAGAGGCTTACAGACTTTTTAAAACTATTTTCATACTCCTTCAAATAAATTAAATCAAATCCAAAGATTTAGGTATAGCTTGGAATTTCGAATTACTTCAAAATTATGTTTTTGGATTTAAACCTTTAAGATATCCTTGTACTTGCCACAGCTTTGATACCACTATTTTAGGAATCTTTCTCCAAGTACAAATTTAAACCATATACTCTCAATAACTTTATTAATTTAAATAGAGAAAAACGATACAAGCATAGAGGAGATGAACATGAACACTTAAATAGAAAGATACTTCACCACACAAGACACAACCATTGAGTTAATGTTAAATGATATTGCTTGAGAAAGGTCATAAGTGGTCGCTTAACGTCATAAGGAAGGTCTCTAAACTAGGTAGGACTTTGAGGCTGCTATGACTTTTAAAGAAATGATTTGGGTAATAAACTTTATGCCAATAAAGTTCCATAAGATCTCACATGTAAGAAAAATAAGTAGGCACTAAGGCATGATGAAAAAGGAGGTCTTACAAAGTCTTGTTGAAAGCGGATGCTGAAAGGGGAGGAAGTGACTAGAGACAATTTCTAAAATGTTAATACTGAGAATTGAAAACTTGAAGTGGATGTAATTTAACTTTTCTCGAGCTAAACTTGTGTGTGACAGTTAGAATACTTATTCTCACAATGGATAAAGTCCATGGCTTAATTCCATTAAGTCTTCTAAAGTACCTTTATAAGATATAAAGGGCATGTGTCTTTTAAACTTGAACAAACAACCCTAAGGTCATAGTTTTTCAATGGACACATAAGTCTAAGAGAAAGCCTCTAAAAAATTTACTTTTAGAGTCGCATAATATGAAAATTCTTTCCTAGTTGTTCCACCATCTCTTAGCTTTAGAAGGTCCTAACATATGATTACATAAGTGAAGTTAAAAGATTAAACAAGCTATTTAGAAAATTATAAAGCAAAATTTGTTTATCCTTGCTACTTTTTCTATATGCCTTTCTCAACAAAATCAAAGCATAAGTAGTCAAGGTATTTTAGACAAAATTTTAAGTAGTCTTGTTTATGGCCCTATGTAGACATAAGCTTTTAAAGATTATGGTAGTTATAAGCTTTAAAAGCATAATCGCTTAAGCTTTTTTTTTAAAAACTTCTCCACGACTATAGTTAAACATCCAGTAGTACTACAAAGAGAAAAAACCCACCTGTGCTCACCGCCCGAATTGATGGTGGAGAGAGGAGAGAAACATATTAAAACTTTGATTCTCTCTTTTGTAAACTTGAGGGTTTTTTTCAACTTGGTTAATCTTTATTCCCAAGGTTAATGGACTGTAAAAGAGCCAAAAAAACTATTTCTTCCTTTTTCCTTCAATTGGCTTAAGAGCCCACCATAGCTATCCATTATAGAAATCAAATATTGCTAGTGGTTTAGCAATCTAGAAGTAGAGCCTAATCCTCCTTTGTATGGCGAATTCATTCGTATACAGACGGATCAACAAGAGATTAAGAAAATCTCAAAACCACTTTTCATCATCAAAGAAGGGTAGTTTTTAAGTTCACAGAAGTGGTTTTTGAAGAAAAGTTGACATTAATTAGGAGCCCTTGAGTAGAGCCTAATCCTCCTGTGTATGGCGAATTCATTCGTATACAGACGGATCAACAAGAAATTAAGAAAATCGCAAAACCACTTTTCATCAAGAAGGGTAGTTTTTAAGTTCACAGAAATGGTTTTTGAAGAAAAGGTGACATTAATTAGGAGCCCTTGATCTAGTGTCAGATCTAGTGGTCTCGAAAATTCACATAAACCATTCAACCCCTTTACCCAAAGGTCACTCGATTCACTATTCTTTTGTCCAAAAAGACTCAAGATAGCACATGCTTTTACCCTCAAACCTTAAGGACTAGTTGTTTAGTTCAAGAGGCTTACAGACTTTTTAAAACTATTTTCATACTCCTTCAAATAAATTAAATCAAATCCAAAGATTTAGGCATAGCTTGGAATTTCGAATTACTTCAAAATTATGTTTTTGGATTTAAACCTTTAAGATATCCTTGTACTTGCCACAGCTTTGATACCACTATTTTAGGAATCTTTCTCCAAGTACAAATTTAAACCATATACTCTCAATAACTTTATTAATTTAAATAGAGAAAAACGATACAAGCATAGAGGAGATGAACATGAACACTTAAATAGAAAGATACTTCACCACACAAGACACAACCATTGAGTTAATGTTAAATGATATTGCTTGAGAAAGGTCATAAGTGGTCACTTAACGTCATAAGGAAGGTCTCTAAACTAGGTAGGACTTTGAGGCTGCTATGACTTTTAAAGAAATGATTTGGGTAATAAACTTTATGCCAATAAAGTTCCATAAGATCTCACATGTAAGAAAAATAAGTAGGCACTAAGGCATGATGAAAAAGGAGGTCTTACAAAGTCTTGTTGAAAGCGGATGCTGAAAGGGGAGGAAGTGACTAGAGACAATTTCTAAAATGTTAATACTGAGAATTGAAAACTTGAAGTGGATGTAATTTAACTCTTCTCGAGCTAAACTTGTGTGTGACAGTTAGAATACTTATTCTCACAATGGATAAAGTCCATGGCTTAATTCCATTAAGTCTTCTAAAGTACCTTTATAAGATATAAAGGGCATGTGTCTTTTAAACTTGAACAAACAACCCTAAGGTCATAGTTTTTCAATGGACACATAAGTCTAAGAGAAAGCCTCTAAAAAATTTACTTTTAGAGTCGCATAATATGAAAATTCTTTCCTAGTTGTTCCACCATCTCTTAGCTTTAGAAGGTCCTAACATATGATTACATAAGTGAAGTTAAAAGATTAAACAAGCTATTTAGAAAATTATAAAGCAAAATTTGTTTATCCTTGCTACTTTTTCTATATGCCTTTCTCAACAAAATCAAAGCATAAGTAGTCAAGGTATTTTAGACAAAATTTTAAGTAGTCTTGTTTATGGCCCTATGTAGACATAAGCTTTTAAAGATTATGGTAGTTATAAGCTTTAAAAGCATAATCGCTTAAGCTTTTTTTTTAAAAACTTCTCCACGACTATAGTTAAACATCCAGTAGTACTACAAAGAGAAAAAACCCACCTGTGCTCACCGCCCGAATTGATGGTGGAGAGAGGAGAGAAACATATTAAAACTTTGATTCTCTCTTTTGTAAACTTGAGGGTTTTTTTCAACTTGGTTAATCTTTATTCCCAAGGTTAATGGACTGTAAAAGAGCCAAAAAAACTATTTCTTCCTTTTTCCTTCAATTGGCTTAAGAGCCCACCATAGCTATCCATTATAGAAATCAAATATTGCTAGTGGTTTAGCAATCTAGAAGTAGAGCCTAATCCTCCTTTGTATGGCGAATTCATTCGTATACAGACGGATCAACAAGAGATTAAGAAAATCTCAAAACCACTTTTCATCATCAAAGAAGGGTAGTTTTTAAGTTCACAGAAGTGGTTTTTGAAGAAAAGTTGACATTAATTAGGAGCCCTTGAGTAGAGCCTAATCCTCCTGTGTATGGCGAATTCATTCGTATACAGACGGATCAACAAGAAATTAAGAAAATCGCAAAACCACTTTTCATCAAGAAGGGTAGTTTTTAAGTTCACAGAAATGGTTTTTGAAGAAAAGGTGACATTAATTAGGAGCCCTTGATCTAGTGTCAGATCTAGTGGTCTCGAAAATTCACATAAACCATTCAACCCCTTTACCCAAAGGTCACTCGATTCACTATTCTTTTGTCCAAAAAGACTCAAGATAGCACATGCTTTTACCCTCAAACCTTAAGGACTAGTTGTTTAGTTCAAGAGGCTTACAGACTTTTTAAAACTATTTTCATACTCCTTCAAATAAATTAAATCAAATCCAAAGATTTAGGCATAGCTTGGAATTTCGAATTACTTCAAAATTATGTTTTTGGATTTAAACCTTTAAGATATCCTTGTACTTGCCACAGCTTTGATACCACTATTTTAGGAATCTTTCTCCAAGTACAAATTTAAACCATATACTCTCAATAACTTTATTAATTTAAATAGAGAAAAACGATACAAGCATAGAGGAGATGAACATGAACACTTAAATAGAAAGATACTTCACCACACAAGACACAACCATTGAGTTAATGTTAAATGATATTGCTTGAGAAAGGTCATAAGTGGTCACTTAACGTCATAAGGAAGGTCTCTAAACTAGGTAGGACTTTGAGGCTGCTATGACTTTTAAAGAAATGATTTGGGTAATAAACTTTATGCCAATAAAGTTCCATAAGATCTCACATGTAAGAAAAATAAGTAGGCACTAAGGCATGATGAAAAAGGAGGTCTTACAAAGTCTTGTTGAAAGCGGATGCTGAAAGGGGAGGAAGTGACTAGAGACAATTTCTAAAATGTTAATACTGAGAATTGAAAACTTGAAGTGGATGTAATTTAACTCTTCTCGAGCTAAACTTGTGTGTGACAGTTAGAATACTTATTCTCACAATGGATAAAGTCCATGGCTTAATTCCATTAAGTCTTCTAAAGTACCTTTATAAGATATAAAGGGCATGTGTCTTTTAAACTTGAACAAACAACCCTAAGGTCATAGTTTTTCAATGGACACATAAGTCTAAGAGAAAGCCTCTAAAAAATTTACTTTTAGAGTCGCATAATATGAAAATTCTTTCCTAGTTGTTCCACCATCTCTTAGCTTTAGAAGGTCCTAACATATGATTACATAAGTGAAGTTAAAAGATTAAACAAGCTATTTAGAAAATTATAAAGCAAAATTTGTTTATCCTTGCTACTTTTTCTATATGCCTTTCTCAACAAAATCAAAGCATAAGTAGTCAAGGTATTTTAGACAAAATTTTAAGTAGTCTTGTTTATGGCCCTATGTAGACATAAGCTTTTAAAGATTATGGTAGTTATAAGCTTTAAAAGCATAATCGCTTAAGCTTTTTTTTTAAAAACTTCTCCACGACTATAGTTAAACATCCAGTAGTACTACAAAGAGAAAAAACCCACCTGTGCTCACCGCCCGAATTGATGGTGGAGAGAGGAGAGAAACATATTAAAACTTTGATTCTCTCTTTTGTAAACTTGAGGGTTTTTTTCAACTTGGTTAATCTTTATTCCCAAGGTTAATGGACTGTAAAAGAGCCAAAAAAACTATTTCTTCCTTTTTCCTTCAATTGGCTTAAGAGCCCACCATAGCTATCCATTATAGAAATCAAATATTGCTAGTGGTTTAGCAATCTAGAAGTAGAGCCTAATCCTCCTTTGTATGGTGAATTCATTCGTATACAGACGGATTAACAAGAGATTAAGAAAATCTCAAAACCACTTTTCATCATCAAAAAGGGTAGTTTTTAAGTTCACAGAAGTGGTTTTTGAAGAAGAGTTGACATTAATTAGGAGCCCTTGAGTAGAGCCTAATCCTCCTGTGTATGGCGAATTCATTCATATACAGACGGATCAACAAGAAATTAAGAAAATCTCAAAACCACTTTTCATCAAGAAGGGTAGTTTTTAAGTTCACAGAAATGGTTTTTGAAGAAAAGGTGACATTCATTAGGAGCCCTTGATCTAGTGTCAAATCTAGTGGTCTCGAAAATTCACATAAACCATTCAACCCCTTTACCCAAAGGTCACTATATTCACTATTCTTTTGTCCAAAAAGACTCAAGATAGCACATGCTTTTACCCTCAAACCTTAAGGACTAGTTGTTCAGTTCACGGTTTAATTTGACAGAGGCTTACAGACTTTTTAAAACTATTTTCATACTCCTTCAAATATATTAAATCAAATCCAGAGATTTAGGCATAGCTTGGAATTTCGAATTACTTCAAAATTATGTTTTTGGATTTAAACCTTTAAGATATCCTTGTACTTGCCACAGCTTTGATACCACTATTTTAGGAATCTTTCTCCAAGTACAAATTTAAACCATATACTCTCAATAACTTTATTAATTTAAATAGAGAAAAACGATACAAGCATAGAGGAGATGAACATGAACACTTAAATAGAAAGATACTTCACCACACAAGACACAACCATTGAGTTAATGTTAAATGATATTGCTTGAGAAAGGTCATAGGTCATAAGGAAGGTCTCTAAACTAGGTAGGACTTTGAGGCTGCTATGACTTTAAAAGAAATAATTTCGGTAATAAACTTTATGCCAATAAAGTTCCATAAGATCTCACATGTAAGAAAAATAAGTAGGCGCTAAGCCATGATGAAAAAGGATATCTTACAAACTCTTGCTGAAAGGGGAGGAAGTGACTAGAGAAAATTTTTGAAATGTTAATACTGAGAATTGAAAACTTGAAGTGGATGTAATTTAACTTTTCTCGAGCTAAACTTGTGTGTGTGACAGTTAGAATACTTATTCTCATAATGGATAAAGTCCATGGCTTAATTCCATTAAGTCTTCTAAAGTACCTTTATAAGATATAAAGGGCATGTGTCTTTTAAACTTGAACAAACAACCCTAAGGTCATAATTTTTCAATTAACACATAAGTCTAAGAGAAAGCCTCTAAAAAATTTGCTCTTAAAGTCGCATAATATGAAAATTCTTTCCTAGTTGTTCCACCATCTCTTAGCTTGAGAAGGTCTTAACATATGATTACATAAGTGAAGTTAAAAGATTAAACAAGCTATTTAGAAAATTATAAAACAAAATTTGTTTATCCTTGCTACTTTCTCTATATGCCTTTCTCAAAGCTTCCACACAAAATCAAAGCATAAGTAGTCAAGGTATTTTAGACAAAAGTAGTCTTGTTTATGGCCCTATGTAGACATAAGCTTTTAAAGATTATGGTAGTTATAAGCTTTAAAAGCATAATCGCTTCAGCTTCTTTTTTTTAAAACTTCTCCACGACTATAGTTAAACATCCAGTAGCACTACAAAGAGAAAAAACCCACCTGTGCTCACCGCCCGAATTGATGGAGAGAGGAGTGAAACATTTTAAAACTTTGATTCTCTCTTTTGTTAACTTGAGGCTTTTTTTCAACTTGGTTAATCTTTATTCCCAAGGTTAATGGACTGTAAAAGAGCCAAAAAAAGCTATTTCTTCCTTTTTTCGTCAATTTGCTTGAGAGCCCACTATAGCTATCCATTATAGAAATCAAATATTGCTAGTGGTTTAGCAATCTAGAAGTAGAGCCTAATCCTCCTTTGTATGGCGAATTCATTCGTATACAGACGGATCAACAAGAGATTAAGAAAATCTAAAAACCACTTTTCATCAAGAAGAGTAGTTTTTAAGTTCTTAGAAGTGGTTTTTGAAGAAAAGGTGACATTAATTAGGAGCCCTTGATCTAGTGTCACATCCAATGGTCTAGAAAATTCACATAAACCATTGAACCCCTTTACACAAAGGTCATTAGATTCACTATTCTTTTGTCCAACAAGACTCAAGATAGCACATACTTTTACCCTCAAACCTTAAGGACTAGTTGTTCAGTTTAGGGTTTAATTTGACAGAGGCTTACAGACTTTTTAAAACTATTTTCATACTCCTTCAAATAAATTAAATCAAATCCAAAGATTTAGGCATAGCTTGGAATTTTGAATTACTTCAAAATTATGTTTTTGGATTTAAACCTTTAAGATATCCTTGTACTTGCCATAGCTTTGATACCACTATTTTAGGAATCTTTCTCCAAGTACAAATTTAAACCATATACTCTCAATAACTTAATTAATTTAAATAGAGAAAAACGATACCAGCATAGAGGAGATGAACATGAACACTTAAATAGAAAGATACTTCACCACACAAGACAGAACCATTGAGTTAATGTTAAATGATATTGCTTGAGAAAGGTCATAAGTGGTCGCTTAAGGTCATAAGGAAGGTCTTTAAACTAGGTAGGACTTTGAGGCTGCTATGACTTTTAAAGAAACGATTTCGATAATAAACTTTATGCCAATAAAGTTCCATAAGATCTCACATGTAAGAAAAATAAGTAGGCACTAAGGCATGATGAAATAGAAGGTCTTACAAAGTCTTGCTGAAAGGGAAGGAAGTGACTAAAGATAATTTCTGAAATGTTAATACTGAGAATTGAAAACTTGAAGTGGATGTAATTTAACTTTTCTCGAGCTAAACTTGTGTGTGACAGTTAGAATACTTATTCTCACAATGGATAAAGTCCATGGCTTAATTCCATTAAGTCTTCTAAAGTACCTTTATAAGATATAAAGGGCATGTGTCTTTTAAACTTGAACAAACAACCCTAAGGTCATAATTTTTCAATTAACACATAAGTCTAAGAGAAAGCCTCTAAGAAATTTGCTCTTAGAGTCGCATATTTAAAATTCTTTCCTAGTCGTTCCACCATCTCTTAGCTTTAGAAGGTCTTAACATATGATTACATAAGTGAAGTTAAAAGATTAAACAAACTATTTAGAAAATTATAAAACATAATTTGTTGATCCTTGCTACTTTTTCTATATGCCTTTCTCAAAGCTTTCACACAAACTCAAAGCATAAGTAGTCAAGGTATTTTAGACAAAATTTTAAGTAGTCTTGTTTATAGACCTATGTAGACATAAGATTTTAAAGATTATGGTAGTTATAGGCTTTAAAAGCGTAATCGCTTAAGCTTTTCTTTTTTTTTTTAAAACTTCTCCACGACTACCAGTAGCACTACAAAGAGAAAAAACCCACCTGTGCTCACCGCCCGAATTGATAGAGAGAGGAGAGAAACATTTTAAAAACTTTGATTTTCTCTTTTGTAAACTTAAGGCTATTTTACAACTTGGTTAATCTTTATTCCCAAGGTTAATGGACTGCAAAAGAGCCAAAAAAGCTATTTCTTCCTTTTTTCTTTAATTTGCTTGAGAGCCCACTATAGCTATCCATTATAGAAATCAAATATTGCTAGTGGTTTAGCAATCTAGAAGTAGAGCCTAATCCTCCTTTGTATGGCGAATTCATTCGTATACAGACAGATTAACAAGAGATTAAGAAAATCTCAAAACCACTTTTCATCAAGAAGGGTAGTTTTTAAGTTCACAGAAGTGGTTTTTGAAGAAAAGGTGACATTAATTAGGAGCCCTTGATCTAGTGTAAGATCCAATGGTCTACCTAAACCATTGAACCCCTTTACCCAAAGATCACTAGATTCACTATTCTTTTGTCCAAAAAGACTCAAGATAGCACATGCTTTTACCCTCAAACCTTAAGGACTAGTTGTTCAGTTCACGGTTTAATTTGACAGAGGCTTACAGACTTTTTAAAACTATTTTCATACTCCTTGAAATAAATTAAATCAAATCTAGAGATTTAGGCATAGCTTGGAATTTTGAATTACTTCAAAATTATGTTTTTGGATTTAAACCTTTAAGATATCCTTGTACTTGCCATAGCTTTGATACCACTATTTTAGGAATCTTTCTCTCCAAGTACAAATTTAAACCGTATACTCTCAATAACCTAATTAATTTAAATAGAGAAAAACGATACAAGCATAGAGGAGATGAACATGAACACTTAAATAGAAAGATACTTCACCACACAAGACACAACCATTGAGTTAATGTTAAATGATATTGCTTGAGAAAGGTCATAAGTGGTCGCTTAAGGTCATAAGGAAGGTCTCTAAACTAGGTAGGACTTTGAGGCTGCTATGACTTTTAAAGAAATGATTTTGGTAATAAACTTTATGCCAATAATGTTCCATAAGATCTCACATGTAAGAAAAATAAGTAGGCACTAAGGCATGATGAAAAAGGAGGTCTTACAATGCCTTGCTGAAAGGGGAGGAAGTGACTAGAGACAATTTCTAAAATGTTAATACTGAGAATTGAAAACTTGAAGTGGATGTAATTTAACTTTTCTCGAGCTAAACTTGTGTGTGACAGTTAGAATACTTATTCTCGCAATGGATAAAGTCCATGGCTTAATTCCATTAAGTCTTCTAAAGTACCTTTATAAAATATAAAGGGCATGTGTCTTTTAAACTTGAACAAACAACCCTAAGGTCATAATTTTTCAATTAACACATAAGTCTAAGACAAAGCCTCTAAAAAATTAACACATGTCTAAGAGAAAGCCTCTAAAAAATTTGCTTTTAGAGTCGCATAATGAAAATTCTTTCCTAGTTGTTCCACCATCTCTTAGCTTTAGAAGGTCTTCACATATGATTACATAAGTGAAGCTAAAAGATTAAACAAGCTATTTAGAAACTTATAAAACAAAATTTGTTTATCCTTGCTACTTTTTCTATATGCCTTTCTCAAAGCTTCCATATAAAATCAAAGCATAAGTAGTCAAGGTATTTTAGACAAAATTTTAAGTAGTCTTGTTTATGGCCCTATGTAGACATAAGCTTTTAAGTATTATGGTAGTTATAAGCTTTAAAAGCGTAATTGCTTAAGCTTTTTTTTAAAAACTTCTCCACGACTATAGTTAAACATCCAATAGCACTACAAAGAGTCCAGTCTAGTTTTTTTAGTCATATTAAATGGGGTGACAACTTTATCAGGTGTGAAAAGAGAAGATATGATAGAATTAGCAATAGAATTATTTAGGCGGCGAGCAGGAATAGGTCTATTGGGATCATGCAAAATTTTTGATTTTTAAAGCATTAAACCATGAAAAACATAATAAACAATAATACTCTCACAGACTTCCTTGGGAAAGCTATGAAACCAGCTAACGCATGCAAATCAATTAGCTTGGGCAGTGGAAAGGTTAAAAAAGTTAACAAGCCAATGATACATGTACCAGATGGGATGGTCAAGCCACATAATTCCAGTCGTACATCCACTCTTGGGATGACAACGACACTTTATATAAGGTCTAAAAGCAATACAGTTATCACGCTTAGAATTATCTACTTTATATAGAGAGAAAAAATTAAGATCAAACAGGATGTCTTTAGTAAGGAGTTGGGTGCCCATCATAGCTTCAATTTTGCTAGTCTCAATATCACATCTATCCAGGTCTAGAAGAAGACCAAGAGACTCAATAGTAAGAGGGGCAGGGAAATTCATAGTGTGAGGCTGCCACATCATATGAAGATTATAAATGCATTCCATTTCTACTTGCCTCCTAGGGAGAAGAGGAATAAGTAAGGCCGGGTCAATTTTAGGTTTAGCTTTTTTAGAACTAAACTTGGACAGAGTTTGAGAATTGCTGGTAGTAAATGAGGCAATTTTGGCTCTATCACTATCTGATAAAAAAGAGGCATTAATAAGACCAATGCTAGGAATAGGCAAAGGGGCAAGAGACAAGACATGGGAATCCCCTAACAGACCTTCCAATTTTTCAGCTAATCGGAGCAATAAGGTCTTAAAATCTTCTAACTCCTTAGCATCAAAGTCTTCCATAGTTTGAAGACATTCGATTAGTTTGTTAAGCTTTTCAATAAGAGTTAGGCTTGCCATTATAAATACTTAGCAGGGTGAGCTAGTAATTACCAAGAAGTAGTTAAAAGAATAGAAGGGTCATCAAGGATCATAGCAGTTATATCATGATCTATAATAGCCTTATAAAAGGTGGGAGAATTAATACAAGCTAGGATAGACTGGGAGAAAGTAGTAGGGATAAAGAGAGGGTTTTTATACCCCAAGGTTGCCAATTCGAGAAGCCAAGAGGGAATGCACTGCAACGAAAAACTAACCGATAAGTAACAAAAAAAGGATATAAGTTTTTTGAAAACAAGACATGGTCAGGACCCCAAATGTTGCACCACTTGGGAGGGCAATTGATTGTGTGTGTTAGGAGTAAAAGGCACTAAAACATATCCCTTACCATAGTCATAAACAATAATAAATTGAGACTGAAAGCTAAAGTTGCAATATGATTTGATTCAGAATGAAGTTCAACTTAGAAAATTAATACAAAGAGGTTTTGAAACAAATGAATCTACCAATAGAGTTAAAATCCAAAAACTTCACTCAGAGAGCAAGAGCCAACAAGAGTCGACCAACAAGAGTCGAAGCGAGGAGTCTGTTGCCTATCACCATCAACACGAAGTCAATTGTTAGTACAATTCACCTCAATGTTGGAAGACAGGTGTCAATAACACCCCCCTCTTGTTATCGAGGTCACCATCTATTTGGTCCTACTATGAGTTAAAAAAGTGTATTAGATTAACATGGTAAAAAACATCTTATGAACCATTATAGGATACCTCATTTGATAGTGAGAAGATGGTAGATTTCAAACAATCAACTAATCAGATGTAACAAGTACATAAAATATCCATTGTCATCAGGAAGATAATACTAGGCAGGGGTTGAATAGTATGTAGGTTCTTTCACACATTAATATGAGTATGACTAGGGATCTTACCCACCGAGTTGTTATGAATTAGGCAGAGACAAGCATGCCAACAATTACCAAATGTTTTTTTGAAAAAACATTATCATAGATATCCATTAAAAGATATCGTTCATTTCTTTCAAACCAAGTTATTTGCTGCATAACATTATTCCTTCAAAAAATTCCCCAACAATAGGCATAACTCATACTCACCCAAGTGGTGTTTCACTACTAGCCAATCTTTTTACCTCCAAAAGTGAGCCAGAGTCAAGTGTATGAATTAGGTAACACAATCATAATAAAGCAGTAAATTATACAGACAAGGAGGGAAATAGAGTAAATATTGTAGCCAAACAATAACCCAGGCATACCAATAGATTATCTAGAAGATTCAAGCTCAATCATTACTTTAGATGTATGTAATAACAAACCCAAAAGTATGCCATTGCTGCATATTCAGAGTGTCCACTAATTAAGAATATAACCAAATTAAATTAATGGACCGATACCTATATATTCAAAGCTTCTTATGTCTAAAACCAAATTATGATAATGTTTAAAAATCAGCATAAGATAAACCTCAGTCATAATAGTCAGACTTATGTGCATTTGTTAACCACCGAAAGGAATCCTTATTAATTTTATAAATAAGGATTAACAAAGCTAATCATTTTTGACAGAACCAATCAAGCATAGCATAACAAGGTAATTTTCATAACTTAAAAATGTAGTGCAGGCACCTGAAATCCAACGAAGAGGAGAGCTGTACTAGTAGAGAGATATCTCTACTTGGGCCATTGTTTGTAGCAAGGATCTTGATGTTAAGAGTGGAAGCAGCTCTGTATGTTGGCGGAGAAGGAACTACATTTATATAGTCAAAATGTTGAGTATAAACCCTAAGCGGGAAGGTGGATACGTATCTGATTTTGGCTGCGGCATTGCTAAGAATAGTGCTATGACATACAAAGTAGGTGAAGAACACGCCTTAGGAGAAGTAGAGTCGGTAAGTAACAGAGTACCCAAAATAGGTAATTATGTTTTATACAAATCGGGCCAACACGTACAATGACCAAAAAAATAAAGTATTATTTGTCTCTTTTTATAAAAAGACTAGGTTTAGCTATTATTCACCCAATAAGGGGATAAAACCAAGTGAGTTAGGTTTAAGGTTGTCATTATGCCATGGTTAGGGTAGAAAGACTATAGTAACTTTATTAGAGAGCCAAGCTAACCTTGCAGAGTGAGCATTAGAGTGTTGAAGTAAGTGAGAAGGGAAACCATCAGGGTGATTAGCGACCTCCCTTTAGGGAGATAGGTTGGTACCTGGTAGGTTAAACCAAAAATAAAAAATACGGGTCCCTTTAGGGATGCACCAAGACCCCATTTGGGGGATGAACCTGTCAAGTTAATAATTTGTGTGTGTGTGTGTGTGTGTGTGAGAGAGAGCATCTATACTAAGGCCTCATACCTTTGTACATACCAAATAGTATTTTATACTTTTGGTAGGTCTAAGACTTTATAGTAATGCTTGCTATATTTTTTAGAGCTTGCATGCTCATAAACTCAAAAGCACTTGCTTATGCTTTGTTTTTGGAATTGTATTTTTGAAAAACCAGTGCATTTTCTAATACATGTAAATATGGAAGAGTGGTACAAGGGCCACACACTACCTAAAGGAGATTCAACCTACTCTTGTGTCGACCGGCGGTGACTTCTACCCAATCTCTTTCTCTTGTTTATTTAATTTGGTTTATTAAAGGTTTATGCTTTCAATTTGTGCAAGTATATGTTATGCTCTAATTTTTGTACCTTAGAATTCCTTCTCCAAGGGTCTTAAAGGTTATGACAATGGTATCATAGCATTGGGGACCACTCAAGGAGTATCATTTTCGAAGGAAAATAAAAAAATCAAGGTTTACGCAATTTACTTGCTGGTTAAAGGTTTATTTTTTGGAGCTTTTAAAGCTTCAAACAAATCACATATAATGCTCGCTCCTCTCGTTGTTCTTTTAGAAGCATAAAGTGAAGAATATGGATGAGACTAAATTGCTTTGGCATGACATCAAGGTCCACAATGTTTCACGGCCATCAAGGTCCATAATGTTTCATGGCCATTAGTGGAATATAATGGGATGATAAAGAAGGTTTTAATGTGGATTATGCATGACTTTCCCATGTACTTTAAGTGTTCGAGTATCACTTTTTATCTTGTCTAAATTCTTATATGTTTTATCCGATCTATTTTGATATGTTGTCTGCTTTTTTCTATTATATAGTCTACATTGTCTTATTGTTTGCATAAAGTTTTCTTATTATATTGCACCATCAAGATATAATGAATATACCCTTTCTAGGTTATTTATTATGTGGAGCAGACCTTTAGGTGTAAGAGGCCAAATGAGAAAATGAAATGATATATTAACATCTCTAAGAGGCCATAATGGCCTATGAGACCAAAACTAAGAGAGAGAGAGAGAGAGAGAGAGAGAGAGAGAGAGAGAGAGAGAGAGAGAGAGAGAGAGAGAGAGAGAGAGATCCAAAATGATATGCAAAACAAATAAATAATTGTAAGACCATATCGGTCTTGAGATGAATCTATGGTCCATAAAGATCATACTAATCTACTAGTAAATATGCACTATCAAGTATCACACACGATATTGGCTTCTTCTTGGGTTTTGGCTCGAGTTTCTCTTCTCAGTGAGCTCTCTACCTTCATGGTAGACCACCCGCTTACTTTCTTTTCGAGTTGCTTTGACCTTGGCTAATGAGAGATATATATATATATATGATGTCTTTGTTTCCTCAAGGGATTCCGCACACAAGCCTCTTAAGAGACGAGGGTGTATGAGTTGGAGTCTATATGTCAAGTGCACCCTCCCCCTCTCTAGGTGTGTGGAGAGGGAATCAAGAGGAATTCTTTTATCACTTACCTTATCAAAGCTAGCTTAAATAGTAATAGTTAGATCCAATGCATATAATTTTTTAAATTTGGGATATTTGTCAAGTATGGCTAGGATAATTTTATGGCAAGGCAGTCATTCCTAAGGCACCATGGAGTATGTTGAAGGTGAAGAAAAAAAGCATAAACAATTGGATTGCCTCTTCATATACACCAAGAGATTTTAGCATTTGCTATAGGGTGCCTTTACAAGGCCTTAGCCTATAAAGAAAAACTAGGAGGGCATGAATGAATTGTATGGTCCAAAATCTCATGATTAGCACAAGATGTCACATGTATATGTCTTCATTACAACACCACTAAGAGTTCTTTATACTAGCACTTAAAAGATGCCATGCTATGTTTCTTCTCCTCTTTAATAAAGTGTTGCTTAATTGAGGATGTGAGGGGTGCCATCTACAAGTTGAAGGTTTTGGTAAGATGAGAGAATATGTTTATTAGTTATCTTTGTTCATGATTACAACTAAGTCCCATGATTAGATAGCTCTAGAACACTAAGATAAGTCCTTTATGCATTTTGATAACTATTAAGACTAGTGACCTTTGTGGTCGTGCTTTAAGAATCCTTGTAAAGAAAAGTGTGATCTTGGAACTCACAGATTTGCCATGTGATCTTTCTTCTTAGTAGACAACAGCATCATAAGTATGTATAAAAAAAGCCATTGACTTTAATACGATCATGTAAACACACTCAAGAAGCTCTTGTTTTTTGTTTTGATTATTATGGTGAAGTAGGTAGTTTTGCAAGCATATACTCAGGATTGGTAATTTGGTGCGAGCGTTAAAAAGCTTGTCAAACTTCAGCACTATATATTTCTTGAAAGAGGTTTATGAACATCTTGGCTAAATTTTTTATTTTCAAATAGAGTCTAATATTTTTTTCACTTTGCGGCATGTGTGTGTGTGTGTGTGAGAGAGAGAGAGAGAGAGAGAGAGAGAGAGAGAGAGAGAGAGAGAGAGAGAGAGAGAGAGAGAGAGAGAGAGAGAGAGAGAGAGAGAGAGCACTTGCACATGGTGACAACTCATAGTTGTGCACCCTAAAATTATACACGATTAGAAAGATTAATTATAGCTTGCAAACAAATCACATATATTTTGAGGACATGTCAACTAAACTTTTGCAACTTTAGGACCATGGGCATACTTGATGTGACTTTGAGCATACTTGATGTGAAATGTAAAAGGCCTAGAAAAAGCAAAAGAACTATGGAGATCATTGGTCATGCTAGCACAAATCGTCATAATGGTTTTTGAGGTGGTAAGGAATAACCTTCTCTCATCCCAAGAGAGTTGAAACTTACTATGTGGTTTACAATGTGATACTCTTATGCAAAGAAAACTGATCAATAAAACATAAAGATTTTGACATGCTAGAACTTTCTCATGTATCGACAATTCTTCACAACAATTGAAGAAAAGGGTGGGCCCAGGCCTACCATTGGATAGTGGGAACAACCCCCGGAATGGTAAGTGGGAACAACCCCCTTGTTTTGGCCTCCTCATCCAAAGTGAGGAGGATAGACAACTCCTACCATTGGACAGTGGGAACAACCCCCTTAATGGTAAGTCCTTGTTTTGGCCTATAATGAGGACTGAGGAGGATAGACAAATTTGGAGAATGTTTATCATACTAAATCATCATGTGCTTGCAAGGCAGCTAGAGACAAAGCCCCTCATTCCTACAAGGCTACATGATTCTGAGAGCAAGATTACCCCTACCAACATGGCACCATGGGATCGGGTGCAAAAGGAGAAAATAAAAAGATGGCAGATGCAATGGGTGGAACATGGAACTCCGCTTTGATTAGGCGAGGTTGGGGAGGAAGAGGTGGGTGGGTGGGCGGTCGGTGTGAGAGGGAGGGGGCGACTGTTAAAGCGTCGCCTTCTCTCATCCACCCTTTTGCTTTACTTTGGCACCACCGTGATTGTATGTGCTGTGTATTGATTCCTTCCCCGCTAACCTAGCCCTGTTGCTTCGCAATTTGTGAAGGGAGAATTGATTACAGTTTGTGACAGCACGCTGTGGACTCTTGAGTTTCCAAGGGGCAATAGAAAACAGAAGTTGAAGAAGCCAACACATATGCTGTGATCAAAGCCTTGTCGTCTGTGTACACTCTGATCAAGCGCACATGCGCACACTCTTATTTGTAAGCAGGATCAACTGTTCTCACCGTTGCTCATGAGGAGACGGGCTTGCATACTGCACGAGAAGGGCAAGCACCATGCCGCTTAACAGCGATTCTTCCCGGCGGAAACGTCTTCTCCGGCCTGGCGAGAGTGCACTTAGGAAGACATTTGCTACACCTGGAATGCTTCACACGTATCCATGGCAAGTGTACTGGTTTTTGCTCGTTGCCGCCTTTTGCAATTTATGTGGACAGTCGCTCGGTGTCAGGCCCCTCAAAGAGAAGACTTTGGCTTTGGAGGATTACATGTGGCTGAATCAGGTGAGTGGTTATTGTGTACCTTTGCACTTGCTTTCCTCGTATACGAGAGAGAGAGAGAGAGAGTCTTCTCAGGCACAACACGACTCCCAAGTTCTGAAAGTAAAGATGATCAGGTGCCAATGTTTAGCTTAGTGTGCGCAAAGATTCGTTCCTCTCGTTTCCTTACAGCAGATCATGAACGCATCAATGGCAAGAGTCTTTACCGCTTGCGAATGGAGAACACAGACCTCCTCCTCGATATGAGGAGGACATGTGCAAATAGAACAATAGGGAGGGCACTCTAGCAAGGTGTGCTACTTTATCTCTCTTGCACCCCAAGGAAGCACACCCTGAAAGTCCTCTTTGCCTACATCCCATCTTGCATCTAAGGTGATGAGAGCCTGGGTTCTAGATGCATTGTCTCATGCTTGGAGAGATCCAAAAAAGGTGAGTCGAGATTATACTAAAAGGGGGTGGGGGGGGTGGATTGACTCCACCTGGACTGCTTGTCACTCCATTGGGCATTGGGCATGGTTTGCAACCATTTAAGTGAAAGAGTGCACAGAGCCGGAAGCAAAGGGGAACTAGAGTGTGCTGAATAGAGAGTGCAAGAGAGAGAGAGAGATATGGAGCAAACTTTGCTGAATATACTGAAGCAAAACAGTCCCAAGCAAGAGACACTACAAGTCTCATAAGTGAGGGAGCAGATATGTACAAGACTGAATGAATAATAAGAGGCTAGCACCTCCTATTTATAGTTGAGGTGAGCTGGCCGATTGGAGCAGCTAGAACTAGCCGACTGGAGCAGCTAGAACTGGCCGACTGGAGCTAATAAATTGGCCGATTGGGAAAATGCCAAAAAGGTTGGGAAAAATCCCAGTAAAATACAGAAAAAAGGGGTGGCCAACCCACAATCAAGGGCCATACAAAAGGGACCAAATGGGCACCAGAAATGGGCAAAAACTGGGGATGAATGTGCTAACACCCCCTCTCAGCACCAAATGTTGACCAAACTCCGAGAAGCCGAAGAAGTCGTCCTCTATCAAAGACAAAAGAATGCAGCAACAATAGGTACCAGGAAAGCTCCACAAGCAATCTCCACAGCAACTCAGCTACAAAAGCAAGAGAACAAGTTGCCAGGTACACTGTTCTTCTAGAAGAAATCAACCATGAAGGTTGCGTCGTGCTGCACCAAATATCGGTGCCAAACCCAAATATAAACACAGTGTCAGAGGAATGTGTAGCTCCAAGAAGATAATACCCTCAAAAGAAAGAGTCCATCTGCTCCAACTCTGTACCAAGAGTAGCCAAATGCTGTACAATAGCATCCTCCTCGAAGGTCGGCATCGCCAGATGTAAGAACTCAACTGCTCCCTCTAAAAATTGATGTCGGGACTCCACAAGCCGCCCAACCAAATCCAAATCCCAATCCTTCAATCCTGGAAGTACCACTGTGTCCCAGGCACGGTCACACGGACACACTTGACCACGATCGAGAATCCTCACACAAAGTAAGGAGAAGAGGAACATTCACTGTAGTGGTAACTGAAGTAGTAGTAGCCTCCTCAATAGCATCACAGCGTAGAAGCAGGCTCCTCCATAGAAGGCAAAGGGATCAGCAACACATCCTGGTCACTGGTTGACGAAGAAAGAATCGGAGGCGAAGCAATAGGAGAAAAATCCCCCTCAGAAGCTGTGAGCAAAGATAGCCCACCGTCTTCCTCCAAAACATTACCAGATATATTATCCTGGCAAGGAGAAGTATGCACAAAAACTGAAGGCAAGGCAACAGGAGAAACAAACTCCTCAAATGCAATGAGCAAAACTGGCCCAATATCCTTTGCTGTAGGAATATCTCCAAAAGAAGTATCCACAAGATCACTGGCTGCAGAGTACCCAGAAGTAGAAACCATATGTCGATCACTGGCATCACCATACAGGTCAAAAAGCAACTGCCACACATAGAAGGCAGAAGTATCATCAAGAGCATAGATGAAGTGTCAAAGAACCGAATCCTGACAATTCAGGAGGAGAAAGCCATAGATCTGTCCGTCAGTCTTCCTCCATCGACACACATCCTCCGCAGAGGCAAGGTCCGGCAAGCACCGATTCTTGTACGAGAGAAACTCCATCAAACCATACTCCCTGATAATAGAAGTAACCTGTAACTTCCATGACTGAAAGTTACCATCATCCAACTTGTCTGCCTCATCAAGGAAATAACAAGAGAGTGGTACGGGAGCCAAATCTGAAGTTGTCATCATTGATCCAATCAATAGGACCAACCCTCATAAGATAAAACTGTCCAAATCAGAAAACGCTGATATAGGGTCTTTCCTCCCACCAAGACGCAGCCCTAAGAGGTTGGACAACACCCAAGAAGATTTGATATAGAGAGGAAAGGCAGCCACACAGGGCCTGGGAATATGCTGTAAGAGGGTGCAAGAGGGAAAGGCATCAACAAGGACAGTAGCTTGGGCTCTCCTCAAGAAAACACAATCTCTGAAGAACTGTCCTCCACAGGTACCAAGAGTGCCACCAAAGCCTGAAACACCACAGACCCCCTCTGCAAAGGGGAAAGCCCACTGGAGAGGAAAACGCAGCACACAGAAGGCTGCTGTCTGTCTTAATTGTGAAGTCCCTCATGTAAAGGAAGTGCTTTCAAGGCTTAAGAGCGGTCATCACCCCCAAGAGCTCTTTGTCATACATCGAATAATTCTTTTCTGTGTTATTCAATTTGCGGCTATAATAAGCCATTGGCCTACCATCTTGCTGTAAAACAGCGGTAAATCAGCGGCAATGGCAAGATTACTGGCATCGGTAATCACCTTGAAAGGATCATCCCATGAAGCCAACTTCAAAACTGGTGACTCAGAGGCAACTTTCTTCATTGCCTGGAATGCCTTGGGGGCTTTTCCGTAATGGACACTTTTTGACTACGAGTCTTCATGCCCTTGAGCAAGTTAGTAGGAGGTGCTGCAAGGTCAGGAAACTTGCCCATGTGGGTGTTGTAGGCCTGACAGAGACCCACAAATGAGCGGATTTCTTGGGCTGTAGTGGGAACATCCCAATTGAGAATGGCTTGTATCTTTTCAGGGTCGAGGCTAATAATTGATGAACTGATGATGTATCCGAGGTAATGGATTTCCTGTACTCCAAACTCACTCTTCTTATCATTGATAAACAACTCATTGTCTTGCCAAGAGTTGCAAAACCTATGCCACATCTCGCTCATGCTGCACTGCAATCCATGAGAAGATAAGAATGCCATCTAAGAAGATGAAGACGCATTTGCCAATGAGATCACCAAAAACCCGAGACATCATTTTGTTGAACGTAGCTGGTGCGTTGGTGAGGCCAAAGGGCATCACCACAAATTCGTAGCGGCCACGCTCGGTCCCAAAGCTGTTTGTGGAATGTCGGCCTTGAAGATCTGAACTTGATCGTAGACACTCTTAAGATCTATCCTAGAAATTTTTTTTGCTCCATTGAGTCGTTCTAGGATGTACTCTATTCTGGGCATGGGGAATCTATTCTTCACTGTTAGCTTATTGAGCGCCTTGTAATCCACACATAAGCGTGTAGACTTATTCTTCTCCAGCTCGCTCTCCAATGCCTTAGAAATGTGGTAGGGGAACTTGCTTGGAGGTTCTGAACCAGGAACCAACTCTATGCGATGGTCCTCAGGTCTACTGGGTGGGAGGTTGTCTTGTAGCATGATGTTGCTGTATTGAGACAAAAGACCAGCCATCCGTTGCTCCCCTGCGGGTGCTATTTGAATTGCATTAGATTGAGAGCAGACATATAGCAACACACACTTTGCTCCTTGTTGGATGGCTCGTTGGGCCTAAATGTGGGAAATCAGTGGAATTCCAAGAATGCTTTGATCCCCGCGAATCATGAGAGGCTCAAGAAAACCTTCAACGATAGTGGAAGTGTCCTGCCTCCAATCAGGAATGGGTGCATACTGTCTAAACCACTGGATCCCGAGGCTCATGTAACACCCTAAAAGAGGGGAGACAATGAAACCCCACTAGAATGTGGCCCGGTGAACTTGAAACTCAAATTGCTGAGCTTTATGAGTGATGTGTGTATGTAGACTAGGGGTAAACCCGTCCACATCTAGATGATAAGGAACCAAGGTACAGCTCATCTTGGTGGCCAATTATGGAGAGGTGGCATCGTCAGAACTACCCATGTCAAAGAGGACAATGAACTGCTGTCCCTTTGCAGTGCCGTAGCACTGATGAGAGCCTTTGTCTTTCCCTCAGTCTCACCCTCTTGCTTATCATCAAATACCATCGGTGGCATTGAATTCAAAGAGGGTAAAAGCTGAATGGCATTTGAGGCTGATGGCGGAGGTGTGGATGAGGATGCTACGGTTGCTACTGTGGAAGTGGATGCTTTAGCAAACTTTTCAGCCTGAACTTAGTGCAATCTTTCTTCCCGTGTCCCACAGTGTGACAGAAGAAACAACGGTTCTCTGTCCTATACCGTGTCTGTTCATCTGGCTAGAGATAACCTCCAGTGACGCCCTCCTTAGCTTTTTCCTTAGGAGTCTTCTTGGGCGTAGAATCTTTTTTGTTGCCCGATTAACTCGGAGAATTTTTCTTTTGGTCTTTGCTGTTATGAGCCTCCTTATCTTGGGTAGATGACTGTTGTTGGGCCTTTGGGGAAGACTGTACCTGCTTGGCTTACCTTTGTTCATCATTAGCTCTTGATTCTGAGCGAGGGTCAATGCCCGTGCATAAGTCTGAGGCTCAAAATTCCTCACTCGGTACCTAATGGTAGTGTCTAAACCTCGAATGAATAGCTTGAGCTTATCTTCTTCCGATATGCCCAATTGCTTGGCCATTGTAATGACCTTGTTGGGATAGGTCAAAACAGGTGAACCACCCTGAGTGAGTTTGTAAAACTCATCCTCAAGATTGGTCATGTATTGTGGTGGAAGAAAACGGGCTTTGAGGTTAGCCATGAAGGTGTTTCAATGAAAACGGAATTGGCCTATGATAGGGTTTGTGTGAAGTTGTGACCAATGTTGCCACCAAGTAACAGCTTCCCCAGTGAGTTGGGGTGTTGCTACATGGACTTTGTCTTGTGGATCTATAATTTCAGCTAAAGGAAAATGTGCTTCAAATTGATGAATAAATTGAGTAACTGCAGCATGTGCCATGATCACAGTTACCATCATACTTACTAAAATTTGGAGAGGTTGTATGACGGTGGTGGTAGGGGCGGTGGAGGACGAGGAGTTCGGAACCTGCCGAGGGAGGGCCACTAGAATCTGTGCCATCGTTTACCGATGTTGGATTTGCACAGCCTCCCAGTCAAGTCTTTGTTGGAACTCTCGGTCAGCTTTCTCTCTGCGGTGCTGGTCTTCCTCATATTTGCGTGTGGCTTCCTTATCCCTTTGTTTCTCCGCAGGTCTCAATTCTCTCTTCTTTTGCTTTTCTTTTTGCTTCTTTATCTTTTCTTCTTTGTTCTTCATGTCGATCTTCGTCTTTTCTTCTTTGTTCCTCCGTATGGAGGAGGACCTGTGCCAAATCTGAGATGCCTTTTTTGGGCTTCTCTTTTTCGGCGGCAAGCTGCATCTTCAGAGAATTTATTTGCTCCGTCATTATTCTCAGGAGCTCTTCTGTGCTTGGTGGAAGCGTTTTTTCTGTTTGGAAGCTTTGTGCCTCCATCTCTTCTTGTTGGCTTTCTTCATGATGTGATGTCTCTCCCGACATGGTGGAGGCCTAGGTGTTTTTTTTTTGGACCGCAGTTCCGGATGCTCTCACTTCTTTAGGTAGCCGAGTTGGGTTACCAGCCTGATGCTTTGATACAAATGTTACAGCACTAACGGTGATCGCGATAACACACAACAGGGCCTTCTTTATACCTTTATGCGGTGAGAATCTTTAGCATCCAATTGAGAGAGTAGAGAGAGAGAAGAGAATGAGAATGTAGAAGATGACACAGTATTGGGTTCCAAATACCCATTGAAGGCCCCCTCGCCCCCCCCCCCCCCCCCCCCCCCCCCCCTGCAAAAGCAGGAGTATTTGCTTATATTATTCTTTGGAGAATGCTGTACAATGCTTGAGTAACAAGCGATATGAATGTCCAACGCAAGGACGAGGAAGACCGTACGTCGGCTGAGTATCCACATAATCCGAGGCTCTGCTGAAGACTCTTTTGGCCACTGGTGCAAGTCCAGATAGCTGTAGGACTGCACATATACTGGCTGAATGTGGAGAGGAGCTTCCTTGATGCCTAGAGAGTATGGATGCTGTCCTGCTTTTGCACTTTCTGCTGAATACCTGAATATGTGAATTAGGATTGAGGTGCATGCTTTTATATTGCCTCCTACTTCTGGTTGTCTTCGAGAGAGGACTGTCGGCCTGTTGTAAAATCCCACGACTGAATTTAATGCCAGTCGGCTGCTGCAAAATACACACGACTGCATAAAATGCTAGTTGGCTGCTGCAAAAGTCCTGTCAGCTGTGAAGACTGCTGGTCGGGCTGTATGTCTGGTCGGGGCTGCTGGCCAACTGGTCACATAAGCCACCAAAGGGGCTGGCTGACTGCTTGGCAAGGGGTTGGGTACCCTTTGCAAGGCTAGCCCATGTTGGGCTGGCCCCTTCTATGTGCAATGATCCTAAACATGCCTACACATTCATCTAAGGCTATGGTAGACATCTATATGCTTCTTCATGATGCATTATCCAAGTGGGTTAAGAGGACCGACAATGACTGACCTCTAAGGCTCAGAGACTGACCTACGTAGCTCGTGCTTGACTGTCCCTGGATTGAGGGCTCACAAAGGGGTCAAGTTGTACGACAAATACTCCTAAAAAAGGTGCTACTTGTGTGCAAATGCTGCACTGATGATCATGCCAGTGTGTCACTGTGTACCCCAATGTAGGGTGCACGAGACAAGCGGCCAGCTGGAGGAGAAGAGCATCCTCCCCTTTTATGCATCTGGACTCTCGTTTCACATTTGAGGACAAGTTTGTATGTAGCCACTTTGGCGGTTTTCTTGGTAACTAATAAAAGGATCTTTTTATTTTTTGGGAAAAAAAAACCACTTACCCGAGCCTTCCCGAGCTCCATGTACAAGAAGAGGTGCGAATTCTGCTCCTCGCTGTTTTGTTCCACGCAGAATGTAAAGAAGGATCTCCGTTTGATGGTTTGATAGGTAAGATATGCTCTATTACATAGGCTGCCTCTAGCTTTTGTTAAAAGAAAAGCGTTTACTGCTTTTTTCTTTAAAAAACTGGGTGCCCCCTTCTAGAACACATATAAGTGGCCAAAGTTGTTTTATCTAGAAGGTTTCCTAAAAAAAACAGCATGCTTTCTGTTTTTTTTTTTTTGGGGTGAAAAAACTCTAAAAAATAACGGCTGCTCACTTTCTGTCATCTTGGTGGCCTGTTTTCTGCCCGTGCACAGCAGTTGCTGCTATCTTTACTGGCATGCGTGCACGCACATGGTACGCTGTCCTGTGAAGGAGCTAAAGAAGCTCAGCTGAAACAGTTAGGGTTTCATGTGGGAGACACACACAGAGAAGAAGGGAGGGAGAGAGAGAGAGAGAGAGAGAGACATGTGGGGATAAGTCAACTCACAAAGTATGAGTGTGTGACTCCCCTATCACACATGTATATTTGCTCTAGTACACATAGTGCACTTAGTACTTTAAAAGTACTAAGTGTACTATGTACTATAAAACTTATGGGCTTGTTCACACTATAAGGGTGGGCATAATGCCTTTACCCCAACAACCTCCCACTTAAAGGCAATGTGCCCTTAAGTGAAGGAAAAGAAAAAAATCAGCGTGTACATGATAATATACAAGGCCATATCAAGGCTGAAACTGGCCTCATCCAATGCCCTTCAAGTGTCTGCAATGAGCAAACCGCTCTTGAGGCAAACTCTTTGTCAATAGATCAGCCGGGTTGTCATCCGTATGAATCTTGACAAGCTGAATCAGCTTGTTCTCTATCACCTCTCTGATGAAGTGATACTTCACCATAGTTGTTTCTCGTACGCGTACGAACCTATTCGTACGTATGAGTCGTACGGTACGATACCGTACGAATTCGTACGATATCGTACGGTACGAGTTAGTTTTTTTCCCCCCCCCCCCCAAATTTTTTTTTTTCCTTGAATTTTTTTTTTCCAAATGCTAAAAAAAATAGAAACCCTGCTTAACGAAGATCCCAAATGCTCGCAATACTTCGTAACTTCCGTGTCCACTCAGTATTCCATATGGGGTTGTGGAGAGACCTAAAAAATCTGGCGAGGTAGACTGGTAGTGTACACTTGATTGGTAGAATGAGAGAATCTTGCTACATCACTTGGGGATCCCTGGTATAGGTAGGCTAGACAATTAGATTCTCAAGTTATGCACAAGAGAGAACATTTGGACATGGCCATTTTGATCTAGAGAGGAGTCCCTAAACTTATCACCCTAGATGCACTCATATTTGTGCAAGGACGGTCCCTTAGTCATAAACGCTACACTGGGAGACCTTTGGTATTGCATTACCCATCCAGGTTCTTTTTTGGAGACAATCGGAAGATCCAACCGGGAGAGACACATATCCATGTACTGGTTTCTCAAGCACTGTAGACTCCTCCCCTCCCAACCTTCCCTTACATTCAAGCTTGAAGCTCCATAGCTTGTAAGTGTAAAAAATAAAAACCGTATTTTATCGTACCGTATCCCAAAATTTCATATCGTACCGAATATTCCCGTACGGCATCGTATCGTATGGTATCGTATTTTCATACTGTGACAACTATGTACTTCACATCCACATGCTTCGTCTTTGCATGAAAGACAGGGTTCTTTGCCAACTGGATGGCACTCTGACTGTCACAATGCAACAATGGAATATCCCTTGTATAACCCAAATCAACCACTAACCGAGATAGCCATAATGCCTCCTTGCAAGCCTCTGTGGCTGCAATATACTCGGCCTCTGTAGTAGATAAGGCAGTGCACTTCTGCATCCTGGATATCCATGACACAGCACCTCCTGTGAATGTAAACACATAACCGGTAGTAGACTTCCGGTTATCTGGATGACCGGCATAATCCGAATCCGTGTAACCATGCACTAATGCATCCTGTTTGCCAAAGCAGATGCACATATCCTGTTATCTCATGACACCTTTCACTGCTTCCCAATGCTTTGCCACAAGCTGAAGCATACGGAATCTTGGCCATATCAGCCTTGTCACTATCCGACTGTGGGCTGTCCATAGCACTGAGTTTCACATATGGAGGCAAAGGAGTACTAGTCTTCTTCCCCCCCCTCCATATTGAACCTCTGCAAAACTTTGCCAATGTATTCCTTCTGAGACAAATACAACACATGCTGATTTCTGTCCCGAAGTATCCGCATATCCAAAATGTGATTTGCATCACCCAAATCCTTCATATCAAAGGTTTGATGCAGCCTCTTCTTCAAGGCATCCATCTCTTTACGAGATCTCCCGGCAATCAACATATCATCAACATACAAGATGAGGATCAATAGACTGCCATCCAAAGCTTTCTTGGTGTATAAGCAGTGATCTATGTCACTCCTCCTGAAATCCTGGGATTTCATGAATGTATCAAATTTATGATACCATTCCCTTGGTGCCTGTTTGAGCCCATAAAGACTCTTTTTCAGCTTGCATACAAGCTTTTCCTTTCCATTCACTGCATAACCCTCTGGCTGTTGCATATATATCTCCTCATGGAGATCACCGTGAAGAAAAGCAGTCTTCACATCCATCTGAATCAAATCCAGATCATCATGAGCAACCAAAGCTAATTCAGCTCTAAGTGTGGTCATTTTGACCACTGGAGAGAAGATCTCATCAAAGTCCACACCTGTAACGCGCGGAAGCTCTGGGTAGTCTTCTTTCAGCCCTAAACACTCTTGAAGACCTTCTGATGCGAAAACGCACCATGATGCAAAAACGCAAGTAGAGAGAGAGTAGAGAGAGAGAGTGAGAAGTGCTGGAATTTCAGTATATACTATGTACAAAAAAGGTACAGATCTTTGCAGCCATGGGCTGCCTTCATAAAAAGGTTCCTAACCCTAAATTCTGTCCCCTATGGGACCTCTAAGTGACCCACACCCCTAGTGGGTGGAATGAGTAATGCTATGAGCAAGGGGGCCCCTTTTATATGTGTCTTGGACAATGTGGGAACTGCTGGAAACTGGCCGACTGCTGGTCGGCCAGTTCTAAAAGCATTAAATGCTTATTAAATCAGCCGACTTCATGCGCCTTCTTCCTGGTTCAGCCGACAGCTTCTGTCCTCAGCCGACTGCTCCCTGGTGCTTCTCCAAGTCCAACCTGTCCACTACTGCATCTTGTGCTCCACAGTCTGACTCTATCCGGTTCCTAGTCTTTTATCTGTCTGCCTCTTCTGGATCTAGCCTTGAGAAGGTCCATGGCATTGCTGATGCACATGACATCCCCCTCTGCTAAACTTGATGACGGGAATCCAACCTGCTCTTGGATGACTGTCATCATCCCAATCCTGTCCCGAAGTCCCTCTGTCATCATCCATCCCTGGCAAACCTTTTTCTCTGAAACTCCGTTCTGTTCTCCAAACCACTCTGTCTCTGATGAAGATCTATGCATCTGGTCTTCCTCTAGTCCACAATCCATTCCTGCCCTGACTCTGAACACCGTCTTGGTCTTCGTTCCTGGAACTGAGTCTGGCACTCTCACATCACCCTTGGAGGATCAACCTCCCTTGGGACCGTTCCCTTAGAACCCATCTGGCTCACGGAACTGCCATCCCCATCTGGCACTGTGGAACACCACCAACAAACCTCCTGGGAGTTCTTCCCGATCTGTGTTCCCGCCTTGGGCTTCGAATCCGTGTACTTTCCTGTACCTTGGACCTGTACACCATCATCTGGGACTGAATCAGTGTTTAGCTTGGCTGAGCCTGATGCTCTGATACCAATGTAACGCGCGGAAGCTCTGGGTAGTCTTCTTTCAGCCCTAAACACTCTTGAAGACCTTCTGATGCGAAAACGCACCATGATGCAAAAACGCAAGTAGAGAGAGAGTAGAGAGAGAGAGTGAGAAGTGCTGGAATTTCAGTATATACTATGTACAAAAAAGGTACAGATCTTTGCAGCCATGGGCTGCCTTCATAAAAAGGTTCCTAACCCTAAATTCTGTCCCCTATGGGACCTCTAAGTGACCCACACCCCTAGTGGGTGGAATGAGTAATGCTATGAGCAAGGGGGCCCCTTTTATATGTGTCTTGGACAATGTGGGAACTGCTGGAAACTGGCCGACTGCTGGTCGGCCAGTTCTAAAAGCATTAAATGCTTATTAAATCAGCCGACTTCATGCGCCTTCTTCCTGGTTCAGCCGACAGCTTCTGTCCTCAGCCGACTGCTCCCTGGTGCTTCTCCAAGTCCAACCTGTCCACTACTGCATCTTGTGCTCCACAGTCTGACTCTATCCGGTTCCTAGTCTTTTATCTGTCTGCCTCTTCTGGATCTAGCCTTGAGAAGGTCCATGGCATTGCTGATGCACATGACAACACCATATTCCTGCTTGAAGCCCTTAGCCACTAACCTGGCTTTGTATCTTGGCTTTGCATCAGGTGCAACTTTGAGCCTGTAAACCCACTTGCATGGCAAAACCATCTTGCCTGTAGGCAAATGCACCAACTTCCATGTTCCATTTTTGTGCAGAGAATCCATCTCTGACTTCATAGCACGCTCCCAAAGAGCCTTGTCTGCCCTCTGTAAAGCCTCCTTATAACAAGAGGGCTCCCTACAGTCAGTGAGCATCAAGTAGTCAACCCCTGGAACAAACCTGTCAGGGGGTCTGGAGGGTCTTGTGGACCTCCGTACCCAATGATCATCATTTGCAGGTTGCTGTCCAGCCTGCATATCACCTATTGGTGGCTCCTGTTCCATGCCATAAGGTTGAAAGATCATGCCCGGTATCTCCTCTAACTGTGGGATATCCATAGGGATATCTTCTGCCATCTCTGGCTGTCCATTTGGACCATTTTCAGCACCATTTAAGGGCTGGTTTTGTTGCTGTAATGGCTGATTTACAGCCCTTGGTTGTTGTCCATGATGTCCATCATCATCAAAGATGACTCTGCCAGGCTCCTGTTGCCTTGCAGGCTCCTTATACATGCATGTTTCATCAAAAAAGATATCATTGCTGCGTATAATCTTTCTATTCAATGGATCCCAAAGTCTATATCCCATTTCACCTCTGTCACCATATCCTAGGAATATGCATTTGTGAGACTTAGGATCAAGTTTGGTGCGTATTTCCCTGCGTATGTGCACGTACGCAACGCAACCAAACACTCTCAAGTGCTTGTAGGACGGAGGCTTCCCTGTCCATACTTCCTATGGCACTTTCCCACCAAGCCTCGTGTTAGGCGACCTGTTTATAAGATGAACGGCTGTCATAACAGCTTCAGCCCAAAAACCATGAGGTAACGCAGCATGTGACAACATAGAACGGACCTTCTCCTGAATGGTCCTGTTCATCCTCTCTGCTGTCCCGTTTTGTGGAGGATCATAAGGAGCAGAGAGCTCCCTCTTGATGCCTTTAGCATCACAAAAGTCCTGAAACTGTTTAGACATATACTCTCCACCATTGTCAGAACGCAAAGCCTTCAGTGTTTTGCCGGTTTGATTCTCAACATGAGCAACAAACTTCTCAAACACTGAGAATGTATCACTCTTCAAACGAAGAGGATAAACCCACACCTTGCGTGTGGCATCATCAATAAAAGACAAAATATTTTTCCGCTCCCAAAGAAAGCTGAGGCATCTCACATACATTTGTATGCACAAGCTCTAATTGAGCATCTTTCTATCCAAGAGCTTTCTTGTGGGGGCACTGGAGTTGCCTGCCATATATACAATGCTCACAAAACTGAAAACTTGAGAACTTTAGAGAAGGCAAGTAACCAAAACGAGACAATTGCTCCATTCCTTTGACCCTCATGTGTCCCAACCGGCTATGCCACATAGAGATTTCCGGCAGCTCGGTTGCATTTACATTAGCATGGTGACAAACACCAGCATGCATGAAGTAAAGAGTGTCCACCTTAGAGCCTCTGGCAACAACCAGTGAGCCCTTACTAATCTTCCACTTTCCACTACCAAATGTGGTAACATAACCAGCATCATCAAGCTGTCCAGTAGAAAACAGGTTTTTCTTGATCTCAGGCACATGCCTGACATCATGGAGCATAAGCTGTGAGCCATCTGAAAACACAAGCCTCACATCACCTCTGCCAAGAATCTGGCATGCATGGTTGTCACCCAAATAAACTACTCCTTCATTGCCAGCAGTATACCTGACAAACAAGTCTCTGCAACCTGTGACATGAAAGGAGGCACCTGAATCAATGATCCACGAGTGCATACCATGACCATCTCCTGCATGGAGTGAATGGGCATCAAGTGAAGACATGAATAGGACTTCATCCACACTTTGTCTTTGTCTTTTCCTTTGCCCTTTTCCTTTTGATCATTCTTCCATTTGTAGCATTGCTTTTTGAAATGTCCCTTCTTGCCACAATAATGGCATTCCAAGTCCTTTTTGGAGCGGGACTTGCTCCTTCCCCGTTCTTGGCTTTTACCCCTTTGCTGGGATCTCCCACGTGCATTCATTGCATTGGACTTTCCAACAGAGTTGTTCTTCCTGTTCATCTCCTCTTGAAGGAGAGCACCCTCCATATCTGCATATGACAGCATAGCATTTGAATTGCTAGTGGCTGTCCTGAATGTGTCCCAACTCTCTGGCAAAGTGCATAAGAGAAAGCTGGCTTTGAACTCATCGTCCATTGCCAACTTTTGATTGATGACCTGGCTGACAACACCATTAAACTCATTTAGATGGGCTGTCATAGACGCCCCTTTCTTCATTTGAAGACCTATGAGTTTCTTCAACCAATACACTTTGCTTGAGGCACTTTGCTGGGCATACAAGTCCTGCAATCTTTGCCACATTCCCCAAGCTGTCTTCTCTTCACGTATGCTGAAAAGTAAAGAGTCTGACATAGACAACATGATGGTGGATCTTGCCAGCTCATCCATATCTTCCCATTCTTCAGCAGTAAGAGAAGCGGGCATTACACCCCTTTCTTTGATGGGCTTGTGCTGCTTCTTCTGGAGCAACACATTATAGCACTGGGTTTGCCAAATGTCATAATTATGTGAGCCTTCAAGCTTCTTGATGTGAAGCAATGAAGAGCTCTCACCTGTGGTTGCCATAGCAATATGCAACCTTTGACACAGTCAATGCCTGACTCCCTGCAAGATGTGCAAACACTGCACCAAAGCACACAAAGTGGTCACAGTTGTTCTCCCAAAGTTTATCTCCCACTGCGGAAGCACGAATGCAACTCTCCTCCCACTGAATGTGATAAAATCACCAAAATCTGGTTGCTGCAGATTTATGACAGCACCTTAGATGTGCTCTGTTCCCCTTCCAAAATACTGTACAACAGTACTAAGTGCTCACCAAAAATGTACCAAATCTGTACCGGCAAGTACAGCAGCTGAAAATGAGCCTTTTCCTCACTCAAATCAATGTACAGCCATGCCAAAACTTGTACAAAGTTGCACCAAATCTGTACCAACAAGTACAGTAGCAATAAATGCTCTCCTGGCTGTCCAAATGAGTGAAAATCAGACCTTGACAGTCCCCACCACTGCATACAACAGTCCCGGACAGAAATTGGGCAAAAGCCCCTTGACTGCAAGTGGATTTCTGACGGTTCAAGGCATAAAAGTCTTCCCTGCTGCTTTGCCAAGCTCAACAAGCACAGAATCTTGAAGGGCCCCTTGATTCAAGATCAATTTCTGATCATGAATGGTACATTAATGCACATGAAAGGCATCCATAGTCTTCACAATGCTTCCCCTGGCCACATATGCTTCCCCTGGCCACATATACATCCAATACATAAAAGCCCCTTGATTTACTGGCACATTGAGTGCTTGACAGGCATCAACACATCGCCCAAAGCATCAAATGCCAGTGCCTGCATGCAAATCAACCCAATTGGCACAAAAGCCCTTTGATTTGCACTCCAATTTCCTGCAATTTAGCCCTGAATGTGAGATTGCTCACATCATACAGCATGTATGAATGCCCAATGGCACAATTACATCAAAAGCCCCAAATGTTAACACCCAATTTCCTGCTAATTGACCCGGAATGTGACCAATGTCACCCAATGTTGCCAATTGTGCTCAAATCTGGGCCATTAGGACCTGTACCTGCTCAATTGATGATAATGGACATGCAAATCCCAAAATTGAAGCAAATACCTCTGAAATTTCTGATTTCTGTTGTAGAAAAGGGGGGGGGGGCGTCGTATTTGCTGACTTGTGTGCTGATGCTGCCGTTGCTGTGCAGGTACGGATGTTGTATTCGTGCAGGTGGGCGGTAGCGGAGGAGCTCTGAAAACTGCTATGTACTGTTGTCTGAAAACTGCTATAAGATTGCAGGTACAGTATCTGGATCAAGCCTCTGGCTGTTGGCAGTTGGAACACGTGCAAGGCGAGCAGGTGTCGAGTGGTGTGGCTACAGGTCGCCAGCTGCAGGAAATCGACGTTGGGCACAGGTGCGCCGTCATGGACAGTCTGAAACAGCAGTATCGTGGCGCAGTTTTAGCAGTCGAGTTAGCTGCTGCCAACAGAGTGGCCTGTGCGGTGAACAGCTGTGTGTGTCGCGGGCACTGGAGACAGCCTTGGTGGAGCGCTGTCGTGTGCAGGCGTTGGGGCATAGTCACAGGGGACGGAGGGGACGGAAGCTTGGAACGCCGGGACGGCGAAACGGGACGGCGCAGGGACGGGGACGGCAGGGGACGGACGGACGTCCCCCTGGAGGCGTCCCTCACAAGGGACGGTGAAGGGGACGGCAATAGGAACGGGGACGGTTGTGGGGGACGGCCCTGTGGGGGGACGGCAGGGAGCCATCTGTGGTTTATTTTGTCTGTTTCTAGCCGTTTTGCGGGGCCGTTTCTAGCCGTTTGGGGTAGCCTTGAGCCTTTGAGGCTTGGGCCTTGGGCCTTGCCTCTCTCTTGCCTTGAGGTTTGGCCTTTAGGCTTGAGCCTTGGGGCCTTGGGCCTTGGCCCTTGAGGCTTGGCCCTTGCCTCTCTCTCTCTCTCTCACTTGCCCTTGCCTCTCTCTTGCCTATCTAATATCTATATAAGAACAAGGCTACAAGGCTACAAGCATGGAGTTTAGGCTTTAGCGTAAACGGCCCTTCGGGCCGGGGGGGAGTCAATGACTCCCCCCCGGACCCCCTGCAGAGAGGGGCTCACGCCCCCCTCCGCACCTTCCCCCAAGTAGGCTGGTGTGAAACTGCGCGCCGCAACGGACCCAAAATTTACAGCCCATATGCAGTAGGTGTATAATAACTCACCACATATGCATGTAGCCTGGTTGGCAGTGTGCCAACCTTCTCCAGAATCTTCTCATGCTATCTGGCCACAATCGGCCACCATCCGGTGTTAATACGACTCAAAAGCTTACCATTTTATGTAAATTTGTGCTCATTTTGATGTACTTCCAAAGTAGAATAAGGGAAGAGTAGAAAAACTTTAAAAAAAGTTTTTTTTGAGTGCCGTTCCCTCCCCCGTCCCCGTTCCCTACTTATGGCCGTCCCCCGTCCCGTCCCCGTCCCCGTCCCCCGTTACCGTCCCCCGTTCCTTGTGACTATGCGTTGGGGTCAGCCGAGAGAAGGCTGTTGGAAGAGAATGACTCAAACACAAGAGCTTGCAGCCAAGGAAGTGCAGAGGAGATAGAGAAGAGTGAGAGAGAGAGAGAGAGAACTCACACAATGCTCAAGAATATCTTGATTGTCTTGATGAGGCTCAAGGGAGACCTCGTATTTATAGTGATACAAGGGTATGGGAGGAGATAGAGAAGAGAGAGAGAGAGAGAGAGAACTCACACAATGCTCAAGAATATCTTGATTGTCTTGATGAGGCTCAAGGGAGACCTCGTATTTATAGTGATACAAGGGTATGGGCGGGCGTCCAACTTATGGGACGCCCGGCGGACCAAATACAAAGAATGCCGTTACAAGGCCCAAATGGGGGCCAAATGTACAAGTAAATATATGGCCGCGAAGCTCTCGAAAAGAGCTACGCGATGATCAAGGTCAGGAGGCGAAACTGGGACTTTATACCCAACAACCTCCCACTTAAAGGGCCAGTGAAGCTCCTCTAAGCTATGTAACTCCCACCCGCTGTAGACACATATCAAGCTGTGCTTTTGGCAAACTTTTGGTGAGAGCATCTGCAGGGTTCTCATGAGTGCCAATCTTGACCAAACTGACCAAACCATCATCTAGCACCTGTCTGATGAAGTGGTACCGTACATCAATGTGTTTGGTACGAGCATGAAACATGGCATTCTTAGCCAGGTATATGGCACTCTGGCTATCACAACCAAGGACCGGAGCCCTCTCTGGCAATCCAAACTCTGTGACAAGGCGTGCTAACCAAATGGCCTCCTTAGAAGCCTCTGTGACGGAGATGTACTCGGCCTCAGTAGTAGAAAGTGCTACTATCCTCTGGAGTCTAGAGCACCAAGAAACAGCACCACCTGCAAGAGTATAGATGTACCCACTAGTAGACTTGCGGGTATCAGAATCACCTGCCATGTCTGAATCACAATAACCCTGCACCTCAAGTGGACCTTTACCATACATAAGGCATTTCTTCTGTGTCCCCTTCAAGTACCTCAAAATAGACTTTATAGCATCCCAATGTGCTTTGCCCGGGTTGGACATAAAACGACTGACTACTCCCACTGAATGAGCAATGTCTGGCCGTGTAGCAACCATAGCATACATAAGAGATCCACAAGCAGAAGCATAAGGGATCCCACGCATAGTACTGGCTGCATCATCATCTTTTGGGCAATCATCCTTGGATAGTTTAACATAGGGCTGCAATGGAGCACCCAAAGGCTTAGAATCAGCCATGTTAAATCTATCAAGGACTTTCTGGATATACTTCTCTTGCGAGAGGAAAAGCAACTTCTGTGCTCTGTCCCGTCTAATCCGAAGACCCAAAATATGTTCAGCTGAACCCAAGTCCTTCATAGCAAAAGCTGACTTCAGCTGGTCCTTAAGAGCTTCCAAAACGCTCTTATTCTTCCCGGCAAGAAGCATGTCATCAACATACAGCACAAGTATCACTAGGCTGCCATCTGCATCAGTTTTAGTATACAAGCAATGATCTGCATGGCTACGATTAAACTTCTGGTTAAGCATGAAAGCATCAAACTTTTTGTACCACTGCCTCGGGGCTTGTTTCAGCCCATAGAGACTACGCTTCAGCTTACAAACCAGACGTTCTTTGCCAGGAATGACAAAGCCTTCAGGCTGCTTCATATACAGCTCTTCATCTAAATCACCATGTAAGAAAGCTGTCTTTACATCCATTTGATACAGTTCTAAATCCAAAACAGCAGTGAGAGCAAACAAAACACGAAGGGTGGTCATTTTGACCACAGGGGAGAAGACCTCCTGAAAATCAATCCCTTCCTTCTGAGCATAGCCCTTAGCAACAAGGCGGGCTTTATACTTAGGCTGGCCGTCAACTGTCTTGACTTTGTACACCCATTTGTTAGGAATAGCCTTCCTTCCTTTGGGCAACTCAACCAAGTCCCAAGTGTCATTTGCATGTAGAGACTTAATCTCCTCCTGCATAGCATGCTCCCACTTGTTTCGGAGTTCACAAGACTTAGCCTCTTTGAAAGTAAGAGGCTCACCCTCATCTATAAGCAAAACATGTTGCAAAGAGGGATCAAAACGCTGAGGTTCCCTCCGAAAACGAGTAGACCTCCGTACCCAATGATCATTGGCTGGTTGGGGGTCAATATCGGGAGGAATCATAATTTCAGCATCAAAAGGCTGCGGGTTTTCACGAACAACCTGATTTTCAGCATATAGGGGTTGCTGCCCTACACCTCCAGGAGCATGAAGCGGCTGTCCAACCTCTTCTGGCTCAAATATCACGGACTCATTATGTTCAGCCCTTTGTGAAGCATCCTGGGGCTCATTTTCAGCATCAATGGGTGGCTGCCCGTGCTGAAATTTGACCTTTTTCTGATCACCATGAGAGGCACAAACATTACGGAGCAGCTTTGCCTCATAAAATACAACATCCCGGCTGCGAACCACTTTGTTGGTTGATGGCAACCACACACGGTAGCCCATCTCACCTTCATCACCGTAGCCAACGAAGGTGCCCTTCTCGGACTTAGCATCAAGCTTGTTCCGGTCTTCCTTGCGGATATGCACATATGCATCACAACCAAAGATGCGTAAGTGGTCATATGAGGACGGTTTGCCAGACCAAACCTCCTCAGGGATTCCACCTTTCAAAGCTGTGTGTGGAGATCGATTGCAAACATGAACTGCAGTTTTCAAGGCTTCTCCCCAAAAATCCTGAGAGAGATTAGCTGTGGACAGCATGCATCGAATTCTTTCACACAGTGTACGATTATACCTTTCAGCCACACCATTTGAAGAGGGGCTATAAGGGGGTGTAAGTTCCCTCTTAATGCCATTATCATCACAAAATTTCTGAAATTTAGTACTAACAAACTCACCCCCATTGTCAGTGCGTAAGCATTTAATCTTCACTCCTGTTTGAGTATGAACAAATGCATAAAACTTTTGAAATGCAGCAAAAGCATCATCCTTAGATTTCAACAAAGTGATCCATACTTTTCGTGAGTGATCATCCACAAAAGACACAAAGTACTTTGAACCACCTTTAGATTTAATGGGCATGCTGCATATGTCAGAGTGGACCAAGTCCAACTTTTCAGCCTTGCGAGAGGCACGAGAGGAGTAAGAACTCCTATTCTGTTTCCCATACAAGCAATCATTACAAAAATCAAGCTTGCTTCCTTTTGCATCAAACTTGTTCAAGGAGGACAAAATGGAGAGACCCTTATGGCTCATGTGGCCAAGTCTCTTATGCCAAAGCTCCATGTGGGAGCGTACCTCTGCAAAAGCAATAAACTTACCAGACAAAGCCTGACCATGAAGGCTATATAATGTTCCTTTCTTGCATCCTTTTGAAATCAGCCTTGTGCCTTTGGTCAATTTCCATGTGCCATTTCCAAATATGGCCGTGTATCCCAAGGCATCAAGCTGGCCCACAGACAGGAGACTGGTTTTCAAACCAGGCACATACCTCACATTTGGCAGCACAAACTCACTACCATCCTGCAAAGTCAAATTCACGGTGCCCATACCTTCAATATTGCAAGCATGATCATTCCCCAAGAACACCTTTCCTCGGGAGCCTGCAGTGAAAGTTGCAAAACACTCCTTGATAGGAGTTACATGAAAAGAGGCACCCGTGTCATTAATCCAAGTCTGTGAAAGCACATCAGATTCATACATCAAGGCATGAATAACATCTGGTTCTGTGACATGCAAGTTATGAACATCAAGAGCATTAGCAGAAAAAACACATAGCACATCATCTGAGTCAGACAGTTCCTCTATGACAACACCAGAGGCCACATTGGCCTTGCTCTTGTCCTTTTCGAACTCTTCTGCTTTGCTGGAATTACTCTCTTTTTCCTTCTTTTTGTCATTTGAATGACTGGATTTCTTCTTCCGGTCTTGCTCCATCTTGTAAAACTTGCAATCTGGCTTCTTGTGGCCTTTACGACCACACTGGTAGCATGTAACATCAGATTGCTGGCCCTTGCTCTTGCTTCTACCCTTTGAATTGGTAGTAGTATTTCCCCGCTTGGTCGTCCTCCCTCGTGAGACATTTGCAGAACCGCTAGTCTCTGAGGTCTTCCTCCGGATATCTTCATTGAGAATAGCACCCCTGACTCCATCAAAAGTTAGGTTGGGATTTGTCCCAAGTGACACCACAAGTGTTTCCCAAGAGTCAGGCAAAGTAGTGAGCAAAAAGATAGCTTTCAACTTATCATCAAAAGCAGGCAATCCAGAATCCTGCATCTGATTAAGCACCCCTGTGAAAGTAGTAATATGCTCTACTGCATTCTTAGAATCATCAAGTTGCATATTCATGAGTTTCCTGATGAGATGTACCTGGTTCACTGGCGTGGTGATCTCATAGGTGCTTCTCAGCTTCTCCCAGACGGCATAGGCTGTTGTCAGCCCTTTGAGGTCTACAAGAACCTCATCAGCAATAGCCATCTGGAGATAGGCAACGGCCTTTCTGTTCAGGATTCCCCATTCATCATCTGTCATAGCAGCGGGTTTGAACTGCTCAAGTGCAGTATCACATTCCCGCAGATAGAGGATATTCTGAATCCTCACCTTCCAAAGATCAAACCCAGTGCCTGCAAACTTCTTAATCTCTAGTAGACCCTTAAGATCACTTGTAGACGCCATGACTTATCAAACTGACACTTCAGAAAGTAAGCAATAGCAAGATGTTATGTACCAGATATGGGTTGAATGTAGGATGCTCGTAGATTGATGAAACAACTTCAAGTGAAGGAGACGGCGGAAGAGTATCACCGAATGTCGATGTAAACCCGAGGGGCAGTATGTTGCTGTCTTTTGGGGGTTGCTCGTAGATCTTGGCTGCTGGAGGCAACGTCGGCTGCTGCTAGTGGCCGTGGGGCTGCTGGCTGCAGCCCGGACTGCTTGCTGGTGGCCTTGGGGCTGCTGGCTGCAGCGTTGGCTGCTGCTGGTGGTCGTGGGGCTGCTGGCTGCAGCCCTAGCTGCTGCTGGTGGTCGTGGGGCTGCTGGCAGCAGCGTTGGCTGCTGCTGATGGCAGCCGTACAGAAGGCAGAGAACAAGGCAGCAAACGCTGCTGATTGCAGCAGCGCAGCAGCAGAAACGCAGCAAAGGGGGCAGCAAGGGAGAGGAAAACGCAGCAGAAGGGCAGCAGGGGTGGAGCAGAAAACGCAGGAGAGGGAAGAGCAAGAAAAACAGCAAAACAGTCTCCTGCGTTAAAAAAAAAGAGAGCAGCACTCTAAAAAAAAAAACGCACCATCTTGATGATAGAAGGGAGGTGTTTGACGCGAAAAACGCAGACGATCCCGTAGTCAAGTGGTGGAAGACACCTCTAACTCCATAGCTTCTGCATACAGCTTCCCTCCATAGCTCTGATACCAGTTGTTGGAAGAGAATGACTCAAACACAAGAGCTTGCAGCCAAGGAAGTGCAGAGGAGATAGAGAAGAGTGAGAGAGAGAGAGAGAACTCACACAATGCTCAAGAATATCTTGATTGTCTTGATGAGGCTCAAGGGAGACCTCGTATTTATAGTGATACAAGGGTATGGGCGGGCGCCCAACTTATGGGGCGCCCGGCGGACCAAATACAAAGAATGCCGTTACAAGGCCCAAATGGGGGCCAAATGTACAAGTAAATATATGGCCGCGAAGCTCTCGAAAAGAGCTACGCGATGATCAAGGTCCGGAGGCGAAACTGGGACTTTATACCCAACAAAGGCGACTGGGCAGAGGCCATGAACTGTGTTGTAGCCTATACCGCAGCCGTCTGGTGTGACGAGGTATTTGACGTGGCTGTAGCGTCTGCAGTTGACAGCAGAGAGCAGTGGTGGACAGCTGTTGACCTGACAGGACTGCAGAGGTGATCAAGCTCTGATACCAGTTAAAGGAGCTAAAGAAGCTCAACTGAAACAGTTAGGGTTTCATGTGGGAGACACACACAGAGAAGAAGGGAGAGAGAGAGAGAGAGAGAGAGAGAGAGAGAGAGAGAGACATGTGGGGATAAGTCAACTCACAAAGTATGAGTGTGTGACTCCCCTATCACACATGTATATTTGCTCTAGTGCACATAGTGCACTTAGTACTTTAAAAGTACTAAGTGTACTATGTACTATAAAACTTATGGGCTTGTACACACTATAAGGGTGGGCATAATGCCTACCCCCAACACCCTGCCCTGACTTCATCTCTGGTCCTTCTCTCCCTTCATTGCTGCGCCAAACAGCCTCTGCTGTTATGCAGGAAGCTAGTTGCCTCTCATGCTTTTCTGCAACCTGCTGTCCACATGAGTGCGCATAGGCTGCAAACAGCCTCCCTGAGGCTGGCTCTGATACCATGTAGAAAAATGGGGGAGAGACAGAGATAAAACTGAAACTGAAACTGAAATGAGAGCATAACTAGAAAGAAACACAAACCATAGACATACCTTGAGATGAGTGTAGACAAGACACAAGATTGATACTTTCATTGATGTGACACCTATAATTTATAGGTGAGAAGTACAAGATTGAGTAGACTCACTTATGGGATAAATGTAGAGGTGCCACATGGCACTAGACTCAAGACACAAAGACTGAACTGAAACTTAGACTAGAGAAATAGTACACCTAGTGTGCACTTATTTCCAACACAGCGTGCCCTCTAAGATCCTGTAATAACTCTCGGCGGCGGGAAGGAGTCATGTGCCCGGAAGCACCACTGTCTAGAATCCAATCCCGAGTGTCCCTAGCGGTGAGTCCAACCGCCTCCCTGCTCGAAGAAGATGAAGCATCTGTGTCCATAATCTCCAATTGCACAAAAGCTGGAGTCTTCACGGTTACTGCTGAGGAATCTGCACCCTTCTTGGTGCTTCGCTTAGGACATTTCCTCCAATAGTGGCCTTTATCATCACAATTGTTACAGGTCCTCTTTGCCTTCAAGGCGTAACGATCCAAGTCGGGCTCCTTCTCAAAAGACTTCTCCTGTGAAGACTTTTCTTTGCCCTTACTGCGGCCTTTTGACGGCTGGCCAATCAAGGCCTTAGAACCTCCGTCCTGTGGAGGGTTCGTAAAACACTCTTCTTGGTCCAAGACCATTGGCACAAGCTCCTCCCATGTGATGGTGTTGAGCCTCCCATTGGTGATCAAAGAGGAGTAAAAAGTTGAATACTGAGAAGGTCAGATGAGACGGCAAAGTGATGGCCATGTCCTCTGAAGATATCTCCTTCCCAACCTGAAGAACCTCTTGCTGAAGAGCCTGCAGCTTGTTGATGTGCTCCCGCATCGTCGAAGACTTTGCAGGATCCATTGCCCGCATTTGCACTTCCAAGAAAATCCGCTTCATGGGTGATACCGTGTTATACAGAGAAGCCAAATGTTGCCAAATCCCTCTGGCCAGCGTCATATGTTTGATATGATTAATCACCTGTGATATGCAATTAAGGAAGATGAAAGAACGCACACGGGCATTGACACGATCCTACAACTGTGCTTGAGCCTCCGGTTCTTTCCGAGTAGAGGGTAAAAGCTCCCCGTCCTCCAACTCCGGCCGTGGAACACCAACCACAATGAAATCAGCCAAGTCATAAGACCTTAAGACAGACTCCATCATTACCTTCTAGATGCCGTAGTTGGTCCTGTCCAACTGTCGATCCACCGGGAATGTGGGGAGAGTAGGGATCTTCACGTGCTTCTCAGCCATCTCAAGGGTTCACAAGGTCTTGTGAAGGGAGCGTGGGTGGGGAAAAAAATGAAGAAGAGGCTGCAAATATGCAAGGTGGCTGTCCAACAGTGATGGCCACCTTCTACCCGATTTGCAAGTCCCAAACAGCCCAAGAAATCTCCAATCAGCACCACAAATCAGCAAACCCTCAAGCTCCCATTGTCTCCAAGCTTCAAGCCACCTAGGGCTCTGATACCATGTCGGAATGCACAGTGGAAAAATAAGACAACTGTTGTGGAGAACAAAGCGCAGAAGTGTATAGAGAGAGAAACCGTATAAACTTTGCTATATACACAAGATTCGGTACAAAAGAGTGTGGGGGGCAAGGGTGGTATTTATACCACCCTAGGTTGCTGGTCGGCCAGCCCAAAAACAGCTGACTGGGTGTCCATGACTGAGAAAATGACCAGTCGGCCAACACATGTGCAGTCGGCCAGGACAAGACACAGTCGGCCAAAAGAAAAAACACAGTCGGCCAGGACCAGATCAAGTCAGCTAGCACCAGATAGTCCCCACGACCAAAAACAGGGAGAAAAACCATGGAAAAATGGGGAAAAATCCTGGGCGGGCACACCCACAACAAAGGTCCTCACTGAGTAATATGTACAAACAGGGAGATGACTGCTAACATAACCCTGTTGGATTAGGCTTGCTAATATGAGGATTAGCTCTAGGTTCATAACATTAGTCGGCTATTTTATTAGCTACATATGAGGTCCTATGTTGAGGACTACGTGCGAATGTGTACTCAATGTATTCACTTTAGATACCTGAGAAAAACTGACAAAGTATCTTGATAGATTTTATGGTTGGCTAGCAGAGGCCATGATTCAATTTGGGACATTGTTGGCAGGTTGACTAAGATGCCCAACCGCCGGATATACGTACAATCTTATGTCAAGTGTGAGAAGTTGACTTAACTCTTTGTAGAGCAGTTTTACAAGCTCTTTGGGCCGCTTGAGGAGATTGTCAATGGTAGGGATCCCAAATTCAGTGCACATCTTTGTAAGGTAATGTTTTCCAAGCTGGAAATTAAGTATAGCACCTAGCTATGGGATGGCTATGTAAATCAGTTCAAGGCTCAATTATGGGGATTGATCATTCTCTATCCTAGACTGATGGCCTTGTAGAGACGACACTGTGTGATTACACCCTCACTATGTGTCGTGGTGGTATGGGATACCAGGGCTTTGTCTCTACATCTTGAGCTGGGGGGCGAGTGTGAGAATCAAAGTACCAAAATTGCACACAGTAATCACGAATAAATATTCAACTCCAATAAATAATAGATTCAAACATATTAAACATAGACATGGAAATAAACTTGGAAGATAAACCATAGACTTGAACACTGTGCGCAAAATAAACATCACCATCAATCAACAAGGATTGGGTTAAATCTCCCCCTCATGCGTGCTGGCTCCTTGCACCACATGAGTATTTAATCATGTATTCCCAAAAATAGCCCTTGAGCCAATCGTGAAGCTTTAGCCAAAAATAGGGCTCTTTTTACAGAAATAATCAATCCTTCTAGAGGGGCTCTATGGCTGGGTGGTGAGCTAGATGCCCGTTTCCGTTGGATTCCTCATTAACCTCAGGTGGTTCAGCTTGGCTCCGCCTAAACAAGGCTGATGTGGGCCTGAAAATAGTGAACACCACTCCCAAGAAAGTGCATGCTTCCACTATCTCTCCTCCAAGGCAAAGCCAGTTGATGGTAGCAAAAAACTTGAATCAGAGACTTCAGAGGCTTTGTCTCCTTGCAATTGAGTTTTGAGATGGTCTTGGATAGCAAAAAAGCTGGATTCAGAGGCTTTGCGTTTAGGAACAAGAATTTGATAGAAGACTCTTAACCAAGAGAGTCGATTTTGACCACCTTTCTTTAGGTCCTTGAAGAAATTCTTAGAAGCCAGAGCAATAATCTTATCTATGAAACGGAGCTTTGAAAATACTATGCTGGTCTTTGATAGCTTTCATAGAGGGAAGTCCAGTGTTTTTTGAAACCTTGTTCTATATTCATATATGATAAACTCAGTTGTTTGCCTGAGTTTTGATTGTTTAGTTGTATTTGGCTTGTTCAATGCCATGTGACATGTCCCTGGCTAGCTTAGCGTGTTGCTTGACCTGCTTCGACCTGTCTATCATGAGTCCGGCCAGCTTGACAGTACAAGCTGAATTATGTGAAGGTTTATTTGTCATTTATAAGTTAACAAACAATTTTTGTTTCTTTTAATGCTTTATAACAGTCGTAGTTTGAAACAATATGACCTTGGTGTCACTCACTGCTTTATTTGCTCTATCTTGGTGTGTCAGCACCTATTCCCTGATGGAAACAAGGGTGCTGTGGGACCTTATCCAATGTGGAATATATCGGGCACATTCAAAGGTGAGAAAAGGACGGAATCATGCTAGAAAGCATGGTTTGATGTGCGCTTTTGTGCAGATGCATCTTCTAGGCTCTTAAACAAGCTGGTGTTTAGCCTTGTTGTGTTCTTGCTTTTTAAGTTTATGTTTTATATCTTAACAGGGAACTGGGGGATCCATGACATTCATAATAGCTCTCTGAAACTGCCAAAATTTGAGAAGACCATGGGGAACGTTGTTATTGAACTTATAAGCTCGCCATCAAAAATATATGGTGTACATTATGTTCAAGTTAAGCTCGAGACTTAGATGTTCTGCAGCTTGAAGGCAAGTTAGTAGATTGGATTGGTTTTAGTATCTAATGTTTTTGACTTTATTATGTAGGGGGAGGTGTTACTACATGATGGGATGTATCTAGAGAGTAGTGATTTTGAGGCGATTCAAGTAAAAATGGAAGGGGTTTATGTGTGGCCATTCGGACAACTACGTATGGTTGTTAGCAGGTCAGTATAGCCTGTACCAGCGAGATGAAGTGATGTGGTTGTACTCCAGAAACACTTGTTTACTTTTAATTTCAATTTTGGCAGTCCAAATGATGGAGAACTCACAAAAGGTGAGGAGTTTATGCAGTCCAACCCATATCACCTGGTAAGCAGGTTGATACACTCATTTTGAAGGCTTGCCTGAATTACTGACTATACTGCTGTTTTTGAGACCTAAAGCTCATCAAATGACTGAATTTGTGTAACAGTCCTACTTTCTGTTTTCAAGATCTGAAGCTCATCAAGTGAATACATTACCCTCCTTGACATCCTAATATTTTCAAGCTAGGGGAATGGACATAAGCTACCTGAATTTGTTTGTGGGCATCAAATACCAGAGTCCCACACGATTCTACGTTATCATGGATTGAAGAAGTTGTAGAATCTTTTTGTGATATTGATATGTACTTTGTTTGGACGTGTTTGTCTCTTATAGATGAAAAATGGTACGATCAATGAAACCTGTTTGAAGGGATTAGGGCTACTTGATAATTTACGGGTTACTTGATAATTTACATGAGGATCTCTCGACCAGATTTAACGTGTAGAAACACTACACCTACATTGATCATTTACACGAGGCTCTCTGGACCAATTTAGCGTGTAGAAACACTACACCTACAGATATATTAATCCAAGACACCACCCAGCCCTAGCTCCACAGTCGAGCACCCCCAAGCTGTAGGCTAGACCAACACCACTGTTGGAAATCATGGAAGCTCATAGGTGACAAGGAATCTCATGATTAATCATAATGATGCAAGGTATTAGTGCTGAACCTAGATGATTATGTTAATCACACATAATAGCAGGAAGCTTAGGATAAGTTGCACATAATAGAGAGAAGGCAAAAGTGTATCATTCATGAGAGAAAGCCTATTAAATAGGCTGAGTACAAAGTATCAGATGTGTCATGTATGATGTCAGCTAGCTCCTCAATCAACTCCTACATTCCCTCTAGTGATTCCCCTAGAATCTCTTAACAAAAGTCAACAAGGGTGGCTTCATAAATGCTAGGAGGTAAGCGCTTGATTCTTGATGAATGTGAGCTCTTTTACATGAGTAAAGCCATGATGGTAAGTGCCCCTAAATAACCTTAGCCCATTGGCATGGATCTTGGGTGTATTTCCCACAACCACACCTTGACTCACCCAAGTCCTGGCCTCCTATACCACTAGGACTCACCTCTCAGGTTCTAGGTTGAGCTATGCCTGCTGAGTTGCCATGGGTTTTCTTCCCTTTCTAGGAATTATCCCTTCATGACTCACTTATATAACTTATTAAATGAGGTGTCTTCCATTTTAAGGTCACTCTTTGTTTGATCCTGGTAAATCCTCTCAAATCATTGCCAGGCCCATTTGTAATCCAACCCTGAGTGCTTTTCTTTTGTTTAACTCAGTTGTTGATTATGTGTAGCTTTAGCTCTCTGGTGTCTTCAGATATCTCAAGTCCTCTTGTCGTTTTTGTTGAGAACCATAATGATTACTGTCCTTTTTGTTGAGAATCATAATGATTACTTTGCTCTACATATGCCTATATAAATCACCTTATAGCTGTTAAAATATTTGACTTTGGCTGAGCAGCATGCAGCTTCGTAATGCTTTTTTCCTTGAGAACATTTCAATGTGGCCACATCTACTGCCATGTCATTTTACAGTCTCTTTTTGCCCAAAGATTATAAGTTAGAACTAGGATGGCATTAAATTCTAATGATGACACTAAGCCCTTTCCTTTGATGGATCATACACATCTAAGCAGTTAAACATATGGGTGAACATGCCACAGATAACAGCTCACAGGGCACTTTCCAACAAAACAAATCAGATCACACAACCACCAAATCTAGCAAGAGTGTATCATTCATGAGAGAGAGCCTCTTAAATAGGCTGAGTACAAAGTATCAGATGTGTCATGTATGATGTCAGCTAGCTCCTCAATCAACTTCTACATTCCCTCTAGTGATTCCCTTAGAATCTCTCAACAAAAGTCAACAAGGGTGGCTTCATAAATGCTAGGAGGTAAGCCCTTGATTCTAGATGAATGTGAGCTCTTTTACATGAGTAAAGCCATGATGATAAGTGCCCCTAAATAACCTTAGCCCATTGGCATGGATCTTGGGTGTATTTCCCACAACCACACCTTGACTCACCCAAGTCCTGGTCTCCTATACCACTAGGACTCACCTCTCAGGTTCTAGGTTGAGCTATGCCTGCTGAGTTGCCATGGGTTTTCTTCCCTTTCTAGAATTATCCCTTCATGACTCACCTATATAACTTATTAAATGAGGTGTCTTCAATTTAAGGTCGCTTTACACAGGGTGATTAACTTTTACTTTACTCATACTCAAATTATAAGTTCCACTAATAAGCATTAGTGTAGCCTTTGTTTGATCCTGGTAAATCCTCTCAAATCATCGCCAGGCCCATTTGTAATCCAACCCTGAATGCTTTTCAATTGTTTAACTCAGTTGTTGATTATGTGTAGCTTTAGCTCTCTGGTGTCTTCAGATATCTCACGTCCTCCTGTCCTTTTTGTTGAGAACCATAATGATTACTGTCCTTTTTGTTGAGAACCATAATGATTACTTTGCTCTACATATGCCTATATAAATCACCTTATAGCTGTTAAAATATTTGACTTTGGCTGAGCAGCATGCAGCTTCGTAATGCTTTCCTTGAGAACTTTTGAATGTGGCCTCATCTACTGCCATGTCATTTTACAGTCTCTTTTTGCCCAAAGATTATAAGTTAGAACTAGGATGGCATTAAAGTTTAATGATGACACTAAGCCCTTTCTTTTGATGGATCATACACATCTAAGCAGTTAAACATATGGGTGAGCATGCCACAGATACCAGCTCACAGGGCACTTTTCAACAAAACAAATCAGATCACACAACCACCAAATCTAGCACCTCAGCAGCGTGACAAACAAGCTCAGATCCTCCAGGCTCCTATGGGGGGCATAACAACTCCTGTGCCTTTAGACAGAACCTAGATGTGCACTTGATGCAACGACGACTAACCCAAACAACGTCTCTCGATAAACAGTACTCAGCCTCCCTTTTTAGCCGTACTGGCGTGGGAAGAACAAAAAACATACCAGTATTGTGCTATCCTGGATTGATAGGATGGGAAGCACACTTTGATCTAATCAATTATGTGCTTTCTCATAGGGTCACATTTGTCTAGATCGACTTGAAGGGGAAGGCATATACCTGGTTTAAAGAGTAGAAGTCTAATAGCAGGGCAGAGGAGTTAGGGCCTGAATGAGCACATGTAGATAGACAACCAGATTAGAAGACAGTGGATGGAAAATTTGGGCAGCTGGGCAGATTATTTGGGCAAACTTTAGTAGCAGCAGTTGTGTGAGGGGTAGCATTGCTATTTTCCCTCCAGCCAGCAGCTTGCACCTTCTCTTGCTCAGTCCAGCTCCTTCAATACTCTGAAGTGCTGCAGAATGTGGTAGAGGCTGTGTTGGAACTTGGCATGCTGTGCTAAGGTTGGATCACTAATGCACTTTAGCAACACAATAATTTAGGTCTCTTGCAAGTGTATGATTGAAATGCTCGAAGTCCTTTGCAAGTCTCTGGTACATTTCTTCAGCCTTTGTCCTGCCAGTATCATTTCTATGTTGATTTTTAGAGTCATTCTCAGATGCTTTTGGCCATCGTTGTTACCTTAATTACAATATCAACAGGTATTGCTGTAGATGTTTATGGTAAACCGTGGTCTGACTTGCCTTGCGTATGCAAGCCTCATGATCCACATCAGGGTGCTATCTCACTGCATCTTTTCCCATGTTACTTCTCTGGTCATGCATCAAGAAAGTGTGCAATGACTTTCAAGCTGAACATAGTTTTACTCTGTACCTACATGCTTTGTGTGCTAGCCAAGCTGATGGTCATGAATGGGCTGTTTTACTTTGAATTGGTGTAAACTACAATTTAAGGTTTAGTTTCCTTCACGATGAACGTTGATGCTTATTTCATAGAAACCCAAATCGAGATCTTAGGACTGAATGATTTAAATTGTTGTGTGTCATCGGGTACAGCTTGGAATTTTCTCATCTCAGGTTCTGCAAGAGTCTCCCAGGGATCGGATGCGGAGAAAGGCGAAGAATGGTGCTGATCTTTACGTGAATACCAAATTCAATTTTTCTTTTTGGGTTAGATATCCTAAGTTACGGTTGGTCTGCTGTTAATGATGCCTTTGGAAGTTTCAGTTGTGCATTGGTTGTTTATGGTCAAGTACTGAGTATATTGTGCCTTGGGAATGTTCACTTGGAAATTGTCTGTTTCAGGTCAAGTACTGAGTATATTGTGTGCTTTGTTTGCAGTTCAGGTGGTTGGTATGGACAAGGATTGTAAAGTCCAAATGGCAGCACGTATCTCTCAGGTCTTCTCTGACTATACGAGTAATCTCTCATCCTTGTCTCTCGTGGTGTATATGGGAATTGTGTACGGCTGCTTGGGCATGCTTATGATTCATCACACGTTCCATTTTATTTGTGTGTTACTGTTATCTTGTTTGCTTGTGTAAATGTTGACACAAACATTCTTGCCAGCAAGCTGTATAACATAATTGCTGGCAGTGCACAGTTCCCAGCAGTCCTGCCTTCTGTCAGCAGAGAAGAAGTTGAGTACTGAAATACAGGACAATTCAGGTCCTTTTCGCTTTCCTCATTGTCATTCCAAAAATAACGCAAATACACCGAAAGGTGGGCCCCTCAGTGGGTAAATGTCAACACAAACATTCTTGCCAGCGAGCTGGATAACATGATTGCTGGGAAGAAGGCAGCTTGCCAGTGCACAGTTCCCAGCAGTCCTGCCTTCTGTTCAGCCCACAGTCAGTTCAGCAGAGAAGAAGTTGAGTACTCAAATACAGGACAATTCAGGTCCTTGTCGCTTTGGTCATTTTCATTCAAAAAATAACGCAAATACACCAATAGGTGGGCCCCTTAGTGGGTTGTTTTGGGGCCCAATACTGTGCTGGTGCTCTGTGTGTGTGCTCACCGTGCCTGCGTTTTTAGGGTTTCACTGCTCACCATGCCTGCGCTTTTAGGGTTTCGCTGCTGTATTTAGTGCTGTGTTTTGGGGTTCTCGTTCTCTCTCTCTCTCTCTCTCTCTCTCTCTCTCTCTCTCTCATTGATGTATACCATTTTATACCCCCAGTATGGTATAGGATGGAGCTAGCTAGGTTGCATATCATGATTGTATACTCCATGCATATAGCTTTGCATTCTCCTAGTAGTAGAGCTCCATCCCCTCCCCCACTCATTGTACTTATTGCACACCCAGATTCAGCTTTTTAGTTCAGTACTTTTTCATTTTGTTGGGATGTCAGAGGATACCCCACACAGGTACACTGATTTGTCTCATAGGCTGAGTTCGGTCTTTTGGAAGATGTTAATAAAATCTTTCTCTCTCTCTCTCTCTCTCTCTCTCATTTTCTCCATTTGAGTTCATCACATCTCTCTCTCCCCTGCACCTGTAGCTGAGCATCTTGTAGGTCGCATTTTTTGAGTCTCCCCCAAAGGGGAGAGGGTACCCTTGAGGGGGGACTCGTTCCACCAACAGCCCTCTCCTTTATCAGCAGCAACACATGGAAAGTAAGAAGTCTTTTGCCTCAGTCACCGCTTCACGATTACCGCCCATTTCTCCACCCGTGAGCAAGCCGACACCATGGGAAGCCTACCTCATGCAAGAACTGAAGAAACTCCAGCGAGAATTAGCAGCACTGAAACACGAGACTATCAAGAAAGATGAACAAATCAACGAACTGAAAGTGCAAGTGCAAGCCATGAAGACGAAGCAAGAGGAAGCACGAGAAGGACCCATACCTACAACACTACAAACAGAAATGACAAACCATGTTTCAAAGGTAAATTCAGTTAACTCACAAGATTTTGTTAAAGAAGTCATATCAGCGGTCAAAGAAAAGGAACGAATGGAAAGTAACAAAAAGGTAATCAGAGTCGGTGGTCTTCCTCAAGGCTGGGATAGGGCAGACATAGCTCAAGAGCTTCGAGAAGACTACATATTAGATACAGATGTACTTACAGCACAACTGAGCAAAGTAGTCCCCTTCGTGGACTTAGGAGACCCTATCTCTATTATAGTAAAGGGTACACAGGCAAAAGTCTCCTATATAGACAACAATGAGAAAATAGCAGTGATGAAGCAAACAAGGTCTCTCCAAGGGACAAAGGTATGGATAGCTGATGAACTCACCCCGCTACAACTCAAGAACAAATCGGCAGAGCTGAATAAAGTTAAAGAAGCAAGAAAGAATGGCAAATGGGCAATATACAGAGGAGGACAAGCAATCATTAAAGAATTCCGTAGAGCAAATCCATCCATGGATGAAATATAGCTATTTTTATTTTGAATCTCAATTTCGAACTAGATGCAATAGAACCCATTGTAATTTAAACTCTTAAGAGTCTTAAGAGTTCATTTTGAGTTATTTTTTTTTCCAGTTTTATGCCTCTTTGGCATCGATACCCAGAGTGGAATGTAAATGGATGTACTTGATCTGTCCCATAGGTCGGATTCGGCCTCCCGTGGACGTTAATATAACTTTCTTTCTTTCTTTCTTTCTTTCTTTCTCTCTCTCTCTTCGCCGCTACTGTCGCTGCCTTCTGTTCGCCTTGTTACTGTTCGCCGCCCGCAACTATTCGCCGTTGTTCGCTACTGTTCGCCGCCCCTGTTCACTTCGCTACTGCCGCCGCCTTCGCCCCTGCTCGCCGCCGCCTTCTGCTCGCCGTTGTTCGCGCCCCTGCTCGCCGCCACCTTCTCTCCCGCTATGCTGGCCCATCTGCCTGTCCGCTAGCCCCTCTGCGTCCCTTTTCCCACCCACCCTTCCTCAGGCCCCCCAACATAACTCTCTCTCTCTCTCTCTCTCTCCTGAGCTCCTCCCTGCCTGTGGGAAGGGTTGCAGAGTAATCTCGAGGAATGGCCCCGAGTCTCGAAGAGAAGCTCGAGGCCCTCGAGATGGCAATGAAGGCACTAATCAGGGAGAACAAGAAGACATCCGATTCCAACCTCAATGAGGTGGAGAACAAACTACACTGGCACATCATGGCCCTCGAAGCACGGGTCACGGACCTTGAACAAGAGAACACAGCACTCAGGGAGGAGGCGAGTGCATTGAAAGTGGAACTGGTAGCCGTCAAGAACACCGAGAAGGAAGAAGGGGAGATCAATGACAACACTCTCACGGCCATCAAAGAAGAGATCTCCAAGGAGATCACAAAGGACATGGAGGGAAAACTCGAAGCCAAGCACTCAGGATGGGTTGAGGTGGTGAAGAAGAACATCCGTAAAGAAGTGAGGGAGGAGACTCAAAGGGAAGAACACCAAATCATTCACACCACCATTGAGGAGGAGAAGATGAGGCATGCCCGCCGCCTCAACATTTGAGTCACCGGTATAGCCGGGACACCTGACTCCACTCTCGAGAAAGATGGACAGCTTCTATGCCTGAAGCTCGGCTACAGGGAAGAGGACCCTATCCCCTTCACCAAAGCATGGAGAGCCGGGAAAGACTCAACACGCAAGTGAGCCCTCATCCTACAGTTTGCAAGAGAAACGGAGAGGGTCACCTTCATGAGGAAGAGGGTGATTCTACGAGGATTACAAGGAGATCCCATCTATTTGGATGACGACCTTACAAGGATGCAGATAGAACACAGGAAAACATGCATGCCGAGAGTAAGAGAGCATTCTATCGCGATGGCCGTGTCATCGTTGATGGCAAGGCCACCGATTAGCGCCAGGCGGCCTATGGGACATCGGCTATGGAGGATCCAGATTCACAGATACACATAGTAGTTTGGAACTGCAAGGGAGCACTTTGGACACATCCTAGGAGGATGGAGGAGGTCATGGAGGGACGGGACATCATACTACTTACAGAGATGCACCAGAGCCCAGAGAGGGGGCTACCCAAAATAGAGGGCTATCAGTGGGAGTTTACATACAGGGGGACCACACGGCAGAGCACATCGAGAGGATCTGGAGGTATAGCGGTACTCTTCAAGCGAGAGCTACAGGAGCGCCTACAGGTGGTAGCACGTGACCAGGAGGCTAGATACATGTGGATTAGACTGCAGCTCTCAGCAGACAGGGTGTTATACATTTCTCTATGCTACTTTTCTCCTAGAGGATCGAGATATGCCATGACAGTAGAGGATGAGAGTAGAGGCGAGGAGGAGGACACAGGGCCATTGGGAGAGTCACCATATGCAGCCCTTTCAGATGAGATCATACACTACTCCAACCTGGGGGAAGTCCTCCTTATGGGGGACTTCAATGCACAGACACAGCCGACAGTGCGACATTTATGATTTCGAGCACCCTGAGGTGATGCACACACTAGAGGTGGAGGACACAGGAGCTTGCAGGGTGTCAGAGGACATGGAGCCGCATAACACTAGATATGGTCATCACTTACTTGAGTTGGGAGTGCAACACCATCTCGTTATTTATAACGGGATGAGACAGTGGCAGGATTCAGGAGCACTGACATGCTTTCCACGATTAGGAGGGGCTAGCACAGTGGACTACATCATGGGGTCCATGGAGACCACACAGGCAGTGACACCTTTCACCATCCCCCCCTGTCCTATTGGTGCGGATCACACGTACCTCTTACTATCACTGGCGAGTCCCACACCAGCACCCACAGGCATCGCATACAACTTTCTACTGCACCCATGACTTGGCAGACATATATGAGCATCATGTATATGACAGGCTATTCCAGATGGATCCCCTGTCACCTCTAGACACTCTCACCACCTAGCTGTCATCTCTACTACATATGGCCGCCACCCGCAGCTTACCCCATCATACACACATTGCACACAGAGATAGATCAAGGAGCATGCCCGAGAATCGGTGGTATGATGATGAGTGTAGAGAGCTATATAGACACCTTCGTGCCCAGAGGAGCACTGGGGACCATTACACAGAGACAGGCGAGCCGACACATGAGGATACTCACACGCTGTAAGAGGCGTGCATATGAGGAGGCACAGTACTGGGATATATACCACCTACTCATGAGCAGAGATGCAGCCATTGCATGGCGCAGGATGAGAGAGCCTCGCCCTCGTACGCACACAAATGCAAAGAGCCTCTACCATATCCCTCAGTAGCCGCCCATACCATAGCCACAGGAATCCCGCCCTACCACCTCTACTTTCTTTACCGCCTCGATGGTAGAGAGAGCTATCCGCCGGTTACAGCATGGGAGATCGGCTGACCACACAGGTATACAGAGTGAGCATCTTATTTGTGCAGCTGACACACTGGGACCTTTTGTTGCTCACCTCTTTAATAGGGCACTAGTGGAGGGCCTACCAGCTGAGTGGACTATGCACACCATCATGCCTCTCCACAAAGCGGGAGACATGCTAGACCCCAGCAACTACAGGACTATCATGATTGGTCATACATTGGCCAAACTTTATGGCGTAGTGCTCGAGGCAGAGTTGAGCTCATATGCAGAGAAGGAGGGACTGCGAGCACCACGGCAGGCTGGATTCCGACGAGCTTTCTCCACTATTGACCATATATTCACTCTAAGATGTCTGATAGACAGGGCTACGACGCGGGAGAAGAGATTATACTGCTGCTTTGTGGATTTCCACAAAGCATTTGACACGGTGCCACGAGAGAGACTCTTCCAGCGCCTACAGTCATTGGGGATCCCATCAGAGATGGTTTGGGACATCTATGCTTTATATGAGCAGGTCTTTGGGCGCATACGATGCCTCGGGGGGCTATTTGATGTTATTGCTAGCACCATAGGTGTGAAGCAAGGATGCCCACTCTCTCCTACACTATTTGGGCTATACATCGATGAGGTGGCTGACTTCATTGGTCACGGCGGTGGGGACGGGGTAGACATCTGAGGTACCACAGTCCACATTATGCTATATGCAGATGATATTATTCTGGTCTCTGAGTTGTGGATGGGACTACAGCACCATCTCCATGCACTCGATGACTTCTGCACACAAAGGGGGCTTACAGTGAACCTTGGGAAAACCAAGGCCATGATTTTCCACACCTCAGGGCCGGTTCGACGACAGGCCATCTTCACACTAGCAGGAGGACAGGTAGAGGTGGTAGAATCATGTGTACCTGGGGATTACATTTACGACTCCGCCAGGAAGATTTACTATGGCACAGGTAGCCAGGGATAGACTCACACGAGGGTATGCAGCTCTTGCCATGCTAGGAGACAGTGTCACCAGGCACACTTCCACGAGCTCCGCACGAAGGGGTGGTTGTTTGACACACTAGTCACCCCTGCTTTGATGGATGCTGCAGCAGTATGGGCACCTGGGCTCGCCACCTCCACATGGTCTCAGATAGAGAGGCCTCAGATTCTCATGCTCTCATGGATGATCCGCAGCAAACCGTGCGTCCCACATGACATTGTCCGGACGGAGGACTCATACCACAGGGAGAGGTGGGCGACAGCTCCAGCTCACTGATTTCTTCCAGAGATCTATCCCAGTGCCTATCCTGACACAAGAGGGGGTTACACTTCAGCGCTCCGAGCCAGATGGAGACCGAGAGCACCAGGCTACCAGACTCCCAGACTACATCAGAGGGAGATCACAGAGATACGGGCTCGACATCAGCACCATATCCAGGAGTGGCTAGCTCACTTACACTCACACCCGGAGATCATGCTCTGAGGTATTTTTGCCTCGCCATCGCCTATGTATCACATATTACACCCCCATTATGGTACTGGTTGGAGTTAGACAGATTTGCATTGCATTCTTGTATACCCTGCGCATATAGGTTGCATACTGAGCCTCTAGTAGTAGGAGATGATGGTTTAACTTTTATTGTTTTTGGAAAATGTGTTGTTGGAGCTCTACTATTTGCAATTTGGATGATGAGTGTTATCAAATTAGGAGATGAGGGCTAACTTTTTTGTTTTTGAAAAATGTGTTGTAGAGCCCTACTAGTGCATCGCCTTGAACTAGAAATGGAGTAGCCTTGTGAGCTTCTTTTGGACCCTCTACCCTAGTCTTCTCTCTTAATGTACAAGTAAATCCCATCCGTCCCTCCCACCCCTAGTCTTCTCTCTCAATGCACAAGTAAATCCCATCCTCTCAACCCCCATCCATCACACCCCCCCACTAGCTCAGTACTTTCATAGTTTATTTCATGTTCATTTTGTCCTTTTTTTTCTGGACATCTAGAAGACATTGACAGTTGTACATTGATTTGTCTCATAGGTTGAGTTCGGCCTCTAGTAGACGTTAATACAGCTTTCTTTCTTTGTTTTCTCTCTCTCTCACTCTCTCTCCACCGCCATCGAGCTACCTTTCCACGTGGCATAGTTGAGGGAGACCTCTCGGCCATACTCGTCAACCCCATGCTTGACATTTTGTAGAGTGGTATACCATCTACTTAGAGCTGATGTTGCTCCCATGTTTTTATGTTCCTAGTATTCCATGACGAGTTTCCATGGACAGTTTTGTATCACCCCAATGAGATAGCTATATTTATGTTTTCATTCTGTTTTATTTTCCATTCCATGATGAGATATGCCATGGACATTATTGTACCACTTTGGTCTCATAGGCCTATTGGGTCTTTAGTAGACGCTTAATATATCTTTCTTTCTTTCTTTCTTTCTCAGCTGTCACATCTCTCTCTATGCGCCTGCACCCTCTAGCTGCGCGCCCCCACCCACCCTTCCGCACTTGGGCGCTGCGCGCACCCAGGCCCCTCCGCCTCCCGTATCCCACCCACCCTTCCGTACTTGGGTGCTGCGAGCACCCGGGCCTCTCCGCCTCCCACCCTCCCTTCCGCACTTGGGCTCTGCGCGCACCCGGGCCTCTCCGCCTCCCGTATCCCACCCACCCTTCCTCAGGTCCCCAAGGCAGCAACATAATTTTCTCTTAGGCCCCCAAGGAGGCAGCAACATAACCCTCTCTCTCTCTCTCTCTCTCTCTCACCCTCTCTCTCTCTTTTGCGCTCTCTGCAGAAGAGCTACCACTCTGAGCTTCAGCGCCATCATCCGCCTCCTCTTTTGGAGTACAATGGCACCTACACCTACTCGATCATCCAAATGGGAGGGTTTGTATGGCAAGTTGACTGACATCATAGACAAGATGGAAAAATACATTTCAGGACAGAAGGAGAAGAGAGTGTTAGGGGATTTATCAAAGGACGGGTTGAAAGTGATCAAGGACATACTGTTATGGCAAAAAGACATGTATTTAGGTGAAATCAAAGCATTATGAGAGGAACGGTCAACCATGCAAACGGAGATCTCTGAGCTTAAGGAGAAGGTGCAAGGGATTAAAGAACGGGAAGATGGAGAGATCAGCCCTGACATCGAAGAAATCAAGGCCGAACTCAAGAAGGGGTTTGCTGAGGTGGTGAAGGAGGAGGTGAAGGTGGAGACAGCTAAGGTGAAACAGGAAATTCAGCAAGAGGCTGAAAAGGATTGGGTGGTCGTCCAAACGAAAGGGCGAACGGCTTTGATGAATGCCACCCTTGAGGAGGAGGGAATGCGTCAGGTACGCGGATTGAACGTACGGGTGATAGGCATGCCCGAAGGGGAAGGCTCTACTCTGGAAGAGGATGGGAAAATGCTATGCAAGAAATTGGGATACGACGAAGGTGAGACACCCTTCAAGAATGCTTGGAGAGCAGGCAGAGATACTTCTATTCACGTCCTCTCATATTACAGTTTGAGGATGACACAGGCAGGGTTACATTCTTGAAAAAAAGGGTAGTAGCTAGAGGTTTACTTGGGGACAGAATTTACTTGGATGATGACCTTACCAAGGCACAAGTGGCACATCGCAAACAAGAGATGCCCAAAGTGAAGGCGGCACAAATGGCGGGAAAAAAAGCCTTCTATCGCGACGGTCATGAAGATCGTCGAATAGGGACTCGCGGCCTATGAGACAAAGGTACAGATGGCAGTGTGGAACTGCAATGGGTCACTGTGGTCAGATCTAGGGCATTTTGAGGAGGTGCTGGGAGATCGGGACATTATTTTTCTCACAGAGACACACCAGAGTCAAAAGAGGAGTTTGCCGAGGGTGACAGGCTATACATGGGAGTCTGCCTTTAGAGGGCAGACTAGATGGGCAGGAGGTGTTCGAGGATCGGGGGGAGTGGCTGTACTTTTTAGGGAGGAGCTCCAGCCACGTGTTACAGTGATGAGCTGAGATGAGGAGGCTAGGTTCATGTGGGTCAGAGTGCAGCTCACGGATACGAGGGCGGTATATATTGCTGTGCGCTATTTCTCACCAGATGGCTCACTTTTTGCTCAAGGGAAGCATCATAGAGATCAGATGGAGGATGCAGAGGAGCATGAGGATGCTATAGCAGAGGAGGGGGGGATATTCACAGCATTGTCGGAGGGGATCACGGAGTATAGGAGGAGGGGGGATATTTTGCTAGTGGGAGACTTTAATGCCAGGACCTAGAGTAGACAGTGTGAGGTGTATGACATGGAGGATCCACATTTGAGGGGGCTGGATGAGGAGGACCCTGGGATACAGAGATCTTCGGAGGATCGAGGGGAGACCAAAAAACATGGGAGACAGCTATTGGTGTTTGGTGCGCATCATTGGCTCATTATTTATAATGGGCTCGAGAGGTGGCCAGGCTCAGGAGCCTACACTTGTTTTACATATGGAGGAGGGAGGAGCATTGTTGACTACATTCTTGGTCCCATAGAGACCATGAGTCGCCTGGACTCTTTTTCCATCCCTACTTGTCCTATTGGGGCGGATCATGTCAGAATATGCAGCGGAAATGATATCCAAACTTGGGTAGACAAGGGCAAGTAGATTGCAGAAAATAATCAGCACAAGAAACACTGAGAGATGCGTGTAAACTCTTCTCTATACACAAGATCCCGAAGATACTGTCCACGACTGCTGAAAAATGGCAGTCGGCCAGCATCTGATGCCCTACGCCTGTGCAGAACAAGTCGGCCAGCACTCAGACAGCCCACGACTGATACAGATGCAGTCGGCCAGCTTCAGAGTGCTCCTGGCATCAACTGGCAGCCCTCCAGCCACTAGAAAAAAACGGGAAAAATAGGGAAAAAATACGGGGAGTGTGGAAAAATGATATACGGGCGGGCACACCCACAACAGAGGCCCTGGTGTATACAAATAGACAGGAGACCCATTTGACACCAATGACTGACCGCTTCGACGGCCTCGGTACCAACTCCCAAGTGTTGTTCTTCTCGATGGCGTCAAGTTCCACCTGCATGGCTTCCCTCCAAGTATCCTGTGAAAGGGCTTCCTTTACGGAAGTGGGCTCTTTATCCCGCATGATACGAGACATAAGAGCATAGTTCACTTGAAGAAGCTCCGCCGTGTTGCTTTTATCTCGAACTCGATGTGATCTTCGAGGGCCGTCCTCTGTGGTCCACTCGGAGGGTAGCTCCGTGACACCTGACTCCCGAAGGGTGTCCATCAACCACCTAGGTACTCGAACAGATCGTGGAGCCTCCTGTGGTCGCGGGGGCTCAACTCCAGCTGCGGGCTCAACCTCCTGTGATGACTGAGGTGGATCAACTGGAGTGGTAGACTGGGAATCATCATCAGACTCTGGATCTCCAAGAAGTGGCGGCTCCTCGACAGTGGATGCTGGAACATGCTCGTCAAAGACCACATCCCGACTGACAACAATCTCGTTCCTCTCTGGATCATACAACCTGTATCCCTTGGAAAGAGAGTTATACCCCACAAATACCAGCTTGCGGGACTTGGAGTCAAGCTTCCCCCTCTGCTTCTTCGGAATATGTACATACGCGTCACTCCCAAAAACACGGAAGTGTGAGACATCGGGTTTCCTGCCAAAATATGCCTCAAATGGAGTCATATGGGGTACAGAAGTCGTCGGAGAGCGGTTAATGGTATGGATAGCTGTTGCCACAGCCTGACCCCAAAGTGGACGAGGAAGATCTCGATGCTTCAGCATGGTCCTCGCCATCTCCACCACAGTCCTGTTCTTACGTTCAACAACTCCATTCTCCGAAGGCGATCCGGTATTGGCCAATTCCCTCTTGATGCCATGATCTGCACAAAACCGAAAGAATACAGTCGAGGAGAATTCCCCTCCTTTGCCAGCCCTGAGAGTCTTGACCTGAAATCCAGACTCTTTCTCCACCATCACGTGCCAATCCTTGAACCGAGCAAAAGCCTGGTCCTTCTGTGAAAGAAAGTAGACCCACGTGAATCTGGTACAATCATCAACAAGCAGCATGAAGTAGAGAGATCCTCCCAAGGATGGTATCTGCTGTGGTCCACACAAGTCAGTGTGAATCAACTCCAAAGGTTTCGAAGCCCGCCTGGAAGCCTGCTTCGGAAAGGATTCCCTGTGCTGCTTACCACGTATGCAAGAACTGCAGCGTCCTTGCCTACTACCAACATCTGGCAAGCCAACCACCATCTGGTCCCGAAAGGCGCGCCGCAAAGCATCCACATTTAAGTGGCCAAAACGAAAGTGCCACAAATCTCCGACCTGAGAGCCTGTCAGTGAGGAGAGTGCAGAGAGCTTGTAGATGCCGTTCTCCACACCGCCTTCCCAAACAACTTTGCCTGTCTCACGGTCCCTTAGAGCAACTGAATGCTCCTCAAATTCCACCCGAAAGCCAGTCTTGCATACCTCATGCACTGACAAAAGATGAAAGCCCAGAGCAGGGACATAAAGAACACGGGAAGCATGCTTGCCCCCCTTGCCGTCGGGAATGATCTCCATCCGGCCCTCACTATGAATCGGAATAGTGGAGTTATCACCAATAAAGATACGACCTGACTGCCGCTTCAAATCCAGGAAGAAGTCACGGGATGGAGTCATGTGCCTGGAAGCACCACTGTCGAGAATCCATTCCCGAGTATCCTTTGCGGTGAAGCCAACTGCCTCCTCGCTCGAAGACGATGAATCATCGGAGTCCACCATCTCCAAGTGCACAAATGCCGGAGTCTTCGCAGCTGAGGCTGAGGACTCAGTACTCTTCCCTGTCCGCTTAGGGCACTTCCTCCAGTAGTGGCCTTTCTCACCACAATCATTACAAGATCTTTCGGCCTTCAGCTTCTCTCGTTCTGGATCAGGCTTCTTCTCGGAAGACTTATCTGGTGAAGCCTTCCCTTTGCCCTTGTTGGTATTACGGCCTTTCGACCGTTGGCCAGTTAAGGCCTCCGAACCTCCGCCGTGAGGAGGGTTCGTGAAACGTTTCTCCTGGTCCAAGACCATTGGCACAAGCTCCTCCCATGTAATGGTGCTGAGCCTGCCACTCGTGATCAACGAGGAATAGAAAGCGGAATACTGACCAGGCAAGTGGGAAAGTAACGTGATGGCCATATCTTCGGACGATATCTCTTTCCCAGCTTGAAGGACTTCCTGCTGAAGGGCCTGCAGCTTGTTAATGTGTTCCCGCATCGTCGAAGACTTTGCAGGGTTCATAACCCGCATCTGCACTTCCAAGGATATCCACTTCATGGGTGACACCCTGTTGTACAAAGAAGCCAAGTGCTCCCATATGCCTCTTGCCAGCGTCATGTGCTTCACATGGTTGATCACCTGTGGTGTGCAATTGAGGAATATAAATGACCGGACCCTGGCGTTGACACGGTCCCACATTTGTGCCTGTGCCTCTCGGTCCTTCCTCGCTGATAAAACCTCCCCTTCCTCAGCTTCCGGCCTTGGCACCCCTTTGATAATAAAATCAGCAAGATCATATGACTCCAAAAGTGACTCCATCATGACCTTCCAGATGCCATAATTGGACCCGTCCAACTGCCGATCCACTGGGAACGTGGGGAGAGTCGGAATCTTAACGTGCTTCTCAGCCATCTCGAGTAAATCCGCCATCTCGGAGAGTAACCTGAAAGGGTGGGTGGGTGGGAAAAATCTGAAAATCAGAAAATATGCAAGTGGCTGTCCAGCCCCTCTGCCCGCCTTCCTCTTGCACCTTCACTTCCCGTTCAGCCCGAAACAGTCCACCGATCAGCAACCTGTTGCTCCCCCTCTTGCTCAGAAAAACGCCCAAGATCTGCTAGAGCCTAGGGCTCTGATACCATGTCAGAATATGCAGCGGAAATGATATCCAAACTTGGGTAGACAAGGGCAAGTAGATTGCAGAAATAATCAGCACAAGAAACACTGAGAGATGCGTGTAAACTCTTCTCTATACACAAGATCCCGAAGATACTGAATGAGAAAGTGGAGGAGGATGGGGGGCAATATATACAAGCCCATGAGGGCAGTCGGCCAGCACTAAAAAGTGCCCACGACTAGGTAAATGTCCACGACTGCTGAAAAATGGCAGTCGGCCAGCATCTGATGCCCTACGCCTGTGCAGAACAAGTCGGCCAGCACTCAGACAGCCCACGACTGATACAGATGCAGTCGGCCAGCTTCAGAGTGCTCCTGGCATCAACTGGCAGCCCTCCAGCCACTAGAAAAAAATGGGAAAAATAGGGAAAAAATACGGGGAGTGTGGAAAAATGATATACGGGCGGGCACACCCACAACAGAGGCCCTGGTGTATACAAATAGACAGGAGATGACTTCTAACAGATCATACATACCTGCTACTATCTTACGAGCACATCCCTCTAGTTCTACCACTTTACCTACTACTAGTACATCACTTCGCCCTACTATATATTTCACACATGATTGTGATCATCTATATAGTACTCCTATCTACCGAGGTCGCCTTCATCTAGACCCACACTCACCTCTTGACACTCTTACTACACAACTTATAGATTTATTATAGACATCCGCCCTATTGAGCTTCCCACATTCCTGTAGGAGTACCGCCAAGAGTAACACTGGAAAGATGCCCCGAAATAGTTGGCACGATGATGAGTGTCGGGCTACTCGTTCACGTCTCAAACGGGAGGTAGAGAGAGGTGAAATCTCGGGCCAAAAGGCACAGAGACTTAACCAATCTTTAACTCGCCGTAAGAAATGCATGTTCGAGGAAACCAAACACTGGGACATGTACCACTTATTTTTGAGCAACGATTCAGCTGAGGCTTGGCGGAGGCTACGAGAACACTGTTCACACACCCCTATCTTTGACCCTGAGATCTGGCATACGTATGCTCAGTCATTATATGATGTGCCAGATCAGCCGCCTATACCCTATCCTTCATAGCCTCGGCCCACTCACTCTACTTTCTTTACAGCAGGTATGGTGGAGAGTGCTATACGCCGACTCCAGCACAGACGCATGGAGGACCACACAGGCCTTAGAGGTGAGCATTTTTCATATGAAGCCGACACGGTGGCGCCATTATAGCACATCTCTTTAACACGGCTATCGTAGAGGGGTTCCCGCCTGCATGGACTTTACACACTATTGCTTCCATCCATAAGGCTGGCGACCCTATGGATCCGGGTAACTACAGGACTGGGATGGTAGGCCACACATTGGCCAAACTTTATGGGTCGGTTATTGAGCATGAGCTTAGTAAATTGGCAGAGATCTCTGGATTTAGAGCTATTGGGCAGGCTGGTTTCTGCCGAAACCACTCCACTCTTGATCATATCTTCACACTTTAGCCTCATAGAGGAGGCGAAGGCACAGAGACGTAGATTATATTGTTACTTTGTGGATTTCCACAAGGCATTTGACATTGTGCCTCGCGACAGACTTATGTAGAGATTGTAGACACTTGGGGTACCATCGTAGATGATACGGGGGGTTATTGCTTTGTATGAGAGAGTTGTGGGTCGTGTGCGATGCCCGGGCGGATTATCAGAGGAGCTTGCTAGCACTGTTGGTGTTAAGCAAGGATGTCCATTATCTCCCATCCTGTTTGGATTATACATTGATGAGCTATCAGATTTTCTGGGCAAAGGGGGGGGGCAGTGGATTATCTTTGGCAGATCTATATGTAGCTTTGATGCTTTACGTAGACGATGTAGTACTTGTCTCGGATACACAACAGGGTTACAGCGGCACATGGATGCCTTGGGAGAGTTTTGTAATCAGAGGGGCCTGACGGTCAATCTTGGTAAAACCAAGGTTGTGATTTTCAATACCATGAAGTAGGGGCGAGAGACCAACCACATCATATACTAGGATAGATGTGTGGATGTAGTGACTTCATATGTATATTTGGGTGTCACCTTTACTAGCCTGGTGGGGAGGTTCTCCATGAGACAGGCAGTTCAGGACAGGGTAGCCAGAGGGTATGTAGCTTTAGCTTTACTTGAGAGGCAACGTCACCAGGCGCATTTTCAGGAACCCTGTACAAAGGGATGGCTTTTTGATACCATGGTCACACTAGCCTTGATGTATGCATCCCCCATGTGGGCTCCAGGACTATCAGCGAACGAGCGGATGGCGAGGTTTAGAGTGCCCACAGATACCTATGTTCTCATGGATGATTCATAGTAAAACCTCGACGCCACATGAGATAGTTTTGGCAAAGTTTGCGTCTTCGCCCATGCTAGTGGAGGCACTCTTTCAGACAGTGACATTTATTCAGCGGGTTAGGCACATGCCCCCAAATAGATTACTGAGACAGGCCCTAGAGTCATTAGAGCGAGTAGCAGCATCATCAGGGTGACAGTCATGGTATGCAGAGGGTTTACAGTGGTTTTCACTACATGGGATGAGTATGGACAGGCTCCCTCCGTTTCAGTATGATGAGAACCATCCGACCATGAGACTCTCTCGTGTGGAGAGGAACCCCGTTTCAGTATGATGAGGACCATCCGACCATGAGACTCTCCCGTGTGGAGAGGAACCAATTGATACGTCAGGATTTGAGACAGTTATACGCACGTCATACATGGATTGATCCTCCACAGCCTCTTCGTGTGAAGAGGCAGCACTACCACGATCATTTCTTACAGCTCACACAGGATGGATGTATTTACCCCCTAGATTGATCTAGCACAGATTGGGAGATATCTTGCCCCTAACCCGATGTATGACATCCTACACTGGCGTTTCCCCGTTTCGGGGCGCCGTTTCCCCCGTTTCCTGTGACTATGGCCTGAACATCTCTCGTCCTCATACTGCATGACCCCTGAGAGGGGACTGAATCTGTCTCGGAAGAGAGAATGAAATCTCCCTCAGATTTCATAGTGGGGTGGGCATCTGAACAAATAGTACTCCTCATCCTCCACCTCACCAGAGGTGCATACTCTACATATACATGCATCTCCTGAGATGCCCTCGGCTCTGTCAGAGTCAAAACCCTAAGACAATGAGAAAATACCCTTGACAAATCGCTATCCACATGGCACGTGACACGTGCATGTGTAAGTACCATGGGCCCCTCAATGAACCCATCCTCTGAAAGTCTTAAAAAGGGTGTGTAAAACTGAGGTTCCCTGGTGAGCGCTGGTTTGGACACCTATATCCAACTCGTGTGGAGCCCTAGCAAGTCTAGCCACGCGAGAGAGAGAGAGAGAGAGAGAGAGAGAGAGAGAGAGAGAGAGATTTTATTAACGTCTTCTAAAGGCCAAAAAACAGCCTGTGAGACAAAACCTATGTACATCATCATCATGTCTCAATGGACATCAAATGGATACGAAAGAAAAAAGAGTACAAAGTACTCTATAATGTGGAGATAAATCACATACAGGGCTCTGGTTAACTACTACGGGGTGGGTGGGAGGGAGGGGGGGTAAATACATCCAATAAAGCATCTAGCTCCAACTGGTGCCAATGACTGTATCATTGCTTTTACATCCAATAAAGCATCTAGCTCCAACTGGTGCCAATGGGTAAAAGTCCATCAAACATGTCCTGTATGCTTGTATCATTGCTTTTATACAAGCTGTACATGGGCTGTTCTGAATTTTCAGCAAACACCACATCTCTACTGACAAAAATCCTTCGTGTAGTTGGATTATAAAGACGGTATCCTTTGCTTTCATTGCTGTAGCCCACAAAAATGCATTTGATTGCTTTGTCATCTAGCTTTGTTCGGAGTTGTTCTGGCACATGTGCATATGCCAAACACCCAAATGTATGCATATAATCCACTGTTGGCTTTCGGCTATACCAAGCCTCAAATGGTGTTATGGTTTTCAAAGCTTTTGTTGGACACCTGTTCAACACATGAGTTGCACACATTATAGCTTCCATCCAAAATTTGTGAGGCAACTTCTGTGCTTTCACCATGCATCTTGCCATCTCCATGAGAGATCTATTTTTTCTTTCAGCTACACCAGTCTGTTGCGGTGTATAAGACACAATACATTGGTGTTTGATGCCCTTTTGAAGCATATAATCCATGAATGCATTTGACATATATTCTCCACCTCTATCTGAGCGGAGTGTTTGGACTTTACATCCACACATATTTTTAGCCATTGCTACAAAGTGTGGAAAGCATGTAAACACATCTGCTTTTGCTTTCAAGGGGTAAGCCCAAGCAAACGTGGAGTAGTCATCAATGAATGTGACGAAGTAAAGATGCCCCCCTATGGATGGTGTCCGCATTGGACCACATACATCACTATGTATGAGCTGTAATTTACCTTTAGCTCTAACAGCTCCATCTTTGGGGAATGGTTTTCGTTGCATCTTTCCCAAAATACACCCCTCACATACATGTCTTGGTGGAGACTCAAGAGGCGGCATATTATCAACCATATGATGCTTCTGCAAAAGCATCAAACTCTGAAAATTTGCATGCCCAAAACGAGCATGCCATAGCTCTGCATCATGCATAGCAGGAGTGTGGGCAGCCACTGTATTTGCATCATAAGTATGCTTGTCATAGCTGTCCAGCTTATACAAGCCTTTGTATCGTGTTCCAGAAGTGACTATTTCATAACCCTTTGATGGGTCTTTTACCAAACACTTCCCGTCTTCAAATTCAACCTTTAAACCTTGGTCGTTTATGGCTGAGACGGAGAGCAGATTTTTCTTTATCCCTGGAACATACAATACATTTTTCATACCAATATTGGCACCATTGGCTGCAATAAGTATGACATTGCCAATACCCTTTACTGGATATGTGGTATGATCTGCACATGATATAGTGCGGCCATTTGAAGCATAAACCAAGTACTGAAATACATCTTTGCATGAAGTGATGTGGCTCGAAGCACCACTATCAAAATACCATGATGCATTCTGTGTGTCAGATGCAATGCAAGACATATCAGTGTCTGAAGCACTTGGTGTGTCACTAGTGCATGTGACCAAAAAAGTGTGCTTTTCCTGGATTACATTAGCTGATTGCTGTGTTTTGTCATCAGAAGAGTCTGCTACTGCAGTGCCTGCTTCTTTCCTTTTCTCTTTTGCAATCCGCTTCCTACATTCACTGATGTAGTGTCCAGGCTTATGGCAGTAGTGACATTTGCCCTTCTTTTTGGGCTTGTTTGCATCCCCTTTGTTAGACTTTTCACCACCAGAAGAGGGCTGTCCATGATCAGCCTTGTTAGACTGTTGTCCCCCATGCCTAAAGCTCTTTGCTTTACCTTTATCCTTGGCTGTAAATGCCTTGTCTCCACCACGGTTGCTCGATAAGTTTGCTCTTGTTTGCTCTTCTTGCAAGAGTAAACCCACGAGCTCTTCAAAAGTGACGGGATCACCACCTCCTCTCGTTGAAAGGTTGAGAGAGGTGTGAAAGCCCAAGTAGGAAGGCAGTAAAGAATGAAGAGTGTTGTTGACCATCTGTCTGTCTGGGATAACCTCATCAATGTTGAGCAATTGTTCTTGCAAATCTTTCACTTTGGTGAGATGATCTGCCAGGGAGTCACCCTCATCCATAGAAAGAAGATCCAATTGCCTCTTCAAGTAGGCAACTCTTGCCTCGTGCGTACGTGATACATTGCTTCCAATGTGTCCCATGCAAGCTTCGATGTCTTGCAAGAACGAATGTGCGGAATAATAGTCCTTTTCACTGAAAGGGCTATCAATGACATGGCTTGTGCATCTCTAGAGTCCCATCTCTTCTGCTCTTGTGTGGGAGCAGGTTCTACATCAGGAGCTCTTTGAGCACCTCCCCTTTGAGGCGTGGCTGGCTGTATGGTAAGTGGGCGTGTGTCATCACCACACACGATGCCCCAAAGCCCTTTGGCTACATCAGCAGCTCTTTGAGCACCTCCCCTTTGAGGCGTGGCTGGCTGTATGGTAAGTGGGCGTGTGTCATCACCACACACGATGCCCCAAAGCCCTTTGGCTACTAGCAAATTACGGATCATGAAACTCCAGAGGGAGTAGTTAGATCCATCCAGCTTGTCCTCCTAGGTGAGCACACCAAATACATCTGTAGCATTCTGTGCCATGTCAACAAAATATACCTGCAAGCAAACCAAGCACCAATGTGCACTGCCAGGCAACCAAATGTCCTTACAATGTGTATACATACGCGACAAATCACAGCTGTAATGCCCAATTACATGCTCCAATCTGAAAATCCCCAATTTTTATGCACTCCAATCGCTTCAATGTGCATCTAATTGGCCAATTTTCACAAAAGCCCCAAATTTCTGCAAATGAAAGAGGTTCAATTTGCTGATTTTGACCTCAATTTTGAAAACCCCCAAATTGTAAGCAAAGCAACATGCCCAATTTTTTCAATTTGTCCTGAAATTGAGAAATCCCCCAAATCGCCTGAACCCTTCACCACATGTACTGGAGTGTCTGCAAAATTGTAGGTGACCTGCACTGAAATGGCTGTAGAATTTTGTATTTGTGTTTGAACAAAAATGTGTACAGAGAATACCTTCAGGCAATGGCAGCACATGTGAAGCAGGTGGTAGGCGGGGAGCACATAGGCGAATAGAGCTGACGGGCTAGCAGTCTGGCCAAGGCGTTGGAGGGAGCCAGCGGGGCGGCAGAGGGCTGTCTGTAGGCCCAGCTGGAGCTAGAGCTGGAGCGCACTGAGATGATGGGGGGCGCGTATCTGCGCCAGCTGGAGAGCAGGGTCGACGTTGAGGAGCAGACGGGGTCCTCGTATGCGGCGCGCAGAGCTGACAAGGCAAGTGTTGGGCCAATCAGAGGCAGGCGCTGGGCAGGTGTCGGGCCAATCAGAGCGTTGGGAAAGTGTCGTGCCACCGGGGGTTTGAGCAGCAGGGAGCCGTCGGAGGTGCACCAGAGAGGCGAAGGTCGTGGCGGACGGAGGTACAGGGCAAGCGCGCAGGTGCGGACGGAGGTGACGGCTCCAAGGGACCAGCGGCGGCAGGCCCGCTTTGGGCGGCTGGAACAGAAGAGCGACGGACGACGAGGACGGGAGGTGTACGCGGGCGTCGGGTACGCATGAGAGTCGACGGCCGGAAGGGAGCGTTGACGGATGGTCGGGGCCGGAACGCAGCAGCGTCGGAGTGGGTGTGGTGCTGGGCGGCGGCGGCCGTAGGAGCACTATTGCCGCCAGTTGGGCAAGGCGGTGCCGCCCGTCGCGAGCTGAGCGGCGGTGGTGGGCTCCCCACTAGTGCCGTCGGTTCTGGGCGGCAGAGTCGGCCAAGTCCGGCGGATAGAACCAGTGCACGGACGGAACCAGGCAGTCCGGCGACGGAAAGACACAGTGTCGACGGAAATTCGCAGGTGCTGCTTCTCCACAGGCAGAATTCCAGGGCCAGCTCCCAGCTCCTAGCTCTGATACCAATTGTTGGGTGTTGGACTCACACACTCACACACACAAATCTGCACATTAGGGTTAGGTGCAGGATAGAAAGAAAGAAAGAAAGAAAGATTTTATTAACGTCTTCCAAAAGACCGAACTCGGCCTATGAGACAAATCGGAGTACCTGTATGGGGTATCCTCTGTCATCCCAACAAAATGAAAAAGTACTGAATAAAAAAGCTGAATTTGGGTGTGCAGGGGATGGAGCTCTATTACTAGGAGAATGCAAAGCTATATGCATGGAGTATACAATCATGATATGCAACCTAGCTAGCTCCATCCTGTACCATACTGGGGGTATAAAATGGTATACATCAGTGAAGGGGGTGTCCACAGCTCCCTGAAGAACATGCCTGGGTGTGCTCTGAAGCGAGCCAGTCGCTCCGCACCCTCTCTGTGAAACTGAGCTCTGATCTCTGTCATCTCTCTCTGGTATAGGCGTGGTGTCCGAAAGCCAGGTGTCCTCTGTCTCCTGCGGGCTCTAAGTGTCTCTGCTCTCTGGAGAGTAATCCCCTGCCGTGTAGAAATGAGAGAGAGAGAGAGAGAGAGAGAGAGAGAGAGAGAGAGCCAAAGGTGTGGTATCCACAAAATGCAAGTCAACCCTTGCATGTGTGCCACATCCATATAATATAGAAGTATAAAATATTATATGTTAGAGTGTCCTTTCACACTTGATGTCCAAGGGGAAAAACCACATGGGAAAAAGTGCCCTTGGTTAAGCCCTGTTCACACATAGCACTACCATAAGTGAGCATATGCCTACAATTGCAAAGCAGAGAACTATCAAGGATCAACTGGCAGATTACAGGGCTTGCAAGAGGAGGTTTGGAAGAGCCAATGCTTTGGCAGATCGCTTCACCACTGATCCATGTGTATAGTGGGAGGACTATGGGGCAGACACTCCAGAGTTGCAACAATTGGCCATCAAGATTCTGAGCCAGGTGGTCAGTTTGTATTGTTTGGAGCAACTATGGAGCTCATTTAGCCATGTCGCTTCAAAGAAGCGAAACCGGCTTGGCACTCAAAAGACCAATGATCTAATTTTTGTGAGTGCCAATTTGCGTCTTCTTGAGCGAAATGAGAACCCCCAATCTTGGAAGCATTGGTCAGAGGAGGATGAGAAGGGTTCAGAGGGCAGAGGAGCATGCCAGTTTACCGCCTACGCCGATAGCTACTTTGGGCGAAGCAAGGGATAGCGGCTCCAACGACTTTCTAGATTATGATGATTTGGGCTCAGACGATGTGCATCTCTCGCAAGTTTGAGTCTACTCATGAGTTCCAAACTTGGCTGATGTATTTGCATTGTACTTTCTATTCTTAATTCAACAAGAAATTGACTTCATCTTGAGGTGTCCTTTATGCAAATTTGAGAAAGTCTCGCTGTTGAGTTTGTAATTACTAGTTTTTGGTTCTATAGTTTAATTTATCAAGTATATGTGCCGTTTCCTAGCCGTTCCGGTTTCTCGCGGTTGCCGTTTCCGTTTCCGAGGGGGGTGCCGTTTTTGTTTCCGTTTCCCGTTTCTGGTGACTATGGTTTAGGCATCTATTTACTGGAGCTTCATCATCACAGAGAGGTATTGCTGAGGCAGCTCTTTGAGAGACAGAGCCGGCGAGACGCCTCTCAAACCTCCATCACAGATTTCTTTGTGTCATAGTCACTGATTAGTGTGTTTTGAGAGGAGCAGCAGTATGACCAGCCAGGTCCATGACAGCCTGCACAGACCCGTGATCCTTTGGCTCCACGTACACAGGGTGTCACTAGTGAGCATGCGTTATCCCTTCTGAGAGCCGACGCCCTAGGTCTCATCCCTCCACCTGACAGCTGCAGATCTAGGATATCAAACAATCATAGAGGGGAGCCACTATGTCTACTTTGTGTTCTATTCTGGAGGATGGTATCACTGTATGATCACACATAGTCATCATGTAGTCACATGTATACTTTACCTTATGTAACTAGTTTCGTACAATTTTTTTTTCTTTCCATGGTTCAATATCCATTGCACTACTTTTTTGGTCTCATAGACCCTCTTGACCTTTTGAAGACGTCAATATATATTTCTTTCTTTTTTACTCCCTCTCTCTCTCTCATGAGGGATTTGGCCCACTCTCCAGGATCGTTGACTTCCTGGACTAGCGTTGCCTAGGGCTCTTCCTGCCCGAGCTCCATAGACAGAGGGACACCTTAAAAACACTTTGACCTATTTTATGCTACCTTGGATAGCTGTAAAACAAGATCAGCACCAAGGGGGGTTCCCAGGCACCCTCTTTGGACATAGAGCAGCAATGAAGTAAACTCGGAAAAAGAGAAAAGAAACCGTGTTTGAAAAAAAGGACGAATACGAAGAATGCAATCTTCCTACTGAACAAGCTCATTGGTTCAAAATACGAGTTGGGTGTCTTTACTTGCACCAACTTATGTTCATATCAAGCTCTATCTTTTGGTTGATTAGCTTGTCTTTTGGTCTTTTATCATGTAGAATTCTCTTTATTGATTATCTTGTTATCTCTGCATGTTTCATTTTCTATTTATAATTTATAGTCACATTGAGTCTTGACAAAAAGGAACTAGTGATGTTGCAGATGGTGAACATGATCATCCGGCTTATCAAATGCAAGGACTGATGGAAAGTGCTACGATCGAGAGCGATGACACTTGCTTTTCATCTCTAGTTTTAAATGCTACCTCCATAAATGTTGAACTTTATTATAACAAAGCTGTGAATTACACCTTGATGGTGACATTTGTATCCTTCTTTGGGCTGTATTCTAGACCAAAAGATGATATCAATTTTGACTTGATATTGGATTTATTTATTTTTTGTTGCTGGGCAATTTAAAAAAGCTTTTGGCATTGCATGTATGGTTTGATTTGAAGAATTTCCTTTACAGTTTTTCTTCGGTAGATTTCCTTCTTGCAGGTTTTGTGCTTAATGAAACAAATGGATCACAGCAACACACAATCGGTAGAATTCTTCCTCCTCTCTCTTTCTCATGTTTGTTGTTTTCAATTTATGCCTTACCTTCCGTTTTTCTTTTCAATTGTTAGTATGATAGACACGTTTCTACTTGTTGCTTGAGCTCATTGTTGTCTGTGTTCTTCTAGGGGGCTGCCAAAGGTTCTCTTCTCATGATAGGACAGCAAGCCATCATGGATGCATACTTATGCCTTCTGCATTTGACAGCAGGCATTCTTGTAGGTGAGCTATTAGGATCATAGGAGCATTTGTATGTTCTGAAAAGAGATTTTAGTTTATGCTGTTGGAGTGTTTGTGTGAGATAAAGTTTGAAACTTAATAAATGTTATTCTGATGTGGTGTGGATCAAGTGTTGGCCATAGATAAGTCCGTACACTTAACAGATTCGGCCATTGGCCACTCATATTTGGAGATCTCATTCACAAGGGTACTTGTGTGAAAGAAAAGATACTGCAAACTAGTTGTTAAACAGAACGGGTTGAGTTGGTGCCTCTACAAGGCTCGAGGAGCCTAGGCAAGTATGTTCTTGTAGAGATGCTACCCTGGAGTGCTATGTGGCCATTGTGATGTGTTGAGGTGTTCTTGTTGGATGGTCTGTGTGAGAGAGAGGGGCCTGCTCTGTTTGGGGATACTGACCAATTCGCGACCACCTCCCTTGTTGGCACGGATTGCTAGTCCGGAGAGACTGGCCGAAGGTGCAACGGGAAGGGAAGCGAGAGTTAGTCCGGAGAGACTAGCCGTGTCTTCTGGGTATAGTTTGGAGCCGGAGAGCTCTAACGTAGGCCCTTCATCACTTGATTGCCACGGCTTCAAAGGGGGGTGAAATATGCTAATTACTCCATGCTGAAGAAATCAGTTCACGGGTTAGAGAACGTAGTTTCTCCAGAGATTTTGGTGGACTTGATAGAGCCACCAAAGATACCACATGAACCTGAAAAGATTCTAGGGTATCGTGACAGACAAACCCGACATAAAGTGTACCAGGAGAGGTACTTGTTAAATGGACAGACAAGGATGAGGAGGCAGCTACTTGGGAACGCCGTAGTGCAATTTCCAAGAGGTTTCCCCAGTTTGTTTTCAAGGACGAAAACTCTTCTTAAGGGGGGAGTAATGTCACGTAGGCTGTAACGCCTGTGACCGACGGCAGACCGGATGGCCAGACGGGGCTTTAGCGTCAACGCCTCGGCGAGGACGTGGCCATCCGGGGTTCGGTGGGAGAGGACGCCCATGCGGAGTCATGGGCGGCCAGGCTAGTATGGACGGCAGGCCACACACTATATAGCCTGGGGGATGAGGGGCAATCCTCATTCTTCCTGTGTGGTTGGGTGGTGAGCCAAAGGCCGTCCCCTCCTGTGGTAGCACTCGTAGTGGCGCTACGGTGATCTAACATCAATGTCACGTAGGATGTAACGCCTGTGACCGACGGCAGACCGGATGGCCAGACGGGGCTTTAGCGTCAACGCCTCGGCCGGAGCGCCGAGGACGTGGCCATCCGGGGTTCAGTGGGAGAGGACGCCCATGCGGAGTCATGGGCGGCCAGGCTAGTGTGGACGGCAGGCCACACACTATATAGCCTAGGGGATGAGGGGCAATCCTCATTCTTCCTCTGTGGCTGGGCGGTGAGCCAAAGGCCGTCCCCTTCTGTGGTAGCACTCGTAGTGGCACTACGGTGATCTAACAAAGGGCTTTGAAACACTTTCTCCCGTACACTTGAGCTGCATCTCCACCACAAAGTGATGGTCTTCTCTTTGCAAAAGAATCTCCACACTTAATAGAGTAGCTTGAGCCTACCTGTCTTCTTGCTCTCAAGCTCTAAGTGTTGTTTCTCCCTCTCACAAAATGATTATGGAGTTCTTTCTTCTTACATGTACATAAATGAAGTTCTTACCTGTCCTCTCGCATGTGCATAATGAGGATAGCTAGCCTCTTTTTGTAGTGAAGTTCTCTCCCCCTTTTCAAAAATAGAAAAAGATGGTCTAAAAGTGCATCTCCCTCTTGAAAATAGAAAGAGATTGTAATTAATGAGTGTGCATGAGAAACTTTCTTAATAGCTCCGTCCTCAAAATAGAAAGAGATGGTCTAATCTTCTTTTTTAAAATAGAAAGGGATGGTGACCCTCTTTCACTTAAAAATAGAAAGTAACTTAAAAATAGAAAGTCATGGCTCTTCACAAGTAAGTGATAACGAAACTTCTAAAATGGGTTTGCATGTTTAGCTGAAGGGAAAGTTGCTGAGCTGGCATGGGCGAGCAGATTCGTCGCCACATCATCAGTTTTTTTTTTTTTGGGGGTTTTGGTTTTGTTTTTTTTCGGGGGTTTGTTTGGTGCCTTAGGGGTTTTTGACCGTTTTGATTTTGATTCCGACCTCCATTTTCCCAAAAGATGAAGTGAATGCCCTTAAATTAGAGCTTCCCCACATCCTCCATGAGTAGGTCCAGGCAATGGGAGGCGCAAGAAGTCCATACAATGGATGGGAACTCTGCCTCTACCAAGCGTCTCCTTTTGCGGCAATTGGACGCATTGTCCGTGATGACTTGAATGACGTTTTCTTGCTCGAGCTACATGTAACACAATGGCAAATGGACGAGTCATGACATTCTTTAGAAGTTTGAACATAAATAAAACTTAAATGGCAATACACATAGACTCGTCATTCAAATTTCACCTCTATGATGGCTTGCCGGATATGACGATAGATTAAGTCGCCCGATGTTCTTTGTCCCGCCTTTCCGGTATCCAGAGCGCCTAAGAAGTATGTGCCGAGTGCATGACAGAAGGATATTCAAGATCTCTCTCTTCTTTTGATCACTCCATCCATTGGAGAGAATAGAGCAACCATACTTCGTCCATCCTTCGCGGGGCAGGGCTGTGAGTTTGTCGTTGATCCTCTTCCCCTCGTCATCAAGCGTGGTGGCATCTCATGGTATATGTGATACCATACCAATCGCCATGGGATGGTCCCACCTCCACAATGTCCTTCACCATCTTGTGCCCCTTGAGCACATGGAAGGAGAGATTGCAATCGATGACCGTGCGTTCAGTCTTCTCATTTGCGGCTTTCATCTTCATCTTCACATATGTGAGGTTGTTTATGTTTGCACCGATGGCGGTTTGTCTCATTGCCGGAGAGCTCTCTTCCCTTGGCCTCTTTGATTGGAAGTTGGAGCCACTCGAGGCAAAGCTGGTGCCCGATGCAGTGGGGGAAGGACTCACCGAATTGGAGGCTTGAGACATGGAAGCTCCTCCACGTCTACATTTACCTTGGTTGTGGATTCACGAGTATTTCTTCAATATACCATCCCCAATTTCTTGAGGAATCTCCTTGCACGGCGCAACATCCCCCCAAGCTTGGACACGTGTTAGGAGCCTCGTGATGCTACTTGTGTTACCCTCCCCGCAAAAGTTGCACTTTCATTTCCATGACCCAGAATCGCTGGTAGATTTCTCACCCGTGGTGGTATATAAGAAAAAAGCCGCATGCTTTTCCTTTCTTTTGGTCCTTGTTTCCATTGGAGACTAGAGGAAAGACTCAAAGACAAAGAGAGAGAGAAATGAAATGAAATGTTATATTAACGTCTTCAAAAGGCCAAAGTGACCTATGAGACCAAAGTTACAACCATGTGACATCTGATACACTATCTGGAAAAGAAAAGAAAGGACTGAAGATAAGTATCTAGCCCTACAATACATCAGTAGGGAGCATACGGAAGCAGCAACTAGGGAGAGTGGGAAGCTAATGCTACTAGTCAAAATGGGGTGCATGAGTACATGGATACATGAATACATGAATATGGGGGAGTACAAAAGTGACAGTGAATACAACAGTATATGGCTGGAGTGGTAATCATCCTAGGAGCTCTAGCATGGGTCTCTGCCGGATGGCCTGGATATCTGCCATAGTGAGATGCCTGGTCGGACGAGCCCGATGTCTCGCAATGATGCTCTGAATCCTCCGGTGTAGGCACCGTCTCTGATGTAAGGATCTGTGAACCCTCGGGCGTCTGGATTTGCCCAACTGGATAGCTCTCTCAACTAGAGTCCCACGGGGTGCCCACTGTTGGGCTGTCGGCTGTGTCCCCTCCCGGGTAGTCCCTCTAAAGAAGTCAGTAATTTGTCTCTGTGTGGACTCCCTTCCAGTCGGGTGTCTGCTCCTCATCATAATGGACTCTCTGAGCTTGCGGATCTCTAGGAGATAAAAACCCAAGCACCGCTAATCACAATAGTCCATGACTCTAGCCAGTGGTCCAAATCCCTCTCTGAAAAGGCAATGGTAGCGCCCTCGAATCTCATAATATGCTGTGCAGCAACAGATGTAGTGCTTCTCCGTCTCTGGCTCTATCCAACAAATCTGACATATTCTGTCCCCTGGAGGTATGCCTCTAAATCTGCCTGTCTCTATCTCTAACTGATGTGAAGAGGTGCGGATCTGCCCAATGGCGCACCTCAATCCATGAGACAAATGGGTATCCATGTAGCTCGGTCTAAGTATAAAGCCATCCTTAGTGGTGCGGAGAAGATGGTCTCTATAGAAAGCCATCTTCGTCCCTAACTGTGAGGGCTCTAGCTATGTCCTCCTAGTGTCCAACTGAATGAGGTCCTGTCTGATGACTCTACTAATCTCAGAATGTGTTAAGGTGAGAGAGGGTGCCTCTAATCTTAGAATGTGTTACTGGAAGGGTGGAAGTCTGTCTAAGCTGAACCCGTGGAGCTCAAACTAGGATGCTATCTGCGCATACCAACATGAAGTGTCTCCCTCCATGGCTAGCTGATGAGAGGACTCTAAAGCAAGTCGTGCATACCGGTGTCCAGGAAGCTCCCAGGTGCTATGAATGAAGGACACTGATCTGGCAAGAGCCTCGACTATGATCGGTGGTGCTCCCATCTCGGCTCGGATAATCTCATGGGGTACCGCGGCCTTAGCCCGAATCATCTTGGAGATCATGGACACAAGTGGTCTCTCCATCGATCTCCATCCATCGTATGTGTGTCCTGATCGACTGTGACGATCTGTACTCCATATAGCATAGCCGATGTGACCAGCGTGTCAAAAAAACACAGCTTAGTGCGTGGCTCGTGAAAGTGTACCTGTGAGCACATCCTCTCTAGACCTCCTAGTGCTGCATATCCTCTAGTCAATCTGGCCTCTGCTGCCCCCCTCATGGAAAATGTGGGCCCAGTGAACACCACTCCAAGATATGTGTATGAGTCAACATACTCCACTGTCTCCTGCCCATATGTGACAAGAGAGAGAAAGAAAGAAAGAAAGAAAGAAAGTTATATTAACGTCCATGGGAGGCCGAATCCGACCTATGGGACAGATCAGGTACATCCATTTACATTCCACTCTGGGTATTGATGCCAAAGTGGCATAAAACTGAAAAAAAAATAACTCAAAATGAACTCTTAAGACTCTTAAGAGTTTAAATTACAATGGGTTCTATTGCATCTAGTTCGAAATTGAGATTCAAAATAAAAATAGCTATATTTCATCCATGGATGGATTTGCTCTACGGAATTCTTTAATGATTGCTTGTCCTCCTCTGTATATTGCCCATTTGCCATTCTTTCTTGCTTCTTTAACTTTATTCACCTCTGCCGATTTGTTCTTGAGTTGTAGCGGAGTGAGTTCATCAGCTATCCATACCTTTGTCCCTTGGAGAGACCTTGTTTGCTTCATCACTGCTATTTTCTCGTTGTTGTCTATATAGGAGACTTTTGCCTGTGTACCCTTTACTATAATAGAGATAGGGTCTCCTAAGTCCACGAAGGGGACTACTTTGCTCAGTTGTGCTGTAAGTACATCTGTATCTAATATGTAGTCTTCTCGAAGCTCTTGAGCTATGTCTGCCCTATCCCAGCCTTGAGGAAGACCACCGACTCTGATTACCTTTTTGTTACTTTCCATTCGTTCCTTTTCTTTGACCGCTGATATGACTTCTTTAACAAAATCTTGTGAGTTAACTGAATTTACCTTTGAAACATGGTTTGTCATTTCTGTTTGTAGTGTTGTAGGTATGGGTCCTTCTCGTGCTTCCTCTTGCTTCGTCTTCATGGCTTGCACTTGCACTTTCAGTTCGTTGATTTGTTCATCTTTCTTGATAGTCTCGTGTTTCAGTGCTGCTAATTCTCCCTGGAGTTTCTTCAGTTCTTGCATGAGGTAGGCTTCCCATGGTGTCGGCTTGCTCACGGGTGGAGGAATGGGCGGTAATCGTGAAGCGGTGACTGAGGCAAAAGACTTCTTACTTTCCATGTGTTGCTGCTGATAAAGGAGAGGGCTGTTGGTGGAACGAGTCCCCCCTCAAGGGTACCCTCTCCCCTTTGGGGGAGACTCAAAAAATGCGACCTACAAGATGCTCAGCTACTACAGGTGCAGGGGAGAGTTATGTTGCTGCCTTGGGGGCCTGAGCGAGGGAGGGTGGGTGGCTGGGTGGGTGCGTGGGTGGCTGGGTGGGGAAACGGCGCGATGAGCGAGGGTGGGTGGGTGGGTGGGTGGGGAAACGGCGCGATGGGTGGGTGGGTGGGTGCGTGCGTGGGTGGGTGGGTGGGTGGGTGAAGCGAAGAGAGAGACGACGGGTGGGAAGAGAGAAGCGAAGAGAAAGGGGGGGGGGGCGCGAAATGCAAGCAGAGAGAAGCGAAGATTGAGACGGCGGGTGGGAAGAGAGAAGCGAAGAGAAAGGCATGAGCAAGGGTGGGTGGGGAAAGGGGGCGAAATGCAGGCAGAGAGAAGCGAAGAGAGAGACGACGGGTGGGAAGAGAGAAGTGAAGAGAAAGGGGGGGGGGGAGCGAAATGCAGGCAGAGAGAAGCGAAGAGAGAGACGGCGGGTGGGAAGAGAGAAGGGACGAGAGAGACGACGGGTGGGAAGAGAGAAGCGAAGAGAAAGGGGGGGGGGGGGGGCGAAATGCAGGCAGATAGAAGTAAAGAGAGAGACGGCGGGTGGGAAGAGAGAAGCGAAGAGAAAGGCCTGAGCAAGGGTGGGTGGGGAAAGGGGGCGAAATGCAGGCAGAGAGAAGCGAAGAGAGAGACGGTGGGTGGGAAGAGAGAGGCGAAGAGAAAGGGGGGGGGGGGGGGGGGGGGGCGAAATGCATGCAGAGAGAAGCGAAGAGAGAGACGACGGGTGGGAAGAGAGAAGCGAAGAGAAAGGGGGGGGCGAAATGGAGGCAGAGAGAAGCGAAGAGAGACGGCGGGGGAGAGAGAGAGAGAGAGAGAGAGAGAGAGAGAGAGAGAGATTTTAAGCGCCTACTAAATACCCAATGGGCCTATGAGACCAAAGTGATACAATAATGTCCATGGCATATCTCATCATGGAATGGAAAATAAAACAAAAAGAAAACATAAACATATCTATCTCACTTGGGTGATACAAAACTGTCCATGGAAACTCATCATGGAAATACTAAGAGCATAGAAACATGAGAGCAGCATCAGCTCCGAGTAGATGGTATACCACTCTCCAAAATATCAAGCATGGGGCTAATGAGTATGGCCGAGAGGTCTCCCTCAGCTATGTCACGTGGAGCATGTCGTGGACCTAGAGCTGATGAGGTGATCATGGTCAACGGGGGGGGGCCGGGGACGTCGGGCACGTTGGAATGCGGAGGCTCGGTCCGAGGTAACTCCTCTCGGGCGAGATAGGTCCGGAGCAGCTCATGGAGGGTCCACAAGATCCACTATATCGGTGTCCTCCACCTCCTGGGTCCGGAAGAAACTTAAAAGTTGAGAGAGAGAGAGAGAGAGAGAGAGAGAGAGAGAGAGAGAGAGAGGCTAGAGCTTTAGCTTGACTTGAGAGAGAAAGAAACTTTTATTAACATCTTCAAAAGACCACTAGGGATGTAGTGCACGTTTAGGCAGGTGGAAGCTTTGCTATGGAGGATCGAATGGATCCATAGTGTGCAAAGATGAGGGAGAGAGTTGGAAAGAGAGATGAAAGTACTCAAGGGAAAGCAAATCACACGATACAATGAAGATTCTATTGATTCATATAACCTCCACCAAATACATGTATTTATAGGCTTTTTAGCCTTATTTTTTGACTCAATCAAATCTAGACTAAGTCTCCTAAGTAACTTGCAAACACACTTGCAAACACACTTGCACAATATCAAATCCAATCCTAAAAGATTGTTCACACCCAACAAACAAACATAAATATGCTACTACTCTTATAAGGAGTGTTCACACACTATGGCTACAAGTTTGCCCTTTGACTTTGAAATCCATACAATGATAAATGGCAGGAGAATATATGTTGTCTCCAATAAATCCCCCTACAATAGATGTTCGAACGCCTAGAGACTGATACAATGCATGATACATAGATATTCTAACCAGTGATAGAAGATACATATCTAGATACATTAGAGATCTAATACCCATAAGATGGATACAAATCCTGGTTGGAGGTTGCCTTTCGAATGTTAGGCCAAGAGGTCCTTGGTAGCAAGAGTAGCCTAAAAACCATAATGGTTCTCAACACAAGAACCCCCTATGCTTGGATGAAGGGATTCAAAGCACACACAAAGAAAGATTGACATCACACACTGATTATTACATCTCATTTCGGCAGGGTATCCCACACACACATTATTTATTCATATTTTGGGGGACTACCGGGTAGAGAACCCTTGGCGCTCACACGCATAGAAAACTTAAATGAAAATGTCGAGGAAGAGGGATCTCCCCTCACTCGAAAGAGTGTCGATGACGAGATGCCTTTTACGACGTCGTTTCCATGCATTGACTGCATCACTCCCACGCTTGAGATAATTTGTTGAAGCATATGATGATGATGATGACCTTGATGACTTGGTGAAGCTCATGCTGACGAAGATGCCTGTGATGATGACAATGATGGCCATAAAAACTGTCGTGAAAAATTCCACATGGCTAAATACAATCACTTCCATTTTTATCTCCACGTGAGCACGCTATTAAAAGCCTTAGTATTAAGGCTTAAAGCTTTTATAGATAAGGATGGCAGGTGCAGCGAAAAAATGGCCGAGAGCAAATAAAGTAAAATAAAATTTTTAAAGGCTTTATCTCTGGTATGTGGCTTAGGCAGGTGGATCATGTCGGCAGCTGGTCGATACAGCAGGCGACGACAGTTTGAACACGGTGATCATATGGACAGCAGGAGGTTGATGTCAGTCAGCGGCGGGAGCAGCGGCGGTAGTGGACGGCTTCAATGGGCAGCAAAAGGTCAAGCACTTCAGTAGTGAACGGCTACCCTGTGGCGGATGAGATCAGCATATGGAGATGGTGCTATGAAGAGATTAAGCAAGGCGCCTTCTCTTGTGCAGGGCCCAGGTGGAACAGAAGGGCTGCAACGTTAAGCGTTGTCCGACGCTTGCCAACGAGCTGAGCTGTAGAGGGAGCTGTCTTGTACAGTGTGGCAACTGTTGGGTGTATGATGGCTCCTATGATGGAACCGTGGGAGACGCAAGATCACCGGGGGCAGCAAAATGCAGCATCAGTGCTAGTGAGAGATAATGAAGAGACGGCACGAAACTATAGATGTACTGTTGGCACTGTTAGCGTAGATGAAAAAAGCTCTGATACCAATAGGCAGGTGGAAGCTTGGCTATGGAAGATTGAATGGATCCATAGCGTGCAAAGACGAGAGAGAGAGAGAGAGGGAGTTGGAAAGAGATATGAACTCAAGGGAAAGCAAATTGCACGATACAGTGAAGATTCTATTGATTGATAAAACCTCCACCAAAAACATGCATTTATAGGCTTTTTAGCCTTATCTTTTGACTCAATCAAATCTAGACTAAGTCTCCTAAGGAAACTTTCTACACACTTGCACAATATCAAATCCAATCCTAAAAGGTTGTTCATGTTGGAAATAAGTGCACACTAGGTGTACTATTTCTCTAGTCTAGTTTCAGTTGAGTCTTTGTGTCTTGAGTCTAGTGCCATGTGGCACCTCTACATTTATCCCATAAGTGAGTCTACTCAATCTTGTACTTCTCACCTATAAATTGTAGGTGTCACATCAATGAAAGTATCAATCTTGTGTCTTGTCTACACTCATCTCAAGGTAACTCTTTGTCTTTCATTTGTTCCTGTTTCATTTCTAGTTTTGCTCTTGCTTTCATATTTTCTACAGTTCACACCCAAACACACACAAATATGCTACTACACTCATAAGGAGTGTTCACACGCTATGGCTAAAAAGCCTTATCTTTTGACTCAATCAAATCTAGACTAAGTCTCCTAAGGAAACTTTCTACACACTTGCACAATATCAAATCCAATCCTAAAAGGTTGTTCACACCCAAACACACACAAATATGCTACTGCACTCATAAGGAGTGTTCACACGCTATAGCTACAAGTTTGCCCTTTGACTTTGGAACCCATACAATGATAAATGGCGGGAGAACATATGTTGTCTCCACCAAGAGAGACTCAAGAGCTTGAGAGAGGGAGAGCTTGAGAAGCCTCATATAGTAGAGAGTTGACTCAAACAACCATAAACAGCTAGGCACAACAGCAATAAAAAAAGGCCCAAAAAAAAAAACGGCTCCGTGGTGCAACAGTCGAATCCAGCAGACGTACCGTATTAAAACGGTACGGACCGTACCGTACGGTGCAACAAAATGAAGATGCAAAAAAAGCGGCCCACTTTGGTTTCAAACCGATAGTTTCGTACCGTCCCGGATTTTCTGGGCCTATGATGTGGTACGCATCCCAGAGACAACTATGGTGTATGTAAATCTGGTTATGGCTGCAGCCTGCATGGTGTCAATGAGTTGGGAGGTGAGGGCGGCAAGGGGAACTGATGGGTCCATATCTACCAGACCACGATCAATGTTGTTGTCATATATGTGGTCACATTTGTGTGTGAAGTGGATTTTAGTATAGTAGGAGGTGGGTGGGGGTGGTGGTGGGCTGGGTGGTGTACAGGCAATGGAGAAGGAGAGGTAGGCGTGTTTGGCTCCAAGAGGACATGCGGGGATGGTGAACTCGGAGATGAGTGAAGCAAGCTCATGGAATCCCATAATATAATGCACTGTGCTCAATCCTTCACTATATGGGAAGCTTGTGAGTCCGTCGGATAGGGGCCACTATGCCATCCTGTTATAAATAACGAGACCATGCCAAGAACCCAACACTTGGAGGTGCCTCCCATATCTAATGACAGCTCCAAGGTCTTGAGAAGCCTGCTGCAATCTTGTGGCCTCTTGGTCAAGTACCCAATGAGGAGAACTTCACGTAGTCCCAACATGGCTGAGATCTCATCAGACAATGATGCATAAAGGGACTGCTTCCGCTCCTCTGCCTGAGTGGTTAGGCTGTCCTGACTATCCTGTATAGCATATCGCGAAGTATCTGGTGCAAAGTAGCAAACCGCCACATGTATGTATCTGGTGGATGTAACCTGCAGCCTAACCCACATGTATGTGGCATCCTCATCCCGCCTGACTATGCTGATCATACCCTGAAGGTGCGACCTAAATAGGACTGCTACTCCCCTGACCCCCATACTCCTCATGTCCTGCGGGTATGCCCACGGTAAGCTGGTATCCAGCGACACAAGGCAATCCCATCTCCGAGCTCAGCCTCCCACATCTGACCACAGAGTCCTATTACAGTTCCAGGCTGCCATCTCTTGATGCGTGTAGTCTCATAGACCCCACACCCCTATTTAGGGGCAGGGTGCCTCTCCATAATGATGACTCTCCCATCTCGGTATACTGCCCACTTCCCTTACGGGCTGCCATGACCTTCTCCATTGCGGCCTTCCTGTGTGCCACCTGTGTCGGGTTCAGACCCTCGGCCAAGTAGAGTTTCTCCCCCTTCAAGGCTACCCTGTTATCTAAAAATGCTTGGTGATTTCCTAAGTCTGGGAAATGGAGGACAAGGTGGACATGGTCAGGTGGTATCCTTTCCTGCTCTCCATACATCCACAACTGGCCTTCGGTTTCTTGCATAGCTCCAAGGCATCTGCCTTGGGTGAGCTATCCTCTGCCATACCTGTGACATGAATGTGTAGGGCCTTAGTCTTCCTCCACTTCTCTTTTTCAAGTGTCTCATGTATAATGTTCCACTTCTCTTCCACTATGATTGATGTTTCTTGACCACTGCTGTCTGCTCCCTTCTCCGCTTCATGTTTTACTATGTCAGCCCATCCTTGCACAAATTCTTCTTTTGTTGCTACCATACTCTCTTGAATCTTTGCATCCACACTCTTGGTAAGCTCTTCCATGTGTTTGAGTTCCCCCTCCTCCTTAATAGCGCCTTGGCATTCTTTGAGCTCGTATGTGAGACATTCCACTTGCTCTTTCAGTCAGCTCACCTCACTGGAGAGCTTCCCAACCTGTAAGGTATGGGCTTCCTTCATTTCCCCCAATGCTTTCTCATAGGAGTGCTCTTGGATCCCCATTATGTCCCGGATTGCCTTAAGGCCATCTTTGAGTAGTGAGCCCAGAACTGTTTTCTCTGTGCATGCACTCAGGTGTGTTTCCATCTGACCGATAAGACTGTTCAGCTGTTGGGATGGGCCATCCCATTTCCCTGACCTTTGTGGCATTCTATTCAACTAGGTGGGCACAGTTTCAGAGCCCCATTCAGAGAGAGGATTATGTTATTGCCTTGGGGGCCTGAGCAAGGGTGGGTTGGGAGAAGCGAGGCGGGGAAGGGTGGGGGGTGCAGGTGGGGCAGCGAAGAGAGAGAAAAAGGCAGCAAAGAGAGAGAGAGAGAAATGAAATGTTATATTAACGTCTTCAAAAGGCCATAATGACCTATGAGACCAAAAAGTTACATCATGGTAGATCTGATACAATGTCTGGATAAAAAACCAGAAAATGAAAAATAAAGATGATACTATTGGCACCTAGAAAATGAAATTGGAACTGGAAGGTAAACAGAAACCCTTATAGGGTGTGAATATAGTGGGGGGCGGGGGGGGGGGGGGGGGGGGGGGGGGGGGGGTACGCTATGGAGGTGAGTGGAGTGCAGTGAGGGGATACAATATCATGTGGGACGGGGGGGTACACTATGGAGGTGCCTCCATCTCATAATATGTGCCGCATCGGACGCTGGCGGATCTCCTCAATATCCTCTGTGGGTCAGCACCCTGACTGGGTGTCCCGCATGTCTTGCAAGAATAATCCGAATCCGCCGCTACAACCTCCGTCTATGCTGTCTATGCTGGGATGCCCTCCTCCGTAGTCGTGGGCGTCTGGACCACCCAAGCTCAATCGCACGATCAATCAGTGTACCGCGGGTGTGGGCGGTATCCATGTCCTGCTGCTGCTGTGGTCCATCTGGCGCAGTGATGGCTGGACTAAAGAAGTCTGTAATGTGCCTCTGAGTCTGGCTCTCTGTGCGCCTAAGCAGGCTATCTCTATATCTCCGCAGCCCAAGCAAGAACAATCCCTGGTACCCCATGACTCTGGAAAGTGGTCCAAAACCCTCTCTGAATAAACAATGGAAATGACCACGTATCTCATAGTATGCAGTACAATGGCATATATAATGCAGCTCTGTCTTTGGCTCCCCATGGCATACTCGACATATCCTGGCCTCAGCTGGTATACCTCTATATCGGCCAATCTCAATCTCAAGCTGGTGTGAGGATGTGCGAATCTGACCAATAGCACATCGTACCGCATAAGACAAGTGTACATCCATGTAACTGGGTCTGATCACAAAACCATCTGCTGTGTGAATGGAAAGTTAATTAGGGTTAGAGATTCATGTGTGCGAGACATACAAAGAGAGAACAAGGGAGAGAGAGAGAGAGAGAGAGAGAGAGAGAGAGAGAGTTGTGGGGATAAGTCAACTCAATAGCATTGAGTGTGTGACTCCCCTATCACACATGTATATTGCACTAGTACACATAGTGCACTTAGTACATTAAAAGTACTAAGTGTACTATGTACTATAACTTATGGGCGTGTACACACTATAAGGGTGGGCATAGTGCCTTTACCCCAACAACCTCCCACTTAAAGGCAAAGTGCCCTTAAGTAAAGGAAAAGAAAAATCAGCATGTACATGATAATATACAAGGCCATATCAAGGCTGAAACTGGCCTCATCCAATGCCCATCAAGTGTCTGCAATGAGCAAACCGCTCCGGAGGCAAACTTTTTGTCAACAGATCAGCCAGGTTGTCATCCGTATGAATCTTAACAAGCTGAATTTGCTTGTTCTCTATCACCTCTCTGATGAAGTGATACTTCACATCCACATGCTTCGTCTTTGCATGAAAGACAGGGTTCTTTGCCAACTGGATGGCACTCTGACTGTCACAATGCAACAATGGAATATCCCTTGTATAACCCAAATCAACCACTAACCGAAATAGCCATAATGCCTCCTTGCAAGCCTCTGTGGCTGCAATATACTCGGCCTCTGTAGTAGATAAGGCAGTGCACTTCTGCATCCTGGATATCCATGACACAGCACCTCCTGTGAATGTAAACACATAACCGGTAGTAGACTTCCGGTTATCTGGATGACCGGCATAATCCGAATCCGTGTAACCATGCACTAATGCATCCTGTTTGCCAAAACAAATGCACATATCCTGTGTGCCCTTCAGGTATCTCATGACACCTTTCACTGCTTCCCAATGCTTCTTGCCAGGGTTGGCCATGTATCTAGAAACCACTCCCACTACAAATGCAATGTCCGGCCTAGTAGCAACCATGGCATACATGAGACTGCCACAAGCTGAAGCATACGGAATCTTGGCCATATCAGCCCTGCCACTATCTGACTGTGGGCTGTCCATAGCACTGAGTTTCACATATGGAGGCAAAGGAGTACTAGTCTTCTTCCCCCCGTCCATATTGAACCTCTGCAAAACTTTGCCAATGTATTCCTTCTGAGACAAATACAACACATGCTGATTTCTGTCCCGAAGTATCCGCATACCCAAAATGTGATTTGCATCACCCAAATCCTTCATATCAAAGGTTTGATGCAGCCTCTGCTTCAAGGCATCCATCTCCTTACGAGATTTCCCGGCAATCAACATATCATCAACATACAAGATGAGGATCAATAGACTGCCATCCAAAGCTTTCTTGGTGTATAAGCAGTGATCTATGTCACTTCTCCTGAATTTCTAGGATTTCATGAATGTATCAAATTTATGATACCATTCCCTTGGTGCCTGTTTGAGCCCATAAAGACTCTTTTTCAGCTTGCATACAAGCTTCTCCTTTCCACTTACTGCATAACCCTCTGGTTGTTGCATATATATCTCTTCATGGAGATCACCGTGAAGAAAAGCAGTCTTCACACCCATCTGAATCAAGTCCAGATCATCATGTGCAACCAAAGCTAACACAGCTCTAAGTGTGGTCATTTTGACCACTGGAGAGAAGATCTCCTGAAAGTCCACACCATATTCCTGCTTGAAGCCCTTAGCCACTAACCTGGCTTTGTATCTTGGCATTGCATCTGGTGCAACTTTGAGCCTGTAAACCCATTTGCATGGCAAAACCTTCTTGCCTGTAGGCAAATGCACCAACTTCCATGTTCCATTTTTGTGCAGAGAATCCATCTCTGACTTCATGGCACGCTCCCAAAGAGCCTTGTCTGTCCTCTGTAAAGCCTCCTTATAACATGAGGGCTCCCCACAGTCAGTGAGCATCAAGTAGTCAACCCCTGGAACAAACCTGTTAGGGGCTCTGGAGGGTCTTGTGGACCTCCGTAGCCAATGACCATCATTTGCAGGTTGCTGTCCAGCCTGCATATCACCTATTGGTGGCTCCTGTTCCATGCCATAAGGCTGAAAAATCATGCCCGGTATCTCCTCTAACTGTGGTATATCCATAGGGATATCTTCTGCCATCTCTGGCTGTCCATTTGGACCATTTTCAGCACCATTTAAGGGCTGGTTTTGCTGCTGTAATGGCTGATTTACAGCCCTTGGTTGTTGTCCATGATGTCCATCATCATCAAAGATGACTCTGCTAGGCTTCTGTTGCCTTGCAGGCTCCTTATACATTCATGTTTCATCAAAAATGACATCATTGCTGCGTATAATCTTTCTATTCATGGGATCCCAAAGGCTTCAGCCCAAAAACCATGAGGTAATGCAGCATGTGACAACATAGAACGGACCTTCTCCTGAATGGTCCTGTTCATCCTCTCTGCTGTCCCGTTTTGTGGAGGATCATAAGGAGTAGAGAGCTCCCTCTTGATGCCTTTAGCATCACAAAAGTCCTGAAACTGTTTGGACATATACTCTCCACCATTGTCGGAACGCAAAGCTTTCAGTGTTTTGCCAGTTTGATTCTCAACAAGAGCAACAAACTTCTGAAACACTGAGAATGTATCACTCTTCAAACGAAGAGGATAAACCCACACCTTGCGTGTGGCATCATCTATGAAAGACACAAAATATTTTGCCCCTCCCAAAGAAAGCTGAGGCATCTCACATACATCTGTATGCACAAGCTCTAACTGAGCATCTTTCTGTCCAAGAGCTTTCTTGTGGGGGCACTGCAGTTGCGTGCCATATATACAATGCTCACAAAACTGAAAACTTGAGAACTTTAGAGAAGGCAAGTAACCCAAACGAGACAATTGCTCCATTCCTTTGACACTCATGTGTCCCAACCGACTATGCCACATAGAAATTTCCGGCAGCTCGGTTGCATTTACATTAGCATGGTGACAAACACCTGCATGCATAAAGTAAAGAGTGTCCACCTTAGAGCCTCTGGCAACAACCAGTGAGCCCTTACTAATCTTCCACTTTCCACGACCAAATGTGGTAACATAATCAGCATCATCAAGCTGTCCAATAGAAAGCAGGTTCTTCTTGATCTCAGGCACATGCCTGACATCATGGAGCATAAGCTGTGAGCCATCTGAAAACACAAGCCTCACATCACCTCTGCCAAGAATCTTGCATGCATGGTTATCACCCAAATAAACCACTCCTGCATTGCCGGCAGTATACCTGACAAACAAGTCTGTGCAACCTGTGACATGAAAGGAGGCACGTGAATCAATGATCCATGAGTGCATACCATGACCACCTGTAAGAAGTGAATGGGCATCGAGTGAAGATGTAAATAGGACCTCATCCTCACTGTCACCTGCATGTGACACATTGATTTCTTCAATCTTGACTCCACTTTTGCCCTTTTGCTTTGCATCTTTGGCTTCATCTTTGTCTTTGTCTTTGCCTTTTCCCTTTTCCTTTTGATCATTTTTCCATTTGTAGCATTGCTTTTTGATGTGTCCCTTCTTGCCACAATAATGGCATTTCAAGTCCTTTTTGGAGCGGGACTTGCTCCTTCCCCGTTCTTGGCTTTTACCCCTTTGCTGGGATCTCCCACGTGCATTCATTGCATTGGACTTTCCAACGGAATTGTTCTTCCTGTTCATCTCTTCTTGAAGAAGAGCACCTTCCACATCTGCATATGACAACATAGCATTCGAATTGCTAGTGGCTGTCCTGAATGTGTCCCAACTCTCTGGCAAAGTGCATAAGAGAAAAGTGGCTTTGAACTCATCGTCCATTGCCAACTTTTGATTAATAACTTGGCTGACAATACCATTAAACTCATTTAGATGGGCTGCCATAGACGCCCCTTCCTTCATCTGAAGACCTATGAGTTTCTTCAACCAATACACTTTGCTTGAGGCACTTTGCTGGGCATACAAGTCCTGCAATCTTTGCCACATTCCCCAAGCTGTCTTCTCTTCACGAATGCTGAAAAGTAAAGAGTCTGACACAGACAACATGATAGTAGATCTTGCCAGCTCATCCATATCTTCCCACTCTTCAGCAATAAGAGAAGCGGGCATTACACCCCTTTCTTTGATAGGCTTGTGCTGCTTCTTCTGGAGCAACACATTATAGCACTGGGTTTGCCAAATATCATAGTTATGTGAGCCTTCAAGCTTCTTGATGTGAAGCAATGAAGAGCTCTCACCTGTGGTTGCCATAGCACACAAACTTGCACAAAGCTGTGCCAAATCTGTACCAGCAAGTACAGTAGCAATAAATGCTCTCCTGGCTGTCCAAATGAGTGAAAATCAAACTTTTACAGTCCCGAGCACTGCATACAACAGTCCCGAACAGAAATTGGGCAAAAGCCCCTTGACGGCAAGCTGATTTCTGAGGATTCAAGGCATAAAAGTCTTGCCTGCTGCTTTGCCAATCTCAACAAGCATACGATCTTGAAAAGCCCCTTGATTTAAGATCAATTGCTGATCATACATGGTACATTGACGCACATGAAGGCATCCAGAGTCTTTGCGATGCTTCCCCTTGGCCACATATACATCCAATACATGAAAGCCCCTTGATTTACAGGCACATTGAGTGCTTGTCAGGCATCAACACATTGCCCAAAGCATCAAATGCGATTGCCTGCATGCAAATCAATCCAATCGGCACAAAAGCCCCTTGATTTGCACTGCAATTTGTTGCAATTTTGCCCGAATGTGCGATTTCTCACATCATACAGCATGTATGAATGCTTAATTGCACAATTACATCAAAAGCCCCAAATTTCGACATCCAATTTCCTGCAAATTGATCCTGATTGTGACCAATGTCACCCAATTTTGCCAATTTTGCTCAAAAATTGAGCAATTCGGCACCTGTACCTGCTCAATTGATGATTGTACCTGCTCAATTGCAAGTCCCCAAAAAAAAATTGAAGCATGTACCTCTGAAATTTTCTGATTAATGTTGCAGAAAGGGAGGAGTCCTGCTGATGATGCTGCTGCTGCTGTGCAGGTTCTTGGAGGTGATCCTTGCTGCAGATTTGATGGCTGCTCCAATCAAGCTACTACCTTCCAAGCTAGAAGCAAAAGGAAGGTGTCGAGACCCCAAGCGCCGTGGTCGACGTAGTCTCCATTGAACACGAAGATGCGGGAGGGCGAAGGGGGGCCCGCCATGTCGAGGAGATGGACGAAATCATGGAATTGGCCATGCAGGTCGCCCACAAAGACCACAGAGCAGGTGGGCTTCACGGCCACGTGCAGGCAGTTGGGCTCGCGATGCAGGAGCTTGGAAGCCGAAAAGACAAACGAATCGATTACAGCCACGGGCAGCACAGAAGCCAGCTGCGATGCGGGCAACACTCGCGAGGCCGAGTCCAATTTGACTGTGAAGGCCCGTTTGTTGCCGCCGACTTCAAAGTTGCCGTCGCCTTCGCCTGTAGCCTTCTTTCACGAGCTCTTCTCGTCTGTCCTCGTTGCCGATAGTGAACAAGGGCCAGCGCTGCCTTCGCCTAGTGGCCAGGCGCCTGTTGCAAGCTGCTCACGCTGTCACGACTTGCTGCGAGCGTTGCTGCCCTGCACTATATGGCCTTCTGTCAGCGCTACAGCCTCCTTGTATTCAGCGCTTCAGTTTCCTTCCCCTTTGTGGTACGCTGTTGCTACTGTAACCTGCCCGCGTGACACTGCGTCCAATGCTTGGCTGCCTGTAGCAAGAATCGGCCGCTTCACTCTACAGCACATTCGACACCACCATTGTTGGAAGTAAACTGCACATGCAGAGAGCAGCAGAAATGGGAGAGTTAATTCGGGTTAGAGATTCATGTGTGGGAGACATACAAAGAGAGAACAAGGGAGAGAGAGAGAGAGAGAGTTGTGGGGATAAGTCAACTCAATAGCATTGAGTGTGTGACTTCCCTATCACACATGTATATTGCACTAGTACACATAGTGCACTTAGTACATTAAAAGTACTAAGTGTACTATGTACTATAACTTATGGGCTTGTACACACTATAAGGGTGGGCATAGTGCCTTTACCCCAACACTGTGAGCTGAAGAAAATGCTCTCTGTAGAAAGCCATCTTCGTGCCCAGCTCCTCACTCGGCTGTATCCATGTCCTCTTAATGTCCAGCTGAACTAAATCCTGACGGATGAGTCTGGTAATCTCTGTCCGTGTGAGAGTGCCTCCAGAGAATACTGGAAGGGAGGCAATCTGTCCATGCTAAAACCATGTGCCTGGAACCAAGATGTCATCTGTCCATACCAACAAGCCGTGTCTCCGTGTAAAGCTAACTGTCGGGAGGACTCAAGGGCGAGGCGTGCATATCTGTCTCGGGGGAGATCCCACAAGCCATGTATGTAGGAGACTGATCTCGTAAGAGCGTCAATCACCAGAGGGGCAGCCGCCAGCTCTGCTCGAATAATCTCATGAGGTACCAAGGCCTTGGCTCTAATAATCCTAGCAATCATAGATACCAAAGGCCTCTCCATACCTCTCCACCCGCCTGCGCTGTGATGGCCCACTGAAGGTTCCCATATCTGCACTCCATAAAGCATAGCTGATGTCACTAGAGTGTCAAAAAGCCAAAGTTTCGTTCGAGGTTCCTGAAACTGAACCTGCGAACACATCCTCTCCAAACCACCCAGGGCTGCATGTGCTCTAGTCAATCTGGTCTCTGCTGCTCTCCTCATCGAAAACACTCGCCCACTGAATACTACCCCAAGATATGTATATGCATCTGTATACTCCACAATCTCTTGCCCATATGTAAATGTGGGAGCTGATCGCCTAACCCACTGTGGCGTGGTGTTAAACACCAGAACCTTGGTTTTGCCAAGGTTGACAGACAATCCACTATCATGTGCAAACTCATGTAAAGCATCCAGATGACGCTGCATACCCTCAGGGGAGTCAGAGATCAACACAATATCATCAGCATATAACAATAGTGGGATCTAACGAGCAACCTTGCTTCACTCCTATAGTGGAGTGAACCAAAGTAGAGACCCCTTTGGGGTGCGTATCTGTCGTGCAACTGATCTATATAAAGCCATAATCCCCCATATGAGCTCTGTGGGGTTACCCCCATCTCCTGTAATCGCCTCATCAATCTGGCTCTGGGCACTGTATCAAATGCTTTGCGGAAGTCCACAAAGCTACAATAAATCCGTCGCCCATGCGACCTGCCCTCCTCAATAATGGCCCGCAGAGTCAAGATGTGGTCAAGAGTAGAGAAACCTCTCCTGAACCCTGCCTGTCCCTCTGCTCGAATGCCCTCTCTCTCTGCCCATCTACTCAATTGCTGCTCAAGAATGGATGCATACAATCGTGCTAGTGTGTGACCAATCATAATAGTGCGATAATTCCCTAGCTCCATAGGGTCCCCTGACTTGAAGATAGGCACGATGGTGGACATACTCCAAGTCTCGGGTAAGCCTTCACACATAGCACGATTGAACATCACTGCTAGAAGCTCTGCCAGCATGTCTCTCGCATGAATAAAGTGCTCAGCAACCAATCCATCATGATCATATGCTATCCCAGTCTTCATCCTATCAATGGCCTTCCTTACCATCTTTGCGGTAAAGAAAGTACATGTCTGTGGGCATGGTGCTGGCGGGTCAGGAAAAGGTGTTTGTCCAGGAACTGTATATAGAGATGCTGCATAACTACCCCAGACCTCTGTAGAAGTGATGGCCAAAGCAGGGGAGGACTCATGAAACAAACGCCAAGCCTCCCTCGAATCCTGGCTCAAGAACAGCTAGTATAATTCCTGCTCTAGCTGAGCAAGGAAGGCCCGCTTCTTCCTTCACACAAGGCGCCGGAAGGCAATACGTGACTGTCGGTGAGTAGTGACTTCCAAAGCAACCTCCCGCTGCAGTCGGGGGCTCTTGTCTCTCTGCACTCCTCATCATACCAGCTGTTCTGGGGCATACACCTAGAACGCTGTCTCTGTCCAGGCTGAGTATGTGGATATGCCTCTCTCGCCGCATCCTGTAAAGTCTCTGTCAGTATATGGGTCAGCTCCTCCAAAGGTCTCCCTGGCTCCTCTGTGTACAGACCTCTATAATTCCCATCTCTAGAGACAGCATCAGTCTCTGAAGTAAAAGTATATCGAGTGTGATCTGCCCCTCGTGTCCTCTGAGCTGTGGTAAAGTGAAAAGAGATGGTCAATGTCAACAATGCATGATCCACTACTACCCCAATGGGCCGAGATCCAACTGTGAAGTCCTCAATGCATGAAACAAAGCTCGGCATAGCCATAACATAATCCACTGTGCTAGCACCATGTCTATGTGGAAAGCAAGTAAATCCAGCTGCTGACGGAAACCTCTGCAAGCCATTAAGTATGGCCAACCCATGTGCAGTCCCCATATCTACCAAATATCTCCCATACTCTGTGCACTCCACATCCTGTGAGCGTCTGTCTAATTCCATATCCGGAGTGTCCAGCTCTCTCAGCATCTCCTCTGAGGTATCATAAAAGGCTGTCTAGCGGTTGCCCGTCCGGGCATTAAAGTCCCCTAACAGGATGATGTCTCCATCCCTAGAGAACTCCCATATGTCATCATCTAGCACAGAGAAAGGAGATTGCCCTCTAGGTGCTGCATATGTCGATGTACTAGGAGCAAAATAGCATATGGCAATATACAGGAATCTGCCTGTGTCGGCCCTCAGTCTCTCTCACCCACATATATCTGGCCTGATCATCTCTCCGAACGATGTGTAGAAGCGGTTGCAGCTCCTCCCTGAAAAGAACTGCCACCCCCCCTGATCTTCTACTACTGTGTACCGATCTCGTCCCTACTCTGCAAGCTGTCTCCCATCTGTATCCTGTCACCTGTGGCATCATTTGACCAGGGGCCTGGTGAGAGAGAGAGAGAGAGAGAGAGAGAGAGAGAGAGAGTTATATTAAACGCCTTCAAAAGACCCAGTGGGTCTATGAGACCAAAAGTGATACAATAGTGTCCATGTAATCTCATCATGGTACAAAAGAAAACAAAGACTAGAGCTATGAGCTGAGAATGTCAAATCCGAGAGAGAGAGAGAGAGAGAGAGAGCGAGAGAGTGAGAGAGAGGGATGTTGACTCCAAGTCATTAATTCTCTACAGAGTCTCTTTTCAATGCATTTGCGACAGCTGCTTTTTTTAAGTTTGTAATATTCTCGATATTTGAGATGAGATACCTCCTTGCTATTTGGAAGGCTAGGCGGCCACTGAACTCTGGTGAAGGCTGGGAAATAATGAGGCGTGAACTATCAGTTCTCTACTCCCGGTTCTGTATGGAACTCTTATCCTGTCAAATTGTTCTTCCTTAATTAGTTTGCTTTCAAGTGGTTTATTTCCAGATGTTCTCGAATCAGTTACACACCACTTTCTGTTGCTGAGGCAATTTTGGCTGGATATTTGTGCAGATGGGGTTCTTCTAGGAGGCATTCTCATCATGTATGAGTTCCACAGTATGCTAAGATACATTTTGTTCTTTTTTTACTCCTTTTGGATCCCACAGATTGTCACCAATGTTGTACGGGATACGCGCAAACCTTTACATGTTCACTATATCTTGGGAATTACAATAACTCGCTTAGCCATTCCCTTATACACTTTTGGCTGCCCAAAAAATTTCATGCGGGTCGATGTGGACATCAAATGGTGTATCTGTCTCAGTACCTTTTTAGTACTGCAAGTATTCATTCTCCTTCTCCAGCATTATTTTGGCGCGTGCTGGTTCATCCCTCACCAGGTTTGATTCTCAAGATTTTTGTGAAGCATGCAGGCTTTTATGCATGAAGGAATTCAAAGGATTTATATTGACTAGATTTGAAACTTGTGCTGTGCATGGTATCACAACCTGCCTCCCTCAGTTTATGGTTCAATTCTGTATGATTACCACATATGTTTTATAGTTGATTATATATATCCAAAGAGTATGGCTCAAAGATAGCGTTATCAGGAAAGGACGGGAAATCCAGGAGTTTTTTTCCTGCATGCGGATTGTACAACAGTCCATACCAGGATCCTATTAGAGATACATGATTCTCCCCTAGTGCACATCACTTCTTGTTTGCTCCCTGCTGTTTTTTCTCTCCCAAAGTTCCCCCCCTCTGTTCAATTTCTGTTTTCCGCTCCTCATTTGTTATATATGTCACCCTTCTTTGTAGCAGTGGTCTTAGGATTCATTTTTCAGTGGCTTTTGACTACTTCTAGCTTCCCAATTTAGGAGGACTCTATTAAAGCCGCTTAGACTTTGTCAATGAAGGTTTACCTCAACTGCATCTTTGCAGACCTTCAGCTTTTGAGTGCAATAGCATTGCTGCAGTCCATCACCGTGGTGGGCAAGATCACAGTAGCAGACTAATCCGAGGCCACCTGAGACACAACCTGCAACCCGCTTTTGTCGGCAAACAAGGGGGCATTACAAACTCGGAGTTTTGAGTTCTACTCTCCGAGGCTTTGGCTAGTAGTGTCCTTCAGAGAGGCCCCTTCCAAAACACAATCAAGGGTTAGATAGATCCATGAAATCTGGCCCACACTCGGTGCTACGGTGCCCCTTGTAAGGTACAAGTACATCAATCGGCCATCATGGGAGGCTATGTGATGAATCCAGCATTAACAGAGAGAATCACCTTACCTTGACTACAATCTCTAGGAAGTTAGTTATCTCAGTAGCTGTTATGCACAACACACCTAAGAATTTTTGTTATCTGGGCGTCAACCCTGGGTTAGGTATCCAAACTGGGGGACTGGCATGTAGCTCCATGCCCAACATGGAGTGCCAAACTCACCCTGGATCTGGGGATCTAGGCTTCACTTGCACATGAAGTGTACCATATCACTAGGACATACTCCAAGTGAGTCATTGCATGGAGTAGTACGTGCTAGGCCCACAAAAGTCTTAAGCTGGGCCATGTCTTCTTTAGATGCCATAATTAAACCTCTAGGTTAGCCTAGCCCCTGACTAGTTCTACTAACCCATCCCAAGCTAGGGATGATACCACTAGCTTACAACCTCAGCTTTTGATTTCTAGCCTAGTTCTACTAACCCATGCCAAGCTAGGGATGGCAAATACCACTATGTTTACAACCTCAGATTTTGATGTTGTAACATGCGGAAGGTTGGTGGAAGAATCGGTAACTTCAATGCGCAGAATTCAGCAATCATTCACGACGAGTATAACGCACAACATAGAAGAAGATGTGCAGAAAATAGAGAGAGAGAAATGAAATGAAATGTCATATTAACGTCTTCAAAAGGCCAAAGTGACCTATGAGACCAAAGTTACAACCATATGACATCTGATACACTATCTGGAAAAGAAAAGAAAGGACTGAAGGTAAGTATCTAGCCCTACAATACATCAGTAGGGAGCATCCGGAAGCAGCAACTAGGGAGAGTGGGAAGCTAATGCTACTAGTCAAAATGGGGTACATGAGTACATGGATACATGAATACATGAATATGGGGGAGTACAAAAGTGACAGTGAGTACAACAGTATATGGCTGGAGTGGTAATCATCCTAGGAGCTCTAGCATGGGTCTCTGCCGGATGGCTTGGATATCTGCCATAGTGAGATGCCTGGTCGGACGAGCCCGATGTCTCGCAATTATGCTCTGAATCCTCCGGTGTAGGCATCGTCTTTGATGTAAGGATCCGCAAACCCTCGGGCGTCTGGATCTGCTCAACTGGATAGCTCTCTCAACTAGAGTCCCACGGGGTGCCCACTGTTGGGCTGTCGGCTGTGTCCCCTCCCGGGTAGTCCCTCTAAAGAAGTCAGTGATCTGTCTCTGTGTGGACTCCCTGCGAGTTGGGCGTCTGCTCCTCATAATGGACTCTCTGAGCCTGCGGATCTCTAGGAGATAAAAACCCAAGCATCGCTGATCACAATAGTCCATGACTCTAGCCAGTGGTCCAAATCCCTCTCTGAAAAGGCAATGGTAACGCCCTCGAATCTCATAATATGCTGTGCAGCGACGGATGTAGTGCTCCTCCGTCTTTGGCTCTATCCAACAAATCTGACATATCCTGTCCCTTGGAGGTATGCCTCTAAATCTACCTGTCTCTATCTCTAACTGATGTGAAGAGGTGCGGATCTGCCCAATGGTGCACCTCAATCCATGAGACAAATGGGTATCCATGTAGCTCAGTCTAAGTATAAAGCCATCCTTAGTGGTGCGGAGAAGATGGTCTCTATAGAAAGCCATCTTCATCCCTAACTCCTGTGAGGGCTCTAGCTATGTCCTCCTAGTGTCCAACTGAATGAGGTCCTGTCTGATGACTCTACTAATCTCAGAATGTGTTAAGGTGAGAGAGGGTGCCTCTAATCTTAGAATGTGTTACTGGAAGGGTGGAAGTCTGTCTAAGCTGAACCCGTGGAGCTCAAACTAGGATGCTATCTGTGCATACCAACATGAAGTGTCTCCCTCCATGGCTAGCTGATGAGAGGACTCTAAAGCAAGTCGTGCATACCGGTGTCCGGGAAGCTCCCAGGTGCTATGAATGAAGGACACTGATCTGGCAAGAGCCTCGACTATGATCGGTGGTGCTCCCATCTCGGCTCGGATAATCTCATGGGGTACCGAGGCCTTAGCCCGAATCATCCTGGAGATCATGGACACAAGTGGTCTCTCCATCGATCTCCATCCATCGTATGTGCGTCCTGATCGACTATGACGATCTAGGCTAGGCCCCTAGATCTATACTCCATATAGCATAGCTGATGTGACCGACGTGTCAAAAAGCCACAGCTTAGTGCGTGGCTCGTGAAACTGTACCTGTGAGCACATCCTCTCTAGACCTCCTAGTGCTGCATATCCTCTAGTCAATCTGGCCTCTGCTGCCCCCCTCATGGAAAATGTGGGCCCAGTGAACACCACTCCAAGATATGTGTATGAGTCAACATACTCCACTGTCTCCTGCCCATATGTGAAAATAGGCGCTGATCTCCAGACCCACTGAGTTGTAGTGTTAAACACCATAACCTTGGTCTTACCAAGGCTAACTGAGAGCCGACTGTCGTGTGCATAAGCATGTAAAGTATCCAAGTGCCTCTGCATACCCTTTGGTGAGTCTGCTATAAGCACAATATCATCAGCAGCAAGCAGAGAGAGAGAGAGAGAGAGAGAGAGAGAGAGAGAGAGAGTCAACGTCCACGGAATGCCTTGAAGGCATATGGGACCAAAAACCGGTACCCCACACACACACACACACACACACAGAGAGAGAGAGAGAGAGAGAGAGAGAGAAAGAAAGAAAGAAAGAAAGATTTTATTAACGTCTTCCAGAAGACCGAACTCGGCCTATGAGACAAGTCGGAGTACCTGTATGGGGTATCCTCTGTCATCCCAACAAAATGAAAAAGTACTGAATAAAAAGCTGAATCTGGGTGTGCAGGGGATGGAGCTCTATTACTAGGAGAATGCAAAGCTATATGCATGGAGTATACAATCATGATATGCAACCTAGCTAGCTCCATCCTGTACCATACTGGGGGTATAAAATGGTATACATCAGTGAAGGAGGTGTCCACAGCTCCCTGAAGAACATGCCTGGGTGTGCTCTGAAGCGAGCCAGTCGCTCCGCACCCTCCCTGTGAAACTGAGCTCTGATCTCTGTCATCTCTCTCTGGTATAGGCGTGGTGTCCGAAAGCCAGGTGTCCTCTGTCTCCTGCGGGCTCTAAGTGTCTCTGCTCTCTGGAGAGTAATTCCCTGCCGTGTAGGGACTGGGAGGGGTATGGATCTCTGAAAAAATGTAGTAATCTGTGTCTGTCGTCCCCCCTCTGGAGCTGTCTGAGCCTGTAATAATGTCTCTCTGTGGCGCTGTATGTCTAGAATGTATCTCCCCAGTATGCGCTGGTCTGCTGTCTCAAAGATCTGGCGTAGGGAATGTGGCTTTCTGAATAAAATGGGATATCTCTCTGTGATGGCTGTATATGCTCTGCATCTGCATACATAATGCTCCTCACTCTCCACCTCCTCTCTGCACAATCTGCATACCCTCTCCTCTCGAGGGATCCGTGCTGCTCTGCCAGTCTCAATCTCCAATCGGTGTGATGAAACTCTGAGCTGACCAATAGCCACTCGGGAGCCGTGTGGTAAAAAGCCCTCCATGTATCTAGGCCTCTCTATAAATCCATCAACAGTGATACTCATGAAGTGATCTCTGTAGTATAGCATCTTCGGTGGAAGAGGCTGTGTAGGCGATATCCATGTCTCTCCTGTATAGAGCTGCCATAGATCCTGTCTCAATACTCTGTTCCTCTCACTATGAGAGAGACGGATATGTGGTGCATCCCTGTCATACTGGAATAGTGGTAGATGATCCATGTCTAGGCCATGCTGTGAGAACCAATGTGTGACCTGTGCATACCATGATCCTCTGTCTCCTGCCTCAGCCAACTGTCTAGATGCCTGAAAAGCTCTGTATGATAATCTGTCCTGTGGCATCTCTCTGAATCTGTCTAGCAGGCATATAGTCTGAAATATGGCCTCTACCATCATAGGAGGCGCAGCAAACTCTGCTCGGATAATGTCATGGGGTACTGACGGTTTGCTGCGTATCATGCGTGCCATCATGAGGGCCTGTGGTCTCTCTATCTGTGTCCACCAATGGGTAGCAAGGCCTGGCGCCCATACTGCTGCTCCATACATCAATGCCGGTGTGACTAATGTGTCAAATAGCCACCCCTTCGTCCGGGGCTCCTGAAAATGCGCCTGGTGGCACTGTCTCTCTAGCATAGCCAATGCTGCATATCCCCGTGTCAATCTAGCTCTGGCTGCTGAACCCATGGTAAAGCGTGTGGCTGCTGCAGAGAAGGTAACCCCTAGGTACACATATGATGTCACCACCTTCACCTGGCATCCTGCGAGAGTGAATGTCAGCTGACTCCTGCCCTGTCTCGATGTATGAAAGACCATAACCTTGGTTTTCCCAAGGTTCACAGTAAGACCCCTCTGTGTGCAGAAATCATCGAGTGCATGTAGATGCTGCTGTAGACCACCTGGGGACTCAGACACTAATACAATATCATCAGCATAGAGCATAATATGTACTGAGGTACCTGCTAAATCAACTCCATCTCCACCTCCCCGTGTAATGAAGTCAGCCACCTCATCAATGTATAACCCAAATAGCGTGGGGGAAAGTGGGCATCCTTGCTTCACACCAATGGTGCTAGCAATAGTCTCGGACATACCTCCTGGACATCTGACTCGCCCAAAAACCTGCTCATATAATGCATAGATGCCCCATGTCATATCTGCTGGTATGCCAAGAGACTGCAGGCGCTGAAAGAGCCTCTCTCGTGGTACTGTGTCAAATGCCTTGCGGAAATCCACAAAGCAGCAATAGAGCTTTCTCTTCCTCACTCTGGCCTGATCAATCATACATCTCAAAGTGAATACATGGTCAGTGGTAGAGAAAGCTCTCCTGAAGCCTGCCTGCCCTGATGAGCGTAAACCTGCTCGCTCAGCATATATATAGAGAGAGAGAGAGAGAGAGAGAGAGAGAGAGAGAAATGAAATGATATATTAACGTCTTCAGATGGCCAAAATGACCTATGAGACCAAAAAGGTTACAACAATTGGTGGATCTGATACAATGTCTGTGTAAGAAAAGCTAAAACAACTAAACAACTAACTGAAACTGAAACAACAACTATGAGGAAAAGTAAGGTACTAGGAGCTCCTAATGGATAACATCTATGAGGAAAAGTAAGGTACTAGGAGCTCCTAATGGATAACATCTGGGAAGGAAAACTCCAGCAACAAAGGTAAGCATCATATACATCACTATCCAAAGATGTCTCTCATTGGTCGATGGCGGATATCCTCAATGTCCTCCATGGTGGGCACTCTGACTGGACGTCTCCAATGCCGTGCTAGTATGGTCCTAATCCTCTGTTGTAGTCTCCGCTGGTGTCGAGATGGGCCTTTCATCTTGGGGCGCCTAGACCGCCCCAGCTCTATAGCCCGATCAATCAGTGTACCTCTGGTGCAGCTATACTCTGGGGCTAGCTGCAATGCCTACTGGCCTGAGTGCTCAATCTCTCTCTCCCTCTCTGATCCCCTCCCTCTCAAGAGACCCTCTCTATGTCTACGTAGCTCCAGCAAGTATAATCCGAGGCATCTCTGATCCTAGTATCTCATGACTCTGGAAGGTGGTCCGAAACCCTCTCTAAACAGGCAGTGAAAACGGCCTCGTATCTCATAGTATACTGGATAGTGACATATGTAATGTAACTCTGTCTCTGGCTGCATCTGGCACAAGTGACAAATCCTGGCCTCAGCTGGTACTCCTCTGACAACTAAAAACCACACCAAGGTAAGTATATGCATCTCTATACTCCACTGTCTCCTGAGAGAGAGAGAGAGAGAGAAAGAGAGAGAGAGAGAGAGAGAGAGAAATGAAATGATATATTAACGTCTTCAAAAGGCCAAAATGACCTATGAGACCAAAAAGGTTACAACAATTGGTGGATCCGATACAATGTCTATGTAAGAAAAGCTAAAACAACTAAACAACTAACTGAAACTGAAACAACAACTATGAGGAAAAGTAAGGTACTAGGAGCTCCTAATGGATAACATCAAACTCCAGCAACAAAGGTAAGCATCATATACATCACTATCCAAAGATGTCTCTCATCGGTCGATGGCGGATATCCTCAGCGTCCTCCATGGTGATTACTCTGACTAAGACCTTTTCAAGCAGGGAGGTGTCGTACAGATGTGCCTTCTCTATGGAATGCTGTGCTGTAATAACGAGAGTTCTTATTTGGAAAGTCCTGGGTGAAAAGCTAAAAGGGATCCTATTGGTAGAGGATTCGATAAGTTGTACTTTGTACTCAAATTTTGTTCAAGTAAAGAAATACTGCAAGGGGTGCCACTACGTTTTGGGGCCAATCGGTGTCCTTGTACTATTTGCAGGAGCACTCTAGCTCCCCCTGTTTGTTTTCCTTTTCCAGGTTTCCATGGGTGATCAAGTGTTTTGTGTGCAAGTGTTTGTTTCACCGCCCGTCAGATTTCTGAAGGCCGGTTTCAGTCTGCATATCCTCTCTGCTCTGGGGATCCGTGCTGCCCTACCTGCCTCACACTATTCCAGCCAGATGTGTGCTCTGCAACTCCAACTCATGGGTCACCATGCATGAAACAGGAGCTTTTGACAGCCCCCCTCTACCTCCCACATGCCTCTCTTTGGCTAAAAGCACATTGGGGGGGGGGGGGGGGGGGGGGGGGGGTTTGGGGGGGGGGTTATATAATCTTATTGTTGTAGGAATGCCAACACCTCCCTATCGTCCTTGGCTCTACAAACCCCAAGAGAATCAGGAGTGTCGCTGCTGCTCCTCGATCTATTTGGCCTGTTGTTTGTGCTCAGCACAGAACTTGTCCATGCTCTTAGCAACGGCCAATCGAGACACCACCCCTCTTCACCATTGCCGAGAAATATGCCAAGTTTAACTGCCATTTGCATGTAGACGCTTGCTATGTGAACGCTCCATTGAGGTCCTCTCTACAAAGCCAACTCCGATGCGCCATGCTAGTAACATGGCATGAAACACATCCTTGGGATCCATCAAAACATTTTCGGGCTCGGCAACATGAAGCAATGACACAAGCATCAATCTCATCACCTTTCACTTCAAGACTCCAAAAGATCTTGGCTAGTCATGGGAACGAACCCAAGAGAGCCAAATCCCCTTTACTAGAATCTGCTGTGAAACGGTCCCTTATCAGGGAAAACACAGGCGAAAAGCAAAAGGACAAAAGGAAGTGCAATTGCCTTGCTCTAGCTTGGCCGATTCTCCTACGTCAACAAACATGCACACATGCAGTCCTGTCTGCTCTGTTCTCGCATCATCAAAGACTCACGTGAAGCCTCGTGTTCTGATGCCATAATAGAGTTACGTGTGGAAGTACACTTGAGAGAGACACACACACACACAAGAGTGAACGATGTCAACAATGTATTAGAGTAGCCAAGAGGTACAACGGCTTGGTATTAGCCAAGGTGCAATAGATGATGGGTAATTTTAACAAATGAGTAATGGGCCAACTTAGTTAGCGCCTTGTAATCCACACATAAGTGTGCAATCTTATGCTTCTTTTGGACAAACAAGAAATTATCATTGGGATCTCATTGGCCTACAACACGCATATGGACAAGTTTTCTGACCTTGCAACACCTCTCACCAACTTGCTCAAGGGTGTGAAGACTCCTTGCCAAAAAGTGTTTGTTTACGAGCAAGGCTTTAGAGGCATTCCAAGCATTAAAGAAAGCTGCCTCTAAGTCACCAGTCTTAAAGTTGGCATCATGGGATGAGCCTTTCGAGGGGATTAGCAATGCAGTAACCTAACCATTGGATCTGTTCTATAGCAAGATGGTAGTCCAGTGGCTTATTATAGCCGCAAGTTGAATACCATCGAAAAGAATTATTCGGTCTATGACAAAGAGCTTTTGGGCGTGATGACAACACTTAAACTTTGGAAACATTTCCTTTACGGGAGAGATTTTCCAATTAAGACAAATCACCAGGAACTTAAATGGTTGCAAACCATGCATAGCACTCAATAGAGTTAGAGGCAATCCAGATGGAGTCAATTGTTCCAACAGTTTGGGGGAATGATTGAATATGTCCATGGTGGTAAGAATAACCCCGTTGTCGATGCTCTCAGTCATAAAGGCATGATTCAAGCATTGCAAGAGTCCACCGTGCTGGAAATTCAAAGAAAAGACATGGAAAACATGAAGGCACAATATCCGAATTCGGAAGAATTCGGGGCTCAGTATCAGTTGGCCCTCAGTTCAGAACTAGACCACTACAGTATATAGGATGGCTGGTTGTTTTTCAAGAACCGACTATGTGTACTCAAAGAAAAGCACTATGTACTTCTCCATGATGTCCATGATTCTCTTATCGAAGGTCATAGAGGTATCAACAAGACATTGGAGTAGTTAGAGCGGTTATTTTATTGGCCCAAAATGTGACGGGCTATGTCAAAAAGTGAAAGTTCCACATACAAAACAGGTAGGGTTCCTGTAGCCTTTGCCTATTCTAGAGGGACCTTTTCACAACATCAGTATGGACTTTGTAGATCCTCTTCCCGCATCATCTGGATCCAGAAACACACAGTGCATGACTATTGTTGACAGATTCAGTAAGTTCTACATGCTCATTCCATGCAAGCAAACAACCACAACCGAGGACATAACTCGCTTGTTCATTTGGTTTTGGTACCCCATTGGTGGGTTTGCCATGGACAATCACATCAGACAGAGATCCGAAGTTCACGCCCCATTTTTGGAGAGCGTTGTTTGGCAACTTTGGGACTAAGTTGCAGTTTTCCAGTGCATTCCATCCAGAGACAGATGGCCAAACAGAGATATATAATCAATTGGCCTTTGATGTTCTCAAATCAATTATCATATTGCTAAGACTAGCAGTCTAAATGGGAACAATATCTCCGGGTCATGAAGCAACGGCTGAAGCAAGTGGGCATGATGCTAGTGTGTCATTGTGTACCCAAGTACAAGGTGCACATGACATTCCCTCCTGCTTAGCTTGGTGCCAGGTTCAAGGCTTCCAAGTAGTCCGCCAATAACTGGGGTTACTTCTAAAAGAACTCTTCATCCAACCATACTGCTTCATGGGTTCCTCGGTCCTTGAACTTCGTATAGAACTATCTGATTCTTTGACCGGAACCATGCTTCCATCTGTGGAAGAGAAGTTGTTCTGGCTCTATGACTTATGCCTTGTCGATCAAATCTGGTTGCTGCTCTTCTGATACATCCTGCAATGTTGGACCTACATATGGCTTCAACTAAGAAACATGAAAGACATTGTGCATAGTCCAACTTTTCGGCAACTTTAATTTCAAAGGGACATCACTTAACTTCTGAATGACTGGAAAAGGACCAAAACTACGAAATGAAAGCTTGGGACAATGCTTCATCAGTGCAACATTTGTACAGTTATAGTACCTTTTTAGGAACATTTGTCGTACGCCGTGATCCCATTGGGAGCCCTCAGTCCAGGGATAGTCAGGCACCAGCTACGTAGGCCAGTCTTCTCTGAGCCATAGAGGTCAGTCGAGAGTTTGTCCTCTTAACCCACTTGAAGAATTCATCAGATAAAGTCATGCAGAGGTCAACCATAGATTAGGTTTTGCATCAAAAGCATTAACTTATGTAGGGGCTTGTAAGGCATGCCTATGGGCCAACCAAAGGCTAATTGCCTCAGTTGGCAGCCTGGTTGGGGCTGTTTACAGCCCTGAACCACAAGTAGAGCCAGCCGACGGCATGAGGGAACATTCATGCCGTGTTGGCCAGAAAAGGACAGCAGGTCGTGGACAGATGGCAGTCGGCCAGTAGAATGTGGGGCATACAACCTTTGCGCCAGCATTAAATGCTAATGTAGCATTATTTGTTCGAACTGATCTGGCCGACCAGCAGCAGCAGGTATGCATATATAAGTAAGCACTGATATTCAGCATAATTCATTCATCATAATGAAGTCTATCAAGCAGAATTCAGGCATCAAGTCAGCATTCAGTCTCCTTCCTCTTCAGGCAAATCATTGAAGCTCCTCTTCAACATTCAGCCAGCATATGTGCAGTCCCACAGTTATCCTGTGGACTTGCATAAGTGGCCTAGAAGAGTCTTCTTTAGTGCCCTTGGATTGGTGGATTATCAGCCAACATATGGTCTTCCTCGTCCTTGCATTGGGCAGTCTTAGAATCTTGTTCTAAAGCATTATACAACAGTTTTCCAAAGAAGTAATATAAGCATATACTCCCCTTGTAGGGGGGTGCCCTTCAGTGGGTATTTGGGACCCAATACTTGGTCGACTTCTCTCTCTCTCTCTCTCTCTCTCTCTCTCTCTCTCTCTCTCTCTCTACTCAGTGAATGGATGCTAAAGATCTCAGCAAAGGAAAGGTTTAAAGAAGGCTTTGTTGTGCGTTACCACGATCGAACTCAGTGCATGTAACAATGGGTCTATGAGACCAAAGTGATCCAATGCTCTCCATGGTTTGTCTCATCATGGAAAAGAAAAACAAAACAAGTACAAATAACATTCTCAAAGTAGAGGTTGATACAATGATCATCATGGTGGGGGGGGCGGAGAAAGAAAGAAAGAAAGAAAGAAAGCTGTATTAACGTCTACTAGAGGCCGAACCCGACCTATGAGAGAGAGAGAGAGAGATTTTATTAACGTCTACAAAAAACCCAATGGGTTCATGAGACCAACATGTGTTACAAAAGTTCCATTTGTAGATTGTGAACATGGAAACAAAAGGTACTGAAAAGCGGGTGAGGTGTAGTATTTGACATCATGATCCCTCGGACTCTGTAAATCTTGGATGGTACTCTCTGGCGTGGGCGAATGCAATCTCTGTAATGGATGTCTGAGAGGCATCTCATTGGCTCCAACTCACTAGGTGCCGTCTGAGCATGGTCTCCTGGTGCTGGCAAAGTTCTAATAGGTACATACCCAAGCATCTCTGGTCCTCATAATGCATAATCCGTGAGAGGGCCGAATCTGTCTCGGAAGAGACAATGAAATCTCCCAGGAATCTCATAGTAAGACGTGCAATTTGATCTACTGAACTTAATCCATAGACGGTGGGATGATACCCATAGCTGGCCGATGGCAATCCGTATCGCATGTGGCATGTGCCTTTGAAGATAGCCAAGGCTTACAATAAATCCATCCTCTAAAACTCATAAAAAATGCTTTGTAGAACTTTAGTTTCATAATGAGCTCTGTTGGAGACACCTTTGTGCGGCTCGTGTGCAGCCCTAACAGATGGAGGTAGATAAGGCAGTTGATCTCTTGCCGGGAGAGATCAAGAAATGGTGAATCATAGCTGTACTCAAAGGGGGGAGGCTGAAGGCCATGTTTGTCAAACCAACTAACTACATGTGAATACCAAGACTTGTTTTGCCCCTCTCCAGTAAGCTGCATGGAGGACTCGAGCCAAGCACAGGACACGATGTGCAGGCAGTGTTTATCAGCCCTGCTTGACCCCAGTAGTTCTATGGAGATCTCCTGAGAGTCCTTCTAGTGCCCGGACTCTGCCAATCACTGTCTCATATAAAGCCATCTCTCCCCATAGATCATCTGATGGAAACTGATGGTCCTGTAGGAGGTTTTGAAGTCAGGATCAAGGGACCGTGTACTGTTTTATTCTGCGTTTCTCTTATAATTTTGAGGACAATCAGCTCTCAATGAAAAGTGCAAGCTTACCCTGAAGAACGTCATGATCTAAACCCTCTCCCTTTGTCATTGCAGTTATTACCGGAAAAGTATAGCTATTACAGGATGGTTAATAGTGATGAGAGTGTTTCTATAGATTGTGTCATTTGTATGGCTGCTGTTGACACTCGGCAACGAGCTTCAGAATGTATGGTGAGTAATGAAGTAGATCTACATGGTGCTTCATTTATATTGGAGGATTTTGGTATCCTTGAAATATCCGAAAGGTAAGTATTTTTGCCCTCGATATTACCGCCCTTTCAAATTGCAATGTGCTTGGATCTTTGCAGGTAACTCCATGTGATCACTTTTTCCATGCTGGTTGTTTACAACGCTGGATGGACATCAAAATGGAATGTCCTACTTGTCGGAGACCCTTGCCTCCTATGTAGGCATTGCAAAACCTTTTTCTGTGTTGTAATGAAGGTCCCACCCATTGGTTCAATCAGCCAGAAACAGCATACCTTAATTGGCAGGTGCTTTCCAATTGTCACTAGTATGATGGTTTCGAGGAGGTAGTCTTCTGCAATTATGATCAAGACTTTGTTTTAAAACTGCAGGGCTCCTTAGTCTCTGAATATGCGGTCTGAGCAGTTGGGAGAGCTTGACATGTGTATGGAGGCTGCACTGTAAGATATTCCCATATGCTGTTTTGGTATGCTTATCATGTTATATCAAATAAAGTAGGCTTCATGTTCCAGTTGTAAATTCTCCTGATTTGAGCCATTAAAGTTGGCTTCACAGACAATCTAGCATTTCTAGAGTTCTTACACAGTTACTTGGATGCATGTTTCCCGTGTGAATGTCAAGGTTTTTGCAGCAAGACTTTCCAAATAAAAACATCCATTTACATAGAGGTCATGTTTTCTTTCATACAGCATAGACTCTTGTGCAGTTTATTGCGCAAGTTTAAAGAATAAACTAGGTGGCTGTCACAGGCAGTATCAGCTCTTTTTTTTAAAAGCAGCACTTCTTAAACATTTTGAGCTCGTTTCATACATGGTGCTGTACCTCTGGGGCTGTCAACACGAATTTTCACGGATTTTCTATAAAAATCCAGTCTCCAAGAAAATCAAGTAGCTGCTGGATCATACTGCAGGATGCTCTATGCAAGCTAGAAGGAAGTAATAATTGTTGAATGAAAGACGAAAATCTGAAGTCTCAAATACATACTCCTTGGAATGTCAAGGTTTTTGCAGCTAGACTTTCCAAATAAAAACATCCATTCACATAGAGGACATGTTTTCTTTTCATACAGCAAGACTACATGCATTTTGGTCCAAATAACTAAGCTATAGGCAGGCCATGAGGGTAGTTTTAAGAGAAATCTTTCTCCGTGTGTGTGTGCACGTGCACGTGCTCGTGCTCTCGTGCGTGCGCAAAGCTGAATGTTCTAGGTTCACGAAGGGAGTACATAACTAGTCAATATAGCATGATTATTTACATGTCAAAAAGCTTGCTATCAATATTCTTTACTTTGAGCTACTTCTTGAAGTTGAGTGCATGCAACTACATAATTAAGAAAATAAAAATGTATAGTTTTTCCCACTTTTCAACTTGTGCTACTTGCCTTTGTCTTGTCTAGTCACATGAGTTGGTTTTCTAAAAGAAGTAATTGAGAAATGAGTTCATAAAAAGTATTATTGATACTGATAAGCCTTGGTCCTTGGTGAAATTGAAGGAGTCTTATTACCTCTTGAGGCTGCAAGAAAAATCTTTTCAAAATTTTCAAACTTGTCACATTGAGACGCTTCTTGAACATCTAACGACAATCTCTTCAAAGATGACCAAATTTATGATTCTACCTAACTTTGTTGGATGTCTTTTCTAGATCGCATCTAGAGGGCAAATATAAAATCTTACCAATAAGCCAAGTCACGAAAGAAGGTAGACCAATATCATCTACCAAGTAGGACAACTTATACTTGAGGTCAATATCAACATCGAAAGCATAAGCACATGCTATAATATATACGAAAGTCAAAGGAGCGTAGAAAGTAAGGCAATAAGCATTTCACTTTGCCACATTACTTTTTAAAAAAACCTTCCCTACATTAAAACAACTTGCTCTATAGTGTTTGTATGTACATTCCATTGACTGAAAAAACCGAATCTGTATAGTAGCCAACTCTTCTCAAATACATCAAAATTCGTCTCTCTTAATAAAACGCTTGATTTGACATTGTACAATATCATATGGAATTCAAATCCCAAGATAGGAATTCTCAACCATAGTTCTCAAATAATTTGGCTTTTACCAAAAGACTGAAGGCACTTATCTTGAATTGGATCCATAAACTTTAAACTAAAATTGCACAATAACATAGATAGAGAACAATGTTGTATTATTGTTGTAATAAAATAGATAGAAAAGCCTCCACATCTTTGTGATCTTGTGATGGGAGCTTTGATGGCTAATACGGAACTATTGAGATGGAGGCTAAACCAATAGAAGCTAGGGAGTAAACTCAAAGTGATGATTGATGAAGAGCATGGAGAAGAGAGAGGTCATATCTTTGGAGCGGTCATGGCTATAGACCATGTAGGTTTATGGTTATAATAAATGGCATCGTCCATGGTGTACACTTCATTCATAAAGAACCTTTAAGAAAAGCAATGCAGTTGCTCCATCTCCCACAACCATCAAGGCTTATCTTCATCTCCTACAACCATCAAGGCTTATCTTAGATCCCACAATGTTAAAACAAAGTGTTGAAGAGTAAAGTCTATCTACTCTATGTGTGGACCAATATAGAATAACGGACCTCTTGTATGTAATCTTTTTGGGCAATGTATCAAATTTTATCTAAGCTATTTGGCGTCCTAGATCAACATCCCACATGAATGTAAGGATGTCAGGCACGCGGGATGCTTATCCATAGCTACTCCTCATAATGGGAGCCATACCAACATGAGCTAGCTGATGCTTGGACATTGTAATATGAGGGTGGAGCATTGATATCCAATAAAGTCTATGGTGACTAATGAGCACCTTGTATATCCAATCTTATATATCCAACGTAATATGCTGTTTATATATAATGTTCCACTTGCATGCTAATACTCTAATTCTAGATCATATGGATATGTTGATTTGTCAAACTTCTAAAATGGTCATAATTACATTTTCGAGTGCAAGTGATAAGAGATTCTCATGATAGTCCCTAACACCTAAGTGTCAAGAAGACCATATAGCTCATTAAGTAATTCTAATGATGACCACAATTAAAGAAACGTGTGCAGCATTATGTGACATGTTTTTTGTAGTGTTTAATCGTAAAGTATCTAAAATTCTTGATTCAGTCACCTATCTCAATAAGGAATTCCCATGGCATTTATCATGGGATTTCCAAGAGAGGTCATAGCCTAGCAAACCGATTTGCTAAAATTATGTACTTCATTCATGTATCACTAAATTTAAATAAATTCAAAGCATCACAAGTATTGGATTTTCTTGATTAGAGTATGGTTAGTCCATTGTATCACATGGAGATTCAAGGCTTATAGGGAATTTTTGGTAACTTGATTTTAATACATGCACATAAAACCCTATATGTAGTGGAGATCATCTTGAATCTAATGTTCAGTTTGAGAGAGTCTATCAAGTCTTAAAAGATCTTATGTCGGAGAATGAAAGATTGATTGGGAAAACTATTTGCGTATATTATAGTTTAACTCACACAAGCTTTCTTCTATAAAACTTTTACACTATTTGATTTGATATGGTTATAATCTATTGTCATGAGTTACAAACTCCTAGTGCTATTAGAATTCTTATCTAAGATTTAGGTTATGTTAGGTAGTGTTCAAAATTCTATCCATAGAGAAATGCATCAAGCTACTAAATTTGTAAACAAAAATAGGATAGTGATATAATCTATAGAAATTATTCTTGTTGCAAAACTGGATAGTGCTTAGGAATGCCATTGTCCAAACTTGTAAAACCCCCTCGTCTAGACATGGATTTTGATGCAAAACGTACTCTTCATGCTACAAGACAATCTCTTAGCTGATTGAAATGCCAGTTTTGGATAAAACACGAAGTGATCTTGGGACATATTAGCAAAGAAACATAGGTTGTGCTTGACTTGAGCCCCTAAAGAAAAGGCTTTTTTTGAAAACCTTGAGCTTTGGGACTTGAGCTTCATGATGAAAACTTTCATATTTCAATCAATTTTATTTTATTTAAAGTATTTCTAGAAATCTTCCCCAATCAATCAATTTGATTTTCAATCCTTACAAGAAAGCTTTCATATTTCTAGAAATCTTCCACAATCATATGCTCTCACCATATCTTAACGCATTTGATTTATTCTTTGATTTGACCACCATCATTTTTTGGAACAATCACATTTTAAGTTGGCCTCATACCTTTCCAAAATGGTCGATAAATGTAGGATCTCTATCACACACTATATATTTTGTAATCGAAAAACATATGGTGCTTGCACCTTCTCCATAATGGGAATGAAGTGTTCCATGTTTGTGCGGTGATCTGTATCCACCAAAAGAGAATCATGCCTCATTGGGTCCTAGGTAAATTCGTAATAAATTTTATGTATTTTCTTTATTATTTTTGTGGGAGTCAATATTCTGGGTGACTTCACTCTTTGAGACTTAGTAACTTGATACTTATGAACATACCACTTTACGTTTAGAATATGAATAAAATCTTTGAATAAACACACAAGGCTTCTTGACCCCATGGATGTTTAGTACTTCAATAACTATTTATTCCTAGCATGCTTGAGCTATGATGGCAAACTTTGTTGTTCCTTTTAAGAAAACCATCCATAGCAATATATTTGGAAAAACTGTGGTTGATATAATAAATAAAACATGGCTAATTCCTTGCCATTCTCAAGAGATTCTCAAAAGTTATTTTGTAGGCCTTTTCACCACACTAATTTAATGTAAGTGTTTCTTTCCAATATTTATTAATTTCTTGCAACAATGTGGTGAAGCTCATATCATGCATTATTCTAGATTATGTATCATCAACTACGTTGATTTGGCTCACCTAGTTGGCACCCTCTAAGGTTGGGTTGAATACAAAATAACTTTAATGTATCATGAAATGTATATGATTACAGCTTTGGACCATTCAAATAATGCCTCTAAACTTTTGTAGCATGAACTACGACATACAACTCTAGTTCATGTTTACTCCATTTAGACTAAAAAATACTGATTTACTACTTGGTTCAACATGACTCTTATATTAATGCTAATAGCATCAATTTTGTAAAACAAATAGATTTTGAGAGTTTAACATTGGAGCATTTAATAAAGCTTGCTTTGATTCTTTGAAGCTATCTCGTTGTCCATAGAAATATTATTTAGTCTTATAAAAGATTTTGCATGGTTGTGATTTGGAGAGTAGAAATTTATAAACTTCCCATAGAAACCTAATAATCCCAAGAAATATCTAAATGTAGTCAAATATTGAGGCATTGACCAAGATAAAATGATTATAAAAATTTGTAAGATCCATTCTTATGCCTTTTGACAACACTATATGACCTAAATATTTAATCATTGTTTTACATAAAGATGTTTTGTGCATGTTAGCACATAAAACTGCTTCTCTTAAATCTTGAAACCTTGTCCTTAATTGAGGTTCATTCTAAAATATATTTTTGCTATAAACTAAAATATTATCTATAAAATAAACTATAATATTTCCTTGAATGGTCCTAACAAACCATTTATGGAGCATCACAAAAGTCATTGGAGTGTTAATCAAACCAAATGGCATAGCTAAATAATCATAGTTTCCACAATCACAAACTTTTGATGAGGAAGGTACAATCTAGACAAATATTTGTGTACACAATTATCTTTAACTTTGATGTGATGATAACTAGTTTTAATTTTTTTGTAGATTGATGGTAACTTCTTTTTGTTTTTGTTAAAGGTTATGACACCATGCATAGCATCTAAAGGATCATCCATTCCTAGCATAGGATGCCTATGCTAACTATTATTTTATTTGAAGCTCCATTCACAAAGAACCATGTTTCATTTAAACTAGAAGGATTCTAGTGTTGTAAATATTGCTTTATCAACCTTAGTGGGGGGAAACATTAATCTTCATAGGCTTTTCGCCTAAGGTACACTATTTGGGGTGTATATAAGAAGAGGAGGTGGCATGGCCACGTGGTGGCCATGTGGGTGATACTAGGTGGCATCCTAGATATAGGGGTGCATGTGCGGGAGGCCTTGGAGTATTTATGAGAGCCCATGGGGACTGGATATGTGTTGGAGTAGGTGCCTCCTCTTGTGCATGTATGTATATACGAAGACTCTCTCTTGCTTATCCACACACTTGAGGCTTGTATGGTGATAGATGTTGCTCTAATAAAATAATAAGCTTACAGATTCGCTCTTTGTGAGCTTATCACACTTGGTCTCTTGTGTTTAGTGATTTGCATTCAATCATGTTTAGTCTTGCTTGTTAAGCTCTAGCTCTAACCAACAAATGGTATCAGAGCTCTTGTTGGTATTAGTGATTAAGCTAGCTATGTGCATGCTTAATGAGAGGTCTAGAGAGATTGGGTGTTGAGGGTTATATGCTTATTTTGTGAGCTTAGTAATCCTTAATAGTCACTTCAAAACACTAATTAGAATTTAGAAAGAGGGGAAACTATGACATTATGCTTAAGAGTGAATTTTTGAGGCACACATTAGGATAAAGAGGTGATATTTGAGAGTTATTCATCTTGGAGGCCCAATGGAGTGAAAATACTCAAGTTGTAGAGGTGTGAGCATATCCTTGGAAGCTCAAAATGATGAACTTGAAGTGGTGGGAAACTACAAAGGTTCCACATAAACACTTAAGACTCTACATCAACACTTAAGACTCTACATTAACTCTAGTGCAAGCAATGAAGGAGGGCATATATCTTGGAATGGTGTTTACAACAAGAGGTAAAATATTAAGTCAACACTTACGACTCTACATCAACTCTAGTGCAAGCAATGAAGGGCATATATCTTGGAATGGTGGTTACAAGAGGTAAAATCTTGTAAAACTAATTATTGATGTGATAAATCAACGGCTTGAAAGACTTAGAAATGTCTCTAAGTTGAGCAAAAGAGGTTTAGCAAGTACTCATACTCATATCAATACCTAATGCTAATTATTCATGACATTAATAAAAGAACTTGAACTAAAAACAGTGAGTAAGTTGTTTCGGTTTGTTCCAAATATCCTACAAAGAATGCATTGAATCATACGGTAGGCATTTAGAGTTATAAGTTCACGTATGCAAGAGGTGTGAGAGAGCTCATAATAAGCATTGAACTTCATTAATATCACTAATGAAGGCACTAATCCAAAGTCTGCACATAAATATAATGGCTTGGTGTGGAAAACCTACATCAAATCAAAGAATTTCAAGAATATGGTGTGGAAAACCTACACTTGGTGTGGAAAACCTACATCAAATCAAAGAATTTCAAGAATATGGTGTGGCAAATCTACATCAAATCAAGAACATGGGGATCTGACAGCAAGTCAGGACAAACTTCCACCATTATGGTAATTATCCGATTTTGCTAAATTAATCATGGAAACATCATCTCACATCTTTGGTAGGCTCAAAATCCGATGAGAGATTTGGCATTAATGAGCATTGAGGTTGCACAAACATGTGCATGTAGCATGAAAAATGGGCTAAAAATCACAATATTCTACTGATTTTGGGCAGATTTTGAGGGTTGAGAAAGTCAACACATATCATTGGCCACTCTAAACATGGATTCCTTTAAATCTTTGGGCTTTAAAACTCTTTTTGGGTGATAAATTTAAAATGCAACTAAGAGGGGTTGTTCTACAACTTAAAAATCATCATTTAACTTTTTGAGGGTTGAGAAAGTCAACACATATCATAGGCCACTCTAAACATGGATTCCTTTAAATCTTTGGGCTTTAAAACTCTTTTTGGGTGATAAATTTAAAATGCAACTAAGAGGGGTTGTTCTACAACTTAAAAATCATCATTTAACTTTGGCATTGTGGGTTTGAATTTCATTATCCTTTGTGGGCATTGAATTGTTTTGTGGTGGTCGGCATATTTTGTGAAATACACATTTTCTTTGAGTGGTCAAGGGATTGTGAGTGAGTCGTCAAGGGATTGTGAGTGGACTTAGGGCATGGTTTGAAATGATTAAATCCACTAGCACTCAAGAATCCTCTGATGTAAATATTTCTCTATAACTAGGAAGAGAATATCTAAGAAAAAGAACCCTAAACCTCATTACTATCAACCAGGGCAATATTTTTTTCTAAGTTCCTCTCATATAATATACATCTATATGGTGATGGTACTTGGTGATTCCATCTTGTGAGTTGTTCGTATCAAGAACCTTCTTGCCCTTGTTCTACTTAAGAGTGGCCGATGTTGAGGTCGAAGGAGAGGCCTTGCACATCGAATTCATTGTATTTATTCCACTGCACATGCGAGCCTTTTCTTCCCTAAATCTTGGAGGCATACTTAAATGGTATCCAAGAATTGGATGGATGCTTTGATTATTGTGATCTCTGAGGACCTCTTGATTGGAGTTGATAACCTGAGTAATCAACTCACACATCTAATCTTCAGTTGGGGTCATGCTGAAGGACAGTGATTCAAACTCTGGAAAGTTGAGGAGCAGCGGGTTGATCTTCTTTTTGGTTTCATACTCTTTCCAATATATGGGCATGTGTAGCATATACGTGGAGTTGATCCTTTGATTGACTGGTGTGTGGTGTAGTACATGGCCTAACAATCTGGTTTCTTTAGGTAGCAAAGCTGCCATCTTGGTGGTTAATTCTTCATTTCTACAATTTTGAATGCCCTATCATCAATAGGTGTCCTCCTCTTTCTTCCATTGGAGTGTGTTGCATCCATTCCTTGAAAGGATTCTCTAGGTAAAGCCGCATCAAGGGGACCTCCTCGAGCATGTGAATTGTATGGATGGGCTCTCTGTAGGGAAGGGACTTTGTTCGCTTATAAATGACTTCATCGTAAATTGCAAAGAGGTCACATGGGAGTTCCTCTAGCAGCCTTTCTTCGGCTTCAAAGAAGAGGTTAGGTAGGTTGAAAGTGCTTGGGAGGGGATCATGTGCCCATTGAGGCATGGTTCTCTGTTCTGGCATTGGTAGAACCTCTCCCTTTTCCACTCACTTCTGAGCATGTCTCGGCTCTAAGGGCTCATCCAATGGATCATTATTGAGGTCAAGGAAATCAGCATCTTGGGGCCCCTTTCCTTGTTCCTTATTGGCCCTTTAGGATGACTCAACATCCTAAAGTTGGTGGTTCTTCAGTCACTATGTTGGAGGGTGGCTCCCTGTCCCTTCTTTTGTATCTTTCTCAACATCTTCTGGGTCCTTAGTCAAGCCCTTTGGGTCTTGGCCTCCCAACTTGTGGAACTTGTCAAATCTTTCTTATCAAGATTTTCTCAATGAAGTCCACGGCCTGATCTTCTTTCATCCTGCCAAAGGAGGGATATGCCACATGGGTGGTGCTGATGAAAGAGAATGCATTGGTGGTGGCTTCCTTTTGCAATCCAATTTTTGAGCCACAATCTGATGGTAGCCAAGGTAACATCCAACATAGCTTTGTATGTGGCTCGTAGTGTGAGGCCTTCTCCACCACGAATCCATTGTATGGCATGGTCCATTATTTTGTTACCCAAGACAGGGGGCTCTGTAGATCTAGCAGTATCTATTTAGTGGTTACCTTTGCACATGGGTTGTTGGAGGAGTGAGCACCAAGCTTAGTAATTGACCACAATTGGATACACTTTTTGGTTGTAGATGTCGGCCAATTGCTCAAGGTAAATATCTCCCTTAAAGATTAGCATGTTCACCAAGGGCATGTGTACTCCATGGGCACTTTTCTTCATAACTCAATAAACAAGTATAGTGTGAGCAGTTGGTCCAAAGAAGATCCTTGATATATGTAAACATTAATGAGATTACTTACAGTGCCAATTGGAGGTATTGGGCTAGATTGTGATGTTGCATCCCTAGAGTTGGCAAATTCATAGCCACTTCTAAGATTAATTGGTCCCTTTCAGCATTGGCCCCAGTTGACTCTATAGAGTCCGGGCCGGCTCCAGAGCCCTTTCCTTCTCTAACTCTTGTTGTAGCTCTTTTATTAGTGCATTCTTTCTTCTAATCTCTACTACATGAAAGGCATTCATGTGTCTTCTTGGCCACTACTGTGTGCATCTTTTGACTTCCCTTTATTGCTCGGCCAAGGAGTCGAGGGTTGAATCTCATTCCTTTTGTAGAGTGCCTATGGCTTTATCTTTCTTTGTAAGAATTGATTGTTATGAGAAGAGAGTCTGTCTAAGTCAACCACATGCTAGAGGTTTACTTTTGATTAGGCTATTTCCATCTCCCTAAATGTTGCAAATAATCTTGCGAGCGCCTCCAGCTCCTTGACTTTCTCTTGCATTATTGGTACTTGTTGGTAGGAATTCTCTGTAGCCATTTGGAATTATATGACTTGTATTTGAGATAAGTATGTCGCATAATGTTGGATCAACTCAATACATGTTGCTTGGATCTGGGCATTCTATCGATGGATCTCATAAGTTTCCTTGCTGGCACATGCATTTTTTGCTATGTCCATTCAGCTATTTGGCATGTGGTAAGAATGGTCTCAACATATGGGTAATGAGAGGCGTAGGGTGAACTAGGCCAGACCTTGTAAGGAGGACTATGCCTTTAGGCATTTCTTTCTTAGCATCAACTACCTCTTGCTGATGCTGGTTGTTTTCTACCTTTCTCTATTTGTGTTTTCTCCTTGCCCTTTCCCTTCAGTGTGGCGAATCTTGAGAGAAGGTTCTCTTCGAGTTAGTATCTGATTCTTAGACCCCATGACAATGTGTACATCCCTCAACACCAACTTTTTCCTTGGATATTGGCTCCAACAAACCTTTTTATGGGGGTTTGGGGTCTCTTCCACTCTTGGTTTCTTTGAGGGTGGTTGGGCAATTAGAGTGTAGCCCTCAATTGCATGTATGCATTCACTACTACAAGTCAATGCAATTGGCAACACAAATCTAAAATTGTAAGCCTAATGCGAGCCTTCTAGATAAATTTTGACAGAGTTCCTTCTATGGGGCTGACCCCGTGTCAAATTAGTGTGCTACTTTCAAGCATACATGTCCTAAAACCAAATAGGCATTCAAGGAACACTCTTCCACCACGATATCCGTGAGAGTTATGCTAAATTTTATGTTGCAATTGGAGGGGGAAGAGCATTTTGTCAGCAAAATGGTCGAGCATCTTCTCACGCGAGCAATGGTGAAATTATCCATTATTAAGAATTGTCTTCCTTATTTATTTAGTTCTCAAAGAAATATACGCAATGCATGTTCAAATACAAAATAAAGACTCAAAAATACAAGTTTCCTAAAAACATTCTCAAAAGCTCTTTACCTCTTTTCAAAACCTTTTTTTGGTGAAAAAATTAGGTTTTGTGAATTCTCTAGAACTATTCGTCTCATTTTTTGCTTTACTAAAAACATGTACATATATGCATGTTTTTAATACAAAAAACTATCCCAAAATTATAACTTTCCCCCAAAAAATTTGAGAGGCCCTTAACTTCTTCTTAAACCTTATTTTATTCCAAATCATTGAGCTGTAGATCGTGTGTTGCTCAAAGTAGAGTGCACTTAAATAAGCTAGGAACGACCTGAATATTATGTGGGAATTTTGGCAGCATCTTTACACACCTTTGATTTTAATCATCGACAAATCAAAGACATGCACGTCAACTTTGATTCTAATCATCAATAAATGAACCACAATGTCTGGTTTATTTGGTTTTTTATAAAAATCCCAGTCGGATCGTGTCATGGTAAATGGATCGGATCGGCGATCCGACTGTGCAATGATCCACACCTGAACGATCTAAAATCTAACGATCTAGACTTGATTACTTTGGAATCAATGATTCAGACATAGATGATCTAGAATTTAGGATCGCCGACATAGTGGACGATCTGAACCTTGAACGATCTAAAAAGGAGATCGGTCATCCAAAAATGGTGGACTTAATAATCACGATCTTAAAATTCTAGAAATGTTGAGATCGACAATCTAGAAATTTGAAATATTGAGATCAACGATCCAGAAATGTTGATGATTAAAAAATGGGATCGTTCAAATGGATTTTGATCTTGGCTGGTGTTGATTTTCTTTTTTTGGGGTTTTTTTTTTGTTGCTTTGACCAGGGTGTATATGCATGGACTCCAACAATTTTAAGGTGCCTAATGTATGTGTTTGTGTAGCAGCATAGGCACATTAGAATACATGAATTATGCTGCGAAAGTACACTGGGGAGGGGGGGTCAATGGGCTATCGGTGATGAGGTTTTTACCCTGGGTGTAGTGTAAATATGTGATATGATGTTATGCAAGTGCACGGATAAAAATAGTTCAAGTGTGCCTAATGCAAGTTCCATGCATCATGCTAGGATGCTTTATTAATTCCATGGAGATAATTATATGGTGCACGAAAGAATCATGTCCTAAGATGCCTTGGCCTATGAACAGGAATAGTAGATCCATCATATTTTCCCATGAGCTTGGAAATTTCTATGATCATGATTCTCGATGAGTCACTCGGGCCATGTGTAGCTCCTCTTGAGTTTGCATTGTTCATTCCTTGTGTAAACCCCTTCCTAGACTGTCCAATATTGTTAAAGTTTGGGCATCTAGGGGCTACAAAGGGTTATTGAGTGTTGAGTCCTAGAATCTTGAGGAGATTGTGACTTGTTCTGATTGTTGGCAAAGAATTAGTGGTGGCTCGAGGAAATGGGAGTTACACCAAGGGTGTGAGCCTTGGCACACTCAAAGATATATGACGAAACGATCTAAAAGTATTTCTTGAGGCATGGACCTCAAGCGTTGGTAGATTTTAGCAGTTGGATTCAACTCCATCATCAAGGGCACATTTAGTGGATTGGCCATGGCTTCCATTATGTTGAATGTTCCTTAATGAGCCAGTTCACAACTCTCAAGTAGACACTATTTTGGGTTTAATGTTTTTTAATATAAATTTTATAATTTGTTTGGATGTTTTTTTGGGTTTTGTAATATGTTTGGATTTTTGGGGGTTATAAGTGTTTTTGGTGTTTTTTTATGTTGGCTTGACAAGATAAGATAGACTAATATGTGTGTAAATAACCTTTAAATGAAGTGCAAACATTTAGCCAATCAATTTAGGTCTCCAAGATGCCCAAAGTAAGCCTCTTAAATGAAGTGTAAATGATATATGCATGTAAACAGAGATCATAGGTGTACCTACATGCATTATGAGTCCCTAAGTTAGGCCTAAGTGTGGCCAATTAGCATTCTAACCAAGAGGAAGAAGAAAGATGCAAGATTCATGTCATCGTTGAGCATCATGGTCTGAATCAACAATTCTTAGTAATTTAGAGCCTAGCCAATTACCAAGGTAAATTTGACTCAAGACGCACTCATTCATTTTGCTTGGATTAGTAATCGATGGTATGTAAGTCGAATTCGCTACTAGGAAGATTCTTTTCACACACCATGAGACACGAACATGATTTAATTCAAGGAGTCAAGGGCTAAATCTCATTCCTTTTATAGAGTGCTTATGGATTTATCTTTCTTTGTGATTGATTGTTGGCAAGGAGCTAGGAAGAGAGTTTGTCTAAGTCAGCCACATGCTAGAGGTTTACTTTTGATTGGGCTATTTCCATCTCCCTGATTGTTATAGACAAAGCATGCTGCGAGACCATAAGCTTGTATTTTAAAGCCTCCAGCTACCTGACTTTCTCGTGCACTATTGGCACTTTGGGCTTTCTCTATAGCCGTTTGGGCCTATATGTTAAGATAACTATGTCACATAATGTTGGATCAACTAAATGCATCCTGCCTAAGTGTGGGCATTCTATCGATGGCATAAGCTGCCTTGCTAGCACATGCATTTTTTGTAGTCCATTCAGCCGTTTGCTTGGCATTTGGTGAGAATGGTCTCAACATTTGGGTAATGAGAGGCATAGGGTGAACTAGGCTAGACCTTGTAGGGATAGGCATTATGCCTTTAGGCATCTCTTTCTTTGCATCAACTACCTCTTTCTCATGCTAGGTGGTTGTTGTTGCCTTTCTCCATTTGTGTTTTCTCCTTGTCCTTTCCCTTTGGTGGTGGATCTTGAGAGAGGGTTCTCTTCGATTTAGTATCTAATTTTGAGACCATGACAATGTCTACACCCCTTAACACCAGCTTTTTATTTTGGATCTGGGTTTGAGCGGGCCTTTTTGTGGTGGTTTTGGGGTCACTTCCACTCTTTGTTTCTTTAGGGGGTGGTGGAGTGGGTCCACCACAGTTTCCATATTTCTTATTTGGTTTCTTAGGAATTTATGTGGATGTTTGATCGGTTGGCCTCTCCATGGGCTCTCGTGCAGCTCTAGCATAGCTTCAAGTCTGGCATAAATAATCCTTGTGAGAAGTAATCTTGCACCGAGATATTGCCCTCCCAATGTCATCATAAGAGCTTTTCAATTTCTCGGTAGACATGTTCTACAAAGTTTTGGATTGTTGCCTTTGTTTTTGGCTCTCTGTATGCTTTGTAGAAGAGATTTTGCAGTACTCCCAAGTCCACTTCTGTGAATTTATTGGACTTATAAAAGGAGAAGTATGTGCATATGGCCTTTCCTACCTTGATCAAGTACTACTACTGTGAATTTATTAGGCTTATAAAAGGAGAAGCATGTGCATATGACCCTTTCCTAACTTAATCAAGTACTACTTTTGTTGGGGCCGTATAGACGGACTAGTCAGAACGCCAGAGTCATGGCCAGTCGGGCACTTGTAAACGGATTAGTCAGTTGGATAGCTACTAGGTCTTAGCCATCATGCATGTAACATAGCCATTGCTTAGAGCACGGGAACTTCTCTTTTTGTAACTGCACCTTGAGCAGCATAAACATGTAATGGAAATTAGAATAATGGTTGTTGGCTATTTTGATCAGTCAAGTGTCATCTTCGTATATCATTCTTTTTGGTAATATATCAATGTTGATTCATCTCTTGTAATCGTACTTGTCTCTTGTGATTGTATGTATGTTTTGTCTTCTACACTTGTCTGTGTATTTGTTCAGTGCTACACTGGTGTATGCTACATGCATAACCAAAGAAAACTCAGTATAGGTTATTGGTGGGCAGTGGTCACACCTGATAACACTTTGACGACCACGATGCGTCTTGCTTTTTCTATATGTTTTGCTTTCTATATGATTTTCTTTGATTTTGAGTCTGTCATTCTTAGCATGGCTAAGAGAGCCTATGTTAGCACGTGAGTAGCACTATTTAACGTGTCTACATGCTCGAGCACTTTTGTTTACCGAATCCAGCTCGGAATCATCACACGATGATGATTATGAGGATGCATCAATGGTCTAGGAGGCGGGTTGGAATTGTCAGGAGCCCTCCCACTTCGTCCAGTAGAGTAGAACTCCACTTAGCACTCAAGGAGGCAGAGAGAGTGTTGGTGACATCTATTAAAGGAAAAAGCAAAAGCAAATTGAAAAAATACACTTCCAACTCTTTGGATGAGGAGGAGGAGGAAGATTTTGATGTCTCAGATTCAAGTGAAGAATCAAAGGATGAGGAGGAAAACCGCAAGGCACAATCAAAGAGTAAGAAGGTAGGGAAAGCGACCAAGGAATTGGCTACAACCATGGCTTAGTTGTCTAGTGAGAAGGAGCGAAGTCCCCTCAAAAAGTCTGATCGGGCACTTGGTGCACGAGATGTCAGAATCACAATCATGTGGCCAAGGAATGCAGCTTGAATGCACTCTAATGTGCCATTTGCAAGACTGCCACACACAACACTGATGCTTGCAGATACAATGGAAGGCGATCACCTCAGCAACAACTGCGGTACAACCGGGCCCCAGTTGTGTGGCAGTTCAACCTGCCCCACAGATGGCTCCGCACACAAACCATACAAGAGGCCTCCATTCCACCCAAAAGTAAATTTTCTCCCAGAGATGTCCCAGGTGTACATCACCCCGCTCTAAATTTCACTTGTTTCTATTGCCATGCACCGGGTCATCGAATGTCTAATTGTGAAATCTAGAAGAAACATAGAGCCGAGGTGAAAGGCTCTCAAGCGTTAACTTTCGGCCCGCCTGCGTGAATGCCGTGGAAATTATAGCTTTGGAGGAGCAAGAAGTAGACATGCTGACCATAGAAGAGGTAGAAACGTCAGCCATGGTGGTGACAAGGTCGATGCAGCCTGAGACTCCGGGCGGAGGCGGAGAAAGAACCGACCTCGGATAAGAAAGGGAAGCACAAGGTGGTCAAATGGCAGGATCAGCACAAGGTTTGGACACAAGTGTCCGATTGGATACAGAAGAACCAAGCTCGAGAAGCGCTTCAGAAGAAGAAGGAGCCGAAAAGGCCACAGCTGATAATTCAAAAGAAGCTGAGTTCACAATACAATCTGGTGATCCGATCCAACAAGTCACGGATAAGGGAAGAGAAGCGTCAAAGACACGGGACAAAGTAAACGCTCAAGAAAGTGCGGAGGCACCAAAGAAGGAAGAAGGAATGATCAGGGTAGTGGAGGGAGAAACTATGCAATATGATCTATGGGAAGATCTAAAGAAATAGCAGATCCACATGTCAGTGGAGCAACTGCTAACCCTAGTGCCAAACTTTAGAGTGTAATTGGTCTGCCAACTGATGCCCTAGGAGGAGAGGACAGGTCCATCCTAGGTTCTGGAAACCATGCACATTAACAAAATGGAGTTTGAAAATCTGACTCCTCTAAAGGAAGTTCCAATCTATGATGAGGCCATCCCAATGATTCAGGTCAAGCTGTCTCTCACATGGACATAGTAGAGGTACTGTTAGATGGCAGATCATGAGTCAATATTGTGTCGAATAAGACATGCTAGAAATTGGGATTGAATAACTCAGATCCAGTCCCATTCGCTATGAAAATGGTAGATCAGCGCGCAGAGTACAGCCGCTCGGATTGATCCGTGGGCTGATAATGAAAGTCTTTGGATTAACCTTCCAAATGGTAGTGGTGGTACTCCAAATGGAGGACATCAAGGTGCCTTCTCGATGTTATTGGGCAGACCATGGCTCCGACAGGCATGAATAAAGCAAGATTGGATGCAGATAAGATCACCATCAGGAGAGGTAGAAGAAGGTAGACTGCTAGTGGGGCCAGCCACACCAAGAAAGTGGAAAACCCATCTCGATCGAAAGTAGTCGAGGGAGTTAACATGCTAGAAAGAGGATGAAGAAGAAGAATACCTCTAGCAGAATGCCAATTTGATCGGCTTGTTTGAGGTTGGTGTAGTCAGCATCATGGAGAATAGCACCTAACCTGGAATCAGCAGAATCCACTAGAGCAGGTGGAGTCTCCAGATGAGGCCCATGATTTTTTCGAAGGATAGGCTGAAGATGACAGTGTACCAGAACTCTAACAAATCATTGCGGCATGAAGAAGACTTTTAAAAAGGACCTGAAGAAGTCTAAACGGGTCAAAGAAGATGATCTGATGGAAATGAATTTGGGTACAAAGGCAAACCTAAAGATAGTCCGAGTTAGTGCAAAATTGGACGATGCATTCCGAGAGGAGATTCAAGGATTATTCACTTCCTTTAAGGATGTCTTTGCATAGAGTTACATTGACATGAAAGGGATTGACCCCCGATTTTACCAACATCGGATCAATCTTAAGGAGGACGTAGTTCCAATATGACAACAAAGATATCAGATGAACCCGAACTACGCAAACAGCGTGAAGGAGGACCTAGATAATCTAGTGCATGTCGGATTCATATATATGATCGATCAAGCAAATTGGCTGTCTCTGATCGTGATTGTCCCCAAGAAAAACCAAAAGCTTAGGGTCTGTGTGGACTATAAGAAGCTCAATGCCGCAAACCATTACCAAACCCTTCCCTCTGTCCTTCTCACAGATTCCCTATTGGATGCAATAGGCAACCACAAAATGTATTCCTTCTTGGATGGATTCAGTGGCTACAATTAGGCCCATATGGCACTAGAGGATCAAGAGAAGACAAAATTTGTTCACCGAATGGGGTGCGCCTTCGCATCCAACATGATGACTTTCGGGCTGAAGAATGCTCTGGCCACGTTTCACGATGGTTCTCGGGAAATTTTCGAAGAGCATTTGACAAGCTTCATGTGGGTGTTTATCGCGATGAATTTAGTGTCTTCAGGAAGTCATGTCAACAGCTGACGCATCTGATGTTATGCTTGTCAAAATGCAGAGGTTCCAGACTGAGGCTGAACCCAATAAAATGTGGATTTGTAGTCTAGAGTGGTATGCTCCTTGGCCACATAGTGTCTTAGGAAGGCATTGTAGTAGACCTGGCCAAGGTAGAGATGATTTGGAAAGCTCCGGCTTCCACAAATGTGAAGGAGCTGAGAAGATTTTTGGGGCAAGTCTGATGGCACAGCCGGATGCTCTGATACCTAGCACATGTAGCAATGCCACTGAAGCAGCCAGCTAAAGCATGCCAACCTGGAGTGGTCGGAGGAATGCGATATTGCATTCAGACGCCTCAAGCTGATGCTGACCAAAGCCCCCCATTATGCAGGCATCCAATTGGAAATTGCCATTCCATGTGTTTGTGGATGCATCTGATATGGCAATTGGGAGTGTCTTGATGCAGGAAATTGACAAAAAGTGGTTCTACCTAGTCTACTATATCAGTCACAGATTATCAGATGCAGAGCAGAACTCCACCACTCATAGGGAGGCGCTCGAGATGATTTACTCAGTCAGCAAGTTCCACCACTATCTGCTAGCAACGAATTTACATTTCATGTGGATTACTCTGCATTGCTCTATCTAGTAGATAAGAAGAGTTTGGCAAGGAAAATGGTTCGATGGATGCTAATCCTATAGGAGTTTTAGTTCAGCATTGTGCACACCTCGTGAACTAGCCATACAGTGAGCTACCTGTCTTGACTAGAGACTAGTGCAGCTTTGATCGGCGTGGTTGAGACCTATCAGATGCGAAGGTATCTGCTTTGATTGGCATGGTTGAGACCTATCAGATGCGAAGGTATCTGCTTTGATTGGCGTGGTTGAGACCTGCACAGAGGCAGTAGCTTTATCGGTAACCAGTACATTTTAAAGGCCACGGACTAATGTACCAAGTGGGTGGAATCAAGAGCTCTTAAGGAAAATACAACCAAGTCCATTGCCAAGTTCCTATATGAAATGATCATCAGCAAGTTTGGATGTCCGATTGAGCTAGTCAGTGATTAGGGCAAACATTTTATGAATGATGTCATCTACCAATTGGTCACCCAGCACTTGATCATTCATAAGAAGTCCACCGTCTATTAACTGTAGGCCAATGGTCAAGCAGAGTCTATAAACAAAACCCGGTCCTCTTGTTCCAATCAACGAATGGATCTACATACGAGGAAATTGAAGCTTAGGTGGAGTGGACCATTATGGATAGTAGAAAAGTTCTGTGATGGAACCTTCCTACTCGGAACACTCATAGGGGAGCGGTTCCAGAAGCCGATGAGAGTGGCTATCGCCTCTTCGACCGTACAATGGGCCGATGCCACCAAATTTCTTTCATTAATGAGGTGGCGCCAACTATCCACTACCTGAAGGTCGAGAAAATTAATGAGGGCACACTTCAAGAGATCATCATGGCACATTTATCTGAAAATTTTATTTTTTTAATACTCCTTAATCATGCTAACTTTAGAGCAGCGTGGCAATCATGCACAACACACGACACCGGTGAATCCACCTAACAAGCGGATCCTCAAGAAGCTGGTGAATGAAAATCACACGGATTGGGATGAAAAGCTGTATTCGACATTATGGGCATTCTGAATGGCCTATATGGTCTCTATAGGGATGACTCCATTCAAACTAGTATATGGCACTGAAGCAGTGGTGCCAATGGAGTTCTTGGTGCCCAGTCTTCGGATTGCCACAATAGAAAAATAGAGTTTGGCGGAATCCCCAACAACGCCTGGATCACCTCATGCAGTTGGATGAGGATAGATTTACCAATTTTTTCGTTACCACAGTGATCCAAAAGAGGAGGAGGAAGTGGGTGGACCGACATTCTAGGTTTTGGCTGTTTGAAGAGGAAGACCCGGTCCTCTTGTTCCAATCAACGAATGGATCTGCATACGAGGAAATTGAAGCTTAGGTGGAGTGGACCATTATGGATAGTAGAAAAGTTCTGTGATGGAACCTTCCTACTCGGAACACTCATAGGGGAGCGGTTCCAGAAGCCGATGAGAGTGGCTATCGCCTCTTCGACCGTACAATGGGCCGATGCCACCAAATTTCTTTCATTAATGAGGTGGCGCCAACTATCCACTACCTGAAGGTCGAGAAAATTAATGAGGGCACGCTTCAAGAGATCATCATGGCACATTTATCTAAAAATTTTATTTTTTTAATACTCAATCATGCTAACTTTAGAGCAGCGTGGCAATCATGCACAACACACAAGACACCGGTGAATCCACCTAACAAAGCAGAGGTGCAACCTGCCCACAAGAGCAAGACCAATAAACAACACCAAACCCTGCACAGGTAGTCAGCGGACGGTCAGCCAGGCCTCTGACAAGGGGAAAACCGGCTCCACGGCCACATAACCTCACAATTCAAGCGAAAGTTTGTATTAGCCTCCCTCTCCTCTAAGGAAAAGAAGCAGTGGGTGCTAACGGAGCTTCCGGCCACCACGAAAAAGGCTACAATCGGGTCAAATAGCTCCAACCCAATCAGTGGTGGTCCGGCGGGTCCCTCCAAGCCACCCCAACCAATTGACCTCCCAACAGCCAAACGTTATGCGTAGTACCTGGTGTAACCATGCATTAGAATGCATGAATCATGTTGTACAAGTCCATGGGCTATCCGTGATGAGGTTATTACCTTGGGCGTAGTGTACATGTGTGATATGATGTTATGCAGTTCCATGCATCACCCTAGGATACTTTGTTAATTCCATGGAGATAATTATGTGGTGCAAGAAAGAATAAAACATGGAGTTCTCAAGCGAAGGGTCATACACTAGGCCAAGTAGAGAAATGTTTCCCTTTCATCCTTGCTAGGGCCCCCTTCTCCAGTGATGTACCTAAAAGGTGCTCAGAGTCAAGAGTTTGCTAAAAAGCTTTACTATGAACAGTGCATAAGTGGGGCACATCTCCGTCACTCCATCGACTCAGACCTACCGCATCTCACATAAGCGACTTGAGTTGACAATTATGCTTGTCGCTCAACACAAGCGACTTGAATTTGAAAATCTTGTGAAGGACACGATGTTGTGTGCTTAGGATTTACACCCGACTCTATACTCTTATGCACTTGGCATGTTTCGGCCCTCTGATGACTTGACACTGTGGTGGGGGTAGCACAGATGCCTTTCCCCTCTTATTTGTATTGCTCTTGAGTGAGCACAACAACTTCTTTTGTCCCTCGATTCAACGTGTAGTTAATGGCCTCTTTATGAATAAGGCTTCAGCCCATGAAAGAATTGAAGACCTAAGGGCCTTGAAGCTTCACAAGGATTTAGGTTAGCTTGCCAATAGGCTCTTTTGTGGAAGTAGGGATTTTTGGGGTATGTTTCAAAGGCATATCCCTTAAGCTAGAGGTCAAGGGAATTTTCTTCTAGATTTGTTTCCTTTATCCCTCATCCTCTACCTTGGACTTTTGTTGACCTTTTTAAGCACCCATACCTACTTTGGTATGGCCTCCTTGGTGTATCTTCTTTGAGCACGATGATGATTTTTGATACCGTTTTATTATTGTGCTCTATTGATTGTACCCTTAGGATGGCTTCATCTTTGCTACCCAAATTTATCTATGACCTATAGTATTCTTGGGCTTTTGGTGGTCACACCCATCCTTGTATGGATAGATCACTCATCAATTTGGGGGCTTTCTTTGGGATCCATATCAGTTTGTCACTTACCGTCATATCGTAGGCATGGAATTTTTACTTTTCAAATCCATACCTAGTTTGGCCTTTTGACCATGGTTATTGGAGAAGGAGAGGGTACAAGTGTTAGGGTCAGTGAAGCTTTTGGTATCCACACTTATCATATGTTACACTTGGGGATTCTTTGTAAAGTGAAGGTAGCAGGGATTGGGCTATCCTTGGGAGATTTTTTGTTTTCTTTTGTAGTTCCTCCTTGCTTTTTGAGCTTGGGTTCCATATCCTAAGATTTCGTTTTTGGTTTGTGGGCCTCGGCTCCTGTTAAAATTAGGAAGGGTTGTTCAATGATAAGGGTTGTTCAATGATACTTGGAGCTTGTGGACAATTATGCTCACCACCTTGATTGAACTTGTTTGTAATAAAGTGAACAATTTTTGGATCTCAGAGGAGATCTATCCTGGTTCCAATTCAGCAACGAAGAAGAACATTTATGGTCCTTTGCTCAAATTTTATGGTCAAGGTCCTTGTCCTTTAGTGTGGGATCTGTCGGTGGCTTGCCCCCCTCAAGGGCTTTGTCATTGGGGTGTCAGTGGTGTTGTAGTTATGGGGTGGTCGATGGCTTTGATTTGTCGATGGATGGCGCCAGTGATGGAGGCTTTGGTTTGGATGTTGGTTGTTTGGTTTGAAGTGCTAGGTTATTGTTAGAGAAGCCATGGCATTGGCTTAGGTTAGTGTGTTGGCAGTGTGACTTGAGAGGCCATTCTTGCTCTCTTAACACCTCCTTCTCCCATTGTCAACCACCCCACACTCTTTTACCTCTCCACGATTTTCTCTAAGGGAGCACCTTCTTCTCCCACTCTCAACAACTCCACACTCTCTTACCTCTCCATGCTTTTATCTAAGAGAGGCCGTTCTTGCTCTCTCAACACCTTCTTCTCCCACTTCCACTCCACACTCTCTTACCTCTCCATGCTTTTCTCTCAAAGAGGTAGTCCTTGCTCTCTCAACGCCTTCTTCTCCCACTCTTAACAATTCTACACTCTCAAGCTCTCTAGCCCTAAAGCTCTCCTTCTCTCCCTTTCAAGCTCTCTTACCCTCAACCTCTCACCTGTTGTTTTGCTGAAAGTTCTTGCTCCTCTGTCTGCCTCCCGGTGAAAATGGGTGAGCTACCATTCTTCTCTACCATGGACGCGTTTTCATTCTCTCTCCCCCTTCCTTTTATCCCACCTACAAAACACAACACTTTCCACAAATCCTATGTTTTCTCTAATATGGGATAGCCTTTGGTTGATGTATTTATTGGGGAGACTTATGTATGTGGGGTATGACTCCATAGCGTGCCTTTAATCAGGATGTCCAGCTCCTCATCAACTCAGATAGCAAGTTGAAGCTGACGAGCTTTACTTTCTTAAGTCTTTGCTTGCATTTTCAACCAATTTCAACACCGCTGTGGTTAGGTACTCTAGAATAGCAGGCAGCCATCTACACTCACTGCAGCAGAGTTGCTAGAAGGTGCGTGAGGGGGGCAGCACAACATGGCGGAAGGTGGTGTGGGGGGGTTATGCAGCTGGCAGAAGGCGAGAGTTGAGGGGCGACACAGCTAGCAGAAGTTGGTGTGGGGGGGTTATGCAGCTGGCAGAAGGCGAGAGTTGAGGGGCGACACAGCTAGCAGAAGTTGGTGTGGGGGGGTTATACAGCCGGAGAGTTGAGGGGCGATAGAGCTGACAGAAGGCAGGAGTTGAGGGGAGATGCAGCGAGTGGAAGGCAATCTGGGGGGTTTACTAGCCACGTTGGCTGCATAGATGGAGGAGGGCAGGCCTACACGACTAGTCACGCACCTGGCAAACATTGATTTTTGCACCACCACTTCTACCAACTTCCTCATGTTGAAGGGTCCACACCACTTCCACAATGACCCAATGACTCAGGAGGCCTATCACTTTTCATGCCACCTCAATGTGCTTCCATCATGGCTACCCAAAGCTTCCCACCATTTTGCCTTGTATCTCGCAAATCGGTCATAAATCACACCACTTAACTCTGGCTAAATTTATGAGTGTATCCTAGACCATCCATGCCTTTCCACCCCCACAACAATTTCACCATCAACTTGGGTCACTGACTTTGGTGTGACGTGAGGACATAGTCAAGATTAGGAAGGGGGTAAGTTAAAACCACTATGCAGGTTAACATGGTTTCACCTATCGACCTACCATAAGGTGCTTTGCCATCTTCCTCATGGCACTTATCTTTTGTGAAACAATGCTAGAATATATAAAGCAGCACTTATCTTTTGTAAAACAATGCTGGAATATATAAAACAACACTTATTTTTTATAAAACAATGCTGGAATATATAAAGCACCCTTACCTTCTACTTAATATCAAATAGGAAAAGCCTAAGGACTTCATGATGTAAATACTTGCTTAAGTCTAGAAATAGAGGTCAATTCATTTTTAAGTTTGATTGACCTAGTGTGAAAACTAGTGACTTGTATAGAAGTCATTCTTGATAATAAGTAATAGACAATCATTCCCTTCTTGTAATAGTTTACGTGGCAGCTATCTTCTTCCCTCTCCTTGCTTGCTTATGTGACATTGAATCTTGCTTGCTTTATGGATATAGATAGGTGTGATTGCAACTTGTCTCCTTACATTAGCTTCCCCACCTATTCTGAGAGATAACAATCGCGAAGGACTATCTCTTTTTGCCTCCATCTAGGCGTAGAGAGGTCTCCCTTCACCCCTTCAGCAAAGGAGCATTTCAGTGTAACAATAGAGTGAGGATGCGACGAATGAGCTAGCGCACCCATAAAGGGAAGTTGTAGTTTGTGACTCTAAGACAAGACCGACTGACACATGCTTTGGCAAGGCTAAGGTAAGCTCTTGATTTGGACACTTGTGTTACCTTGACTTTCGACAAGGCTTAGATAAGCTCTTGACTTGAACACTCGTATTACCTTGACTTTCTCTATATTTTTTTAAGTTGTGCCAAGGTGAGTTCTTGTAAATCTCCCTTATTTTCCATTAAGTATCAAAGGCAACATACAATATTAAAAATTGTGTAGTATTATAGGTCAAAAATTCCAAACAATGCTATGTCCTTTCTTTCTCAAAGACATGCCAAAAATCAAGCGGAAGCATAGGCTTACCATATGAGTAACTCATACTAGTTTTAAAAGAGAAAATGTATGTTATATTTGAATGTTTATGTTGAATATTGCATGATAGTTACAAGTACGATGTATATATATATACATGCATGCGAATATATTTCTTTTCTTTAATGAATGAACATTTATATCAAATTTTTTTCATACTATCTCTACTACGAATCATAAATTTTAAATGATAATATTGTGTGTGTGCATGTACATATTTTAACATTATATTATTAATATTATATAATAATAACTAAATATATTTAAGGATAAATACATTAATAATATACAGGTAGTTTCCTCACATAAAAGGAAAGTTTGGGTCCAACGCTGGCTTACATTCTAAACAAAGCTCCTGTTGGATGAGGAGCCATTTGAAGATTTTAGTTTGTGGAATTAGGATGCACTTTCAGAGGAGCTGCTAGGAGACTTGGGACTAGTGAGAACCCTTGTGGGAGAAGGCCCATTTTTTATTCAGTATGTGTACCACGACCGATTGTTTTGGTGCACTTGGAATGTTCAAGAACCAAGCACACCCCCATCTCCACTCTTTGCACCAATCAGTCTTATGGTGAAATTTAGTTTATATTTGTTATTCAAGAATTTTCAACAACAAAGATCAAAGTTCCACAATATCTCCCCGTATGTACCCCCTTGTTATAAAGAGTAAAGGCCCATTTCCAATTCAGGTTTTTGTAGGGTTGCATGCTGAGACCCAAATCCCGAGCTGCTCCTCCCCATCTCCCTTTTTGGCCTTTCCATTATAAGAGACTTTTTATGTTTTCTTGAGGCTCTCCAAAGACTCTTCCAACATTTTGACCCTTTAGAGAATGAGTCAAATTTTGCAAAGAGTGTTAACAAGATAGGTAAGTTATTCCATTTTGGCACTACTAAGGGCTTACATTGTTGGTATCATGATGGATCAAGTTTGGCCATGCCTTGATTGGTTGTGTATGGCTTTAACAATCCATTTAGCTCTCGATTTGTTAGCTAGCTTCCTTATATATAATAGCCCTAATCCTCTTGCTTATTTGGGCAGGCAACATATCTCCCATTTGACTTTGGATAGCTTCCTTTTTCCCTCTTATCTACCCCAAAGAACATCTCTTAGAAGTCTTTTTAGTTTCACTATAGAGTCCCCTGGGGTTCTCCAACGGCTAAGGAAACAGGAGACACTTGAAATTAAAATTTTATTAAGAATTATGACCTTCCATGCCATTCTTAAGAGGAATATTTACCATTTGTGACATTTTTTGAAATTTTTTATAGTACCCAATCCCATTTTTATTCAAGGGACACTTCTATTCCTAGAGATTTGCCCAAAAAATGCCATTATTAATTTCTCCTTCTTTTAAGGTTGAATCCCACCTCCCTACATAAAGTATGTGTTTATAGTCCATATGATGGTCTTGATTTCTTTAACTATAGATCTTGAGATGGCATAAAAATGTGTGATTGACCTCCAAGCCTCCTAAAATTCATGGATGTCTCCCCCCAGGGATAGTGTGGTACCATCAATAAATTGTTATAGGAGTTGTTGCTCTCCAATAAATCCTCTTATGGTGCCATTATTGTCTTTTTAGTGTAGGTTCCATCCCAAAGCATTCATGGCAAAATCAAATAGAAGTGAGGAAAGAGGGTAACCTTGTCTCACACTCCTTTGAAGAGGAATGGGGTGTGACCATTTCCCATTAATATCAATGTGTGATTGAGATCCATTCATCAAGCATTTCACTAATTGGATAAACTTAGTCACTTTACATGCAAGCTAGAGTATGTCAAGGATGAAATCCCAATTCATCCTATCATATGCCTTGCTGAGATCCCCTTTGATGAAGATGCTCATTTGCTTGGATTGCTTAACCCACTCTTACCATTCCCATAATGTGATTATGGAATCTAAGACATACCTTCCTTTGATGGATCCTTTTTGTTCCTTTGTGAATAAAATCCTTCATCTAGTCCTTAATTCTAAAAGCAAGAGCTTTTGCAAATTTTTCATATAATACACATTCAGTGTTGCTTAAGGAGTTTTTATCCCCTCCTTTTTTTCTAATAACTTAATGACTCCTTTGTTACATCCAAGGGGTCCCAGCTACTAATTCTGAATGCTGAATTGGATTAAGGACCGATAATACTTCAATAACATCCTAGGCCCATTTGTACCATTCTATCATTTGGTCTTGGAGTTTTTTCATCTTCTAATGTTTAGAGAAGTCTTAAGCTTAAGCTCTTCCTATGTGTGAGAGGGACCTCTAGCAAATTCAGACATGATCTTAGGCATAATATTCAAATATCTCTCCCATATTCTTATCTTAGCCTCTTCTCCTATGGACATGGCTATGTAGAAAAAAGATCCTTGTAAAAGTCAAAAAACTCATACTAATTTCCTCCTAGCCATGAAGAACTTCTAGATTGAGAATCTCAGCTATGGATTCCTTCTATCTTTTCCCTCTTAGGCATTTAAAAAAAGATTTCCCTTCCATGTTTCCTCCACCAGTACCTAAGCTGGAATTTCTTTTCTTTTGCCTCTTCCTCTTCACATTTTTTGAGGTTTACCATATCTCCTTTTCTATGATGAATTCTATAATGTTTCCTCTTGCTTTTTGACCACCTTTGTTCCCCATTCCAAGAAGAACCTTTCAGTCCTCTCAATTTTTTCGTTCCACTTGTCACATCTAGTCTTTGGCTACATACTTCTTGATTCCTCTTGAAATTATCTTTTAAGGTTAAGCTTCTAAAAAAGTTAGAATTTATCTTAAAATGAAACTCCCTAAGACAACCTATTGTTTGGATATTATTGACCTTAAGTTGAATAGGTAAGTGGTCACATTAAGGCAAGAATCATTTTAATGGTACACAACCCATTCCAACTCCAGATCACAATCAATTAAAATCTATCAAGACTTACTTGGATGGGCATTAATTGTCTTTCTTTTGCGGTTTTGCTAGATTACCCAAGAGAAGGAGGGAATTCCATGAAAGTGCCTCTTCCCCTGCAAGCATAGTTTCCTCCCCTCCTTGTCGATTTGCTGCCTTTGTACACATGGAGGAGGGGATTCGAGAAAGTAGTGCATTGATTGTCTTTATCTTGCGGTTTGCTAGATTACCCAAGAGGAGGGAATTCCATGAAAGTGGTGCCTCTTCCCTTGCAAGCATAGTTCCCCTCCCTCCTTGTCGATTGCCTTTGTGTAAAAATTCTCACACATGACGTTGATGGAGAAATATCTATTTGGTAGTATTTCACAAAAATTATTTTTTGGCCTCTTAAATATTGAGGACGATACAATGATCATTTTCGTTTGGTACTCTGAACCATACCCACCTTTTGTCCACATCTTGTTCCTAGCTATGTACACTTAAGAGCAATCCCTAACTATAGATCCACCTTTTCCTTTCTCTCCTCCAACTTCAACCCACTGAAATTGATATTATCCTAAGCTTTTGAATCCACTTTTCTTCTCCAATTTTGACCACTTGTAAACATATAAAATCTAATGGATCTTGTTGATCCTTTAGCCAATTACGCAACAACCAAGTGGTTAGTTTCATGCAAGGGTAAACAGTTGATACAACTTGTTTATGCCAAGCAAATAGTTTTGTGCATAGATAAAATGATATGAACCTTTTTGGAGATGAAAGATGTAATCAAAGTTTGCCATTGGGAAATGAAAAAGCAAGGTTCTTTTTGAATTGATTGGTGTATAGAATGAAAAAGCAAGATGCTTTTTGAATTGATTTGTGTCTAGGTTTTTGTTGAAAGGGGTATAGGGTGTTATAATTTGCATTTCATTCCGCTACACTTTATAGTTTTGAGCCTTAAAGTTTATGCCAAGGATAGAGGTGGAACTGTGGTTCAAGGGGGAAGTGGTTTAGAGAACCCAATTCGCAATTCAAGGGAGAAGTGGTCCAAGGAAGTAAGGAAGTTCATTTGTTTGGTCAAATGCCCGTATAATTAATTTCATGTTCATTTGGTGAAATTGCTCTTTCCTTATAGTGCTTTGAACAAATCAACATCCTCATGCAAATTTATAGATGTGAGAGCCAATGTCCATGAAAAGTGTCCCTCAACTATTTAGAGAGTCGATTAAAATTTCAAAATTGGTGGCTAATGTAAGCTCAAAAAAAGCCAGCCGATAGTAATAATGGTACAAATAGCGTAAATTTGACTAATTAAGCTAGTTCCTTCTGAGTTTTGCATTTGACTAATTATGCTAGTTCCTTCTAAGTTTTGCATTTGACTAATTTGACTAATTATGCTAGTTCCTTCTAAGTTTTGCATTGAGTAAAACCTCAAGAGGAAATGCGTGGGAATCTCCTATCCTCATAGGTGCACATACATTGTATTATGCAACGAAAACTCTAAAATAATAACACAAAACATTTAAAAAATTAAGTTTAAATATAAACCTATGTAATATATTACTATTTACTATAAGTTCTATGGTTGAAAATATTATTAAATTAATGTTTACACAAAAATGCATGTATATATTTTGAACTAAACTTAATCCAACAAAAAGTCACACACATATGTGTGTGTGTGTGTGTGTGTGTGTGTGTGTGTGTGTGTATTTAGAGATATATATATACATAAATTAAAGTCTGGAGAAGGACTTAATGATTTAGAGAAAAGGAAACACACATGAAAAGCATCCTACTAATGAATTAATAAAGTACAATCACGTAGTATTGGTTTTTTTCTTGGGTACTTGTGCGGGTTATACAATCGACTATCAGTAAGTTTAAATATAAACCTATGTATTATATTACTATTTACCATAAGTTCTATGGTTTAAAATATTATCAAAATAATGTTTACACAAAAATGCATGTATATATTTTGAACTAAATTTAATCCAACAAAAAGTCACACACACACACACACACACACACACACACACACACACATATATATATATATATATATATATATATAGAGAGAGAGAGAGAGAGAGAGAGAGAGAGAGATTTAGAGATATATATATTAAAGTCTGGAGAAGGCCTAAACGATTTATGAGAAAATAAAACATACATGAAAGGTATCCTACTTAATAAATTAATGAAGTACAATCACATGGGCTAAATCATCTAGTTTTGGTTTTTTTATTGGGTACTTGCGCGGGTTATACAATCGACTATAATGACTTTTTGTTTGGTGTGTATATTCAGTTTTTGTCTGGTGTGTATTAACTTTTGTTTGGTGAGGTAGGAATATTTTGGAGCTTGATATGTGAACCCAAGGAAACTCTATTAGAAATATGACTTGGTTTACAGTACTGTCATGGATCAAAATTTATGCGACCATATCTTTTTACAGTGAACCGACATTTGGGAAAAAAATATAGATGATATAGACACGAGAATATACACAAACAATGTTCAGGAAGAAAGGAGGACAGAGAGTGTGCAGAAAACACAGAGATGCTGAAGATTTTTACATCCAAAAGGTGCACGAGAGAATTTGACTTCGTTGCACTATCTACAAGGACTCAACTAGATAAAGCAGGCATTGTCTTTAGGCAAGACTGCATATTTTCTTGTAGTAGGGGAGAGGGGGACATAGTCTTCCCCAGTTATTATTACCTCTTTGATTTTTGCGATTTTTCTCGAACGGACCAGTAATTGTCATTGTAGTCTTCTTCTTTAACACGCTCCTCAGCATCAACGACAATCGGATTTGGACAGCTGCCTTCTTGATCATGTTCTTTGTTTGCGGGATCATTTGCATGATTCTCATCTTCTCCGTTTGTTCCATAGAAATACCTTCTTGCATGTAAAAAAATGTTTCTATGTCGTTGCACTATGTCATGTGGGATTTTCATCACCTTCCAAATCGAAAAAGCTCTTTTTCTATCCATGCCATTTCCTGTTTTCAGTATTATCCATGATGCAGCAGGGTTATACTTCTCGGTTGGTAACATTCAAAGCAGAGTGTTTTCAAGCATTGCACCAAGCTTATTTGGGATGTAATTCTCCATGAAGACATATGCATGCTCAAAGAGATTGACTAGTGATAGGCATACCTTGTTTTCGAGATCTCCTTGACCATAGAGAGCGTATAGCTGACGCCCACGAGTTATTTCTTCACAAGAAATATTGTGGCAAAAAAATCTAAAATGGCTTTTGTTAAGATCCTTTTAACAATATCCAACCATACCTTCAAAAGTATGCATACATATTTCACGTAATCCTGTACACATAACTAATCCTCCTTGAGGTTTGAAGAAATCCCATTGCATGTATCTTTTATCAGTTTGCCAATACTTATTAGAGAGGGTCCATTAGAGAAACCACCATTTGGAAATGAAGATGATTTAGTGTTCCACCTTTCTCCGATGCAAACATTCCTTTGAGGCATTCCATAATATGAACAAATTCCTCAAGAGATTCCCAGCTAGATACATTGATATCTCGATTTCCAATGCCTACTGTATTTGACACCTCAATAAGTTTTGTTTTTTCAAAGAGTAGGGAATTTCGGGCAATTACTGATAGAAGGATCCGACTGCTGCTTCTTGCCTTTTCTATCCATAATTCCGAAAGACCTTGAAAAAAGCGCAAGTATATATATGAGAACAATGTCCATCAATGGTGCAAAGTATGGTTGTGGAATGCTCTACACACGTAACAATAAATGAACCTTGGGATCTTGCTCTCCTTTTCACTGCGAGAACATTGCGAACATAACTGGGACCTTCCGATGGCGTAAGAATCCTTCTTGGTAGGGAATTTGGAGCTGCATTTCTGGGAACAGTGGTTAGACTTGGTCTTGGTTCAGGATAGAAAATCATAGTTGATAAGGGAATAGCCACTGAGTTTATGACATCACATAGAGGGATTCTTTAGGTGACATTCTTACAAGCATACATATAACGATAAGAAGGTGATATTTATAAACAATCTGACGGAATTGCAAGTTGGAATAAGAAACAAGAAAACGTGCAAGTATGGGAGGAGCACCTACCACGTGATATCCATCCCGTGTAATCATGGCGCTCCATGCACAGTAACACGAGGACGCTTGTAGTAGAAGGTGGATGTGTGTACGAAGGCACATAGCGCCACCAAAGAGTACGCAACAAAAAACATACAATCTCTACGAATCATCAATAGGCCATGCCCTCGAAAGTCATTGCAAAGAAATCCAAGACAAGGATAGGATGTACAAAGACTGCGCCATAGGAATCAGAGAGCGAGCAATATCCATGTGGTAGGCCATACCCTGGAAACTAGTTGTAGACAAATCCAAGACAAGAATTCGTTTGCAGACAAGAATTTGATGCTGCACAGAAACTCGTCCTTAGCAATCGGAGAGAAAGGCCGGAACACATGAGATGGAGCTGTGGACTGGAATAAGAAACAAGAAACATACAAATATAGGAGCTGTACCTAGCACATGATATCCATCCCGTGCAATCATGGCGCTCCATGCACGTTAACACGAGAATTCTTGTAGAAGGTTGATGTGTGCGAGAAGGGACGAAGCGCCGCCAAAATGTATGGAACAAGAAAATAGACAATCTCCTATGAATCATCAATAAGCCATGAGCTGGAAACTCGTTGTAGAGAAATCCAAGACAAGGATTGCATGCACAAAGACTCTGCCATAGGAATTGGAGAGCAAGCAGCATCATCTAAGACAACAATTCCATCCACAGACTCCGCCATAGGAATCGGATAGTGATGAGCAGCATGTGGGACATCGTTCGATGTGGAAGAGCACCATCATTCATGCAAGCCACGTGTAGTGTTTCCAAATATGAATGAAGATTTGTGCCTTAATAAAAGTGGACTGAAACTGACCGTTACAATATATTTGTAAGATTAAAATAAGATTTTATCAATAGCAAAGCATTACTAAATAAATGCAAGCAAGAAAAAGATTTTGGTGCCTTATTTATTGGATCAAACCCACCGAGCCTTAGAGGCACAAAAAAAAAATAAAAAAAATTGTCCATTTAAAAGCCAAAAATGCCAAATGCAAAACCAACATCACGGTAAAAGCGTCTGAACATCTTGCTCCCTTTCCCTTGCAAACATGGACGGATCACTGGAAGAAACTAGCATCAAGGATGCAGCCGAGGCCCAGGTAATCTTTCAGTTTTCTATGTCTTTGCCGTACATTGTAGCTTCTCTTCTTTCCATAGCTCGATTCCTGTTTTGTGAGATGCAACGCAGATTAGGATTAAATTAGAGTTTGAGCTGATTAGCTATCCTTTCTGTTTAAGTTTGCTTTTTAGCAGAGAGAGATGCTTTTGTTGAGACAGTGATGTCAGAAATTTAGGGGCTAAAAAAGTTTTCTGGTCTTAAATTAATCCAAGTTGTGAAAGTAAGTGCTGGAGAAGCATAGAAATTGTTGCTATCTCATGGCCAGATGACTCTGTAGAGGTGATTGTCCACATTAACTCCCCTTATGGCTATGATATGGACAGTTTTGTAGTCCTTGCTGCATGATCTAGAGGCTACCCTCATAGTGCACCCCATTACACCATCATACATGTGTTCATCCTTGCATTAACGAAAAGAAGATTCACAATTATTAGTTTAAATCTGCCAGTCCATCGCAGAATGACTTCCATATCCGATCGACAAGAGAATATACAGGTGATGCACCTTACACAGCTCTCTATGCGTTTTCTTGCAGCCCTACTTGAATGAATTTGAGTAATATGTGATCCAAAGCATATACCAATGCTGTGTCCAAGTCTTAGCTTTTGTATGGGATCAAAGACATCCTAAGATATATGTATGGGATCAAATCAACAATGCACCTTACACAGCTCTGATATTTAAGTGGTATGTTGTATGCCAAGGGTCTTTCTTTTAATGCAATTTCCAAATCTTAGGAGAAGCTTTTGTCAGGCCTCACATTCACCGGTTTCACTTAGATATCTACCCTTTTAACTTGTGAAAGGCTCAAGATTTTTTGTAGATGAGGTTCAAGACTTGGGTTTCAAAGGAGATGCTAGACAGGGCAAGGCCACTGGTTGCAAGGCCTCTTAAGGGATTCTTCTTCTCTAGCCATGGCTAACCTCTTTGAAAGCGCAAGCATGTTTTGAGCAAGTGGACATTACTTTATGCAATCTTACTTTTGTTTAAGCTCAAGGAGAGGAAATGATTATGCTGCTTTTTAGTTGTAGCCCCTTTTTGTCTTTAAATTTTAGCACTTACGAAGATTTATCCATTATAGGGAGACATCTGTTTTTTTTTTTCTGAGAAAAAGATCCTTCAATTAGTTAAAGAAAAATAGCCACAAAGGGCTAAGTACAACCATGACGGGCTAAATACAGCCTCACTTCATAAAAGGGCGGGAGACAAATGATCAAAGGGGAAGAGATGCTTCTCCTCCGGCTGGCTGCTCTGTGAGGAGAAGGCTATCTCATTCAGGGGAGTGTTAGAATCGTGCATCTCAGTGTTTTTATTTATCAGGGATTTTACTGGATTTTTCTCCTATTTATTTGTCCAGGGCCAGTTGGCCAGCCCTAGAGGCAGTCAGCCAGTTTCCTCATGCACTATATAAGGAGTTCCCCATTATTCACTCTTTCATCCACTTCCTTGACAGACAATCCACTATCATGTGCAAACTCATGTAAAGCATCCAAATGACGCTGCATACCCTCAGGGGAGTCAGAGATCAACACAATATCAATAGTGGGATCCATGTACTTGCTAGCTGGGCTCCTCTGTCGCCCAATCTCTCAATGTAGTTAGAAGCCTAATCCACATACATACCAAACAATGAAGGAGATAACGGGCAACCTTGCTTCACTCCTATAGTGGAGTGAACCAAAGTAGAGACCCCCTTTGGGGTGCGTACCTGTCCTGCAAAACTGATCTATATAAAGCCATAATCCCCCATATGAGCTCTGTGGGTACCCCATCTCTTGTAATCGCCTCATCAATCTGGCTCTGGGCACTGTATCAAATGCTTTGCGGAAGTCCACAAAGCTACAATAAATCCGTCGCCCATGTGACCTGCCCTCCTCAATAATGGCCCGTAGAGTCAAGATGTGGTCAAGAGTAGAGAAACCTCTCCTGAACCCTGCCTGTCCCTCTGCTCGAATGCCCTCTCTCTCTGCCCATCTACTCAACTGCTGCTCAAGAATGGATGCATACAATCGTGTTAGTGTGTGACCAATCATAATAGTGCGATAATTCCGTGGCTCCATAGGGTCCCATGACTTGAAGATAGGCACGATGGTGGACATACTCCAAGTCTCGGGTAAGCCTTCACACATGCACGATTGAACATCATTGCTAGAAGCTCTGCCAGCATGTCTCTCGCATGAATAAAGTGCTCAGCGACCAATCCATCATGATCATATGCTCTCCCAGTCTTCATCCTATCAATGGCCTTCCTTACCATCTCTGCGGTAAAGAAAGTACATGTCTGTGGGCATGGTGCTGGCGGGTCAGGAAAAGGTGTTTGTCCAGGAACTGTATATAGAGATGCTGCATAACTACCCCAGACCTCTGTAGAAGTGATGGCCAAAGCAAGGGAGGACTCATGAAACAAACGCCAAGCCTCCCTCGAATCCTGGCTCAAGAACAGCTGGTATAATTCCTGCTCTAGCTGAGCAAGGAAGGCCCGCTTCTTCCTTTGCACAAGGCGCCGGAAGGCAATACGTGACCGTCGGTGAGTAGTGACTCCCAAAGCAACCTCCCGCTGCAGTCGGGCTCTTGTCTCTCTGCACTTCTCATCATACCAGCTGTTCTGGGGCATACACCCAGAACGCTGTCTCTGTCCAGGCTGAGTATGTGGATATGCCTCTCTCGCTGCATCCTGTAAAGTCTCTGTCAGTATATGGGTCAGCTCCTCCAAAGGTCTCCCTGGCTCCTCTGTGTACAGACGTCTATAAATCCCATCTCTGTAGACAGCATCAGTCTCTGAAGTAAAAGTATATCGAGTGTGATCTGCCCCTCGTGTCCTCTGAGCTGTGGTTAAGTGAAAAGAGATGGTCAATGTCAACAATGCATGATCCACTACTACCCCAATGGGCCGAGATCCAACTGCGAAGTCCTCAATGCATGAAACAAAGCTCGGCATAGCCATAACATAATCCTCAAGAGAGAGAGAGAGAGCCAAAAGTGTGGTATCCACAAAATGCAAGTCAACCCTTGCATGTGTGCCACATCAATATAATATAGAAGTACAGAATATTATATGTTAAGAGTGTCCTTTCACACTTGATGTCCAAGGGGAAAAACCACATGGGAAAAAGTGCCCTTGGTTAAGCCCTGTTCACACATAGCACTACCATAAGTGAGCATATGCCTACACAACTCTCCTCTAAGGACGCCTCGTCCCTGAAAGCATTGAGGTCCCCCTAAGCCCTGAATGTTCCATGAGACAATCCTCATATCAATCTCTATGAGAGGTGGAAGTGCCCTCCACTCGAAGAGTCTTGGGCGCGGGCTTAGACGGGGAATAGTCACAATCTGGTGCGAAGTTGCGCCAAGTGGGCGTGGATCCTGCCCTCCATGTACTGCCACTCTGCTCGGGCGTGAGAGTATGCTTACTCCGTGCTCCATCGATCATAATGGAGATATCTGTAAGGGGGGGGGGGGAAGGTACTGCGATAGAGGTATGCATGAACACAAAAAGCAGCACCTCCAGGATGGAGGTCACAATCTCCCCTCCCTGGTCTTTGTGGGCTAAGCTCCATCATGGCTAGAGGCCATAGATGAGTAAGAACGTTGGTGATGCGGAGATCCTGCAGATGATGCGATAGCTCAGGTGCCCGTCCTGAATGGTAGCGGCCACCGATCTTGGATCCCACTCTGTCTTGGGGGTTGTGCTCAAGGGGAAAGAGAAGATCATCGCGCCTTTCTCTGGCATAGAGGGTCTGGAGTGGTGGAAGACCACAACACATACCCGAATAGGGGCTACAATCTCCTCAAACCTGTCTGTCCCTTTCATCAGAAGACACCGGAAGAAACTATAATCCACAGGCTGCCCCAAGATCCTGGGGGGGGGGGGGGGGGGGGGGGGGGGCGCACTTAGAGATTGAGGTGGGAGAGCCCTCACTGGTGAGGCTGCAATGGTCATCTCCACCGGCTTTGAGAAACGATGAATCAGACGACGATCGGAACTTGCTGGCTGTCTCCTCTTCGGATCAGGGGCTGCATGGGCCGACAGGGAATGCTTTGGAGAGCCGGAGGGAGGGGGGGGATGGTAGGCACGGAGGAAGAGGAAGGGGCAAATGGAGTGACTGCGGGTAGAGTCGGAGGCGAGGGTGGGGGAGGCGGGGCGGAGTTGGAAGGCGAAGAGGCTGGAGACGGACGCTAATGAGAGGTATCCATCGAAGAGGAAGGCTGCTGGGGAAGGCTTGACGAAGAGAGGGTGGGGTCAACCTGCCCCTTTGGGCATTGAGGGCGAGGAGGAGAAGTGATGAGGAATCGGCCGCCACATCGCGCGGGGGGCGGGGGGGGGGGGGGGGGGGGGGGGGATGTTCTCCATGACTGGAGGGGGCCCGCCGTTTGCGGGCGGGTGCTGTGATAAGTGCTCGAAATGGTTCTTTGACAGAACCGAATCCTCCTGCATGCTGCCATCCTTGGGCGTACAACGGCGACGCTCGGCCAGCGACCCGGGTGGGGGCCAATCGTCTGCCACTCTCCGGTTGATGGGTCATCCATGGTCGGAACCTGGTGCTTTGTGGTCTGGGAACATGCTCCTCCCTCAGCCCCCTGGTGAGGATCCGAGCAGGAAGTGTTGGGTTTTATGCTGTGTATGCACCCAGAGGAGTGCTAGTGATCATCAGTAGATTACTGGGGCACTTTTTACTTCAGTTAGTGGAGGTTTTTTCCCCCAGTTTAGCCTAGTTTCACTTATATTCAGTTTATAGGTGTTTTGGTCCACCCGGCACATTTTATGGCCGGACATGTGAACACATCTCTTTAGGTCACTATTATGTGGCTTCACTTTTTCATTAAGCTGAATACAAAGAAGTCCTGTTCTCTCTCTGTTGCACTCCACGCTTGTTTGCAGCATCTCCAAACCCTAACCCTAACACCCCTTTTGCCTTCATTTGGTATCAGAGCATTGAAGGCTTGCCATTGCCCTGCTTGTACACATTCGTCATCATTTGGTACAGCTGCCCGTACATCTGTCCGTACACAGTGCGCCATCTGCAATAACCGTACAGCTGCAGCTTCCGTACCTGTTCGCCGCCGCCAGCAGGAGTCGTGCATTCCGTACAGCCCGTACAGTCAGCGCCGACTGCATCTTGTCAACGCCGACTGCACAAGTCAGCGCACGAAGCTGCTCCGTACACCTGTACCTGCTCCGTACAGTCAGCGCCGACTGTACCTGTCAGCGCTGGTCGACTGTATTCAGTCGACTGCTGCAGCACCGTACTATACCTGCTAGCCCGTATACTGTACCTGGTCGCCTTGCTCTACACTGTGCAGCTTCCGTACCTGTCAGAGCCGACTTTAGTACGTGCACAGTACCTGCACAGAATCTGCCTGCAGTCGCCATCAGTCTTGTGTAGTACAAGTCGACTGTACCTGCACAGTACAGTCAAGTGTACTTGCTCTTTGGTGGACTGTACCTGCATAAGTACCACAAGCTACTCAGTCAATCTGTGGTAAGCATTAAAAATTCTGTTTTTGGGCAATACTATTTTCTCTGTGAAAATATACAGGCACAACAGGCAGACTTTCTAGCAAGGAAGTCTACAGGTTTTTTGCACAGTTTTGCGTGCAGTAAATTTGGGCATTTTTGGGGCATTTTGGCATTGTGTACGCCATTTGTTGCTCTACTCAGTCATTGGTGCATTGAGCTGCACATTCAGAGGATTGAGAGTGCAGGCATATTTGGGTGAACTGGATTCAGTGGAGTACGGTTGTTTTCAGGGTTCTTGCTATTGGGTTTTTTGATACACAGGTACAACATTGTGCGTAGGCATAATGGCAAATCAACAGCAGAGTGATGTATTCACGTATTTGTCTAAGGAAGACAAATTGGACGGCACAAACTACTCCTTGTGGAGTTTTATGCTGAAAAATGTGCTTGTGGCAAAAGGTCTTTGGGATTTTGTTAGTGGTGATGAACCACGTCCAGGTCCATTGGCTCCAGAGACTCCTCCCCAAGGGGGTGCTCGTGGACGAGGACAACAGGTACAGGCTCCAGGACAGCCATTGCCTGTTCAAAGAACAAATGCTCAAAAGACATGGGATGCCAGGGATGCACAAGCTTTGTCACTCATTGCATTGTCAGTACAGAGGTCTATTATACCTCATATTCGTTCAGCTGGCTCTTCACAGAATGCATGGGTGACTTTGGAGCAGATGTATGCTGCTCGTAATGAGACTAGGATCTCATTTTTGAAAAGAGAGCTGGAAAATCAGAAAATGAATGAAGGAGATGATATGTCTAACCACTTAAACAAGTTGCAGGATTTGAGAGAGCAACTCATCAATGTGGATGAGATTATTCCTGAGACACAGCTTGTGTCCACCATCTTGCACTCTTTGCCAAGATCTTACTTGGCTTTTCATACCTCTTTGAACCTCAGCATGAGGAATGCTGTTGAATCCCTCAAGTATCAGGAACTTGTTGCTCTCTTGCTACAAGAAGAGCAAATGAGGAAGAATATGAATATGAACACGAATGCTGAACAAGCATTTACTACAGGTCAAAAGGGGAAAGGAAAAACTCAGCCAAAGAGTTCAAATCTGAATTCAGGTGATGGTGGTTCTTCACAGGATACCAAGAAAGGTGATGGACAGCCCAAGAAGAAGGGCAAATGTCATTACTGTAAGAAGCCAGGTCACTACATCACTGAATGTAGGAAGAGGATTGCCAAAGAGAAGGCAAAGGAAGCTGGGATGTTTGTTAATGATGCTTCTAAAGCTCCTCCAGAGACTGCTTCTTTTGTTGAGGACAGGGATTACTGTTTTTATACATGCAGCTATGATGCCTCTTGGTCTTCAGAGGCACTCAGTATGACAGAGCATGCATGTACTTGGTATTTTGATAGTGGTGCCTCAAAGCATATCACATCTCGCAGGGATTTGTTTAGTCATGTTGGCCTTGCCCCTGTTGGCAAAACTGTTCAGTGTGCCAACAATGCTTCATATCCAGTTCGTGGCATTGGGGAGATTCAGCTCACAGCCATTGATGGCTCCATTCTCCGCCTTACAGATGCCTTATATGTACCAGGGATAAAGAAGAATTTGTTGTCCATTTCTTCTTTAGTACATTGTGGTATGCAAGTCCACTTTGATGATGATAAATGCATGGTCAGAGACAAAGCTAATGCCTTGACCTTGATGCTTACTGGTACATTATGTCATGGACTTTATCAGTTGGATGCATTTCAGCCAGTGGATCAGTCTGCTTATAATGCATTCACTCTTACTCCAGCTATGGTTGATGCGGAGTTATGGCATGCTCGCATGGGGCATGTAAATTTTGGTAGTCTTATGCTTATGCAGCGACATAACATGTTTACAGATCTACCTCTCATGGAGAAGCCTCCAGATCACATTTGTGAAGGATGTATTTTGGGAAAAATGTATAGGTTTTCCTTCCCACGTGATCAGGCTCTAAGAGCAACTGCAAAGTTGCAGCTTATACACAGTGATCTATGTGGTCCCATGCAGACGAAGTCATTAGGTGGTTGCTTCTATTTTGCAACATTTATTGATGACTTCTCTCGTATATGCTGGGTCTATCCTTTGACACAGAAATCACAGGTATATGATGCATTTTTGGCCTTTGTAGCACTTGCTGAGATAGAGTCAGGATGCAAGGTCAAGACTCTCCGTTCTGACCGAGGGGGGGAATATATGTCACATATGTTGAATTCCTTTCTTGGGAGTAGAGGTATAAAACATCAGTATACTACTCCTTACACTCCACAGCAGAATGGGGTTGCAGAAAGGAAGAATCGGTCACTCATGGAGATGGCCAGATGTATGCTAAAGGCAAAAAGGCTACCACATATCTTTTGGGTGGAAGCTGTCATGTGTGCTTGTCATATTTTGAATCGATGTCCCACAAAGGCATTGGTTTCCATTACTCCTTTTGAGGCTTGGCATGGCCGCAAGCCTTCTGTATCGCATTTTCGTATCTTTGGGTGTCTTGCATATGCACACATACCCAAAGAGTTGAGGAGGAAGCTGGATGATAAAGCCACAAAATGCATTTTTGTTGGGTATAGCCGTGAGAGCAAGGGCTACCGGTTATATGACCCACAATCCAGGAAGATATTCACTAGTCGGGATGTGATTTTTGATGAAAAATCAGAAATATCCATGGCTGGTTATGAGGCAAATCAGGCTGAAAATGATGTGTTTGAAGGTCTACTACCTATGGAGTTTCATTCCACAGTTGGTGATCCAACTCATGAGGGTACAGGACAGCCAGCAAATGATGTAGGTGGTGCAGAAATTCAGCAGGAGTTTCATTCCACAGTTGGTGATCCAACTCATGAGGGTACAGGACAGCCAGCAAATGATGTAGGTGGTGCAGAAATTCAGCAGCAAATTGAGCCAGAAGCTGAACCAAATATGGGGCAGCAGGCACCACAGGTCAGACACATACCTAGATGGTATTTGAGGACATTACAGGATAGCCATTTAGAGGGTCCTCTTGCTGGTCGTACTCGTAGGGAGACACGGACCAATGAGCATGCACACATCATGGATTTGAATCTGGTTATGGCAGCCAGTTTACAGGATGATGATGAGCGTGATTCATTTGTGGATGCACGAGATAATGTGCATTGGAACAAAGCCATGCAGGATGAGCTTGATTCTATTAAAAGGAATCAAACATGGGATTTGGTTGATCTGCCCAAAGGCAAGAAAGCAATTGGTACTAAGTGGGTCTATAAGTTGAAAAGACATGCAGATGGATCCATTGACAGGTACAAAGCCCGTCTAGTTGCAAAGGGCTATGCACAGAAGAAGGGCATTGATTATGAGGAGACATTTGCTCCTACATCCCGTATGTCGACACTTAGGCGTGTCATTGCATTGGCTGCACATCGTGGTTGGGTTGTTCACCAGTTGGACATAAAGACTGCATTCCTACATGGGGACCTCGCGGAGGAAGTTTATGTATTTCAGCCCATGGGTTTTGCAGAACATGGTCATGAGGGGAAAGTATGCAGGCTGAAAAAGGCCTTGTATGGTTTGAAACAAGCTCCACGAGCTTGGTATGCAAAAATAGATGCTTTCCTACTCACTCAGGGATTTGTGAACAGTCCATCAGAAGCCACTCTGTATGTAAAGAAAGAAGAGACAGATTTGCTGGTCATCAGTCTTTATGTGGATGATCTCTTGCTCATGGGATCAAATGATGACAAAATTGCAGCTTTCAAAGAGATACTGCAACAGACATTTGACATGTCTGACTTGGGGCATGTACATTACTATTTGGGCATACAGTTTGTGCAGGATAACAAAGGCATTGGGTTATTGCAATCACGGTATGTTGCTAAACTTCTGGAGAAGTTTAAATTTCAGGATTGCAAGCCTATTAGTACTCCTATGGAGCCTGGGATGAAACTGTCACTACAAGATGACAGTATTTCCTTTGATGCCACTACATATGCTCAGGCTGTTGGGTGCCTTATTTACTTGTGTAATACAAGGCCAGATATTCAGTATGCAGTCTCTCAGTTGAGCAGATTCATGCACAGCCCGCGGTTGTCACATTGGCAAGCTGTGAAGCGTGTATTCCGTTATTTGCAGGATACCTTGTCTCTTGGATTGCTTTATCCTGAGGGGGGTGACATGTAGTTATACGCTTACAGTGATTCAGATTGGGCTGGTGATTTTGATACCAGACATTCCACTAGTGGAAATTGTTTCTTTCTTGGCTCTTCATGCATTTCTTGGCTAAGCAAGAAACAGACCACAGTGGCCACTTCGTCTTGTGAGGCAGAATACAGAGCAGCCTACACTACTACTGTTGAGTGTGTTTGGCTGCGTCGTCTCATGACTGATATGGATATTTCAGTGGAGGAGCCTACACCTATCTATACTGATAGTCAAAGTGCCATTGCTGTGGCCAGGAATCCTGTGTTTCATGCTCGCACGAAACACATTGAGATTCACTATCATTTTGTTCGGGAGAGACTCCAGGCAGGAGATATCAGTCTGATCTACTGTCCTACAGATCAGAATGTGGCAGACATCTTCACCAAGGCATTACCACGTCCGAAATTCGAAGCATTCCGCAGTGCTTTGAATTTGTTTCCTTTTGGTGGATGATGTACAGTGATCACATATCACTCTAGGGGGGTTTGTTGGGTTTTATGCTGTGTATGCACCCAGAGGAGTGCTAGTGATCATCAGTAGATTACTGGGGCACTTTTTACTTCAGTTAGTGGAGGTTTTTTCCCCTAGTTTAGCTTAGTTTCACTTATATTCAGTTTATAGGTGTTTTGGTCCACCCGGCACATTTTATGGTCGGACATGTGAACACATCTCTTTAGGTCACTATTATGTGGCTATTGTACTTCACTTTTTCATTAAGCTGAATACAAAGAAGTCGTGTTCTCTCTCTGTTGCACTCCACGCCTGTTTGCAGCATCTCCAAACCCTAACCCTAACACCCCTTTTGCCTTCAGGAAGTAGGAGGGGGAACCACCGGGGGCGGTCTCCTAGTCTGACGCCGAGGGCAAGCTCTGGCCAGACGACCCATCTGCCTGCAAATGAAACATTGGCCTGGAAGGCCGGAATAGTCCATTATCTGTAATATGGAGTGGCCCCGAAGACTGGGAATCGAAATCGTGTGAGGCACTGAATCCGGCGAGGCAACATAGATGCGGAGAGATGGAATCCCGGTTGCTTGTGCGAGGGCCGAGGCAGCGGTGGGGGGGGGGGGGTTCCATCACTCTCCCGATGGTACCACCTATCACTGGGAGAAGAGGAAGGTATTCCTTCTTGAGGCTTGGAAAACAGACAGTCACGGGAAAGCATGAAACTCTAGTGAGAGGGTCGGATGCCGAGTCGAAGCCGTGCTGCCACTGTGCAAAGAAGACCTGGGCCGTATGCAATGCAACGGGGCTCAGCTGCATGACAAGATCACACGCCGTTGGCGAGTTGAACTCAACCTAGTGGTAGCCACACCCCAAAGGATGAATGTTTGTGATCTTTACAGGCGCGCCTAGGAGGCTAGTCTGAAGAAGATCCCTGAGTTGGCCACGCGCGGGGCGGCTACCGACAATCTTGCAAACCAGAGTGGAGGCCTCTAGTGCTGCAATAGTCGTGGGCGAGGATCTGAAGGTCCGCATCGGAAAAAGATAAGCAAGCAACGGCGGCCTCAGTCGGGGATGACGGAGCAGCTGCCATGGAGGCCTCCTACAGGTAACATACATGTTCATAGTCCTACATCATTATGTATAATGGCATTGTGGCTAACCTCAAAAACATTGAGGAACCATGATGATAATTGAAAATATGTTTGCCTGAATTTTTGACTAAACTTTCCAAAATCGATGGTTATTCTAGCAACACAGAACTGTTTGACCATGATGATTAATTTTTTATTTTTTGGGAAAAAGATACTTCAATTAGTTAAAGAAAAATCAGCCACAAGTGGCTAAGTACAACCACGACAGGCTAGATACAAACTCGCCTCATATAAGGGTGGGAAACAAGTGATCAAAGGGGAAGAGATGCTTCTCCTCCGGCTGGCCGCTCTATGAGGAGAAGGCTATCTCATATAGGGGGAGGGGGGAGGAACAACCACACAGGTGGTCCGTAATGCCAAATGGGGTCACCGCCTCTATCTGTGAGAAAAGGGCTAGGCCTCCAAACTTTAAAGTCTCAAGAAGGCTTCCCGCCGCTTCTGCATGCGATTCTCCTTGAAGCTTCCCCCATTGACCACGGAGGGTGTAAATGATATCGAGCCATATGCTCCTGTTGGTCTCAACCGGCGGAGTATGGGTACCCTCGATGGCCTTGTTGCATCTAGCACGCCAAATGTGCCCGGTGGCTATGCTGCTGCAAATCTCCCATCTCTGGCAAGAGCCTTGTCGCTAGTCACCTGTTGGCAGGGTTGTGATTGGTACTGCTGCAATACGATGGTGGGAGACCTGAAGGGCTAGTCCTCCCCCATCCTCCTCATAAGTCTTGACCACTCTAGCCTCGGTGGCCCAAGCGACAGTACCCCAAGTGATGATCCGGGTCGATGCCCTGTCCATAGCGAAGATGCGGAGAATCCATTGCCAAATCTGCTGAGCCTTCGGGCAATCCCAAAGGCAATGTCGCTGAGACTCCTAGGGGTGGCCGCACCTCGGGCAAGTTGTTGACCGACCTCCAACTGCTAGTCAAGTACCGACTGCCAAACTCTTGTGTGCCATTAGCCAAAGAAAGAGAGTGATCTTCCTCGGCTGGAAGCTGTCCCAAAGCCTCTTCTAGAAATCTGAAAGGAAGCGTTGTGATAGGCCCTGAGACCTGAGACTGCCAGTGTGCTACTACTGCCGGAGTGCCATCTATCTCACGCATTTGGATCCTGCTGCCAAGCCGCACTGTATATGCAAAGAAGGGAGCATCCAGAGTCTCCTCCCGATCTGCGGGATCATGCCAAGTCCACTCTCCCGAGTCCCACTGTAGCCGCGTGAGAGGTCGGCACTCCCAAATCCATAGCCGCCATAGTCTCTCCATGGCCACTTTGGCCGGTGCTGGATCTATGTGCCATTCCCGTGCTCGAAAACCAATCACCCTCACCCTCTGCAAGGTGTAGCCTCTGAGATCCTACAAGGGGTGCTCTGATCTCTCTAGTCTACCATGGGATCCAATAGAGAAAGTGAGCAGACCACTGTCCATCTGCTCCATGGACCGGTACAAGAATATCGTGTCTGGTAAACACGCATAACCACACCGGGGGGGTCGGGTCTGGAATAGGAGTCAACCACTCTTGAGGAATAGCTAAGTCTATGTTGATGCTGAGCATGTCTCTACCCCGGATCCTTGTCAGGCCTCTCTCTTGCTCCTCGAGGCAACTGCTTGTGTGCAATCCAAACTCCGAGAGACCTGGCTGGTCCCATGCTCAAGGCGCCCCAGGATATATGCGGTCGGGCCCCTAGCATGTGGCCACTAGGTAAACGGCTCAGGGGGTTCCAAACCAAGGGTTGCCGAAGCTACTCCTCTAAGGCAATTGGAACACTGTCTGAGGGCTGGCCTGAGATGATCCCAAGCACGAAGTAGACTAGCTGTGAATCTATCCTCAAAGGCTAGGCTAAAATCACGGGCTCGCATCTCTGTGAAGATCCATCTAGTACTCTGCAGCCACAGGCCCCCTAGGCTCGGAGTGCGGGCTGAAATCCGGGCCAAGAGGAAGTCCTTCCAGGGCTCACCACTGGGTAGGAGTCCTATGTTGCCCAGTAGGGCATGGCTCTGTATAGTGGGATCAATGAGGCCAAGCCCCCCCTCTGCTACATGGCTGAATGATCACTCTCCATGCCACCTTTCTTAGCCTTGGCTGGCCGCCCATCACTTCCAGCCCACAAGAAGTTCCAGATCAAACGCTGTGTCAGGCCAATACATGCCCGAGAAATGGCCCAACACGAAGTGATGTACCACATGGTTCGCCACCACCACCTTGCCTGCTAAGGATAGCCTCGTCGAGCTCCAGTATAAAAGCTTCTTCTGGATATTCAGAAGAAGTGGAGCGAGTTGCTACACGGGAGAGATATCAATGCCAACCTGGCAACTGAGGTAGCAAACTGGAGTGCCCCTAGAGATCCACTGGAAAGCCTCAACTGGTCGCCAAGTTGGGGCGGGCGCTAACCCTACCCAAAAACCCCACGACTTTTGCCAGTTCATTTGCGCTCTTGATGCACGGCATAAAATCGTGATCACCTTCGCGAATCTCTGGAGATTCTCAACATCTCCTGCAAGGTAGGTTGCTGTGTTGTCTACAAACTCTGAGTCCAGCAGCTCTTGCATAGGCGCAATCCCTGAAGTCCGGTGTCTTGGGCGGAGAGAGAACTACTCATTGCCTCGGCGACAAATAGAAAGAGGTATGGCGCCCGAGGACAGCCCTGTCGAACCTAGTGGGAAAGGGGAAATCTGTCGCCTCCTCGGGCTCCCTGAACGAGAACCTAGCTGTGTGATGCTGAATAAAGTCGTGAGACTCCACGAATCCACTCTATGGGGAATCCCATCTGGCTCATAGTGCCCTCCAGAAAGCTCCAATCCACCTTGTCATAAGCTTTTTCAAAGTTTAGGAGTAGCACAACGAGGTCCTGCTGTCGCATTGTTGCCAAAGCTATCGCCTCCCAAAAGGTAAAGATGTTGTCCAGAATGCTCCGATCCTGAACAAAACTGTTGGGGTAAAGGCGTTATGCCCACCCTTATAGTGTGTACAAGCCCATAAGTTATAGTACATAGTACACTTAGTACTTTTAATGTACTAAGTGCACTATGTGTACTAGTGCAATATACATGTGTGATAGGGGAGTCACACACTCATGCTATTGATGAGTTGACTTATCCCCACAACTCTCTCTCTCTCTCTCTCCCTTGCTTCTCTGTGTATGTCTCCTACATTAACCTAACCCTAATTCTCTCTCACACACAACTGGTATCAGAGCTTAGTGATCCCTCCCTCTTCCCTCTTCCCTCTTCTCCTTGATAGCAGGCACCGGCTTAGAAGAGGCATCGCAGCAAAGTGTTGGTGGCCACAAGGCGTAACCCCACACTGGCAGTGATGGCGAAGCTGCTTGTGAATAGGCGAAGGGGGCAGCAATACGTGAGCTGTAGCTCTACACGGCAAAGGCAGCAAAGTCGCAGCAGGTAAGCGGGAGACTAGGCAGTCGGTAGAGTCAAGCGTTGAGCAAAGGCCTAGCGCTGGGCGTCGGCTGGCGCTAGGCGAAACATAAGCGGAGGCGTCGAGCGTGAGCAGCGAGCCGAAACGCTGGGCGTGTCAGGCGCCACCCGAGTCGTCGACTGCAAGTGTAGGCGCTAGGCGAATACGTCAACAAGCAGGCGGGCGTGAAGCGAAGGCTACCACATCATCTGAAGTTCAGCACCACTAGGCGAAGGCAGGCGTTGGCGAACAGCGTGGAGCGAACCAGGCGAAGCAGGTCCATCCGACTCGCCGCCCCCTCTCTGCCGCCTTCCTTCTCCCATTCCCAGCAGTCACGCTGGTCTTCTGTCGTTGTGCGTGCTGCCTCCGACAAGCCTGTGAAAGCCGACAGGCAGCTATGGGTCAGGGAGCTTCATAGCAGCCAGCCATCTGAGCATCACCAACAGCTTGTGTCTCCATCAAATCTGCAGCAAGAATTGCCCCCCTCTCCTGCAACAGCCTCTGCTATCAAAATTCAGCCTGCAAATTGAAGAAAAATCAGAAATTACAAGGTATTTTCCTCAATTTTTTTTTTTGGCATTTGCAATTGAGCAAGTACAATGAACAATTGAGCAGATATAGGTGCCGAATTGCTCAATTTTGAGCAAAATTGGCAAAATTGGGTGACATTGGTCACAATCAGGATCAATTTGCAGGACATTGGTTACAATCAGGATCAATTTGCAGGAAATTGGATGTCGAAATTTGGGGCTTTTGATGTAATTGTGCAATTAAGCACTCATACATGCTGTATGATGTGAGAAATCGCACATTTGGGCAAAATTGCAGCAAATTGTAGTGCAAATCAAGGGGCTTTTGTGCCGATTTGGTTGATTTGCATGCAGGCAATCGCATTTGATGCTGTGGATAATGTGTTGATGCCTTACAAGCACTCAATGTGCCTGTAAATCAAGGGGCTTTCATGTATTTGATGTGTATGTGGCCAGGGGGAAGCATCGTGAACACTCTGGATGCCTTCATGTGCGTCAATGTACCATGTATGATCAGAAATTGATCTCAAATCAAGGGGCTTTTCAAGTTTGTATGCTTGTTGAGCTTGGCAAAGCAGCAGGCAAGACATTTATGCCTTGAATCCTCAAAAATCAGCTTGCAGTCAAGGGGCTTTTGCCCAATTTCTGTTCGAGACTGTTGTATGCAGTGTACAGGACTGTAAAAGTCTGATTTTCACTCATTTGGACAGCCAAGAGAGCATTTATTGCTATTGTACCTGCTGGTACAGATTTGGCACAGCTTTGTGCAAGTTTTGGCATGGCTGTACACTGTTTTGAGTGACCAAAAGGTTCAATTTCAGCTGCTGTACTTGCCGGTACAGGTTTGGTACATCACAGGTGAGCACTTGGTACATCACAGGTGAGCACTTGGTACTGCTGTATAGTACTTTGGAAGGGCAACAGAGCACATTTAAGGTGCTGTCCAAAATCTGCAGCAACCAGATTTTGGTGATTTCATCACATAAAGTGGGAGAAAAGTTGCATTTGTGCTTCCGCAGTGGGAGATAAAGCTTGGGAGAAAAACTGTGAGCACTTTGTGTGCTTTTGGTGCAGTGTTTGCACATTTTGCAGGGAGTCAGGCATTGACAGGTTGCATATTGCTATGGCAACCACAGGTGAGAGCTCTTCATTGCTTCACATCAAGAAGCTTGAAGGCTCGCATAACTATGATATTTGGCAAACCCAGTGCTACAATGTGTTGCTCCAGAAAAAGCAGCACAAGCCTATCAAAGAAAGGGGTGTAATGCCCGCTTCTCTTACTGCTGAAGAGTGGGAAGATATGGATGAGCTGGCAAGATCTACTATCATGTTGTCTGTGTCAGACTCATTACTTTTCAGCATTCGTGAAGAGAAGACAGCTTGGGGAATGTGGCAGAGATTGCAGGACTTGTATGCCCAACAAAGTGCCTCAAGCAAAGTGTATTGGTTGAAGAAACTCATAGGTCTTCAGATGAAGGAAGGGGCGTCTATGACAGCCCATCTAAATGAGTTTAATGGTATTGTCAGCCAGGTCATTAATGAAAAGTTGGCAATGGACGATGAGTTCAAAGCCACTTTTTTGTTATGCACTTTGCCAGAGAGTTGGGACACATTCAGGACAGCCACTAGCAATTCGAATGCTATGCTGTCATATGCAGATGTTGAGGGTGCTCTTCTTCAAGAAGAGATGAACAGGAAAAACAACTCTGTTGGAAAGTCCAATGCAATGAATGCACGTGGGAGATCCCAGCAAAGGGAAAAAAGCCAAGAAAGGGGAAGGAGCAAGTCTCGCTCCAAAAAGGATTTGGAATGCCATTATTGTGGCAAGAAGGGACACATTAAAAAGCAATGCTACAAATGGAAAAATAATCAAAAGGAAAAGGGAAAAGGCAAAGACAAAGAGAAAGATGAAGCCAAAGATGTAAAGCCAAAGGGCAAAAGTGGAGTCAAGATTGAAGAAATCAATGTGTCACATGCAGGTGACAGTGAGGATGAGGTCCTATTTACGTCTTCACTTGATGCCCATTCACTTCTTACAGGTGGTCATGGTATGCACTCATGGATCATTGATTCAGGTGCCTCCTTTCGTGTCACAGGTTGCAGAGACTTGTTTGTCAGGTATACTGCTGGCAATGAAGGAGTGGTTTATTTGGGTGATAACCATGCATGCAAGATTCTTGGCAGAGGTGATGTGAGGCTTGTATTTTCAGATGGCTCACAGCTTATGCTCCATGATGTCAGGCATGTGCCTGAGATCAAGAAGAATCTGCTTTCTACTGGACAGCTTGATGATGTTGATTATGTTACCACATTTGGTCGTGGAAAGTGGAAAATTAGTAAGGGCTCACTGGTTGTTGCCAGAGGCTCTAAGGTGGACACTCTTTACTTTATGCATGCAGGTGTTTGTCACCATGCTAATGTAAATGCAACCGAGCTGTCGGAAATTTCTATGTGGCATAGCCGGTTGGGACACATGAGTGTCAAAGGAATGGAGCAATTGTCTCGTTTGGGTTACTTGCCTTCTCTAAAGTTTTCAAGTTTTCAGTTTTGTGAGCATTGTATATATGGCAGGCAACTCCAGTGCCCCCACAAGAAAGCTCTTGGACAGAAAGATGCTCAGTTAGAGCTTGTGCATACAGATGTATGTGAGATGCCTCAGCTTTCTTTGGGAGGGGCAAAATATTTTGTCTCTTTTATTGATGATGCCACACGCAAGGTGTGGGTCTATCCTCTTCGTTTGAAGAGTGATACATTCTCAGTGTTTCAGAAGTTTGTTGCTCATGTTGAGAATCAAACTGGCAAAACACTGAAGGCTTTGCGTTCCGACAATGGTGGAGAGTATACGTCCAAACAGTTTCAGGACTTTTGTGATGCTAAAGGCATCAAGAGGGAGCTCTCTACTCCTTATGATCCTCCACAAAACGGGACAGCAGAGAGGATGAACAGGACCATTCAGGAGAAGGTCCGTTCTATGTTGTCACATGCTGCATTACCTCATGGTTTTTGGGCTGAAGCTGTTATGACAGCCGTTCACCTTATAAACAGGTCACCTAACACGAGGCTTGGTGGGAAAGTGCCAGAAGAAGTATGGACAGGGAAGCCTCCGTCATACAAGCACTTGAGAGTGTTTGGTTGCGTTGCGTACGTGCACATACGCAGGGAAATGCGCACCAAACTTGATCCTAAGTCTCACAAATGCATATTCCTAGGATACGGTGACAGAGGTGAAATGGGGTATAGACTTTGGGATCCCGTGAATAGAAAGATCATACGCAGCAATGATGTCATTTTTGATGAAACATGCATGTATAAGGAGCCTGCAAGGCAACAGGAGCCTGGCAGAGTCATCTTTGATGATGATGGACATCATGGACAACAACAAAGGGCTGTAAATCAGCCATTACAGCAGGAAAACCAGCCCTTAAATGGTGCTGAAAATGGTCCAAATGGACAGCCAGACATGGCAGAAAATATCCCTTTGGATATACCACAGTTAGAGGAGATACCGGGCATGATTTTTCAGCCTTATGGCATGGAACAGGAGCCACCAATGGGTGATATGCAGGCTGGACAGCAACCTGCAAATGATGGTCATTGGGTACGGACGTCCACTAGACCCTCCAGAGCCCCTGACAGGTTTGTTCCAGGGGTTGACTACTTGATGCTCACTGACTGTGGGGAGCCCTCATGTTATAAGGAGGCTTTACAGAGGGCAGACAAGGCTCTATGGGAGCGTGCCATGAAGTCAGAGATGGATTCTCTGCATAAAAATGGAACTTGGAAGTTGGTGCATTTGCTTGCAGGCAAGAAGGTTTTGCCATGCAAGTGGGTTTACAGGCTCAAAGTTGCACCAGATGCAAAGCCAAGATACAAAGCCAGGTTAGTGGCTAAGGGCTTCAAGCAGGAATATGGTGTGGACTTTGATGAGATCTTCTCTCCAGTGGTCAAAATGACCACACTTAGAGCTGTGTTAGCTTTGGTTGCACATGATGATCTGGACTTGATTCAGATGGATGTGAAGACTGCTTTTCTTCACGGTGATCTCCATGAGGAGATATATATGCAGCAGCCAGAGGGTTATGCAGTGAGTGGAAAGGAGAAGCTTGTATGCAAGCTGAAAAAGAGTCTTTATGGGCTCAAACAGGCACCAAGGGAATGGTATCATAAATTTGATACATTCATGAAATCTCAGAAATTCAGGAGAAGTGACATAGATCACTGCTTGTACACCAAGAAAGCTTTGGATGGCAGTCTATTGATCCTCATCTTGTATGTTGATGATATGTTGATTGCCGGGAAATCTCATAAAGAGATGGATGCCTTGAAGAAGAGGCTGCATGAAACCTTTGATATGAAGGATTTGGGTGATGCAAATCACATCTTGGGTATGCGGATACTTCGGGACAGAAATCAGCATGTGTTGTATTTGTCTCAGAAGGAATACATTGGCAAAGTCTTGCAGAGGTTCAATATGGACGGGGGGAAGAAGACTAGTACTCCTTTGCCTCCATATGTGAAACTCAGTGCTATGGACAGCCCACAGTCAGATAGAGGCAGGGCTGATATGGCCAAGATTCCGTATGCTTCAGCTTGTGGCAGTCTCATGTATGCCATGGTTGCTACTAGGCCGGACATTGCATTTGCAGTGGGAGTGGTTTCTAGATACATGGCCAACCCTGGCAAGAAGCATTGGGAAGCAGTGAAAGGTGTCATGAGATACCTGAAGGGCACACAGGATATGTGCATTTGTTTTGGCAAACAGGATGCATTAGTGCATGGTTACACGGATTCGGATTATGCCGGTCATCCAGATAACCGGAAGTCTACTACCGGTTATGTGTTTACATTCACAGGAGGTGCTGTGTCATGGATATCCAGGATGCAGAAGTGCACAGCCTTATCTACTACAGAGGCCGAGTATATTGCAGCCACAGAGGCTTACAAGGAGGCATTATGGCTATCTCGGTTAGTGGTTGATTTGGGCTATACAGGGGATATTCCATTGTTGCATTGTGACAGTCAGAGTGCCATCCAGTTGGCAAAGAACCCTGTCTTTCATGCAAAGACGAAGCATGTGGATGTGAAGTATCACTTCATCAGAGAGGTGATAGAGAACAAGCAAATTCAGCTTGTTAAGATTCATACGGATGACAACCCGGCTGATCTGTTGACAAAGAGTTTGCCTCCGGAGCGGTTTGCTCATTGCAGACACTTGATGGGCATTGGATGAGGCCATTTTCAGCCTTGATATGGCCTTGTATATTATCATGTACATGCTGATTTTTCTTTTCCTTTACTTAAGGGCACTTTGCCTTTAAGTGGGAGGTTGTTGGGGTAAAGGCGTTATGCCCACCCTTATAGTGTGTACAAGCCCATAAGTTATAGTACATAGTACACTTGGTACTTTTAATGTACTAAGTGCACTATGTGTACTAGTGCAATATACATGTGTGATAGGGGAGTCACACACTCATGCTATTGATGAGTTGACTTATCCCTACAACTCTCTCTCTCTCTCTCTCCCTTGCTTCTCTGTGTATGTCTCCTACTTTAACCTAACCCTAATTCTCTCTCACACACAAAAACCAGTCTGAGTGTCGTGGATCAAGTCTGGGAGAGAAAGCTGAAGTCGCCTGCTCATGGCCTTGGTCAAAATCTTATAGGCCGTCCCTAGAAGGGTGATGGGTCTCCACTATCGGATCTCCAATCTATCACCACCCTCCTTGGGAATCAAATGTATCAAGCCCTCTGTGAGCCTCTCTAGCATGGCACCTGTGAGCATAATCTCATTGAAGGCAGCGCGAAGGCCACGTTCCATGAGGTCCCAATGGCCAAGAAAGAAAGAAACAGGAAGTCCATCCGCCCTCGGGCATTTGCCCCTGGGTAATGCCGTCACTGCCTCTGCCAGCTCCTCTGAAGTTAAAGGGGTCAATAAGAAAGACTGAAGGGAGGGAGGAACCACCTCTCTCGTGTGCCTCTAGACTTTCTCTTGCGCGTCCATAACCTGGGGGGATAAAGGGGCACTAGTGAGAAGAGATTGGAAGAAATCCGTGGTAATGGCTCTCACATGTGGGGGGTCAGAAACAGTAGCTCCATCCTGGCCGTGCAACCTACGAATATCATCTCTCCTCCTGTGGGGGCCAGCTATCTCAAAGAAATCTCCAGTAACTCTGTCACCGGCTTGAGTCCAGAATGAAGCCTTGGCATGATATCTGTACTCCACCCTCCTCTCCTCAATGGACCGAATCTCTGTGTGGGCAGCGGCAATTTGACTCTCAATCCACGGGCTGTCTGGGGAACTCTCCTGAAGACGCTGTAAAGAGGCTAGGCCCCTCCTCAGGCTCCTCTCTTGCTCTTGAAATCCCTCCAATCTACTCTGGGTTGCATCCTGTAAGAAAACACAGATCTCCCCCAGGCCATCATCCAAAGTGGACGCTGCAGAGCCGGAGGAAAAGTCCAGTCCTACCCATATCTGCTCGATCTGGCTGCAGATCTCGGGGTCCTGAATGAGGTTGTCTGGAATCTTGCAGCTCGAATGCCTGCCATGCCTCCATGGGTACTCTAGGGACAAAATAAGTGGGACATGATCTGAGAAAGTAGTGCCTTCCAGAATACCAACCATGCCTCCACGGTTGCAAGCCCACTCATCAATGCAAAACCTGTCCAGCCGCGAGAGGTTGGGGCCAGTGCTCTGCCTATCCGATCGAGAGAAACTAAGACTCCTAGGGCTACCCCCAAACTTTGGGAGATGCCAAGGGTCCTGTCCCCTAAGAATCAGTATCATCTCATCCCAGGCAGAGTACTCCGCTCCTGAGACTGTGGCCGTGCCACATCCAAGTCTGTCCTCTGCTGCCTCTTATCATATTGAAGTCACCGCCCATGCTCCAAAAATCAGCCTGGGGCAGGGCCTGTCGGATAGTGTTCCAAAAGATAGCTCTACCTGCAGCAGCATTTGGGGCATAAATGTTGAGGAAGCCAATGCTATCCTCACCAATCAGAATGGTAACCCACTGAGCACGTCCTGGAACTAAGACTCTTGGTCCAGTCACAGATGGTAGAAGCTGCTCACTGATAGAGAGATACACTCCTCTCTGTGTCCTTGAAGGGCTGAAGGATGGGGATCAAAAAGTATGATTCCTGCCTGGTAAAATCTTCCCGCAGTGGCAGGTGCACCCCTTAGTAAGATGATACTCCTTGAAGAAAAGAATGTCGATAGGTCCCCCCACCATAGCTTGCTGAAGCTCTCCTCTAAGGACGCCTCGTCTATGAAATCACTGAGGCCCCCCTAAACCCTGAATGTTCCACGACACAATCCTCATATCAATCTCTGTGTAAGGCGGAACTATCAGAACTGCCCTCCACTTGAAGGGTCTTGGGCGCAGGTTTAGACGGGGAATAGTTACAATGTCCTGGTGCGAAGTCGCGCCAAGCGGGCGTGGATTCTACCCTCCATGTACTACCACTCTGTCCGTGTCATGTGCACAGTGTGTATCTACGGTGTGCTACATGCACGCAAGACTAGCTTCGAGGTTTGGGAAAGCTTGGAGCTAGGCAGGTTGATTGGCGAGCTGAGTTAGGGATAGACTAACGGGCGGGCGCCCAAGTGTGGACGCCCGATGACCGACCAAGAGCCTATAAAAGGGTGGCCAAGGTTAGTCATTAGTCATATAGAGTCTCGCGAGATTTGTGAGAGCTCTATGGTCTGGAGCTTGAATCTAGTGCAGACGTGCACTTGCTTTACGCAGCCGAGGCCGGGAGTAGTCTCGAGGCCCGCGAGGGTAGCTTCGTGGCGGTATGGGACGTCGCAAGGAGGAGATTGGTCGGTTCGTCAACCTAGTTAGCTCAGCTCGTGGATCGGTGGGGACAGCCAAGACTGTGGGCTTGCCCACAATCCACGGCTGTCATGGTTGGGAGGTGAGTCAAGCCTGCACCCCCTTATTGTTGTTTGTTTGTTTGCAGGTTTCGAGTCTCGTACCAGGAGCGTTCCACGAGGAGATCCTATGGGGTTTTGACTGTGGCATTAGAGCATGCCTCGTGAACGAGCAAGTCGGTAGGTAGAGAAGATGAGGTCGAAGAAAGGTATGTGTTCAAGAAGCTTGTTGTTTTGTTTATGCATGCTGCTATTTTTTTAGATAGTATGTGCTTTTTCATCAAAGAAACCCGTGATGAGGGTGTAGGTAGATGGTAGGGTTGTTTGCTTTGCAAGAAGAAGGCTGAAGATGCTTGTGCAGTCGCATGAACGAGTCGTGTGAGAAAACAGAAAAAAAAGCACGTTTGCTTTTGGTTGAACGTGAGAGAGAGAGCGAAGAGAGATGTGAATGATTTGAATCGTGGCAGTGCTGGTCGTGGGCTACCGGGCGTTGCAGGCGGCCAGGCTGGCGTTGGGCAGGCGTTTAGGCAGCCGTGCCTATGCAGGTGGCCAGGCTGGCATCCGGCCAGGCATACATAGGCGGCCCTGCTGGCGGGCGCCTAGGTCTACGTAGGCAGGCGCCTAAGCCTACGCAGCCAGGCGGCCAGGCCTGGCGTAGGCCACCTGTGCGAACACAGGCGCCGGCAGAAACGCATCCGGTAGCAACGCAGGCATACCGGCGGCGGCGGCTCTAATTCGAGGGAAAAAAAAATCCAGAAAAACATTCGGCGCTTTTGTTTTTTTTTAAGATTAAACTTTTTGTTTAAAAAGAGTTACAAGGTTCAAAGGTGTTTTTTTTAAGAAAGCAGAATATATATATCCATATGTATATGTATATATATATATGTATATGTATATATATATATGTATATATATATATATATATAATAAAACACAAAAGCAAAAGCTCAAGTTGCTTTTGGGGAAGGTTATATAAACCCCTTAAGTGGGCTTCTTGCCACACATCTCTCAAGTTTTCAAGCTCTCAAGCTCTCAAGTTCACTTGCACTTTTATTCTGCAAAGATCAAATTTTCTCTCCACTTGCCCTCTTCACGATGTTGACCCAAGAATCGGAGTTGGAGCCTGTCGAACGCGAAGGCTTGCTGGCTACGAAAGATACCGATGCCGATCTTTTTGACGATTATGTGTCAAAATCAGATTTCCAAGAGTTCAAAGTTGCTCTCGAAGCTTCTTCTTCTGAACGTTGTGTGAAGTTTTGTGAGAACCTCAAACTCAACTTGTACATGTGTGCATGAGTGATGTTTCGTGTTGTGGTAAAGTCATGGGAGCACCCATTGACTCAAGGTGGGCGTCGTGGATATGGTGATCAAGCTTTGGGCCTTGATGGAAGTGTATACGTAGGGAAAATGATCAGATCTTGGAAGCACAGATTTGTCCGGAGCGTGGTCTGCTGGAGGTGGTGTCAGCCATTCGGTCGCTCTGTATGTGTACGCGTCAAAATAAAGTGGGCACTCGTGGGTGTATTTGAAGGTGTGGAAGCATAAGGGCAATTTATTATTGAGGAGGCCAATTTAATGTGTGCATAAACTTAATCTGGAAGGTCCTGGAAAAAAAGGTGGCTACGTGTGCTAGTGACAACTGGCAGACGGCTGGCAGGGGGGTAGCTGGCGATGACAGGCTGGGTACGTCAACAAAGGATGGCGCCGACGTACTAAAAAAGGGGGCGCAAAGGAGTGCGAGGAGAGAAAGAGGGAGTAGGGTCCCTGGTTTTGATGGCTAGCGTGGCTAGCAGCATGCAGGCGCAAGGGAGAAGCCTGGCGTTGGGTTTTGAAGTGTTGGCTGCAGCTGCAGGCGGCCTCTCGTGTGCGCAACAGAGGATAGAGGAATGGTTTTGGGCTTGCTTGGGTTGGCGCAATTGCTGACGATAGCTGGGAGGCGTTGACAGCAGGCCGGGGGATACAGAGTGAGCAAGGCGGGCTGCTACGAAGACTAGCGACTGGCGCAGCCGATAGGTGAGAGAGTTGGTTTTTGGTGTTGGCGCAGTAGAGGTGCCGATTTGTGGGCTGGAGACAGGTGGAGGTCGCCTACGACACCTGACTGTGCAGAGCTGGCGAGTGCAGGCGAAGGAGTTGCTTTTCTTTGTTGTCAACGGTGGCTGGTAGCACGCCGGTATGAAGGAGTTGGTGGTGTATGTGATGGTGGTTGCCGCCTCTGAAAAAAGGAGTTTTGGGTAAGTGTGTTGCTCTGATTGTTGCTGTGGTGACTGGTGGTTCTGACTGGTAGGAGAGCCGCTGGGGGATGCAGAGGAAGCCGCCTTGGTGCTGTGGCTTGGGCTGGTTGTTGGGTTTGCTACAAAGTTAGAGGGGTGACTGGGTTTTTGCTTTGAGTGTGCTGGTGGCATAGGAGAGAGTGGCCTTCAGCTGAGATGCAGTGCAGAGAACGAAGGGGTCGGCTGCAGAGAAGCAAAAGAGTGAAGGGATTGGGAGCGACCAGGAGCTAGAGCGGGCTGATTGTGAGTGGGTACTAGAAGAGGACGGTTCTGAGGATATCTTGGATATCCAACTCTGTAGAGATGAGGATCTGTTATGAAATATAAGTCTTGTTTATGCTCTTGGGTCTGGTGTTCGGGTGTGTTTGTATGCGTGTGTGGAAGTGTGGCACTCTATAAAGGCGTAAACAGCTTTACCGCTTCCGTGTCATCACTTTTTGGTGCCTCCACAGAGGAAGATAATTTCCTTCGATTTGTGAAAGAAGAGAGGGGTTTGTGTGAAGAAAGATTGGGGAGATGGCTCAAGATTTTCCAGAGTATTGGGGATTGCCACAGGAAAATGCAATCAGGTTTCTGGAGAAGATGGAGTTTACATCTTTGATGAAAGACAGGGCAACCCCGGAGATCCTTTCTCAGATTTTGACTTATTGCTTACAGGGTGATGCAAAAGCATGGCTACGGATGTTTGTGACTACACACAGGAATGTTCATCAACAGGATCCTGAGTACCGTGTAGCCAGAGCTGCATTTTTGGCACAGTTTGTCCATGTGAAGAGTCCGAATGAAGTGTGGAAGGAGTTGTGTAACATTCAGCAGAAGGATGGTCAGGATGTGGATCAGTATTTGATTAAGTTTGGTAGACTGTGGAGTCTATGGTGTGAGGCTTTGATTCCTAAAGTACCCCCGCGGATGATAAAGAGAGACGGGTTTGTGGCTGGTCTGGAGCCAACCCTCCGTCTGAAGGTGGAGCTGAAGAACCTGGATAGCTTTGAGGAGGCTGTCAGAGTTGCTCGAGAGAAGGAGTGGAAGGTGAAGCGTCTGAGGCAGATGGGAATGCAGGAAGAGCCGAAGAGGTTTGTGAAGATGCCAGAGATTGAAAGTATGCATCCTGGAAGAAAAGCTGCTGTTGTTCCTAAACAGGAGGATTCATTGAAGAAAGAGGTTCATGAAGCAGTGGAGCTCATGAAGTCTTTAAGCTTGAATTGGATAGAGTCTGGAGAAAGAGGAGGTGATATGGGAAGGAAGACTGATGCATCATCTGGTTCTGAAAGAAATTCAGCAGATATTGGAAGAGGGAGACGGTATTTGAGTGATGTGCAATGTCGGAATTGTGGTGAGTGGGGTCATATCAGTCCGCAATGTGAGAAGCCAGCCAAAGCTAGAGGTGGTGTGTATCAATCGTCTATGAGAATGAATGATAGGGTGATGGACCCTAGTATGCAGATGAAGGATGCAATTCAGCCCAATGTTCATGAAGTCTGTAAGGTCACATTTGCAGAGCAAGATATGGGACAGATTAATCTGTTGGAAATGGAGAAGGATAAGGTTTTTGGAATCAGCCCTGAAGAGTTTTCAGAAGATGAGGAGGAGGAGGATGGAAGTATTGATGATGCTGTGGATTATGAAAGTGATGCTAATGCTGAGGAACCTGATGTGTTTGAGTATGGATATGACCTGGATGATCTTTTTGATTCAGAAAAGAGTTATGACTTGCATGTGCCTGTATTTCACCCAGTCAAGGTAGAGTGTGATGATCAAAATGTTACTAATGAAGATACTGTGGATGAAGAACATATGGATGATCCGGGTTATGAGTTGGATATTGCAGCTTGTGAGAATGAGGATGATGAGCTGAACTGTGTTCTTGATAATGCATTGGATGATCTGTTGGAATTGGTTTCCTTGGAGAAGATAACGGATACTTGCATACCAGTTGTGTAGGAAGGGAGTGATGATGTGATTGATGATGAATTGGATGCTATTTTGGATGATGATGTGATAGATTTCGCAGCTGCGGTTGATCATCATAAGGTGTGTATTCCTTGTCATGCCCAAGAGAATGAGTCGTTGGTTGTCAGTAGTGAAAATGCATGTGAGGCTATTGTTGTTGGTCAGGGGGACCAAGATGCTTTGCCTGGGAGTTTAGGGAGCTTCGACTTGGTAGAGATGCCTGTGCAAGATGTGGAGAATCTTGAAGGATCACCAATGGTCTTGAAGCTGGAGAAACTATAGGGAAGTGACAATGATGAGTCTACAGTGCATGAAGTTGCTATGTGTGATGTTAATGGGTTGAAGGGAAATGGGTTTATGAAGGATACGCCTCATGATGATGCTCAACATAAGGATGAGTGGTTTGGCTATAGTCCAGAGGAAGGGTTGGAAACCAATGATGTGGGTTGCAAATTGGATGACCATGAGGTGGGAGTTGAAGACCAGATGTTTGTTATTTCAGTATATGATTATGAGTGGGACTCAGATGTGTCAGAGGGGAGTAGAGGTGAGGAATGGTTGTTTCCATCACAAGACCATGTGAGCTGGTATGGAGAAGGAAATGTAGTAGAATATATTGATGAAGCCATATATAAAGAACCCAAGGGGTTGCTGAAAGTGGAAGATTATGACAGGGTATATCAATGGTTATTTGACAGAGGAAGATGCTTGAAGGATTGGAAGGTATGTGCACCGAGGTTTCTGTTTGATCCAGGGGGATAAATGGTTTCTATTTGTGCAGCTGCTGGACATAAATGTCTCAGCAGAAAAAAGGGGGTTGCTAAATATGTGTGAAGTTTTGTGAGAATCTCAAACTCAACTTGTACATGTGTGCATGAGTGATGTTTCGTGTTGTGGTAAAGTCATGGGAGCACCCATTGACTCAGGGTGGGCATCGTGGATATGGCGATCAAGCTTTGGGCCTTGATGGAAGTGTATACGCAGGAAAATGATCAGATCTTGGAAGCATAGATTTGTCCGGAGCGTGGTCTGCTGGAGGTGGTGTCAGCCATTCGGTCGCTCTGTATGTGTACGCGTCAAAATAAAGTGGGCACTCGTGGGTGTATTTGAAGGTGTGGAAGCATAAGGGCAATTTATTATTGAGGAGGCCAATTTAATGTGTGCATAAACTTAATTTGGAAGGTCCTGGAAAAAAAGGTGGCTACGTGTGCTGGCGACGGCTGGCAGACGGCTGGCAGGGGGGATAGCTGGCGATGAACAGGCTGGGTACGTCAACAAAGGATGGCGCCGACGTACTGAAAAAGGGGGCGCAAAGGAGTGCGAGGAGAGAAAGAGGGAGTAGGGTCCCTGGTTTTGATGGCTAGCGTGGCTAGCAGCACGCAGGCGCAAGGGAGAAGCTTGGCGTTGGGTTTTGAAGTGTTGGCTGCAGCTGCAGGCGGCCTCTCGTGTGCGCAACAGAGGATAGAGGAATGGTTTTGGGCTTGCTTGGGTTGGCGCAGCTACTGACGACAGCTGGGAGACGTTGACAGTAGGCCGGGGGATACAGAGCGAGCAAGGCGGGCTGCTACGAAGGCTAGTGACTGGCGCAGCCGACAGGTGAGAGAGTTGGTTTTTGGTGTTGGCGCAGTAGAGGTGCCGATTTGTGGGCTGGAGACAGGTGGAGGTCGCCTACGACACCTGACTGTGCAGAGCTGGCGAGTGCAGGAGAAGGAGTTGCTTTTCTTTGTTGTCGACGGTGGCTGGTAGCACGCCGGTATGAAGGAGTTGGTGGTGTATGTGATGGTGGTTGCCGCCTCTGAAAAAAAGGAGTTTTGGGTAAGTGTGTTGCTCTGATTGTTGCTGTGGTGACTGGTGGTTCTGACTGGTAGGAGAGCCGCCTGGGGGATGCAGAGGAAGCCGCCTTGGTGCTGTGGCTTGGGCTGGTTGTTGGGTTTGCTACAAAGTTAGAGGGGTGATTGGGTTTTTGCTTTGAGTGTGCTGGTGGCATAGGAGAGAGTGGCCTTCAGTTGAGATGCAGTGCAGAGAACGAAGGGGTCGGCTGCAGAGAAGCAAAAGAGTGAAGGGATTGGGAGCGACCAGGAGCTGGAGCGGGCTGATTGTGAGTGGGTACTAGAAGAGGACGGTTCTGAGGATATCTTGGATATCCAACTCTGTAGAGATGAGGATCTGTTATGAAATATAAGTCTTGTTTATGCTCTTGGGTCTGGTGTTCGGGTGTGTTTGTATGCGTGTGTGGAAGTGTGGCACTCTATAAAGGCGTAAACAGCTTTACCGCTTCCGTGTCATCAACGTCAGGCACAAATTGCAGCCAGATGCAAGCCTTGCAAAACTCCATCTCTCTCTTGACCACTACCCTCTCTACTCTTTCGGGTATGGATACCTTGGCCTCTGCTTTAGGCCCCAACATTACTTCGGAACAGTTCGGGAGCGAGCAAAAGCAGCGTATCAAGGAGATCGTGGACACTTGGCTACATAAGTGGCAGGTCCATTTTCAGTTTCATCCATATGATGATGGAAAAAAGATCGAGTTAGCAGCAGGTTTCCTCTCAGGCAAAGCTTTGCTTTAGTGGAAGGAACTCAACCCTAAGCCAACGACTTGGGCACAATTCGAAGACGTCTTCAAGAAAGAATTCCTCAAGAAAGAGGATGATTATGATGTTGTTGCCCGGTTTATAGCTTTGACCATGACCTCGCAGCACCTCACTTATGAGGTCTACCTCCAGAAGTTTAGGGACTTGCAGATGAAAGCTACAAAGATGGATCCCACTACTCTTTTGGGGTTCTTCGTAGCCGGTTTACCAGACTCATACCGTTTACGGGTTAAACATAACAAATGCAAAACTTTGGACGAGGCCATTTATTGAGCTCGTATCTATGATGATACAATGGTCTCTTCCAAGTCTAAACGCGTTACCGAGCAGGGGAACAAGCACAAAAGAAAGTTCTCCGCACCAATGGCTAACACGACTGAAGGAAAGTCTTCGGACCAACCTTCGAAGAATTCCAGTTCGACACCAGCGAAGAAGAAAGGACTCCTTAAAGCTTTGAAGCTCAAGGAGGAGGGACGTTGTTTCATCTGCGAAGAAAAAGGACACATGCGTAACGAGTGCCCGAAGCAAAAGGGTGCAAAGACCAATGCAGGACCCAAGCCAAAGGCAGCTAACCAGTTGTCTTTGAGAGGTACGTCAGCTACTGTACTCTCGCCCTAGTACATGTTCTGATTGTCTGTTCAACTCTCAAGTATTTGGCTTGCATGATCTTCTCCGAGTTTATGGAGAAGTGAGTGGCCATAGAATTCACATTCTTCTAGACCCTGGCAGCTCACACAATTTTGTTAACTACAAACTTGTGCAGAAATTGAGTCTTGATACGACAACCAGCGATCATACCTATGAGGTACGCTTACCTGCGGGAAGGCAAGTATGGGATCGAAAGGTGGAGATGCTACCAATCCGGATTCAGGACTACAAAGATACTCTGGAATGCTATGTTATACACCTAGAACATGTAGACTTGTTATTAGGGATTGAGTGGTTTAAGACTCTTCAAGTCCAAATAGATTGGTCTAGTCATATTTTTTCTTTTCAGCATAGGAACACCCAGTATAGTATTTTAGGTGATTGTGTACATCCCTCTCAGGGACCTCTTGTAAATACAGTTGATTTTGGAAATATAATGGATTCTTCTTTGTATACTGCTTTCCATTGTGTATTGATTCCACTTTCTTCATTTCTCATACCTTCTATGGATGTTAATGAATTAAGTGTATTTGAAAGCAAAGAATTACAGAAGATACTTGATTCGTTTCAAGATGTATTTCCTAAGGAACTGCCATCGGGTTTACCACCTGAAAGGGCAGTAGATCATCGTATTGACTTGATCCCTGGTGCTCATCCTGTTAGCATTCCACCTTTCAGGATGAGCCAAGCTGAGGAAGATGAGTTGGCTAACCAACTCGAAGATTATTTGAGGATGGGCCAGATCCATCCAAGTAAATCACCTTGGGGTGCACGTGTGTTGCTTAGAAGAAAGAAGGATAACACTTGAAGAATGTGTATAGATTACAAGAGATTGAACAAGCTGACAATTAAGAACCTTTATCCTCTCCCTAGATCAGATGACTTGATTGATCGGTTAGCAAGAGCGAAATATTTCATGAAGATAGATTTACGTACTGGCTATTACCAGATACGTATTCATGAAAGGCATGTCGAAAGAACCGCCTTTCGGACTAGGTATGGCCATTACGAGTTTCTCGTATTACTTTTTGGGTTAACCAATGCTCCAACCACTTCCCAACAAATGATGAACGATCTTTTTCGTGAACATTTGGGGAAATTTGTGGTTGTGTTCCTGGATGATATTTTGATATACAGTCGTACTCTTGAGGATCATGTTAGGCACCTCATGATTGTCTTATCTATTTTAAGACAGACTCAACTATATGCTAAATTAAGTAAATGTGAGTTTTTTATGACAGACATCATTTGCTTGGGACACAAGATCACTAGAGATGGATTGAGCATTGACTATGACCGAGTTCAGAAAGTTCTGGACTGGTCTATACCAAGAACAATGAAACAACTTCGTTCTTTTCTAGGTTTTGTTGTTTTTCTTCGGAAATCTGTGCAGGAGTACTCTTAGCTCACACTACCAATCACCAACTTGTTGAAAGGTCGTGGACGTAAGTCAAATCAGCCTATCACTTGGAATAACGATTTGGATATGGCCTTCAGACTTTTGAAAGATAAAGTCAAGGAAGTACCTATCTTAGCATTACCCGATCCTAGTTGGCCTTATGTTCTTGAAACTGATGCCAGTGACCATCGGGGCTGCTTTATTTCAAGATGGTAGACCTATTGCTTTTGAAAGTAAAAAGCTAGACGACACTCAATCTCGTTGGCCAACCCTTGAGAAGGAGCTTTATGCTGTGATCCACGCTCTCAAGGTTTGGAGACATTATTTATATGGCTCCAAGTTTGTGGTATGGTATTGACTGATGATCAGTCAATCAAGTATGTGTGTGATGCGGATGATTCGAGAGGAAGGAAAGCTCGTTGGGTTGAGTTAATGCAAGATTTTGATTTTGAGATTTTTTTTTTTTTTTTTGGAGAAACGATCCTTCTATTAGTTAATGAGAAAACGCCATATGGCTACAAAGCTCACCTCGCAAGGAGGGATAGAAAACACAATGAACACCTGAGCTCCCCCCCGTGGCTGGCCGCTCTCTGGGGGGGGGCTACCTAGTAGTACATGAGGGAGGTGAGAAAAGCCAAACTGGCGGCCTATAGTGCCAAGTGACATCCTCGTCCCTCGCGGTGAGGAAAGGGCCAGGCTGCCAAGTGCGGAGGAAAGCCTTGCGGCGCCCTCTCATGCGATCCGAGTCGCCCTGGAGTTTCCCCCAGTGTCCTCTCAAGGTGTGAATGATGTCCACCCAGAGGGCCTGTATGACCTCCGCCTGTGGAGTCGCCTGGTGGTCAATGGCCTCCCTGCATCGGGCTCTCCATATGTGCCAAGCCGTCATGCTGCTGATCATCTCCCATCTCTGCCCGACCCCCTCCTGAGAGGCTGCCGAAGAGAAGTCTGGCGTCGGAACCACCGCCATCGCCCTGTCAGAGACCTGGATGGTCACACTGCCAGGGACGTCCTCATATCCAAGTGCAGGGCCGCTGTCCGTGGCCCAAGCCACCGCACCCCACGTCACCAACATCTCACCTGGTGAGCCTGCAAAAACCATCCTGAGAGCGCGCTGCCAGACCTGCTGTGCCTGTGGGCAATCCCATAAGCAGTGCCGCTGTGTCTCCTGTGCATGGCCGCACCGAGGGCAAGACGCTGGGTGTCTGCCAAAAGCTAGCCAAGCCCCCACAGCCAATCCTCTATGCGCTGTGAGCCAGAGAAATAGCGTCACCTTCCGGGGCCGGAAACTGGCCCAAAGGCGCTGCCAGAAGTCCCTAAGAAAGGCGGGGGAGAGCCCCTGTCGCCGCCAATGCTCGGCCGCTGCCGGGGTGCTCGCTATCCTGTGTCTCTGAATCCGCCGCCCCAGCCTCGCTGTGTACTGAAAAAAGGGGATGGCAGGGCTGGTAGGGGCCGAGTAGGGATCTCGCCAAAACCACTCACCTGGGTCCCACTGAAGGCGAATAAGAGGCCTGCTGTCCCAAGCCCATAATCTCCAAGAACAGTCCTCCCCTATCGAGGCCGGTGAGGGGTCTACATGCCACTGCCTCTGATGGAAGCCGACCACCCGTACCCTCTGAAGAATGCAACCCTGGAGCCCATCCAAATCTAGTCGTGTCCTCCGAAGCTGGCCACCCTCTCCCACCTCGAAAGTGAGTGGGGTGACTCTCTCCGCTGTGCCGCAGACCGCTAGAAGGATCTCATGCCGAGTAAAGACACCCATCCACTGTGGAGGTGGAGGGTCCTGTACTGGGGTCCGCCACTCCCGGGGGATGGCCGCCTCAATGTCCTGTCTCATCAACTCTCTGCCCCTCATCCCACTGAGCCTCCTCTCCTGAGCCTCTGGAGGCAGCTCAACGGGCCCCACGACACGTGAGACCGCGAGCCAACCATATGGCCACTGGGAAGTCGAATCAAGGGGTTCCAGATCAATGGCTGCCTCAGGCGCTCCTCATCGGTGCCCGAGGGAGTCTGGAAGAGGGACGGCCTCAGATGCGCCCAGGCCCTCAGAAGGCTTGATTTTGAGATTTCTTATCGTAAAGGGTCCATGAATAGTGTTGCAGATGCGCTTAGTCGAATTAGAGAGGTGAATACTTTGTCGTTCACCGAGATTTCTACTGACTTATTTCAGTCATTGAGAGGGCTTTGTAAGATTGATAGTTATTTTGGTCCATTTTGGCAGAAGATCCAGGGACATTCGGTCCAAGATTCTTAAGGAGTGTCACGACGCCCTTCTGTTGGACACCCTGGGGTACACAGGACACTATCGTTAGTGAAACACACTTTTTATTGGCCAAAAATGAAAGGGTATGTAGAAGATTATGTTCTCAAGTGTCAAATTTGTCAAGTAAATAAAGCTGAACGCTTTAGACAGGCTGGGTTGTTGCATCCTTTGTAGATCCCAGGTAATAAATAGGAAAGTATTTCCATGGATTTTATTACTGGATTGCCAAGAACGCATCAAGGCCACAATTCTATTTGGGTTGTGGTAGATCGTTTGACAAAAATGGCTAGATTTTTACCGACCTGGAAGACTATTACAGCTACGCAATTAGCACGACAGTTTATTGAGCAATTGTTTAGACTGTACGGGTTACCGCAGGACATAGTCAGTGATAAGTTTACGAGTGATTTTTGGAAACTTATTTTTGAGAAGTTGGAAACAACTTTGAATTTGAGTTCCTTAGATCATCCTCAATCTAATGGCCAGACTGAAAGAGTGCATCAGATTTTGGAGGATATGCTTCGAGCATATGTATCCAAAAGACAGAGTTCATGGGAGGATTATCTTTCTATGTTAGAATTTGCATATAACAGTACTAAGCATACGAGTACAGGTTTTAGTCCTTTCATGCTTATGTATGGTTTTCAACCTAGATCACCTGTTACAGTGGGATTCTCAGGACTTCAACATGATGCAGCACGTAATTTTTTGCAAGATATGCAAGAAATGTTACAAGTTGCGAAGGAATCTATTAGAAGTGCTCAAGACCAAGACAGATTTTATTCTAATAGACATCGTTCACCCAGAGAGTTCTCTGAAGGAACGATGGTGTATTTGCGAGTTCCGAAAGATTCCGAGACTTTACGGACAGGTCGATCTCCGAAATTATTCCCTGGATACTGTGGACCATTTCGTATTACACGAAGGATTGGTTCAGTTGCATATGAATTGGATTTGCCTTCTCATGTGAAAGTTCATCCTGTATTTCATGTCAGTAGACTTAAGGAAGTACTGGGTGGAACATACCAGTTAGTTACTTTTCAAGAAATCATAGATGTCGAGGACATGACATTTGTTCCGCACGAACCTGAAAATCTTCTTAGATTTCGTGAAAGAAGATTGCGTAATACGCTTATCACGGAATACAAGATCAAGTGGAAGGATCGTGTTGAGGAGGACGCTACATGGGAGACATTGACTACTCTTCAGAGAGATTACCCTGGCTTTTTAGTGAGCTCAGGAGTGAGCTCTTAGAGGAAGGGGAGTATGTCATGTGCACAATGTGTATCTACCGTGTGCTACATGCACGCAAGACTAGCTTCGAGGTTTGGGGAAGCTTGGAGCTAGGCAGGCTGATTGGCGAGCTGAGATAGGGATAGACTAATGGGCGGGCGCCCAAGTGTGGACGCCGGATGACCAACCAAGAGCCTATAAAAGGGTGGCCAAGGTTAAGTCATTAGTCATATAGAGTCTCGCGAGATTTGTGAGAGCTCTATGGTCTGGAGCCTGGATCTAGTGCAGAGGTGCACCTGCTTTACGCAGCCGAGGCCGGGAATAGTCTCGAGGCCCGCGAGGGTAGCTTCGTGGCGGTATGGGACGTCGCGAGGAGGAGATTGGTCGGTACATCAACCTAGTTAGCTCAGCTTGTGGCTCGGTGGGACAGCCAAGACTGTGGGCTTGCCCACGGCTGTCATGGTTGGGAGGTGAGTCAGGCTTGCACTCCCTTCTTGTTGTTTGTTTGTTTGCAGGTTTCGAGTCTCATACCAGGAGCGTTCCACGAGGAGATCCGGCGGGGTTTTGACAGTCCTAGTGCGAGAGTATGCATACTCCGTGCTCCATCGATCACAATGAAGATACCTGTAAGAAGGGGGGAGAGGTACTGCGATAGAGGTATGCATGAACACAAAGAGCAGCACATCCAAGCTAGAGGTCACCATCTCCCCTTCCTGGTCTCTGTGGGCTGATCCACGAAGCTCCATTCCTGGCCAGAGGCCTAGATGAGTAAGAACGTCGGTGATGCGGAAATCTTGAAGATGATGCAATAGCTCAACTGCTTGGCCCTAAATGGTAGCGGTCACCGAATCTGGATCCCACTTTGCCCGGGGCTGCGCTCAAGGGGAAAGAGAAAATCATCGCTCCATTCTCTGGCGCAGAGGGTCTGGAGTGGTGGAAGACCACGTATATCCGAATAGGGGCGCCTGCCTGGAGACTCAAGTGGGAGAGCCCTCACCGGTAAGGCCGCAATCATCAATGGTCATCTCCACCGGCTTAGAGAAGCAATGAATGAGGCGACGAACAGAGATCGCCGGCTTTCTCCTCTCCAGATCAGGGGCTGCATGGGGCTGACGGGAATGCTTTGGAGAGGCGGGTGGGGGGGGGGGGATGGTGGGCACGGAAGAAGAGGAAGGGGCAGATGGAGCGATTGCGGGTAGAGTCGGAGGCGAGGGTGGGGGAGAGGGAGGGGGAGGCGGAGGGGGAGGGGGAGAGGGGGGAGGGGGGAGGAGGAGGCGGAGAGGCTAGAGAGGGACGCTGCTGAGAGGCATCCATCGGAGAGGAAGGCTGTTGAGGAAGGCTCGACGGAGAGAGGGTGGGGTCAACCGGTCCCACTTGGCACTGAGGGCCGGAAGAGGAGTCGTGACGAGGAATCGGCCGCCAAATCGGGGGAGGGGGGGGGGGTGCCCTCTCCGTGACTTGAGGGGCCCCGCCGTCTGCGGGCGGATGCTGTGATAAGTGCTCGTAACGGTTCTATGACAGAACCGAATCCTCTTGCATGCTGCTAGCCTGGCGCGCATGGCAAACGACGCTCAGCTTTGGTGCTCGGCTGGCGACCCAAGCGGGGGCCAACCGTCCGCCACTCTCTGGCTGATGGGTCATCCATGGTCGGTACCTGGTGCTCCGCGGCCTGGGAACTTGCTCCTCCCTCAGCCCCCTGTCTTGAATTGCTATCCATTTTGCTGCAAGAAAGCAGTGGTATTGTGCATTGGCCTCTGCATATGTGATTTGTAGTAATCTAATATCCGTGTGCATACCAAAGTAGCCTTGGGGCTGTCTGGGTGGGGAAGCATCTTGCAAGATGCAACTTGTGTTGAAAAATCTTGGGAGCTTGTGCTTCTACCTGTGGGGAGAAGTTCTCGTTCTCATTGGTGACAAGAAAGTTCGGTAAACTTATAGAGTGAATAGCATCTAGTCAAATGCTTTTCCATGAAACCCGAATATGTGTACAGAAATTGAGAGGCAGGGTGAAAGTGTGGCTGGAGAAGGGTCAATCAAAGACATGGGGGCTGTAAATAAACATGAACTGGAGAAGGGGGATGTTGTAAGACAGCAGGTAGGATTTGGACAAAGCAGCGAAGCTTGGGCTACAGTGGACTAGGGAGGCAAGCTAAGTGGAGAAGGGAAAGGCTCTTTCCTGGCACAGGTTAGCAGAGTGGGGATGTTGATCAGGAGAGGTTTCCTTCCCCTTCATGCTGATTCAACTCTTTTTGATTGTTTTCAAAGCCTTGTGTTGAATATTGCCTTTAAAACGTGTTGACAGATCCTACAGTGGAGTGATAAAGCCTTGCAGTGTTTAATTTTACGGAATTTGCTCAGAAGTGGTGCTTTAAATTTGTTTAATGCCATATACCATTCCTATTTGTGTGTGATAGATAAAGAGTTTGATAGGATAGATACTGACTAGATAGAGAGGTGCAGGGCTAGATATTTTAAATGATTTCCTGATTCATACATTTACAAATAGGAGCATGTACCAGGTTCTAAGTGATTTTTTTGTTCCGCTTTCCACAGGCCTTGTTAAGGGCAATGGCTGAAAATCTTGGACGAGAAGTAAACGTGTCTGTTAGCAGGGCGGCACTCATAACAAAGGAGGTGAACATATCAGAGTCTGCACAAAAACAAGGTAACTTTACTGTCAATTAATTATTTGTTTTATACTCTTCACCTTTTATATGTGTATTGATACATTTGTTTTTGGTAATGTGCGTACACACATAAGATTATGTCTACTTTTCAATAAGTTTTTATACCAGAGGTATGGTTACTTTTTCGTATCGATACTTAATTGCTTGGAGGCTAAAGCACAGGCATGGGCTGTTGTATAAGACAGTGATATCGGTTACACTTGCTTCTTGTGCTGCAGAAGAGGAGTCTGATGATTTTTATGAGTTCACAGAAGATGATTATGCTCGAATGATGGCTAATAAGAAACCAGGTTGGTTTCTTTCTTCTCCTCAACCTGCAAATTTTTTTGACACTGAAAATAATTGAAGGTACGGTGGAGGATTGAGAACTTGCCCTTAAAATAAAGTCTAGTCTTGAGATTAAAAAAGGAAGGGCTTAGCATTCAAGACTGGGATTTACTTGCCATGCAGCTTGTGTCTAGTTTATGCTTATCCTGGGAAAGCATAACATTGGGTATTTCTGGGATCATGGGAGCTAGCTCCCATGCCTTATTTTACAAGCTGTCCTGCCGATTGTGACCTGCAAAGCACGTGAAAACACTCTGCATGAAACTCCCTAGGTTCTTCTTTCCTCATTTTTTATCAGTGTTTGTAACAATGATGTTTGGATACAGGTGTAAATTCTTTAAATTTACCATGCTTGTCATACTGCTTTGATTGAGGATCAGATTTGACAGAGGTATTCATGTGTTCTTTGACAACACATAAGCCACTTGTCCTAGACATGACTTTGATTGTGTTGGGGTTCACTTGGCTTGATAAGCTACCCAGACCTTTGTACAAAGAGTAATTCAATGGCTTGTGACTGTGAGTGGGACAACACACAAAATTGACATTCAGTCTAAGACCAATAACTTCCAAACTTCTCATCTCTCTCATGTACAATTCCGAGGTTGCCTCATGCATCAATATCATTTAGCCATCACAAGAGAGTGTGTGATGAATTATAAAACTTGTTACCCTAGGAGTGACATGCCAATGCTTAGACAACCAAGAAAGTCCCTTATCTTGTTGTCACTCACATATCAGCACTTGCTCCTCACAGTTTAGTTACCAGAGTTTAACTATGAGAAAGCATAGAGTGTCCTAGACAAGAAACCCATGAAGCCTCAAGAGATTCTACATGGGAATACACTTTGGCGTCCCATACCATCTGAGCACACCCCATATAAAGCCCCCATTAAGCATGATCGTACGTGGAATCACCAATTTTCTCTCCTACAACCAAGCCTTGAAGCAACCGAATTCCTCTCTGAACATCAAGGTCGAACCTTAGATAATGTAATCCATTCAAAGTCAAAGATGAAAGATACCACCATGTTCACACCCCAATCCTCCTCCCTAGCATCCGTAGTCAACTCTACTACTTATTGTCTATAAGCCATCCAGAAACCTCAGCCTAGGCATCTTGGATTATGACCAACACCACAAGATTGCTTGACTCGGCACCCTGTCTTGGGCTATGTCAATTTCCGACAAGACTGCCTTGCCACCTAGTGGCTTTCCAAATAACATGAAGTTTTCATGCTAAAACTTGGTACGATCTCTTCACCATTTCAAAAAGAACTATCCACTTATGTGGAAGAGTAAGAGCATGCAACAAATTAGATTCCATCATAGTTCGGCAAAGATCTCAAATTTTTTCATTAATTAGGGGTTAGTACCAAAAAGTACTTGAAATCAAGTGTCACGACTTAGGGTTTGCACACACGCACACGCCCGCGCGCGCACACGCACCCACACATACACACACACACACACCCACCTTATCGAGGATCATGGATTACCCAGGTCCACGGTGCCTAGGCCTCTTCCTACTAGAGCTTCATCGCCATAGAGAGTCACTAATTAGGGAGTCTAGACCTTGTGGGAGGAATCCACCCCGGCCCAGGTGACCATCACTCAATTCTTCCAACCACGAGAGGACCCCACACCAGCCATGGATGGCATATCCACACCCTCATCGAGCCACACATTCTGGAGTGCTTGACCCCTCGCCAGACCACAGTAACATGAAACGTTTTGTCCGTTTTGTCGTTTCGTCATTTCGAAGGTTTCGTTTTGTTTCGTTTTGTCTGTCTTGGACAAAACGCAAAGGTTTCGAAATGACTCTTCTTATATACAAATGTGCTGATTGGAGAATTTCTGGGCTGTTCGGGACTTGGAGAAAGAGGTAGAAGGCGGCCATCATTGCTGGACAGCCACCTTGCATAGTGTTGGCAACCTCTTCTTCATTTTTTTCCCACCCACCCTTAGTTTCCAGGCCAATGAAGGGGACTCTTCACGACCATTTGTAGTCTTGAGAGAGGTGTCTAATGTCATTGTTGCATTGAAGTCGGACATGATGAGGGATATGTCTTCAACTCAGAGAGCATGTTAGTGGTTGTGTCTTCACCGGAGGACGTACGAGTTGGTATGTCTTCACATGAGATAGATTTCTTGGATGTTCTGCGGAATATGGTCAGAGTTTTTGCGTGTGTATCACAGGATGTATTTCTGGGAATATGTTCCACAAGGTGTTTGCAAGGAGGGCCAAACATCGGAGTCCATCATGGAGTTGGTGGATGTTGGTGTGAGCATACATGGCTGAGGAGATACAGGTGCATGTAGGTTTGATGCAATAGTTTTGAGGATTGTTTTCTTTCGCAGGAGTGCATGGGATTTGGTGACTTGTTTGAGCTGATGGTTTAATGGTGGATGGAGTCTTTCGAGTAACCTTTGGCATGGAAATTCACAGGAGTATTCTCGGCGCCAATAAGCGACTCTTCTTGTATAGGAGATTGCTTTGTAGGGATCAGGGAGTGCTAGACATGTGGCAAACGTTTATGGTTGAGCAAAGAGTGTCGAGAGTTTGCTCTGCATGTTTTGCTGTTAATGAGGCGTGGCTGGAATGTAAGCCTCAGAGGTTGCAAAGTGGTTTCACAGTGCAAGGACAGCCAACATCTTGGATGAGACTTAAGTGGAGAGGACAATTCACACGGACACCTTACAACTGAGGAGAGCTGTAGTTTAGAGGGGAGAGAATGCGACCCACCTGTGCGGGGCAGCAGGGTGGGGAGTCTGTGTGGCCAGGAGGAGTTGCAAGTTAGTAGGGCTGCATACGTGCAAAACAGGCAGCTTTTGGGCAGTTTGGGGCTCCAATTGGATGGACGGACAGCATCATTGGTTTGGCCTAGTCTGGGTGCTCAACATGTGGAAAATCGGGCAGTGTTATAAAGATTAATTATAAGGTTTGCTAATAATCAACCAGCTAATCAGCCCATGACTCAGTTGGAACTGCCAACCAACATCATGGAACCTTATGAACAGGTGTTCTAGCTCCCAAATTGAATCGTCAAGTGCATTTCTGCACTTGAAACATCTCAACGCACACGTTGCTCCAGATCTATTCTCCGGCCCTCCAAATTGCATTTGTACTTGCACTTGTGGTGGCAGGACTCTTGGGTACTTCAACAAATGCTCAAACACCCTATTTATAGGAGCTGGTTAATGGCTGAGTATTTTCTTCGGTGTGTTATGGAGTGTACCATTTTGAGTATGTTCCATTGAAAGGTATCCATTAGTGAGGACCAAGCATTGAAGCCCAGCAGGCAGGGAAATGTTGGCTTGAGGATATAGGTTACAAGAGAACGTGGTGGATGTATTGGTCCATATGCAGAGATTCACGGGCGGCAGAGGTTTTTTCGGGTGTGTTCTTAATAGGAGGCAATTTCCCCAGAGCTTGTATAGAAGGATGCTTTTCAGGAATCAGCACTTCATCATGAGGTGTTGGTTCGTAACAAAGAGTATAGCTATTGTTCATGCCACAATGTCCACCAGTGATGGCATCATGCATGACGTGGAGGAGAGAGAACTGGTTAGCCATAGGGTGACCTAGACTCCACTGAGCACATCATGAAGGATTTGTCCAGGACCAACAAAGGAGCTGTCCAAGGAAGCGGCTTTTTCAGGATGAGAGGATGGGTGTGGAGGAGATATTGATAGGATTTCATGTTTCTAGAATTTTTGCTTCACTTACCTTAGGTGGGATATCATACCATCATCTAGGTCATTGTATAGCTTGTGTAGAAAAGAACTTTTGAAGTGGCGGCCCATGATGTGGAAGGGAAGGGCCTAGTTTTTGTTTGTAAGTCGTAATTTATAGAGTGTAGGGCATTATTAGCATGTATGTGCTTTCCAAATGCATAATTGAAGTTGAAGGCTTATAAAAGTCTAAGGGCTTCTTTTGTAAATGTTCTTTCTGAATGAAATTGCTATCACAATCGCTAGATGGCTCTCCTGGCATAATTCTGCACACATAATATGGAATCACTATATTTATAATGAAGCTTTTTTGAGGTTCTACGTGCAGCAAGTTTTGCTTATTTCTCTCTTTTGGCTTTGGGTAATCAAAGCGATTATGGGTCAAGGAGGTATGATAGAAGGTGCACTTTACCTCCTAGAGGTTAGGGGCACCACCATGTTCTATTATATATTGGACATGTATAACCCTATAAAAAGGTATGCTACTTGTTTATTGTATTAATCTTGGTTATCAGAATCTAGTGGATCATTGTGAATGTTTCCATCATTTAGTCCAAGTGTGTTCATCATGTTTACTCTGCCATGTTCTCTTCTTGCTAGTTATTAATGCTTAATTAAAGTTGCACATGTCATCTTCTTACCACGCTGCATGACATAACTGAAGACATAGTTGAGTGGCAAATAGTGCTGCACAACAACTAACTTTACCAGCATCCAGTGTGAAGCTGTGCCGACCATTCACAGTAAGTGACGTCCACGTCAAGCGGCAAAGTGGTGAACTGTCATTGCAAATTGTGACTTGTGTCAACCAAAAGAGGTGGTCTGAAGTGATGCCAACGTCAAGAGGCAAGCAGGGCAACTCCTGTAAGAAGGCGACAGTCATCCATGTCAGCAAGTGTTGCCTTCTTCTGTAGAAACCCATGCATCCCCAAGGCTCACCAGTAGTATCATGAGCAATCTTAAGGTTAGTGTCATGAGCAATCTCAAAGTATTTAAGGTTTACAAGTGGCTTCACACGTCTTCTACAACAGTGTGTTCCCTAGGCAAATGGAAAGGCCAATGTATTTGTAAGATCAAAGCATCCATGCACAGAACTCAGCGACTCTACATGTAAAGAAAGTCATTGATATTGTTCCTAATTCCACAACTTACTGGTTCGCAATCCTGATAACTTCATCCTGTTCTCAGCCTGCCTTTTAAGCCTGATAACTTCTTGTTCTCAGCCTGCCTTTAAAGCATCATGATATATGGCATAACATGTCATTCAGTGTATATGCCATTGGATCCACAACCATCTTGCTGAAATTTGATATCATAGTTTACAGCTTGTATTCGAGTTTTATGAGTTAATGTTTTCGGCTTGTTTGTGGACTTTTAGCCATGTTAGCAAAAAAGTGATTCCATTTTGAAACTTAGTTATCGTTGATGTATCTTTAAATGGTGCATCACATCTCTCATGCAAAGCATACCCATAATAACCTAACAACAAATCAACACCCCGAAGGAGATAGCACAGGCGGAAGCATAAACAATAAACATATGAGAGAGTGCAAAGGAGATTGAGAGAGTTGGACAAGATCACCTTTTATAACAGCAGTAAAGCTTTACAATGGCAATGGCCAGCAATTGAATGTTGAACTATGTGAAAGGGAAGTGGATGAATGAGTGAATAATGGGAAACTCCTTATATAGTTGTGTAGAGACCTGGCTGACTGCCTCTGGGGCTGGCCGACTGGCCCTAGACAAATAATCAGGAGAAAATCCAGTAAAATCCCAGATAAATAGTAAAGCCCCAAAACACTGAGATGCACAATTCTAACACACCCACCCATGCCCCTCTAGTCAAATCATTTAGTGGTTAAAGAAAAGAAATAGTGATCAAAGAATTTTTCGATTTTGATTATTAAATTGCAATTGCCATGCTTTGCTTCGAGAGTTTTTTTAACTGAACTCTATTTTTATATGATAGTAACCCTCCTAGTCAAGAGCAAATCTTTTGTTTTTGAACTGTGCAAATGCTCATTTTTGTGCTATGAAGAGATTTTCCTGAAGACTAAAAAAATTAGAGACTCTGAAGCAGCATCGCGACGTGCACGTATCACCAAGGTATTTGCATTTGAAACATGACTCGTATTTTGTCCTCATTTTTTTGGTTAAACAATCACCGATTGACACACTTTTTTTTTTTCTTGTAGGCCATCATTCGTGTGCAGTTTCCAGACAATTTTATCCTGGAAGCAAAGTTTCAACCTTCTGATTCCCTTTCAGCTTTGGTTGATTTGCTGAAAAAAGTGGTCTCAAGGACGGACATACCCTTTTATCTTTGTAAGGTTCTCCTCCTCCTCCTTTATTAGTGAGAATACATTTGAATGCCATGCACACAGCCAAGGTTTTTTTTAGTGGAAATTTTACAACAGATTTTATGCTCAAAGGGCCAAAAATCCACTCCAAAGTTGTACTTGGTAACTTACCTTGAAAATCTATTTTATGCCTTAGCTGCTCAGCAATTTAGTCTTTCAGCTGCTTTTTCTTTGACCCAGCTTTGGTCTGCAGTTCAGTGCCTCTTGTCAACCTTGATGTTTGACCATAGCATCAAGCCTAACTCAAACACTGGGTTAACATAAGTCCCCCCCCCCCCCCCCTCCCCCCCCCCCCCCCCCCCCCCCCCTTCTTTTTGAGTAGATCCTTCTGTATTAGCAACTTGAGTGCCCACCCGAAGGTGGATTGGTCTCCCGTCCGGAAGGTGTACACTTATGGCTGCAAATGGCCTGGATGCCATCGGGGAGCCTGTGGAGATTTGAACTCGTCGGGACCTCCCCCTTCCCTGTCATGAACCCACACGGCTAGGCTACACACCCGTTGACGGGTTCACATAAGTTGTTACTTGGTCACCTGCCCTTCAGAAAGTCCTTTCAGGTTGTTTCTTTCCCTTTGCCAGCCTCAGAAAAATGAAAGAGTTAATGGAAGCTTTAAGCAATTGGGCTTTGGGTCTGGGCACGGCAGGGGTATTGAGCATATTTAATATTAGCCAGGGTTATGCACATCATCATTCGCATTAGCCAGGGTTATGTACATCATCATTCGCATTAGTGTGTTGAATGGGGAAATATTGGAGGGTTTTTCACAAAAAGGAAGTCAGTTGTAGCGCTCAATTTGACAGGATGAAACGATCAGCATGTTTGCTAGTATATGATGACAAAATTCTGTACTTACAGCTTGTATTGCTACAATTTAAGGGGAAGATATGCCAAATCTGAACTTGTGCATTAATTCTTGTACATGCCAGATACAACTCCCCCCAAGCAGCGATTGCAAGATCTAGGAAAAGACTTTTACACTGCTGGACTCACTCCGGGTTCCCTAATTTACTTCAGTTACGACATAGCAAAAGGTATGATCTCAATTCTTTCAACATCTTCACTGTTCACTTTTGTAGCTTTTGGGCTCCCTTAAAAAAAAAGTGTTAAAGAACATCAATTTTTAGATCAAACGGAAGTTTTTGTTTTGTAACTGGTGTGTCAATTGAAACTCTGACTTGCACATATCATGTAAAAACATATATCTTTAGATTATTCAACTAATATTTTTAAGGCATGTTTATTTCTCTTGTTCACTCTTGTTAATTACTTTGTTGGGTTGGTCTGCCATGCAACGCTGTAGCCATATATGCTATATCTTTGGTCAAGCACTGTTTTAGCTCTATCAAGGGTAATTCCAAATAACATGAAGAAAGATTTATTTTTGCAAGGGAATTCTGTTGTCAATCTAGTGATTGTGTATTTTAAAATTAACTGCTGGCAATTTGTCAAGTTCATTATTTAACGTAGTCAAAGCCTGGATTTATCTGATGGGCGGCCCACAAGTGTGCCTCTCCTCTCAGGAGTCACTACTACTAAAATTGTTTGGGGATTTTTTTAGGTGCACTCGAAAATCATAATATTGCAATTTGCTAGCATTGTTTTAAAGCCTTTTCTTTTACTTGTTTTTGTTTTGCTTGGTGTAACTTAAGGACTCAATGTAACATCACAACTTTACAGTCATTTGATTGAAAGAGCCCGCTTTTTGCACACGGTGTGGGATGAACTAGTTGTAAGCATAGCTGCACGTCAAGACCATGAATTGGCTTTGCTATGCACCTGTCCTCCATAGCTTGTGGTTCTCAACCCTTTGTTTTTATTTCTCGCTGCTGGCCCTTGCTCTTTTGCCACTACTGCTAAGCTCATGCATGCTGTTGCTCAAGCCACTATCGTTGCAAATACTGCAAGTGACAGCCCACAAAAACCTTTCAATGCAAACACCTCTTGGCCTGTGTAAATACCTTCTTTGATGTTACCAACTCCTTGCTAGATGCTTGCCAAAGTGGAACTTTCATCAATGAATTACAATAAGGCTTCCAAAACCTTTCCTTGGGTCATAATTCTGGACGAAAAGCGTCTACACACTGGATGTGAAAAGGTGCTAATGAGCAAATCAAGATGAAGAGGAAAGACTTTTCCCTCCTATCCTTAAAGGACAGAGGAGAGGTGTGTAATGGATGCAACACCAAGAGAAGAATATAACAGATGAAGGTTGAAAGATGGACCAACTACGTGGTTCCGCCAATGCATGGATGTCATAACTAAGTGGAGATCAATTGCAGAACAGAAGGGGTGGTGCTTACTGATGCTGAGTGCTGACATTAATAAGAGGGAGAAGCACAGAAGCACAAGGCCATGCATTCAAAGGTGGTAGGAGGGAGGTAGCACAAGTGGCTGGGTGGAGGTCCGAGGGCTTTTAGAACAGTCCTGAAGTGGTTCCTTAGCGCGGGGTCACTGCTCAAAGATCCAGTGAAACAAGATGGGAAGGTGACATCAAGAGCTGGCATATAGGTTGGAGCCTTCTCGTCCCAGTACTTGAACTAGACTTTTGCTTCAGTGAGGTTTGTGAGACATTTATACAGCTTTTTACATGCAAAAACTTGTCACTTTAAAATGAAAGTTAAAGCCGTTAGTCCCAATTTTCTCAAAAAAGGTGCTCCTTATGATGATTTTAGGCAACTAACCTTTGTTTCAATTATCCAAGATAATTATTCTATGATTTTCAAAAAATCATTTGTCATTTTCAAAAATAGTGTTAAATGACTTCGAAAAATGAAGGGCTGAATAATAATAAAATGATTGGTTTTCTTTGAGAATATGGAAGGTGTTAAATTTGCAGCAATGTGATGAGCTATGGTGGATCAAATGCTAGAATCAACATCATTAGAAAAGAGATTAGACGATAATTAAGACGTGATTAATGAGCAATTAACTGATAGCTTAATGTAGGCATGGATAATCAAAAACCAGCAAATTCTCATTAGGCCAATGGCTTTTGTTTGATTCTCTCCACCTCTTCCCAGAATATCTCCACACCTCCTAAATCTTCTCATGCTACCCTTTATTCTCTCCCAGTAGATACTTCTCACCTTTTCATAGCTTCTCACTCATTTATAGATTCTCTTTTACAGCCTCTTGCTAAGGGCTTGTTCCCGCACATACCCTATTCACTTGTATATTTCAACACCTCCCCTCAAGTGAATAATCGTAGCACACTTGGATCCTATACTAAGTTTCCCTCTTACTTGGTAGTCCGCGACCAGTGCCTCCCTAAACTCATAGTCCTTGACACTCTCTCTCTCTATGTGTCCAAGGCTACTGCAAGTGCCCGTGACCTTGACTAAAGTGCTCACACATACATCTACCACATGGCCTACATCATCGGTGGCTCAGAGGTGGTTTTACTCTGTTAGGACAGGTTACATTGGGTTGTGGGATTTCTCTCTCTCTCTCTCTCTCTCTCTCTCTCTCTCTCTCAGAAAAGATGATCTGACTCCACTTCCTTAGGAGCCTCCATGAAGTTTGCCGATGTTCTTTCTCCACTGGATTTGCTGTAGCAGTCTCTTGCCATGTGTCGTGGCTTCCCACAGTTGTGGCAAGTGAAGGTCCTTCCTCCTACTCTGTCTCTTCCTCGTCCTCGTCCTCGTCCTCGAGAGAATCCTTCTCGAGTAAAGAAGCTTTTTCCTCTCCAGCTGTTGAGTCCATCCATTTCTTCTCTTTGACCCTGGTCTCTTGCTTTACTAGAGCTCCTTCTATCTCGTGCAGCTTCAATTCAGGTACATTCTTTAATGTTACTACAATGTTTTCATATTCATTCACCTTTGTCCACACTCTTCAGAAGCACTGCTAGTGCCTCATCATCTTCTACCTTTTTGCCAATGGTTGCCAGTTGTTGCTTAATGCTTTTATATTTGTTCAAGTGTGTGATTAAAGGTTCACTTTCCTTCATATCCTGTTTGTAGAATTGCATTAACAGATTTATCTTTGAATTTTTTGCTTGAGTGCCAAATAATTTATTGAGTTCATCCCATGCATCTTTTGCCCATTGTATCCCTGTGATGTGATGAATGATTTCATCATTTAAACTGAGTGCGATAAGTCCTAATGCTTTCTCATTCCTGCTCTTCCACTCATTTTTCTCACTCACCTCTGGGTATTCATCTCTTCCCTCAACTAGCCCCCACAGATTTTTCCTCATGAGCAAATACATGGTTTTTGTTTGCCATGTATAAAACTGCTCCCCATTAAATTTGGCTATCTCTTGTGCTGTGCTCATGATGATGTGAAGGGGGATCTTACCTCTTGATCCAATTTCAAGATTCAAGGGCAGTGTCTATCCTTTTACAACTCAATATGATATTTAGGTGATGATTACAACAGATTTATCAGCATAAATTCACCAGAAATTACATTAAACCAAGAGTAACAAATCTGTAATGAATGGTTGGAGTATCATACCATCTCCGAATTGAAATCTGAAGTTATAGAGATCTGCATCAGATACCCAATGGTTAATTTGAACCCTCAATTGCACCAAAATACAGTGATTAGTATTGATTAGCAAAATAATCCTCTGTTTTGTGTGCAGAAAACAGAGTATGCGGGGAGTCCAGATCTGGGGCCTTAGAGTTCAAATGAGCTCAACCTCTTTCAAGGCCATCAATAGCAATTAGTCTAGTAGAGGATTAAGCCAAGAAACACAAGATTTGACCAAACATTGAATGCTTAATCTTTGTTTTACCAAAGTCACCTGCAGATTTGATGGAGAGCTTGGATCTCACTGTAGACTTGATGAAATCAAAAACTGTCTTCACTAGCTTGTAGACCACTCTTGAAAACCCTTGGGGCCAAGAGGAATTAGACCCATTGTATCTGGTGCAGACAAGATCTCCATTTTCCTTTTAAAAAAAAGCGCTTGAAAAAACGCGGAAATCTGCAGCTCTGCGCGGCGGTTTGATGATTTGTCTTGATGGGCTGAAGCTTGGGGCTTGTGGCTATGTGTGGCTAAAGACTTGAAGCCTGTTAAGCCTGGAGGGAGATCAAGCCCCTCCACCAGCTGGGGGTACAGAAGCTCCTGAAAAAAAGGAGATAAAAACTTGATTATCTACTAATCTTGATTAACTAGGTGATTAGCAAGATAATGGGCTCATAAATTTGATAGATTCTAAGCTAGGCTCTGATACTATATTAAATTTGCAGCAATGTGATAAGCTATGGTGGATCAAATGCTAGAATCAACATCATTAGAAAAGAGATTAGACGATAATTAAGATGTGATTAGTGAGCAATTAACTGATAGCTTAATGTAAGCATGGATAATCAAAAACCAACAAATTCTCATTAGGCCAATGCCTCAATTTATAGAGCTTACATCCAAGCATCTAATCCCACTGATCTCTCCTTGATTCACTCCACCTCTTTTGCTTGATTCTCTCCACCTCTTCCCAGAATATCTCCACACCTCCTAAATCTTCTCATGCTACGCTTTATTCTCTCCCAGTAGATACTTCTCACCTTTTCATCTCATTTACAGATTCTCTTTTACAGCCTCTTGCTAAGGGCTTCTTCCCGCACACACCCTATTCACTTGTATATTTCAACAAAAGGCAAGCCTATGGTATATACTTGTTTCTTATTTTACATCCTTTTGGCACGCGATGCAAATGGCATCAATCATGGACCACTTCTTGCATATGGTCACCCATTTCACCGTTTAAGAATTAGCTAAGCCATACATTGAGATTGGCAGTACACTTCTTGAAGTATGAGAACTTCAAACTTGTGATTGTTAAGTCTGTAGAAGGGGAGATTGAACACATTGGCTGTACCAAATGATAGATCAATGTATTAAGGCAGAAGACAAGCCTGGGAGAATCTGTTAAGAGACAAACATCAGATGACAGAAATAGGCCTGGGAGTTTGGTATAAATAGGCAGGGTTTTTGCACGGTTGTTTCCGGTTTTGGTGGCAAAAGGAAGGTTTTATTGCTACATCCTGGCAGCCCCTTCAGCCTGTGCTTAAGCCCGATGTGCAAACAGTTTCACAACTGCCACATGAATCTTGCCTTATGCCAAAATGCCATCACACATTCTCTCAATGATTCTCCCCTCTAATCCTGAGCAATTCAAAATATTAAGGTCTAGAGAGGCTCAGATACCACTCTAAAGGTTCCTTCTAGATCATTGATCTTAACCTTCATTTTTTATCTACTCCAGGAGTAGCACATATACAGTAGGACAGCTTCGTATGCCAACCAGAGAGTAAAGATTCAGAGTTCACCCTGAAGCATGCTTTTGAATCTACTTCTCCAAGATACCTGGCTATCCATGTCCAGTACCTATCCTAGGGTAAGTCACCTGCATGCAATTACTTCATAGAAGTCTGGATTTTCTGGTTTGTTTAGTAAACCCCTTTGTTCGCCTATATTACCTTCAGCTTAGGCTGTACTCCATTATTTCTTGACCAAGCCATTTGTGAAGGCAAACCAAAAGCCTCAAAAGAGCACTACTGAATACTGTGAGTCAACAAAATTGTCACACTGTTCATTCTCTCAAGAAGCTGAGATCGAGGCAGCTCATTTAGGCTCCAACTCATCTTGATCAACAAATAGAGTATATCGACTTTCATAATAGCTTGTAGTGGAGACCAAAACTTCCCTAAGCAGTAGTCATGGAAGTTGTTTTGCCAAACAGGGGAAGTGATATGCACAAAAGAGAGGTAGCTGCTGGAAAATATTTACAGATTCACTTCACACGTTGACTATTTACAGTTATTGATGTTTTTGCCTTCTGGCCAGCTCAGGTGAATAGCCTTTGGAACACCACCCATCATAATCAAGTAATTTTGATGTCGCAAGTAATTTATTACTGTGGACTTGCAGGGTTTACTGAAGATGAGTTGAAAGGGATTATTGATGCACCATATCTTAGACATGATGTGATGGCCTTACGAGACTTGCATTTGCTGATACCACGAGCTTCTGATGTGGAAAGATCAGTGGATACAACAACTAGAACAGATTTTCCTCGAGACAGAGCTGAACAACATGTGGATCCAAGACCAAGGAAGACGGGGGTGAAGCCCAAGTGGATGAAGTTGTGATGGGTGGTCATCCTTACTTTAGCCCACAGTGTCATTTGATGTATATTGTATCACTGAACAGCTGCAAGCCTCATAGTAAATTGATCAATATAGAGTAATTTGCATCTCTCTCTCTCTCTCTCTCTCTCTCTCTCTCTGTGCGCACGTGCGCCCACAAGATTCCTGAAAGAAGCTATATAAATATTGAATATCAAAACTTCATGGGTTTCTCAAAATAGGGTTAGCTTGGTTGTTAACTGCATTGATGTGGATGTAGGGCAGACACTTCCATGGTTCACCGTAACTTATACATAACATTAAAAAAAAGACTATATTTGTCAAATGGTTTCTATATTTGGAAGGGAGGTCAGTGGTTTGGCTCATGGCTAAGGATTTTGCTCTCAATTAGCATTCAACTTGCGTTTGTAAGTATACTAGCATTTATGATTTAACAAGAATTCTATTTCGAGAACCTTGAAAGTGTCTACCACCTCGACTAAGTCACCTTGGTAAAATATAGTGGGAAAAGGTATGTTTTATATTCTTGATGCATGATTTACTTAACGGCTCTAAAAATACATAAGACTTCGAAAGATATGGACTACAAAAAGGACCCTGTAAGGATTAGCTTAAGTTGTTATTTTTTTGTGGGTTTAGAATGCTCAAATTGGCTCCATAGTGAGGGGATAAGTACTCTACTTTTATCCACGCTATGGGCCTACCCCGCAGGGTATACAAGGTGGAGGTTGTTTCAGCTTACATTCGATCTTGACACGCACTCTTTTCAGGCTGGTAAATACTCCTCTCGCTTAGATCCCTTCCTATTTTTACTGGAGTCCACTTGTCTTTTTACAAAAAGTTATCACTGTTTTTAGAGCTTGTGTTTTTAAGCTTTTTTTCTTGGGCCACTCGCCTTTTTAGTAATTGTCTTTCTCTTTCACATATCTGCTCCCACAATGCTCTCTCCGCTCCGCAAATTTGGAAAACTTGGGTAAAAGAGATTCTAAAATTAAGTTTTAAAATTTTTTTGACACTTTATATTCAAAAAAGGTCTCCCAATTTTATGTAACCTTAAAAAGTAGCTTTTTAATGTCATTTTCAGTCAATAACTACCTTATTGAAGCCCACATCTTTTTTTCATCATATCTTATACATATCTTCACTTGAATACCTTACTTTTTAATTTTCTATGCATAAAATTCTTTGGGGCATCAACATCCCACTTGTCCATACTCTTTCCTTTTAACACAACTCTCTTTTCCAAATTTGAAAAATAAGAGTATAAGAAACTCTAAAATTAAGTTTTTTAATTTAAAATATTTTTTTTATATTTAGAAAAGGTCTTCGAATTATATGTAATTATTAAAAATAGATTTTCAAGGATCTTTTCAGCTCATAACTATCTCATTGAAGCTTCATATATTTTTTCATCATATCTCACAACTCATAAATAGCATAATCCTTTTAATATAATGTCATAAAAAAATTTCATATGATTAAAGGATCCTAAAATTAGGGTTTAAGATAAATGTATAATTTTGATATTTTTTATTAAAAAATGATTCCTTAAATATAGCTAACCTCAAAAAGTAAAATTTTATTACCAGTTTTAGGTCACAACTACTTCTTGTAGTCTATATGAAAAATATATGTTTATGATTTTTATTTTTGTCATCTATATCTTTACTTTAATCTTACTCTCGTCCTTCTTTCATTCTTGACCTTAGTTTAAACTATGTCTTCCTTGGAGGATATTTCTAATATGAAAAAACATAAGATAAATCGTCATATTCAAGTAGAAGAGGAATATGCATCAATCAAACGTCCTTATGTAAGAAAACCATTTGATAATGCATCCAGTTCTTCATTTAGGGCCGAGGGAAAGAAACATGTAGAAGATGGATTGATGATGCACTCTAATCACATGATCCATTGATCTTAGATAATCCACCATTTAGTGATTTAACTAGTTTAGTACACTACATTGGTGATGGGAAAAAAGGCTTCTAGGATATTGTAAACATGCAATATATACACATCAAATTTGCATATTCAATTAGATTTAACGAATCAAGTGCAAGACGTAGAGAATAAGAACGAAGAGAAGAAGATATAAATCAAGAATAAAGAGAATGAATAAATAAATAAGCTTAGAGCCAAGTTGTGTCATTTGAAAAAAAACCGATTTGCTATAAGGGAACACCAAAGAAGGGAGCTATCACAGAAATTGATAGCCCTGCAATAGGTGATAGTGCTAGGAAAAGAAGAATCATAGCTATAAGGTAAATAATCGAGTGTCGAATAATTTACATTATAGTTCTATAACTAACACTTCTCTTCAATGGCTGTGTTTCATGAACTATTTGATTGATGCATCGAGGAATGGTTAAACTTGTATCTAGAGTCTTTTGAAAGCTTACATTAGGAAGAAAGACATGTTGGCCATTGTTCATGATTCTAATTACAAGGAAATTCGTGAAGTTTTCATACAAGAAATCATGAAGGACATTAAGGGGCTTTTGAGTGTAAATGATATTCAAAATGCTTGTGATGAAAGACATTTAGGAAATTTTGAGTGTAAATGATATTCAAAATGCTTGTGATAAAGCAAATAATACCAATCGCCACCTACGAGGGCCATGAGTTGATTTATGCCATCGTGAAAGCCACTTTCTTTCACCTCCATTTAAAGTTTCATTAGCAAAGAAGATGAACAATGTAGACGTAAGATCCCTTATCTTTGAGTATTTTCATGTAGAGAGAATAAAAGTTTTGAAGGACAAATCAAAGTAGTATACGATGCCTTCAATAACATTTTGGTGGATTTCAAGAGACTTCAACAAGCAATGATCAAACTCTACAAAGTCTCTCATGAATGTTAGTATGATTTTAACTTTCTTATTGATCTCGTGATGAAAAATTAAATAACATGTATGTCTAATAATGTGTTACTTCCTAATCATACAATCTATGGGAGCTGTCTCTTTCGTATTGAAGCTAGACGAGTGCCAAATTATCAAAGGACATAGATTGGAAAGAATGGCCTACACACTCATGAACAAGGCAATGGTACATGCAAAGGACACAACGACAAGGTGCTTTCTTTCAATGTTCAAGCTCAAAAAGACAGGTAGTGGTTAAGAGCTTTTGAGGTGCCAAAGGAGTAATGAAATTTTGGATTGGTTGCGTCAAAGATACCTTGGGATTGTTCTAATCATCAATAAGTAACAAATAGTGATGCCTTTGGATTGTTCCACTCATCAATTCAAAGATACTCTTGGATTGTTCCAGTCATCAATCGTGAACAACTTGAAGTTCTAAGTGTGGGTATCTTTGTAGTGGATTGGCATTTAGGAAGAGATTTGAAAAATAATCAAAGAGGAGGATCTATTCGACTCTCTATGTTATGGAAATGTGAATTGTGGAATTATTTGATATTCTATGTGGTATTTATAGTATGCTCATTTGCCGCACGGTCATGACTGGCTATGCGCGAGAGCATAGAGCAGTGGTCGCATCGTGATGGGCAGATAAGCGGGATTTAATATGTCTTGTGTTTTTGGTGAGCAGATCAGTGCACGGAGTAGCGTGGGTGCGATGGATTTTGGCTAGTGCGCGACTGTCAGGTTTTGGTGTGCGACGATGGGGTCGCCCACCCATAGTTTCATTTAATTAAATTGCTACAATTTGAATGTAAATAGCCAAGCTTGGAGACCTAGTTACTTTTTGATATTAATAGGCCAAAGTGGAATGTATCAAGCTATTTTTGAGCACTTGCTTTTTAGCTAATAAAAAAAATACATGCATGAGGAAGCTTGCTCACTCATGCATGGGAGGAGATTGTACACATTCTCTTTGTCATGCATATCTTGCTTTTAGATTCTTCTTGTTTATTTTGGCAAGTATATACTATGGTGAGAGAGGATGAGTAACAGTATTGGTATGAGAGTCTGCAAGATCTTGTGAAGTCCAAAGCAAGGGTGCATACAGTCTAGCCAGCCATTTGTGCATCAACGGCCAGGCCAGCGTACAATAGTATCAACTGGTTGTGAGGAGAGCACCACAATGAAGCCACCTTACAAACCCACTTTCTGCACAAAGTGGTTTTGCCCATTTCTCTACCTCTTCTCAATCGGTTGTCATGGATGCAATCTCCCTTGGCTATTTTTTCTCAAACCACCCTTCATACCTGCTATAGCTCCAGATTTTCCTCCCTTTCAATCGAAGAGCTATGGGCGGCTCACCACTATTTGTTTTCTCTACTCTGCAGAGGTCATCATTTTGAAGTGGGCTTAACCAAGGCTTATAATCGAAGTTTTTCAAGCCTTTGAATACTCAAACCTTTACATTTATCTCCAAGTTTACCTTGCCGACACTTCTTTATCCTCCTCATTGTGATCTCAGCCACACCAATCAAGTTATTGATTTTGAAGAGGATAATTCACAATCTTAATTTATCTCTGCTTGGGTAACTTCTGCTCATAGCTTTCAATTTTCTTCACTTCATCATGCCGTCATCCAGCGACAACTCGTTTGCAACACAACTTACAACACAACTCCGAGATATGGATACCCCTTTGCCTGATGCTAATCTGGAACAACAAATTTATTTGTTGCAACAACAACTTCATGACGTTGAACACCAATTACAAGACCACGACAAGTGACTGCGGGACACGGACACTGAGACGACTGAATTGCTAAATTTTTACAAACCGCGTTCGACGCTCAACAACCCCGCAAAGAACAAAAGATATGTCATCGCTCCTTCACGTTTTCTCGCTTTGATGGTCGCAAAGATTGAAAAACTGTTTTGTCATGGTTGAGTCAATTTGATGACTACTTTGTCGAAGAATTTTTTTTCGAGCGTGACAAAATCAAGTGCGCCACCAACCACATGAATAATAAAGCTGCTTTATGGTGGAACGTGCTCCGCAAGCACTGATCGCCCTACCACTTGGGTCTCGTTCCAAGAGAAGGTCAAATCATCATTCTTACCACCTCAGTTTCATCTTCACATGGGCGTCGCACATGGTCAAATTTCTCCTGGATTGAAGGTGAAAACGTGAGTCAATACGCTGAGCGTTTTTGGCAATGCCTCTTACTCCTTTACATGCTAAAAGACGTGCCTGAAGATTCACTTCAATGCAAATACGAAGATGGTCTTCAACATGGTATACAAGCAAAAATCAACACTTTGAAGCCCTCTTCGCTCTACGAAGAAATTTCTTTCGCTTACGACGCGGAGAAAGAGTTTCAATCTATTGCCCAGATGGTTCGCCCTTCTCAAAAGGCTACTCAATTTTGCCAGCCACAAGCGAAAATTTAAATCGACAATCGTCTTGGTTAACAAACACTCGTAACTTTCATAAACCTTTTGTTATTCCATGCATTGGCACTTTTAACAACACTCGTGCATCCATTTTTCTAGATAAAAATGTATCTAATGTGGCTAATTCCAAGCCAAATGATGTAAATTCAAATCCCTAGCTTAGCCACAATAGCATGCACACACCATGTGTCGATTCGCAGCACAAATATCCCATCTTTTGTTATAAATGCTAGCACCAACAAGAAGTGCAACGCCAAGTAGTTGAATTTCTTCCTTGACAAAGGTCTCATTCGCCCTAGTAGCTCCTTGTTTGGTGCGCCTGTCTTGCTTGTGTGCAGAAAAAGAATAAAACCTTTAGGATGTGCATAGACTATAGAGCGCTATAAATAAAGTGCCTGTTAAGAACCGCTACCCAATCCCTAGAATTGATGACCTATTACATAAATTGAAAGGTGCAAGTGTATTTAGTAAAATTAACTTAATGTCTAGGTATCATCAAATCCGTATGGATCCTGCTGATATCTTCAAGATTGCTTTCCGTACACAATTAGGACATTATGAGTTTGTTGTCATGTCCTTTGGTCTCACTAATGCTCCTGCCACATTTACACGCATGATGAACAATTTTTTTATAGATTATCAAAACTTTGTGATTGTTTTCTTTGATGATATTCTAGTTTACAGTCACTTTGAAGAAGAACACAAGGATCACTCACGTATTGTCTTTGATTTGTTATGGGAAAATCAATTATATGCTAACCCTAACAAATGTTCTTTCTTTCAAACTGGGATGGAATATCTAGGCCATATTGTATCGGCTGTGCCGATGGTATTCGAGTAGACCCTAAGAAAGTCCAGACCATTCAAGACTGGCCTACTCCTAAAAACGCCCATGAAGTTAGATCTTTTCTAGGTCTAGCAGGTTTTTATCGCAAGTTCATAAAGAATTTCTCGCTCATTACTCTCCCACTGACTATTTTGCTTCGCAAGAAGACAACTTTTTGATGGGGTGACAATTAGCAAAAGTCCTTCAAAACTTTGAAGTAGTTATTGACACATGCACCTATCCTACAACTCCCATAATTTCATTATCCTTTCTTTTTAGTTGTCACAGATGCTAGTGGATTTGGCACATGTGCAACCCTCATGCAAGATGACCATCCCATAGCTTATGAGAGCCGGAAGCTCAAACCCAATGAGGCCAAGTATAGTACGAACTTTTGGCTGTTGTCCATGCTCTCAACATTTGGAAGCATTATCTCATGGTATCTAAGGTACTAATAAAGACGGATCAACAAGCTATCAAGCACTTGTTGAACCAATCTTTAATATCGGATCGCCACAGCCAATGGCTTCTTTTATCCAAAATTTTCACCCTATGATCCAATATCACCCAGGCTACGTTAATGTTGTAGATGCTCTAAGTTGATGACCTCTTGATGATAACCAAAGTTCTGTTTGCAATTCTAATTCATTTGATGAGCTTAAACATGCTTATTTGAATAATTTTTATGCTATTCAAGTGCAATCTTTCGATGCCATGATTGACTCATATGCTGATGATCCTGATTTTTCACCTGCATGGAATGCCATACATGCTAACAATTCTTTATAACTAAATGATTACTGTTATGAAAATGGATTTTTATTCTTTCAAAAGAGACTTTGCATCACTGCACCATTTAGAGAAGTAGCCATAAATGAGATGCATGCTCCTACATATATGGAACATAGAGGAATTCAATCCACATTAGTTGCATGTAAAGAATATTTCTTTTGGCCTAACATGAAACATGACATTGCAAAATTTGAGTCTAAATGTATTGTTTGTCAAAGAATTAAATGCCATCATGGTAAATATTTTGGTTTTTTAATGCCCCTACCTATTTAGTTATTCCACATGTTTTGGTGCCGATTCGCCGATTGAGGCAGCATGTTAGTTTAGTGCTGATTCGCCGATTGAGGCAGCATGTTAATTTACTACCGATTCACCGACTAAGACAACACATTGATTTAGTGCTAATTCGCTGATTGAGACAACACTATAGCGTGAGGTTGGCCACTCTTGCTTTTTTTTTTTTCGTACAACTGAGGACAATTGCTTTTTAACCCTGCGATATGTTATAGAAATGTGAATTGTGAAATTATTTGATATTTTATGTGGTATTTATAGTACGCTCATTTGCCGCATGATCGTGTGACTGGCTACGCGCCAAAGGGTGGAGCAGTGGTCGTATTGTGATGGGCAGATAAGCGGGATTTGATGTGTTGTGTTTTTGGTGAGTAGATCAGTGCACGGAGTAGCGTGTGTGTGATGGATTTTGGCCAATGCACGCGACCATCGGGTTTTGGTGTGCGCCGATGGTCGCTCACCTAGTTTCATTTAATCATATTGCTACAATTTAAATGTAAATAGCCAAGCTTGGAGACCAAGTTACTTTTTGATATTAATAGCCCAAAGTGGAATGTATCAAGCTATTTTTGAGCACGTGTTTTTTGGCTAATAAAAAAAATACATGCATGAGGAAGCTTGCTCACTCATGCATGGGGGGAGATTGTACACATTCTCTTTGTCCCGCATCTCTTGCTTTTAGAGTCTTCTTTTTTATTTTGGCAAGTATAGACTATGGTGATGGAGGATAATTAACAGTACTCTAGGGATGTACGGAGGCAACACCAAAATAGTATATGTTGGGAAGAATCTCTAAAGCATGGTGGGTGTTGTGGTGGAAAGAGCTATGCAAGTGCACTAGTAATTGTGACAAGAAAACAAGTCTTATTAACATGCGTATAAAGATTTGGACTTATTTTGATAGGATCGTGTAAATCATGCTATTAAGTATTACTAGTACAACGAAGCATATTCATGAGAACGGTCATCGAGTTCACTCAACTTGTCATTGATAGTTGGGGAGAAACATCCATCACCCATTACATGGTGGGTTTTTGTTGTTATTAAGTTATTTACAATTATATATAGTTATAATATCTCACATAATGACTTGTTTTTAGCATATTGTTTATGCTCATGGGCTATATTACTTGGAAAAATATGGTTTTCTCGACATGTGGAGCACCCAAGGCATGGATAAGCCATATTACAGGCCAAAAAGAATCTACTCTTCGAGTACACTCATCATGGCAGAGGGGTGACACAACCTAATCGAATTGACTGCGTGGTTCTTTCGGTACACATTAGGTAGAAGGTTGTCAAAGGAGAAAGCTAGGATATCTAAGATTGCAAAAGAAGTGCAACTCCACACTAAGGAGATCAATAAAAGGATAAATGGAAACCAAGTAGTGGGCCAACACGCCATATTGTATATTTTTCCACAATGATTAGAGAGGAAATATTTGGGTGAAAGAAAATTAATTTATAATGGACATCGTACATTTTTGGTTTCACACTATAAAAATTGACCTTTTAAAAATTTATCCTAAAGTTAAGTGCCTATAAAAAGGCTCTATGGCCTCATTTTTGTCATTTCATTCTCTCTCGTCACTCTCTCATCCATGGATCAAACTAAGAATACTGCACATAAACTATTCTCCATCTTATCAATGCTAGCACTAGTAGTGGGAATTGTCATTGTGATCTTGATATAGCACACAACCGAGAACGAGCAAGAGCGCAAACAAGACTGTGAGCAAGAGTGCACAATGGAGCTTATACATACTCCATCATGGATGGAGCTTATATATACTCCACCATGGATGGGACATAATATTCCACCTCTACTAGAATGAATAACCTCACTCATGATGTGGGTCCCCTTCCAACTTTAGAGGAATGCCAATAGGGGGATAAGAGGATGTAGGGGCTCTGCAGTTGAGGAGAATGTGCCTCCACCTACACCTCCACTTGTACAACCTCCATTCGTGGCTCAACTTGCATGTCCACTTGTACAACCTCTACCAAACCTCACCATGAAGAAGGAACTTGATTAGAGGTAGACACCTCGTCCCCTAGGCCAAGGGGGAGGAGCATAAATGGGGTAAAGGCACTCCGTGATATATGTTGATTTTAGAAGATGGTTGATCTCATTATTCCCAAGGCCCCTTTCTCATGCCTCGTTAGGGAGACCTTGCAAAGTTATTCTTAGGAGTTGCATTTGTAAAGTCTCATGTTGGGAGCTCTATAAGAAGCTGTTGCGGAGACATTTTTGGTATCCTTATTTGAGGATGAAAACCTCTATGCTATCCATGCAAAGATGGTTACAATAACGCTTAAGGATTTCAAATTGGCACGACTTCTAAGTCGTGATAATTTGTAATGATCAAAGTTAGAGTTTTTGGAATGTAAAGTTTGCTCTTAATTAATAGAATGTTCATATCTTTTTGTTCTTTGGTTTGTTTGCACTCATGATGTGAGCAATTTTGAAATTAATAGCTTTGAAATATATTTTTAAAAAAAACGAGAGAAAATAATACGATTTGTATCATTTTTTCTTGGGTCTTGTCATGCACCCCTTGCCCTAAATGGCCTTGGTTGGGCTTAAAAAAGGCAAGCTAGCACAGGGCGACCACGATGTTGTTTGGGCTTAGGTTGCCCCCCATGCTGGCCTCGCTTTCTTTTGATCTAACCAGGGCCATTTAGGGAAATGAGGGGGTTTTACGGGTGTATGTTGAGGTCTCAAAGGGCTGAATAAACTTGTGTGGCACTTAATCAATGTAGCTATTGTTAAATTTCTAACAACTTAATCAATGTAGCTATTTTCATCAAGATTTTCAACAGATTAATTAGTGTAGCTATCCTGATTAATATTTTTCAACAACGTAATTAATGGAGCTGCCCCACACCTAAGATTTTTAACAACTTTCTCAATCTAGTTGTCACTTAATTTATTCTTATTATTAGATCTTGGTTCTTTTATTTTTATATTAAATCTAATTGGGAACTCAAATATCAAAGAAAGAGAGAAATTGGACACTGAAATGTCTAATTAAGTGAAAAATTAGGAAAAAATCATTGTGAACCAATTTAATGCTTAAAACATTTTTTAATACACATTGTTGGGTCTGAGTGGGGTTCGATGGGCGCAAAAGAGCCCAAGCCACAACACAAGGCAACCTAGGCCCACATGGATCCCTATCTGGACTTTTAGGTCATCCCATATGCTAGCCTAGGTCCTTCTGAGCTCATCTAGCCTCCTAAGACCTTGGAGGCCCAATAATGTGAGTACTAAAAAATATTTTTAAGGCATGAAAAATGGTTCTTTTTTTTGAAACATTGAATTTAGTTCATCATTGTAATAAAATTAAAAACGGGTTAAATTTTTCATAAAAAATTTCTTAAAACACTTCATTAATTTCACTATTGCAAGATTAAGATACTGGAAGATGAATTTAAACAATTATATTTCTAAAATTTAGTCATTACAACATCGGTTTGAATAAAAAATTATAGCTATACTCTGCTCAATTTTAGGCTTTTTTAATGATTTCTTTTGTAGCCTTGTGCCTTCTCTTATTAAGGGGCAATGTAATGATATAAGAAGCGTGGACACATATATTATGCACATATGAAGGATAAATAATGGGCCATGGACTATGGGCCAAATAATGTGAAAAGGACCATGAATATTGGTATGCGCTAAGGCCAAGTGTAGGGACCAAGGGCTTAAATGAATGTGAACATGGGCCTTGGTATATGGGACATTTGTAAATTTGTTAATCATAATTAATGATTAACTAACTACTATTCACATTTACAAGCTTTCATGGCTTGGCTTCCCTTCTCTTTAGGATGGTGACATACACCCATGTCTACTCCTTGTCATGATGAGTAGCCCATCTCATGAGTATCCCATCTCTTGCCGTGGTATCAGAGCTTCACTTTGCTCCAACTTTTTCCAAATTTCACCAAATGGAGTTATTGATTTTTTCCTCTTATTACTTCAAGCTATGAGAAAAAATGTGGTAGGAAATTGGTGCCCCTCCTTGGTAATTCATGAAGCTCTACTTTATCATTAGTGCAAGCATCAAGCCTTCTACTTGTCAATGGTGGTGAGTTGCTACATTAAATCAATGCAAATCTTGGTTGATTTTCTTACTTTTCACAAGATTTTGGGGTTTTTCTCATAAACCCTAAATCCTTGCCCACCATTAGTCACTTCCTACATGCTCGTGTTGATTCCATGCCATTGAAATGCATTGATGCTAGCCACATAGCATTCACATCGTGATTTAAGATTTTTTTCTCATGAAAGCCTGATTTCCATGAAAGCATTGATGATATTTCCATACCATTGGTGATTCATTTCATTATTCCTGTCATATTGATGGCCATTGGAATCATTCATAGCCATTTTGGAGTATTGGTTATCATTTGGATGCATATATGTCAATGTCGTGATGTGAAATCTTACCATCCACTTACATGATGGTAGAGATTGATGCTATTAGACCATTTTGGGATTCTTATGACATGCACATGAAGTCATATGCTCATACTTAAAGCTTATTTGAAGACTTTTGATGTGGTCATGCTCATGTATACCATGGTTTGGGCATAATTTTGGTGTTGTGTTGTTAATGTTATTGGATTGAAGAAGCTAAACATTACATGGGATCATGCTATGGATATGATGATGAGGCATGATTATATGCCATATGTTGTAAAAGCATGAGTTATGCTTGACTTGTAAGTGGCTTCATTCCATCTATTTGAAGCTTTTCATACATCACCTCACCTTGTAACTTACATTTCCAATTCATAGAGTCTATAAATGTATGTGAGGGCACCCTTGGCATTGGAGAAGAGGCCAAGGGAGAGAATGTTTTGAACTTTCTGTGCCGTGATTGATTTGGGAAAGCGGTACGGAGAGGGATTAGGTACCCGGATGTGAAGACTTGGCTTCAACCCTTGCCTTGGGCATAAACTTGGTAAGGAGGTGAGAAGGCTTGGCTGGGAGATTAGCAAGCATCAAAGCACTTCATCGACTTCTATTGATTACATTTGGACAATGGGGCCCAAGTGATTCGATTTACTGGCAAAGTGCAAGAGCATTGTTGTTCATGGTATTTGTACAAGCCATGAGGATGCATGCCATTGATGTGGTTTGGTACACAATAGATGTGGCAAAGTTTGGCTATTGATGGGATGTATTGTGTTATGCATTAGATAGTTAAGATTTGGCACTAATGCAAAGGAGATGCTACTGAATTTTTGTCAATATCCATGCATGGCTACAAGAAAAACCCTAAATTCAGTCTCACAAAGAATTTAGTGATCAACCAAGGGCAATATGTCATTGGGAAGTGCTCTCTATAAGCTTCTAATAGAGCTAAAATGTTCATTGATCTGACACTAGAAGAGCGATCAAATTAGGATTTTGTAAAAATCACATAACCTTAATTTAGTCTGGACTTGTTTAAGATCTCATCAAGGTGAATTCATGGATTCAAAGTACTCATTGAGACCTTTCATTTGAACCAAAAAGCACCCAATTTCGACATCATTTTCTAGGTCAACCCTAGGCAATTGACTTTGATCAAAAAGTCAAAACAAAATATACTTAGCCTTTGATTGAAACAAAATGGTTTGAAGGGTAGTTAGTACTAAGCAATAGAAACAAGCCAAAAAAAAGGACCAATATTCTAGGTTTAGGGCCAAAACGTGATTTTCAAGCAGTGTCACATAAACCCTAAAACAAAGAATATTAGGTCACCTCCAATTTTTATTGTCTTTGCTTGATTGGATAGTACACACTTAGAGCTTTTCATAGAACCAAGAATCTCCAAATTTGGATAAGTTTTGGCCTTCTACACTCCATTTCCATTTTCAGTCTATCATGCCTAAAGGGAAGCCACCCAAGGACGGAGGTACTAATCCCAAGGTTGGGAACTCTAATGTAAATGCAGATCAATGAGCATGTTATGTACAAGGAGGTACAACTTATGCCAATGTTGCAAAGTCATGGGGGTGAGGTTAGTCAAATGCAAATGTAATGCCGCTTTGACAAGTGATATGGCCAAATGATCATGGTAATGATGAGAGGAATGATGGAGACCATCATGAGGCTAATGTTGGATGCGATCAAAGGTCTCATATGACATGAAGAGTGAGTTGTCTCAAGATAATAGTCAATGCTGGATGCGATGAAAGGTCTCATAATGACATGAAGAGTGAGTTGTCTCAAGACAATAGTCATGAACATGTGTGGCAACCTATTCATGGAACTACTCTAACACACATAGCCTCAAAAGGTGACATTCCAATGCTCACATGATATGTGCTATTCTTCTAAGTACAACCATTCATCCCATGCATGATGCATCTCATAGAAGCAATAGTGCCTCAAGTATGTCTCAAGCCACTTTTTGACCCTTTTAGTTTGACCATTAGTTTTCGGATGATAGACCATTCTTGGAGTCAATTTAGTGTCATGCTCTCAAACAATGTACGCCAAAATGTGCCCATGAAATTCACATCTTGATCACTCACTATCTATTTATGACATACCATGCATCTTGAACACATATTCTATGAATTGGTTAGCCATGGATGCCAAGTATCTCACTTTTGTTGGCACAAAATGGACAGCTTTTTTCAACTGATTAGCCACAACATAGATGCTATCCCATCCTCTCTTGCTAGGAGGCAAATCGGTAATGAAAGCCATTGTAATGTGTGTTCACTTAAATAGGTAAGGTCTGAAGTAAACCACTAGGATTTTGTGTGGGATCCTCGTTGAGTTAACATGGCATACATTTGGAGATATCTTCCATCACATCTCTCCATGAAATCTCTTCCTTATGGCATTATTGGTTTTGAACAAGCCCAAACATTCCACCATGGGAGAATAATGTATGTCATCCATAACTTTTTGCTTGAAAGCTGAACGAGGCACAAGATACACCCTCTCCTTATGGTATAGGAGTCCATTATGCAACCAAAAATGAGGTAAGTTCTCACAAGTACCATGCATTCTCACATGTGGAAGGTACCACTTTTTTTTTCATCAAAAGCACGGGTGGTGCAAATAGTGACTTGGCTCCACCCAACCCATATTCATCAATTCTTTGACTTGCTTTGCCACCTTGTCTTTCTCAACCTTTTTGACAATCTATACGGAGGTTTGTCATCTATGGGCCTAGCATTAGGCTCAAGCTCTATCCCTTGATCCAAATCACACTCGGGTGGCAAGCATTTGGGCATTTGGAATACATCTTCATACTTCTTCAGTAGCTTTGTCATCCCTTCATGTGTGTTCTTGCTTGCTTCCGCATGGTCTTCATCTTTGCAAAGCTATAACACATACATTTGTCCCATATTTTTGATCTCTCTCTTGAGTTGAGTGCCATTAATCAATGTCAACCACCATGAGCTGCAAAATCTATGCAAAGTGACACTCCTTTCTCCATGTAAAAATCTCATGAAACCTTGCTGTAAATTCATGGAGAAATTCCCAAGAGTGGACCTCTAATCACATCCTAAAACAATGTCAATTGACCCCATGTCCACCAATACTAGCACGTTTTCTTTGCAGGTGTAATCCCCGGAGAGCAACACATCCATATCATTATAAACCATTCTATAATTTATAGCATCCCCATTTTCCACGAGCTTACACATTGTTGACAATGCATCCGGGAACAATTTAAGATTTTACAATGATGTTGCTTATTCACAAAGCTATATATACTACCACTATCCACCAACATGAATGCCACTCTTCCATTGACCATAGCCTTGAGCCTCAAGGTATTTGCTCCCTTGTATCTGGCATAGATGTCATAGGAGATTGAGCATAGAGTAGCATCATGTGTACATGCATCCGTAGCACCATCACCATAATCACAAGGCCTACATAGAGCACCACCGAGATCAAATGGAAACTCACCATCTGGCTCTATGTCATTATCGGCATCCACATCATACTCATAGAGTAATCATCAAAATGATTCCACATCTTTGTCATTCTCCTCATCCACCACTTCCAAGAATACTGTGTTAATAGTAACATTGCATGCTTTGCATGATTTGGCATGCTCCTTATGCCACTTCTCACCACACTTATAGCATATACATTTTCTCCTTAATTCATTAATGTGGTCCTCCTTCACAAAATTACTCTTGTTAGCCACATTATAAGGCTTTCCATCCCCTTGTGAAGGCTTATGATGATAAGTGTTTCCAAATCAGAAATTTTATTTTCCCACCACTACCATACACGGCAAGAAACTTGGGCATATTCAAAGTAGTGTGAGTATTCTTTGCTTGCCTTGTGGAAACATTTGAGCATGCATTTGCATATTTCTCTTCATAGATCTCGACTAAAATCATAGCCTCCTTGAGAGTGGTCCGCCATTGATTTTTGACATCTTCTCCAATAGTGTTCTTTAAGCCTTTTGTTTACTTCACAATTTTGAACTCTTCACTAAACCCTTTCAGAAGAAGAATAGGCTTGAGGAACTTGTGAGTGTACTACTTCACACTAGAATACCTTTGTTGAAGATCATTCCACTTACAACCCAACTTGTCTTTATGCTAATTAGAAGTGAATGCATCCTTCATGTTGTCCTTGAAAGCATCAAGTTGTAATCTCATAATCCTATAAATTGAAGATGCCTCCACCATCTTTGAGCATATCCTTCCAAGTGCAGTGTAGCATAATAGACCTTGGTCCTTTCATTCCAAGCATTCATCTCTCAAAAGTAAAGGTCCATCTTGTTAATCCATTCCTCAAAGTCTTCATTAGTGGTGACTTCACTGTTGAATTTGGTAAGCATAATTTTGTCCTTAACTCATTTGAATTCTTCCCGATCCACATGAGAATTGTCATCCTCAAATCTACCATAAGAGTCTTCATACCCATGGAATCTTGAAGAAAAACCTTGATGACTATAATCTTTGTTGGGTACATAAGCATCGTTTCGAGAAGATTGATATGCATAACCTTTCCCTTTGCATCACTTGGTGTGGAAGCATACATTGAATTGCACATGACTCCAAGAGAAGAGTGTAAGTTTGGGTTGTTCTCCTTATTGCCAAATGCAACTTGACTCATGTCACCAAACACAATGCCTTTAGCTTGCCTTGAACCATCATCAACATTGTGTGATCTAATAGGACGTCCACCCACAAGTCATGTGAAGCTTTTGCTACAAGGTGCATGCACCAATTGTAGCATTCAAGCATGACAATGTGAATCCCCATGCAAAGGATAAAGTGGAAATGATGCAAGCTCTCTTGCAACATGCAAGAAAAACATTAATAAGTCTTAAGAGAAGATGAAGCATTATGAAGATGCACACCGAAGACCATTGGGATTCAAAGAGGGAAATTTTGTGTTCTTCAGGATACCCAAAATTTGCTATAGTTCTCTCAAGGAGAACACCAACACAAAGAAGAACACCAAAACTCAGTATGGTTATCTCAAGGAGAACAACAAAACAAAACTTGCACACCAATTTTATGGTCCATGCAAGGTGTTGAGAAGACTTGGTGAAGTTGCCTATTAATTGCTACTTCTATCCACACTACCAAGATACATAATGTCTTCCATGTGCCACATTTACGTGGGGCCGGAAGTGGAAGTCTTGGATGAGCTTCCACCTACGAGAGAAGATGGCATGGTGGAGTACATTCCCAAAAAAGTGTTGGGAGAGAGAGAGAGAGAGAGAGAGAGAGAGAGAGAGAGAGAAGGTACTTCACAACCATTCTTTGTGCAAATACCTTGTCAAGTGGAGGGGACTACCTCAAAATGAAGCAACATGGTAGCATGCCTCTGTGTTGGAGGGGTTTGAGAACCTTTTGAATGGATTTGAAGAGGTTTTTTGAGCCAAAAAAAAAAGAAAAAACAATTGGCTGTAATTTCCTAAAATTCATTATTATAAGGCCTAAATGAAGCTCAAATGGATGCAAATGGTGAGTGCACTTCACGGAAAGAGCTTCCTAGCCATATAATCAATTTTAGAAACCAATACCCAAGTGATGAGTAATTACCGGTTGAAATTTGGGTATTAGACCACAAAAATTGCACTTCCCTCTCTTTGCATGAAACCTCAATTTTCACATAGCCTCTTGCCTTTCATCTCCTTCATGATTCAAGCTAGAGGGTAAGGGTTAACATTGCTCAGCGGCGGGGACAATCGTAAAGATCTACCTATGGTCCCCAAAGTCTTTCCACATGCTCTCATTACCGCTAAAACCATTGGTACCTCCAAAGGAGGGCGGCAATAAGGCAAGGGCTACCTTGAGAAGTCACAGACCCACCAAGAAAATAACTCCTTATCCCACTTATCATGTACATGTTCTCAATGGCTTGCCCGAATCCTATCAAGAATTTGGTACCACTCTTCACCTCTTGACAAAGAGAAATATAGATTTATACACATTTGATGAGTTAGTAGCTCTCTTATTTGCAGGAAGAGAAGTCTTGTTCCAATCGAAACAACATGCACTTCTGATTAGGCTTTTACTACCTCCCATTATGGCAAAGGAAAATCTAGGGCTCCTTCTTGTCCTAAACCTAAGGGCAAAGCACAATCCCATTTAGATCCTCCTAAGTAAGCGGAGAAAACTGAGAAGACGAAGAGATGCAACTTTTGTCAGAAACCTGGTCATGTAATTGAGGAATTCAAGTGGACAAAGAATAAGAAAAAGAAGAAGCAGTAAGGTCTTGCTGCCATTACCACACTGACAATGCCGAGGAAGAAAATTTTGCACATGATGGCTATGCCTTAATAGTTACATGCAGTGCTTTACCTGCTTCTTGTTTGTCATTGTTGGATGTTGATTGGTACTTTGATGATTTAGGATTTTCAACTGGTGTTGGTTCATCTGATGCAAAGGAAGAGGCTACTTTGGCTCATGATGATTGCGCCTTAGTTATTACATCTTCATTGCATGATGTTACTTTGCTAGTAATCAATCCTAGTGATGATCCATACTTTGACGATTATGCTTTATAGCAATTGTCAACTAAGTTGTGTCTATGGCTGTTGCATTTGAGGGGAGACATATGTTGTGCTATTGGTGATTTCCTTGGTCACTTCTGCATTTGACCCCTCAATTGTGCTATGTCTTGGAGACATACCTTTATGCAATGATGCTTACTTGCTGAGATGTATTACTTTCTTTCCTAACTTCTTGTTCGAGTTGCTTCCCCCCTTTGCAGCCTTTTTACATGGATGCTCATGGTGTCAGAATGTTACATACATCAATCTGTGTGGGATTACACTTCTCTTTTATTTTTCCATACACACCATAGTGCATGGTGTTACTGAGAGGTTGCCTTATACTCTCATAGTAATGGCTAAATGTATGCCTTGTAGCCCCTACTTGATAGATTTGTTATATCAACCCATTTCCATTGTTGATTATCACCTTGTCGGCTTGACCATTGACTAAGGTTCCTTTAGTGATGTATTGGCATTCATTAGACCTTGACAACTTATGCATGTTGTTGTACATAGTGTTTACATCTTCATGCCATTATTTGGTATAGGTGCTAAATCAATTGAGCTTGCTTTAGCTCTGAATCAGCCTTTTGCTGCTACTAAGAATCTATCAACAGCAGCCAAACTTTCCCATATTGCTCGAGATAAGCCACACTTTGATCAGGATGCCATGGGTGATGCATTAATTGAAGAAGATGCAGCCATTTGTGACTCATAAAGTTCCCCGCTGACGTAAGCTGACTACACTTATTTCAGGTCGGGGACACATACTACCTCTCAACATGTCATTTTGTTGATTCAGCCCTTGTTGCTTCCACATTAAATGAGGAGCCACTTTCTCCTTTTGATACATTGGAGGATGATAATTAGGGTAATTTGCTCATGACTATTTAGCTTTCATCATTGAGTTACAACATGCATTTGATGTTACAGACATGGGGGATTTTAGAATATTATTTGGGTATCCAATTTATTCAGCAAGTTGTTGGATGCATTATATATCTATGCACACTAACCATCTTGATATTCAGTATGTAATGTCACAATTGAGCAAATTTATGCATTACCCTAGCACTTGGAATTGGCAAGCAATGAAACGTGTCTCCTTACCTTCAAGGTACTTAGGACTTTGCATTTAGTACTTCTAGCTATCGCTTTTGGTCTCTCTCTTGCATTATGTGCTTGATACGACTGTGTGTGTGTGTGTGTATGTGTGTAGAGCATCTACTCCCTCATCCAACAAGATCTAGATGTTAGTTTATCATTTTTATTGCCACTTACAATAGTACTCCAACCCCTTACACTATCATAGAACCCTGCAATCTAGTCATTTTAGTTAGTAGACATCACATTTAGGCATATTTGGGCATCGACTTCAAGGCAGAAAAACTCATGGATCTCCTGTGCAAGTGGGAACCCTTATCCATCTACTCTATAGCACCTCTACATATTAATTGCAAGTCTTTATACATGCTACCTTGATTTAAATTTGAAATTTTAAAGTACAAATTGTATGAATTCAAATGTTCATTAATTAGTGAAAGAAATAAAATTTTCTCTATTATTTAACTCTTTGTAAATAACTAGATAGGAGAAAATGGTTATTTTATAATGACCTAAGCACATTTGACCACTAGCCCTTGAGAAAGCTCAATTAAATGGTCCAAAAGGACAAACCTTAACCTAATTATTAAATTACCTTGAATTCAAGAATTTCCTTACGCTATAAAAATTCAAGTTAGAATTTACGTCTCTCTCTAAAAATGAGGCTATGTTTAGAAGATTAATCTTTGATGTTTTCTCTTGCCTTAGGAATCAATTTAGAGCATTCTTTAAGTTAAAAACAAAGGTAAAAGATGATGAAATGGATCTCAGTTTAAACTTAGAGAGAAAGTCTTAAATTAAGTCCATGAGGTAGGATTTCTTGAGTGATATGGGATCTTAAATTTTTAAGCCAAGTAACAAGACACTTAAGCTTAATTCATAAGTGGAATTTCTTTCCTAAGACTAGAGATTAGATCGAAGTAAACCTTGAAGATGAAGGCTTCATCTAGACAAGTTTAGGAAAGAGAATGTGATGCACTTAGATCCAAGCATTTAGTTAAATTAGTTGGGTATTAAGGACCAAAAGATTTTGCTAATAGAATGAACTAATGATATAGTTGAGACTTTTGTAAGTCCTTAAAAGACCCCTAGGCACATTGAATTATGTATGTAGCAAGGTTCATAGAAATATAAAGTTTGTTGTCCTCTAAATAAGACTCTTTGATAAAAGGTCTTAAAGGCCTAAAGTCCTAAGACATTGAATATGTTGGAAGACTAGAGTCCCCTATGGAGATCTAACAAAAGATATGACTTGTATGGAGGCCTTGAGTGAGATTTCTCTACCCTTTGTTTAGTCTTCCACTATGGTTTCTCTTTTAGAAAGGGGGTAGGGGGTCTCACACACATTAGTATATTCACTAAGCCATTCTAGTATGTATCCCTCTGAGTGAGTTTTAGGTTTGTTGATTTTGACTCTAGCAAATGCAAAGCCCTTTCTCAGACCCTTTTAGAAGGGGGTAGGGGTCTCACACACATTGGTATGTTCACTAAGACATGCTAGTATGTATCCCTCTGAGTGAGTTTTGTTGAGATTCAAGCTCGATGTCAGTGTGAGCCAGCTATGCTATGTGCTGGCAGATTAGGTAGGAACATGTGTGAGACATAAATGACCGCGTGTCCAGCTGGTCATAGTGTGTGGACATTAGCTAGGGTTAGTAGAGTGTGGACACAACTCATTGTGTGTTGTGTGGATTATGGATTAGTGCATTATGCTTTGTGTGAGAGTGGACATGGCTTCCCTCTATGGTTAGGGTTTGCAATATACATTAGGGTTTGCTCCTGTGTGTGTGTCTCCTCCCCCTCTACCGTTCTTTCAACATGGTATCAGAGCCTTGTGCTGTTTATTAGGGTTTATGAGTGAGTGAAGAGAAGAGGGAGAAGAAGCTATGAAAAGAAGCTGTGAAGCTTGCCATTGGAGCTGTGAAGCTTGGAGCACACCAAATACTATCAGATCTGAGAGCTTGGCCTACCGGGTAAGGTCCTCTAAACATCCTTGAGCGGATTGCAGGTGAAACAGGCAAAAGCAAAGCAAAATAGAGCAAATCAAAGCAAAGCAAAATTCTGGTTTTTGAAGCTTTCCATTAAAGCTTGAAAGCATTGATGTATGGTGGAAATACAAGTGATTCTGGCAAAAGACATATGTATTTGACAAAGAGGGATGTATTGGCAACCCATATGCAAGCCTTGAACAAATTTTGGAGCATTTTGGAAGCATTTGAATGTGTGAAAATTCTGGTTTTTTGAGCTCTTACAAAACAGAGAGAAGGAAGCCCAAAATTGATGCATTTGGAGTGAGTTTTTTGCAAAAATCCAAGCATTGGTGGATTGCACAGGTACCTAGGTGTGTTGGGCACTCAAATACATCATCAAATAGCAAGTTAATCACTCCCAAAGCCCTCATTTGCAGGCGGCGCAGCCAAACAGGAGAAAACAGAGCAGTTTTTGGTCATTTTGACTACGAGGAGGCCAATTACTCATTGGATGCTTGACATATTTCAAGTTTGTTTTAGCAATTGGATGCTTTACACTTTGGAGAAGAGGGCTATGTGATTTGTTTGGTCAATGATGCTTAATTGAGCTGGGAATGAGCTGATTAAAACAGGCTGTCCACTGGTTGCAGAGAAACAGAGCATTTTAATTGAGCAATTAATCTTTGGTGTTTTACAATTGGACAAATTCCTCTTACATGGAGTTGATGGACACTATTGCTAAGCTAATGAATTCCTGGTTGCTCAATTTGGTGAAATATTGAAGAAATTAGAGCCAAATCATTACTGGTTTTTCTGGTTTTTCTGGTTTTTCCAAAAACAGAAAAAGGGGTTTTCAAAAATTGATATGTACACATGTCAGATGGTGTTGATACTCAACATTGAGGTTCATTAGGTGTCAATGCAAGTTTCCCATACTTGATTGCACCATTACATTGTGATTTGGAGCCTTGGAAGGCGTGTCAATTCAGGGTATCCCGCACTACGTGAGTCAGTTTATCTTGGATGCATACAGGTTGATTTCCTATATCAAAATTGGAGTTTGTTGGCTATCTTGGAGTATCTGGAACATTAATTGGAGTGTGGTTGAGCTGAGGAAGACTCGTTTACAGATTTGAAGTGTGCGGAAGGTGTACATTGTGAGCAGATATGTCGGACAATCCAGTTCAGATTGTTGGTGAGAAGCTGGATAGGAAGAACTTCCAGGCATGGAAGTATAGGATAAAGAGTTTCTTGAAAGGGAAAGGTTTTTGGAATCTCATTACAGGTGCTGAGCCTGAGCCTGAGCTACCTCGACAACCTACACAGCAGCAACTTATTGCTCATAAGCAATGGTCAGAGAGAGCATTCAAAGTGCTGCATTATTTGTCTATATGCATTTCTGATGCTATGCTCATACACATTCAGGATGCTGAGAATCCCAAAGATGCATGGGATACTTTGGTCAAGATGTTTGATATAGATACAAGTGCTCGCAAGTCTCAGTTGCGACAGCAGATACATAATGTGAAAAGGACTAAAAGGAGCATACATGATTATGTGCAAGAAATCAAGAAGTTTGCAGATGCATTGGCCACAATAAATGCCCCCATGCCTGATGATGATTTGGTGGATATTACCTTGCGTGGTCTTGGCAAGGAATACAAATCTTTTGATACATCTATCTCAGTGAGGAGTACAGGTCTACCCGACTTCGATGAGTTGGTTTCACTCTTATTGGTTGAGGAAATCAAGCTCAGTGATTCATTTCTGGATGCATCTTCTAGCCATGATGATGGCAGAAATCAGGCTTTCTACTCGCAGAGAGGCTTTAGAGGCAGGGGGAGATTTGCATCACGTGGACGTGGTGGTAATGATCGAGGATGGCAGGATAGGCCTCCACAACAGAGTTTTCAGCCTTCATATGGTGCTCGAGGTGGTCGTGGATATGCACCTCAGCGTGGCAGAGGTACCCCCCGTGGTCGAGGACGTTGGCAAGGCCAACAAAATTCTATGCAAGATGTGGAATGCCATTATTGTGGCAAATATGGTCATATGGCGAGAGATTGCTTTCGCAAACAGAATGATTTGAGAGGGGGAAGAGCACAACGTGGTGGTCATTATGGTGGAAACTATGCACAACATGGTGGTAACTATGCATCAAGTAGCAATGATGGAACTGCAAATCATTTGTTTGCCATGAAGCATGTTGTGGGTTCTATGACAACAAATGCTGAGAATGATGATACATGGTATATGGACTCAGGAGCATCAAATCATATGACATGCCATGGTGAATGGTTTGAGCATATGAAGCCAATGGATGTCAAAGGCTATGTGGAAACAGGTGATGATACCCAGCATGTCATTACACATGTTGGAAGTGTACCATTGGTCATGCACAATGGTCAGACAAAGTCTATGTCAGATGTGCTGTATGTGCCTTCGATCACTAAAAGCTTGGCCTCAGTTGGTCAAATGGTGGAACAGGGATTACAGGTTCGCTTTAATGAGCATGGATGCTTCGTTGAAGATTTCAAACATGGATGTAGAGTGATTGCTAAAGGCAAGAAAGAAGGAAGATTGTTTAAGCTGGGATGCTGGAATTCCTGAGCTAAAATCAGCCATGTTCTCAAAGAGCAGGAATGTGGTACAGGACATTGATATGTGGCATAAGAGAATTGGACATGTCAATATACAGAGATTAAAGAACATGCAAACAAGAGGCATTGTCAATGGATTGCCTAGGTTCAAATATGATGGACATATGCATGTTTGTGAAGCCTGTCAGTTTGGAAAGCAGGCAAGATTGAGGTTTCCTAGAGAAGGAAATATGAGTAACAGGCCACTTGAGATAGTACACAGTGATGTATGGGGTCCTGCACAAAACCCATCTATCAAAGCAGTTTATACTATGTTACATTCATAGATGATTTTAGCAGGATGACATGGATATACTTTCTCAAAGAGAAGAGTGAAGTGTTGGAAAAGTTCATGGATTTCAAAGCCTTTGCAGAAAAGCAATATGGCTGTTAGATTAAATGTCTGAGGACAGATGGAGGTGGTGAATACACCTCAAAAGCTTTTGAGCATTTCTTGAGGAAGCATGGAATAAGAAGACAATTGACTTGCAGGTATACACCTCAGCAGAATGGTGTGGCTGAGAGAAAGAATAGAGTCATATGTGAAGTGGCAAGGGCAATGCTTAATGAAAAGAGCATGCCAGATTACTATTGGGCAGAAGCATGTGCTACTGCAGTGTATATATTGAACAAAACACCTACAGTAGCCATTCACGGAAGCACGCCAGAGATGCGGCTCACAGGTTACAGGCCAGACATTGGACATCTTAAAGTTTTTGGATGCATAGCTTATGTACATGTGCCTAATGAAAGAAGAAGGAAGTTGGATCCTAAGGCAGAGAAATGTGTATTTGTGGGATATGCACAGGATAGAAAGGCATACAAATGTTATAATCCACAAACTAGACAAGTGATCATCTCACGTGATGTGGTGTTTGATGAGCTTGCTAGTTGGTACAAAGCAAAAGATGAGGGTGTTATTGAGTCACTTGAGGCTGATGTTCATGTGAACTTGCCATCACAAGCAAGTTCTAGTTCTACTACTATGTCTGGGCCAGCAGCAGAAGCTGAGAGTAGCAGTGTACGTCCATGGTCAGGACGTTTGAGGCATGAGAGCGTGAGCACTGGGAGTAGTGCTATGGATAAAGGCAAGAAGAAAGTCGAAGGAATTGGAATCACAGGTTATGAGTCATCTAGTTCTGAGAGTTTGGATGAGGAGCTAGGCATACCTGTTTTACGCACACCTGGTGCTAGACAGGACAGATATGTGCCACCACATGCTAGAGTTACAGGTGTACAGAGTGACCCGCATGCATTGCGGAGATCCCAGAGAGTCAGATATCCTGTTGACAGATTGACATACAGAGATTTTGCTATGCACTATGCATATATGACATCTATGGTGAAGCATGTGGAACCTACATGCTATACAGAGGCTATTGGAGAGCATGTATGGGAAAAAGCAATGGATGTGGAGATGGACGCATTAGTCCATAATGATACATGGGACTTGGTTGCACTACCAAAGGACAAGAATGTTATTGGATGTAAATGGGTTTACAAAGTGAAGTGCAAATCTGATGGTTCTATTGAAAGACATAAAACAAAATTGGTAGCAAAGGGTTATGCACAGACCCAAGGTTTGGATTATGATGAGACGTTTAGTCCAGTGGCTAAGATGGGCACAGTGAGAGCAGTCATTGCTATGGCTGCAGCTAATGGCTGGGAAATGCATCAAATGGATGTCAAGAATGCATTTCTAAATGGAGATCTACAAGAGGAAGTGTACATGGCACAGCCAAAAGGGTATGTACACCCTAGATATCCCACTCACGTATGCAGATTGAAAAAGGCATTGTATGGTCTAAAGCAAGCACCACGTGCTTGGAGTAATAAGATGAGCAGATATCTTATCTCACTTGGTTTTCAGATTTCTACAGCAGATTCTTCACTCTATGTGAAGAAGACAGAGCATGGGATTGTTTTATTAGTCATCTATGTGGATGATTTGATTATCACAGGTGATCATGGTGCAGATGTGACGCATGTCAAGAAAGCTTTGAGTGGGCAATTTGACATGAAAGATCTTGGTGGGTTGAGATACTTCTTTGGAATTGAAGTGGTGAAAGATCATGCAGGTACTTGGTTAGTACAGCGCCAATATGCATTGGATATGTTGGCAAAGTATGGCATGACAGGGTGTAAGCCTATGAGTACACCATTGGAGCAAAATGTGAAGTTGCGGGCTGATTATGGCGAGGAATTGGATGATCCTTCTATGTACAGGAAGATGGTTGGTAGTCTCATATACATGACTATCACACGCCCAGATTTGAGTTATGCAGTGGGGCTAGTGAGCCAGTTTATGCAGAGCCCCAGGAAACCACATTTGGATGCAGTGAGACGCATCATGAGATATGTGAAAACCACAGCACATTATGGTTTATTTTATGAGAGTGGTAAAAGCTTGGACATACATGGCTACACAGATGCTGATTGGGCAGGTAGCGCATATGACAGGAGGTCTACTAGTGGATATGCTTTTACACTTGGAAGTGCTGTGGTGAGTTGGAGTAGCAAAAAGCAACCTACAGTTGCTTTGTCCAGTACAGAGGCTGAGTACAGAGGAGCAGCCCATTGCTACTTGTGAGGCTATATGGTTAAAGAGTCTCTTGACAGATTTATGTGAGCCCATTGGTGGCAAAGTTGTCATTCATTGCAATGAGCAGTATACAGTTGGCAAAGAATCCAGTGTTTCATGCGAGGACCAAACACATAGAGGTCCATTATCACTTTGTCAGAGAGAAGGTGCTGGATGGTACAGTTGATCTTCACTATGTGAAGACTGCTGATGAGCAGGTGGCAGACATCTTTACGAAGCCACTTAGCAGGGAGAAGTTTGAGTACTTCCGGACTATGTTGGGAGTACATGGGATGAGCTTGAGGGGGAGTGTTGAGAGTCTTGATATCCCAAGCTCATCTACATCTTCATCGGCAGTACATCATGAGCTTGAGAGGGGCTGTTGAGATTCAAGCTCGATGTCAGTGTGAGCCAGCTATGCTATGTGCTGGCAGATTAGGTAGGAACATGTGTGAGACATAAATGACCGCGTGTCCAGCTGGTCATAGTGTGTGGACATTAGCTAGGGTTAGTAGAGTGTGGACACAACTCATTGTGTGTTGTGTGGATTATGGATTAGTGCATTATGCTTTGTGTGAGAGTGGACATGGCTTCCCTCTATGGTTAGGGTTTGCAATATACATTAGGGTTTGCTCCTGTGTGTGTGTCTCCTCCCCCTCTACCGTTCTTTCAACAAGTTTTAGGTTTGTTGAGTTTAACTCAAGTAAATGCATAGCCCTTTCTCATACCCTTGATTAGCTATACTACTTACAAGGTGAGTGACCCTGTCTTCCTTGGAGTAGAACCTTGCTAGATGAATCACTCATAAAAGTTATAATTATTTGACTGCATAAGATATCAACTTGCTTTTTTAGCCAATCTATTCCCGAGATCCTGTCATAAATTCCCAGAGGCAAACTCTAAATTCTTGAGAGGTTTCACTTTTGGAAAGGCTAAATTTAAGATTAAATATCTTCAGATAGGTTTTGTCTTCTTTTCCCACTAGAGCTGATTTTCATTTTAAGCTCACGAGTAGATTCTTCTGTCTTAAGATCTAACTTTTTTGTAAATGATGGACATAGAAATGAATGGGTACTTTTGGAATCAATGAGAAGGGTAAATGGGGTACCTTGATAAGATCACTCAGCTTCAATCATAGAACTTTGCTTGTTTTTCCCTCCTTTGGCTTCAACATCAGCATGAGTCTAGCCTTTCTCATCTTCTTCCTCATCCATGAGGGTAACTGTATGGGTCGCATTGGTAGTTGGTCTGTGTCTTTTTGTTGACTTTGAATTTCTAGAAGGATTGGGTGTAGTACTCGCATTGGTGGATACGACTGGTACATTTACTCCACATTTAGAAGCCATGTGCCCTTTATCGAAACATTTAAAACATCTCCCTTTAGCTTGAGCTCTTTCTCTAAGCTCAAGAGATAAGTAAGATCCCTCAATCATCCTAGACTTTTTTGCTTAGTTCTTGGTGGATCAAAAATTCTTTCTCTAAAGGGAAAATTGTTGCAACCTTGTTGGATGAAAGGGTCTCTTCTTTCCTTTAAAAGGGGGTCATCTTGGTTAAACATTCTCGAGTTTGGTCTTATCCCTGATGACATTATCCATTAATTGATGTCGGCCTTAGGGATTCTAGATCATTTGACAAAGGAGGTTCTAAACCAATTACAACCTACTCAAAAGTTGTTCTTCTAACATGTCAAGAGCGTACTTGGATAAATGGATAAATTATTCATGCTAGACTATGTACAATGAAAGAACTCATTCATATTTATATGTCTATGGATGGGGAGGACTATTCAGTATGTCTTTAATTTGATTCCAAGAGAGGTCAATTCCATTCAGATCCTGGGTTCGATAAGTCATGGGCTAGTGTTAACCCATTCCTAGGGTAAACAAGAGTTACCGCCATTATCTTATATCAAGCAGTCATGATAGATACACCAAAGGGTCACACATTCAAGATATGAAGTAATAGTGTCCAAAGCTACAACTTGTACGGGCACCCGTAATGGTGTGACGGAGTTTTTACAGCGATTCCTGCTTCAAGAGTGCGGTAGCAAGTTAGGATGAAGTCCTAAGTGATGTACTTCATGGATATATTATGAGAGTAGTCACTGTAATAACATTAGTTCTCTTATGAGCCTAAAGTGCCCGGTCGGCCACAGTTTAAGTGAGTGTGAACACTTATGGCCATGTATATAAGTGAATTTCTCTCATAATACAACATACTCTCCCATTATGCAATTGAGTCTTGCTCTTGCTAATCCTCTTGCTAATCTCTCTCCCTAATGCATGCTAGTGAGTGTGTGTGAGTGAAGTGAGGTGAGAGGAGGGACAAGTACACGTAGTGCAACAACACGGCGGTGTGACAATGCTCATGGGAGGCACGGTGCATGTGCTTCTCAAGGAGTTGTAGAGCTTGGAAACGTCAAGGGTTACAAACGTGGCCATTGGGAAAGATCCTCAACGACAATTGCGGTTCACCAGGTAATCTCTTGTTGAATGTGTTTCAAGAGGGGTGGTTAGGGTGAGCCATAACAGTTTTAGCGCCTCGCTGCTGTCAAGGAGCCATCCCTTGGCTTTCCTCTAATCTACGCATTACCCATTGCCTATTATCTTGATTAATGGTTTTCCATGAAAAAGATGTGGATTTGATGGTGATTTGTGTGTGATTTGGTGTAGAATAGCTCCCTTTTTTGTTTTTGTAAAGATGTGGATTTGATGGTGATTTGTGTGTGATTTGGTGTAGAATAGTCCCCTTTTTTGTTTTTGTAAAGAATGCTTTTTGCTTAATTTTTAGCTTAATTTATTGTTTTTGTTGTTGCTATTGTGGTTTTTCATGTTCTTAGGGCTTGCACATAGTTTGTATTAGGCTTAGTTTGTAATTTTTAGTACAAAAGAGGAAAAGATTAATGAAAGAATTAATTCTTGATTAGTTCTTAATCACCTTTTTACATAACTCATTAAGGCTAATGAGCATTTAATGAGTAAATGCTCATGAGTTGTCAAATTGTCCATTTTGGGAGTCATTTATGAAAGGTGTAAGAGGTGTCATAAAAAGGTTGACTTTTTTTATTCCCATTTACCTTTTTGGAAAAATGCCAATATCTCCTTAAATTTAAATTCAAAAAATATCCCCTCCCCTCCAAACAAGGAAATTCGTATTTTCCACTAGACTCCATTTTTTTTTTGGAAAAAAAAACGCAAGACAAGCCTTTCACGGCCAAACATTTCACGGCCAAACCTTTTACGGCCAAGCCTTTCACGGCCAAACCTTTTACGGCCAAGCCTTTCACGGATTAAGGGTCTCACCTCACGCCATTAAATTTAAAAAAAAAACTATGAAAAACACCCCTGTCTGGAGGCTCGTATCTCCTAAACCATATATCCGATGAAGGCGTTCTAGGACTCATCAAACAAGCTGACATCAAGCTCTTCAACTTTGGTCTCGGCCTTCCAAAGTCAAAATTGATTGTTTTGGCCTCTGACTATAGCAGCCTCAAAACTCAACCTGAAAATCGAGGCAAAAAGCAGCTTGAAAAGCATGAAAAAACGCAAAAAACAGTGTGAAAATGATGTCAAACCATATTCGGACTACTTTTTGAGGGTCTAAACGACAAAATCACGAACGACTCAAGGAGACAAAGTTATAGTACTCCAAAAATACTACAACTCTCGCATACAGAGTTTTTCAAAATTCCTTTGAAACACCCTAAAAAACCTGCTACAAAACAAGGAAAAATTTCTTAAAAAATACTTCATCTTGAGAGTGACGGAAAATAGGTTTTAGAACTTCCTCTTCCATCTGGGAAGTCACTAGGATGCACTTTTTCTAGAAAAATATCTTAGGTCATTCACGTGCGTATAGCGCCTAAGCTAATTAGGACTAATGGACACTCGTTTAACCCAACGAAGAGAATGCCAAGCCTCTTAAGGTTGTAACAGGCTGTGAAAATATAAAAAGCAAAAAAAAAATGTGTGCTTGCTCATTAAGGATCATTCACGCAATCAAACATGGCAACCATACAGGGATTGCCAAGGATCACACAAGGATTGAACCCAATGGCTGACATCTTCGAGCCATTGAGATCTATGCCCCAAATGCACCTCCCAATACCATTGGACATGCCTATAACAAGTGTGCCGGTTTTACACCCCTATCACTTCAATCCCATCGGGCTTTGGTCCTTTACCTAATATCTCCACAAATCCTATCAATATCAACCCTTTCCTAGATGCCCACACCTTGGACATACTAATGACTAGTCTAGAAAGGGGGATAGCCCAAGGACTGAGTGAGTCCCTCCCAACAAGAGCACTCACATACAACCTCAATGACTCATACAAGAATACGACTATTCAGATCTCCAAAATCATGGGCAAATATGGCAAAACAACAGATCCTGTTCAATTCATACAAATGTTTGAACAGAGATGTGAAGCTTTTGGAAATCCCAACTGTCCCACCAAGGTACATGTGTTGAATCTATGCTTAGAGGGAAAGGCTAGTCGATGGTTCATCACATTGATGCCGGCAATCAAAAGCAACTTCAAAACCTTAAAGTCAGCCTTTATCCATAGCTTTTCAAGACAAGGTGATTCCTCGGTGGAGTGCATTAAAAGAACTCTATTCAATTGAGCGTAAACCAAATGAATCCAACCAAATGAATGCATTAAATACTTTATCCTAAGGATAAAACTCTTGGACTCACGATGTGATTCATGGGAGAAATTAAATGATTCTCAGTTGAAGAGATGTTTCATGATGGGCTTAAAGAAAAATAGCTTACACAACTTGATCATTATATCCAATCTAGAAACATTTGATCAATGTTATAAAGAAACAATACGTTTAGATAACATGTTGGAAGATGATCATGCTACGAGGTGTTCCTCATCTAAACCAAGTGAAGCAATGGCGAAAGAAAGATTGATCCCGAAATTGTCATTCCGCGAATTCTATGTAGCCTTACTTAAAAGCTTTCAATCGACATCTCTAAGAGAAGATGAGCTCCTTCAAAACCAACCATCCTTAATGCCTCTACAAGTGAGGAGCGAAATGCCTTGTGTTCAGTGCAATCACTACAATCATCCCAATCCCCATTGTGCATACAAGGTACCTGTTTTTCTGTACTACATATATTGTAAATCCTTTGATCATGACACTAAAAAGTGTCCCAATTAATCAACAATTGACTCAAAACCCCCATCTCCCGTGCACTAAACAGAAACAATCCAAAGGGTAAAAACTTCCCAAGAATCATTTAATTGAACACTTCAGTGTTTCTATTGTCGTGGACCTCACAAAGTGGCAAACTGCATAGTTTGGAATACTTCCATGCTCATAGTCACTGACACTTTGTAACCCATGTGTGAACAATGTGGCATTGATTACATGTTCCAAGATTGCCCAAGATGAGTTGCTTCAATACAGCTTGTCTCACAAAATACAACTCTTAACATCTTAAGTGTGTAGTACAAAGTGGGAAATTATCCACGGTATCCTTGAATGTGCTTACATGCTTATAAGCCAAGGCACGAGAAATGGTCAAAAAGAATGCAAAAGACAATACATCAACATGGGTAGAAGAACATGCTTTAGAGCAAAATCCAAAAGAAAAAGCAAAACCTTCTAAACCCAAGAAAACCAAGGGACAACAAACTATTGAAACCAAGGTTGAAAAAGAGGACAGGGAAAAGGAGCCTCTGGAGGACATAAACCCAAAAGGGGACATAGACTCAAAAGAGCCAAAAGCTATACATGATGCAGAAGCATCCACCTCAAAGGCCACCACACAAACCACAAAACCCATATGTGTGACACAGGATACAAAAGCCCAAAAGAAAATTTGATCTCATCGCATGGGCAAACATAAAGAAAACCTGACGATCCAAAGAAAGTCAAAAGATGAAACAAGTTCTAGTACGTCACTAAGTGAGGATGAAACCGAGACTGTGAGGATTCGTAAGTTTCCAAATAGACCTCATTTAGAATTGTCAGAGGACCAAGTGTACCAGTGTACACATTGGGTACTCTTGAAAAAGCTGAGAGCCAAAAAGAGGATGAAAGTGAATGGGGATATGAAACCGAGATGAGATCTAAAGTTGAAACAAAAACTAAAACATCCATGGTTCCTTTTGAAGATTCTATCATAGTATGGTTAGATTTCCCTATAGGCAATGATGCTAAGCACAATGCACGTTGATTTGCTCTCGAGCTAGTAATAACATCATGACAATAGACACTTGGGTGTCATTGGGACAACCTAGACTTATCCTTACAGACAATGGTCTTGCAAGAGGAGCCAATGGAAAAAGCATTGAACTTCCAGGTTACTTTAGCTACTCAACCAATCGTCGGTGGAGATGTGGAATTTACATTCCATGTTACCCTAGATTCCCTTGAGTACGATGTCGTCCTTGGTGGAACTTGGATACGTGACTTGTTGTATTCAATTGATGAATCCATGCAAACAGTCACCTTGAGGACTCTTGCAAGAATTGTACAATTGGTATTACAGGAACAGGAAGAGACCTTGGAGGAGCTGGAACTTCCAACATATCTTACTGAAAAGATCCCTAGGATTCTGGTTGGATTGGAAATTTCAAATAAAATCACCACATCTCAAGCATAGCTTTATCCAACATGCGAAAACATTCTCATGACCCTTGAGTTATGGGATTTGTTAGGACAACCAACACTCACGATTCATCCTCAAAGAATTCCCTTTACACAAGACTTGAACATGCCATGTTTGGGGTACTTTGAATATACAATGTATATTGAAACTAACCCCCTTGCAAGTTTTTTGTGGTTTAGTATGTGTTGGAAGCAATTTGACCTTGGGGCATAAATGGACTATTGCTGCCCAAGCACCACTAGGCTTTGCTAGTGATAGAGTCATCATGATGCTGAACGCAAAGAGTTACAAGTCTCTTCCATAGAAGCCCCTCTACACAATGACCTACCATCTACATCAACGACGACGACTGATTCTGATAAAGCATATATCCCTTCAACTCCATCCTCACCAACAAAGTTCGATGCCAATACCTTGCAATCAACAGCTATTCCTGAAGAAGTTCCCCCCACGCAACCATCTATCTCTAACAAGGAACTCAAAGGAAAAGCCCCAGAGCCTCTTCATCGACAAACCCCACCAAAGGAGACAATTGCATGCTTGAAAGCCTCATCATCGATAGCCACTCCAGAAGAGACTCTAGCCTCATCATCGTCAAAAATAGCCATGAGTCTCAAACCTACAACCTCAGCACCAACCAATGTCAAGGAGGGCCCCAAACCTTCCGCACATCAACCAAAAAGAAAAATCCACCAAGACAACACAAATCAAGGTATCTTAATGGTATCAAAACGTGGGTGGAAAAGTAGCTACTTGTAGCCCAAGGCTACTACAAAGGTGCCAATCAAGGTTCCTCGACCAATCAAAGCCTCTTCTTCAACGCAACACTCAGAGGCCAAGGAAAAAGAGAAGTACTCCACAACACCATCCACAAAAGCCTATGCAAGTTCCTTAAAGAACTCCACCAAGTCATCAAGTGTGGGTACCAAAAAGATTACTGCAAGCACAATGGTACTACTAAGGAAATACCAACACTTGGATTTCCAAGTGCATCACAAAGCTCCCTATGCTTACACAAAGAAGGAAACCTCAGCATCAAACACATCAGCCACCACCAATTTATAATGTTCATCAAAGATGGGTGCCTATGCACATGCTTCATCAACAAGGATACTACGATGGTAATCCCATCATATGGTTACAAAAATCAAACAAAGTGAAGATTGCATCGCTATCAACTTTAACCCCAACACTTCACCAAAAGTTCGACAAGAATGGAGGACCAAGCAACACCAATCAAGTTACTCAACCACTCTCATGCATTCAGCACCTACACAAGAGCTTGTGTGTTCAAGCAACCCTAATGTAACCAACCAGCAATCTTACCTACCGCCTTGACAACATTTGAGCAACAAATGCAAGAATCAATACCCATGTCTGCAACGAAGACTTATGAGCGCATCAAAGAGAAAATAACAATGCTCTTGTCACCCCTCTGGATGTGAAGCATAAGTGCACAAGAACCTGTTGCTCGCATGCCATGCCCTAGCCGACCCATAGAATCATTTCACATCAAAAGCCATCAGGGTCCAAACCTTGCAATTTCATGAGATCAAACCCTGCAGCTTCACGGAGTCAAAACCTATAACTTCACAGGGTCAAACCCACTGTATCCCTGTGATGTGATGAATGATTTCATCATTTAAACTGAGTGCAATAAGTCCCAATGCTTTTTCATTCCTACTCTTCCACTCATTTTCTCCTCTCTCTGGGCATTCATCTCTCCCTTCAACTAATCCCCACAGATTTTTCCTCATCAGCAAATACATGGTTTTTGTCTGCCATGTATAAAACTGTTCCCCATTAAATTTGGCTATTTCCTGTGCTGAACTCATGGTTATGTGAAGGGGGTCTTACCTCTTGATCCAATTTCAAGATTCAAGGGTAGTGTCTACCCTTTTACAACTCAATCTGGTGTTTAATAGATGATTACAACAATTTTATCAGCATAAAATCACCACCAGAAATTATATTAAATTAAGGGTAACCAATTTGTACGGGATGGTTGGAGTATCAAACCAACTCCGATTTGCAATCTGAAGCTTTAGGGATTTGTATCAGATACCTAATGGTTAATTTGAACCCTCAATTGCACCAAAATATAGTGATTAGCACTGATTAATCACTGATTAGCAAATTAATGCTCTGTTTTGTGTGCAGAAAACAGAGTATGCAGGGAGTCTAGATCTGGTGCCTTCGACTTCAAATGAGCTCAAATGCTTTCAAAGGCATCAATAGCAATGAGTCTAGTAGAGGATTAAGCCAAGAAACACAAGATTTGACCAAATAATGAAAGCTTAATCTCTGTTTTACCAAAGTTACCTGTAGATTTGATGAAGAGCTTGGATCTCAATGTAGACTTAATGAAACTCAATTCTGTCTTCACCAGCTTGTAGAGCATGCTTGATTACCCCTTGGGCTAGGAGAAATTAGAAGGATTTGACCTGATGAAATAGCAATGGCAAAAATTGTAGAGAAAAAAGGCGCCGATGAAAAACGCGAAATCTCCTTCGTTACTTGGCGGTTTGCTGCGCCGTCTTGCTGAGCTTGTAGCCAAGGATGTTGGCTAGCTTGTGTAAAAAGCTTGTGCCCTAATTTTATGTGTGCAAGGTGCTAGAGATCCTCCACTGGCTGGGGGTGTAGGGGAGAAGTGAAAACTCACTAAAAATTTGATTTTTTTGCTAATTATCTACTAATCCTAATTAATTAACTAATGGGCTCATAAACCTAATTGATTCTAGGCATGGCTCTGATACCATGTTGAAATTTGAGCAAAACGATGAGCTATGGTGGATCAAACACTAGAATCAACATCATTAACAAAGTGATTAGCAAATAATTAAGACGTAATTAGTGAATAATTAGCACATAGATTAATGTAGGCATGGATACTCAAAAACCAGCAAATTCTCATTAGGGCTATGCCTCAATTTATAGAGTTTACATCAAGCATCAAATCCCATTGATTTCTCCATGATTCACTCCCAGAATATCTCCACCTCTTGCCTGATTCTCTCCACCTCTTCTCTTTTCCCTGAATATCTCCCAGAATATCTCCACACTCCTAAATTCTCTCATGCTACCCTTTATTCTCTCCTAGTAGATTCTTCTCACCTTTTCACAGGTTCTTTCACAATTACTCAATCTCTTTTACAGCCTCTATCCAAGAGCTTGTTCCCACACACACCCTATTCACTTGTATTTTCAACACCTCCCCTCAAGTGAATAATCTTAGCACACCTGGACCCTATATCAAGTTTCTCTCTTACTTGATAGCCTGCGACCAGTGCCTCGAGTCCCTAAACTCATAGTCCTTGACACACTCTCTCTCTATGTGTCCAAGGCTTACTATAGTTGCCTGCTGCGACCTTGACTAAAGTGCTCACACATGCATCTACCACGTGGCCTACATCATCGGTGGCTCAGAGGTGGTTTTACTTTGTTGGGGCAGGTTACATTGGGTTGTGGGGTCTCTCTCTCTCTCTCTCTCTCTCAGAAAAGATGATCTGACTCCACTTCCTTTGGAGCCTCCATGAAGTTTGCCGATGTCGTTCCTTCTCCACTGGGTTTGCTGTAGCAGTCTCTTGCCATGTGTCCTGGCTTTCCACAGTTGTTGCAAGTGAAGGTCCTCCCTCCTACTCTGCCTCTTCCTCGTCCTCGTCCTCGAGAGAATCCTCCTCGGGTGAAGAATGCTTTTTCCTCTCCTGCTGTTGAGTCGAGCTTCTTTAGTGTTGCTACAATGTTTTCATAATCTCCTTTGTCCACACTCTTCAGAAGTACAGCTAATGCTTCATCATCTTCTACCTTTTTGCCAATAGCTGTTGCTTAATGCTTTTATATTTGTTCAAGTGTGTGATTAAAGGTTCACTTTCCTTCATGTCCAATTTGTAGAATTGCATTAACAGATTTATCTTAGAATTTTTTGCTTGTGTACCAAATAATTTATTGAGTTCATCCCATGCATCTTTTGCCCACTGTATCCCTGTGATGTGATGAATGATTTCATCATTTAAACTGAGTGCAATAAGTCCCAATGCTTTTTCATTCCTACTCTTCCACTCATTTTCTCCTCTCTCTGGGCATTCATCTCTCCCTTCAACTAATCCCCACAGATTTTTCCTCATCAGCAAATACATGGTTTTTGTCTGCCATGTATAAAACTGTTCCCCATTAAATTTGGCTATTTCCTGTGCTGAACTCATGGTTATGTGAAGGGGGTCTTACCTCTTGATCCAATTTCAAGATTCAAGGGCAGTGTCTACCCTTTTACAACTCAATCTGGTGTTTAATAGATGATTACAACAATTTTATCAGCATAAAATCACCAGAAATTACATTAAATTAAGGGTAACCAATTTGTACGGGATGGTTGGAGTATCAAACCAACTCCAATTTGCAATCTGAAGCTTTAGGGATCTGTATCAGATACCTAATGGTTAATTTGAACCCTCAATTGCACCAAAATATAGTGATTAGCATTGATTAATCACTGATTAGCAAATTAATGCTCTATTTTGTGTGCAGAAAACAGAGTATGCAGGGAGTTTAGATCTGGTGCTTTCGACTTCAAATGAGCTCAAATGCTTTCAAAGGCATCAATAGCAATGAGTCTAGTAGAGGATTAAGCCAAGAAACACAAGATTTGACCAAATAATGAAAGCTTAATCTCTGTTTTACCAAAGTCACCTGTAGATTTGATGAAGAGCTTGGATCTCAATGTAGACTTAATGAAACTCAATTCTGTCTTCACCAGCTTGTAGAGCATGCTTGACTACCCCTTGGGCTAGGAGAAATTAGAAGGATTTGACCTGATGAAGTAGCAATGGCAAAAATTGTAGAGAAAAAAGGCGCCGGTGAAAAACGCAAAATCTCCTTCGTTACTTGGCGGTTTGCTGCGCCGTCTTGCTGAGCTTGTAGCCAAGGATGTTGGCTAGCTTGTGTAAAAAGCTTGTGCCCTAATTTTATGTGTGCAAGGTGCTAGAGATCCTCCACTGGCTGGGGGTGTAGGGGAGAAGTGAAAACTCACTAAAAATTTGATTTTTTTGCTAATTATCTACTAATCCTAATTAATTAACTAATAGGCTCATAAACCTAATTGATTCTAGGCATGGCTCTGATACCATGTTGAAATTTGAGCAAAATGATGAGCTATGGTAGATCAAACACTAGAATCAACATCATTAACAAAGTGATTAACAAATGATTAAGACGTAATTAGTGAATAATTAGCACATAGATTAATGTAGGCATGGATACTCAAAAACCAGCAAATTCTCATTAGGGCTATGCCTCAATTTATAGAGTTTACATCAAGCATCAAATCCCATTGATTTCTCCATGATTCACTCCCAGAATATCTCCACCTCTTGCCTGATTCTCTCCACCTCTTCTCTTTTCCCTGAATATCTCCCAGAATATCTCCACACTCCTAAATTCTCTCATGCTACCCTTTATTCTCTCCTAGTAGATTCTTCTCACCTTTTCACAGGTTCTTTCACAATTACTCAATCTCTTTTACAGCCTCTATCCAAGAGCTTGTTCCCACACACACCCTATTCACTTGTATTTTCAACACCTCCCCTCAAGTGAATAATCTTAGCACACCTGGACCCTATATCAAGTTTCTCTCTTACTTGATAGCCTGCGACCAGTGCCTCGAGTCCCTAAACTCATAGTCCTTGAGACACTCTCTCTCTATGTGTCCAAGGCTTACTATAGTTGCCTGCGACCTTGACTAAAGTACTCACACATGCATCTACCACGTGGCCTACATCATCGGTGGCTCAGAGGTGGTTTTACTTTGTTGGGGCAGGTTACATTGGGTTGTGGGGTCTCTCTCTCTCTCTCTCTCTCAGAAAAGATGATCTGACTCCACTTCCTTTGGAGCCTCCATGAAGTTTGCCGATGTCGTTCCTTCTCCACTGGGTTTGCTGTAGCAGTCTCTTGCCATGTGTCCTGGCTTTCCACAGTTGTTGCAAGTGAAGGTCCTCCCTCCTACTCTGCCTCTTCCTCGTCCTCGTCCTCGAGAGAATCCTCCTCGGGTGAAGAATGCTTTTTCCTCTCCTGCTGTTGAGTCGAGCTTCTTTAGTGTTGCTACAATGTTTTCATAATCTCCTTTGTACACACTCTTCAGAAGTACAGCTAATGCTTCATCATCTTCTACCTTTTTGCCAATAGCTGTTGCTTAATGCTTCTATATTTGTTCAAGTGTGTGATTAAAGGTTCACTTTCCTTCATGTCCAATTTGTAGAATTGCATTAACAGATTTATCTTAGAATTTTTTGCTTGTGTACCAAATAATTTATTGAGTTCATCCCATGCATCTTTTGCCCATTGTATCCCTGTGATGTGATGAATGATTTCATCATTTAAACTGAGTGCAATAAGTCCCAATGCTTTTTCATTCCTACTCTTCCACTCATTTTCTCCTCTCTCTGGGCATTCATCTCTCCCTTCAACTAATCCCCACAGATTTTTCCTCATCAGCAAATACATGGTTTTTGTCTGCCATGTATAAAACTGTTCCCCATTAAATTTGGCTATTTCCTGTGCTGAACTCATGGTTATGTGAAGGGGGTCTTACCTCTTGATCCAATTTCAAGATTCAAGGGCAGTGTCTACCCTTTTACAACTCAATCTGGTGTTTAATAGATGATTACAACAATTTTATCAGCATAAAATCACCAGAAATTACATTAAATTAAGGGTAACCAATTTTGTACGGGATGGTTGGAGTATCAAACCAACTCCGATTTGCAATCTGAAGCTTTAGGGATCTGTATCAGATACCTAATGGTTAATTTGAACCCTCAATTGCACCAAAATATAGTGATTAGCATTGATTAGCAAATTAATGCTCTGTTTTGTGTGCAAAAAATAGAGTATGCGGGGAGTCCAGATCTGGTACCATCCACTTCAAATGAGCTCAAATGCTTTCAAAGGCATCAATAGCAATGAGTCTAGTAGAGGATTAAGCCAAGAAACACAAGATTTGACCAAATAATGAAAGCTTAATCTCTGTTTTACCAAAGTCACCTGTAGATTTGATGAAGAGCTTGGATCTCAATGTAGACTTAATGAAACTCAATTCTGTCTTCACCAGCTTGTAGAGCATGCTTGATTACCCCTTGGGCTAGGAGGAATTAGAAGGATTTGACCTGATGAAGTAGCAATGGCAAAAATTGTAGAGAAAAAAGGCGCCGGTGAAAAATGCGAAATCTCCTTCGTTACTTGGCGGTTTGCTGCGCCGTCTTGCTGAGCTTGTAGCCAAGGATGTTGGCTAGCTTGTGTAAAAAGCTTGTGCCCTAATTTTATGTGTGCAAGGTGCTAGAGATCCTCCACTGGCTGGGGGTGAAGGGGAGAAGTGAAAACTCACTAAAAATTTGATTTTTTTGCTAATTATCTACTAATCCTAATTAATTAACTAATGGGCTCATAAACCTAATTGATTCTAGGCATGGCTCTGATACCATGTTGAAATTTGAGCAAAATGATGAGCTATGGTGGATCAAACACTAGAATCAACATCATTAACAAAGTGATTAGCAAATAATTAAGACGTAATTAGTGAATAATTAGCACATAGATTAATGTAGGCATGGATACTCAAAAACCAGCAAATTCTCATTAGGGCTATGCCTCAATTTATAGAGTTTACATCAAGCATCAAATCCCATTGATTTCTCCATGATTCACTCCCAGAATATCTCCACCTCTTGCCTGATTCTCTCCACCTCTTCTCTATTCCCTGAATATCTCCCAGAATAACTCCACACTCCTAAATTCTCTCATGCTACCCTTTATTCTCTCCCAGTAGATTCTTCACACATTTTCACAGGTTCTTTCACAATTACTCAATCTCTTTTACAGCCTCTATCCAAGAGCTTGTTCCCACACACACCCTATTCACTTGTATTTTCAACACCTCCCCTCAAGTGAATAATCTTAGCACACCTGGACCCTATATCAAGTTTCTCTCTTACTTGATAGCCTGCGACCAGTGCCTCGAGTCCCTAAACTCATAGTCCTTGACACACTCTCTCTCTATGTGTTCAAGGCTTACTATAGTTGCCTGCGACCTTGACTAAAGTACTCACACATACATCTACCACGTGGCCTACATCATCGGTGGCTCAGAGGTGGTTTTACTTTGTTGGGGCAGGTTACATTGGGTTGTGGGGTCTCTCTCTCTCTCTCTCTCTCTCTCAGAAAAGATGATCTGACTCCATTTCCTTTGGAGCCTCCATGAAGTTTGCCGATGTCGTTCCTTCTCCACTGGGTTTGCTGTAGCAGTCTCTTGCCATGTGTCCTGGCTTTCCACAGTTGTTGCAATCCTCCCTCCTACTCTGCCTCTTCCTCGTCCTCGTCCTCGAGAGAATCCTCCTCGGGTGAAGAATGCTTTTTCCTCTCCTGCTGTTGAGTCGAGCTTCTTTAGTGTTGCTACAATGTTTTCATAATCTCCTTTGTCCACACTCTTCAGAAGTACAGCTAATGCTTCATCATCTTCTACCTTTTTGCCAATAGCTGTTGCTTAATGCTTTTATATTTGTTCAAGTGTGTGATTAAAGGTTCACTTTCCTTCATGTCCAATTTGTAGAATTGCATTAACAGATTTATCTTAGAATTTTTTGCTTGTGTACCAAATAATTTATTGAGTTCATCCCATGCATCTTTTGCCCACTGTATCCCTGTGATGTGATGAATGATTTCATCATTTAAACTGAGTGCAATAAGTTCCAATGCTTTTTCATTCCTACTCTTCCACTCATTTTCTCCTCTCTCTGGGCATTCATCTCTCCCTTCAACTAATCCCCACAGATTTTTCCTCATCAGCAAATACATGGTTTTTGTCTGCCATGTATAAAACTGTTCCCCATTAAATTTGGCTATTTCCTCTGCTGAACTCATGGTTATGTGAAGGGGGTCTTACCTCTTGATCCAATTTCAAGATTCATGGACAGTGTCTACCCTTTTACAACTCAATCTGGTGTTTAATAGATGATTACAACAATTTTATCAGCATAAAATCACCAGAAATTACATTAAATTAAGGGTAACCAATTTTGTACGGGATGGTTGGAGTATCAAACCAACTCCGATTTGCGATTTGAAGCTTTAGGGATCTGTATCAGATACCTAATGGTTAATTTGAACCCTCAATTGCACCAAAATATAGTGATTAGCACTGATTAGCAAATTAATGCTCTGTTTTGTGTGCAGAAAACAGAGTATGCGGGGAGTCCAGATCTGGTGCCTTCCACTTCAAATGAGCTCAAATGCTTTCAAAGGCATCAATAACAATGAGTCTAGTAGAGGATTAAGCCAAGAAACACAAGATTTGACCAAATAATGAAAGCTTAATCTCTGTTTTACCAAAGTCACCTGTAGATTTGATGAAGAGCTTGGATCTCAATGTAGACTTAATGAAACTCAATTCTGTCTTCACCAGCTTGTAGAGCATGCTTGATTACCCCTTGGGCTAGGAGGAATTAGAAGGATTTGACCTGATGAAGTAGCAATGGCAAAAATTGTAGAGAAAAAAGGCGCCAGTGAAAAACGTGAAATCTCCTTCGTTACTTGGCGGTTTGCTGCGCCGTCTTGCTGAGCTTGTAGCCAAGGATGTTGGCTAGCTTGTGTAAAAAGCTTGTGCCCTAATTTTATGTGTGCAAGGTGCTAGAGATCCTCCACTGGCTGGGGGTGTAGGGGAGAAGTGAAAACTCACTAAAAAATTGATTTTTTTGCTAATTATCTACTAATCCTAATTAATTAACTAATAGGCTCATAAACCTAATTGATTCTAGGCATGGCTCTGATACCATGTTGAAATTTGAGCAAAATGATGAGCTATGGTAGATCAAACACTAGAATCAACATCATTAACAAAGTGATTAGCAAATGATTAAGACGTAATAATTAGCACATAGATTAATGTAGGCATGGATACTCAAAAACCAGCAAATTCTCATTAGGGCTATGCCTCAATTTATAGAGTTTACATCAAGCATCAAATCCCATTGATTTCTCCATGATTCACTCCCAGAATATCTCCACCTCTTGCCTGATTCTCTCCACCTCTTCTCTTTTCCCTGAATATCTCCCAGAATAACTCCACACTCCTAAATTCTCTCATGCTACCCTTTATTCTCTCCTAGTAGATTCTTCTCACCTTTTCACAGGTTCTTTCACAATTACTCAATCTCTTTTACAGCCTCTATCCAAGAGCTTGTTCCCACACACACCCTATTCACTTGTATTTTCAACACCTCCCCTCAAGTGAATAATCTTAGCACACCTGGACCCTATATCAAGTTTCTCTCTTACTTGATAGCCTGCGACCAGTGCCTCGAGTCCCTAAACTCATAGTCCTTGAGACACTCTCTCTCTATGTGTCCAAGGCTTACTATAGTTGCCTGCGACCTTGACTAAAGTACTCACACATGCATCTACCACGTGGCCTACATCATCGGTGGCTCAGAGGTGGTTTTACTTTGTTGGGGCAGGTTACATTGGGTTGTGGGGTCTCTCTCTCTCTCTCTCTCTCAGAAAAGATGATCTGACTCCACTTCCTTTGGAGCCTCCATGAAGTTTGCCGATGTCGTTCCTTCTCCACTGGGTTTGCTGTAGCAGTCTCTTGCCATGTGTCCTGGCTTTCCACAGTTGTTGCAAGTGAAGGTCCTCCCTCCTACTCTGCCTCTTCCTCGTCCTCGTCCTCGAGAGAATCCTCCTCGGGTGAAGAATGCTTTTTCCTCTCCTGCTGTTGAGTCGAGCTTCTTTAGTGTTGCTACAATGTTTTCATAATCTCCTTTGTCCACACTCTTCAGAAGTACAGCTAATGCTTCATCATCTTCTACCTTTTTGCCAGTAGCTGTTGCTTAATGCTTTTATATTTGTTCAAGTGTGTGATTAAAGGTTCACTTTCCTTCATGTCCAATTTGTAGAATTGCATTAACAGATTTATCTTAGAATTTTTTGCTTGTGTACCAAATAATTTATTGAGTTCATCCCATGCATCTTTTGCCCATTGTATCCCTGTGATGTGATGAATGATTTCATCTTTTTCATTCCTACTCTTCCACTCATTTTCTCCTCTCTCTGGGCATTCATCTCTCCCTTCAACTAATCCCCACAGATTTTTCCTCATCAGCAAATACATGGTTTTTGTCTGCCATGTATAAAACTGTTCCCCATTAAATTTGGCTATTTCCTGTGCTGAACTCATGGTTATGTGAAGGGGGTCTTACCTCTTGATCCAATTTCAAGATTCAAGGGCAGTGTCTACCCTTTTACAACTCAATCTGGTGTTTAATAGATGATTACAACAATTTTATCAGCATAAAATCACCAGAAATTACATTAAATTAAGGGTAACCAATTTTGTACGGGATGGTTGGAGTATCAAACCAACTCCGATTTGCAATCTGAAGCTTTAGGGATCTGTATCAGATACCTAATGGTTAATTTGAACCCTCAATTGCACCAAAATATAGTGATTAGCATTGATTAGCAAATTAATGCTCTGTTTTGTGTGCAAAAAACAGAGTATGCGGGGAGTCCAGATCTGGTGCCATCCACTTCAAATGAGCTCAAATGCTTTCAAAGGCATCAATAGCAATGAGTCTAGTAGAGGATTAAGCCAAGAAACACAAGATTTGACCAAATAATGAAAGCTTAATCTCTGTTTTACCAAAGTCACCTGTAGATTTGATGAAGAGCTTGGATCTCAATGTAGACTTAATGAAACTCAATTCTGTCTTCACCAGCTTGTAGAGCATGCTTGATTACCCCTTGGGCTAGGAGGAATTAGAAGGATTTGACCTGATGAAGTAGCAATGGCAAAAATTGTAGAGAAAAAAGGCGCCGGTGAAAAATGCGAAATCTCCTTCGTTACTTGGCGGTTTGCTGCGCCGTCTTGCTGAGCTTGTAGCCAAGGATGTTGGCTAGCTTGTGTAAAAAGCTTGTGCCCTAATTTTATGTGTGCAAGGTGCTAGAGATCCTCCACTGGCTGGGGGTGAAGGGGAGAAGTGAAAACTCACTAAAAATTTGATTTTTTTGCTAATTATCTACTAATCCTAATTAATTAACTAATGGGCTCATAAACCTAATTGATTCTAGGCATGGCTCTGATACCATGTTAAAATTTGAGCAAAATGATGAGCTATGGTGGATCAAACACTAGAATCAACATCATTAACAAAGTGATTAGCAAATGATTAAGACGTAATTAGTGAATAATTAGCACATAGATTAATGTAGGCATGGATACTCAAAAACCAGCAAATTCTCATTAGGGCTATGCCTCAATTTATAGAGTTTACATCAAGCATCAAATCCCATTGATTTCTCCATGATTCACTCCCAGAATATCTCCACCTCTTGCCTGATTCTCTCCACCTCTTCTCTATTCCTTGAATATCTCCCAGAATAACTCCACACTCCTAAATTCTCTCATGCTACCCTTTATTCTCTCCCAGTAGATTCTTCACACATTTTCACAGGTTCTTTCACAATTACTCAATCTCTTTTACAGCCTCTATCCAAGAGCTTGTTCCCACACACACCCTATTCACTTGTATTTTCAACACCTCCCCTCAAGTGAATAATCTTAGCACACCTGGACCCTATATGTGCGCTTTTGCCGCACAGGTCGTAGCTGGGGACTTGCCGGACACCGTATGCGAGCCACGAATGGCTGCAAGCATACAACCAGGAAGGCAAGCTCAAACAGAATGCCAAAGGGTGTGTCACTCACCGCTCAACCGCCGCCTTGAAGGATTCCCGCGTCGCAGCCGTGAAGAAGGAGCCGCCGTCGCCGCTCTACCGCCTCTCCGCCGCCGTGCCGCTACACAGTGCTCGATCGCTCTCTCACTCTCTCTCTCTCTCTCACACGCAGGAGAAGGAAACCAAAGAGATAAGGCAAGAGCACTCTTGTATTCACAACACATGAGAATGAGGATTTTAGGGTTACATTTGACTCATATAGGTGACTTGGCCGTTCACACTTGGGCGCCCATACATGGCCGGCCGACCCTAACCCTTATCCTACTGATATCCAAGGTGCGCCTCTCATCGGCGATCACCCAATCCCTTCATCCTTAACATATGGTGCCGACAAGCCCGGCCCATGACTCAAAATATTTAAATTAATGACGTAAAATATAGTATGTCGCAATGTCCGCCATGGGTTAACATGCCCCCCTTCCTGATGTAGATTCCGTCCTCGGAAGCTATGGTATGGTAAGCTCGAGAGGGTTGTTGTGGTAGACCGTCTGCAAAACAGGGAAGTAGAGTGAAGGTATGCTGGAATTCAAAAGATATAAAGTGTATAAATTCAAGCGTGTGAGACCACAATGGATGTTGCTATTAGAACTTAGTTTAAGGGTACATGAGTGAGCTAGTGTAGCAAATTAATAGGAGTTTAAAATTATTGAAAGGAATTCAAGAGTTAGCAAGGTGTCAAAGGTTAATCAAGGTTTATAACTGGCCTAAGTCAAGGAAAATAACCAAGCTTAATAAATAAACAGATGACCATACTGTGTCTACTCTAAGAACAAGTAGTTACCACGAGCCTAGGGACACAAGAAACATCAGAGTTACAGGAGCCTTTTGCCTTTTTTTTTTTTTTTTTTGCACATGACAATTTTTATACACAATGGCGACCTTCCTAAGGCAAAACTAACATCGATCCTGGTACCATGTTTAACACAAGGCATTATCCAGGAATCTATTAGCTCACTTTAGGCAAGGCTACCCCCTACCAACCAAGGCATCGGTATGGAGTAGAATACTCCTCGCCTACCAAGTATCAATAAGGCGATAGGCCAACATTAAAGCACATCATAGACTTGTATTGCCATTTATTGTAGGCTTTCTTTTTTTTTTAAAAGTTTGTTTTGATCTTCGCTCCTGAACTAAAATGTGTTCTTACATCTTTTCGACAAGGGGTAAAATCTATGTCCTAGAGGTCAACACACACACAGCCAGGTGTTCAAACATTAAGATGGTTTGACCCTAGACCTAAGACAATCGTATTCCAAGGTTAACTAAAGACGTCATGCTGCCTAGGAATATTTCCAATAAAGTTAAGCTCATTAATGATTTACACTAGCATGCAAGCAACTTCAAAAACTAAGAAGTACATTGATAATTTCCATGTGGTCATGCATTATAGTTTATGCAATTGATTGAACAGTAAAAACGAAAGAGAGTGGGTATGGAAGAATTACACCTGTAATTGGAGATCTCCTTGATTTGACGAGACAGCTTGCAATTTGATGTAGATATATTTTGATGAACGTTGCGGCAGTCTCTGGACTTGGAAGCGAACCCACCTCAAACTTTTTAACCTGTACAATCAACTAACAAGCACTATACCTCGAGAGGCACATCAGTGTGAAAATTCAAGACTCGTTTAAAGAATCTAAACTAGAAAAAACTTGAAAACACTAACCTACCTACCAGTCACCACACTACTACTGAGGATACGGTAAGAGGATGTTGTAGAGTCCTGGCTCTAGCCCTAAGGCTAAGCCTCTATCCGCATCATCCAAATAAATAAAATCAACCTCAGTAGTGCCATGAGTTTCATCCGTCCATTCATCATTGTCAGATATTTCCTTTTCATTTTCCCATCCACATAGACTCATCAAGAATGTAACGATGCGAGGATAGTCATCTTGTGGAAAAGGAAAGCATTGGGCTATCGGGGATATGTCCTCTACGGAGTAGGGGTCAGTCATGGTTAATAGGCGAATTAGCCATTCTAATTCCTCAACATTTTCCTCTCTGGCTAATACATCTATATGATCCCATTCAGTTTCAATTACAGGATAGCACATGTGAAATATCTGAGAAAGGTACAGATGATACCTCTCATCAAAGGCGGGAGTGGATGAAGTGTATGATGATCGTGCATCTGCCATATCTGCAAACACAGATATAGCATCAGTAGGTTTGTGAGACAGGTCAATCTAGTTCTTGATTGTATACGGATATTTATCCTCTTTTTGTGCTCTTGCTCTTTTTACTATTTTTTGTTTTTCTTTTCTTTGTTTTGTTTTTTTTTGTTTTTTATAATGTATGAAGCTATATATATACATCCCCTTGAATTTGGCAATTACATGGTCAGGGGAGAAGGTTAAGGAGGAAGCATTAGAATGTCGAGCGTGAGTACATGCTCCCCCTTTCCTTGGGTAGATCATATTATTTGCAATGATGTTGCAGCCTCTTGGAACCAATTTGTCCAGCGGGTCATAGGTTGTGATGTGGGCAGATAGCTTTTTATGACCCTTGTGGCCACATCCAATTGCAGAGATGGTAGTGTACGCTCCCATTGACGAATGGAGGAAATGGTTTCCATCGATACTATTACAAGGGGAGATGTAAGCTCATCGGTTTTTTGTTGGGTGTTGACAAGAGTAGGTGTAGAGCATGTAGAAACTTCTATATGAGTTTGTGCCTGGCATGAGGAGCTAGAAGCTTCATGTGGCTCCCCCCTTCCTGAGCTAGGTGGTAATGATCGATATCGTTTGGGAATCCAAACTAACTCTGGAAGTGGTGCGGAGCACTCTGTTACCTTTCCCTTACCACGGTCTTGAATTGTCATTGGGGTGGCAACAATTGGTTTGCAAGGTTTTACAGGTGATGTAGAGGGATTCACCTTATGTTTAGGGACCCAAATCTGGTCATTCCCCTCGTAGTACCCTTGGGCTACTAATAATTTTTTAGGGATCCATCGCGATGTTACATTGCCCTTTCTCGGGTGGGTAGCTGCTTTCCTTTTACGAGGCTTCTTGGTGGCTGAACGAGATTGAGCAGGGGAAGTAGCTGTTAACGAAGCTTTGGGGACCCATTTGTATGTACTCTTTGGCATAGTAAGTGAAGCTTTAGGGACCACCTTGCCTGTTTCCACTCTTGGCATTGAAGCGTTAGAGGGGTGGCCAACAATCAAAGATGGTTTTGCCACTGGACTTTGTGATTTTTCGTTATCTAATATTTGAGTGGATGACTTAGGTGCGGGATTTTGAGCGGTCAGACCTAGTGTTGGTTCTTGCGTTGTGACTTGTCTGGTTGCCCAATCGATATTGCACTTGGTGGCCATCATCCATTTGCGCCCTAAGATTACAGTCCCTCCCATGGTACCAGTAGGCATAACCAAAAAGCTTTGAATTATGGTTCCCTTGTCATAGGCAACCGGAGTGTGCAGAATTCCTGATACAGGGGTTTTCTTCTTGTTGATTCCTTGAACTTGGATAGAACTCTTGGTTAAAGGTGGTTTTCCCAGTTGACACCACACGCCATATGATAGCAAATTATGTTGAGCTCCTGTATCCAATAATGCATTATACAGCACCTCCCCGTAAGGACTCTGTAACTCAATTGGGTATCTTAGAGGTGGGTCAGATTCTAGTGCATCCTCCTCTGCTTCCTTGAAAAATACTTGCGTGATTCCCAAGTTGGCTTCTCGTTGTCGCCTAGCACGCTGTTGACGTTCTTTGGCTTCGACTCTCGCTTGTATCTTTTTAAGCTCAGCTTGTTCTTTAGCTGCCTTCTTTTGATGGATTGCATGTAACTCCTCCTGGCTTAGGGGGTCATAGTATCTTTTGAATTTACTCCCATTAAGGAATTTAATGGTTTCAACTCCGTCGAGAGTCTCCACTCTGATGGTACCTTGCGGGGTAATTTCACATACTCTATATGGTCCCTTACCAGCATATTTGAGCTTCTTCTTTTCGTTTCGCACTCCATACATCAGGACTTTATCCCCAACCTTGATGTCCTTGTCCTTTAGATGGCGATCAAACCATTTTTTTCTCCTATCCTTCTCCACAAGGGCATTGTATACAGCCAATTGTCTTTCTTCATTTAGCCGCTCAAGGATACACAGACGTTCTGCTAAGGGATTACCATCCCAACCCTCTTGAGTAGCAACACGAAGACTTGGAATGACAAATTCCCACGGCATGACTGCTTCTTGGCCATATACCATTTTGAATGGTGTACAATTAATAGCCACTTTGTACGCAGTACGATAGGCCCATAAAGCTATCGTAAGCTTTAGATCCCAATCCGTGCGATGAGCTTCAACTGTCTTTGTCAAAACAGAGATTAAAGTCTTGTTGGTACTCTCGGCTTGGCCATTCGCTTGCGGATAGTAAGGAGTAGATTTATGATGGGATATCATGAAATTTGTTGTGAGCTCCTTAATCACTTCATTTATAAAATGCGTACCATTGTCGCTCACAAGTTCAAAAGGACAAACGAATCGTGTGATTATATTTTCAAAGAGGAACTTGGCTGTTGTCCTTGCATCTGCCTTACGTGTCGCTTTCGCTTCAGCCCATTTGGTCATATAGTCAGTGGCCACAATAATATAGCGAGATTGTGTGTTTCGGGCCGCTGGACTAATTGGACCTACAAAGTCTAAACCCCACTTTTCAAATGGTTGGTTTACTTTGATCGGATGTAGGGGCATCTGATCTTTCCTCTGCGGTTTCTTGTATCATTGGCATTCATCGCAACCCTTCACAAAGAGTGATGCATCTTGGAACATAGTGGGCCACCAATACCCTAATTGTAAGATCTTTCGCGCAGTTAAGTCTCCTGAGAAGTGACCACCGGCTACGCCCATATGTGCCTCTTGTAAAATGTATAGATACTCATCCTCTCGGGCACAACGCCTAAGAACGTCATCCTTTCCTCTTTTATAAAGAGTCCCAGCTATCAGGCAATAGGGTTCGCATTCTTTGATCAGCTTTCGAGCTAGATCTTTACGAAGCTCCTTGGGTGGAAAGCCATTAACCAAAAAGTTAACAATCTTCTCACTCCATTCAGGCATTGTCTCCACCATGAACAGGGAAGTGTCAGGTAAGTCATCATCAACCCCTGTAGGAGCCTCACCATTGGGTATGCGAGACAAATGATCAGCCATAACATGTTTCTTGCCAGGTCTCACAACAACCGTGAAATCAAACTCAAGAAGAATCAATAGCCATCGTGTGATTCTTCCTGTGGAGCATGGTTTGTTTACCAGATACAACAATGCTTGATGATCCACATAGAAAACAAACTTGGTGGCAAGGAGGTAATAACGAAATTTCCTTACTGCATATATCATTGCCAACCCTTCTCGCTCCGTAGTGGTGTAGTTCATCTCAGCATCGTTCAACTGGCGACTAGCAAAGCTAATGGGGTAGTCTAGCTTGTGTTCTCCAGGTTGAGTTAACACACACCCAATAGCAAAGTTTGATGCATCAATATGCACATGGAAGAGTAAATCCCAGTTAGGCATTCTCAAGATTGGAGCACTCGCCAAGGCCTTCTTTAATAGCTCATAGGCACGGTCACATTCTTCGGTCCAAATAAACTCGATGAGAAGCTTATACAATGGTCGAGCTATCTCGGCGAAGAAGAGAATAAACCTTCGATAATAACCAACGTGGCCCATAAAGCGTTGGACTCCCTTGTAGTTGGTGGGTGGGGGTAATTCCAGAATGACCTTGATTTTACTCTCATCAGTGGAAATCCCATTTTTGGACACTATATGCCCTAAGATAACTCCGTGTTTAACCCAGAATTGGCATTTGAAAGGATTCAAGGAGATGCGATATAATCTACACCTTTCAAATATTTTTCGTAAACACATCAAGTGCTTGTCCCAAGAGGAATGAACACAAAGATCATCTAAGAAAGCTTCACAGAAGTCCCTTAGATATTCCTTAAAGGCCGTGTTTATCAATCGTTGGAATGTTGCAGGTGCATTGGTCAGGCCAAAAGCCATGACGCGAAAGGCAAACACTCCAAACTCCGTGATAAATGCTGTTTTAGCTTGGTCCTCGTCTGCAATTGTGATCTGATTGTAACCCGAGTACCCATCTAAAAAGCTATATGCCTCCTTGCCTGCCACTCTTTCAAGCACATGTTCAGAATATGGCAAGGGGTAATGATCCCTTCTGGTGGCTGCATTAACCTTTTTGAGATCAACGCACACTCTGAGTTTCCCATTCTTCTTTGGCACGATGACTATCGGAGAAACCCATTCTGAGTGCTCAATTGGGTATATGAATCCACATTTTACCAGCTTTTCAATTTCCTCTTGTACAATCTTTGCGTACTTAGGATTCATTGGGTAGGGACGTTGCTGGACTGGTTTAGCAGTGCTAATCATTGGAATCGTGTGTTGCACCACCGAGGGTGGAACACCCTTCATATCATGATATGTCCAAGCAAATATGTCCTTGAATTCTTTAAGAAGCTTCGTAAGTGCAGCTTCTTCCGCCTTGGTGAGGTCTTGAGCAATATAAACTGGTTTAGACTCCTCACCCGGATCTGCTAAGTCTATCTCCTTAACTACCGCAGGGCCATCGTAGACACCGCTACTCCCATTGGTAGGCGTTCGTTGGGCTTTTGTGTAGACTACTTTACGTTCCCTTGTGGTGAATGATTTGAAATGCCCGGGTGCGGGGTGTAAGTCTACTGGTTCTTGTTGTGCCAGACTTTTTTCTTTCAATTCCGCTTCCTTTTGTTGTTGAGCCAACTCTTGGTTTTGCCGCCTTCTTGCAGTACGACTTAGTTTCAGCTTCTCTTCGATTTCTAATTGGGCGACGTCATGAGGTTGCGGAATACACCACATGACACTTTGGAGGTATTGTCCCCAATTATCCGCTATCTTCCGATGAGCATCAATGGCTCCTACATAACTAAGCCATTCTGCAGTGGATCTTTCCTTGTTTATTGCAGTTCGTACATTAGCTCGATAGCGTTGGCGCTTATGTCTCGTTTTCTTCTTACCAAGTTTTTGATTTTTGTTTCTATCCGATTCGGACTCACTTGGTCGATCTTCACTTTCGGATGAACTGCAGGAGGCCACTGTCCTAGGCCTTGAGCACCTTGCTTCCACATTTGGGGTGAATATTTGATTCATTTTCTCCATCAGGCTCAGGGTCAGTTTCTTCTTGAGATTCATACTCAGAGTTGCATTGGTCAGAGTCTTCGCTACTTTCAGTGTCGGTGGAGTTTGCCACGTTCTCGCCATCAGGAGTCATGTGCATAACACCTATCATGTTTATTGGCACTAACGGTGGCATATCTTGCCCCTCAGGTGTTACCCAACTTGTGCCTCTATTTCCCCATGTGTCTATGGTTGCCACTAGGTGTACCCAATCCACGTTATCCGACTCAGTCATACCCGGTAGGACATCCATGTAAGGAGAATCTTTTCCATCATCAGTCTCTTTTTTGCATGTATAGCAATACCTTAATGGGGCGGAATGAACAGTGGTATCCGATCGATTATCGATGATAACCTTGCTTCCTAAAGGATGTGCACGACCATTCTCAAGATCAACTCGAATGACAGAGTCCTGGAATTGTAGGTAGACATGGTTTTTCGACCAGTCATGTACCATTTGTGCTTCCCTCATGAAAGGACGTCCTAAGATCATTTGATATGACATAGGATGCTTGGAGAAATCCATTACAATGAAGGTATGTTTTACCTTGTATCCCAGGACCTTGATCTTGAGGTCCCTTAACATTCCAATAGGTTTGGCTATGGTTCCGTTTGCCATCTTAACCACTATGTTTGTGACTTCGAGGTGAGGCCTTCCCATAGATTCCCAACAGTTTTTAGTCACAATGCTCACTCCAGCACCACCATCAAGGATTCCCTTTAGAGTTAATCCCTTGGTAGTAATGGGGAGGGTGGCATTAGATTCGTCACCTTCAAAGTACTGTCCCAACTTGTTCACAGGTATTTCAACGACCGAATCTTCATCAAGGTTGGGTTGTAGATCCCAATGCTCCCCTTCATCTTGAAGCGTGTCGGGTCTATCCATATTTGCAAATTGTGGTAGCCCCGCCTTTAGTTCTCCATTGAGAAATGCCCGAAGAGCTAAGAATAGCTCAGGATCTCCGTATAATTTGGATATGATCGTGGTTCTGATCTCAGAGGACATGAAATCCATTAGCTTAGACACATTCAACGGTACTTTTCGAGACATCGCCCCTTGACTAGGGACTGGTGAAGATGGAATCACTTCCTCTTCGATGGGGTCAGGCATTCCCTCACTAAACATTCTTTCCAGCAAGAAGGGTGTTTGCCCACTTCCGGATGTCCTATCCTCACTTTCTTCCCGAATGATACTAGGTATAGCTAACGGTTTATGGTTCCTGTGAGGCTGAACTTGCGTAGGAAACACTGTGTCTGGAATTTTGATTTTTCTCGGGTTTGGCTCCAGTTCTCTTTGTGTTTCTTCCACCAAACCCCTTAAGTGTTGCACTTGTTCAATCTCCTCAACTGGGTTTGGGTAAGTTCCAATCTTTTTCTTGAGGGTTTTTGGCCCACGTGGCTTGTCTTGGGGAGTCTCAGTCAGTTTGGGTGGTCGAGAGGGCATTAACTGACTTGGTTGTGGGGCCGAGGAAGTTTCCTTCTGTTTCCCCTTATTTTTGTACTCGCTTGATTCTCCTTCATTGAGCTCCCGAGTGGGTTCCTCCCTTAAGGTAGTGGCTTTGGTCCCCATGGTTTCTATTGAATCGGAATCATCTTCAGGATCATTCATATACACGGGGTCGTCTCCTGTCCCTATGTTAGTCTTTGAACTAGGCTTGGAGCTCGTGGCATTAAGCGATCTCTTCCGCCGTGTTTTCTTTTTCTTTGCCTGAGCGATTGATGCAGTATCCCTTTCTTCAAGAATGTAGTTTTGATTTTGAAGCATTGACCGTGTAACTACATTCGCGGGTACAACGGGTGTCGTTCTTCGTGCTTGGTTGGTGACCTCAACCAAATTCAATGGCGTAATCTTGGGTGCATTAGGATTATGTGGACATTGAGCGATCAAATGATCTATGCCACAACGATTACATGTAAGTACCGGCATTCCCGATGTGCTCCCTTGATTTGGTTGCATCTGAGTAGCGATCTTTTGTAACCTATTAGGGCACTCCGCTACACGATGCAGTCCACCACACTCGTAACATTGAAGAGGTGGTCTCCTCGCCATGGTATTAAGGTTTTGCCCTCTTGTGGCAAGAGCAGCCGCTTGATATACAGGCTTGACTTGCCCGAAATGATCCTCCATGTAGTACTGGGGAATCATTTCAAACGTATCAATCCCGTATGGAGCAGTGGGGTCTATCTCCTCTTCATAATCTCCACATGCACTATGTGACTCACAACCCATCTGGTTTACAGGGGTAATCCTTGGATGTGGAGGTTGTGGTCCTAGCACTGGCGGTGGTAACGGCACAGACTGGACTACATTCGGATTCCTTGAAACTATGTGCTGTGACGGTTGCTCGATAGGTTGTGCAGGCATTAGCGCGGGTACTTGAGGTGTGTTTGACCAAGCTAGTGGTGCCTGGTTTGCCAACATTCGCTTAAGTGTTAGGCAATCTTTAGATTGATGGCCATACTTACCACATGCATTGCAATTCCCATTGAATTTGACTCTGAATGTGGGACATTCACTCGTGCTATGTGGTCCTAAGCACACCGAACACCATTGTTGCTCTCTCCTTGGGTACATATGGCTATTCTGAGGAGCTCGATTACCCCTAAAGTATTCTTGGAGAGCCTTAGTAAGGTCGGTCACAGACATTTCAGATATCTTGGGCTCCTTGGCAATTGGTTTTACCGTCATTGGCTCGTGCCCAGATACTTGCGAACTAACGGATTTTGTTTCTGAAGACACCTTTTTACCTGCAATCATCAAGTTGTCTTCTAACTGGATTGCATTGGCAGTGACTGCTTCCCACGTTGTAAGACCTCTAATGACTAGGCCATTGTAAATGTCCTCGTGGCGCAATCCTCGGATGAATCTATCGAGGAGTTGGTTGTTATTGAAGCGTTCATCGGGAGTGCAGCGAGAATTTAGATGCTTCAATCGACTTATAAAGTCTCTCACTGACTCCCCTTCCTCGCGTTCAGCTTTTTGGAGTTGAGATGCTACCCCCCAAAGCACACCCTCACGTATGTATTCTTTCAAGAACAATCTCTTGAGAGTGGGGTAGTGAGTGCGCTCTTCAACCCTTAAGGTTCGATACCAATCTCCGGCCTTCCCACTCAAGGTTAAGCCTAAAGCTTTACACTTATGCAGCTCATTGTGCTCTTCCAAGGAATCACACACGTGTTCAAAGACTTCAATGTGCTTCCTAACATCCTCGTTACCACTGAAGTTTTGAGTGAGCTTAGCCACTTGTACTGCCTTGCTTCTAGGTTCTCTCTCAGGCATACCCCGCATGTTTTCTGCAATGGATCGTCCGATCGTCTGAGCAAATGCTGCGAGATCACCTAAGTGAGCAGGCATAGTTGGTGGAGGCACTTCTGGGATAGCCTGGCTGATAGGAGTTGGCGTTGGTCTGAGTAAGTTGGCAAATGACGTAGGATATGATATGTGACTAGGCCTAGCTCCCCTTGGATAATGGTTATGATAAGGCGATCGTGGAGCATACGCCATTGGCATACTAAGAGGCGTAGGAGCTACCTGAGCATGAGTAGCGATAGGTACATAGGGTCGATAGGCACTGGCACGCACTGTTGTAGGTACTGTTCCACTAGGTAGCGGTGTCGTACTAACTACAGCGGTAACAGGTGCACTTTCAGCTATGCTCATCATTGGGGTAGGCATTGCGGATTCCTTAATGGAAAGTTGAGCCAAGGTTGGAAAACTAAAGTTACTGCTCGTGGGCTCAACCTGCATTGAGACTCCAGGCGAAACAACATACGAAGGGTCTATGGGACTCACCGAGGGAGTCTCCAATTGTGATAGGGTTGGTTGTTTGGCCTTGCCCGTATCCAAAAACCTCATAGGGCCAGTGGAAACTAGGTCCACTCCCCTATTTTGCCTCTCAATTTGGATAATTCTATGAATCACCTCACATATCATGTGTTGTTGCTCCTCTAGATTAGTGGCGCTAGATGTAGATCGTAGGACTTCTAACCAACCTACATGGTATGTGTAACCCGTGTATAGGTCCGTTAGAGTCTCTGTGTGTAGATCATATTCCCAATTTTCATTGAGAAATATCCCATCTAGACTTGGTGTGCCAAACGGTTCTCTTGAAGTGGACGCAATGTCACTTCTTATGGATTGGCTTCTAGGGACCTCTACTTTAGGAAGAGCATCGGAATGTGGTAGCTCAGTAGGGCCCTCATTAAACGAAGTGGGTAGAATATCCACATGGACACTCTTTGGGAGGGTAGGGTCCACATAAGATGTGAATGGCGAATCTACTACCCCTCCTTCCTCATTTACTTCGCTTGTCGCATGCTCAGAGCGTGTAGCTCTACTAAAGGTCTCTATTAAACGACTAAACATGCTAGATCTGGGCTGTGGGGCCCACACTGGCATGTTTTGGCTTGTCTCCTCAGGGTTCTTGGTAGGGTGCCCTTCCATGGCTTCTGAGTCGGAGGATGAGTCACTATCCACTATTCGTGGATCTTGGGTTGCACTCCCTTGGGTTCCAGCCGAAGGCCAAGATGCCAACGTGGAGGGATGGTGTGAGCCTGCGTAGACTGAAACGCTTTCTAGTGGCTCAGACTCCAGCACCCGACCAGAGCGTAGATGCATGTGACGTGGGTACCCTACGTGCGTTGGTAACTATCCTTGAAACTCACACAAGTGGTTTCTTAGGTGTTTCGCACCCCGTTTTTACTTGTTTTTGTGTTGTTTTTAACCCGTTTTTGACCCCCTTACCTACGGTCGAACTTGGACTAGGGCGTGTGATAGCTCGAAACGAGCGTATCGTTTAAAGGGTCCTAGTGTGCTTTACAGCACCGTGTTCGCCTATCTAGAGCTCCTGTAGTCCTCAAAACAGTCCGTTTCCTTTGGGGGAAAAGGGCAAAAGCCTATTTGCTTGTGGAGGAAAGGGTGAGGGCTTTATCCCACATGCTCACTTTACTCCTTGGGGAGTGGGCTACATATAGGGCACAACTTCCCATAAGCTCTCACTTGAGAGAAAGCTATGGAGGCTCACTCTCCTATATATATATATCAAAAGACCGAGCCCCGAGGCCGGGGCCGGGGCCGGGGCCGGGGCCGTGGGTCGTGGGTCGTGGGTCAATTGGGGTTCTTTCTTTTCAAAAATTTTTTCTCCAATTAGAAAATCTTTCCTCTCCACATGTTCGGTTCTTTCTGGGCATTCATCTCTCCCTTCAACTAATCCCCACAGATTTTTCCTCATCAGCAAATACATGGTTTTTGTCTGCCATGTATAAAACTGTTCCCCATTAAATTTGGCTACTTCCTGTGCTGAACTCATGGTTATGTGAAGGGGGTCTTACCTCTTGATCCAATTTCAAGATTCAAGGGCAGTGTCTACCCTTTTACAACTCAATCTGGTGTTTAATAGATGATTACAACAATTTTATCAGCATAAAATCACCAGAAATTACATTAAATTAAGGGTAACCAATTTTGTACGGGATGGTTGGAGTATCAAACCAACTCCGATTTGCAATCTGAAGCTTTAGGGATCTGTATCAGATACCTAATGGTTAATTTGAACCCTCAATTGCACCAAAATATAGTGATTAGCATTGATTAGCAAATTAATGCTCTGTTTTGTGTGCAAAAAACAGAGTATGCGGGGAGTCCAGATCTGGTGCCATCCACTTCAAATGAGCTCAAATGCTTTCAAAGGCATCAATAGCAATGAGTCTAGTAGAGGATTAAGCCAAGAAACACAAGATTTGACCAAATAATGAAAGCTTAATCTCTGTTTTACCAAAGTCACCTGTAGATTTGATGAAGAGCTTGGATCTCAATGTAGACTTAATGAAACTCAATTCTGTCTTCACCAGCTTGTAGAGCATGCTTGATTACCCCTTGGGCTAGGAGGAATTAGAAGGATTTGACCTGATGAAGTAGCAATGGCAAAAATTGTAGAGAAAAAAGGCGCCGGTGAAAAATGCGAAATCTCCTTCGTTACTTGGCGGTTTGCTGCGCCGTCTTGCTGAGCTTGTAGCCAAGGATGTTGGCTAGCTTGTGTAAAAAGCTTGTGCCCTAATTTTATGTGTGCAAGGTGCTAGAGATCCTCCACTGGCTGGGGGTGAAGGGGAGAAGTGAAAACTCACTAAAAATTTGATTTTTTTGCTAATTATCTACTAATCCTAATTAATTAACTAATGGGCTCATAAACCTAATTGATTCTAGGCATGGCTCTGATACCATGTTAAAATTTGAGCAAAATGATGAGCTATGGTGGATCAAACACTAGAATCAACATCATTAACAAAGTGATTAGTAAATGATTAAGACGTAATTAGTGAATAATTAGCACATAGATAATGTAGGCATGGATACTCAAAAACCAGCAAATTCTCATTAGGGCTATGCCTCAATTTATAGAGTTTACATCAAGCATCAAATCTCATTGATTTCTCCATGATTCACTCCCAGAATATCTCCACCTCTTGCCTGATTCTCTCCACCTCTTCTCTATTCTCTGAATATCTCCCAGAATAACTCCACACTCCTAAATTCTCTCATGCTACCCTTTATTCTCTCCCAGTAGATTCTTCACACATTTTCACAGGTTCTTTCACAATTACTCAATCTCTTTTACAGCCTCTATCCAAGAGCTTGTTCCCACACACACCCTATTCACTTGTATTTTCAACACCTCCCCTCAAGTGAATAATCTTAGCACACCTGGACCCTATATCAAGTTTCTCTCTTACTTGATAGCCTGCGACCAGTGCCTCGAGTCCCTAAACTCATAGTCCTTGACACACTCTCTCTCTATGTGTTCAAGGCTTACTATAGTTGCCTGCGACCTTGACTAAAGTACTCACACATACATCTACCACGTGGCCTACATCATCGGTGGCTCAGAGGTGGTTTTACTTTGTTGGGGCAGGTTACATTGGGTTGTGGGGTCTCTCTCTCTCTCTCTCTCTCTCAGAAAAGATGATCTGACTCCATTTCCTTTGGAGCCTCCATGAAGTTTGCCGATGTCGTTCCTTCTCCACTGGGTTTGCTGTAGCAGTCTCTTGCCATGTGTCCTGGCTTTCCACAGTTGTTGCAATCCTCCCTCCTACTCTGCCTCTTCCTCGTCCTCGTCCTCGAGAGAATCCTCCTCGGGTGAAGAATGCTTTTTCCTCTCCTGCTGTTGAGTCGAGCTTCTTTAGTGTTGCTACAATGTTTTCATAATCTCCTTTGTCCACACTCTTCAGAAGTACAGCTAATGCTTCATCATCTTCTACCTTTTTGCCAATAGCTGTTGCTTAATGCTTTTATATTTGTTCAAGTGTGTGATTAAAGGTTCACTTTCCTTCATGTCCAATTTGTAGAATTGCATTAACAGATTTATCTTAGAATTTTTTGCTTGTGTACCAAATAATTTATTGAGTTCATCCCATGCATCTTTTGCCCACTGTATCCCTGTGATGTGATGAATGATTTCATCATTTAAACTGAGTGCAATAAGTCCCAATGCTTTTTCATTCCTACTCTTCCACTCATTTTCTCCTCTCTCTGGGCATTCATCTCTCCCTTCAACTAATCCCCACAGATTTTTCCTCATCAGCAAATACATGGTTTTTGTCTGCCATGTATAAAACTGTTCTCCATTAAATTTGGCTATTTCCTGTGCTGAACTCATGGTTATGTGAAGGGGGTCTTACCTCTTGATCCAATTTCAAGATTCATGGACAGTGTCTACCCTTTTACAACTCAATCTGGTGTTTAATAGATGATTACAACAATTTTATCAGCATAAAATCACCAGAAATTACATTAAATTAAGGGTAACCAATTTTGTACGGGATGGTTGGAGTATCAAACCAACTCCGATTTGCGATTTGAAGCTTTAGGGATCTGTATCAGATACCTAATGGTTAATTTGAACCCTCAATTGCACCAAAATATAGTGATTAGCACTGATTAGCAAATTAATGCTCTGTTTTGTGTGCAGAAAACAGAGTATGCGGGGAGTCCAGATCTGGTGCCTTCCACTTCAAATGAGCTCAAATGCTTTCAAAGGCATCAATAACAATGAGTCTAGTAGAGGATTAAGCCAAGAAACACAAGATTTGACCAAATAATGAAAGCTTAATCTCTGTTTTACCAAAGTCACCTGTAGATTTGATGAAGAGCTTGGATCTCAATGTAGACTTAATGAAACTCAATTCTGTCTTCACCAGCTTGTAGAGCATGCTTGATTACCCCTTGGGCTAGGAGGAATTAGAAGGATTTGACCTGATGAAGTAGCAATGGCAAAAATTGTAGAGAAAAAAGGCGCCAGTGAAAAACGTGAAATCTCCTTCGTTACTTGGCGGTTTGCTGCGCCGTCTTGCTGAGCTTGTAGCCAAGGATGTTGGCTAGCTTGTGTAAAAAGCTTGTGCCCTAATTTTATGTGTGCAAGGTGCTAGAGATCCTCCACTGGCTGGGGGTGTAGGGGAGAAGTGAAAACTCACTAAAAAATTGATTTTTTTGCTAATTATCTACTAATCCTAATTAATTAACTAATAGGCTCATAAACCTAATTGATTCTAGGCATGGCTCTGATACCATGTTGAAATTTGAGCAAAATGATGAGCTATGGTAGATCAAACACTAGAATCAACATCATTAACAAAGTGATTAGCAAATGATTAAGACGTAATAATTAGCACATAGATTAATGTAGGCATGGATACTCAAAAACCAGCAAATTCTCATTAGGGCTATGCCTCAATTTATAGAGTTTACATCAAGCATCAAATCCCATTGATTTCTCCATGATTCACTCCCAGAATATCTCCACCTCTTGCCTGATTCTCTCCACCTCTTCTCTTTTCCCTGAATATCTCCCAGAATAACTCCACACTCCTAAATTCTCTCATGCTACCCTTTATTCTCTCCTAGTAGATTCTTCTCACCTTTTCACAGGTTCTTTCACAATTACTCAATCTCTTTTACAGCCTCTATCCAAGAGCTTGTTCCCACACACACCCTATTCACTTGTATTTTCAACACCTCCCCTCAAGTGAATAATCTTAGCACACCTGGACCCTATATCAAGTTTCTCTCTTACTTGATAGCCTGCGACCAGTGCCTCGAGTCCCTAAACTCATAGTCCTTGAGACACTCTCTCTCTATGTGTCCAAGGCTTACTATAGTTGCCTGCGACCTTGACTAAAGTACTCACACATGCATCTACCACGTGGCCTACATCATCGGTGGCTCAGAGGTGGTTTTACTTTGTTGGGGCAGGTTACATTGGGTTGTGGGGTCTCTCTCTCTCTCTCTCTCTCAGAAAAGATGATCTGACTCCACTTCCTTTGGAGCCTCCATGAAGTTTGCCGATGTCGTTCCTTCTCCACTGGGTTTGCTGTAGCAGTCTCTTGCCATGTGTCCTGGCTTTCCACAGTTGTTGCAAGTGAAGGTCCTCCCTCCTACTCTGCCTCTTCCTCGTCCTCGTCCTCAAGAGAATCCTCCTCGGGTGAAGAATGCTTTTTCCTCTCCTGCTGTTGAGTCGAGCTTCTTTAGTGTTGCTACAATGTTTTCATAATCTCCTTTGTCCACACTCTTCAGAAGTACAGCTAATGCTTCATCATCTTCTACCTTTTTGCCAGTAGCTGTTGCTTAATGCTTTTATATTTGTTCAAGTGTGTGATTAAAGGTTCACTTTCCTTCATGTCCAATTTGTAGAATTGCATTAACAGATTTATCTTAGAATTTTTTGCTTGTGTACCAAATAATTTATTGAGTTCATCCCATGCATCTTTTGCCCATTGTATCCCTGTGATGTGATGAATGATTTCATCTTTTTCATTCCTACTCTTCCACTCATTTTCTCCTCTCTCTGGGCATTCATCTCTCCCTTCAACTAATCCCCACAGATTTTTCCTCATCAGCAAATACATGGTTTTTGTCTGCCATGTATAAAACTGTTCCCCATTAAATTTGGCTATTTCCTGTGCTGAACTCATGGTTATGTGAAGGGGGTCTTACCTCTTGATCCAATTTCAAGATTCAAGGGCAGTGTCTACCCTTTTACAACTCAATCTGGTGTTTAATAGATGATTACAACAATTTTATCAGCATAAAATCACCAGAAATTACATTAAATTAAGGGTAACCAATTTTGTACGGGATGGTTGGAGTATCAAACCAACTCCGATTTGCAATCTGAAGCTTTAGGGATCTGTATCAGATACCTAATGGTTAATTTGAACCCTCAATTGCACCAAAATATAGTGATTAGCATTGATTAGCAAATTAATGCTCTGTTTTGTGTGCAAAAAACAGAGTATGCGGGGAGTCCAGATCTGGTGCCATCCACTTCAAATGAGCTCAAATGCTTTCAAAAGCATCAATAGCAATGAGTCTAGTAGAGGATTAAGCCAAGAAACACAAGATTTGACCAAATAATGAAAGCTTAATCTCTGTTTTACCAAAGTCACCTGTAGATTTGATGAAGAGCTTGGATCTCAATGTAGAATTAATGAAACTCAATTCTGTCTTCACCAGCTTGTAGAGCATGCTTGATTACCCCTTGGGCTAGGAGGAATTAGAAGGATTTGACCTGATGAAGTAGCAATGGCAAAAATTGTAGAGAAAAAAGGCGCCAGTGAAAAATGCGAAATCTCCTTCGTTACTTGGCGGTTTGCTGCGCCGTCTTGCTGAGCTTGTAGCCAAGGATGTTGGCTAGCTTGTGTAAAAAGCTTGTGCCCTAATTTTATGTGTGCAAGGTGCTAGAGATCCTCCACTGGCTGGGGGTGAAGGGGAGAAGTGAAAACTCACTAAAAATTTGATTTTTTTGCTAATTATCTACTAATCCTAATTAATTAACTAATGGGCTCATAAACCTAATTGATTCTAGGCATGGCTCTGATACCATGTTAAAATTTGAGCAAAATGATGAGCTATGGTGGATCAAACACTAGAATCAACATCATTAACAAAGTGATTAGCAAATGATTAAGACGTAATTAGTGAATAATTAGCACATAGATTAATGTAGGCATGGATACTCAAAAACCAGCAAATTCTCATTAGGGCTATGCCTCAATTTATAGAGTTTACATCAAGCATCAAATCCCATTGATTTCTCCATGATTCACTCCCAGAATATCTCCACCTCTTGCCTGATTCTCTCCACCTCTTCTCTATTCCCTGAATATCTCCCAGAATAACTCCACACTCCTAAATTCTCTCATGCTACCCTTTATTCTCTCCCAGTAGATTCTTCACACATTTTCACAGGTTCTTTCACAATTACTCAATCTCTTTTACAGCCTCTATCCAAGAGCTTGTTCCCACACACACCCTATTCACTTGTATTTTCAACACCTCCCCTCAAGTGAATAATCTTAGCACACCTGGACCCTATATGTGCGCTTTTGCCGCACAGGTCGTAGCTGGGGACTTGCCGGACACCGTATGCGAGCCACGAATGGCTGCAAGCATACAACCAGGAAGGCAAGCTCAAACAGAATGCCAAAGGGTGTGTCACTCACAGCTCAACCGCCGCCTTGAAGGATTCCCGCTTCGCAGCCGTGAAGAAGGAGCCGCCGTCGCCGCTCTACCGCCTCTCCGCCGCCGTGCCACTACACAGTGCTCGATCGCTCTCTCACTCTCTCTCTCTCTCTCACACGCAGGAGAAGGAAACCAAAGAGATAAGGCAAGAGCACTCTTGTATTCACAACACATGAGAATGAGGATTTTAGGGTTACATTTGACTCATATAGGTGACTTGGCCGTTCACACTTGGGCGCCCATACATGGCCGGCCGACCCTAACCCTTATCCTACTGATATCCAAGGTGCGCCTCTCATCGGCGATCACCCAATCCCTTCATCCTTAACATATGGTGCCGACAAGCCCGGCCCATGACTCAAAATATTTAAATTAATGACGTAAAATATAGTATGTCGCAATGTCCGCCATGGGTTAACATGCCCCCCTTCCTGATGTAGATTCCGTCCTCGGAAGCTATGGTATGGTAAGCTCGAGAGGGTTGTTGTGGTAGACCGTCTGCAAAACAGGGAAGTAGAGTGAAGGTATGCTGGAATTCAAAAGATATAAAGTGTATAAATTCAAGCGTGTGAGACCACAATGGATGTTGCTATTAGAACTTAGTTTAAGGGTACATGAGTGAGCTAGTGTAGCAAATTAATAGGAGTTTAAAATTATTGAAAGGAATTCAAGAGTTAGCAAGGTGTCAAAGGTTAATCAAGGTTTATAACTGGCCTAAGTCAAGGAAAATAACCAAGCTTAATAAATAAACAGATGACCATACTGTGTCTACTCTAAGAACAAGTAGTTACCACGAGCCTAGGGACACAAGAAACATCAGAGTTACAGGAGCCTTTTGCCTTTTTTTTTTTTTTTTTTGCACATGACAATTTTTATACACAATGGCGACCTTCCTAAGGCAAAACTAACATCGATCCTGGTACCATGTTTAACACAAGGCATTATCCAGGAATCTATTAGCTCACTTTAGGCAAGGCTACCCCCTACCAACCAAGGCATCGGTCTGGAGTAGAATACTCCTCGCCTACCAAGTATCAATAAGGCGATAGGCCAACATTAAAGCACATCATAGACTTGTATTTCCATTTATTGTAGGCTTTCTTTTTTTTTTAAAAGTTTGTTTTGATCTTCGCTCCTGAACTAAAATGTGTTCTTACATCTTTTCGACAAGGGGTAAAATCTATGTCCTAGAGGTCAACACACACACAGCCAGGTGTTCAAACATTAAGATGGTTTGACCCTAGACCTAAGACAATCGTATTCCAAGGTTAACTAAAGACGTCATGCTGCCTAGGAATATTTCCAATAAAGTTAAGCTCATTAATGATTTACACTAGCATGCAAGCAACTTCAAAAACTAAGAAGTACATTGATAATTTCCATGTGGTCATGCATTATAGTTTATGCAATTGATTGAACAGTAAAAACGAAAGAGAGTGGGTATGGAAGAATTACACCTGTAATTGGAGATCTCCTTGATTTGACGAGACAGCTTGCAATTTGATGTAGATATATTTTGATGAACGTTGCGGCAGTCTCTGGACTTGGAAGCGAACCCACCTCAAACTTTTTAACCTGTACAATCAACTAACAAGCACTATACCTCGAGAGGCACATCAGTGTGAAAATTCAAGACTCGTTTAAAGAATCTAAACTAGAAAAAACTTGAAAACACTAACCTACCTACCAGTCACCACACTACTACTGAGGATACGGTAAGAGGATGTTGTAGAGTCCTGGCTCTAGCCCTAAGGCTAAGCCTCTATCCGCATCATCCAAATAAATAAAATCAACCTCAGTAGTGCCATGAGTTTCATCCGTCCATTCATCATTGTCAGATATTTCCTTTTCATTTTCCCATCCACATAGACTCATCAAGAATGTAACGATGCGAGGATAGTCATCTTGTGGAAAAGGAAAGCATTGGGCTATCGGGGATATGTCCTCTACGGAGTAGGGGTCAGTCATGGTTAATAGGCGAATTAGCCATTCTAATTCCTCAACATTTTCCTCTCTGGCTAATACATCTATATGATCCCATTCAGTTTCAATTACAGGATAGCACATGTGAAATATCTGAGAAAGGTACAGATGATACCTCTCATCAAAGGCGGGAGTGGATGAAGTGTATGATGATCGTGCATCTGCCATATCTGCAAACACAGATATAGCATCAGTAGGTTTGTGAGACAGGTCAATCTAGTTCTTGATTGTATACGGATATTTATCCTCTTTTTGTGCTCTTGCTCTTTTTACTATTTTTTGTTTTTCTTTTCTTTGTTTTGTTTTTTTTTGTTTTTTATAATGTATGAAGCTATATATATACATCCCCTTGAATTTGGCAATTACATGGTCAGGGGAGAAGGTTAAGGAGGAAGCATTAGAATGTCGAGCGTGAGTACATGCTCCCCCTTTCCTTGGGTAGATCATATTATTTGCAATGATGTTGCAGCCTCTTGGAACCAATTTGTCCAGCGGGTCATAGGTTGTGATGTGGGCAGATAGCTTTTTATGACCCTTGTGGCCACATCCAATTGCAGAGATGGTAGTGTACGCTCCCATTGACGAATGGAGGAAATGGTTTCCATCGATACTATTACAAGGGGAGATGTAAGCTCATCGGTTTTTTGTTGGGTGTTGACAAGAGTAGGTGTAGAGCATGTAGAAACTTCTATATGAGTTTGTGCCTGGCATGAGGAGCTAGAAGCTTCATGTGGCTCCCCCCTTCCTGAGCTAGGTGGTAATGATCGATATCGTTTGGGAATCCAAACTAACTCTGGAAGTGGTGCGGAGCACTCTGTTACCTTTCCCTTACCACGGTCTTGAATTGTCATTGGGGTGGCAACAATTGGTTTGCAAGGTTTTACAGGTGATGTAGAGGGATTCACCTTATGTTTAGGGACCCAAATCTGGTCATTCCCCTCGTAGTACCCTTGGGCTACTAATAATTTTTTAGGGATCCATCGCGATGTTACATTGCCCTTTCTCGGGTGGGTAGCTGCTTTCCTTTTACGAGGCTTCTTGGTGGCTGAACGAGATTGAGCAGGGGAAGTAGCTATTAACGAAGCTTTGGGGACCCATTTGTATGTACTCTTTGGCATAGTAAGTGAAGCTTTAGGGACCACCTTGCCTGTTTCCACTCTTGGCATTGAAGCGTTAGAGGGGTGGCCAACAATCAAAGATGGTTTTGCCACTGGACTTTGTGATTTTTCGTTATCTAATATTTGAGTGGATGACTTAGGTGCGGGATTTTGAGCGGTCAGACCTAGTGTTGGTTCTTGCGTTGTGACTTGTCTGGTTGCCCAATCGATATTGCACTTGGTGGCCATCGTCCATTTGCGCCCTAAGATTACAGTCCCTCCCATGGTACCAGTAGGCATAACCAAAAAGCTTTGAATTATGGTTCCCTTGTCATAGGCAACCGGAGTGTGCAGAATTCCTGATACAGGGGTTTTCTTCTTGTTGATTCCTTGAACTTGGATAGAACTCTTGGTTAAAGGTGGTTTTCCCAGTTGACACCACACGCCATATGATAGCAAATTATGTTGAGCTCCTGTATCCAATAATGCATTATACAGCACCTCCCCGTAAGGACTCTGTAACTCAATTGGGTATCTTAGAGGTGGGTCAGATTCTAGTGCATCCTCCTCTGCTTCCTCGAAAAATACTTGCGTGATTCCCAAGTTGGCTTCTCGTTGTCGCCTAGCACGCTGTTGACGTTCTTTGGCTTCGACTCTCGCTTGTATCTTTTTAAGCTCAGCTTGTTCTTTAGCTGCCTTCTTTTGATGGATTGCATGTAACTCCTCCTGGCTTAGGGGGTCATAGTATCTTTTGAATTTACTCCCATTAAGGAATTTAATGGTTTCAACTCCGTCGAGAGTCTCCACTCTGATGGTACCTTGCGGGGTAATTTCACATACTCTATATGGTCCCTTACCAGCATATTTGAGCTTCTTCTTTTCGTTTCGCACTCCATACATCAGGACTTTATCCCCAACCTTGATGTCCTTGTCCTTTAGATGGCGATCAAACCATTTTTTTCTCCTATCCTTCTCCACAAGGGCATTGTATACAGCCAATTGTCTTTCTTCATTTAGCCGCTCAAGGATACACAGACGTTCTGCTAAGGGATTACCATCCCAACCCTCTTGAGTAGCAACACGAAGACTTGGAATGACAAATTCCCACGGCATGACTGCTTCTTGGCCATATACCATTTTGAATGGTGTACAATTAATAGCCACTTTGTACGCAGTACGATAGGCCCATAAAGCTGTCGTAAGCTTTAGATCCCAATCCGTGCGATGAGCTTCAACTGTCTTTGTCAAAACAGAGATTAAAGTCTTGTTGGTACTCTCGGCTTGGCCATTTGCTTGCGGATAGTAAGGAGTAGATTTATGATGGGATATCATGAAATTTGTTGTGAGCTCCTTAATCACTTCATTTATAAAATGCGTACCATTGTCGCTCACAAGTTCAAAAGGACAACCGAATCGTGTGATTATATTTTCAAAGAGGAACTTGGCTGTTGTCCTTGCATCTGCCTTACGTGTCGCTTTCGCTTCAGCCCATTTGGTCATATAGTCAGTGGCCACAATAATATAGCGAGATTGTGTGTTTCGGGCCGCTGGACTAATTGGACCTACAAAGTCTAAACCCCACTTTTCAAATGGTTGGTTTACTTTGATCGGATGTAGGGGCATCTGATCTTTCCTCTGCGGTTTCTTGTATCGTTAGCATTCATCGCAACCCTTCACAAAGAGTGATGCATCTTGGAACATAGTGGGCCACCAATACCCTGATTGTAAGATCTTTCGCGCAGTTAAGTCTCCTGAGAAGTGACCACCGGCTACGCCCATATGTGCCTCTTGTAAAATGTATAGATACTCATCCTCTCGGGCACAACGCCTAAGAACGTCATCCTTTCCTCTTTTATAAAGAGTCCCAGCTATCAGGCAATAGGGTTCGCATTCTTTGATCAGCTTTCGAGCTAGATCTTTACGAAGCTCCTTGGGTGGAAAGCCATTAACCAAAAAGTTAACAATCTTCTCACTCCATTCAGGCATTGTCTCCACCATGAACAGGGAAGTGTCAGGTAAGTCATCATCAACCCCTGTAGGAGCCTCACCATTGGGTATGCGAGACAAATGATCAGCCATAACATGTTTCTTGCCAGGTCTCACAACAACCGTGAAATCAAACTCAAGAAGAATCAATAGCCATCGTGTGATTCTTCCTGTGGAGCATGGTTTGTTTACCAGATACAACAATGCTTGATGATCCACATAGAAAACAAACTTGGTGGCAAGGAGGTAATAACGAAATTTCCTTACTGCATATATCATTGCCAACCCTTCTCGCTCCGTAGTGGTGTAGTTCATCTCAGCATCGTTCAACTGGCGACTAGCAAAGCTAATGGGGTAGTCTAGCTTGTGTTCTCCAGGTTGAGTTAACACACACCCAATAGCAAAGTTTGATGCATCAATATGCACATGGAAGAGTAAATCCCAGTTAGGCATTCTCAAGATTGGAGCACTCGCCAAGGCCTTCTTTAATAGCTCATAGGCACGGTCACATTCTTCGGTCCAAATAAACTCGATGAGAAGCTTATACAATGGTCGAGCTATCTCGGCGAAGAAGAGAATAAACCTTCGATAATAACCAACGTGGCCCATAAAGTGTTGGACTCCCTTGTAGTTGGTGGGTAGGGGTAATTCCAGAATGACCTTGATTTTACTCTCATCAGTGGAAATCCCATTTTTGGACACTATATGCCCTAAGATAACTCCGTGTTTAACCCAGAATTGGCATTTGAAAGGATTCAAGGAGATGCGATATAATCTACACCTTTCAAATATTTTTCGTAAACACATCAAGTGCTCGTCCCAAGAGGAATGAACACAAAGATCATCTAAGAAAGCTTCACAGAAGTCCCTTAGATATTCCTTAAAGGCCGTGTTTATCAATCGTTGGAATGTTGCAGGTGCATTGGTCAGGCCAAAAGCCATGACGCGAAAGGCAAACACTCCAAACTCCGTGATAAATGCTGTTTTAGCTTGGTCCTCGTCTGCAATTGTGATCTGATTGTAACCCGAGTACCCATCTAAAAAGCTATATGCCTCCTTGCCTGCCACTCTTTCAAGCACATGTTCAGAATATGGCAAGGGGTAATGATCCCTTCTGGTGGCTGCATTAACCTTTTTGAGATCAACGCACACTCTGAGTTTCCCATTCTTCTTTGGCACGATGACTATCGGAGAAACCCATTCTGAGTGCTCAATTGGGTATATGAATCCACATTTTACCAGCTTTTCAATTTCCTCTTGTACAATCTTTGCGTACTTAGGATTCATTGGGTAGGGACGTTGCTGGACTGGTTTAGCAGTGCTAATCATTGGAATCGTGTGTTGCACCACCGAGGGTGGAACACCCTTCATATCATGATATGTCCAAGCAAATATGTCCTTGAATTCTTTAAGAAGCTTCGTAAGTGCAGCTTCTTCCGCCTTGGTGAGGTCTTGAGCAATATAAACTGGTTTAGACTCCTCACCCGGATCTGCTAAGTCTATCTCCTTAACTACCGCAGGGCCATCGTAGACACCGCTACTCCCATTGGTAGGCGTTCGTTGGGCTTTTGTGTAGACTACTTTACGTTCCCTTGTGGTGAATGATTTGAAATGCCCGGGTGCGGGGTGTAAGTCTACTGGTTCTTGTTGTGCCAGACTTTTTTCTTTCAATTCCGCTTCCTTTTGTTGTTGAGCCAACTCTTGGTTTTGCCGCCTTCTTGCAGTACGACTTAGTTTCGGCTTCTCTTCGATTTCTAATTGGGCGACGTCATGAGGTTGCGGAATACACCACATGACACTTTGGAGGTATTGTCCCCAATTATCCGCTATCTTCCGATGAGCATCAATGGCTCCTACATAACTAAGCCATTCTGCAGTGGATCTTTCCTTGTTTATTGCAGTTCGTACATTAGCTCGATAGCGTTGGCGCTTATGTCTCGTTTTCTTCTTACCAAGTTTTTGATTTTTGTTTCTATCCGATTCGGACTCACTTGGTCGATCTTCACTTTCGGATGAACTGCAGGAGGCCACTGTCCTAGGCCTTGAGCACCTTGCTTCCACATTTGGGTGAATATTTGATTCATTTTCTCCATCAGGCTCAGGGTCAGTTTCTTCTTGAGATTCATACTCAGAGTTGCATTGGTCAGAGTCTTCGCTACTTTCAGTGTCGGTGGAGTTTGCCACGTTCTCGCCATCAGGAGTCATGTGCATAACACCTATCATGTTTATTGGCACTAACGGTGGCATATCTTGCCCCTCAGGTGTTACCCAACTTGTGCCTCTATTTCCCCATGTGTCTATGGTTGCCACTAGGTGTACCCAATCCACGTTATCCGACTCAGTCATACCCGGTAGGACATCCATGTAAGGAGAATCTTTTCCATCATCAGTCTCTTTTTTGCATGTATAGCAATACCTTAATGGGGCGGAATGAACAGTGGTATCCGATCGATTATCGATGATAACCTTGCTTCCTAAAGGATGTGCACGACCATTCTCAAGATCAACTCGAATGACAGAGTCCTGGAATTGTAGGTAGACATGGTTTTTCGACCAGTCATGTACCATTTGTGCTTCCCTCATGAAAGGACGTCCTAAGATCATTTGATATGACATAGGATGCTTGGAGAAATCCATTACAATGAAGGTATGTTTTACCTTGTATCCCAGGACCTTGATCTTGAGGTCCCTTAACATTCCAATAGGTTTGGCTATGGTTCCGTTTGCCATCTTAACCACTATGTTTGTGACTTCGAGGTGAGGCCTTCCCATAGATTCCCAACAGTTTTTAGTCACAATGCTCACTCCAGCACCACCATCAAGGATTCCCTTTAGAGTTAATCCCTTGGTAGTAATGGGGAGGGTGGCATTAGATTCGTCACCTTCAAAGTACTGTCCCAACTTGTTCACAGGTATTTCAACGACCGAATCTTCATCAAGGTTGGGTTGTAGATCCCAATGCTCCCCTTCATCTTGAAGCGTGTCGGGTCTATCCATATTTGCAAATTGTGGTAGCCCCGCCTTTAGTTCTCCATTGAGAAATGCCCGAAGAGCTAAGAATAGCTCAGGATCTCCGTATAATTTGGATATGATCGTGGTTCTGATCTCAGAGGACATGAAATCCATTAGCTTAGACACATTCAACGGTACTTTTCGAGACATCGCCCCTTGACTAGGGACTGGTGAAGATGGAATCACTTCCTCTTCGATGGGGTCAGGCATTCCCTCACTAAACATTCTTTCCAGCAAGAAGGGTGTTTGCCCACTTCCGGATGTCCTATCCTCACTTTCTTCCCGAATGATACTAGGTATAGCTAACGGTTTATGGTTCCTGTGAGGCTGAACTTGCGTAGGAAACACTGTGTCTGGAATTTTGATTTTTCTCGGGTTTGGCTCCAGTTCTCTTTGTGTTTCTTCCACCAAACCCCTTAAGTGTTGCACTTGTTCAATCTCCTCAACTGGGTTTGGGTAAGTTCCAATCTTTTTCTTGAGGGTTTTTGGCCCACGTGGCTTGTCTTGGGGAGTCTCAGTCAGTTTGGGTGGTCGAGAGGGCATTAACTGACTTGGTTGTGGGGCCGAGGAAGTTTCCTTCTGTTTCCCCTTATTTTTGTACTCGCTTGATTCTCCTTCATTGAGCTCCCGAGTGGGTTCCTCCCTTAAGGTAGTGGCTTTGGTCCCCATGGTTTCTATTGAATCGGAATCATCTTCAGGATCATTCATATACACGGGGTCGTCTCCTGTCCCTATGTTAGTCTTTGAACTAGGCTTGGAGCTCGTGGCATTAAGCGATCTCTTCCGCCGTGTTTTCTTTTTCTTTGCCTGAGCGATTGATGCAGTATCCCTTTCTTCAAGAATGTAGTTTTGATTTTGAAGCATTGACCGTGTAACTACATTCGCGGGTACAACGGGTGTCGTTCTTCGTGCTTGGTTGGTGACCTCAACCAAATTCAATGGCGTAATCTTGGGTGCATTAGGATTATGTGGACATTGAGCGATCAAATGATCTATGCCACAACGATTACATGTAAGTACCGGCATTCCCGATGTGCTCCCTTGATTTGGTTGCATCTGAGTAGCGATCTTTTGTAACCTATTAGGGCACTCCGCTACACGATGCAGTCCACCACACTCGTAACATTGAAGAGGTGGTCTCCTCGCCATGGTATTAAGGTTTTGCCCTCTTGTGGCAAGAGCAGCCGCTTGATATACAGGCTTGACTTGCCCGAAATGATCCTCCATGTAGTACTGGGGAATCATTTCAAACGTATCAATCCCGTATGGAGCAGTGGGGTCTATCTCCTCTTCATAATCTCCACATGCACTATGTGACTCACAACCCATCTGGTTTACAGGGGTAATCCTTGGATGTGGAGGTTGTGGTCCTAGCACTGGCGGTGGTAACGGCACAGACTGGACTACATTCGGATTCCTTGAAACTATGTGCTGTGACGGTTGCTCGATAGGTTGTGCAGGCATTAGCGCGGGTACTTGAGGTGTGTTTGACCAAGCTAGTGGTGCCTGGTTTGCCAACATTCGCTTAAGTGTTAGGCAATCTTTAGATTGATGGCCATACTTACCACATGCATTGCAATTCCCATTGAATTTGACTCTGAATGTGGGACATTCACTCGTGCTATGTGGTCCTAAGCACACCGAACACCATTGTTGCTCTCTCCTTGGGTACATATGGCTATTCTGAGGAGCTCGATTACCCCTAAAGTATTCTTGGAGAGCCTTAGTAAGGTCGGTCACAGACATTTCAGATATCTTGGGCTCCTTGGCAATTGGTTTTACCGTCATTGGCTCGTGCCCAGATACTTGCGAACTAACGGATTTTGTTTCTGAAGACACCTTTTTACCTGCAATCATCAAGTTGTCTTCTAACTGGATTGCATTGGCAGTGACTGCTTCCCACGTTGTAAGACCTCTAATGACTAGGCCATTGTAAATGTCCTCGTGGCGCAATCCTCGGATGAATCTATCGAGGAGTTGGTTGTTATTGAAGCGTTCATCGGGAGTGCAGCGAGAATTTAGATGCTTCAATCGACTTATAAAGTCTCTCACTGACTCCCCTTCCTCGCGTTCAGCTTTTTGGAGTTGAGATGCTACCCCCCAAAGCACACCCTCACGTATGTATTCTTTCAAGAACAATCTCTTGAGAGTGGGGTAGTGAGTGCGCTCTTCAACCCTTAAGGTTCGATACCAATCTCCGGCCTTCCCACTCAAGGTTAAGCCTAAAGCTTTACACTTATGCAGCTCATTGTGCTCTTCCAAGGAATCACACACGTGTTCAAAGACTTCAATGTGCTTCCTAACATCCTCGTTACCACTGAAGTTTTGAGTGAGCTTAGCCACTTGTACTGCCTTGCTTCTAGGTTCTCTCTCAGGCATACCCCGCATGTTTTCTGCAATGGATCGTCCGATCGTCTGAGCAAATGCTGCGAGATCACCTAAGTGAGCAGGCATAGTTGGTGGAGGCACTTCTGGGATAGCCTGGCTGATAGGAGTTGGCGTTGGTCTGAGTAAGTTGGCAAATGACGTAGGATATGATATGTGACTAGGCCTAGCTCCCCTTGGATAATGGTTATGATAAGGCGATCGTGGAGCATACGCCATTGGCATACTAAGAGGCGTAGGAGCTACCTGAGCATGAGTAGCGATAGGTACATAGGGTCGATAGGCACTGGCACGCACTGTTGTAGGTACTGTTCCACTAGGTAGCGGTGTCGTACTAACTACAGCGGTAACAGGTGCACTTTCAGCTATGCTCATCATTGGGGTAGGCATTGCGGATTCCTTAATGGAAAGTTGAGCCAAGGTTGGAAAACTAAAGTTACTGCTCGTGGGCTCAACCTGCATTGAGACTCCAGGCGAAACAACATACGAAGGGTCTATGGGACTCACCGAGGGAGTCTCCAATTGTGATAGGGTTGGTTGTTTGGCCTTGCCCGTATCCAAAAACCTCATAGGGCCAGTGGAAACTAGGTCCACTCCCCTATTTTGCCTCTCAATTTGGATAATTCTATGAATCACCTCACATATCATGTGTTGTTGCTCCTCTAGATTAGTGGCGCTAGATGTAGATCGTAGGACTTCTAACCAACCTACATGGTATGTGTAACCCGTGTATAGGTCCGTTAGAGTCTCTGTGTGTAGATCATATTCCCAATTTTCATTGAGAAATATCCCATCTAGACTTGGTGTGCCAAACGGTTCTCTTGAAGTGGACGCAATGTCACTTCTTATGGATTGGCTTCTAGGGACCTCTCCTTTAGGAAGAGCATCGGAATGTGGTAGCTCAGTAGGGCCCTCATTAAACGAAGTGGGTAGAATATCCACATGGACACTCTTTGGGAGGGTAGGGTCCACATAAGATGTGAATGGCGAATCTACTACCCCTCCTTCCTCATTTACTTCGCTTGTCGCATGCTCAGAGCGTGTAGCTCTACTAAAGGTCTCTATTAAACGACTAAACATGCTAGATCCGGGCTGTGGGGCCCACACTGGCATGTTTTGGCTTGTCTCCTCAGGGTTCTTGGTAGGGTGCCCTTCCATGGCTTCTGAGTCGGAGGATGAGTCACTATCCACTATTCGTGGATCTTGGGTTGCACTCCCTTGGGTTCCAGCCGAAGGCCAAGATGCCAACGTGGAGGGATGGTGTGAGCCTGCGTAGACTGAAACGCTTTCTAGTGGCTCAGACTCCAGCACCCGACCAGAGCGTAGATGCATGTGACGTGGGTACCCTACGTGCGTTGGTAACTATCCTTGAAACTCACACAAGTGGTTTCTTAGGTGTTTCGCACCCCGTTTTTACTTGTTTTTGTGTTGTTTTTAACCCGTTTTTGACCCCCTTACCTACGGTCGAACTTGGACTAGGACGTGTGATAGCTCGAAACGAGCGTATCGTTTAAAGGGTCCTAGTGTGCTTTACAGCACCGTGTTCGCCTATCTAGAGCTCCTGTAGTCCTCAAAACAGTCCGTTTCCTTTGGGGGAAAAGGGCAAAAGCCTATTTGCTTGTGGAGGAAAGGGTGAGGGCTTTATCCCACATGCTCACTTTACTCCTTGGGGAGTGGGCTACATATAGGGCACAACTTCCCATAAGCTCTCACTTGAGAGAAAGCTATGGAGGCTCACTCTCCTATATATATATATCAAAAGACCGAGCCCCGAGGCCGGGGCCGGGGCCGTGGGTCGTGGGTCGTGGGTCAATTGGGGTTCTTTCTTTTCAAAAATTTTTTCTCCAATTAGAAAATCTTTCCTCTCCACATGTTCGGTTCTTTCTGGGCATTCATCTCTCCCTTCAACTAATCCCCACAGATTTTTCCTCATCAGCAAATACATGGTTTTTGTCTGCCATGTATAAAACTGTTCCCCATTAAATTTGGCTACTTCCTGTGCTGAACTCATGGTTATGTGAAGGGGGTCTTACCTCTTAATCCAATTTCAAGATTCAAGGGCAGTGTCTACCCTTTTACAACTCAATCTGGTGTTTAATAGATGATTACAACAATTTTATCAGCATAAAATCACCAGAAATTACATTAAATTAAGGGTAACCAATTTTGTACGGGATGGTTGGAGTATCAAACCAACTCCGATTTGCAATCTGAAGCTTTAGGGATCTGTATCAGATACCTAATGGTTAATTTGAACCCTCAATTGCACCAAAATATAGTGATTAGCATTGATTAGCAAATTAATGCTCTGTTTTGTGTGCAAAAAACAGAGTATGCGGGGAGTCCAGATCTGGTGCCATCCACTTCAAATGAGCTCAAATGCTTTCAAAGGCATCAATAGCAATGAGTCTAGTAGAGGATTAAGCCAAGAAACACAAGATTTGACCAAATAATGAAAGCTTAATCTCTGTTTTACCAAAGTCACCTGTAGATTTGATGAAGAGCTTGGATCTCAATGTAGACTTAATGAAACTCAATTCTGTCTTCACCAGCTTGTAGAGCATGCTTGATTACCCCTTGGGCTAGGAGGAATTAGAAGGATTTGACCTGATGAAGTAGCAATGGCAAAAATTGTAGAGAAAAAAGGCGCCGGTGAAAAATGCGAAATCTCCTTCGTTACTTGGCGGTTTGCTGCGCCGTCTTGCTGAGCTTGTAGCCAAGGATGTTGGCTAGCTTGTGTAAAAAGCTTGTGCCCTAATTTTATGTGTGCAAGGTGCTAGAGATCCTCCACTGGCTGGGGGTGAAGGGGAGAAGTGAAAACTCACTAAAAATTTGATTTTTTTGCTAATTATCTACTAATCCTAATTAATTAACTAATGGGCTCATAAACCTAATTGATTCTAGGCATGGCTCTGATACCATGTTAAAATTTGAGCAAAATGATGAGCTATGGTGGATCAAACACTAGAATCAACATCATTAACAAAGTGATTAGTAAATGATTAAGACGTAATTAGTGAATAATTAGCACATAGATAATGTAGGCATGGATACTCAAAAACCAGCAAATTCTCATTAGGGCTATGCCTCAATTTATAGAGTTTACATCAAGCATCAAATCCCATTGATTTCTCCATGATTCACTCCCAGAATATCTCCACCTCTTGCCTGATTCTCTCCACCTCTTCTCTATTCTCTGAATATCTCCCAGAATAACTCCACACTCCTAAATTCTCTCATGCTACCCTTTATTCTCTCCCAGTAGATTCTTCACACATTTTCACAGGTTCTTTCACAATTACTCAATCTCTTTTACAGCCTCTATCCAAGAGCTTGTTCCCACACACACCCTATTCACTTGTATTTTCAACACCTCCCCTCAAGTGAATAATCTTAGCACACCTGGACCCTATATCAAGTTTCTCTCTTACTTGATAGCCTGCGACCAGTGCCTCGAGTCCCTAAACTCATAGTCCTTGACACACTCTCTCTCTATGTGTTCAAGGCTTACTATAGTTGCCTGCGACCTTGACTAAAGTACTCACACATACATCTACCACGTGGCCTACATCATCGGTGGCTCAGAGGTGGTTTTACTTTGTTGGGGCAGGTTACATTGGGTTGTGGGGTCTCTCTCTCTCTCTCTCTCTCTCAGAAAAGATGATCTGACTCCATTTCCTTTGGAGCCTCCATGAAGTTTGCCGATGTCGTTCCTTCTCCACTGGGTTTGCTGTAGCAGTCTCTTGCCATGTGTCCTGGCTTTCCACAGTTGTTGCAATCCTCCCTCCTACTCTGCCTCTTCCTCGTCCTCATCCTCGTCCTCGAGAGAATCCTCCTCGGGTGAAGAATGCTTTTTCCTCTCCTGCTGTTGAGTCGAGCTTCTTTAGTGTTGCTACAATGTTTTCATAATCTCCTTTGTCCATACTCTTCAGAAGTACAGCTAATGCTTCATCATCTTCTACCTTTTTGCCAATAGCTGTTGCTTAATGCTTTTATATTTGTTCAAGTGTGTGATTAAAGGTTCACTTTCCTTCATGTCCAATTTGTAGAATTGCATTAACAGATTTATCTTAGAATTTTTTGCTTGTGTACCAAATAATTTATTGAGTTCATCCCATGCATCTTTTGCCCACTTTATCCCTGTGATGTGATGAATGATTTCATCATTTAAACTGAGTGCAATAAGTCCCAATGCTTTTTCATTCCTACTCTTCCACTCATTTTCTCCTCTCTCTGGGCATTCATCTCTCCCTTCAACTAATCCCCACAGATTTTTCCTCATCAGCAAATACATGGTTTTTGTCTGCCATGTATAAAACTGTTCCCCATTAAATTTGGCTATTTCCTGTGCTGAACTCATGGTTATGTGAAGGGGGTCTTACCTCTTGATCCAATTTCAAGATTCATGGACAGTCTCTACCCTTTTACAACTCAATCTGGTGTTTAATAGATGATTACAACAATTTTATCAGCATAAAATCACCAGAAATTACATTAAATTAAGGGTAACCAATTTTGTACGGGATGGTTGGAGTATCAAACCAACTCCGATTTGCGATTTGAAGCTTTAGGGATCTGTATCAGATACCTAATGGTTAATTTGAACCCTCAATTGCACCAAAATATAGTGATTAGCACTGATTAGCAAATTAATGCTCTGTTTTGTGTGCAGAAAACAGAGTATGCGGGGAGTCCAGATCTGGTGCCTTCCACTTCAAATGAGCTCAAATGCTTTCAAAGGCATCAATAACAATGAGTCTAGTAGAGGATTAAGCCAAGAAACACAAGATTTGACCAAATAATGAAAGCTTAATCTCTGTTTTACCAAAGTCACCTGTAGATTTGATGAAGAGCTTGGATCTCAATGTAGACTTAATGAAACTCAATTCTGTCTTCACCAGCTTGTAGAGCATGCTTGATTACCCCTTGGGCTAGGAGGAATTAGAAGGATTTGACCTGATGAAGTAGCAATGGCAAAAATTGTAGAGAAAAAAGGCGCCAGTGAAAAACGTGAAATCTCCTTCGTTACTTGGCGGTTTGCTGCGCCGTCTTGCTGAGCTTGTAGCCAAGGATGTTGGCTAGCTTGTGTAAAAAGCTTGTGCCCTAATTTTATGTGTGCAAGGTGCTAGAGATCCTCCACTGGCTGGGGGTGTAGGGGAGAAGTGAAAACTCACTAAAAAATTGATTTTTTTGCTAATTATCTACTAATCCTAATTAATTAACTAATAGGCTCATAAACCTAATTGATTCTAGGCATGGCTCTGATACCATGTTGAAATTTGAGCAAAATGATGAGCTATGGTAGATCAAACACTAGAATCAACATCATTGGATACTCAAAAACCAGCAAATTCTCATTAGGGCTATGCCTCAATTTATAGAGTTTACATCAAGCATCAAATCCCATTGATTTCTCCATGATTCACTCCCAGAATATCTCCACCTCTTGCCTGATTCTCTCCACCTCTTCTCTTTTCCCTGAATATCTCCCAAAATAACTCAACACTCCTAAATTCTCTCATGCTACCCTTTATTCTCTCCTAGTAGATTCTTCTCACCTTTTCACAGGTTCTTTCACAATTACTCAATCTCTTTTACAGCCTCTATCCAAGAGCTTGTTCCCACACACACCCTATTCACTTGTATTTTCAACACCTCCCCTCAAGTGAATAATCTTAGCACACCTGGACCCTATATCAAGTTTCTCTCTTACTTGATAGCCTGCGACCAGTGCCTCGAGTCCCTAAACTCATAGTCCTTGAGACACTCTCTCTCTATGTGTCCAAGGCTTACTATAGTTGCCTGCGACCTTGACTAAAGTACTCACACATGCATCTACCACGTGGCCTACATCATCGGTGGCTCAGAGGTGGTTTTACTTTGTTGGGGCAGGTTACATTGGGTTGTGGGGTCTCTCTCTCTCTCTCTCTCTCTCAGAAAAGATGATCTGACTCCACTTCCTTTGGAGCCTCCATGAAGTTTGCCGATGTCGTTCCTTCTCCACTGGGTTTGCTGTAGCAGTCTCTTGCCATGTGTCCTGGCTTTCCACAGTTGTTGCAAGTGAAGGTCCTCCCTCCTACTCTGCCTCTTCCTCGTCCTCGTCCTCGAGAGAATCCTCCTCGGGTGAAGAATGCTTTTTCCTCTCCTGCTGTTGAGTCGAGCTTCTTTAGTGTTGCTACAATGTTTTCATAATCTCCTTTGTCCACACTCTTCAGAAGTACAGCTAATGCTTCATCATCTTCTACCTTTTTGCCAGTAGCTGTTGCTTAATGCTTTTATATTTGTTCAAGTGTGTGATTAAAGGTTCACTTTCCTTCATGTCCAATTTGTAGAATTGCATTAACAGATTTATCTTAGAATTTTTTGCTTGTGTACCAAATAATTTATTGAGTTCATCCCATGCATCTTTTTCCCATTGTATCCCTGTGATGTGATGAATGATTTCATCTTTTTCATTCCTACTCTTCCACTCATTTTCTCCTCTCTCTGGGCATTCATCTCTCCCTTCAACTAATCCCCACAGATTTTTCCTCATCAGCAAATACATGGTTTTTGTTTGCCATGTATAAAACTGTTCCCCATTAAATTTGGCTATTTCCTGTGCTGAACTCATGGTTATGTGAAGGGGGTCTTACCTCTTGATCCAATTTCAAGATTCAAGGGCAGTGTCTACCCTTTTACAACTCAATCTGGTGTTTAATAGATGATTACAACAATTTTATCAGCATAAAATCACCAGAAATTACATTAAATTAAGGGTAACCAATTTTGTACGGGATGGTTGGAGTATCAAACCAACTCCGATTTGCAATCTGAAGCTTTAGGGATCTGTATCAGATACCTAATGGTTAATTTGAACCCTCAATTGCACCAAAATATAGTGATTAGCATTGATTAGCAAATTAATGCTCTGTTTTGTGTGCAAAAAACAGAGTATGCGGGGAGTCCAGATCTGGTGCCATCCACTTCAAATGAGCTCAAATGCTTTCAAAGGCATCAATAGCAATGAGTCTAGTAGAGGATTAAGCCAAGAAACACAAGATTTGACCAAATAATGAAAGCTTAATCTCTGTTTTACCAAAGTCACCTGTAGATTTGATGAAGAGCTTGGATCTCAATGTAGACTTAATGAAACTCAATTCTGTCTTCACCAGCTTGTAGAGCATGCTTGATTACCCCTTGGGCTAGGAGGAATTAGAAGGATTTGACCTGATGAAGTAGCAATGGCAAAAATTGTAGAGAAAAAAGGCACCGGTGAAAAATGCGAAATCTCCTTCGTTACTTGGCGGTTTGCTGCGCCGTCTTGCTGAGCTTGTAGCCAAGGATGTTGGCTAGCTTGTGTAAAAAGCTTGTGCCCTAATTTTATGTGTGCAAGGTGCTAGAGATCCTCCACTGGCTGGGGGTGAAGGGGAGAAGTGAAAACTCACTAAAAATTTGATTTTTTTGCTAATTATCTACTAATCCTAATTAATTAACTAATGGGCTCATAAACCTAATTGATTCTAGGCATGGCTCTGATACCATGTTAAAATTTGAGCAAAATGATGAGCTATGGTGGATCAAACACTAGAATCAACATCATTAACAAAGTGATTAGTAAATGATTAAGACGTAATTAGTGAATAATTAGCACATAGATAATGTAGGCATGGATACTCAAAAACCAGCAAATTCTCATTAGGGCTATGCCTCAATTTATAGAGTTTACATCAAGCATCAAATCCCATTGATTTCTCCATGATTCACTCCCAGAATATCTCCACCTCTTGCCTGATTCTCTCCACCTCTTCTCTATTCCCTGAATATCTCCCAGAATAACTCCACACTCCTAAATTCTCTCATGCTACCCTTTATTCTCTCCCAGTAGATTCTTCACACATTTTCACAGGTTCTTTCACAATTACTCAATCTCTTTTACAGCCTCTATCCAAGAGCTTGTTCCCACACACACCCTATTCACTTGTATTTTCAACACCTCCCCTCAAGTGAATAATCTTAGCACACCTGGACCCTATATCAAGTTTCTCTCTTACTTGATAGCCTGCGACCAGTGCCTCGAGTCCCTAAACTCATAGTCCTTGACACACTCTCTCTCTATGTGTCCAAGGCTTACTATAGTTGCCTGCGACCTTGACTAAAGTACTCACACATACATCTACCACGTGGCCTACATCATCGGTGGCTCAGAGGTGGTTTTACTTTGTTGGGGCAGGTTACATTGGGTTGTGGGGTCTCTCTCTCTCTCTCTCTCTCTCAGAAAAGATGATCTGACTCCATTTCCTTTGGAGCCTCCATGAAGTTTGCCGATGTCGTTCCTTCTCCACTGGGTTTGCTGTAGCAGTCTCTTGCCATGTGTCCTGGCTTTCCACAGTTGTTGCAATCCTCCCTCCTACTCTGCCTCTTCCTCGTCCTCGTCCTCGTCCTCGAGAGAATCCTCCTCGGGTGAAGAATGCTTTTTCCTCTCCTGCTGTTGAGTCGAGCTTCTTTAGTGTTGCTACAATGTTTTCATAATCTCCTTTGTCCACACTCTTCAGAAGTACAGCTAATGCTTCATCATCTTCTACCTTTTTGCCAATAGCTGTTGCTTAATGCTTTTATATTTGTTCAAGTGTGTGATTAAAGGTTCACTTTCCTTCATGTCCAATTTGTAGAATTGCATTAACAGATTTATCTTAGAATTTTTTGCTTGTGTACCAAATAATTTATTGAGTTCATCCCATGCATCTTTTGCCCACTGTATCCCTGTGATGTGATGAATGATTTCATCATTTAAACTGAGTGCAATAAGTCCCAATGCTTTTTCATTCCTACTCTTCCACTCATTTTCTCCTCTCTCTGGGCATTCATCTCTCCCTTCAACTAATCCCCACAGATTTTTCCTCATCAGCAAATACATGGTTTTTGTCTGCCATGTATAAAACTGTTCCCCATTAAATTTGGCTATTTCCTGTGCTGAACTCATGGTTATGTGAAGGGGGTCTTACCTCTTGATCCAATTTCAAGATTCAAGGACAGTGTCTACCCTTTTACAACTCAATCTGGTGTTTAATAGATGATTACAACAATTTTATCAGCATAAAATCACCAGAAATTACATTAAATTAAGGGTAACCAATTTTGTACGGGATGGTTGGAGTATCAAACCAACTCCGATTTACGATTTGAAGCTTTAGGGATCTGTATCAGATACCTAATGGTTAATTTGAACCCTCAATTGCACCAAAATATAGTGATTAGCACTGATTAGCAAATTAATGCTCTGTTTTGTGTGCAGAAAACAGAGTATGCGGGGAGTCCAGATCTGGTGCCTTCCACTTCAAATGAGCTCAAATGCTTTCAAAGGCATCAATAACAATGAGTCTAGTAGAGGATTAAGCCAAGAAACACAAGATTTGACCAAATAATGAAAGCTTAATCTCTGTTTTACCAAAGTCACCTGTAGATTTGATGAAGAGCTTGGATCTCAATGTAGACTTAATGAAACTCAATTCTGTCTTCACCAGCTTGTAGAGCATGCTTGATTACCCCTTGGGCTAGGAGGAATTAGAAGGATTTGACCTGATGAAGTAGCAATGGCAAAAATTGTAGAGAAAAAAGGCGCCAGTGAAAAACGTGAAATCTCCTTCGTTACTTGGCGGTTTGCTGCGCCGTCTTGCTGAGCTTGTAGCCAAGGATGTTGGCTAGCTTGTGTAAAAAGCTTGTGCCCTAATTTTATGTGTGCAAGGTGCTAGAGATCCTCCACTGGCTGGGGGTGAAGGGGAGAAGTGAAAACTCACTAAAAATTTGATTTTTTTGCTAATTATCTACTAATCCTAATTAATTAACTAATGGGCTCATAAACCTAATTGATTCTAGGCATGGCTCTGATACCATGTTGAAATTTGAGCAAAATGATGAGCTATGGTGGATCAAACACTAGAATCAACATCATTAACAAAGTGATTAGCAAATGATTAAGATGTAATTAGTGAATAATTAGCACATAGATTAATGTAGGCATGGATACTCAAAAACGAGCAAATTCTCATTAGGGCTATGCCTCAATTTATAGAGTTTACATCAAGCATCAAATCCCATTGATTTCTCCATGATTCACTCCCAGAATATCTCCACCTCTTGCCTGATTCTCTCCACCTCTTCTCTTTTCCTTGAATATCTCCCATAATAACTCCACACTCCTAAATTCTCTCATGCTACCCTTTATTCTCTCCCAGTAAATTCTTCTCACCTTTTCACAGGTTCTTTCACAATTACTCAATCTCTTTTACAGCCTCTTTCCAAGAGCTTGTTCCCACACACACATCCTATTCACTTTTATTTTCAACATTCACGAGGTCAGACCTCAAATTTCACGGGTCAAACCGTGCAATCTCACGGTGGGTCAACGGGTCAAAGCCTGCAACTTCACGGGGTCAAAACGTGCAATCTCACGGGTCAAAACCTGCAATCTCACGGATCAAAACTTGCAATCTCATGAGTTCAGGTTTCTCACAGGTTAAGAGTCATAGCTTAAGACCCTGCACTTTCACAAGTTAAGATTCTCATGGGTTAACCCCTCTCACGAATTTACAATCTCACGGCTTAAGAACATGCATTTTCATGGATTAAGCCATCTCACGCATTAACACTTTCCCAACGATCTTTAATAGCCATTATATAATTGTTAAGCTTATATCTTACTATTCTTTTGGTGGCTAAATTAATGTAGCAGTTGCTCCATGAGTACATATCCATACTCATGCACTGAAGGACATTTGCACCAAAGCCTCAGGATCGTTAACTTCCAGGTACATCTCTGGGGGGGACCATGGTGCGCAAAAGCTTGGTCAATGGTACAACCCATCGCTTGGAATTTTCCTTCAAATTACAAACCTCTCCAAACAACTCTACCATCTTCAAAAATCAATGATCTCCAATCCTTAGTGAAGATATCTATATTAGCCTCGCAAGTCAACATAATTCTTTCAGCCTCGCCAACAAGTGGCTACTTCAACACAGAGCAGTTTAATAAGAGTCTATTTGACTCAATTCTTGTACTTTAAGTATATCTGCTTCATAAGCTTGGTCAATGGTACAACCCATCGCTTGGAATTTTCCTTCAAATTACAAACCTCTCCAAAAAACTCTACCATCTTCAAAAATCAATGATCTCCAATCCTTAGTGAAGATATCTATATTAGCCTCGCAAGTCAACATAATTCTTTCAACCTCGCCAACAAGTGGCTACTTCAACACAGAGCAGTTTAATAAGAGTCTGTTTGACTTAATTCTTGTACTTTAAGTATATCTGCTTCATAAGAGCACTCAAATATACATAAAAACATAAAAAGCACATGGGAAGAAGCATGCAGGAACATGTCCTACTCAACAATATTTGACAAGAATCCTACCACACAAAGGGATATCCTCAAAAGGCTAATTTCTTAAAATGATGAATGTCGCATCAATGAATCAAATGAGGAACTGAGAATCACCATCTCGATCTGATGATTATGTCTACGTTCCTCCAGATCCCTCCCTCTCTTCTCTCCCATTATTAACATCTCTTAGCATCCCCACTAGCACAAATCACATGTAACCTTGCTTATGATTGCCAAAAACAAAGTTCGTAAAAAAACCCAAAAAAAGCATGCTCACATAAATATAGAAATGCAATCACTCACAAAAAACTCCACCACCCCTCACCGAATTCCCAATAAACCACTAACCTTTTCATTCTCTAACTAACCTTTCTCATTCCTTCCAGAGGGACAAAGACCATTTTTTTAATGGCGTGAGGTGTTAAGGCATGAGACCATTAATCGGTGAAAGGCTTAGCAGTGAAAAGCTTGGCCGTGAAACTATTGGCCGTGAAACGTTTGGCCATAAAACACTTGGCCGTGTGAAAGGTTTGACCGTGAAAGTCTTGGCCCCGTGAAAGGCTTGGCCGTGAAACTTTGGCTGTGAAATGCTTGTCTCACACGTTTTTTTTTAATTTTTTATTTTAGTCTAGTGGGAAATACGAATTTCCTTGTTTAGGGGGGGATACTTTTTGAATTTAAATTTAAGGAGATATTGGCATTTTTCCAAAAAGGTAAATGGAAATAAAAAAAGTCAGCCTTTTTATGACACCCCTTACACCCTTCAGAAGCGACTCCCAAAATGGATAATTTGACAACTCATGAGCATCTACTCATTGAAGCCTTAATGAGCTATGTAAAAAGGTGATTAAGAACTAATCAAAGATTAATTCTTTCATTAATATTTCTCTTTTATACTAATCAAGGTCTCTAATTAATCATCACTAATCCTTAATTAATTCACACAATTGAGCACATCATTGGATAGAGCAAGGGAATGCTAAGCTAGGTGTATCAACAAATATGTAAATTAATCTAAAATAGGAGATTAATTAGACTCTTAATTTTGGTCTCTTCTTTCAAGGCAAAATTAAGCAAAGAGAGTCAAATTCCTCCAATTTGATGAAGAAATTGATATAATTAGGTGTTTTGATGCATTTAGATGCTCTTAAAACACTAATTTTGACTACTCACATGATCAATTTAAACTCTGAATAACACATTTTCTAAATCTTTGGTCTCTTGAAGTGAATTAATTACTCTTAATGGCAAAAACCAGTCCATTAAGAGAAATTAGTCGAATTCAAGGATTTTATGATGGTTTTGAGATTTTTTTTGAAAGATTAAGCTACTCCTAATGCTTGCTAACACTCTAATGCAAACAATTTAAACAAAAAAAACAACAGCTAAAATTAATGATTTTAGTTCTATGCTTAACATTAAAGAGAGCTAACATTCACTAAAAATTGCATTCCATTGCATTATTTGATGCAATGGATAAAAACTAAGCCTAATACAAACTATGTACAAGCCCTAAGAACATGAAAAACTACAATAACAACAACAAAATCAATAAATTAAGCTAAAAATTAGGCAAAAAGAATTCTTTACAAAAACAAAAAAGAGAGCTATTCTACACCAAATCACACACAATTCACCATCAGGATCCACATCTTTTTCATGGGAAACCATTAATCAAGATAATGGGCAATGGTTAATGCATAGATTAGAGGAAAAACGATGGAAAAAGCCAAGGGATGGCTCCCCAACAGTGGCGCCAAAAATGTTATGGCGGCTCACCCTAACCCCATCTAACAAGAGATTACCTGGTGAACCGTAACTGTCGTGAGGTTATTTCCAATGGCCAAGCTCGTAATCCTTGAGGTATCCAAGCTCTAAAACTCCTTGAGAAGCAATTCCACCGCACCTCCTGCGAAGCGTTATCACACCACCACTACGGGTACTCGTCCCTTATCTCACCTAACTTGCTACCACATGCTCTTGAAGCGGGAATTGCCATAAATACTCCGTCACACCATTACGGGCGCCCATCCAAGTTGTAGCTTTGGACACTATTGCTTCATATCTTGAATGTATGACCCTTTGGTGTATCTATTATGACTCCTTGATATAAGATAATGGCGGTAACTCTTGTTAACCCTAGGAATGGGTTAACTCTCAAATCATCATCCATAGTAGTTGCACTACCACACTGTCTTATGTGGGGATGGGGGCACCTCATTTGGGGTGGTGTGATTGTGAAAGATAATAGAGAAAATATTCTTAGACATGCTCAATCCACTCTTTTGTAAGTTGTAAGCTCTAAAAAATTCTTTTCCCAATTTAAAAAGAAAACACTATAGTTTTTATTTCTAGGGGGGTATGAACTTTCCTTTTTATTTATATGCAAAAAGGTCCATCTCTTTCTCCTAGATATTATCTCCACCACGGCCTCATATGAACTAGGTATCCATGGGTAGAATCAACCTTTCCCAACTCTTCTAACTCTTTTAAGCCATATGTATCTGATTTTTTCTATCTTCTCAATTATTTCTTTCTTACTTTTGGACTTTGTTTTCTTATACAGATTCTTTTCAACTCTCTTGGCTGCTGTTGCCAGCTCATCAAATCCCAGGTCTTCCACATCTATGATGGCAACATACTTTCTGAGCTTTGGATCCAACCCCTTATGAATCATTCACCCATCAATTCTTTAAAGGGTCCGTTGGCTCAATCCAATCTCTTCCTTAGGGATTTGAGTTTTGATGTATAAGCCTCCACATCCATACCTTCTTGCTTTAAATCCCTCATGATGTCTATAAGCTATCTTGAAGTCTTGACCTTCTAGAACCTCTTTAGAAATGCATGTCAAAGTGGCCATCATCAAACTTTGTGAACCACTCCATTGGTACATCACCAAAGGTGGTTGTGAACTTGCCCCTCTCTTTAGTTCTTCTAGCCTCAAACTTTTAGACTTTCCACGTAAGAAATGGATGTCTGGATTCTTGTTTCTCTTACCTTTATATGTTAGGAAAATCTATTTATGGGGCTGAAGTTGTTTGCCATTTTGATTTTATGCTTAGGTTTGCTTCTTAAAATAGGTCTTGAAATCCCAAGTAAAATACATAAGAGATAATGAACTTGAGCTCCTCACACACACACACAAGAGTAGACAAGCATGCAAGAGAGATGGATGGTTGAATTTTCTATTCTATTCTCTTATTTTATCTATAACCATAACATACAGAGATAAGAGTACATACTATAAGGGAAATTTTCTATTCTATTCTCTTATTTTCTCTATAACCATAACATACAGAGATAAGAGTACATACTATGAGGGAAATTACTCTCCTATTATAAGATAAAAAGGTTGATCCATAATGTGAACTTGACTACATGAACTGGCACTATAACTATATTATAACTCTAGTACACCAAAGTGGCTCTGTCACACAGCTTATAAACCATTATGCTGACATATCTACCATAACCTCGCCAACCCAGCTAGTGGTGTAGATGCAAAAGCTATCATCCATGCAAGTCATCAATCTTAACAACACTAGTTGAGCTCAATATCTCAACACTCCCCCTTGAGCTCAACTTCATACATTACATGCCAAGTAAGCTCTTGAACTTGCATAGCTTGTTTGTATCCATGCCTTTGTGAAGCACTAGTTTAGCTTGATATCTCAACATTCCCCCTTGAGCTCAACTCCATACACTACATTCCAACAAGTAAGATACAAAACTTGCATAGCTTCTTGTATCCATGCCTTTGTGAAGAACTAGTTAAGTTTGATATCTCGACACTCTCCCTCGATTTAACTCCACACATTTTACTCCAAGGAAGCTCCTAAACTTGCATAGCTTCTCTATACCCAAGGCCTTCGTGAAGCATAGTTGAGCTCAATATCTCAACACTCCCCCTCGAGACTCACCTCTTGAGATTAACTCCACACATTTCACTCCAAATAAGCTCCTAAACTTGTGGAGCTTCTCTATACCCAATGCCTTTGTAAAGATATGCGTCACCTAATCCTCTATGTTGACATATACCAAATCCACATCACTTGCTAGAACCTTCTCTCTAACAAAATGATAATGTACCCTAATGTTCTTTTTTCTAGCATGATAGATTGGGTTACTGGCCAATTGTATGCTACTCATGTTGTCACAATAAATGACAATGGCCCTATCACACATGCTTACCCATACTACCAAAAGTAGCTTCTCAAACTAACATACCTTAAAGCTGCCATAGTAGCACATATGTACTCTACCTCTATTGGGTATTTCTTACTACTCCAACTCACAAACAACACTCCCAAAAGCAAACATAAAGCCACTAGTAGATCTCATGTCTCTACGGAGAGACTACTGACCCAATCAACATATATATACCATGTAGCTGTATCTTTGTGCTAGCCTTATAAAAAAGTCCATAATCATAAATAGTGGATTTTATGTATCTGAGAATCCATCTAGCTAAATCCAAGCATGTCTTCTTGGGGGCCACATAAATTGGCTCACAACCTTAATAACATAGCTCAAATTTGGCCTAGTAATGGTCATGTAGATCAAGCTACCCACTATGTGCCTATACATAGTGGGGTCCTCAAATTTGGCCTAGTAATGGTCATGTAGATCAAGCTACCCACTATGTGCCTATACATAGTGGGGTCCTCTAAAATCTCACTTGTATCTACAAAAATCTTAGTGTTCTATGCTAATGGCATTGAAATTGGCTTACATCCTATTACCATACTAGGCAACATGTCCAAGCCATACTTCCTCTGTAATAGCAAAATGCCATTAGGTGATCTCACCACCTCTATACCAAGAAAATACCGCAACTCACTCAAATCTTTCAGCTCAAACTTCTACTTCAAAATCAACCTATAACCTGACATCATGTATGTCAACATCACTATCACCAGCGATATTCTAGTCATTCATATAAAAATAACTAATAACATGATCTCTTTATTTGTTTTTTTCACATAAAGTGAAAAATCTACATTAGGTATCTGTAATCCAATGGTAACAAGATACTCTTGAATGCCATCAGGTGATCTCACCACCTCTATACCAAGAAAATATAGCAACTCACCCAAATCTTTCATCTCAAACTTCTACTTCAAAAGCAACCTATAACCTGACATCATGTATGTCAGATCACTATCACCAGCGGTAATCTAGTCATATAAAAATAACTAACAACATATCTCTCTATTTGTCTTTTTCACATAAAGTGAAAAATCTACATTAGATATCTAAAATCCAATGGTTACAAGATACTCCTGATCTTATTTGACCATACTATGGGAGCATGCTTCAAGCCATACAATGTTTTGTGTAACTTACACACAAAATTTGGATGCATATTACTCTCATAACCTAGTGGTGCATTATCATGTAAACTTCTTCTTGAAAATCACCATGCAAGAACACATCCTTTACATCCATCTGATGTAAAGACCAACCCTCCACTGTAGCCATAGAAGTGAAAGCTCTCAAGGTTTTCATTCTCACAAACTAGGCTTAATGTCTCTGTCTCATGTCTGTGCATAACCCTTAGCAACTAGTCTTGCCTTATACCATTCATAGATCCATTTGAGTTATGCTTGACCTTGTATACCCAATCATATCCTATTGCCTTTCATCCTTAGGCAAAGGCACTAATTCCCATCATGTCACATTTGTATCCAATGTTGCCATCTTCTCATCCATTGCATCTTCCCATTTCTGATTTCATAGTGCTTGCTCAAAACAAGTGGGCTATATATCCTATATTACTTTAACCATAAGCATAATGATGGGATGTATATCTATCATATCTCAATGTGTCAATAGGGTATCTAACCCGAGTAGACCTATGTACACTGATCACTTCAAAGGGTCCTTAAAACATCCTTGGTTCTCCCTGCACTAGGAGTAACCATTGACGAAATGCTAAGCTCTTCATCAAGGCTATGAATAAGAGTGACCTGCTCTGACAGATCAAGCATAAAAAGGTTGATCTACCTTTTTTTCCCTTTGCATGTAGGACTTTTGTTGAGTGGTCTTGAAGCACTCACACTTCTCGACCGAGGTGCTGAGTTTCTTGTCCCAGCCCTTATGCACTCTTGATAGATTTAGTGCCTGCTAAGATCCACTACTAGAGGACTCTCTAGGTCCACTAATAAGCACTTGTGATTGTTGCTCCACATGTGGGACATCATCATTACTTCTTACATATACATTAATAATTACGTTCACTGGTGTATACAAGCTACACATCTCATCAAAGATAACATCTTTGCTTACTCGTATCTCATGAATTGTAGGGTTATATCATCGATAACCTTTATGCTCCAAAGCATAACCAATTAAGATGCATTTCTCTGCCTTTGGATCCAACTTGGTTCTCACTTCATCAAGAGCATACACATATGCAATACAACCAAACACTTTCAAGTGATCTGGTTTCATGCTTGTAAACTTATGTTCAAGAATTATGCCATGAACATCTACAATAGGGATCCTATTTATAATGTAAATAATAGTTGTTTGCTATTGCTTTTAGCCCAAAATTAATTTGGAAGATTCTTTTCAAACATCAAGGCACGAGCACCAAATGTTCATGTTTCTCCTTTCTACAGCGTACCATTTTGTTGTAGAGTATACCTTCATATGATTCCTTGCTTTCTCAAGAAATCTATTAACTCATTGGAGAAATATTCTCCCCCACCATTCGATCTTAGACATTTGATCTACATACCTTTTTCCTTCTCAACCAAGGCTTTTTTCCCCACCATTCGATCTTAGACATTTGATCTACATACCTTTTTCCTTCTTAACCAAGGCTTTAAATCTCTAAAAGTGAGCAAACACCTCATTTTTCTCCTGTATGAAGTAAACCCACACTTTCCTAATGTGATCATCAACAATGAATGTAACATAGTACTTGCAACCTGAAATTGTTATAGTCTTAGTCGGCCCCTATATATCTTTTGACTCTAACTAAGAGGTTGTTCACACCTAGAGTGTTCACATCAAGCTGGCTATAGGCCTAATGATCGGATGTCCATATCCCTAATGTCACATGGTCCTAGGCCTGTACGGCTACTCCAAACATTTTTTTTGCAATTCTGACACTGTAGCCAGATTTACAGCGCCCAAAAACCCTTTGATCATGATGGAATTTGTCCCCAAAAAAACCTATGCTTTTTCTTAAATCGTCTGCTTCCAATGTAAATCAGCACGACTTTGTTCAATTAAAGCGGCTTTCGGGTGCACCCTGGAGCTGGGAAGAGCCTCCAATTGATGGTTTTCTCAATGGTTAGGTGTATGGAGAGCAATCAAGGCTCCAATGAACAGGGGGTAGAAGAGGGAGATGACCTAGCTAGCAAAAATGGTGAAAAATAGATTAACTACTAATCATGATTAAGATATATGGTAAGATGAATCTAACGATGCTGAAAGAGAGTAGATGATGAGTAGAGATTAAGAAAAAACACTAAGAAGCATGGATTTAATACCATGTTGGCAATCACACGATGATTAACCATGGCACTATAGAGGATGAAATCTCTCCATGATCATGGAGTGAGAAGAAGAGAGAGAAGAGGAAGCTTGAACACACAAGAGAGAGCAAATTGGGAAGAGGAAGTGTGAGCACAAGAGAGATAGAAAATTGGGCAAATACAAGATGATTGTATTATGTATGAGATGATTTTACCACCAAGTACAATACCCTTTTATAGGCATCAAACCCTATCTTTTGACTCTAACTACTAAGAGGTTGTTCACACCAAGTTGGCTATAGACCTAATGATCGGATGCCCATATCCTTGATGTCACAGGGTATTTTGGTGTATTTATAACAACCAAATAGCATTGATTTTTGAAGTCTTCCACAAAGTATTGAACCTCACTTGTAGACCCTACTCAACCATCTATCCAATAGAAACTATGTCTCTTGTAATATTAGGAACATGAAGTACATGTACCAGGTACTTCATTTTGTATCTTGTGTAGACAAAGCACCCTTGAGGATTGAACCTCACTTGTAGACCCTACTTAACCATCTATCCAATAGAAACCATGTTTCTTGTAATATTAGAAACATGTATATGACAGGTACTTCATTTTTCCTTCTTGCATAGACAATGACACTTTACCAACATGCGTGATGGGTATGTAGTATCATCTCATGTTTCCACATACCTTGGTTTTAAACTACTCACCATGAATGTTGATGTGGTTAGAGGTGCCAAAATCCACATACCAATATCTCCCGATCCTGACACATCTCTAGTTGTGGAACTGAGCATGTGCTACATCACAAATAATTCCTCGCTTCTGTCATTACCATGATCACTTGATAATGCATAGTTGCCTTACTACTGTAAATTTTCACTTTCGATATCATTTTACTTTTTATAGTAGTCCTTTGTAATGTGTCCTAGTTTTTAATAGTAATAACACTCTATGCTATTTGTAATTTGATTTCTTTGCTAACCACCTCGGCCTCTCTAGCTCCCCCTTGCCTCTAGGGTGGCCACTTCCGCTTGTATGAGACTAATTTTCTTCTTGTTGTTATTGTTTTTGGTTTCGATTTTCAAATCGACCACCACCGTGCCTTATAGTAGATAATGATTGACCTCTACCTCTACTTGTATTAGAGCAGAAGGCCTACCCATGTGAATTTTCAGAGGATGAACCTCCCCTAATATTCATCTCCTCAGATGAGGAGAGCAATCAGTTCCAAAAATAAAAAAAGTTCTCTCAAACTCCAATGGAGTTCTTAATTTTTAAATTGACTGTATTCCTTGCCAAGACCATTTACCAATACCATATCATCGTCGTCATCTATTGGTAATCTAATAGAAGCAAGGGCATCTGCAAGCCATTTAACCTTTCACTGAGTAATTATTTATACTCATCTTCCTTCAGGTCACATTGATGCAGCTCTTGCTTTAGCTGGAAAAAAAAAATTAAAACTAATGTGGATCCTTGTGGTAAGATGAGTATGAAATTCTTGATAGAGGAGCATGGGAATAAAATGAGAACTCTTCCGAGTATCTCTAGTGTGCAAAAAATGCAAAAAGATTAGCTTTGAGACCCTTTACGCGTGAACACCTCTTATAGAAGACATCTTTACACCATTTTTTAAACCTTTTAAAGATTTTAATTAAACCTTATCTCTATTACTGTTATCATATCGCTATCGGTCTCACAGTAGTAGCTTCATGTGGCAAATTAAAGCGCAGCACCTGTGTGCCTTGTGAAGAAACTGCCATCATCGTCATCATCTTCCGCCTCACTATTTCTTGCACTCGGTGTTTATATTGTAGATCTTCGCTAAGGTGTCTCAATCCTTCTTAGGTGTTTGTGCATCCTGTATATGCATAACCATAGAGTCTGTCACACTGACAAAATCCCACTACAACACCTTTCTAGCTCTTTCATGATATGCTTTATATGCACTATGGGGTGGGATTTTCTTCAGAAATCTCTAGCACCTTTTCATCACCTTTGATGAACTCCCAATATTCTTTTTCCATAAGGAAATTGGTCATCTTAAATTTCCAAACCTGGAAATTATTCTTGTCCAACTTCTTGCTCACAATTTATGACAAGCTATCACACATCTCTTCTCTACAAGCATAACATAAAGATATAAGAGTGCTTACTATAAGGAAAAGTTATCTCCTACTATAATATATAAAGGTCGGTCCATAGTGTGAACCAGACTATATGAGCTAGCGCTATAGCTATGCCAGAACTCTACTACACCAAAGTGGTTGTCACACAGCCTGTAAACCATTGTGGCATATCACCCATAATCTCATCAACCCAACCAGTGGTGTAAGTGTGAAAGCTATCACCTAGGTGGGTCATCAATGTCCATAGAACTAGTTGAGCCCGATATCTCAATGTTTTGTTCTTGAGCCTCTTCTTAATTCTACATCGGTCCTTGCACTGGTTGTTGTTTTGTGAGCTTTCTCTATTGCTTCTTCTCTATACTTCAAGATTCTTTTCGTATCAATAGTCTCTGCTGAAATACCCTTCTACTTTTAATTCTACTTCAACACCCTGGATGTTGCTCTAGTGGTAGTAGCTATGTTCCCTAGCAAGATCCAACAAAAGTGTCGGGGGTCAACTAGCATAGCAAGACATACGTCCGCTATTTAGGATAGATCCGAGGGCAATGCATGCTCCTTTGGTGGTATAGTACCTATGTTCCCTAGTAGGATCCCCAAAAGTGTCAATATAGCGCAAGACAAATGTCCGCTATTTAGGATAGATCCGGCAACAATGCTTGGATGCCCAATGAGCAGGATCACCGATCGGAAGGTAATGTCCAATGCATAGACACACTCAGAGAAGAATATTGATAGACTATTGAAAGAACTAAGCAAATGCAATGAAAGAAGTTTACAGTGTAAGGTAGAATACACAAGACTATACTATTACACTGTTTCCATCTCTCATTTGTGGAGCATCGGTAGGTGGTGTCTCTCACATATTTTCTCATCTTATCTCGCGTGTGAAGGACATGGAACAATTGTTGGGACAACTTTGGGTATAGTTTGGAGGCTGAATATGACATTATGTAGGTTAAAAAGGAAAAGCCGGCTTGAATACGACTTGCTATCAAGATCCCTATAGAAATGCAAGTCATGGGTCATTTGGGGGATTCAGAGACAAAGGTCGCAAAGCCAAGACCAAGGGTATGTAGCCACAACATCTGGTTATCAGCCAATTCTAGCTCCATATTAGAGGTTGCAGAGCTAACATGTTGTTATCATAGCCAATTATAGCTCCATATTAGGGGCTGCAAAGCCAAGACCAAGGGCATGTAGCCACAACATCCAGTTATCAGCCAATTATAGCTCCACATCAGCATTTTCCACTAACGCACAAAGAAGGATAATAAGCATTTAGTTTATGCATAGCATTCAAGAGTCAGATTTATAATGACATGCATAATCATTGTAACTACTCATTCATTCATTCAGAATATACATTAGGAGTAGGTTAGGTAAAGAGTCTCTTCTCCTTCTCTCTACTCATCTCATTGCTCATGTGATTAAGATCAATATTTCTTGCTTAGTGTTGGGTAAAGAGTCTCTTCTCCTTCTCTCTACTCATCTCATTGCTCATGTGATTAAGATTAATATTTCTTGCTTAGTGTTAATCATCATTAAACATGCTTCCACATGGTTAGCATAGTCAGCATGTTATGTATATGTATATGTGTGTGTATATGTATGTACACACACACACACACACACACACACACACACACACACACATATATACATATGTCTATACAAGTGATGTGTGTGTGTGTGTGTGTGTGTGTGTGTGTGTGTGCACACACACACACACACACACACACACACACACACACACACATATATACATATGTCTATACAAGTGATGTGTGTGTGTGTGTGTGTGTGTGTGTGTGTATATATGTATGTATATATATGTATGTGTGTATGTATATATGTATGTATACATATTTATGTGTGTGTGTGTGTGTGTGTATATGTGTGTGTGTGTGTATGTATGTATGTATGTATATATGTATATGTGTGTGTGTGTGTATGTATGTATGTATGTATGTATGTATATGTATGTATGTATATGTATGCATGTATGTGTGTATATATATGTGTGTGTGTGTGTGTGTATGTATGTATGTGTATGTGTGTGTATGTATACATACATACATACATATATATATATATGTGTGTGTGTGTGTGTGTGTGTGTGTGTACATACATACATATGTGTGTGTGTGTATGTATATATGTATGTATATGTGTGTGTGTGTGTACATACATACATACACACACACACATATATATGTATATGTGTGTGTGTGTGTGTGTGTGTGTGTGTGTGTGTGTGTGTGTTTGCATACACACACACACACACACACACATACATATGACAAGATCTAATTAATTCGAATATGATGAGAAAATTAAACATTATGCCTTGAGTTAAATTGTTGATTCCTGAAATGCGGGTTTGGACACTCATCATGATGTAGGTGTGCTCCTGGGGTATGCTTGGGGGGAGGCTAGCGAAATGGCCACGTGAGTGTTCGGACTATCTGCATGGTAGTAGGCGGAGAGGCTCTAGGGTGTTGGGCTCATGGTGATCGATGAACCCATACACAACTTGAGGGAAATTTAAGGAACACACATACATATATTTATATTTATTTACATATATATGTGTGTGTGTGTATATATATATATGTATGTATGTATATGTATGTATGTATGTATGTAGCATACATGCTGCTTTTGCCTAAAAATAATATGGTATATTCTTTTCAGGCATGAAGGCACATGCCACTTCTATAATGTGTCTATTTTTCCTTTTTGCAACGCCATTTATATATACATGTATATAACTACGCATATTTATTGGTCGATTTGAATAATAAACACGTTGCATTCAACCTTAAGCTTGAGCTAAGCGATGTGGATCGGCAGACGACGACCTTCATGATGAAGTGGAAGGAGTGGTGTCTTTGGTGTGTCTTCTTGGCCTCTCTAGGGGCTTAGGAGCCATGGAGAAGAGGTGCCCCCTAACATGGTCAATGGAATCATGGATATTCTTTTATACTTCATGAATTATTCCATTAAAAAATAAGCACTTTTGAAAAGTGTTTTGAGCGCCCTCTTTTCTTCACATCGAAGGAGTATACTTTGGGATTCGAATCGGCTCCTCGGGGGAGGACCCATCAAGCGCAGAAGACTCGTAGCCCTATTTCTTCCCCTCTCCGCGTCCTCTTCCAATCGGGTGCATCTGTGCGCAGTGTTCATTGTGCAGTGCACCTCCAAAAATTTGCCCTAATCGGCCGGCCGCCCACGATTTCTTTCCTGTCAGAATTTCGACTCGATTGAGGCTCTATCGTGTCAATAAAAAAGAGTCTCGTGGGCTGCCGAATGCTAGAATTTGGGTTCAAATCGAAGAGCTCTTGCTCCTACTTGGATCCGTAGGTCGCTAATTTGTCTTGATTCTTTAAAGAAGTGCCATTCTGCAGTAAATTTCCATTGATCTGAGGGAGATTCCCTTGTTGGGTCTATGCGAAGAATCATTAATTTGTCGTGATTAAAGAGGTGCCAATCTGCAATAAATTTCCATTGATTTCCTTGTTGGGTCTGTGCGAAGAATCATTAATCCTTTTCATGCTCTGCGCTTCTACAGTTGGGTTTCTGAGATAAGCTTCAAAAGGGTCCCTTTGGGTGAAATAATCCGCAATCTTCGCTTTTGATTGCTGGCTGAAGGGGTTCTTGCTGGCCGTGCTAGTGTACGGCAATGGGGTTCTTGCTGGCCGTGCTAGTGTACTAGTGTACGGCCATTCCGATTCCCAAGCAAGCAAATCCAGTGGGTTCTATTTTAATTCTCCACCTGGTTGCCTGTAGCAACCTGTGTGCACGCATGATGAGTCCTTCTTGGGGTTTCTCAGAACACAGAAATTAGAACTTTGTCTCAACCCAAACATCAGGGCTGGTGCACAATAATTTCCTTAGTTTGTTTCTGATCCTCGCCTCATGGACAATCAAAAGCTCACTTCCATGCCTCCTGGCCTCAAGCTATTCCCCAAGCTTCACCGCACTAAGTCCAGAGCTCAAGCTTACAGGGCCTCTGTCCTGCTTCTGACTTTCTTTGCTTATGCCCTTCTCCATGCATCCAGGAAGCCGCCCAGTGTAGTGAAGAATGTTCTCAGTTCTGATGTCTCTTCGCTAATGTCGCTGAACACGCCCAACAATCTGCCCCCTCTTCCATGGCCTCTGCACATGGTCTACATTAGAAAAGGAGCAGCATCACCGTCTCCATTCAATCATACCCCCAATAGTCTCCCTTTGAGGAGTGGCTGGGCTCCGTTTGATGGCAGTTCTGGGACTTCTCTGTTGGGAGATGTGGATGTAGCATTCCTGGCCTCTTACTCTGTGGGAATGTATGTTGCAGGGCACCTTGGCGACCGCCTTAGCCTCCGTTGGTTTCTTGCAGGTGGTATGGTGGGCAGTGGCATCTTCGTGTGTCTGTTTGGTTTGGCCTACTGGTGCAATGTGCACTGGCTTGGCTACTTCTTGATTGTGCAGATAATGGGGGGTCTTGTGCAAGCTACTGGATGGCCCTCTGTGGTCACAGTTTTGGGCAACTGGTTTGGGAAGACAAAGAGGGGTTTGATCATGGGTGTATGGAATGCACACACATCGGTAGGGAACATTTGCGGGAGTTTGATGGCATCCTCTGTGTTGAAGTATGGGTGGGGATGGTCCTTCTTGGTCCCAGGCATTGCCACGGCAGGAGGAGGTGTCGTCGTTTTCTTATTTCTGGCAGTGGATCCTGAGATAGTTGGGTTGCCATCGCCTTATGAGAGGACACCAAGCAGTGTTTCAGCTTTAGAAAAGGATGAGGTGGATGAAGAGAGAGGCTTTTCAGAGGTGGGTGCTAAGGCCTTGGCAGATTATAGAAGGGATATGAAAGTAGATGACAAGGAGCAGCCCCTTTTGAAAAATGATCAAAAGCTGGGTGACACATTTGATGAGAAGCTGGAAAACACTGCTGTGGGGTTCTTGGAGGCGTGGGCTATACCACGAGTGGCGCCTTTCGCATTCTGTCTCTTCTTCGCAAAGCTGGTGGCTTATACCTTCCTCTATTGGTTGCCATTTTACATCAAGCATACTGGTACTCTCAGTGTAGTTTTGATCTTAACTTAAGAATTGTTTTCTTATGCAATCATTAGATGCTAAATTGTTGTGAACTTGGGTTTTGCAGAGATACAGGGAGAATATCTCTCTGATACCACAGCTGGGAATCTGTCAACGGTCTTTGATGTGGGTGGGACGCTTGGTGGCATCCTGGCCGGATATCTTTCAGATAGAATGAATGCCAGGGCCATTGTGGCTGCTGCTTTTACCTATGCCGCTCTACCTGCACTCCTATTGTACCGCACCTATGGCAGTGAGACATTTTGGCTCAATGGAGTTCTTTTGTTCCTTGCAGGGATTTGTGTGAATGGGCCCTATGCTCTCATCACTACAGCAGTGGCAGCTGATCTTGGCACTCATGAATCATTGAAGGGGAACTCAAGAGCTCTGGCCACTGTTACAGCTATCATAGATGGGACTGGATCTGTAGGGGCAGCTGTGGGACCGCTGATAACTGGGTATATTTCCCAAACAGGATGGAATTCTGTCTTTTTCATGTTGATGTTATCAGCAACTATTTCTGGTTTGCTTCTGACAAGACTTGTTATTGAAGAGTGGAAAGAATACTCAACAAGATTGAAACTCAGGAGGTTGAGGCATGTAGATCTAGCATAAGTTGAAGGAAATTTTGTCAGGTGTACAGCTTTGGCGGTTATAACATATTGATGCTCTTATTGTGAGAGTACGTATTGTACAGCAAGATTTGAGTTCGAGAGTTGGCTCTTGAAGGATCACCCACAAACTGGTTTCAAGGGATATACTGTTTCTTGCAAGCAAAATATATTTCTAAACAGCTTTGATCCTCACCTTGAACATCACACAACTACATGCAAAAAAGGAAAAAATAGAAGGTTGCTGAGTCAAAAATGCGGAGTTTGATGATGTTGAGAACTTGGGATGGTCAGATATGGGTGGCAAAAGTCTGCCTATTACCGCAACCAATCAGCCAAACAGCAACCCATACTGTAAATATCCACCTTCAATGGACCGGCCGATTTTTCAACCACCAGTAAAGATGGCATGTTGTTTAGGTTAGAAAGGTGTTTTCTGTTGCCATTTTGTGAAGAAAAGCATTTTTCACATGTCATTGTAAGACATGCCTATTCATTCTATGCAAGCAGGCTCATGAGAATGCCATGCCATGCCATGCCATGCTTGTGCGGAGGTACACACGTGCATCAGTGAGTGAGGCTTTACTTCTAAAGGATGTAAAATATTCTATTTGGTGTAGAGACTCTGTGCTTTGGAGTGAATTTCTGAATCTTTAGAAAGATGTCAACATCGAGTCTTAAGTTTCACCATCAGTTATGCCTTTTCATGCTATGCAAGCAGTCTCATGAGAATGCCATGCCATGCTTGTGCAGAGGTACACACGTGTATCAGTGAGTGAGACTTTACTTCTAAAGGATGTTGGTGTAGAGACTCTGTGCTTTGGAGTGAACTTCTGAATCCTTAGAGAGATGCCAACGTCGAGTCTTAAGTTTCACCACCATCAGTTTTGTATGTTTGTTGATACTACACTGGGTGCAAACTATCATGTATATTTGTTGAAAGATGCTTATGGTATGCTGCTCATGTCTATGCTTGAAAACATGTGCGCAACATTCATGAAATGGTGATGAAAAGCCTTCCGGTTCATCCTAGCTGGGACCATGTACCAAGAGGTAGTGAGTTCAAGCCCTGACACTAGGGGGTTGTGAGTGGTGTAGCTTCAAGCTCTAGCTTGGCTACATCCGCTAGAAAGGGGGAGGGGTGACATCCCTCTCCCTCTGTAGGGTTGTGAGTGGTGTAGCTTCAAGCTCTAGCTCGGCTACATCCGCTAGAAAGGGGGAGGGGTGACATCCTTCTCCCTCTCTCGTGACATTCCCTTCTCTCTCTCTCTTTCCCTCCTTCAGCCCCACCTATGCCTGGGCTGTTTCCACACCGGGTTGGTTGGCAAACTGGTTTTCACTTCTCAAACATTAATGAAGAAGAAGACGAGCCCTCTGAGTTCAACTTGAAGAAGAAGACGAGCCCTCTGAGTTCAACTTGTTGTTGTGAGCCCAAAAGATCGAGGTTCTCAAAAACAATCAAAAGTACTCAAAGACGCAAAGATATAGATCTTAAAAGATCATAGTCCACATACAATCAAAAGTACTCAAAGACAAAGATATAGATCTTAAAGATCATAGTGCATATATTATTGTTTGTGGTATCAACACAACTTTATTATTTACTTGGCTGTGTGCCAACCTTTAGTTATTTTATTCGCTGTCCATTTTATATTATCAGGGCATGATTCATATACGTACATGTGAGTGTAATTATTTATGGTTACAAACTTAGTTGTATGAATATATATTATTTATGTAATCTTAAGCCCAATTTTGTAAAGGTTTACTATTTACGACTCCATGGCTATTTTTGTTAGGAAATTCATAGATACCCATGTGAGGAAGACGGAGCTACTCACATTGGGGGGTGAAGGGGGAGATTGCACCCAATACTTGTGTTGTGTTCATTTCCATGCTTTTCTTATGCTTTGCCAAGTATTGATTTATTTGCAAGAGGTCATTTAATTCTAATCAAGTGATAAGTATGTGGTAGGGATTTCTCCTTGTACCAAGATCTTATCTCAGTGGTATCAGAGCTTTGGCCAATTTCAAGAGGGAAACTATAAAGCTTGCACAAAGGTAAGGGAAAAGGGCAAGAAGCTTCAGAAGGAAGACCTTTGGACAAAGGAGAAGGCAAGGGAAGGACCTTTGTGCAAAAAAAAGCTTGACTTGAGGCTTCAATAAGGTGGACATATGAGGGGAAAAATGATTTTTTCTACTCATATATGCAAAGACATGAAGATTTGGTGAGCAGAACAGGGCGACCTCGAAAGGGGCCAAAAAGCTTGAGCTTGTAGGGAGCTTACAAAAAGCTTAATCTGCTTTTTATCATTAGCACATGTATTAAGGGTATGCCCTCATTCATGCATATTAAATCGGGCATTTTTGGGTGTTAAGAGGAGGACAAACGTTTTTGGCAGGCAAATTAACATAAGGTGGGCCAACAAAATTTTCTTCCATCATTCGAGTTAAAGGTTAGTCAATTTATTGCTGTATTTTGCTTTTGCAGCTTATTTTCATTATTACTCTATTTTCTCATGGTTCACAACCCACTATTCAAGACCAAATCAATCACAAATAGCCACACTTGCAACTTATCTTCATTATTACTCTATTTTCTCATGGTTCACAACCCACTATCCAACTCAATGGACTTCATGCACAAATAGCCACTGAAAGGGAGTTGTGAAGGGAATTAGAACACCATCTTTCTTGGAGAGAGCAGTATAAGACACGCTAATTTAGAATCATATGACTCTCTAAAGAGGATCCCATCCGTAGAATCATCTAACCAATTCTTTAGGCATTGCCTTTTAAGAACGAGAGCAAAAATAGCCGTAAAGCTTCTACTTTCCAAAATTATGACAGGAAGAAAGATGCACGTGTTGTACTTTCTCGGCTTAGCTAACTTGATGATTATTATTCAAAGGAGAAATCCTCCGAAAGAAATAAAATCAAGTGTGATATTAGCCTTTTGGTGCAGGGCGATGCTTAGTAGTGACATGCCACAAAGAATAGCCATCATAAACCCCATACTTGGAAATCCTAATTAAGAAAAATTTTCTACCACCACAAGGCTAGAGCTAGACAACAATGGGATATTTTACATCAGATGGGAGAAAGACTCTATGTGTGCTTATGTTGATAGATTTTAGCACAATCTTTTGTGGGCCGTAGAGAAAGTCCATGAGAAAGACAACAGAGAAAATTCATAATTAGACTGAGACCCACTATTAGAGTTGAAGTCAATATGTTTCATCCACATTCTCTTAGACTGCCATATCAACCATGAATTATGAGAGGAAGGATGGATTTCAAAAGGAGTGGAACCTTGATGAAAAAGATTGGGATTCTTCCTAAAAAGATTTGACAAAGCCAACGGTAATAATAGTAATGCAAAGAAGGTTGATACTCTACCAATCCTAATAAAAGGGACTCCAAGCAGGCTAGTGTCATCCGACATTACATGTGTAACAAATAGGTCCATGCCACTACAGATTGTTTGGAGAAGAAAAAGAACAACGTGGCAAAGGTGCACATGATCGAGGATGATGGGGAACAACGATTATTTCAACAAGCAGTAAGAGCGTAACATCGAACATGACTATCTTGACTACGAAGGTAAGGGTAAATCTCATTGTCTTTTGAAATGAAAGGACCATTAATGTAAAAGGTGTTACTATTTTACATGATGATGGTAGCACCCTTGATTTCATTTTGGAAAGAACTTTTGAGATTGCTAAACTTCGTGTCTGTACTCTCACATTTTAAGGTTAAGCCTACTTTCATTGGCACAAAGTATAACACAAGAGAACTGAAGAGGATTAGGTCTATCTATCAAACCCTATATTGGATAAGAGAGATTTCTATGTAGCACCATTGTAGGGGGTAGATATCATTTCAAGGATACCTTGGAGACATTAATATAATCCTTATTATAATTTATGTCTAAGATTAAGTTAAGATCCTTCCTTTAGCTATTTTTGGTCTAAGTTCATAGCCTTAGAGATCTACTTAAGTAAAAAATAAACTACTTCATATTTAAATAACTCTAGGTACCTACTTTCCATTTCTTTTTTTGCGGTTGAGTTGTTTTCTTTACTAAATTCTAGAGAGATAAACATTGAAATGGAATAAGGTTTGTTAATGGGATAAACAGTTTTCACATGTGCCTTTTATTTCTCAATTCTTTTAAACAACTAAGGTAGGGATTTGCACATCGCTTGGATAATGGTTTTGTAAATCTGAACCTTGGGTAATAAGATCATTAGTGGCTTTCTCTCTCTCTAAAATTTAGGGATAAATCATCACAAAGGAGATTAGTGTAATGAAAGGGACTTGAGTTTGTATATAAGGAGAGGCTCATGGGCATGGATATGGCCGAGCAAGTATGAGGCCCAACATTAATGAGCGTGAAAAGGTGGGCAAGTATATAAGTGAATATTGTAACTAGGGGCATTAATCGCTTTTGACTAATCAAATCATATTTTCTTGGAGCTCTATGCTTCTATGGCTATGGTGGTACTCCCTTGAGTGCATGTGGTACTCCATCATGAGTGCACTTCCTTTCTTTCTCTCTCCATCATTACAGTGGTATCAGAGCCTTGTCTTTGATCCAAACTTTTTGAAAATTTTCAAAATTTTTGTATTTCTTGATTTTCTTGGAAATTTTCTTGATTTTGATTGATACCTTGATCAAGAAATGGGGCATGGGGAGTGTGGAATGCTGGAATTCTCCTTGATTTTTGAATTGATTAATGTTTTGGGAGGCTATGGGTCATTGTGGACCAAAAATTAGGGTAGTGCCAAAATTTGAGGGACATGACCAAATTTGGGAGAAATTTAAACTAATCATGATTAAGGCCTTAATCCAAAACGTTTATGATCTTCCCTTCTTCTCCACATGCTTGATTCTAAGGGAAAATAGGGTTTTCATTCTTTAGCCATTGAGCATCATTGATTTAGGGTTTTGATAGAGCATATCAAATCTTTCCAATGAACCTTGCATTGTGTGCTTCATGAATTTTTTTCATGGAGGAATTTTGGATTGTTTTCAGCACCGTGTTGAGGGTGTTGTGATGCAGTTTTGTGCAAAATCAGAGCTTACATAACAGTCGTATGCCTTCTTAAGCTTAGATCAAGCTAATACAAGCTTAATGCAAGCATTTAGGCCTTAATAAAGGCTGCATACTGCAACAGCACTCTGCGCGTTTTCTGTGAGAGAGTTCATTGCCGTTTGTTGCATTTTCATAGTGTTTTTTTTAATGTGTGGTTTTCTGCATTTCCATAGCCATGGAGCAAGCCAAAAAGCTTGCTTAAGCTTGGCTTAAGTAGAGCCAAGCTTAAGCTTGGCAAAATAAGGGGAGTTAAGGCTACGTTTTTTCCTGGCTGAAGGACTATGGGCATGGATGATGGTGGACATGGAAGGGGTCGTGAAGAAGCTGCATTTATCAAGCTATAATTTCAATGAATATGATCATCTTCTTGTAAGATCCCTCCCAAGCCATGTAACGATTCTCTTTTAATATAGGTTTCAAGAAGAAAGAGAGTGCACTTCGAGAGAGACTATAAGGCTTGAAACGTTAAGAAAGTGATAGAGTAAAAATATTAGTTCCAAAAATCTAAAAAGAAATAAGAAGATAAGAATAGATCTATTAAGAGATAAATATCTCCAAAAATAGAATTTTGAATTTAGGTGATAGGAGGTCATATTTAGAGTACTTTTACATATTTAGAGTCCATGCACACTAAAAATATGAAAAAGCAACACGTTTCTAAAGATGGCGTGTTTGCGGCTATATACAGACGTTTTTACCTATTCTGCTGCCCACACTGGCTTGTAGACCAGATGCCTTCCGGTTCTTTTAGGTGGCTGCATGACCATATTCTGAGTTTTAATCAGAGTTATGGCTGAAACAATTTGCTGGTTCTGTCAAGGTCTTTACACAGGGAAACTGTAAGAAGCAGCAAGTAGCCTCAAGGTGATTCTAGACCTAGAGTTGTATATATATATATATATATATATATATTCATTCTCACTTGTGCATATGCTTAGACGCTAGTGGAGTCCTCACATACATCATTTTTAGCAAAGAGTTGTTGTAATTACGTGGAGTTAAGGATGCGAGTAACATCGCGGGACCAAGCAACGTCTCCGCCGAACCAAGCAATGTCTCTGCTCGGCGGACCAAGTAACACCACTGTGCAAGCACTGCCACCGCCGTCAATATCGTCCAAGTTAGAAACGCTCTTTAAGTTTTGCAAAAACCATTGCATTACGTGACCTAGTAAGATTAAGAAGTCCTACACAAAAATTGGCCTTAAAAAAAAAAAGAACAAGGGCATATAACAATGGAAAATGCTTTAATAAAGAATATCTTATCTCAAGTTGAAAAGATTGTTTTCTCTTGTTTACTGTAAATGTGATGGAATTGTATTTTCTCTTGTTTGATTGGTTGTTACCAATTAATCGGTTGTCGGCTGATCTTATGAGGTTTGATTAGTTTTTACCAATCGATCGGTTGTCGTGATCTTATGAGGTTTGATTGGTTGTTACCACAATCGATCGGTTGTCATCACCGGTCCACCCTAAAGCTATCCTCCTACTTTTGGGGAACAACCCACTAGATGCTTGGATTTGGACCCATCTAGGTGGATGAGCTGCTTGCTTTCGGGTGCGAGGGGCAAGTGGTGCAAATAAAAGCCAGCTAAGGGGCACACCCCTCGAGGGGGCAGGTGGGACTTAGTGGAGGCTCTGAGTTTTAAACGTCACCGCTACACCAAGGATGAGGGAAATGGGGACCCACTTAGTAGTCCTCACCAAGCTGGTGAGTGATGTTCGGAGTTCTAGACCCCTCCATGAATAATTGCTACCGCAAGAACCATGTCGCCCATGTTGGTGCGAGGTTTCCTCTGGGAGCACGTGAATAATGTAATGAGCACAAGTGATAATGTTATGACTGTGTTTGAAGATCCATTTGTTTTCAACTGTTTTGGAAGAACTATCTTAATGAATTAGTGAGACGGGAAATAATTAAAGAACCTGTTTTTATATGTTTCACAGTGTGGTAGGACCTAATTAGATAACAAAAATGATTGGGTGCGTGGGTGAAAACTAGGTGGATGGATGCCCCGATGGCACCATCCTATGGATGGGTGGACCCAATGAGTCGGGTAACTTTCCAACATAATTATTATTTACGATCCGTAATAGAATAGCGCCCAAACAAGTCCATTTTAGGAGACCGAGCTAGTGGTCGTGCCTCATAAAGAAAAGAGGGAACAGGTGTTAGCTTCCATGAACCAAGTGTGAACTTGTTCCATCCTCGATCACGCACATTGAGTGCCATTTGATCGGAGGAATAGATTCCTATTAGAATAATTATGTTTCCCCTGCGAGATAGAGTTAGGTCCTTTCCTTTGCTTGTATCCTCATGTTTCCAAGAGATCGAGGTGTCCTCAATCGAAGACAAAGGGGACTTAGCTGCCTATCAAAAGGATCTCCTTGAGCCAGCTAGGGCGGGACCTTACACTTCTTCAAGCTTCAACCATTGAGCAACTATGCTTGGACTAAGGTTTCATCTATGCCTTTGAATACCATGGATTTAAGCATTGTAGAATGGCCTTTCAAGCTAATTGATCACTGAGGTTTCAAGCATGTTTAAAAACTTCTCTTCAAGCTACTTGAATGCCACAGATTGAAGTTTGATTGCCAATGCTACAAACATTTGCATGCTACATGTAATGGTGGTATGCCCATGGTATTTGGAAGTCTTTGTATGGCCATAATACCTACCATTGAGGTGATTTTGGAATGCATCACATGAGCTCTTGTTTAGCTTAAGCAATAAGCAAGCATCACACTTTTGGTAGTCATTGAGCCATTAGAGTTCCTACTTTTGCCATTTGGTTGATAGCTTACTCATTGATGAGGGCTATGGAGTAAAGGCAAAAGGCTGAAGTGATTTACATGAAAACAATGAGGTGTGGTTCCATATTGTTGCCAAATACTAGCCTGATGCAAGCACATGCATGTGTCTACATGGACCAATGATTGCATTGATCTTGGGAGTTCCAACTTGAAGCTAATCCTTGCAATTCATTTGCCTTGTGATTCACATGATGTGGGATGCTATTTGGATGTTTTTTTTGTGGTGATTTGGTGTATCGGAGCTACTTTGGATAATTGGGGAAAAGCATGAGTACATGCTCTTTGTAATGGATAAAATGAAAATAGCATGAGTCATGCTAAACACATTGTAAGTGCTCCTACCTTATCTTTTTGAAGCTACATCCACATACACCTCACTCTTACCCTCACTTCAATTCCTAGTATCTAGTATGCTTGTGAGGGTACCTCGGGCATTGGAGGAGAGGCGGGGGGGAGCATGGCATGAACTCTCCTTGTTGTGAGTGCTTGTTGGTAAAGCGGCAAGGAGGGGGATTAGGTACTTGGATGTGAAGACTTGGCCCCAACTTGTGCCTAGAATCAGATTAGGTACGAGGGTGGGAAGGCTTGGCCGGGAGATCGACAAGCATAAAGTGCTCCTTTGACACACATTCGTCAAATGTTGCAAGCATGTTGAGGCTATGGAAGCCAAATGTCACTTGATTGGGCATGCCATGGATACATAGTGAGCATAAGAGTTGCATGAGCAAGTGTATGCTTTTGATCGTGATTACTTGGGTCATTATATCATGATTGGACATTGGGCAAGTGCTTATGGATTTTGATTGAGATTTGGGCCAAATTGCGAGGAGATTATGGTAAAAATTTTATGATTTTCTTACACTATGTAGTGTGTACAGAAGTGCAATTCAGTCCCAATCCATTCAAGATCTCTCAAGGGCCTTTGGAAGCCTTTAAAGGGCGTCTTAAAGCAAACCTAACAAGCCATCAAGTGGTTGATTCAGACACCATCTTAGGGTACAAAGGGGACAATTTTGTGAGATTGAAAACCCTAATTCAGTCAAAAATAGTGCAGACTAAATTGAAGGTGTTTACATAGCCTAAGAGCACTACCTAAGAGCTTCCAAATGAGCCAACAAGTTTCCAATTCCATTATTGTTTGGATGGTCAACCTCACATAGTTGGCTTTCAGCAAAAGTCAAAACAGAGAGGTATAGGGGTGCTCAGAGTGGTGATCCAGGGTGATAGAAGTTTTCATCTCGTCAAGGCGAACGCGGTAAACTAAGGAACTCCCAATTTGGTTGTCGTTTGCTATACTAACCACTTGGTAGCATGGGAAATCGGGGAAGGCCATCGAGATTTTAAGCACAAGTGCCCGTGGAAGACAACCAAGCTCATGAGATGAAGTGGTTCGTGATGACATGGTACATGTGGATGATACTCCATTGGGTGAGAATCCACATTCCATTGTTGAACATGGGCAAAGTACAAGGGCTATGCAACAAGATAGTGGGCAAATAGTGAATGAAGAAATGCCGATGCACACTAATGGACATGATCAAATCTCATTGGGTAACATTACTTTGGATGTACTCTCACCGATGCAATCAAGGATGCTCAAAGGGATGCCCAAAAAGAGGTACTCTACATTAGTAGTGAGATTGTGCGTCAAGGTAATGAGAATGCCAAGTTGATGCATCAAATGGTGGACAAGTTGGATGAAAGGTTTGCAACTCTTGAAGACCGGGCCAAATTTTAGGTGTACAAAGGGGTGTTTGATCATGCACCAAATCCACACGGGAATCTTGGTGGTATAGGTTTGATCATGCACCAAATCCACATGGGAATCTTGGTGGTATGCAAGGAAAGTCAAATATGCCTTCAAGAGACCATCAAAGTGGGCATGTTCCGGGTTCTAGGTTTGGAAAGCAGCCCATAGTTTTGGATCCCATGGAAAGCTCTTCAAGAGGTGTTTACAATGTTAGTGGGAGATGGGATATACCGCACAATACCCATGGACGTTCTACATTGGACTCACCAAGAGCCAAAGATGTGAAAGACAAGATTACACTTCCCAAGTTTAAAGGGGTGAACACAACCATCGAGGAATTGGAGGAATGGACTAGCAAGATGGAGAGGTACTTTGCATTGTATCCCCGTGAGGAAGAAGACAAAGTACAATTTGCCGTGTTGCATTTGGAAGATTATGCCCATTCATGGTGGTGGTTTACTCAACATGAGAGTTTGCATTTTGACACTTGGGAGGCATTCAAAGATTCCATGTTTCAAAACTTCACATCTCCATTGGAACGGGCTCAATTGGTGGGACAATGGTATGACGGAGCAAAAGGGAAGTTCCGTCAAGGAATATTGCAACCAATTTAGGAAGCTTTCCATGTTTGTTGGAGGAATGAATGAGTAGAACAAAATGGTGAAGTACATACATAGATTGCAATTCTCACTTGGAGCTGATGTGAAGGCTCAAAGACCTCAAACTTTGCAAGATGCGAGGTATTATGCGGAGGTCTTTGAATCTAAGTATAAGGGGGGTGTTGCAAATAGATGGAATGCGGGATCAACTAAGCCATCTACTTTCAGCCTAAATGCAATAAAATGGCCAACTTCTACCTCTTCAACACCTTATGTACCTCGTGCAAGCTTCACTCCAACTTCTACTTCCATACAACGATATCCTAGTATGTATGGACAGCCAAGGAATGTGAAATAGAGTGGTTCTATGGCCAAACCTGCTCTCAAGAGTGATGCCAAATCTTCTTTCCTTCAAAGCAAAGTGATTAAGAAATTGTCACAAGTGGAGATGGAGGAGAAGAGGAAGAAAGGGGTTTGCTTCCTTTGCAATGAGAAATGGAGTCCCGAGCATAAAAAGGTTTGCAAGGCAAAGGAGGTGAGAGCTGACATGATCTTCAAGGTGGCTGAAATAAAGAGGCACCATTGGATTATGTGGATGAGGCTGAATTTTAAGATTGTGCAAATGAGGTAATAGAGAGCCTACTTTTGACCCTTCTCAAGAGTTTCCTTTTGATCCGGGTGGAGAGGATTGGGTAGAAGTTGAAAAAAAAAGAAAGGACAGCCATGCTTTGTGCCATTTCATAAGAAGCTAAAGCAGCATGCAAAGGTTCCAACACTTTGAGGCTTGTGAGGAAGATTTGGGGCAGATCCATTCATATACTTGTTGATTCGGTGAGCACACATAGTTTTGTGGACTCTAAATCAGTAAATTCTACCAAGCTAATCACCTTTCGCCTCACCAGTTTTGTTGGTGAAGAAGAAGAATGTGCATCGATTATAGGGATCTCAAGAAGATCACTATAAAGAATCAATATCCCATTCCAAGGATTGATGATTTACTTGATGAATTGAAAGGAGCAAAATACTTCTCCAAGATAGATCTCAAGTCCAGGTATCATCAAATAAGGATGAAAGATGGTGATGAGTTTAAAATGACATTCCGGACTGAATGAGGTATATTTCAATTCATGGTTATGCCTTTTGGATTATCAAATGCCCCGGCCAAATTTCAAGCTCTCATGAATAAAGTTTTGAAGTCATTCCTCTATAAATCAGTTTTGGCCTTCTTTGATGACATACTTATGTATAGCAAGTCAAAGGAAGAGCACTTGATGCATGTGGGGCAAGTGTTGAAGGTATTGAGAGAGCACAAGTTGTTTGCCAAGCAAAGCAAGTACACCTTTATGTCACAAGAAGTGGAATACTTGGGTCATATTGTGAGCAATGATGGTATTTAGATGGATCCCAAGAAGGTACAATGTGTGAAAGAGTGGCCTACACCATCCAGCACTACTCAATTATTAAGGGGATTTTTTGGATTATCATCCTTTTATTGGAGGTTCATATGCCATTATGCTCACATGGCAGCCTCACTTACCGATAGGCTTAAGAAGAAAGCATTTTTGTGGGATGTCGGCTGATAAGAGCTTTCAAGAGCTCAAGCAAGCACTCATTTCATCTCCAATATTGGTTTGCCCTGATTTTTCTAAGCCTTTCACTATACGGGCTGATGCAAGTGGGAGAGGAATTGGTGTCATGCTATATCAAGAACATGGGGTAGTTTCTTATGAGAGTAGAAAGCCCACTGAGAAGGAGAGGGAGCTTCATGTTTATGATCAAGAAATGTTGGCCATTTTACATGCCATAAAGAAGTGGAATCACTATTTGTATGGTGGGCATTTCAAAGTAAGGACCGATCATCGAGTACTCCAATTTTTCCTCACCCAACAAAACCTTTCTCCCAAGAAAAAGAGATGGCTTGCTACCTTTGCAAAATTATGATTTCGAGATCTCTTACACGGCAAGAAAGGATAATGTTGTGGTAGCGGATCACATTTTAGGATGATGTGGGCTTACACTATACATGCTATTTCGGAGGTGCATTATGATTGGATTCATGAGATACAAGAGGAGTATTTGGTGGATGAAATGGCTGGTCCAATGTTTCAAAAATTACAGCAAGGGTTATGTGATGAATATCCACATTTTGAGGTATACAATGGGTTGCTTTGGTACAAAGGAAAGGTCTATGTGGTTCCTCACTCATCCTTCAAGCTGAAAATCCTACAAGAGATACACTCTTCACCAATGGCAGGTAATTTGGGAGTGTTCAAGACCTATGATAAGATACGGAAGAGTTTCTTTTGGAACGGACTTTGGAAGGATGTGCATGACTATGTGCAAAAGTGTTTGCCTTGCCAACAAAACAAGAATCCAAATCAATTGCCGGGAGGATTGCTGCAGCCATTGCCTATTCCGAAAGGAAAGTGGACCCACATAGCTATGGGTTTCATTACCGGGCTGCCCACTACTAAGCAAGGGTGGAATAGCATCTATGTGGTAGTGGATAGATCAACAAAGGCAGCTCATTTCATACCCACAAAGGTGCAGTATACAGCTTCTATGGTGGCTCAACAATTTATGGAGCATGTGTTTAGGCTGCATGGAATGCCATAGCAAGTGGTGAGTGATAGGGATGTTAAGTTCATGAGCCATTTTTGGAAGAATGTCTTTGATTCCATGGGGACCACACTCACTCCAAGTACAGCCTATCATCCGCAAACGGATGGCCAAACCGAGAGGGTGAACAAGTGGCTCGAAATCTATTTGAGACACTATTGTTATGACACCTAATCTTCATGGGATAAATGGCTGCGCTTAGCTGAATTTTGCCATAAAAATACCTATCACATGAGTATTGGTATGTCTCCAATTGAAGCCATGTATGGGTATAAGGTGCATGTACCTTCCATTGCATTCAATGAGGAAAAGGTGAATCCTGAAGCCAAAGAGGAGATTGAGAAGATGTGTGCAATATTGCAAAGGTGCAAGGATAACATGGGTAAGGCACAAAACTAAATGAAGCAATATGCTGATGAATTGAGGAAGCATGTGGAGCTCAAGGAAGGGGATTATGTATTCCTAAGAATCCCTAAGTCAAGGTATGCTTCTTTGAAGGGAGACACCAATACAAAGCTTGCCCCATACAAGGTGTTGAGAAGAATTGGTGACGTAGCCTATCAATTGTTGTTACCTTCTACCACAAGGATCCACAATGTGTTTCATGTGTCACATTTGAAGAAGTATGTGGGGCCTCAATTGGAAGTGATTGATGAATTGCCTCCAATGGATGAAGAGGGAATGATTCAATATGTGTTAGAGAAGGTGATTGGAATGAGGGAAAGACACCTTTGTAATAGGTCTATTGTAGAGTACCTTGTGAAGTGGAGAGGCTTGCCTAATGAATAAGCTTCTTGGCAGTCCGAAGGCTTCATGAAAAACCATCCGGAGCTCTACAAGCAATGAATCAAAGTGGATGAAGTGGTATAGCTATTCGGTGTCTTTGGATAGCTATTTGCATGGATTTGGATGATGATATGAAGGATGCCATTGCTGTAAATTTATTGTATTATGGACAGCCATGGTCATTGGTATAGTTCACTACTCATCAATCAAGTTCAACAAGACTTTGCGGGCTTATGAATATCATAGAGGACAGTCCATATGTACATCAAATAAGTGGACAGCTCTATGTGGAGATTTCTTGTGTGAGACATTTTTGGAATTGCAACAAATGTACTTCCGCATTCATGAGGGAAGTTAAGAAGAATTCATATAGCCCATACATTGCTCCATACATGGTTTCGAGGACAAAACCTTTGGGTGGTGATGGTTTGTAATGAAAGGGGCTTGAGTTTGTACATAAGGAGAGGCTCATGGGCTTGAGTTTGTACATAAGGAGAGGCTCATGGGCATGGATATAGTCGGGCAAGTATATAAGTGAATATTGTAACTAGGGGCATTAATCACTTTTGACTAATCAAATCATATTTTCTTGGAGCTCTATGCTTCTATGGCTATGGTGGCACTCCCTTGAGTGCATGTGGTAGTCCATCATGAGTGCACTTTCTTTCTTTCTCTCTCCATCATTACAATTAGATTTCAAAGTGGCTTGAATAATTTATTTTTAGGAGTAAAATGATCCTAAATTAATATTAAATCTATATGTGCATATGCATTAGGGTTTTCTCTCTCTATAATTTGTAATTCAGACCTAAACTATTTCTCCTAATTCTAAGGTTGAATAGTTCTCTTAACCTAACCTTTGCTTAGATTATTCTAGGTGCACATAATTTTATGTGGTCCTAAAATTAATATTTCTTTAAAGATCCTAAAAGGAATGAAGGTCAATTAATTCGCTAGGTTTCAAAAATTTTATCCCAGAATAAAAAATTTATTAAAATACACAATCATAATCTAGTTTATATTCTTATGAGAAAAAAGGGTCAATTTTAATCTATTAAAGCCTTCTGCTCACACAACCTTAATAAAACCTTACCCTTAGTTATAGATAGATCCTCCTAGGGTACCGTGTACTAATTAAATACAAAATTACTATTTTATTTGTTCAATTTGAATTAAGATGATCAAGTCAATTTAAATGCAAGAAAATAATAATTTTTTGAATATGAGAGTTGATTGTACCTTTTGGCCTAGCGTTAGGGTTGAAGTAGAGTCTAAAGATGAAGTAGATATGTTGCACATGCTCCTAGAAGTCTGCAAGCTTTTTAAAGCTTGCGAATATGTTGCAGTGCTCCCAAAGCTCTTGTACATGTAAATGAAGTAATCAAAGTGTCAAACAATCATTATACTACGTAAAATGATGTGCAGAAGCTATGCAAAGTATGCTTTCCTCTCCGTCGTGAAAAATTTATGTATTTATCAAGGGCTAGGGGGCCTTTATATACTTGAAAATGATGGCTAACCACTCCACATGCTCCCCTAGTTAACTCAAGGTTAGTAGCCCATAATATCCCAAACAACTAAAGCTAGGAATGCATGCAACCACCCATTTTCCATGTAACTACCTCTTCCTCATGCAAATGATGGCTAACCACTCCACATGCTCCCCTAGTTAACTCAAGGTTAGTAGCCCATAATATCCCAAACAACTAAAGCTAGGAATGCATGCAACCACCCATTTTCCATGTAACTACCTCTTCCTCATGCAACTAACCCTTACTCTTAGTGAACTAGTCGTTCTCATACATGATTCACTCCAACTAATAATCTTCATACTCATCTCCTCATTTATTTAATTTTCTTAGCCTCTAAATTAAACCTTGCTCTATTAACCTTACCCATTCAACCTTAGATAATTTAATGTGTGCATTCCCATTTACAATTGCCAAAGTCAATATTTTTTATCCACACAAGATTTATTTTTTAATGTGCATAGGGAATATTTTTTAATTTTTTAATTTTTTTTTAAATATTTTCACTACTTTTTAAAATTATTTTTCTCTCTTTTGTGGGGGGTGCACATTTGCATATGGGAGAGTCTCAATAAAATTGTGAACTCGTCGCCTTAGTCCAATTTACTCCCTATTCATTTATCCTTTTCTTTTCTCAAGGTCTTAAGCTTTCCGCATTAACTTGGCACTTCTCTCTCTAGTGTCTCTTAAAATATGCACCACAAAATGCCACATGGTATGAGGTATCTCACATTCTTTTTCACTTAAAGAATCGAGATGTCCTCATCTCGTGACTTGGGACTAATCCTTCATCAAATCTTCCTCTATCTCCCAAGTGGCTTCTTTAGCTGGAAAAATTTCCCACTTAGCGAGATACTCCTTGATATTTCTAAGCAGCTTTTCTCTAATATCTAAGATTGCTTCCAGTTCCAATTTTACTCATCCTTGATCTCTCAAAAAGCAATTTTCTCGTCATCCAAAATATTACTAGGATCTGGAACATACAATAAACTAACAGAAGACATTGTGGATTCTCAGCAGATACAGAGGAAGTAGAAGGACATAAGCTTGATCTCCAATCCTCCTAGTAATCACATATGGTCCATAATAGCCAAGTGATACTACTTCTTGTTCTTTATTAAGAAGAGAGAACTTCTCTTGGGTCCTACGTGCAAAAAAACAATTTTACTTTCTTTCAATTCCTTGTTTGGTTCTTTTCAAATCACTATATTTGCTTTTGCATGTCATGATACCAACTGCTAGAGTTCTCAAGACATTTCTTTTTGTAAACTCTTGGAGTCGCACCCAAATTTCTCAAGAGATCGCAACTCTTTTTCTTCTACTATCTTCTAAGGAACTATAATTTCTGTCTAAGGTCAAGTTAAGGTCATTAGAAGATCGCGTAGAAGAAAGAGATCACAACTCTCTTTCTTCTACAATCTTCTAAGGTCATTATAATTTCTGTCTTGGACATTTTCAACCTAAGTTCATAGGCTTAGAGATTTACTTAAGTCAAAAATATGCTACGTCATATTTAAATAACTCTAGGTACCTATTTTCCATTTCTTTTCTGGGGTTGGATTGTTTTCTTCACTAAATTCTTGAGAGATAAACACAGTGAAATGGAACGAGGTTTGCTAATGACAAATTGGTTTCACACGAGTCTTTTATTCCTCAAGGTCAGGATTTTCACATCGCTTCGATAATATTTTTTTTGCATTTATCTCTCTAAAATCTAGGATAATTATAAATCTAATTTATTCTTAAAATTAAATTATTCAAGTCACTTTAAAATCTAATCTCCTTTGTAGTGATTTGTCCAATTTGGTTATTCTCTTTCTATAAATTTGATTCAAACCTAGAATTTTTCTCCTAATTATAAGGTTGGTTCAATTCTCTTAACCTAACCCTTGCTTAGATTAATCTAGGTGCACATAATTTTATATGGTCCTAAAATTAATAAATCTTTAATGATACTAAGGTTCACATGCTAAATAAAGGTCAATTAATTCTATGTTTTGGGATATATACAGAAACCTTTCCCATCAAAAAAGTTTGGGATATATATAGAAACCTTTCCCATCGCAAAAACCTTATCCCATCACAAAAGTTTGATAATTTACTCAATCATAATCTACTTTATATTCCTATAAGAAAAATGGATGAATTTTAATCTATTAAAGCATTTATGGTCACATAACCTTAATAAAACCTTACCTTAAGGTGAAGATAGAGCTTCTTATGGTGTTGTGCAATAATTAAATAGATTATTAATAATTTATTTATTCAATTTAAATTAAGATTATCAACTCAATTTAAAAAGAAGACATGTAGTACATTCTAGAGGTCTCTAAAGTGTTGTAGTGGTCCCAAAGCTCTTGTGTATATGCGTACCGAAAGTGCAAAACAATGATTTTACTAGGTAAAAATGATGTACATATGCCTAAAACTATGCAGAATACTCTCTCCTCTCTTTCATGAAAAACTCATGTACTTCTCAGGGGCTAGGGGGTCTTTATATACTTGAAAATGATGAATGATTACTTTACATGCTCCCCTAGTTAACTCAAGGTTGGTAGCCCACAATATCCCATGCAACTAGTGCTAGGAATGCATGCAACCATCCATTTTCCATGTAACTAACCCTTACTCTTAGTGAAATAGCTCTTCTCATGCACAGTTCACTCCAACCAATAGTCTCCATAATTATCTCCTCATTTCTTTAATTATGTTGGTCTCAAAATTCAACCTTATCTATTAACCTTACCCATTCAACCTTAGACAATTTAATGTACACATTCCTAATTCACAAGGCCAATATTTTTCATCCATGCATAGATTTAATTTTTAATGTGCAAGGGGAATATTGAATTATCATTTTCTCTTTAATTTTCTTATTATTTTTTCATAACATTTTTAAAGGTTTTTTTCCCCTTTCCCAATTAATGTGTTGGGGGGTGCACATGTGCCCATGTGCACATGGAAGGGTCCCAAAAAATTATGCACTCACATCACCCTAATCCACTTTGCTTCCTAATAATTTATCTAATTTTTTATTTCTAGGGATCTTTTACTCATTAACTTGACACTTATCTTTGTAGTCTCTCTCTAGAATACACACCATAAAAAGCAATACCCCTAGTTAGTTTTTCACATGATAAGAGGTATCTTACATTCTCCCCCACACTTAAAGTATTGAGATGTCCTGATCTCACAAAAACTAGGGATAATTTCATCAAATTTCCACTTTACCACATAATTTCATCAAATTTCCACTATTTATAAGAGACTTTTCTTTCACATCTAAGATTTCTTTCAGTTCTAGTTTTACTTGTCCTTGAGCTAGAAAAGCAATTTGCTCATCATCATCGAAAATATGACTAGGATTTATAACATACCTCAGTAGACTAACATGGAAGACATTGTGGATTCTCAAATATGATCGAAGTAGAAGTTCATAAGCTTGACCTCCAATCCTTTGAGTAATCACATATGGTCCACAATACCTAGGCGATAACTTCTTGTACTTTCCTAACTTCTCTTAAGTCGTACACGTAGAAAAACCATTTCACCTTCTTTGAATTCCCTATTTGATCTTTTTAGATCAGCAAATTGCTTTGCAATGTGTCCTGGGTAACTTTGATACCTTTCTCTATAGATTGATTCATCTTATCGCCTTTGCTAAGTCAGCTAAAAATTTCTATCCTTTAACTCTATAAACCCCAAATATTCAATAGAGAAGGTATAATTACTCTTCTTAGTGAAAAGTTTATGCTTCATTAGGGTTTTCAAAACTTTGTGCATATACTTCTCATGGCCACCAACAAAATTTTTGGAATAGACCAAGATGTTATCAAAGAATACCATCAACATTTTGGAATAGACCAAGATGACATCAAAGAAGGCTAGAACAAAATCATCTAGATATTCTTTTAAGACTTCTTACTTTAACCAATTAAAGATAGTCTAGGTATTTGTCAATCCGAAGGGCATTACTATGAATTTATATTGTCCATATCGAGTAAAGGCAGTCTTGAGACATCTTACTCTTGAATCGTAATTTGATAGTACCGTGACTTCAAGTCCATCTTAGTAAACATATGGGCACCATGCATTCGATCTAAAAGCTCATCTATCCTAGAAATGGGGTACTTAATTTTATGGTTATCTAATTCAATCTCCAGTAATAGATACATAACCTAAGAGTTCCATCCTTCTTATTTTGAAAAGGCATGGGTGCACCCCATGGGGATACACTAGGTCGAACAAAGCCGTGCTCTAAAAATTACCTCAATTGTTCCTTGAGTTTAACTGCTTCTAGAAAGGCCATATTATATGTTCTCTTTGTAATTGGCTAAGTTCTAGTGGTGGCTAAGTTCTAGGTATCATAGAAACTTAACCTTCTGATCTACTTCACAAATTGGAAGCATTTTAGTTAAGTCCTATGGAAATATATCCACATATTCACTTAACCATTAGAGTTCCTAGGCACTAGATTCCTTACCTATAGGATTTAGCTTAGCAACATAAATTTCTTGCTTGTTCTTGAGTCCCTTTACTAACCTAGATGCCTTTACTACAAGTTATAAGGTAGGAGCTCTAGTTAACTCCTTGCACCTTGTTTTCGTGAACATCCTGAAATAAAAAATGCTGTTATGGCAATGGCCCTGTCTACTTACTTTTGGATAAGCCAATCCAACTCAAGAATTCCATCATATGCTTCCAAAGGAAAAAAAATAAACTTACAATCGGTCCAGTTTCCATCTAGAGAGAAATGAATCATGTCCGTCTGGTGAAAAGTACTTTCCCTCTGGCCAGTTTCACTTGCATTAGTTTACCTTGCCTCTAGTCAACTATTAATTTATACAAGCATCTCTGGCGATGAATGATTGCTTTTTGAACTAACCAAATGATTAAAAATTCTTACTTTGGTAATTTGTTGGGATCTTTTGACCTTGATGCTCAATGGCTGCATGAATCTTACCTCTCTCTTCTTCCTCCTAGTTAACAATTGCAATTGGCATTAGATGATGCAGTTGACTAGGTTATAAATTATCCACTTTGATTTTTTCCGATTCTGAAGTGGAGGTCCTTGATTACTCTACACTAAAGTTTTAGGTCTTTGGTATTAGATTCTTGGGGTACTTTGAGCTAGAAAAGTGACAACATTGGAGAGTTTGTTAGACAACCTCTCATCATATATGTCTCGACCGTTGGCATCTAAAGGATTTACATTCTCACTTGAGTTGGTATTACAATTCCATTGGAAAATTGGAATAAGAATCATGTTCTATAGGTCCTCTGGCCTCAGAGTTGGCATCTAAAGGATTTACATTCTCACTTGAGTTGGTATTACAATTCCATTGGAAAATTGGAATAAGAATCATGTTCTATAGGTCCTCTGGCCTCAGAGCCTTGACTCCAACCTTATCCCTAACTTTGCTTTGGCTTGGGTAAAATGAAACTGTTTGATAGGGTCAAAGTTCTCTTTGGGGGAGGGGGTGGCAAGGACTTCTGCTGAGTTGTTTCCTTTCAAAAGGCTTGGGTAAAATCTTCAACCATCTTCATGCTTTTGTTATAGGTGAGGCGTTAGAAAATTCACCATCCTATCCAGTGGAGGATCCAAATTTTAAATGAACCAATAAAGAAGCATATCATCCATTGTTATAGGTGAGGTGTTAGAAAATTCACCATCCTATCTAGTGGAGGATCCAAATTTTAAACGAACCAATAAAGAAGCATTTTGTCATCCATTGTTGGGGTATAAAGAACAAGATTGGTATAGGATAAACGGTATCCTTTAATAGATTTCCCTACCTAAGTTCTAAGAATTGTTCAATAGATTTCCCTACCTAAGATAGCTTTAAGAATATTTCATGTTTTGTTCTTGGAATCCTAGGGGACAAAATCTTTGATGGAGATATGCTTTCACATCTTCCCACCTAAGCTAATCCTGATTTTGATCAATATGATTACTCTAACTACTTCAAGCAACTCCAATTATCTTAAGATGGGCAAGGGCCATCTTAAGATAACTACAATTATTGTACCCTACTATATCAAAGTACAATAACTATAATTATTGTACCCTACTATATCAAAGTACTTATCCCATAGAGTTGTGGTTATTAAAAGATGTCATATCAAGAAGTGGTTACAAGAGGGCTAGTGGGGAGTTAGGATCTTGTGGAGGTTACGGGAGCCCAATAGTCACATGGGTATCCCAAGAGTCACATGGTTGGATGGCTATATAAAGCCCCTCTTGTATGCAAAAAACTATACTATACATGATTCTTTTACACATACAAGTTGACGGATATGGAATACACTATGATGTTTCGCTTGTATCTTTACCTTGTATCTTTTATCATGTCTCTTACACCTTGCTCATGTGTACATGTGTACTCCATGTGTGTAGGAGCATGTGATTTCCCCCATGTTAGTAATACTAAAGAATGTTTCTTGGGTTGGTCTCCATCTCATCTCTATTCTACACTCTGCATAGTTTTGTCTATCCCTTACCCAGTCTGTGTGTTAATTGCATTCTTGCCTAGAATCAAGATCTAGAATCATGAGATTAGGAGCCATTTTTGTTTGGGCGTGACTCTTGTCTGGAATCAAGATCTGGAATCAGGATCTAGAATTAGGATTTGGAATCAAGATCTAGAATAAGGATCATGAGCCATTCATGTCTGGACGACGTGACTCATGTCTAGAATCAGGATCAAGATCCATTCCTATATGGACGTGACTCTTATCTAGAATCAGACCTAGGAACTAACCTCTATGTAGTCATTAAATCCCCCAAACTTAGGCAGACTGGCATCTCAAAGCCCCAACATTAGCTTATTGCATTGGGCACAGTTGTATTAGTCACCGCTCGCGTCCGAAGCCGACTAGGTGGTTCGGAACCACGTAAGTGCCGGGTCTTGACTGGACATCAACACTTTGGTGATCTTGCTGGGGACTGGTACGCCAAGAAAGGGAGTAGGAAGGTAAGAGGTTAGTTCTACACAGGAAGTCTATGTAGAGAAGCTAGATGGGGTAGATCAAGAAAGGAAGTGTGCATGTCCTTGTGTCACGAATGTTCATGAGGAAGCATTAGTAGTATAATGGATAGTGCATGGAGAAGTGAAAAAGGATCTGGAACAAGTCTTTATAATAGAATTGACAGGAATCCGGATGGAGGGTCAAGGTGTTTGGATCTGGCTCCACATCGAGAATCTAGAAAGAGGGTCAAGACATCCAGATCTGGCTCCATCATTCAGATTTGACAGGAATCCGGATGGAGGGTCAAGACATCCGGATCCCGGCTCCATTATCAAGACAACTTGATGAGCTTAAATGGTAAGTAATTGGCCAATTCTTGAGGTATTGTCTTGAAATATGGTGCCAATGGAAAAATGATACTAATATTAAAAGAATGAAGCATGAGAGGGTGAGAGAAGATGCTTAGTTTAGGATACTACCAAGACACCTGTAAGACCCAGTGAGAAGGCATGAGGTTTGGAGGAAGCCCACCGAGGTTTCGACCAACACGATATTAATATTGAAAGAATGAGGCATGAGAGGGTCGGAGAGACACTTAGCTCGAATACTACTAAGATGTCTGTAAGGCCTAGTGAGTAGGAATGAGGTCTGGAGGAAGCCCATGCGAGGTCTCGATCGTAAAATGAGGCATGAGGGCCAAAGGAAGAGTCTTGTACTGAGGATACTACCGAGATGCCTGTAAGACCCAGCGAGAAGGCATGAGGTTCAGAGGAAGCCTAGTTGAAGAGATCCCTATTGAGTCACCTATGAGTCTCGGATAAAGAGGCATGAATGCCAGAGGAGAAAGCTCAGTGAAATACCTATCGAGATGCCCATAATATTGAGTGAGAAGGCATGAGGTACCGAAGAAAAACTCACTGAGGTCCCTACCGAGTTGCTTGAAGAAAAAGTAAAAAACAAAATATAAACCAAAATTGAAATGTTAAAAGCATAAGAAAATGATGTAATGATTTCTAGAATGCATTTGCTTGTTGGGATGTTATAATTTCAAGACTCAATGGAGGACTCACTTTGTGGACTTCGAGAAATAAATCCGACTTCTCAGACACACGGAGCAGAAGCAAGTGGCTACATTGACACAGACAGTAGCACACTTGAGTGCCCATGGATGTGATTCTTCATCAGCATATACTTGTGGACTCTACATCAGATTGGTGGAGATCATCTTCCCTCCATCTCCTTGGTCTACGATCAGTAATTGTGGTTCTACATGATACATTGTATAAACTTGAAATGGCTTGCATTGTACCTTCTAGCAGCCACTTATTTATAGATTATCATGATGTACCTGACATTGATAGGATATAGTTCATAAAATCGCTTTTCAGGGTACTCTGAAAATTGAGCAAACTCAATGATTTGCTAAGGAGATCTTGATGAAGAGATATCTGTTAACTTTAAGCTTGGTGAAGAAGAAAAAGAATGATGCACCGTGAAGAAAATGAAGAATGTTTGGAGAACTCATGGTGGTGAAGAAAGAGTAGTCATGCAAAGGGGAGTGGGCGTCAAAAAAGGCAAATGATACTAAATGGTAATAATTCCATGCAACATAAGTTCTTGTAGAGAACTCATGATGAAGAATGGCTAGTCATGCAAATGGGAGTGGGTGGTGAAAAGGAAAAATGATACTAAATGGTGATGATTCCATGCACATGCCAAAAATCTCGATGCATTGTATGGAACAATGGTAAAGTGGCAAGATTCCCAAAAAGCAACATTTTCATGCTCTAGACCAGCTATTCCTTTTTCATTGAACCCTCCGTGGGAGTTCCTCAATTGTATATAGAGTGATCTTTTCCCTTCAAGATCTCTTCAATCTCTTGAAGGGTCCAAGTTTGTTTTCATCTCTTACATCCTTGCATATAGAGTAATCTATTCTCAACTCTTTCATCTTCCATCCATATAGACTGATCTGTTATGCATAAAAGCAGAAGTGCCCTAAAATGTGATCTGGGCAAAGCAGCATGCTTGAAAATCCTATATTGCATTTTAGGGTACTTTATATGTTTCTAGAAGGCATTACCTTCGTGAAGAAAATTTAATCTGCTTATTCAAAGTACACAGAGATGCCAAGGTTTGAATCTACTATGCATAAAAATAGAAGTATCATAAAATGCGATCTAGGCAAAGTAGCATGCTTGAAAAGCCTATATCTCATTTCAAGGTACTTTATGTGTTTCTAGCAAAGTATTACATTCATGAAGAAAATTTGATCAAGTTATTCAGAGTGCCTAGATATTCTAGGGTTTGCTAGAAAGTACCATGGAAGTGCAAAGTAGTGCCCCTTACCTGGGAAAGTATATTGCTAAACTAGTGAAGTATTTTGCATGGCTTCTATGTGCTTGAAATATTGGGGAGATGCTTGTCTCATTTTAAAAAAACTTTAACCTAGGGAAGTGCCTCATTTTTTGTTTTAAACTTGGGAAGGGATAGTGCAAAAAGTGCCAATCCATCAAGTACCATGAAATGCGGTACAAGCCATCTATCAACATTCTAAGCCTCATATCGCTTTTCGGGGGTATTTGGCTTTTTGCTTGGAAATTTGCTCTTTAACTTGGAAATTTTATACCCAAGCTTGTAACTGGGAAAGTATTTTCCATGGCTTTTGTGCTTGAAATTATTTTGAGACAGAGAAGTACCAAAGTAGTTAGTGCCCCTACCCTAGGAAAGTATTTTCCATGGTAAAGTATCTTTCATGGCTTCTGTGTGCTTGCTACTAGGAAAGTTCTTATCTCATTTTTGCTTTAAACTAGGGAAGTGATTCTTGTCTCATTTTTGTTTTAAACTAGAGTAGGATACTACAAAATGGTGCAATCCATCAAGTACCCCAAAATGCGATATAAGCCATCCATCAACATTCTAAGCCTCATATTTCTTTTCAGCGTATTTGATTTTTTTGCCTAGAATTTTGTTTTTTTTAATAAAAACTTTTACCAAGGCAATGGATATTCCTTTGGATTTATTTGCACGTTAATTATATGCTATGCAGTTTACATCAACTCTAAGAAAATGCAGCAAGATAGAGTTTCTTTGTTGCTCCAGATCCTATCCAATCTTAGGGTAAACATGCTAGTTAAACTTTAGAGTTGTTATTCTAAATGTGTCAGTATTTTTGGTTTACTTGTTGTGAACTTCGATGTTTTTGGTGGGCAGAAACATTAGAAGAAAATTTTTATGATTTTTTAGTACAACCTGGAGCCCATCATCATTATCACAAGTTTCTACAAATTTTTAATCCAACCTTAAAGCTGGCTGATATTCTAGAAAAATATAAGAAGTACTTCGAAGAGGAGTTTGAAGAATATGAGAGGCTTGCTTTTAAAGATAGTTTATCTCTTTCATTAAAGTCCTATGTGCATGTGCAAGATCTTTTACTTGAGTACAATGACATGGAAAAGATTAACAAAAAAATCAGCAAGCTACTAAATCCAACAAAATTGGTTGTGAATAATTATCCACAGCATGCAAGAAAATGCAAGCTTCTAGAGAAAGGTGTTGGCCTAGTATGTTATCTATACATTTTGGCTGGCTAAGGTGAAACAAAAGATGAAACAGTGATAGAGAACGAGCAATTTTTTATGGGGAAGTTTCACATAGAGGGGGAACATGAAGAGTATGAGGATGCAATAACAGTAGAAGAGGAAAGAAAATTGGCTTCACGTTTGGATATTATAGAGATAAAATTTAGCACAATATGATGAGCTAAAGAGGATGTCAATGTAGCATCAAAAAGTAATATTGTTGTTCCAATTCTTCCTTATTTTAAGTTTGAGGGCAAGGAGTATGTTTTATTATACGACTTACAAGTAATGTTTGATATCTGGGAAGATTATACACTAGCACTTATTGCCAATGCTTGTAGAGATGAGGAGGGGTTTGTTAAGCATGATGGAGATGAGTATGTTTCTCTTGAGGATGTCTTGTCAAAGTATGCTAATCCCAAGAATGCATTAGAGTTATGTTATAGTAAAGCCAAAAGCTTCAAAGAAGAGCTTCCATCTGAACAAGAGCTCTCTAAAATTCAAAAGCTTCTTAAGATATCGGATTGGGGTGCACCAAAAGTTTTGTAGGGTGATGCTTCAAGAGAAGGATACTCATGAGGAAGTTCAATTGATCTATGGAAAGATAATATATTGGTTTCTAATGAAAATCCAAAGAGAGAGAGAGAGAGAGAGAGAGAGAGAGAGAGAGAGAGAGAGAGAGAGATGGTAGAAAATTTATGTTATACATTGTGTTTGTTTTAAGGCTATTATATATATGGTACTTATTGGAGCCTCACTATTGGCCCTCTATTAAAAATCAACTTAAAAGAAATACTCAAGCTCAAAATAGAAGAAAGCTATGCACGTAACACAAGAATGGGTCAAATCTCCCCCACCATGACAGTGCCCTCACGTCCTCTTCATGGTGTATTTAAATATATTTCCTTGTACAAAAAGCAAGAGCCAAAAATACATGTAGCCAAAAATATGGATCTCTACATTGGACTTGCATAAGTCTAAATACAAAAATGTGAACACTCTAAGGTTCACTCATAAAATAGAACTAATGTATATCAAAATGTTGCACACTAATGTGCACATAAAATATCACTCCCACTGTCGAATAAATAATCGCCATGTGCCATGCATCAATAGATTTCCGTCGAAGCAAGCCCAATGGATCCATACACATCCCGCACACTAACCCTACCACTGATCTGCACTAACATTCACAATATAAGCTCAAAATATGTGACAAGTTAGAGGTGATCAGTCTCGCTTGCACATAAAATAAATATCCATCAAATAAATCCATAAATTCCAAATAATGTGAATTTTCCAACATTCCTCCTCCCTGGTGAAAAGCAACTGTCCTCAGTTGCTAAACATGCAATACCTCAAAGTTGGTACCTTTGCATATTTAAACAACTACGTGCAATACCTCAATTCGGTATTGCATGTTTAGCAACTGTCCTCAGTTGCTAAACATGCAATACCTCAAAGTTGGTACCTTTGCGTATTTAAACAACTACGTGCAATACCTCAATTCGGTGACCTTTGCACAAAAGAAAATAAAGATTCAAAATATTCATCACATAAATCCATAATATCAAAACCTCGTGCAATACCTCAATTCGGTGGCCTTTACACAGGAAAAATAACCGTGTGTGATACCTCAAATCGGTGACCTTCACACGATTACACTGGTCTCAATATACCAAGTGTAAAATTCACTACAATCATCTGTGAAAGAAGTCGATCAGGGCAGAGTGTGTAGCAAGGGCATGGTCTGGAATCCATTGAGAGTCTTCTACAGGATGATTCTTGTACTTAACCAAATATCTGACATAAACATTGCCATTGTGAGTTGTAGTTTGCTCACGATCAAGAATTGCTTCTGGAACTAAAACTTCTGTATCAGCCTCTAGGAGAGGTGGGTTCATCATAAATGGGGTAGAAGGTGGTGTACCTTTAAAGGGTCTAAGTAGAGTAATGTGAAAGGAATTATGAATATTCCAATGGTCAAGAAGTAGTATACACTTTTCTATGCGAAGCCAAACTAAATCATTTTCTTCAAAAGTCTTTGGTCTTCTATGCTTGTCAGCATGTTTAGTGTAAGCTTGTTGAGTCTTAAGAATAGACTCACGACCTTCAACCAAAATTCGATTATGAGTCACGGCAAAATCATCTGCTGATGGAACTTCAGAAAGTCTAGTAATTGGAGTTAGAAGTTTCTTACCATAGACAATCTCAAAAGGAGCTTTGCCAGTGGTTTTTTGGGGTGTGTTATTATATGAAAATTATAAAAGATGCAAATATTGATCCCAATTTGCAGGAGATGAGATAGTGTAAGACCTCAAAAGATCTAGAATAGTGTTGTTTGTGGCCTCAGTTTGTCCATTACTTTCTGGATGATATGCAGGACTAAAATCAATCTTTATGCCTAAGTTTGAAAACAATGCCATCCAAAAATGATTACAAAATCAAGAATCACAATCTAAAATAATGACTTTAGGTAATCCATGATTTGTGAAGATAGTTTTGATAAACAATTGTGCAGCATGTGAAGCATTCAATGTTTTATGACACGCAATGAAATAAGCTTACTTACTAAACCTATCCACAATTGTCCATATCATATCATTTCGAGAAGATGTGGTAGGTAAACCAGTTATAAAGTCCATATAAATTTCTTCCCATGGTGCCGCAGGAATATGTAAAGGCATGAGTAGGCCATAATATTTCCCTTGGTGTCTTTTAACTCGTTGACATATCACACATTCCAATACAAAAGAAGCAACATCGTGTTTTAACTTTGGCCGATAAAAATATTCTTCTATAGTGCGAAGAGTAGTGTGAGAATGCCACGATGACCAACATATGGGGGATGATGCATCTCTTTAAGAATAAAAGATATATAAGGAAGTGTAATGCATAAACATTTTTGAAAGAAAATGAAACCATTATTATATGCCTAATCATGAAGAGGCAACCAATTATTAGTTTCTAACTTGTGCCAAACATCAGAAAAATTAGGATCTGTAACATATGAATCACTCATATCATGCAAAGAATGAATGTCAAGCACTAAAATGTTAGAAATAGAAGGTTGTCAACTAGTGCATCAACCACTACATTATCTTTCCAGGTTGATATTGGATAAGAGGATGAAAACTTTGAATAAAATATACCCATTTAATATGGCAGTCTGAGATAAGAGGTTGATTAAGACGATATCTAATACTTTGTTGGTCGGTCTTAATCATAAACTCAGAACCCATAAGATAATGTTTCCACATGCATAAGGCATGGATGACTACTAATAATTCCTTGTTATATGTACCATATGGAAGTTTAGAAGGTGTCAATTTCCTACTCTCATAAGCCAAAGGGTGTCCATCCTGCATGAGGACTGCACCGACTCATGAGCCACTAGCATCAGTAACTACGAGGAAGAATGGTCAAGTAAAGTGTGGAAGTTGCAGGATAGGGGCATGAGTCAGCAAATATTTTAGTCTATCAAATGATTTTTGTTGGCTTTCACCCCATCAAAAAACTAGACCTTTCTTAAGCAACATTGTCAAAGGAAGTGCTATCAATGAGAAATTAAGAACAAACTTCCTATAAAAACCAGCCAAACCAAGAAAAGATCTAACTTCTATAACACGTGCTGGAGTAGGCCAAGTCTTAATGACTTTTACCTTTTTTGGATCAACTTTGATACCTTCACCTTGAAACAATGTGGCCTAAGTACTCAATTTCATCTTGGAAAAAGAGACTTTTATCCGAATTAGCATCTGAATTAGCATAAAGTTGATTTTCTTTAAGAAGATTAAACATTAATGCAAGATGCTCTTCATGTTCAGCATGATTCTTACTAAAGACAAGTAAATCATTAAAGAAAACAATGACGCAATTCTGATGGTCAAGAAATATATGATTCATCATGCGTGCAAAAGTAGCAGGTGCATTGGTTAGACCAAAAGACATAACCAAAAATTCATAATGACCAGTTTGAGTACGAAAAGAAGTTTTATAAATGTCAAAACTAGTCATTCAAATTTGATGATATTTAGATTTCAAATAAATTTTACTAAAGACAGGTGCATCTTTAAGCTTGTCCTAGCAAATCGTCAACATGAGGGATGGTGACCTTATTGAGAGCTCTATAATCAATACACATGCGGTAAGTCTTATTTTTCTTTTCAACAAGAAGAATAGGTGCACCAAAAGGAGAACTACTAGGTCGAATAAGTTTCTTGTCTAATAATTCTCTAATTTGGAATTCTATTTCTTTTTGTTGAAGAGGATTTATATGATAAGAAGCTCTATGAGGATTTGAATGATAAGAAGCTCTATGAGGTGGTTGGCTACCCGAAATGATCTCTATAGTGTGGTCTCTTCAGGACATGAAAGAGGTAAGTTAGGAGGTAAATCATCTACAAAAAAATCCTGAAACTTAGCCATGAATGCTTGCTGAGAGGGAGTGAGATTATTTTCATTTGCTTGCACTTCATTAACTAAAATCATGTATGCATGTGATTGTTTCTAAAGTGCACATTTAGCTTGGGTATGGGATAATAATGGATAATGGATAAATCTCAAGAGAATGATCACCAACTAATTGCATGAGAGTACCATTATGTGTGAAATCCATAGTATGCATGGAATAATCAATATGTGGATTGAATTCATGTCTAAATGGCATACCAAGTATGATGTCACTAAAATACAAAGGTGCAATGAGAAAGTTTCATTTTTGTTTATAAGGTCCAATTTGTATCTCAAGGTCACGTACTTCACAAGTTCCCGTGTAGCGTGTGCCTTGAAATGCAGATTTAACCTTATAACATGAAGGGGTTGAAAGCATGATAAGGTGGACTGAAAACATGTGTCTTGGACAATGGTTTACAACTAGTTGTGAAACACTTTTATGTAGAGTTAGAGAATTAAAACATGGTTGTTTAATCTTATTTCACATTTATTATATCTAAAAGGTACTAGATAAATTGCTAAATACATCTTATGATGATATTAAATCCACTAATATTGGTTGTCTTCAAGTGCAGTAGAAACCAATGCAACTAGTAGAAAGTGTACCACCTTATCATGCTTTCACCCAAGGACGAGTCTCCAAATGCAACCTACAAACTGCCTTTTCAGAAATAAAATCATGTGTACTACCATCATCATGCAAAATAGTGATATCATTGTTATTAATATATCCTTTCATACGAAGCAAAGAGTGAGGAGTTATTGAAGTACTTGACGATTCGCTTTGCATACCCACTTCTTCATTGTTGAGTTATTCTTCTGTCCAATCCGGAGCCGTATCACCATCACCATCGTAGTATGTGTCATCATTGATATTGTGAAGTTGTGCAACTTGAGTAGGACGAAAGGTACACTTGTTGGCTCGATGTCCCACTTGATGACACTTGAAGCATGTAGGCACATTATTGCCCTGACGAGGTTGGGTAAGGCAAGGAGTGGGTGCATTACTATTGTGACCTAGAATTAGGTTTGGGATGTACATTGCTTGGGTTGGTAGTATTAAAATTGTTCTTTACATTTGAATTGGAAAAAGTGCATACATTGCTACTACCATTACCAAAATTACCATTCCATGGACGCTTGTTGTGATGAAGGAGAAGATCTGAAACTTTGATTCCCCCCACAAAAGAAGATTGTCGATTGGGTGAAGAAGTATACTGACCATTGTGAGGTAATTGACGAGGCAAGCCTTTCTTGCCCTCGGAATCGTGAGCAAGAGAGTTTGCATCATCAAGAGAAGTTGGCTTGAACATGTTCACATCTGCTTGAATAGTTGTCTCAAGACCATCTTCATACTTTTGTTGGAGTGACTCTTCAGGAACATCTTTGAGCATATGAAGCATAGAAGTGATTGCCAAAATCTCTCCATGTATTGGAAAACTGTATCATGATCTGTCATGCGAAGAAGATTCCATGCTCTACAAGTGTTAAGGTAGAATTATGGAGGAAGAAAAGCATACTTGAATTTGTCTTGGAATTGATCCCACAAGTAAGTGACTTGGTAGGACCCATGCGAAGTGCGTTCCAACACAAAGAAGCTCGATCACTCAAATGATTAGCACACATTTTATTTTATCTCCCTTAGAGAATTTTAAATCTCCATTACACATGTGAAGTAGGAGCCTCATTCATGAGGGGGGAATCCCCATTGTGAGGTGTCAAAAATCCTTTTTTTAGCTTTTCCTTTGGTCCTTAGTCCACTCTTCATCTTATGTGAGTATTTACTCATTTTTAGGGTGATTTTCTTTCTTTCTTCTATTTATCTTCTCCACACATTTGGATGAATTTGATCGGCCCCTCAAACCTTAATTTGAAATTTTTCAAAAATCTAGACCCCTAGGATAAGGCCTCTTGAACAGATTATACTTGATTTCTAATGCACCTTCTAAAAATCTTTTTGAACTTCTGTTTCGGGAGAACTTATTTTAATAAGAAGAGATATTTTTCCATCCAAAAATATTCAAAATCTGAATACTCTCTCTCTAGAATATTTTCTCTCTCTAGGTCAAAATAGGTAGAAACAAGATCTTTTACATTTCTAAAGAGGGATTTGGTTATAGGGGGAAGATGCTGGACATCTTGAGAGGCTGGGGAGGAATCTTACAGTTAGAGTGACTCTTCAGGAACATCTTCGAGCATATGAAGCATAAGAAGTGATTGCCAAAATCTCACCGTGTATTGGGAAACTGTATCACGATCTGTCATGCGAAGAAGATTCCATGCTCTACAAGTGTTAAGGTGGAATTATGGAGGAAGAAAAGCAGACTTGAATTTGTCTTGGAATTGATCCCAAGTAAGTGACTTGGTAGGACCCATGCGAAGTGCATTTCACCACAAAGAAGCTCGATCACTCAAATGATTAGTACACATTTTATTTTATCTTCCTTAGAGAATCGTTCACCAGCAAAATAATCATCAAATTGAGTCCACCAAGAAAGAACTAGATGACCAACCTTTTTACCGTCAAATTTGGAGAACGTGAATGTGCGATGGCTGATCTTGGAGTCCTTGTGAGTCCGTTCTACGAGTCGAAAATGGATTTGAGAATCTTGCTCAAGCGATCATCTTTGGGAGGCATGACATCAAGAGATTTCTCATGACCACGCTAGTGTTTGCATTGTTCTTCAAGTTGCATCTCGAGGAGAAGAATGCACTCCTCCAAAGTAGGAGCGAGAAGAGGTGACACATTCAAAATGGTTGGTTGTTGCCATCATCAGAATCCATGTCTGTAGATGCTTGGTAGAAATCGGGGATGGACCGGAAACAAAGATTTGAAAAAATATACACCTTCAAAAGATATATGTATTTTAAAAAAATACTTCTTCTTCTCCTTTTTTTTAAATTCTACTTCTTCTCTCTCCTTCTTCTTCTTTTTCCCTCTTCTCTTCTCTCTCTACTTCTTCGCTCTCCCTCTTCTCTCTCTTCCTCTCTCTTCTTTTCTTCCTTCTTCTTTTCTTTTACTCTCTTAGTTTTCTTATTCTTCTCACGGGCTCACCACCACAAAGCACCATGCAGCCTTGTATTAATCCCATAGAGCATCAAGTGGAGAGAAGGAGCCAAGTATAAAGGTAAGAATAATCACCCTCTTCTCTCTCTTCTTTTCTTCCTTCTTCTTTTCTTTTACTCTCCCTCTTCTCTCTCTTCTTTTCTTCCTTCTTCTTTTCTTTTACTCTCTTAGTTTTCTTATTCTTCTCACGGGCTCACCACCACAAAGCACCATGCAGCCTTGTATTAATCCCATAGAGCATCAAGTGGAGAGAAGGAGCCAAGTATAAAGGTAAGAATAATCACCTTTTTACCCTTGTCTTTTATGAAACACCCACGTTGGTGCGTGGGGGAGGTGGGGTTTGCCGGCGTCGCACGCTGCCCGTCCGTCCGGGGTTGGAATCGTGCTACTGGTCTATCACCTATTGCCGGCGTTTGTTGTTGAGGTTCTTGTCGGTGGTTGGGGTTGGTGTTAGCGCTTGTTGGCGGTGCCGGCTATATTGGATGCACCTTATGCTTGGGGTTGTTGCGGGTGCTTGTTAGTGGTGGGTAGCCAGTGTGTTCTCTGGTGAACCAATGTGCTATCCACTGTTGTACACTGTAGACAAAGAGTTAGGCGGCGCTCTGACAACTAGTGTCACTCTTCGGTTCTATGCAAGCGGCTCTCACCTTCACGCAAAGGAAAGTAGTCCTGGGGCCATCTGAGTGCCCAATACACAACTTTTATAAAAAAAATCTGACAAGAAAAGCCAACGGCACAATGCTCTGTGTTCACTAGCTCTCTGCCTTTGATACCAATATTGGAAGCTCATGGTTGGCCCTCTATTAAAAATCAAATTGAAAGAAATACTCAAGCTCAAAATAGAAGAAATCTATGCACGCAACACAAGAATGGGTTAAATCTCCCCCACCATGAGAGTGGCTTCCTCTTCATAGTGTATTTAAATATATTTCCTTGTACAAAAAGCAAGAGCCAAAAATACATGTAGCCAAAAATATGGATCTCCACATTGGGCTTGCATAAGTCTAAATACAAAAAATTCAACACTCTAAGGTTCACTTATAAAATAGAACTAATGTATATCAAAATGTTGCACACTAATGTGCACATAAAATATCACTCCCACAATTGAATAAATAATTGCCACGCGCCATGCGTCAATAGATTTCCGTTGAAGCAAGCCCAATGGATCCATGCACATCCTCCACACTAACCCTACCACTGATCTCCACTGACATTCACAATATAAGCTCAAAATATGTGACAAGTTAGAGGTGATCAGTCTCACTTGCACATAAAATAAATATCCATCAAATAAATCCATAAATTTCAAATAATGCGAATAATTCCAACAATACTAAATTTGCATGTTTATTTAGTTGCTTAGTGTTGCACATGATTATTTTCTTCTTCGAGCAAAAGAAAAGAGAGGAAAGGTCCATGAAAAAGATGTTGCATTGGTGCACATGAAGTATTTACATAATTCAAAAAAGCCATCTCAAATATACAAAAGACATAGAGCTCGAGATGATTACTTTCAAAGGAATAATAACATTCCTTGGCAGCTCTCCTATTCCGATTAATTTAAAGCATATCATATTGTTAGAGAAACATCAAGCCTTAAACATTTTTGAATTTTCTTCTGGGTTAGCGGTTTCTAGGGCGGGGTCTCTTCTTTCATACACTACATATGCCCTTGCACTTGGGATAGAAGCACTACATGGTGAGGTACAAGGTGAAAGATAAGGAGTAGCAAAGTAAAGTTGCCATAAAATATTTTCAAGCCAAAGATTTGGGTTGTACAGAACCACACACCTACAAGGTTAACCGCAAATCTCTATAATGTGCCCTCTTCTACAAAGAGGACACATTATAATGCGCCCTCTTTGCAGAACCACACACCTACAGGGTTAACCACAAACCTCTATAATCTACCATCTTCTACAAAGAGGGCACATTATAATGCACCCTCTTTGCAGAACCACACACCTACATGGTTAACCACAAACCTCTATAATGTGCCATCTTCTACAAAGAGGAAGTAGACACCAACAAAGTCTCATAACCTTTAGCCTATAGTTGATTGATACATACTCTTTTCACCCTCCACTTTGTATGCCTTTATGCAGCATTTGATTTCTTTTATGCATCTCTTATTTTTTTCTTTTGTGCTAGCCAAAATGCTATCATGGGTTTTAATTTTTGTACTTGGTGTTTACTCCTTAATCATTGTAGAATTCTTCTATAGAACCATTGAAACAATTCTTTCAAACTGTTTGCTCTAGCTTTGCCTCCATCATGTTGTGTATGCCAAAATATGCACTCCTAGCTTGGTAATGGGACTTCTCCATTTCTTATATTGATGAGACCAGATTGCTGGACTTCCATACTCTTTAATAAACTAAGGAAGGTGATTGTAAATAATATACTGAAAAAAAATTGTTATATTTAAAATTTTGAATCAAGATCTAGGAGTATCTTGTTACCATTGGATTTTAAATATCCAATGCATATTTTTCACTTTATGTGTAAAAGACAAAGAGAGGGATCATGCTATTAGTCATTTATGTGGATGACTTGATTATCACTGGTGATAGTGATGCTGACATACATGATGTCATGAGGCTTTTAAAGGAGAAGTTTGAGATGAAGGATTTGGGTGAGTTGTATTTCTTAGGCATAGAGGTGGTGAGATCACCTCATGGCATTTTTTTATTATAGAGGCATTATGGCTTGGACATGTTGTCCAAGTATGGTATAACAGGATGTAAGCCTATTTCAGTGCCATTAAAGTAGAACTCAAATATTTCCACAGATACAAGCTCTATAATGTGCCCTCTTCTACAAAGAGGACACATTATAATGTGCCCTCTTCTACAAAGATGACACATTATAATGCACCCTGTTTGTAGAACCACACACCTACAGGGTTAACCACAAACCTCTATAATGTACCATCTTCTACAAAGAGGAAGTAGACACCAACAAAGTCTCATAACCTTTAGCCTATAGTTGATTGATACATACTCTTTTCACCCTCCACTTTGTATGCCTTTATGCAGCATGTGATTTCTTTTATGCATCTCTTGTTTTTTTCTTTTGTGCTAGCCAAAATGCTATCATGGGTTTTAATTTTTGTACTTAATCATTGTAAAATTCTTATATAGAACCATTGAAACAATTCTTTCAAACTGTTTGCTCTAGCTTTGCCTCCATCATGTTGTGTATGCCAAAATATGCACTCCTAGCTTGGTAATGGGCCTTCTCCATTTCTTACATTCATGAGACCAGATTGCTGGACGTCCATACTCTTTAATAAACTAAGGGAGGTGATTGTAAATAATATACTGAAAAAAAATTGTTATATTTAAAATTTTGAATTAAGATCTAGGAGTATCTTGTTACCATTGGATTTTAAATATCCAATGCATATTTTTCACTTTATGTGTAAAAGACAAAGAGAGGGATCATGCTATTAGTCATTTATGTGGATGACTTGATTATCACTGGTGATAGTGATGCTGACATACATGAAGTCATGAGGCTTTTAAAGAAGAAGTTTGGGATGAAGGATTTGGGTGAGATGTATTTCTTAGGCATAGAGGTGGTGAGATCACCTCATGGCATTTTTTTATTATAGAGGCATTATGGCTTGGACATGTTGTCCAAGTATGGTATGACAGGATGTAAGCCTATTTCAGTGCCATTAGAGTAGAACTCAAAGATTTCCACAGATACAAGTGAGCTTTTGGAGGACCCCACTACGTACATGTGCATAGTGGGTAGCTTGATCTACATGACCATTACTGGACCATACTTGAGCTATGTCGTTACACTTGTGAGTTGTTTATGCAAGTCTCTAGGAAGCCACACTTGGATGTGGCTAGATAGATTCTCAAGTTCATAAAGTCCACAATTAATCTTGGACTTTTCTATGAGGCTCGATTAGAGATAAAACTACATGGGTACGTAGATTTTGATTGGGCTGGTAGCATCACAGACAGAAGGTCTACGAGTGGCTTTATGTTTTCGTTGCGGAGTGTTGTTATGAGTTGGAGCAATAAGAAACAACCAACAGTTGCTTTGTTGAGTACAAAGGTAGAGTACAAGGGTGCTACTATGGTAGCTTGTGAGGTATCTTGGTTTCAAAAACTACTTGGTGATATGGGTGAGACCGTGGATAGGGCAGTTATCATTTATTGTGGCAGCATGAGTAGCATACAGTTGACTAATAGCCCGTGGATAGGACGGTTATCATTTATTGTGGCAGCATGAGTAGCATACAGTTGGCCAGTATACCATGCTAGAACAAAGCACATTGAGGTTATTTTGACTTTGTGAGGGAGAAGGTTCTAGCATGTGATGTAGATCTGGTATATGTCAGCATAGAGGATTAGGTGGCTGACATCTTCATGAAGGCATTGGGCACAGAGAAGCTCCACTAGTTTAGGAGCTTACTGGGAGTGTAGTGTGTGGAGTTGAGCTTGAGGGGGAGTATTGAGATATCGAGCTTAGCTAGTGCTACAGACATTGATGATCCACCTAGGTGATAGCTTCTGCACTTTTGCCACTAGCATGGTTGGTGAGATTATGGTTAATATGCTGCCAACAATGGATGACAGGCTATGTGACATCCACTTTGGAGTACTAGAGTTATGGCATAGTTATAGCACCAGCTCATATAGTTGAGTTCACACTATGGGCTGACCATTGTATATTATTGTAGGAGAGTACTTTCCCTTATAGTATGTACTCTTATCTTTTTTGTTATGTGGTTATAGAGAAGAGAAGAAGATAGAATAAAATTTAGCCATCCATCTCTCTCTTGTGTCTTACTCTCTTTTGTGTGTGTGTGTGTGTGTGTGTGTTTGCTTTTAAGGAACTCAAGGTCTCCCTCTCCCCTGCATTCTCTTTAAAGGAGGTAATGGTAAATTTCCATGTCTTTATTGTATGCAATTTGAAAAAACAATGGATTCAAAAAATTGGACAATGGCACTAAACACAAAAAATACCCTAACTTTTGGTCGGTGTTGAACATACCATTGGAAAGGGTACATATATGTATACTACATGCGATATGTAGAATAATTAAATAACTTGTATTCTTGTGTGTTGGATTTGCATGGAATCTCATGCCTATATGCAAGAGAAAAAAGGCAATCAAAGCGTTAGAAGAAGTTCTATTAAAAATTGGTCTACACAGAGGAAAGGTAAAGATTGAAGTAGATGAAAAGAAGTCCAAAAATGGTGTTGAAGTCCCTGCAAAGCCATCCATTAATGGTGTAAAAGCACGATGATTTCTCTCAAATTGAGACATTAAACCTAGAAAGAGAGGGCCAACTACTATTTGTTTTGAGAAGTGAAAGGCCTTACATAATCCTATAAAAAACCATGCTGACATATAATGTAAGAACAAAAAAAAAACAGATGAGTGGAAGTTAATTGACAAGATCTTACATTTTTGTGAAAAGAAAGATTAGAAGTCCAATGACTTGAAACAATTTATAACTACACTACAAGTGTTTCGTAAGTCCATGAAGGATGCATGGTCAGATTTTAATATCACACATTATATGGTATGTATACATTGACCATGCTCTGGGTGCCTGCTTCAAGACATACAAGGATTTGCGTAACCTGTACATAAAATCTATTTATGCATCACTCTCATAACCTGGTGTCTACGTCATGTGTACTTATTCTTCGAAAATCACCATGCAAGAAGGCATTCTTTACATCCATTTGATGTAAGGACCAACCCTTTGCTGCAGTCATTAGCAATGATAGCTCTCACAGTTGCCATTCTCGCAACCGGGCTGAATGTCTCCTCATAGTCAATGTCATAGATTTGTACATAGTCCTTGGCAAGAAATCTCGCCTTACACCTACTCATTGAACCATCTGTGATATTCTTGACCTTACACAACCACTTACATCCAATTGCCTTCTTTTCCTTAGACAAAGGCACTAACTCCCATGTTGCATTTGCATCCAATGTAGTCATCTCCTCATTCATGGCATCTTTCCATTTTTTATTTCCAAGTGCCTGCTCAAAAAAAGTGGGCTCCAACTCCTATATTTCTTTAACCATGTAAGAATAATTATGGGCTATATATCCAGTGTATCTCAACCTATAAATAGGGTACCTAACCCTCGTAGACCTACGTACATGTGGATCACTGCCAGGTGTCCTCAAAATAGCCCTGGTTCTCCTTACACCATGAGTAACCATAGACTGAATGCCAAGCACCTCATCAAGGCTCTGCTCAGAGCCACTAGAGTTGCCATCCAGATATGAGTGAGCTATTAAAAGATCAGGCACAGAAGGTTAATCTACGTTTGTGGGATACATGTGTACCTACATCTATCCTCAACCTACCTGACCATGGACTAACACTCAATCCACGACTAGAGGACTCTCGACACATGTGGTGAAGCATCAGTATGTCTTACATCTACATCTTCTATTACCTTCACTGTTGGTGCATACCAGCTACTCATCTCATCAAAGACAACATCTCTTCTTACTCACATCTCACGAGTATAACATCTATAACCTTTCTAATCCAAAGCATAACTAATGAAGATGCATTTCTCTACCTTTGGATCCAACTTGGTTCTTACTTCGTTGGGAACATGCACATATGCAATACATCCAAACACTTTCAAGTGAGACACATCCAATTTTATACCTATAAACTTATGCTCAGGTGATGTCATACCATGAACAACTGTAGTGGGGGGGAGGGGTCCTATTCATAATGTACACAGTAATTGCTACTACTTTTTTCCAAAAATAATGTGGTTGTATTGGGGGTCCTGTTCATAATGTACACATCAGTTCTACTTCTTCTATTCAAAAATAATGTGGCAGTTCATAATGTACACAGAAAAGCAAAAGCAGTTGCTATTACTTCTACCCAAAAATAATGTGGCATATTCTTTTCAAATATCAAGGCATGTGCCACTTTTGTAATGTGCCTATTTTTTCTTTTTGCAACACCATTTTGCATAGTGTACCTATATGTAAACTTTCTCTTGATTCCCTATTTTCTGAAGAAATCACTGAACTTATTGGAGAAATACTCTCCCCCACCATCTGATCTCAAGCATTTTATTTGTATGCCTTTTTCCTTTTTGACCAAGACTTTAAATCTCTGAAAGTAAGTAAACACCTCACTTTTCTCCTTCATGAAATAAACCTACACTTTCCTAGTGTGATAATCAATGAATGTGACATAATACCTACAACCTATAATTGTTGTACATATGAATGTATAACATCTAATGGCCTTGCACTGACATGCTTTTTATATGGGAAAGCATGTTTTCCCTACTTACCAAGCTGGCATGCTTCACATACTTTATACATATTATCAACCTTAAACTTTGGCAAATCTACAACAATATTTTGTGCCTACATAGACTGCATCATTGTATATTCACATGACCAATGCACTTGTGCCATATGTCAGTATCTTCAATGGCACCTGTTCCATGCATAAACATGGTTGCCTTTACCTCAGGCATGTTCACATCCAAAGTAAACATCTTGCCATTTACGTTACCCTTTACAACCAAGCGACACTGAGTTTTGAAGTCTTCCACAAAACATCCTTGAGGATCCCTGCTCAACCACCCATCTGTCCAAACAAAAACCAGGTTTTTTATAATATTTGGAGCATGAAGTACATCTGCCAAAAGTACTTCATTTTGCCATCCTAAATAGACAATGACACTTTACCAACATGTGCAATGGGATGCGCAGTATCATCACATCAACCACTCACCATAATTGGTCATGTAGACAGTGGTTAGAGGTGCTATAATCCATACACTATATATCTTTAGATCCTAACACATATCCTGTTATGGAATTAAGCATGTGCTGCATCATAAACAATTGCTCACTTCTATCATCACCACCCTCTTTACTAGATGATGCATAGTTGCCTTGCTACAACTTTCCACTTTTACTGTCACTATACTTTTTAAAGTAGTCCTTTTCCATGTGCCCTGGTTTGCCACAATAATAGCACTCTATGCTATTTGCACTCTATTTTCTTTTCCAACTGCCTTGGCCCCTCTGGCTCCCCCTACCTCTTCCACCTATGTATGATTATTGATGCTGCTATTGGCAAATCATTGCACTGTTGTTGTCCATAATTTTGGTTTCTATGTCGACCACCACCACCACCCTGGCCTCGACCATGACCTCTACCTTTGCCTCTACTTGAATTAGATTAGAAGGCATGTTTTGATGTGTTCTTGCCTTGTGAAGAGGAGTCCTCACCTAGAGACTTTTTTGCTCTATGATCTCAGACACTAAGTCCCGAAAGTTGGGAACATTCTCTCTAACTATAATGAAGGTCTTGAATGTATTGTACTCTTTGCCAAACCCATTCAGACAAACACTCACTAAATCATCATCTTCACCAATACATTGATAGACCCAAGGGATTAAACAATGCCCTTGATCTTTAAAGCATACTCATTGATAGACATGATTTTCTTCTCCACAGTAAGCAACTCTTGTTTTAGTTTCAGTTTCCTTGCCTTTTGTTGGTCTGAAACATCTACACTAGATTCTGCCATGCAACTATGGAAGTGTTGGCAATATGTATGTGTCCTATCATTGTGTCTATATGACACTAATTGAAAGCTAATACATGAATTTTCTCGCTTCCTGATTTCAATCCTTAAATGCCTTTATATCTATTGGAGTGACATTCTCTTCAGGCAACTCTGGAGGCTCCTCATTGTCTCCTTTGACATAGTCCCAAAATCCTTTACCCATCAGGAAATTGGTGATTTTGAACTTCCAAGCATGGTGGTGGTTCTTGTCCAACTTCACTAATAATCTGGTTGATTCTGTTAGTAGACATGTTTTCCTACAACAACTAGTAACTTGCAAAATGATAATTTTTGTATGCAACTATAACACAACAATATCTTCTGTAATTACCACAATGGTACTTCATCACAACTTGTATGTCAGTAGATGTGACTAGAGACATGTACACACACCCAAGATAGCCAATACATATGTAAACACTGTTTGCGCTCCCAAAATGCACTGTTGCACTTCAATAACTAGATTTTGAGCAAAGACAGTTCTCAACTAGAACTTCTCAGAATTATCGAAAACACCTTGTAGTGACCAAACAAAGATCAAAACGTGCCTGAAATGTGATTCTAGCCGCAAAACTATTAGCATAAAGTGCTTCGCACCTTATAGGCACCTCCAAGCCTGCAAAGATAGCTCCTCAATCATAGATGTGTAGCTCCTGGGGAGAGCTTAAGTTCCTTGCAAAGCAAACACACATACACACAAAAGAGAGCAAGACACACGAGAGAGATGGATGGCTAAATTTTATTCTATCTTCTTCTCTTCTCTATAACCACATAACTAAAAAGATAAGAGTACATACTATAAGGGAAAGTACTCTCCTATAATAACATACAATGGTCGGTCCATAGTGTGAACTCAACTATATGAGCTCGCGCTATAACTATGCCATAACTATAGTACTCCAATTTGACTGTCACATAGCTTGTCATACACTAGCGGCATATCAACCATAATCTCACCACCCATGCTAGTGGCATAAGTGTGAAAACTGTCACCCAGGTAGGTCATCAATATCTGCAGCACTAGTTGGGCTCAATATCTCAATATCCTTCTAATATATTATACATGCATTTCAATGTTTTGAAATCTCTTAAAACCAAGAAAAAGTTGGTATTAAATGCAATAAATTCATTTTGAATGAATTTTTTTATAAACAATGGTTGGTTTAGTACCTACCATGTGCCATTCAACTAAGAAAATTCTAATATCTTCAACAAAGAGTGCTTCTCCCTGATATTTGGAATATTGGTTTGGTGAAAAACCCAATAGAGAACATCATGATCTTCCATATTTACTTGTGATTAATGCACTTTAATTATTACATGAGGGATGAATAAGTCAAAATAAATAAGAAAAGTAATATGACAAAAGACATATACCTCAAATGAACCAAGCCACCAAATATTGTTTTCTGAATTGCACACACTAAAGTACCTAGGATCATCCTTACCAATATTTGTATCAAGAGCTCTATTCATCAATGCAATGGTTACTCTTTCAATATTTTTCTATTTGATCGTATTTATTTATAAATCTTGGTATTTAATAATTTTTAGTACTCAAAAAATAAGATGACATGTATTTTCTTACAAGGCCTAGGAATGAGCTCGGATTTTTCCTATGAATAAATTCCAAGCATGAAAATTCTGGATGACCACTTTCCTATGGGAACACAAGTGATGAAAAAACGAGCCAAAGATTGCTAAATAAAATCCCACCCACATAGTAGGTGCAAGCACATAAAGCATGGCATGAAAGAGCTAGAAAGGTGTTATACAGGTTGTCTATCAATGTGATAGACTCTATGATTGTGCATATACATATGATGCATAAATGCCTAAGGAGGCTTGGGACAACCTTAGTAAATATATATAGTATAAACACTAACAAGCTTGGAAGATACAATTAAAGTAAGAACTGCATGATGTCACAAGATGGAAGCTAAGTATAAATGATTACTCGATGAAGGTTAAAAGGCTTGCAGATGCCCTTGCTTCTATTGGATCACCCCAGTAGATGATAATAATATGATATCAGGTGACCTTTATTGGTCTTGGTAAGGAATACAACTAGTTTTAGACCTCTATTAGAGTCGAAGATAACTTTCTAGATTTTGAGAAACTAATTACCCTCCTCATATGTGTGAGAAGATGAATATTAGGAAAGTCACCCCCCAAAAATTTGCATGAGCAGGCCTTCTACTTACATATAGGTAGAGGTAGAGGTAGATGTGGAGATCATCATCTAGAGGATGTGATGGTGGTCAATTTAGAAATCAAAACCAAAGGCAACAAGAAGAAGAAGAAGAAAATTCTTCTCATACAAGTGGAAGAGGCCACTCTAGGTAAGGGGAGATAGAGAGGCAGAGGTGGTTGTGGTAAAGAAATCAAAATTTAAATAGCATGGCATGCTATTATTATGACAAACCAAGGCACATTGTAAAGGACTTCTATAAAAAGCAAAATGATATCAAAAGTGAAAAGTTATAGCAAGGTAACTATGCATCATCAAGTAAACATCAAGTAAACAACAAGGTAACTATCCATCATCAAGTAAACAATACTGCTATAAAAAGCAAAATGATATCAAAAGTGGAAAAGCAAGATAACTATGCATCATCAAGTAAACAGGGTGTGATGAAATAAATGAGTAGTTATTTATGATGTAGCACATGCTCAATTCCACGACCGGAGATGTGTTGGGATCGAGAGATATTTAGTATGTGGATTCTAGCACCTCTAACCACGTGACCAATCATGGTGAGTGGTTTAGAGATGTGTAGAAAATGAAAAAACTAGGATATGTGCAAACATGTGATAATATTGCATACCCCATCGCACATGTTGGTAAAGTGTGATTGTCTATACAGAATGGAAAAATAAATGTTATATATTTTGCAACCAACTACAGATGGTTGTAGGTAATATGTTGCTGCATTCATTGATGATCACACTAGGAAAGTGTGGGTTTACTTTATGAAGGAGAAAAGTGATGTATTTTCTCACTTTTAGAGATTTACATCAAGAAGGAAAAAGGTATACAGGTCAAATGCCTAAGATCGGATGGTGGGGGAGAATATTTCTCTAATAAGTTCAGTGATTTCTTGAGAAAGCAAGGAATCAAGAGACAAATCACATGTAGATACAGTCTGCAATTGTAGTAAGAAAAAATAAGTACATTGTAGGAGTTGCTCATGCCTTAAACATTAGATAAATAGGTTCTCAGGCAATTCTATTCTAGAAGACTGGGCCAGCCGGCTGTGCCTTGCATGGATGAGGAAAAAAGCGTTGTCTCTAGGAATCAAGACTAGTAGTTGCCCAAATTATGATCAATTACCCTATGGGTGATTTGATTTTTAAAAAACCACGCTCCCTCTATGGGATAGAACTAGGTCTTACCTATGAATCGTATCCTTGAATCTCTGCATGGTCAAGGTGTCGATGAGTAGGAAATTTTCTCCAAGATAAGACTTAGTGGACTATCTTAAGTGTTTCTCCTATTTTTGGAAGGGGAAAACCGTACAGACAGTGAGCTATCTCAATGTAGAACATAATGTATCTATGATAATTTCCCACATGACACATGAATCGCTCCACTCCTTTATAATTAGTAGGTGGTGTCAACTCCAAAATCAAGTTCACTTATTGTCATCAATAGAAATTCTATTCTTTAACATAATGTGTCCCAAAATGACATCATGTTTTACTCAAAATTGACATTACAAAGGATTTAGATATGCATTATAATCGACATCTTTGAATATCTTTCTCAAGTGCTCTTTTCATAGCGAGTGTATACAGAGATCATCTGTAAAGATTTCCAGCCACTTTTGCAAGTAGTCCTTAAACACAATACACATCAATCTTTGAAATGTTGCAGGAGCATTGGTCAAATTGAATGGCATGATCTTGTAGGAAAATGTTTGCCATGCGGTTGAGAATGTTATTTTATGTTGATCTTAAGGAGCTATCAATACTTGATTGTAACCCAAAAATCCATCCAAAAAGCTATGGGACTCCACTCATGTCACTCTTTCTAGTTTAGTGTATGGTAAAGGGTGATGGTCCTTCCACATTGCAATGTTGACCTTCTTTAGATCCACACATACTATGAGCTTACCTTTCTTTTTGGCACAATAACGATTGGTGACACCCAATTCATATGTTTAATTTTGTAAATGAACTTCATAGTAATAAGTTTAACAATTTCTTTCTTTATTAATCACTCCGAATATTTAGGGTTCACTTGGTAAGGTCATTGCTTCACGAGCCTTGATCCCATAATGATCAAGATTTTGTGTTAAACCACTTCCAACAGCATGCCTTTCGTATCTTTGTAGGTCCATGCAAAGTAATCCTTGTACTTCTTTAACAACTCTATCAATTCCTAGGTCAGCGGTAATGTACACTGGTTTGGGATTCTCTCTAGGGTCTGCAATGTCCACCTCCTTAACTTCCACCAATGCATTGTTTGAGCTTCTTGACTACCCATCTTTTGAGGGTTGTGCTTTTAAATGGACTATGCTCTTCTCATCAATGTCAAAGCTATTAAATTGCTCATGAACCTTATATAAATATGGTTCCACATCATCCCTTTTAGCCATAATCTAATCTTCTTGTCTTTCTTCTTGCTTCTTCTAAAGCTTTTTTCCTTCTCTCTGCCTTTCAGATCTAGACAACTTGGGCTCTTTTATGGGTTCAAGTTTTTGCATTGTCACATCATCTTCTTGTGTCATCACTCAACTTAGTTCTTCTGCCCAGTTCTTAGAGAACTCTTCATGAATCTCAATAGCTTTGTCATAGCTTAACCACTAAGCAATCAATGGGTTATTTTGAAGCACCTCATGACATCTAGCCTAGTAATGTTTCTTCTATAAACCTTTCATCCAAAGACCTAGTTCCTAGTGGCTTCATTCATATCACTGCCAAAATCTATCCATCAGTTTGACATGCTAACCTACTCATGAGTGTTGATAATAGTGGGCTCATCATTCTCAAATTGGTGATATCAATTACTCTTTTAGGATCTTTTGCAACATACTTCCACAACATATTTAATAACTACCTTTCCCCTAAAATCTATTTTTGCTAGGAGATGCATCCAATTTTCACAGAATTCATTTGAATCAAGAGAAGCATATAACAAACCTTCCTCTTTTCCATGCTCTACTTTGTTGTGCCTCACATAGCTACACTGTTGTAGCTCTCTTTGTGATATCATAATCATTTTCAAACAAGCCACCATCCATAAGATGAATTTTCCATGAGACTAAATCAACCTTGAGAATTCGCAAATCCTCTTGTAAATATGTGGTCCATACCCCAATCATGAACCAACCTCTTTTGGGATCTTATATAACATTCTTCCACAACATAGTTAATTCCTACCTTTCTCCTCACATCTATTGTTGCTAAAAGATACATCCAATTTTCATAAAAATCATCTAAAAGATGCATCTAATTTTCACAAAAATCATCTAAAGGAAGAGAAGCATATAGCAAATCTTCCTCTTTTTTGTGCTTTACTTTGTCCAGTGCCTCACACAACTGCACTATTGTAGCTCTCTTTGTGGTATCATAATCATTTTCAAATAAACCACCATCCATAAGATGTGTTTTCCATGAGAGTAATCAACCTTGAGGATTTTCAAATCTTCTCGTAAATATATGTGGTCCGTAGCCCAATCATGAACCATCCTAGCCTCCCTCCAAGGATGATGTCATACGGTCAAGCTAGCTAGAAAAGTTCATAACCATAAAGGTATGGTAAAATCGAACTGAGAAAATCTTGACCTTTTCAAGTTTTGCAAAACTCCCATGGGTTTCGCTATCATTCCATCTACCATTTTTTCAATCAGGTTCATTGTCTCTAAGGTTGGTTTACCCCACTTTTCCCCACATTGTTTGGTAACAATACTTACTTTTCTCCTCCATTTAGGATAATTGTATCTTGACAACCCTTATGTAATACTGGTAGTGTTACATTCATGTCATCACTCTCGTAATAATTTCCTAGATGGTTTACCAAAATCTCTACAAGTTGTAGTAGTAACTTTGCTTCTACAACCATATTCAAATTCTCTTTGATGCATGTTGGTATATCCTCATAAAACCTTGGTCTGGATCGGAGCCTTCCTTCTACCCATTCCTTCAAATCCCTCCATAAGCATTGATTTCCTCTCAGCATCTTGACTTCCAAAGAAAGGAAAGCTATAAATCTTTTCTTGCAGCCATTTGCTCCTAAAGTGCTTGCACTTAACCATTCACTTCCTGTAATTGTCTCCAGAGGGTGGCATTCCTGTCATGGAGCATGTGAGTAGTAAGTAGGTGGCATCGCCATACCTTTTGTTCTTGTTCCCATATAGAGGTACTTGTAGGCCGAGCCCTCTGTTTCATGAAATTGTAGTTGCAGCATGCTGCCGAGGCCTTCCATGGTTTCGTGTAGAAATGTATTAACCTCCAAGTTGTGCAAGAAAGAACCTTTTCTAATTGTGCTCGTATCTTTGATTCTCATATTCTTATTAGGGCTTGTAGGTTCTTCTACTATCTTTTTCTTTTCAGTATCGTGGCCTTCCCCTGTGGCATTTGGTTCTGCTGATGTAGTTTCTTCATATCTTGGATTCACATCTGTCTGGGGCACTTGTTGTTTTGGGGCCTGTTCAGCACCTATCTCCGCCAAAGGTGGCTGATCCAAAATGATAGGATCGCAGAGTGGTGAGAGGTTTGGGAATACCATTTGAACGAGGCTTGAAGGTGGTGTAAGAAGGGGAATCTTAGGAGCTGCGCTTGCTGGTATCCCTTCAGTGCCCTATGCTTCTGTTTGCTCCAACACCTACGTCAATGATGCTATCTCTTATGACACTTCTACGTCTAAGTGCACTGGGATTTAGCTTCAACTTGCTGGAGGATCCCCCCTCATCTCCTTATCTTTCTTGGTCCTCTTACCTTTCTTCAATTCCTGTAACAGCTCTTTCGTTTCTTTTAAGACTGCTTGTCCTTGTTGCAGCTCTACGAGAATGATAATAGATGGTTCCAAGGGTGCTACAGCAGCAGCCTTGCGGTACCTGTGCTCCCTGTGTGCCTTCTAGAAACTAGAAGGTTTGCTACATTGTAAGATTCCTCCCCAGTGTCTCAGGATGTCCAGTATCTTCCCCTGTAATCAAATCCCTCTTCAGAAAAGAAAGATCTTGTTTTTACTTGTTTTGGCTTAGAGAGAGAAAATGTTTTGGAGAGAGATTATTCAGATTTTGAATATTTTTTGATGAAAAAATATCTCTTCTTATTAAAATAAATTCCCCCGAAACAAAAGTTCAAAAAGATTTTCAGAAGGTGCATTAGAAATCAATTATAATCTGTTCAAAAGGCCTTATCCTGGGGGTCCAGATTTTTGAAAAATTTTAAATTAAGGTTCTAAGGGGCCAATCAGATTCATCCAAATGTATGGAGGAGATAAATGAAGAAATAAAGAAAATCCCCCAAAAATGAGTAAATACTCACATAAGATGAAGAGTTGACTAAGGACAAGTATATTAGTTAAAAAAGAAGAGATATTTAGTGAAATGATGTATTTTTGACACCTCAGTGTGGGGGAATTTCCCTCATGAAGGAGGAGCCTATTTCACATGTGTGGGTGAGTTTTAAACTCACAAATAATGAGATATTTTCATCTCTCCTCTCTCCTGCTTCAACTAGATCCAAAAAGTAAGCTAAATCTACCTAAAAATGGTCAAAAATCGACCAAACTGATCTGGAAAATTCTAAAATCAGTTTGCTTGGTTAGAGGCTCACTTTTTTCTATAAATAGAAGCCTCCCCCTTTATTAAAGCTTAATAGTGTTTTATGCATTGTTACTCTGCTCCTCCCCAGAGCGAAAAACTGTGAATTTGTTAATAATTCATTAGTTTTTTGACCATTCCCTCTTCTAGAGAATTGGTGGCCACTCTTGTTGCAAACAAGAGTAGATCCCTCAAACCATCAAGCCAAAGTAAATGTCCCAGAAATTCATGTAAGTAAGAAATCTTACTTTTTCTTTATTCTTTTAATGGTTTTCTAATTTTTTATTATCTTTAAAATGATAAACAGATACTATGCCTTGTTGGAAAGGCTTTCCCCTCTCTTCTTCTTAAATTCAGCCCTTCTTTATCCTAGTTAAGTAATCTAATTGTTGGAATTAAACTTTTCATATTGTTTCTCTTTTAAAAGTAGAATTTGATTAGTTTGGAATGCTTTAGACCAATTGGGGATAATTTTTAAGTAATTTTAGGATAGAAATTTGAAAAATGGTCAGCCATACAAAGGAGGTTATGGCAAAATTTTCTTAAATTTTATGAAATAAGTTTTATCTTTTATTATTCAAAAAGAGTAATCCCCATCGTTTGTGTATTCTAAAAGTGTTATTTTCATTCTATGCATAGAAAAATGCATAGTAGAAATAATTTTATTATAAAAGTGTTATTTCTATTAAAATTAAACTCTATGCATAGAAAGATGCATATTGGTTATTTTTTTATTATAAAAGAGTGATTTTCATTAGATTTTGATTTTATGCATAAATAGATGCATAAAGAATTTATTTTTTTTCCAAAAGAGTTATTCTCATCAATTTTGATTTTATGCATAAATAGATGCATAAAGAATTTATTTTTATTCCAAAAGAGTTCTTCTCATCAATTTTGATTTTATGCATAGAAAGACGCATAAAGAATTTATTTTTATTCCAAAAGAGTTATTCTCATTAAAATTGATTTTATGCATAGAAAGATGCATAAAGAATTTATTTTTATTTCGAAAGTGTTATTCTCCTTAAAATTGAAATTATGCATAAATAGATGTGTAAAGAATCTTTATATCAAAAATAAGGATTCTCTTGCATTCTAAGAATAGATGTGATGAGATGTGATGCGAATCAAATAGATGAGAATGAATGGATGGATAGATGTGATGAGAACGAGAGGTAAATAGATGTGATGAGATAGGATGCGAATCAGATAGATGGGAATGAATGGATGGATAGATGTGATGAGAATAGAAGTGATGAGAATGAGAGGTAAATAGATGTGATGCGAATCAAATAGATGAGAATGAATGGATGGATAGATGTGATGAGAATGAGAGGTAAATAGATGTGATGAGATGGGATGCGAATCAGATAGATGGGAATGAATGGATGGATAGATGTGATGAGAATAGAAGTAATGAGAATGAGAGGTAAATAGATGTGATGAGATGTGATGAGAATCAAATAGATGAGAATGAATGGATGGATAGATGTGATGAGAATAGATGTGATGAGAATGAGAGGTAAATGGATGTGATGAGATGGGATGCGAATCAGATAGATGGGAATGAATGGATGGATGGATACGATGAGAATAGGAGTGACGAGAATGTGAGGTGAATAGATGTGATGAGAAGTAATGTGAATCAGATAAATGGGAATGAATGGATGGATGGATGTGGATGTATGTGAAGAATAGAAGTGGATGATGTATGTGAAGATTGGAAGTGGATGTATAAGAAAGAATGGATGTGGATGTATGTATGTGAAAGGATGGATGTGGATGTATGTGAAAGAATGGATGTGGATGTATGTGAAGCATGGAAGTGGATGTATGAGAAAGAATGGATGTGGATGTATGTATGTGAAAAGATGGATGTGGATGTATGTGAAAGGATAGATGTGGATGTGTATGTGATAAGTATGGATGTGGATGTATGTGGATGTGTATGTGTATGTGATAAGTATGGATGTGGATGTATGTGGATGTGGATGTATGTGGAAGAATATATGCGGATGTGAATGTGATGGATATGAACGAGGATAGAGGCGATGAGATGGAAGTAAATTGGATAGATATGAATGATAAAGGATGTGAATGAATGATATGGGATGTGAATGAATGTGTTAGCATGTGAATCAGGATGTGAATGAATGTGTTAGCATGTGAATCAGGATGTGAATGAATGATAAGGGATGTGAATGAATGTGATAACCTGTGAATCAGGATGTGAATGAATGTGATATGATGTGAAATGGATGATATAGATGTGAATGAATGTGAATCAGGATGTGAATAAATGTGAATGAATGATATAGGATGTGAATGAATGTGATATGATGTGAAATGGATGTAATAAGATGTGATGTAAACTGGATAGATGTTAATGTATGTGAAGTGATGAGATGTATGGGTAGATGCAAGTGGATGAGATCTGATGTGAGGATAAATGAGGAATTAAGTGTTGAGGTAGAAAAAGATGTGATTAGATGAGAATGGGAATACTTATAAAATTGTGTGGATAATGTGGATTGATGTGGATGGATGTATGAATGATGTAGATTGACGTGAATAATGTGGATTGATGAGTGGATGATATAAATTAATGTGGATTGGTGTGTGTATGATGAGTGAATGATGTGGATTGATGTGTGGATAATGTGGATTGATGTGAATGGATGTGTGGATAATGTGGATTGATGTGGATGGATGTATGGATGATGTGGATTGATGTGTGGATGATGCGATTGGATGTGATTTGATGTGGGAATGATGTGATGTGATAGGAATTAATGAAGAAAATAAAATTGTGGTAAGATGAGAAAAGATGGGGACTAATGTGAAAGGATGCGGAGTAATGAGAAAAGATGGAAATATTGTTGGAACTGTATTTATATGTAAAACCTATTTTTAAATGATTGTTTTATGTCAAGAATGCTGGGGAAGTATTTTGACCGTCTTGTGAATGAGGTCGTGGAGACCTATCTATTAAAGTTACAACTGCTGACGGAGAGTCAACGAAGGAGGTCTCACGTAGCAAGGTCGGCCGAGGCCTTGACCAGCCTCGGTTTGATTTAAATGGTGAGCTTCCGATATAGTGGATGAGGGACCAAGGAAGCGGCCTATGAGTGAAGCGCTAGGTGACCTGCGAAGGATCCTAGAGGGTGCTGACCATACGGTGCTCGGGCTCTAGGTCACCGAAGATACCCACAAGTACGTCGGGGAAGATATTGGAACAAGGAGTAAGAGTTGTTTTCTGAATTCGGGCATGGATCTGGTTGATTGACCTTGCTGGTCCTCAACGGATGAGTCCATGGCTCTTTTATATGGATCTATTGGTTGATCTTGCTGATCTTCAACGGACATTCCATCTGGATATTTTTATGTGATTATATTGCCGGGTACTATGAGCTAGGAACTATTGAAAAGGCCCCTGAGTAAACAGGTGGTGAGTGTTCTGGTTGCCAATGATGCCATAGGTACACCGATGAAGGAAGGAATTGGAAATTAGGATTCAATTGGATAATTAGAGGATTATGATCAGTAATATTATGGTTTCATTAAATGATTGTTTTAAAGATTGTTGAATCTGTGAAAAAGGCAAGTTCATATTGGGTGTGTAAGTGGTGTGAATAGTTTTATGTTTGCGTGAATATCCGGCTAGGGGGCCTGGGAACTCTTTTCCCTGGTACCCGAGATAAAATCTAACCAAAATTCCTAATTGGATCCCATCACTATAATGGTTAGGTGGTTGGCTAACCCATGGGACTGGATGGGGTTAGGCTGGACTGATGGATCCCTAAATCGAGACTCAATTTCTGTATAGTACGATAGATGAAGTAAATCTCGGACAAAAATTGTTCTATGGAAAAGAATCAACGGCTGTGCCTCTCGATGAGGAAAAAAGCGTTGGTCTCTATGATCCAAGTACAATCTTTTCCCTGATCTGACTAACTTACGGGTTTGGTCAGATCAGTTCTATTAGCTAAGGCTTTTGACTACGTTAGAGAAAAGTTATCCTCAAGGAATCGCCCGTGCTTTCCGGGCAAGGGAAGTTTTTCCGGGTTCGGTTTTGGAAGAACCGATGGATTAGTCTCTTGTCCGGATATTCGTGGGCGAGGCCTCGAGTGTGGGACCCTGCCCCACACAAGAAGTGCTACTTCCGCTGCTCTAGCACCCCTGAATTCGTTGCGCGGTGGGGTCAGGGATCTTACATACATGGCTGAGCACTCTCGTAAGGAGATAGGGGTTACATGGATTGGTGTGACTTTAGATAATTCTCCATTTCACAAACGATGAATGTACCACACCCAGTCTTCTTCTTTTTCTTCATGAACCTTGGCAAGGCGGTTTAGGGGGACCCTGTTATACCTGTCCATGGGTTTAACCTGCATAAGCATGGACATAGATCAGCAAGCCCTTTCATCAACTTCATTCCTTATGTTATCATATTCTGCCCTATTGGAGTTATAAGAAATCCTCTTCAACATGTCTTCCATGGGCATTTGCTCAAAACTGTGTATATGTGTCGGGATTGGTGGGGGCAACTCCAAAGTGTCGTGTATTAGCTCTTCTGTAATGAGGACTTGCTCAGTTGTGACATCTGACTTTGTCATTGTACCCCTCTTAGTAGATTTGTCATAAGTCTTCAAATACTCCACACATAAGTTTGCGTTGATAATGCAGGGGAGGATTTTTGCCATTTGGCCAAGGCCCACCTTTTTCAGCTTGTCCTTGACTTATGTATCCTCTAGTATCTGTAAGCACTCTGGGCTATGGTTCTGGCGAAAAATCTTTCCATGAGCTATTTGTATATCTGGTTCTAATTATAGAGCCCTGAAACTTCTGCGCATATGGCCCAAGCTAGTTGAGTTTAGTGCCTTGGGATGCTCTCTTCCTTCTGTCCACTGCCGACCCCGTTGTACTGGCCTGAGTGACAGCTATATTCCCTTCTACTTCAAGGTTTGATGTAGTAGAGGAAGCCATCTAGAACATTGAAAAGAGCATCAGTCACATCATGATGACTATAGTAGGAGCTTGTGGTCCTTCTCTTTTTTCTTTTTTCTTTTTTCTTTTTTCTTTTTGGTGTGTGTGTGTGTGTGTGTGTTTGTGTATTGATGTAAAGAGTGTTAGTGGGCTAGCAATAATGGGTGTGTGTGGGAATGAGATTTAATTTGTGAAGGTGCAAGTCATGAAATAGCAGTGTGTGAGGTGGTTAAGATGTGAGATGCTAAAGCTGTGAAGGGCTTAGCACGTGAGATAGCAGATTATTACTTCGTGAGATAGCAGGGTTGGAGAGTCATGATTATCAGTGGAGAAGCAGGGTTAGTGATGTAGGTGTGGTATGAACAACGAATTTCAAGGGTTCGGTGCAATTTTATTCCATCCGATGGGTTGGTGTGAACCTCATGAAATATCAGACTGCTATTTCATAGGTTTAAAAGCTCATGTTCTTGTGACTTGATTTGGGGAGAGATGAACATTTTTACATGCAATGGGTTGTGAAAAGCAACAACAAAAGAAAGGGGAAGTTACATATGCAATCAATAAGATATAAATTGATTTAATATGTATCCATAATGATTTTATTCATATGAATGAAGCAAACAAAGGGGGATAATGTGTTCCTACCTAAGAGTGATGGTTGTAAGCAAGGAGGAAGTAATGCACACCGACGCGGACACAATTCAGGCGCGATGAAGATCGAATACAGCAAGATCACATGGAGTCGGTCGAAAAAGAATGCACAAAAAAGGGAAGAAGCAGTAGTTATGATTTAGCCATTGGTCCAGGTAGGGCCAGCTTAAATGGGAATGCCACGTGTCAGTTCTTGTGATAGGTGGAGGGCTTGTGACTGTTTCACGACGTGAAGTGCTAGAGTCGGTTCACCTCGTGAACCATTTTCAAGTGTCTCATGGCATGAAATGGTTCTAAGTGTTTCATGCCATGAAGTAACCTGGACCTATTCACGGTGTGAATCTGTCTGCCTTATGCATGTAAATTTTGATACCCTGTGGCTTCCTATATGCTCAAATAGTCAAGGCCACATATTATGCATTCAAAGAAGGAGAATAGTGTACGTGAAACGAATGAACGTGTCTCATGGCATAAAAGGCATACTCTTTTACCTTGTACCCACTTGCTTAGGGATGGGTACCTTTATGATTCTTCTCTATTTATGGCCACGTAAACCAATGGGGTACTTTGGAATCCATGGGTATTTGTTGTTGCAACCGCTTTAGTTCAGAGTGAGAGCTACAAAGTTTTCCCTCCATCTAGTTGAGGAGTGTATCCACTAAGTCTTGGTGAACCTGTTCTGTTTCATATGCATGTGAGTGCATGTCTTCTTTACCCTGGTCCATAATTTTGGTCAGCTCTTTCTCCTTGGTGGATGACATTGGTGGTGTCGCACTCCCTTGTTTACCTAATTGAACAACTTTCTTTCGCCAGACCAATGTTGGTTCTTCTTTTATTACTTGATTTAGGAGTGGATTGGTTTTGTTTGTTCTTGGTTTCTTCTGTTGTCCTGAAGGTGCTCCTAGTATAGGGTTTTAAGTGGGTCTTTGGTAGCCATACTGTTTTACTCCCTTGATAGTAGCATTGTGTGGACCCATCGCTTTTGAATGTTAAATTGAGTGCGGGCTTGCTTGGAATATTGCTTTCTGTCCTTGGGGTGCCTTCCTGGTCCCTTGCTTGTAGCATGGCTTTTTTGACTAGATCCCATGTGGACTTGTTTTTGTATTATAGTACCCTTGGGATCGAAGTTGGTTTTTAGGAATCCATTGTGGATGTATTGGGTACTTTTGCTGCTTTGCTTGTGGTTTTCTTATATGGAGATGAGGTTTTGACATGGACACTTTCTCTGTTATGGCCTCTACTTTTTTTGGTATTGGCGGCTCCATGTCAAATATCATTGCCTGTTTTCCTTTATTTAATGGACTCCATAACGGCACACAGTGATGATGTCCTTGTCATCATTGAGTTGCGCTACTCGTTTGTCCCATTGGATGTGACAATTACTAGCGCAAATCCAAGATATTCCAAGAATCATGTCTTCATCCATGGATCCTGCAGGCATGACAAATACCTTTCCAACCAAAGGATTATTTCTGATAGAAATATTAACATTAAAAAATCCCACAGTTTTTGTGGTTGACAAATGCACACTGCAAACTTGTGTATTAGATGCCTCGAGGTGAGGTTTGCCTAGAGCTACCCATGTTTCATAGGAGATCAAGTTATGACTTGATCCCGTATCAATGCAATGCTTTTAGTATGACTCTTTCGCATAGAAACTTTTACACTGAGATGTGCAGGCTCAATGTCCAGGTTTTCCTCATCAAGCAAGGTGAGTGAAGCCATGTTCACATGTAGCATTTTTCCCTGGAGTCTCTACTTTGCCTTGGCTTCCCTTGCTTGGCTTCTTCTAGAGCTTGTCGGATTTCTTTGGCTAGCTCCTTCTTTTGTTTCAGAAGATGCTCTTGTGCGAGAATTTCTTGGGTCAGGGGTTTGTAATACTTTTTGAGTTTACTTCCATTGATGTAACCTTCCATTTCTACTCCCTCAATGGTTTCAATTCGGACCAACCCTTGAGCGGTGATCTCAGACACTCTGAAAGGTCCTAACCCTCTGTATTTGAGTTTCTTTTTCTTGGCGCCTCCAACTCCAAACAGGAGGACAAGGTCTCTCGTTTTTAGTTTCTTGTGTTTTAGGTTATGGTCAAACCAACATTTTCTTCATAAGCCCATGTGATGCAATTCGCCTGGTTTCATCAAGTTTTTCCAAATCAACTAATCTCCCAGCTAGTGCATTTTCAGTAAGCCTTTCGCGTATTGCAATTCATAGGCTTGGAACTAAAAACTCCACTGGCATCACTACATCAATGCCATAAGTTAGGCAGAAGGGAGTATACCCCGTCGCTACCTTATACGTTGTACTATATGCCCATAGAGCTGCAGTTAGCTTGTGTTCCCAATCCATGCGACTGGGTTCTAAGGTTTTTGTCAAAATAGCATATAGAATCTTGTTGGTGCTCTTTGCTTGACCATTTGCTTGTGGGTAATAAGGTGATGATTTGCGATGTACTACAAGGAATCCTGTAAGTAAGTGTTCAATCACCTCATTCATGAAATGTGAACCCTGATCACTGACTAACTCAAGTGGGCAACCAAATCTCGAAATGATATGTTCGTATAAGAGCTTGGTTGTGGTTTGTGCATCAGCTCGTTTTAGAGGCCCTTGCCTCTACCCACTTTGTGAAATAATCTATGGCCACGATCACATATCGGGCTTGTGGACGGATGCGGTGTGGACGGATGTGCTGCTAGACTAATGGGTCCAACAAAATCAATCCCCCATTTCGCAAAGGGTTGACTTATAATCACACAATTGAGTGGCATCCTATCTTTTTGTTGTGGAATAGCAAATCTTTGACATTCTTCGCATCTTTTCACAAACTCTATGGCATCCCTGAATAACATAGGCCACCATAGTCTTGCTTGAAGCACTTTGCGAGCGGTATATTCTCTTGTGAAATTTCCTTTGGCTATTCCTGAGTGTGCTTCTTCTAATATCATGACAAATTCATCTTTTGCACACATCTTCTCAAGATATCATCTTTGTTTAGCTTGTACAATTCTCCAGCAATCAATTGATAAGGTGTGGCCAAATTAATGAGCCAACACATTTTGTCCTTTTTCAAAGGTCGATCTTGCAAAAAACCATGAGCTAGATAGTCCGAAATTTTCTCGCTCCACTCAAGCACCATGTCAAGTTTGAGCAGACAAGCATCGGGGAGGTCATCATCAGTGCCAGTTGTTGCAGATTCTCCGTTTGGAATTCTAGACATATGGTTAGCCAATACATGTTGTGTTTCCTTGCTTACTGTAATCGTCGTAAAGTCGAATTCCAAGAGTAGAAGTAACCAACATGTGATTCTTCCCATGGTGTAAGGTTTGTTCACCAAATATAACAGGGCCTAATGGTCCACAAAGAATACAAACTTATTGGCCAGTAAGTGAACCGTGACCCGCTAGTTCATGTCCGAAAAAAAAAGTAAAAAATTCATGAACCGCATGCTGATTTACGTTCAAAAAAAAAATCTGTGAAACCCCACCCCAGTTCACGAATTAGCGGTTCACGGATTAGCCGGTTCACGTGTCAAAAAAAAATTAATCCATGAGATCTATCTCACGTTCATGAAGCCCTCTATTTCACGGACGTGAAACAGGTCCATGGGCACAAAAACAAAGTCTAGAAAACAGCCCTATTTAGAGGCTCATATCTCCTAAACCATGAATCCGATAAATGCGCTCTATTACTCAATCAGAAAGATGGCATCGAGCGCTTTGAAATTGGTCTTGAGCATCCAAGGGCAAAATCCATCATTTTGGCCTCCAACTAGTAACCTCAAAATTCAGCCCAAAAATCGAGGCAAAAATGGGCCTTAAAGCACTAAAAATCACCCAGAAAAGCCTTGAAAACAATCGCGTACCATATTCAGGCTACTTTTTGAGTGTCTAAACGACAAAATCACGAAAAAACTAGAGAGACAAAGTTGTAATACTCCAAAAAAACTACAACTCTCTCATATAGAGTTTTCCAAATTCCTTTTGGAACACATTCAAAAACAGGTTGCAACAGGAAAAATCTTTCTAAAAAAATTTCATTTGAGACAATGATGGAAAATAGGTTTTAACACCTCCTCTTCCATCGGGGATGCTACTAGCATGCACTTTTTTCGGAAATGTTCATCCTAAGAGAGCGTTCGCATGCGCTTTTGAGACCTTGGCTTCCATCTAGGACACCAGTGTCATGTACTTTTTTTGAAAAAATATCTCTAAAGTCGTTCACGTGCACTTAGCGTGCCTAAGCAAATCAAGGCAAACGTATACTCGTTTGACCCAGAGAAGGATGCGCCAGGCCTCCTAAGGCTGTAATAACGAGTTGTAAGAAAATCTAAAAAGCAAAAAAAAAAAGTGTATGCTTGCTTTCATTTTGAGACAATGATTGGAAAATAGGTTTTAAGACCTCTTCCATCTGGGATGCTACTGGTATGTACTTTTTCCGAAAAATTTCATCCTAAGAGGGCATTCGTATGTGCTTTTGAGACCTCGGCTTCCATCTAGGACACCAATGGCACACACTTTTTTTCAAAAAACTATCTCTAAGGTCATTCTCGTCTGTGCTTAGCACCTAAGCAAATCAAGGCAAACGGACACTCGTTTGACCCAGAGAAGGATGTGCCAGGCCTCCTTAGGCTGTAATAATAGGATGTAAAAAAACCTAAAAAGTAAAAAAAAATGTGTGCTTGCTCATTAAGAAGCAATTGACAACATCAAGATATGGCAACGATATAGGGATTACATGGGCTCACACCCAGACTAAACCCACCAATTGCTGATATCTTCAAGCCATTGAGATCCATGTCCCTATTGCAACTCCCAATACCATTTGTCATGCCAACAACAAGCACGTCATCACGTTTTACATCCCTTGTCACATCAATCCCTTTGGGATTTGGCCCCTTGCCTAGCACTACCACAAGACCTAAATCTTTCAAAGTGCTAGGTACCAACCCTTTGCAACCCCTAAATGCCCAAACCTTTGACTAATCTAGGAAGGGGGGTTGCCCAAGGACTAAGTGAGTCCCTACCCACATTAGCACCCATACACGGCCTCAGTGACTCATACACGAACACAACCACACATATTTTCAAAATCATGGGCAAGTAAGATGGAATGACTGACCTTGTTCAATTCATACAAATGTTTGAACAGAGATGTGAAGCCTTTGGAAATCCAAACTACCCCACCAAGGTACATGCACTGAACCTATGCGTTTAGTGGGAAAGGCCAATCAATGGTTCATCACATTGATGCTGGCAAATCAAGATGAACTTCAGGACCTTGAAAATAACCTTTATCCACGACTTTTCGAGATAAGGTGATTGGTGGAGTGCAGCACAAGAACTCTATTCAATTGAGCAAAAACAAAACAAAACCATTAGAGATTTTATGCTCATGATGTGATCCATGGGAGAAAACAAATGATGTTCAATTGAAAAGATGTTTCATAAGGGGCATAAAGCAAAACAGCTTACATAACTTGGTCATTGTCTCTAATTCGAAAACATTCGATCAATGTTGTAAAGAAGCCATACTTTTAGATGACACATAATTGAGGATGTTCATGATACGAGATGTTCCTCATCTAAACCAAGTGAAGAAAAAGCTAAAGAAAATTTGATTTCGAAATTGTCATTCCCTAAATTCTATATAGCCTCGCTTAAAAGCTTTGAACTAGAATCTCCAAGAGAGGATGAGCTCCCTCAAAACCAAACAACCTTAATGCCTCTCAAAGTGATGGGCGAAATGCTTTGTGTTCATTACCATCTCTATGTCCATCCCAATCCCTAATGTGCATACAATAGGCCTATCTTTTTGTACTGCATATATTGCAAAACCTTTGTTCACAACACACCCCAATGTCCCAATTCACCTACAATTACCTCAATCTCATGTGCCCCAACCAAACACAGTCCAAAGGGTAGAAACTGCCTAGGAAGCAGCTAAGCAAACACTTCAAGGTTTCTATCATCGTGGATCGCACAAAGTGGCCGACTGCATAGTTTGGAATACTTCCATGCCCACAGTCACTGACACTTTGCAACCCATATGTGAATGATGTGGCATCGATCACACATTCCAAGATTGCCCCCCCACAACAAGTTGCTTCACATGAACATTTCTCGCAGAATACAACTCTTAGCATCTTAAGTGTGCAAAACGAGTAATTGTCCATGGTACCCTTGAATGTGCTTACATGCTTACAAGCCAAGGCACAAGAAATAGTCACAAAGAATGCAAAAGAACACACTTTGAAATGGGTAGAGGAACATGTTTTAAAACAAAAACCAAAAGAGGAAGCAAAACCTTCTAAACCCAAGAAAAGCAAAGGCCAACAAGCTATTGAAACCAAGGTTGAAATTAAGGACAAGGGAAAGGAGCATGTGGAGGACATAACCCCAAAAGAGCCAAAGTTACACATGATGCAGAAGCAAACACCTCAAAGGCTACCACTCAAACCACAAAACCCACGGGTAAGACAGAGAACAAAAAAGAAAAAACGAAAATTCATTCTCGTCGCATGGGCAAACATAATGAAAACCTAACGATCCAAGGAAAGTTAAAAGATGAAACAAGTTCTAATAAGTTGTTAGAAATTTTGGTAGAGCAACATATAGCCTCTCTATAGCTTCTTCACCCTCCTTGGTGAATAAGAGAACACCCAAGAACCATCAAAACATCCAGATTTAGAAGGCTAACCAAAAGGCCACCTGCTGCTTAATCCTCTTTGATTTTACTCAATTCTATTTATCTAACTAGAACCCTCAATTATCATGTAGTGCCACAAAGCCCATCTACAAAATCACTGGCATAGTGGCCACCATTGCCTATTGCTACAGATCTTTTATAGAGTTCAAGGATGCACCTCACAACAACAGGAAGAGCTCCTTCTTTGAGATCAATGTAAGAGTGAGATAGTCATTCAGATAAACCATTTTGGTAGCATGTAGCATCAAACACTATTACATAAGCTGAGTAGGGCACCAATCTTGGGTATGCAAAAGGCCAATATAACACATAAAAGCATCAAGAAGCAATAGCCACACTGTCTATATATATCTCTACTATGTAGCATCATATTTGCATGACAAATCCAATACATCGATTCTTCACAGACCCATCTCATAAAGACTCAAGCGAGTGCACAGCTTTCTTTGACAATTACAAAAGAGTTTTAAAAACATACAATACTTGCATCTTGCATATAACCCTTGCTTAAAGCACTCCTAATCACTTACATACATCAAGGATTATAATCACTATGATGTTCAAAGACTTTTGGTGACAAACAACGTATGTACTATAGCACTATAGACGCATAGCTCACAAAAACTATGACACAATATATAAGAAGGAACCTGGATAATGAGAGAGAGTGTGAGGAATACCTAGAATACCACACCAACTTAAAAACACAGCCTGCACCTTAACCACGAACAAACCTTGCCCGAAACACATCTTCTCATTTCCTTGATAGGTTCATCTCAAAGCTTCTCCATTCTCTAATCAATCTGGCAAGATTTTTGTAGCATCTCTCTGGTTTTTTTACCAAAAAACTTTTTTGATACCGCATACCTCCTCTAGTTGTTTTTGCAGGTGACTCCTCGACTTTCAACCTCTTCATGCAGCTTCTACTCCCAACTTTAGTCTCATAAGCATGCCACTTGTCAGTCCTTCCCTCATAATTAAGTGCTTACCATGCAGTTTCCATATTCGGCTTCTATATGGTAGAAGCTCCTATATGATTCTGGCAGCCGCCACCTTCTCAGATAAGCTTTGGTTAAGGCTTAAACCTTAGCAAGATAATATTACATTTAAATGGCCTTAGCCCCCATTCCCACCTAATACAAAGGTCCCCCCTAAGCTTTATTGCTAGTAGCTTTAGTTGTACCAATATCAAAAGGATGCAAACTATACATACTCCCGTTATCAACACACCTCAAGCAGCATTATGCATGCTAGCAAACTATATGCTATAGATTTTATACAAGATGCAATATGTATAGACACCTCTCCCTTCACAAGCTTAGCAAAACTCAAAACCCTGAGCACACTTTCTATGGCAAACCAGCAAACACCTACATCATTACTTCTATTGACATTTAAAAAAGTCACTAGAAAACTCCCAACAACGTCACTAAGTGAGGATGAAATAAGTTCTGATTCGTCACTTAATGCACCTTACAGACCAATCAAGAAACTGTTATGGCTCACCCAAACCCCCCTTAAAACACATCCAACAAAAGATTACCTGGTGAACCGCAACTGTCGTGAGGATCTTTCCAATGGTCGAGCTTGTAACCCTTGAGGTCTCCAAGCTCCACAACTCCTTGAGAAGCAATTCCATCGCGGCTCCCACAAGCGTTGTCACACTGCCGCATTGCACTACGTATACTCATCCCTCCTCTCACCTCACTTCACTCAAACACACTCACTAGCATGCATTAGAGAGAAATATTAGCACGAGGATTAGCAGAGCAAGACTCTATTGCACAATGGGAAAGTCCTTTGTATTATGAGAGATATTCACTTATATATATATATGGCCATAAGTATTCACACTTAATTAAATTATGGCCAGCCGGGCACTTTAGGCTCATAAGAGACGTAATGCTATTACAATGACTACTCTCATAATATATCCATGAAGTGCATCACTTGGGACTTTATCCTAACTTACTACCATATACTCTTGAAGTAGGAATCGCCATAAGTATTTCGTCATACCATTACGGGCGTCGGTTCAAGCTGTAGATTTGGACACCATTGCTTCATATCTTGAATGTATGACCTTTTGGTATATCTACCTTGACTCCTTGATATAAGATAATGGCGGTAGCTCTTGTTAACCATAGGAATGGGTTAACATTCCCCCCTTCCTGATGCCGATCACATCCTCGTGATCGTGTTGAAGACCTTTGTGTGGGGAGAATTGACAAGCTCTATTGATGGCTTTCAATGGTCATTGTTCCTCCAGAAGGAATATGAAAGGCTAGTTATTAAATGAAAAGGTTAAAAATTAGCAAAAATTCCTAATGGGGTGGGGGTGGGGGTTTTTGCGAGTGATTGCATTTTTATTTTTGTGAGCATGTTTTTTTTAAATATTTTTTGCTCACATTGTTTTTGGCAATCATAAGCAAAGTTATATGTGATTTGTGTACGTTTCTTCGTATCCTTCATCCAACAAAAGATACCTAGTTAACCGCAACTCTCGTGTGAGGATCTTTCCAATGGCCGAGCTCGTAACCCTTGAGGTCTCCAAGCTCCACAACTCTTTGAGAAGAAATTCCATCGCGGCTCCCACAAGCGTTGTCACACCACCACATTGCACTACGTGTACTCGTCCCTCCTCTCACTTCACTTCCCTCACACACACTCACCTAACATGTATTAGAGAGAAATATTAGCACGAGGATTAGCAAGAGTAAGACTCTATTGCACAATGGGAGAGTCCTTTGTATTATGAGAGATATTCACTTATATACATGGCCATAAGTATTCACACTTAATTAAATTATGGCAGGCCAGACACTTTAGGATCATAAGAGGCGTAGTGCTATTACAATGACTACTCTCATAATAATCCATGAAGTGCATCACTTGGGACTTTATCCTAACTTACTACCATATACTCTTGAAGTAGGAATCACCATAAGTATTTCGTCAGACCATTACGGGCGCTGATTCAAGTTGTAGATTTGGACACCATTGCTTCATATCTTGAATGTATGACCTTTTGGTGTATCTACCTTGACTCCTTGATATAAGATAATGGTGGTAGCTCTTGTTAACCCTAGGAATGGGATATTATTCTCCCCTTCCTGATGCCAATCACGTCCTCGTATGATCGTGTTGAAGACCTTTGTGTGGGGAGAATTGACAAGCTCTGTTGATGGCTTTCAATGGTCATTATTCCTCCAGAAAGAATATGAAAGACTAGTAATTAAATAAAAAGGTTGAAAATTAGCAAAATTCCTAATGGGGTGGGGGTTTTTGCGAGTGATTGCATTTTTATTTTTGTGAGCATGTTTTTTTAAAATATTTTTTGCTCACATTGTTTTTGGCAATCATAAGCAAAGTTATATGTGATTTGTGTTAGTTTGGGAAAATAAGATATGTTAATGATGGGGGAGAAGAGAAGGAAGGATACAAAGAACTGTACACAAAATCATCACAACGAGATTGTGTTTCTGAGTTCCTCATCTGATTCATTGAAGAGACATTCATCATTTGAAGAAATTGGCCTTCGATGATGTCTCTTTTTGTGGCAAGATTCTTGTCAAATATTGTTGAGTAGGACCTATTCCTGCATGTTTCTTCCCCCATGTGCTTTTTATGCTTTTAAGTATATTTATGTGCTCTTATGAAGCAGATATACATGAAGTACGAGAATTGAGTCACATAGGCTCTCATCGAGAGCTACTCTTGTTGAAGTAGCCACTTGTTTGGCGAGGCTTGAAAGAATTATGTTGACTTGTGAGGCTTAGATAGATATCTTCACGAAGGATTAGATATCATTATGTTGTGAAGATTTAACTTTACGTAGAGAGGTTTGCAATGTGAAAGAAAATTCAAGGCTCTGGTGCATATGTCCTCCAGTGCATGAGTATGGATATGTACTCATAGAGCAGTTGCTACATCAACTTAGCCAAAAAAAAAAAAAGTGAGCTATAAAATTAACAAAAATGTATTGGCTAGTGAAGAGAGTTTCTTGTGATATTTTACCATTTGAGGTAGGCAATATTGTGACTCCATTTTCTTTTGTTTTTTGTTTTTTTTTAGTGATTTACATGGGTGTTGGGTGGGAAGAGTATTAGTGTGGTGATCAATGAACCAAGAAGGGATGTGTGTGAGTTAGTGTTTTTCGAGAATTAGTCCTAATCTATGAAGTAGCAAGGTGTGAAGGGTTAGTTTGTGAAGTGTTAAGGCATGAGGGGCTTAAGCCATAAAAGGCTTAACCCATGATGAAGGGCTTAAGCTGTGAAAGACTTAACCCGTGAAGTGGTTTTTTTTTTTGGTTACCACCTTGCGAGCAACAAGTTCTCATATCTACTCTCTTTTCTGAGAGAATAGGTTCTTATGTCTGCCGCATAGCTTCTGCACTCATGCTTCTCATCCAAAGTGGTGAAAAGAGCATTGTGAGTTTATCCTTGATGCGCTCATAAGTCTCCATTGCCAACGTTGGAATTGATTCTTAAATTTCTGGTTCAAGTGTTATCGAGGCAGTAGGTACAGATTCTGGTTGGTTACCATTGGGGTTGATTAAACACACAAGCTCTTGGGTATGTGTTATATGCACGAGAGAGGTTGAGTGGCTTGTTTGGTGTTGCTTGGGTCTCCATTCTATCGAACTTTAGGTGAAGCTATTGGGGTTGAAGTTTGGTGAAGCTTTCTTCACTTTGTTCACTTTTGGACCATCATAATACCTTTGTTGCTGAAGCACGTTCACATGCACTCATCTTTGTTGAACATTAGGAGGTCATGTTTGATGCCTTTGAGGCTTCTTTCTTTAAGCAGGTTTGGGGGACTTTTTGATGCGCTTGGGAATCCAAGCTTTATTATTACCTTGGTAGTACCCTTGTGCTTGCAGTAATCTTTTTGGTACCCACACTTGTTGAGTTGCCGGAGTTCTTTTAAGAACTCGCATACGCTTTTGTGGATGGTGTTGTGGAGTACTTTTATTCTTCCTTGGCCCTTTAGTGTCTCCTCTCATGCACTCTCACTCTAGCATTGCACTATGTATAGTCATCTCTCCTCTCATGCACTCTCACTCTAGCATGCATTAGAGAGAGAGAGAGAGATTAGCACAAGGATTAGCAAGAGAAAGACTCTATTGCACAATGGGAGAGTCATCTGTAATATGAGAGATATTCACTTATATACATGGTCATAAGTGTTCACACTGACATAAATTGTGGCCGGCTGGGCACTTTAGGCTCATAAGAGGCCTAATGCTATTGCAATGACTACTCTCATAATATATCCATGAAGTACATCACTTGAGACTTCATCCTCCTAACTTACTACCACACGCTCTTGAAACGGGAATCGCCATAATTATTTCGTCGGACCATTACGGGCACCCATCCAAGTTCTAGATTTGGACACTATTGCTTCATATCTTGAATGTATGACCTTTTTGTGTATCTAACTTGACTCCTTGATGTAAGATAATGGCACAGCTCTTGTTAACCCTAGGAATGGGTTAACAAAAACTACAACCTGCCCAACCACCCCAAACTAAAAATCATGATAACATGAACATAAAAAGCAAGCTCAGGAGAGCATGCTTAGCATTGTTGAGTGTCATATAGGATCACTGGCTATGATTGAACATCATAATATCAAACTTAAAAAATCAACCAAAATACAAAAACCAGAGGAGTATCGCTTCCCCTTTCCAGAGGAAGACGTACTCTCTATAGAAGAGTCATTAGAGGCAGATTGCATGAATGATGCAGTTGAAAAAACACGTGAGAAATTCGATGAATCCCTTACAAAATTAAAGCAGTCTCTCAAATCCTCATTTGGAGGAGTGCTCTTCTCTAGTGGGGTGAAGCCAACATAGCATCAGCACTTTACATCTTTAAAGGCTAAACATGAGCTATAGCACGATATCATGAGCTACATAGGACTGCGACAATTCGCAAGTTTTTAAACAGACCTCAGTTAAAGTTGTCAAAGGACCAAGTGTGCCATTGTACACACTCGACACTCTTGAAAAAGTTGAGAGCCAAAAAGAGGATGAAAGTAAATAGGAATATGAAACCAAAATAGGATCTAAAGCTGAAACAAAAACTAAAACATCCATGGTTCCACTTGAACATTCTACCATGGTATGGTTAGATTTCCCTATGGTGGGCAATAATGTTAAGTGCAAATGCGCATCGATTAGCACTCAAGATAGACATAACATCATGAAAATAAACACTTGGGTGTCATTGGGACAACCAAAAATCGTCCCTAAAGACAATGGTCTTGCAAGAGGTGCAATGGACAAAACATTGAAGTTCTAGGATGCTTTAGCTACACTACTCACATAATCGGTGGAAATGTGGAATTTAGATTTCATGTTACCCCAGATTACCTTGAGTATAATGTCATCCTTGGTGGAACTTGGATACGTGACTCATTGTATTCAATTGATGAATCCATACAAACAGTCACCTTGAGCACTCCTACAAGCATTGTGAAATTGTTGACAGGAGCAAGAGACCTTGGAGGAGCTGGAACCTCCAACATATCTTACTCAAAATATCCCAAGAATTATGGTTGGATTGGAACTTTCCAATAAAATCACCACAATCCAAGCATAGCTTTATCCACAACGAGAGCACAATCATGACCCTCGAGTTATGGGATTTGTTAGGTCAAACACTCACGACTCATCCTGAAAGAATTCTATTCACACAAGACTTGAACATGCCATGTTTAGGGTACTTTGAACATACAATGTATATTGAAACTAACCCCCTTACTTGCAAGTTTTTTGTGGTTGAGTATGTATTGGAAGTAGATATGATCTTGGGGCATAAATGGACTATTGCTGCCCATGATGATCAACGACACAAAGTTGACAATACCATACTACACGGAAGAGGATCCAACCCTAATGGATTTCTATGATGCTAAATGTAAAAAGCTACAAGCCTCTTCCTCGGAAGCCCCTCTACATGACCTACCATTTGCATTAATGATCGACTCCGATAAAGCATCTAACCCTTCAAATCCATCCTCACTAACAAATTCCAATGCCAAAACCTCACAATCAATAGCTATTTCTAAAGAAGTTCCCCACGCACAACCATCTATCTTTAAAGAGAAACCCAAGGGAAAAGCCTCGAAGCCAACGCCTCTTCATCGACCAACCTCACCAAAGGAGAGGGTGACATGCTCAAAAGTCTCAATATCGGAAGCCACTCTAAATGAGACTCAAGCCTTATTGACAACAACGTCCATGAGTCTCAAAACCGTAACCTTAGCACCAACCATTATGAAGGAGGGCCCCCAACCTTCCATTTCCACCAAAGAGAAAACTCCACCACGACAGCCAAAATTAAGGTATCTTAATGGTATCAAAATGTGGGTGGAAAAGCAACTACTTGTAGCTCAAGGCTACTACAAAGGCGCCAATCCAATTTGGGTGCCTCGATCATCAAAGCCTCTTTCTCAATGCAAAAATAAGAGGCCAAGGAAGAATAAAAGTACTCCACAACATCGTCCACAAAAGCCTATGCGAGTTCCTCAAAGAACTCCAGCAATTCAATAAGTGTGGGTACCAAAAAGATTACTGCAAGCTCAAGGGTACTACCAAGGTAATACCAAAGCTTGGATTCCCAAGCACATGAAGACGTCACCCGAGCCTGTATAAAGAAAGAAGCCTCAAAGGCATCAACCATTACCTCCTAATAATCATCAAAGATGGGTGCCTTTGCACGTGCTTCAAGAACAAGGGTATTATGATGGAAATCCCATCATATGGTTGCCAAGATCAAATAAATGAAGGAACGCTTCACCAACACCTTCAACCCCAGCAGCTTCACCTAAAGTTCGAGCCAATACATTTTTGTTAAGCTTATAGCTAACTATTCTTTTAGCTAAGTTAAAGTGGCAGCTGTTCCATGAGTACATATCCATACTCATGCACTGGAGGACATTTGCACCAAAACCTCATCATCCAACAACTTTCTAGGTACATTTCTGGATGGGGGGGCATGGTGGGCGATAGCCTGGTCAATGGTACAACCCATCGCCTAGAATTTTCCTTCATATTGCCAACCTCTCCAAACACAAGTCTTCACAACATTAAACTCTAATCATTTGTAAAGATTTCTATATTAACCTTGCAAGTGGACGTAATTATTTCAAGCCTCACCAACAAGTGGCTACTTCAACAAGCAACAGTTCAATAAGAGTCTATATGACTCAATTCTTGTACTTCATGTATATCTACTTCATAGAGCACTTAAATATACATAAAAGCATTAACAAAAATATAACCCACATAAAAACATGCTCACAAAAATATAAAAATGCAATCACTCGCAAAACCCCCACCAGCCCCACCCCATTAAGATTTCCCACTAATCTCTAACCTTTTCATTTACTACTATAACTAGCCCTTCTTATTACTTCCAGAGGAACAAAGACCATTGAACATCCCTCAATCTCAAAAGCCATCAACAAAGCTTGTTAATTACTCCCACACAAAGGTCTTCAGTGCGATCATGAGGATGTGATCGGCATCAGGAAGGGAGATAATGTTAACCCATTCTAGGGTTAACAAGAGCTAATGCCATTATCTTACATCAAGGAGTCAAGGTAAATACACCAAAAGGTCATACATTCAAGATATGAAGCAATGGTGTCCAAATCTACAACTTGGATGGGCGCTCATAATGGTCCGATGAAATACTTATGACAATTCCCACTTCAAGAGCGTGTGGTAGTGTTTCTCACTGATTTTCCTCTCTCACCAGAATGGCAAGATAGTAGTCTAATGACTATAGTAAGTTTCACATCACTGGCTATCCACTAGCTACTATGAGACGACATCATGCACTTCTGCAACCTTCAGCTAGCCCCCCTGCTACTCGCCTTGCACCATCCTTTTAAGCTCAGTCTTCTTAATCTTGGCAACGGCTACTCTAGTGGTTACAGCCCACCATCTTCACATGTATAGTACTGCGGTGGTGCTAACGACATCGAAGGTGGTCAGACTGAGCGCTTTGCCACCACCAAGCTACTGGGCGCAACACTTGGCACACCCGATGCTGAAGCTTCTACTCCGGAATCCCTTCCCTTGGTAAATTTTTCTTAAACTTCATAAACATCTCTGGAGGATTGTAGTCTAGAATGCACACATTATCAAAGTACATTGTGTGCTTCTGCATCCTTTAGTTTTTTTGCCTACTCTTTTGAACACCCAAGACCCCTGTTAATCGGTCTTCGAAGTCTGCAAGTCGAACACTCTTACCATTGGTCGGCGTGGGGTTTTTCCTAGGATTTTCTTTTCTGCCATTTGTATTGGCTTCCACTCAACCTGCGCGGCTTCTTCGTACTACTCTCTCGGATGTTCTAGAAGTGGGCTTTGTGTCTTTTCTACATCTAGGTCTCCAATGTCCCACTTCAAGACATCGATGTTGCTTGATGATTGCATCCTCAGTGGGAGCAACTTCCTTCTCTCCGAAGTCTAAGAGAACAAGAATTGAGAACATGGATGTTCTGGAGGGAGGGGTTTCCTAGTCAATATGGACCTTATTCTATCTGTATTTTTAAAGTATTGTGGTAGCTCCTTGTTAGCCTTCAATAGCTCTAAGAACATCACATGAGAGGATTCAAAGAATGGGTTATCCGTGCTGGCCCATGGAGCAGTCGAGCTGTTGGCTAATCTTTCTTTCAGGCACTCATTTTCTTTATTCAGGGCTTGGTGCGTCCTACAACTTCTGGACCTCAACTAGTACCTCTCCACGCTCTTTTCTTGGCACACCAACCACCAGCAACATCTTCATGCTTTATGAGACTAGTTTCGTATCAGCCCCTTCACCTTGGCAATTTTTGCTTGTAGCTTGGTGACCTCTTCTTTCACTTCACGTAGCTCTTGTTTCCACTGCAATCTTGTTTTTTGGGTCTGTTGCACCTTTTCCACCTTTGGTCGTGCCTCCTCTATCTACCTCTGAAGGGTTATCTTGTATTCTTCCCAGTCTTCGGGCCTTTCTCTTTTGAGTTGGTCTTAATTTTCCAAACAATGTTGCATTTATAATTCAAGGGCGTTCAGCTCACTGATTATGTCCATTTCAAATTTTGTGCTTTTTTCCAAATTTTCCTTATAGATGGCAGCCCAATTTATATTCTCTCCTGCTTCTGCTACTCTGAGCAACCTATAATTTTTGTTTGACATGTCCTCTGGCTTTCCCATGAACATCACATTCTATAAGAAGAAGATAAATTGTTCTCTCTTGGTCTCATCTGCCACATCCTTAACCTGGTGCATGTTGCCTATCTTTGGGATCTCTTCTTCCACCCTCGACTTCATGTTTGTGCCGAGTGCAACGTCCTTCGATAACCCTAGTGCGTGATGCACTGTGAGCTCCAAGATTTTTATGGGCTCCTTCCCCTCCACATGCACAGTGTTTGTCTCAAGAAACTGATTGATCAGCTTGCCCCCATCCTCGAGGTCCTATAGGTCCTTCCACTAGCGATTCAGCAGCTTTTCGAAGCCACACATCCTCGCCCACTCCTAGTGTTCCTTCTTATTCATGTTGTCAAGGACCATCGTCAGCTTTTTATCTGGCCGTAAGAGTCTTGCTGATCTTTAGCTTTTGGTCCCAATCATTTTTGTTCGCATTTATGATCTTCTTTAAAAAATTTGTCTGAACCTTGTTGGTAGATTCTACCTGGCCATTGCACTGTGGGTAATAGGTTGAGGACTTCTTGTGATTGATGAGGTACCTTTCCATTAACCCTTTCATTACCTTGTTCATGAAATGTGTGCCCTGGTCATTACTGACCATTTCCACCGACAATCCATGCCTAGTAATAATATCCTTGAAGAGAAACTTCACCACCTGTTTTGCATAATTACTCTTCACAGCTTTAGCTTCCGACCATTTGATGAAATAGTCAGTTGTTGCCACAATGATGTATTCACACCTGTTGCCTTTCATGGGCAGCTTGATTGGTCCAACAAAATCCAATCCCCACTTCATGAATTGAAACAGTGGCAGTATGGGCAAGATGGGCAATCTATCAAAATCTAGATGTGCTAAATATTTTAAAAATCTAGCATGCCACTTCACCTTACCAAGGAACCTCTCTAGTTACTTGATGTTCTCTGGAGTAGACATTTGTTGAAATATACAAGTAAATAGGGTGTGTGCGGGAACAAGCCCTTAGCAAGAGGCTGTAAAAGAGAATCTGTAAATGTGAGAGAACCTGAAAAATGTGAGAAGTATCTACTGGAAGAGAATAAAGGGTAGCATGAGGAGATTTAGGAGGTGTGGAGATATTCTGGGAAGAGGTGGAGAGAATCAAGCAAAAGAAGTGGAGTGAATCAGGGAGAGATTAGTGGGATTAGATGCTTGGATGTAAACTCTATAAATTGAGGCATTGGCCTAATGAGAATTTGCTGGTTTTTTATTATCCATGCCTACATTAAGCTATCAGTTAATTGCTCACTAATCATATCTTAATTGCTCACTAATCATGTCTTAATTACTCACTAATCATATCTTAATTAAGCTATTGCTCACTAATCACTAATCATGTCTTAATTAAGCTATCAGTTAATTACTCACTAATCACATCTTAATTATCATTTAATCTCTTTCTAATGATGTTGATTCTAGCATTTGATCCACCGTAGCTCATCACATTGCTGCAAATTTAACATGGTATCAGAGCCTATCAGTTAATTGCTCACTAATCATCTTAATTATCATTTAATCTCTTTCTAATGATGTTGATTCTAGCATTTGATCCATCGTAGCTCATCACATTGCTGCAAATTTAACATGGTATCAGAGCCTATCCTAGAATCCATCAATTTGTGAGCCCATTATCTTACTAATCACCTGGCTAATTAGGATTAGTAGATAATTAAGATTTTTACCTCTTTTCAACTAGCTCTCTACACCCCCAGCTAGTGGAGGGGCTTGATCTCCCTCCAGGAGCAACATTAGGGCAAGTGCTTTTAGGCAAGCATAGCCAGCCTCCCCACAGTCTCCCCACAGTCCAGCCCATCAAATCGGCACGTCAAACTACCAAGCGAAGCTCACAAAAATCACAATTTAGCATGCACCATTTTTCTGAGGGAAAAATAAAATGTCTTCTTCTCCATATCAAATTGCTCTAATTCCTCTTGGCCCTAGGGGTTTTCAAGGGTGCTCTACAAGCTAGTGAAGACAGATTTTGATTTGATCAAGTCTACATTGAGATCCAAGCTCTTCATCAAATCTGTAGGTGACTTTGGTAAAACAGAGATTAAGCATTCAATGTTTGGTCAAATCTTGTGTTTCTTGGCTTAATCCTCTACTAGGCTAATTGTTATTGATGGCCTTGAAAGGATATGGGCTCATTTGAACTCTAATGCCTCAGATCTGGACTCCCTGCATACTCTATTTTATGCACACAAAACAGAAGATTAATTTGCTAATCAGTGATTAATCAATACTAATCACTATTTTTTGGTGCAATTGAGGGTTCAAATTAACCATTAGGTATCTGATACAGATCCCTATAACTTCATATTGCAATTCGGAGATGGTTTGACACTCCAACCATTCCGTACAGATTTGTTACCCTTGGTTTAATGTAATTTTTGGTAAAATTATGCTGATAAATTTGTGGTAATCATCATCTTGCATTTAACCCACACACAAATTCAAGTTATTCACAGCCAGAGTTGCATTTGGGAATGTGCATAAGAATGAATGCTATATGCATTATGTATTGGGCACATTACATCATTGTAAAAATGGGATCAAACACTACCCTTGTCCAGAATAAGCAAGAGGCAAGACCTCCCGCATAGATTTGGGTTTGCATTGCATAATGACACAAGATAAACATCAAAAGCCCAAAAGAACTGTCAACAATACATTAAAACATGTTGCTCACATGGAGCAAGAATTGACGGACAAGCTCGTGGCCCCAACCATGAAAGAAGAAGAAGATCTCTTTCCAAGAGGAGGATCAACACTGAGAAGAAGATCTACAGAAAGCATTGAAGGAAGACATGGACGCATGAAGAGAAGCTGCCACCACAACAAGAAGACTAAAAGAAGAGGAAGACATGGACGCGTGAAGAGAAGCTGCCCATGACAAGAAGACTGAAGACAAGAGGATGTGAGGCTCCAAGAAGTGAGGAGCCATGTGAAAATCTCAGAGAGAGAGAGAGAGAGAGAGAGAGAGAGAGAGAGAGAAAGAGAGAAACCCCACAACCCAATGTAACCTGCCCCAACAAAGTAAAACCACCTCTGAGCCACCGATGATGTAGGCCATGTGGTAGATGTATGTGTGAGCACTTTAGTCAAGGTCACGGGCACTTGTAGTAGCCTTGGACACAGAGAGAGAGAGAGAGTGTGTCAAGGACTATGAGTTTAGGGACTTGAGGCACTGGTCGTGGACTATCAAGTAAGAAGGAAACTTGGTATAGGGTCCATGTGTGCTAGGATTATTCACTTGAGGGGAGGTGTGCTAGGCACTGATCGCGCGGACTATCAAGTAAGAGGGAAACTTGGTATAGGGTCCAGGTGTGCTAGGAGTATTCACTTGAGGGGAGGTGTTGAAATATACAAGTGAATAGGGTGTGTGCGGAAACAAGCCCTTAGCAAGAGGTTGTAAAAGAGAATCTGTAAATGTGAGAAAACCTGTGAAAAGGTGAGAAGTATCTACTAGGAGAGAATAAAGGGTAGCATGAGGAGATTTAGGAGGTGTGGAGATATTATGGGAAGAGGTGGAAAGAATCAAGCAAAAGAGGTGGAGTGAATCAGGGAGAGATTAGTGGGACTAGATGCTTGGATGTAAACTCTATAAATTGAGGCATTGGCCTAATGAGAATTTGCTAGTTTTTGATTATCCATGCCAACATTAAGCTATCACTAATCATGTCTTAATTATCGTCTAATCTCTTTTCTAATGATGTTGATTCTAGCATTTGATCCACCATAGCTCATCACATTGCTGCAAATTTAACAACATTCTAGATATGGCCTCCGCTTTAGTAGGATCTATGGCCAATCCTTGGGCTGACACTATGTGTCCTAACAGTGTTCTTGATCTTACTGCAAATGCACACGGCTGGATTTAGTTTAAGCCTTATATCTCTGCATCTCTATAGACATAGCCTCAAATAATAGATGTGTCTCCAAATACATTGAAGTCATCCACAAAAGCTTTCATGAGTTATTGGGAAGGCCCTGGTCGAGACACGGCAAAGTGAAGTAAGACTAGGGCAGAAAGAGAATCTCCATCAGAAGAAAGGGGAAGCGGAAAGTCCATGTTGACCTTTCAAAGTAAGGGGATCAGTAACACCTGCTCAAAGGCTAATCCATGTGGAAACATTCAATATGTTATAAGCCTCCGTAATGACGTTTACTCCGGATTCACCATCCAATAATGCATCGTTGATGAGCACATTGTTCGGTTCTTCTTTGCTCAATCCTTCAATACATGCCATCAAGATTTTAGCCATGAATCTTGGGTGTAAATCCAGCACTTGTCTCAATAGAACCTGTCTATCCAATAACATTGATACTACATTAGTTTGTAATAACCAATCAACATCCTTCTTGCTTTCTTCCAAGCATATTTCATTATTGTGCTCTATGCGCATTTTGTGTAGATTTTTGCTTGCTTCCGAAATATCTGGGATGACTTCACATGAGCTATCCTCCTTCTGCTTGCCTTGCCTTCTTTCTAGTTCCTTAGTGGTTTGAATCCTCAACTTGTCTTGCTGGTCTCAGTCCATAGCTGCCTTCTTGCGGGCTTTGGGTGAGTCTGGATTATCTACCGGAGTTATTACTACACCACATTCATTAGCTTTAGCCCTTGTGACTACTAAGATGTCTTGAACCTCTATCTGTATGTCATCCCACTGCATCATGTTAGCACTTACCAGATTTTCTTTGAGTTGCATCAATTCTATTTGTCTTTCTTCATCATGCTTTTTCTTCATGGCACGTTCCGCCTTGGTGTGCCCAAGCTAGCAATAGTACCATGTGAAGGTGGTAGATCCACCAGCATATCCTTGGCTTCTTCTTACTGAGAGATTTTCGCGGCCTCTTCTCCCATACCTTCCCATTCCTGGGGGTCTTCTTTCCGCTCCTTCCATATTGTTCACCATGGGAGCTCTATTTTTCATGATGTGCCTACAATTCCATGTACTATGATTGTACATGTTACAAATGGTACACGTTGGTGGCACCGTGCATTCCTCCTTAAGGTGGCCTTCTTATTTGCATTGAGAGCAAAAGACATTTTTGCAAAATTCTGAGCTTTTTCTCTTTTTCATCTCTTGCATCAATTACTTCACCTGAGCACAAGTTCTCCAGGGCTCATTTTTGCCTTTGCGGTTTTCTTCTTTTTGTCTTTCCTTTTCTTCAGTGCCACTGGAGTGTCCTATGAGCTATCGCTTGAATCATCCTCCTCCGTTGTGACACTTTTCCTGGGCTTCCTCTTTTGTCTTCTTTCTTGGCTTCTTTTTCCTAACATTTTGGCCAACTCGACAAATTCCTCAAACTCCTCTTCAGTTTCGGCCTGCTTTGTGTTGACCGCTGCATGGATGTCCGATTCAAGCCCTTGGACAAACCAATCTGCAGCTATTTACATTGAGGGGGGTCGGGTTTGTTCCACCACTCTCTGCCTCAAGCTTAGCAATTTTGTTGCATAGGCTTGCACATCCATCTCTTCTTGTCGGAGTTCTCTCATTTGATCAGAGAGTTGAGTTGTAGACTTTATCTTGTGGAATCTCCCCATAAAAGCAGTCATGAACTCTTCATAATTCTGGAAATGGTTGTCTTGGTATCTTGATACCCACTCCGTGGCTCTATCTTTGAAGGTGTTCATGAAAGCATCTCTGTAGATTTCACTCAATTCTGGCTCTTTCACATTCGAAGGTCTGGCCACTTTTCAGTATTTCTCAAACCTCCTTACATGTAGATATGCATCTTTCCCTTTCTCTCCTAAGTGTTAACACTAGGAAATTTTTGGCTAATGATGCCATGGCTCCCTTAAACCTTTTTTCGGGGGTTTTGTTGTTGTGGTTGTTCTTCTGGATTTTGTTGCTCCACCCTTCTTGGGCTTCCTTGACCTGGACTGTGCATAGATTCTAGCTCTTGGCACTCCTTTTCTTGGTCCAAATTATGCTTAAAACTTGACACTCCCTCTTGCTCGTGTGGTGTTGTCGAAGTTTCTGCACTATCTTCCCTAGTTGGAATGGTGCCTGACACTCCAAGCTGCGAGCTTCCTAGAGGGTTTCTTGGAAGGCATTACTTTTCTTCATTATTAGGTTCACAATCATGCGGAAGGCATGCTTGAATCCATTTTTACTCATTGGGTTTTATGGTGAAAGGTTCTCCGCACTGGCTTTCCCGAAAAATCCCCTCCAAGTTATGGCTTCCCACATACTTGTTTCAGGGATTTATTTCTAGCAAGGTTAGTTTGTACGGAACTAGAACTTTCTTTTTCAGGATTTCCTTTACTTGAAGGTACATAATTCTACTTAGTGGAGATTTTCCACTTTGCCGTAATTTTCCAAAATGAAGAGATTCCCAGCCTAGTTGTGGTATAGGTTTCCCTCAGCAGGGAGTTTTCCAGCAGAGTTGCAGTAGAGTTCCCCAATAGGATTGCCAGGTGTTTCTCAGTGATTTTCCTCTCAGTGGAATGGCAAGACAGCAATCTGGGATATCAAACCAGTTAGGCAATGACGTGAGAGACGTTAGCCGCCCGCGACACTCATAACTAAACTCAGCTTTGGAACTTCACACACTCGCACTATGCTCTCACACCGCTAAGTCTCTCTCTCTCTCTCTCTCTCTCTCGTAGGTACACAACATGTTTCTTAAAACAGAGACATAACATTCTGATTCAACACATTGCAAAGAGTACACAGTGATAAAGTTAATAGCAACATTGCTCTTTGTTACATGTATTATTTCCAGAATCAGTAGTACAAGTTCACTACAAAGCAATTGCTCAACACAAGGCTAGGACCTCCTAGGAACTATGACCATAGTAAGTTTCACATCACTAGCTGCTATGAGACAACGACAGCATCATGCACTTCTGCAACCTTCAACTAGCACCCTCGCTGCTCGCCTTGCACCATCCTTTTAAGCTTAGTCTTCACGATCTTGGCAATGGTTACTCTGGTGGTTACAGCCCTCCATCTTCACACGTGCAGTACTGAGGTAGTGTGCTCGTGACATGGAAGGTGGTCAAACTAAGCACTCTATTGCCACCACTAAGCTGTTGGGCACAACAAGTAGTAAGTTAGGATGAAGTTCCAAGTGATATACTTCATGGATATATTATAAGAGTAGTCATTATAATAGCATTAGGCCTCTTATAAGCCTAAAGTGGCCAGCTGGCCACGATTTAAGTGAGTGTGGACACTTATGGCCATGTATATAAGTGAATATCTCTCATAATACAAAAAACTCTCCCATTGTGCAATAGAGTCTTGCTCTTGCTAATCTCTCACTAATCCATGCTAGTGAGTGTGTGTGAGTAAAGTGAGGTGAGAGGAGGGATGAGTACACGTAGTGCAACATGGTGGTGTATGACAACGCTCACGGGAGGCACAATAGAATTGCTTCTCAAGGAGTTGTAGAGCTTGGAGACCTTAAGGGTTATGAGCTCGACCATTGGAAAGATCCTCACGACAGTTGCAGTTCACTAGGTAATCTCTTGTTGGATGTGTTTCAAGAGGGGTTTAGGTGAGCCATAACAGACCTAGTTAGGGTTCTCACTTCTTGGGGCCAGGGATCCTTCCATTGTCTCAAAATAAGAAGATATCTCACTAATCCCTAGTAGAGGTCCTTGTACAACGCTAAACTGGGTTTCGACCGAAGGTCCTGACCCAATGTACGACGCTGGTACATACCTAGTTCAATAGATGCACTATCATCTATTTTGACCTCTAATATACGCCCATATCATAGGTACATGTGATTATAGGGTGTAAGGTCCTACAGATGTCCTGGACAAGTTTGGAAATTTTTGAAATTTTAGGTTTTTTTCAAAAATTTTATGAATTGGCCAAAGTTCTTCCAAAACATGTGTTTTGTGTTTCTTAACCCATCTGGCACCAAAAATAGTATACTTTTTTCGGGTGGGTCAAGCGCTGCAAGATTGGCTCCCATAATTAAGCTCCTTAGCTATGTAAAATTGTAATTTTATTGGGTATCGCACAAGTTGCGTCAATGTGATCACAACAGCCTGAAACATATAATAGACAAGTTTGTGCAAGCACTTTTCGAAAAAATTCTATACCCCCCCCCCCCCCCCGCGCGACCTTTTACCTTTCCCCCTTCACATTTTCCCTTTTCACTCTTCACTGTTTTAAACCTTTTACTTTTTTATTTTTGACATTTCATTTTTACTATTTACTATTTACTATTTACAATTTATAGTTTCACTTTTCGGTTTCACCAAAAAGAAGGTTTTCCTAGAATCTTTGACTTGTGGTGGTTGCACGCATTAAAATGCATCCAGCCACACAAAATAGGTTTTTGGAAATTTGTGGCTAGTGGCCTAAAAGCCTGCATGCATTAAATACGGCCAACCAATCAAGATGCCTTGAATTAGGGATAGGATTAAGTGTAATTAACCTGTGTTAATTACACTAATGCAAAATTGTTAAAAAATACAAAAAAACAGAAGTTTTTTTGTGTGCCAAATCCTTCCCTAATTTCTGTTATTATCCCAATTTCTCTCCATAAGGAGTGAAAATTGGGATAATCCCTATGTTAGGAAACCAATTTTATGGTCTGTTTTACCCAATTCTTTCCATTTGATGCTTAATTTGATTGTTTTTAATTTCAAATTTGAAAAAACATGCAAAACCAGAAAATGCAAAATTCAAAAATTGAACTTGCAATTGAAATGTGAAAGAGGAATTAATCTAAATGAACTTATTGCAACACTCACAGAAAATGAAAAACAAGTAGAAATTGGACAATATGTAGGAATTTGAACAAAGTGCAGAAATTGTAGAAAATGTAGAACTTGCAAAAAATGCAAAAATCAACTAGTATGCAAACATTGCCACAAAATGGGAACATTTCCATTTATTCATTTCTACCCTTCATGCAAAAACAGAAAACAGAATTAAAATAGAATTCAAAGATACATACACATGCATTCAAAATGCATTTGTGGCTATGCGGTAGGGCTAATCCCGGACATTGGCACCATTTATGGGATGCCCTTGCACCATAGAAAGAGTGCAAGAACTAGCCAATGTCATGGGGCCTTGCCTCACCGCACTCAAGAGCATAAACAACTCAAACCAAGAGGTTAATCTACCATAACCTAGCCTACAATTGCACAAACGAGATGTGTCACTCACCTCATTGATTGCTTGTGCTCGGATTCTCGTAGGAGAGCTTGTTGCCATATAGCCACACTCCAAGCTCCTCTCCAACACCACTCGCCGCACTCCTCCAATGGTGGAAGCTCGAGCCTCCTCTCACTCAATCACACACTCACTCTATCACACACATGCAAGCAAGCACACAATAGCTCAAACATGCAATATGCAAGCAAGAAAGCAATAGGATAAGAGTATAGAGAAGAATAGCACTCTCTTGAATTAGCATAAAAGAATGAATGGTCACTATATACAATGACCCTTATCTTGGTCCATAGCCTTCACACCTTGGGTGGCCATACTTAAAAAATAGGTCCATGGCTATCCACGAACGCTTAGGCTTATGCAATTTAACCCTAATCTAAGAATACAGTCTCCAATATTGATCTTGTGTGGTGTGCCTTTCATAGACAAGCAACGATCGCACACGAAAAATATATAATGACGCTGGAGAGGTGTCCGATGAGGGTTAACATTTTTGATAGTGGTCTAGGATATGCATAGTTAATATATTGAGGTTGGCCATCCAATCTTTGTGAATTTAATCATACATTTAGTGCTCTTGAAGATACTTGTCAAAAGGGCTTCATATTTGGGTGTTAAATAATGTTTAACTCCCTCAATCATTCTTAACAGGATCATCCTTTGGTAGCTTTTAAACTTGGTTCTTCTATTATACATATTTATGGGCTTGACCTACATGAGGAGTGACATGGCTCTATCTTCCTCCTTTTGATCTGCCTCATCCTTTACATTATTATATTTGGTTCCATTATTGTTATTGATGTGAACAATGGTGTGAATCATATCTAGAAGTGGAAAATCTTCCTTTTTGTCACCTTGCATGTCTTGGGGCAACTATAGTGCTACCTTGGCAACATTCTTTTACCTACACTTTGGTCCTATATGACTCAGAGGCTTTGCCACAATTTGTGCACATGGAATAGCTTTTAAAGAAATTTCACACACAATTAAGCATTGGTGGTGAGACATGGCATATTTGCAAATTCTTTTAGATCAACAACTTTCAACTTCCTCTCTACTGGACCTTGCAAGAATAGCATACATTTTGGTGAATGGTTTTTAAAGCTGCTCTTGCCCTGGTTTGTGTTTATCTCATCAAAGATAACATATCCTCTAACCTAGTCCATACATTATGCCACATAAGTCTTTACCTTGACTCTATAAGCTCCTCTTTTGGTTAATTTCCGAGAGGAAAGCTTTATCTTAACTCTATAAGCTCCTCTTTTGGTTAATTTGGTTAATCTGTGAGCTACCTACATAGCCTATGTATTTTGAGTCTGAGAGGGAAGCTTTTTCTTTGGAGGCACCATTCTCCGACACTAAGTCAAGCGTCTAAAGTTGGAGGATGGAACTCTATGTATTTTGAGTCCGAGAGGGAAGCTTTTTCTTTAGAGGTGCCATTCTCTAGCACTAAGTCAAGAGTCTTTGAGAGCTAATGGGGTGATGGTGACGATGAAGATGCTTGCACAATGGTTTCCTCTATTGCACAGTGATGATGATAGCAGCAACTCCCATGACGATGTTGAGAGGGCACATAGGAAGGGCATTTACGGGGCTGGCAAAATGAGAGAGAGAGAGAGAGAGAGAGAGAGAGAGAGAGAGAGAGAGAGAGCTAGCTTGGCTTGGTTCCTCCCCCCCTTGCATGGGCTAGAGCATCATGTATGTTCATGTTATTGGATTGTTAGGGTTGGGCCTTGTGCCAGTTGAGTGGGCTCCCTCAGAGTTTGGACTAGTCAAAGACCAAATTGAGGATATTCTCAACTAGTCTCTACCTTCGCAACCAACCCCTTAGCAACAACAAGTCGAATTAATTTTACAAAATTGGACACATCCGAATCTCAACTAGATTTATAATATAGAAAATAGCCTAACTAAGTTACTATGCACCAACATATAAACTTGGTTATCAAGATTGGGTCTCTAGGTCTAGAGGAGTATAAAAGAAGACCTAAACTTTAGACCTATTGTCCCATCCCTTTCCATGCTTTATTTCCATCCCCTTGAATGAAAGCGCATGGCCTTGCTTTGGACACCTATGCACTAGGGGTTAGAAGCTTCGTCCACTACCTAGAGACCAAAATAAATAAACTCTACCTCTTTCCACCTTCCTCACCAACTTACATTCACCAGTTTCCAACTTATAACCTCGTACCTTTTTGGAGCAAGAAATAAATGCCTTCATGGGCCTTCATCTTTTACATGACTACTCTTGTCCTATCCATTTTCTTTTTCTAAATTTGTATATATCCTATCTCCCACTTGTTGGAAAAGAGTTATAAGGCTTTAATGTCAGAGCCATAAAAGTGGCTTTAACCAAAAAACATCTCAAGTTTGTTTTAATAAATAAACTTAAGCTTAATTTGCAAAGTTCAAGGAAAAAAGGTAAAAGAAAGTTTGAATTGTAATTTTCCAAGGAAAAAAGGTAAATAATCCATGAAATTACTTGAGTACACTTGCTTATCATACATTTACACATGGTAAATGCTTAGAATACATCTACACATGGTAAAAGTTTTTAAAAAAACCATGTACATATTAAATGTGCAATTTTGGAAATAACTAAAAAGAGTCCTTATACCATAGGCTTTGACAAGATTTAGGTATTAACATATTTCTTGAACATCTAGCCTTGGGGGAAAGTTTAACTCAATGGGTAGATGTATAATTCTTATCGGCACTTTATTCAAGTTTTGTTTTAAGATTATTTGAAAAATATTCAAAAACTCACAAACTTGAACATTTTGCAAAAATGTCTAAATGATTACCATGGGAAAATATGTTTTCAAAATTTTGTTGGTACTATATATATATATATATATATATATATATATATATATATATATATATATTCAACTACTATCTTGTGTAGTACTACTATCCTATGTTAACAATGTTTTCCTAGAGGAGGAGTTTCTTTGAAACTTTATATTTAAAGACACTTGAAATATCTCTTAAAAGCCAAAAAGCATTTTTTTACAAGACTAATCTTAATCCCAAGGTTTCTATAAGAAAGAAACCACATTTTAAAAAATCGGTCTAGATCGTATGCTTCAAATTTAATTATGATCTCACATGCCTTGTTTCATTATATATAGTTAATTTGAGTTCATAGACTAAAAACACCTTTAATCAAATGAGAGAGAGAGAGAGAGAGAGAGAGAGAGAGAGAGAGAGAGAGAGAGAGAGAGAGAGAGACCTAATAAATGAAGGTTTTAATACATGTCTAATAATGTAAGAACTTTTTCTCTTGCAATCAAGTTAATGATTTTTTTGCATGATGTATCAAATTTACAAGATTGTGCGCACATATATCTTAAATGTATTGATACACTTTCCATGCCATATTCTGCATACAATCATTTTTTGAACATAAACTACAAAACTTTAGTGAAGATAATAAGATAAGTTTAAGGTTTACAAAGTGCCCACAAAGACATTCAATAAGACATTTTTGATACAAATTTCTATTGGTAACTTCCATGTTTAACAACTTCTACATAGTTAAAATGAAGAAAGTATCAAGGCTGCAAAAAAGTTTTACTTAATATCTACCTACTCCAAGAATCAAAAGAACATAGATATAATTTGAGTATTTCTTAATCATAGAAATGTTTATAATTGTAAGTATTTTTAAAAAGTTAAAAAGAGCAAAAGGAACCAAAAAGGCAAGACGTATGAGTTTTAAGACATGTTTATTAAGCTTGCTTATTGCTACTCATATGATTAGGAATGCCTCATGCAACTCTCTACACAAACCTTTTGATATGTATTTTCATCTTTTTGTTAATCATTACAAAATATTTCACCACATGAATAGCAAGTAAACGTGCATGCTAACTTCTTAGGACTTTAGAAGCACACAACTAATCGATTTGGATTAGAAGAAATAATCTATGATATGACGAGGATGAGCTTATCAACATGCATACAATTCACCACATGTGCATGCTAGCTTCTTAGGAATTTAGAAACATATAAATAATCAATCTAGATTAGAAGAAATAATGTATGATGTGTCAAGGATGAGCTAATCAACATAAATAATCAATTTCAATTAGAAGAAAAATCTATGATATGACAAGGATGAGCTACTCGAATCTTTTGGAAATGTATAAAAATATAATGTGACAATGGTTTTGCATATGTTTGGATTGCAAATATCATGTAACAACATTATAAACACATGAAAATACTATACTATATGTTTATTGGATTATTCTAGGTTTGAAGAAAAGATTTTAGATTCTACGTAAAGATTTCAATTACCTTAAGAGAGTGAATTATCTTTGATGAATAAAGATATGAATGGGAGACTACTCCAAGGGAAACCTCACATGGTCAATAAAGTGATAATGGCATTGTTAGATGATGATCAATAGAGTAGGGTTTGAATGAGGAAACAATATAGCACACACAACCTCAAAGCATATTTTGATTGTTACAAAGATGGCAGGAAATAGTACACATTTGGTTTTGATTGGAAAAACATCTAGACACGATAGCGAGTTGACTCTTGGTTCAAACGGATTAAAGTTTGAGAATTTGACATTTTCATCTCTTATGTGCTAAGGAAGAAATTGTGAAGTGTAAAGTCGTTCATTGGGGCAGGGGCACACTTAAAGCCAATTTACAAAGCTATCTTAAATTTTCCTCAAGATCATTAATAGCTAGGATTTACACCTAGACAAGAAGATACAACAAGGATAGAGCACAAATGACACAAGGGCTTAAAGTAAACTAGGTCAGCTTAAACATAACGTTTGATATTTTTCAATTCAAAGCACACTTATTGCTTCATGGGCCTGAAATCAAAAAGTCATGTTGTGTGTTTAGAAAACTCTTTGATCGAGACAAGCGAAACGTATTGAAAATAGCTCCTTTACATAATCTTAAATATTTTTAGAGCTTTGAAATTTGCCATCAACTTCATGAATATAAATTATTGTTTCTTAGCCGTTACATTTGAAAAGATGTGTATAAGACATTACTTCACTTGAGAAGAACTCTTTCTTGCATATGATAAGGCTATTTCCAACTTGTTAGCTTTCCATTAGTTTTATATACATCACATGCAATTTCTTTTAGAACTTGATTGATATTCTTTACCTCATAGGCCATTTTAGAATGAACTTGATTTTTTCGTCACATTAAGAAATTATGAATTTGCATTATAATGAGCTTCAAAGCACATGCACACACACATGCACAAGAATATGCAACTTTGTGAAATTGAAAGATAAGAAGGATTATAGTTTAAAACACAAGAAAGCTAAAAGTCAAGACAAGGCCAACAAGTAGCTTTACTATTCAAAGGTTTCATCCCACAAGAAAAGCTCATGATCACACTTTTCTTATAAGATGCATTGTGTGTAACTCATAGAAGGAAATGATTTTAGAAAGCATCCCTTGTAAAACTCTCATCAAGCATCTCTTGTAAAACTCTCATCCTTCTTCGAAAGGAGAGTACTAAAATGAAAGAGTCGTTGAACTTAGATGGTGCTCCCATGATGATAGGAGATTATGTTGCCTCTAATGATCATTTCACAAAGAGCAAACCAAAATACAAAACACACCCACACCCACACCCTCCCCCTCCCAAAAAAAAAGAGGGTCAGTGCATGTGATGCAAATGAACTACACAATATTTGTCCATGTCATTCTCTTCAGGGCAACAATGGGCAATGCCCCATACATGTAAGGGAGGCATCACACTTGACCACCATAAGCCCTGTGGTCTAGGTAAAGTGGTTTGCTCTCTCTCTCTCTCTCTCTCTCTCTCTCTCTCTCTCTCTCTCCCCTTAATCGCTTGCAGCCCTTACCTGGGACCTCTTTCCAGCCTCCGTCCCCACCCCACGCCTCTTCTTGGATTGAACCACCACCGCAGTGCATCGGACTGCCCCTAGCACTAATGTGCTCATCCCCCGGTCGATTTGTTCAATCCTAGTACCCCATTTCCCATGAATGGCTTGATTGACTTAATAGTGTCGATTTTTTTCACATTGGCCACGAAGAGCCCATGGCCCATGTGCAAGCTCCCTAAGGAGATGGGAAACCCAAAGCTTAACAACTCGTGAGTGTGTGCGCATGTGAAAGGCGCCCCCAAAGTCTGAGGAACATGTAAGGGTTGGTCTCTGATCAAGTGGTCGATGGTGATGGCGAGGATCCCATTGTTTAGGCGATGAAGTGTGGAAGGCAAGAAGAACCTGGGAAGAAAGAGACCAACGTGCCCTATATTTGATCTTGTTGCCACACAGCTCAGGAGCCAGGTGGCGTATGTACTTCAGCCAAAAGGCCCCAGTAGGTAGTCGCCGACCAAGGTGAGGTCACCCCTGTACGTCACCAAGTTGGCATTCCTGTCTCAAACGATGTCTCTGGTGGGTCACACAGCAATTGGGTAGCAGCTTGTGCGGGAGATGATCCTTCTGTAAGATCTTGTTCCACAACTGGGAGACGCCATTCACTGTTTGCAGAGGACTTCTCTTTGAAAGCTCATAGAAAGCGCGGGTTTTAGTTGGGTCATTAGGGGTAACCGTTAGGTTAGCCGGAAGATTAAGGGGTAAGTAGAGCATTAGCTGTTGGGTTATGGAGAAGATTAAGGGGCAGAAAGAGGTGTGATGGAAGAGCAGAAGGTTGGGGAAAGCGAGAACCGAGTGCTGGTCCGGCAAGTGGGGAAGGAATGGTGGATTGACAACTGGATAAGGGGAGCGCTGGGCTTTGGGCGCGGGAGAGTGGCAGCAATGTCGGTGCGAAATCTGGGCTGGATATTGTAGAATCGTTAGGCGCACACTGGTCTGCAGAAGAAGAAGACAGCAAAGGTTTTGGTTTTCTCGTGGAGTTACCGCGCGCAGCTGTTCATCTAAGCCATAACCCACGTGCATGCGTCTGAACTCAGGTACGCCATGCCCTTCTCAGCGCTCAATTTCACTCGCTGTTTCTTCCCTTGTTGAGAATCAGAGACCTGAAACCGCAAGTGGGTTTCTCACTGCAGACATGGATTTCAAGCAAACCAAAAGTAAGTTCTGCTCCGCTTAGCAGACTCGACATGGGTTCTTCGCTGTGGACACAAATCTTAAGCAAACTCGAAGTGGGTTTTTCACCCCGAGATAATCTCAAGCAAGGCCGAAGTGGTTTCTTCGCTGAACACGGAATCTTGGATGCTCTCTAGCTAACAAGAAATACCCCCTTTCAGTGGAGCCGTTATATTGGCAGCCGTCTACAGATCCGTCATAACTAACCAGGAGCCCCAAGAGTTCTTCTCCAGCAGGGCGAGATCCATGTCATTGGGCGATCTCATCAGTTTAAAATGGGCTACACAGTATGACAGTTTGTGGACTCATCTCTCCTAATTTTTTGCAATTAGGATGGCCTAACAGTGGAAATACTTTTGAGCTCCAGAGGATCTTAACTACCACTAATAATTGACTTCAGGACTTGTCTTTGAAGAATTTTGATTACCTCTATTACTGTCAAAGAGTTTAGGGATGTCCCTTCTACAAGTGGGAGCCATAGGTGTGCCAAAGGAGGTGTTTGAGGGCTCTTGCCAGGAACAGATTTGGGACTGTCCATAAGAGGGGGTTGTATTCCTGGCCGCATGCAACTTGCAAGAAGAAACAGTCATATTCTCTTCAGAGTTAACATCTCTTTCCGGCAGCCCTTTGGATTATGCAAGCAGCTGATGATGGCAAGCGTGGCTAGCTGCTACCCAGGCACCCTGTAATCTGAAGCACATACCCCACCAGTGTTCCATCCCGGATGGGGCCCTTTGGGAAACTTACCAGTAAGCTCAAAGGTCAGCAAAAGGAGGCATCTAAGAATGGCAAACATGGTTCCGACTCTAGATCAGATTCGCATGATTTGGCTCTGAGCGATTTTAAGCAAGAAGGGTGTGAAAGCAAGGCAAAAGATTACAGCAGACCTGTACATTGTCCTCAGATTTTGGAAACCAGAAAACTTGATGATAAGGCTGAGCAGAAAGGGGTTGCTGGAATCGTGCAAACATCCGATCGTACAGATCTCTGCTTGCCTAAGGGGCCCTGCGAAACAATGGAGAAGGGTACAAGAAAGCCACAGGATGACAGCACTGCTGTAAGGAATGAGACTGCTTTTGTCAAATCTGAACAAGTAGGAGCTGGAGATGCCAAAATACAGAGAAGTGGGAAAGCCAGCAAGTACAACCTGGACATACAGAAATCATTTGAGGCATTTGCTTGTATCTCAAGCCCTGGAAAGAAAGTTGAAGGAAGGTTGGAAGAAGAGGGTGAAAGCAAAATCAAGGTTTCTGCAATGGTGCATAAGACTGAAGCTGTGGTTCATGAGAGTTCTGACCTTGATAGCTCATCCTTGTCTCTTTCTCTTGGGCTTAATCGCATTAAGACGCGGTCAGGGCCTTTGTACAAGGATGGTACAGAGGGTCAAAATGAAGCAATTGCTTTAGAAAGTAGGTCTTTGAAAGGTGACAAGGCAATGCCTAGTGTGGAGAGAAGTGATAAGGCCCTCTATCAGAGCTCTCAACTAGAAAGTCTGGTTCATGAAGAGTCTGGTGATGTACACAGAAGCAAGTTTCAGGCTATGTCAGGTAACTGGGACGGTGATCATTGCAAAACAAATACCATTGCAAGCTATTGTGATGCAGACCTGACTTCCAAAATCTCACAAGGAAACATGAGATGCAAGTCTAAAGCTGAGTCACAAAGGCTTCAGAGGGGCCATTCTGGAAGGAGGCCTCCAGATCAGACTGCAATCCCATTGGTTGGACAGGTTTTTAATTCTAGCAATTTTGTTGCTTCTACTGGGAATGAGAAGGTGGAAAGCGAACGTTTATTTGCACAAGACCTTTCAAAAGTCCCTCCTAAATCAGGTGAGGTATGCTTTGTTTTTTGAATAGAAATATAGTAGCTGCTTGAATATTTTTTTTGTTGAGATTACATGGTGCTTGTGTGTGTGTGTGTGTGTGTGAGAGAGAGAGAGAGAGAGAGAGAGAGAGAGGGAGCACAATGGAGAGAGATTGCACAACACAATGATGAATGAATTATGATAATACTTCCACCATGTATATTGCTTTTATAGGCATCAAGCCTCATCTTTTGACCTAGACCTTAATAAGGGTTGTTCACACCCTAAGGGGGTGTTCACACCAAAGGACACACTACTTGTAGCATGCAAAAGGTTGATCATCGTAACGCACAACAAAGTCTTCTTTAATCCCGTGAGTTTATGCAATTCCACTTTAGTTGAGAGAGAAGAGAAGAGAAGAGAGAGAGAAGATAGAGTTGACACAGTATTGGGTCCCAATTATCCTTTGGGCCCCCCCTGCAAGCAAGCAGGAGTATTTGCTTATATTTCTTTGGAGAACTTTGTATAATGAGTATGAAAGATGATTTAGGTCTGCCAAACACAAGGACGAAGTAGACCGAACGCAGGCTGAACCACATGCTGTCGAAGCTCCTTTGAATAGCTCTTCGATGGCCACTATGTAAACCCAGAACTGGGGGATGCACATATACTGGCTGAATGCTGAAAAATGCTCTTCATGGAGGCCTTGGGGCTGTAGCATAGTAAAGTGCTGAACGCTGAAAAATGCTCTTCATGGAGGCCTTGGGGCTATAGCATAGTAAAGTGCTGAATGCTGAATGTATGCTCAAGATGTTGGAGGCTCTAGGCACACATAACTATTCTTGAACTATAGTAGACTGATTTATGAATGGTGATTTATGGGTTGGACTGAGCCCTTGCTTTTATATGGACTTATGCTGCTGGTTGGCCTGTTTTTATGGGACATAAAATGCTATTTTACAGCATTTAATGCTGCACAGAACATCTTGTGTGCTTTTTACTGCTGGCTGACTGCAAGCACCTTACTGCTGTCCAATGTTTATGCTGGCCGACTCATGCGATAGGCATCTTATGCTGGCTGACTGAAGTATGGAGGCTCCGGATGCTGGCCGACTAATGCCTGTGGGCATTTAACGCTGGCAGACTGGACCTTAGCCCCTTTTATGGATTGGTCATGTTACCTATTGTGCCCCATGGGATGGGTTGGCCTTTGGCTGGCCCATAGGCATGCTTAACATGCATCTACATGATTAAACTTCTACATGCTTGCTAATGCACTGTCTTAAGCTAAGATTGACTTCTACATGAACCTATCGGATTAATTCTCCAAGTGGGTAAGAGGACTGACACATGTATACTCTCTATGGCTACGGAGACTGTTCTACGTAGCTCAAGCTCGTGCTTGACATGTCTTGGACTGGGGCTCACAATGGGGCCACGGCATACGACAATATTCCTAAAAAGGTAATCCTCGGCATAAACAAGATAGGTGTAGCAAAGGGCAAGGATGAGGGTTGGATAGATCCAACTCGGAGTAAAGTTGCTACTCCAGTTCGCCCTCCAATGCCTTAGAAAGGCGATAGGGGAACTTACTAGTCAGTTCTGACCTGGGTACCAACTCAATGCGATGATCCTTAGGACGACTGGGTGGGAGTTGTGGCGGGAGATCGTCCCTTTACATGATGATGTCTGGAAACTATGCTGGGAGACCATCTAGTTTTTGCTTCAAAGGGTTTGTTGACTGAATAGTAGACTGTTGGCTACGGACATAAATCAAAGCATAGTTTTTTTCGTACGCGTTTGCTTGGAATTCTATACGTCCGCCCATGTCCGCGTCCACCAATGTCCGAAATGTTATTCCGTATGGTGCCCTAAAATTTGGGGCTTTTTCGAAACTTTTGGCTTCCGATTTGACGTGCGTGCTGTTGCACAGTGCGGCTACTGTACGCGACCGTGTTGATGCCCCCCAAGCAAAGCAAACATCAAAGCGAGCTGCCAAGCACTTAAGCGGTAGGCTAAGCCTTAAGGTAAGAAAATTTAAAAGCTGGCTGCTGAACTTTTAAGTTTGAAGCCCACGACTGTAGCTTCTAGCTTGGCTGTTGCACAGTGCACAATGCACATTTTACCCTCCTTTTTTCTGCTTGCGTCCCCCCTTTCCCCTTCTCGTGAGTCTTGAAGTTGAAAGTTTCAACCTTGTGTCACGTGTGTGTGTGTGTGTGTGTGCGCGCACTTGCCAGTGGGCCTTGGCCACTGTGTGCGCGGTTTGAACTTTGTCAAGTGTGTGCCTTCCCCCTGAGCCCTCTTCATACTTCAAGACTTGTCACTCAAGTTTTGTTCAATTTTGTACATTCCATGCATTTGCCAAAATGCATGGAATGTACAAAATTGAACAAAACTTGAGTGACGAGTCTTGAAGTATGAAGAGGGCTCAGGGGGAAGGGCATTGGAGTGCGTAGATTCTTTTATCTAAACCAAGCAACTCAAGTTGTCACATTTGTCACAAGAAAGTCCACAGTGTTGGCATTGTTTAGAAAACTCAGCAAGGACTTGGTGAAGCCTTCTGCAACTCGGTTTGCATACTTTTTTATTATGCTAGTTATTCTCTTGGATAAGAGATGTATGTAGGGTGTGCGCAAGCTGATGATTGATGATAAATTTGTAAAAATGAAGGCATCAAAGACCCCTTAGGCAATTGAGGTGTCAGACATTGTGTTCTCTGCATCTTTTTGGCAAGAGGCAAGAACCATTATCAAGATATGCACTCCCATTTTGAAGATTCTTCACTTGACTGATAGGGAAGGAGCCACCATGGGCCTCATGTATGAGCTTACAGATCGTATGGTAGAGCAAGTGCAAAACATGCAAGGCATTGAGGCCAATAAGATGAAAGAGATCGAAGACCTATGCATTGGTAGATAGGAAATGATGCACACACCGTTGCATGCTGTGGGCTATATCTTGCATTGTGTATGGAAAGGAAAAGAGCAAGATAGTGACTCAGAGGTGCATGATGGATGGATGACATTGTTGGAGGAGTACACTAAGGGTGATTTGGCCTTGCAAGGAGATCTCATTGATGAGCTGGACAAGTATAAGCGAGAAAGTGGCACATTTGCTCGTCCCATTGCAAATGATGAGAAAAGAATGCAAGAAGGTGTGAAATGGTTGGAGACATTTGGGGCTTGCACACCCAAATTACAAGCTCTTACACTTAGGGTGGTTTCTCAAGGCACATGTGTCTCCCCATGTGAAAGAAATTGGAGCAGATTTTCTCTCATTCATACTACGAGAAGAAGCAAGCTTCTCCCTTCTCATATGGAGAAGCTGGTTTTCATACACACAAACTTGAGGCTCATCTCCAAGATCAAAGAAAGAGGCTATGAGAGAATGGAGATCACATTGGAAATGCTTAACAAAGAAAAAGATGGGGAGCGCTTGATTGCCTTGCAAGATTTGCAAGAGGCTATTGCAGAGGCAGATGAAGCTTTGGAGCCTCTTTCGATTGCTCCACCCTCTACAGATGGCCAGCCATCCTCTAGTCATGTTGGGACATCATGCTCAGTTGCTACCGAGGCTTATGAGTTTGATGATGATGATGAGGAGGAGGAGCCGTCTGTGGATGAGGATGAGGAGCCCATTGATCATGCTCAGGATGAGGGAAGCTTTGATGAGGCTTAGGGCGAACAAGAACTCTCCAAGGCACTTCCATCCTATCGGACAAAAGGAGCAACGACATACTCCAAAGGTAGGTTGAAACCGGCCTGAAGGGCGGTGAAACAAACACTCGCACATAAAACACTTCAACACCATTGAGGACCTAGAAAAGGAAAACAAACAGGGGGAGCTAGAGTGCTCCTGCAAACAGTACACGGACACCGATTGGCCCCAAAACGCAGTGGCGCCTCTTGCGGTATTTCTTTAATTGATTATTAGAGCTTTGATTACAATAAGGCTGGGAACTCAGCCGTTACAGTAGAACTCCTGAAGCTTGCAAAGAACCTGCATCATGGCTTCTTGTCCACTCGGCATCCACAAACAAATCCAGCCATTGTTCACATCGAAAGACTCTCTCACAATGAATCTGCATACAGAAGCTTTCTCCTATGATCAAGGCTGCCACAACCATCCATAGCCTCTCACACTATGAACAGAGACTCCCAAACTGTCTCTCAAAAGAGTATCACAGCACAGCATACCATACAGTTGACACACATGTACCAACCCTCTCTACCTTCCAAGGGTACTATCCATCTCTGTCATGGATTCCCTGTCCCTTGCCCAATCAGTAGCAAGGCTGTACCAAACATGTGTCCATTCCTGTACCCTCTGCCTGCATGTAACCTATCTCCTGGAGAAACCCAAATACATGTTTCCTCGAGAAACCTACGACCTGTTTCCACATGAAACCCTTAGGCCTGTTTCCCTTTGAAACTTCTGTCTTGTTTCCATACAGAAACATTCATGGCACCATTCAACAATAGTGCCAACAACAGCATACATCAAGTTACCTGTTCCCTCATGAAACATCTGGCAACATAGAGATGCCCATAGCTGTAGGTCCCTCTGTTCCTTTGTAGTAGGAAGAAAACAATCTACTCCATGAGCACGCAGCCATGCGAGCTTGCATCACTCCCGTGCCAAGAAACATAACCAAATGACCTGTACTTGCAGCCAAAAACCCAAGCACATAGCTGAATTTGCAGCCAAACAAAAACAGTCCATAAACAGTCCCAAAACAGTCCCGAACCAAAGCATAGAGAAGCTGAAAGTTCCATCGTTTTCATTAAAAGATTGTTTTAAAGACAATTGAATCTGTGAAACAGGCAATTGTTTTAAAGACAGCTGAATCAGTGATACTATGTTTTCATTAAAAGATTGTTTTAAAGACAGCTGAATCTGTGAAACAGACACTTTCATATCGGGTGTGTAAGTGGTGTGACTATCTTGAAGTTTGCTTGAAGCGCCGGCTAGGGGGCCTGGGAACTCTTTTTCCTGGTACCTGGGGCAAAACATAACGAAATTTCTAAATGGATCCTATCACTACAGTTGTTGGGTGGTTGGCTACTGATGGATCCCTAAAGTGAGACTCATTTCTGTTATGTTACGATAGATGAAGTAAATCTCGGATAGTCCTTATTCTATGGAAAAGAATCAACGGCTATGTCTCTTGAGAGGAAAAAAGCGTTGGTCTCTATCCAATTGTAAGTCTCTTCCTTGATCTGACCATGAGATTTATGGGTTTGGTTGGATCATTTTGGTTAGTGAAGACCTTGACTACGTTAGAATAAAAGATTCTAGAAGAATCACCCGTGTTTTTTGGGCGAGGGAAGTTTTTCTGGGTTCGATTTTGGAAGAACCGAGGGATAAGTCCCTTGTCCGGATATCCGTGGGGGTGAGGACCCGAGTGAGAGGCTCTGCCTTGCACAAGAAGTGCTACTTCCGCTGCTAGCACCCCAGAATTCGTTGCGCGGAGGGGGCAGGGATCTTTCAGACTGCATGCTTTTGATCTTTGCCTCCTTGAACCTCCAAGTAAAGGTAACTCCTTAGCCATCAACATGGCCACATGAGCTCACCATTGAGCTCCAATATGCATGCCCTTCTTTGCATGCATCCATTTCCAAGGGTACTTCAACACAGACGGAAGAAACCATAGGTGATATACCTTGTGAAAGCTTCCTCTTGCTTCCACCAAACATTGCTCATCTTTCATGAGCAAATCAGCACATCCCTCCATTTGATGTGCACATTCATGGCCTCCTTTCCTTGCCCACAATGCTTGCCCCTTGCTTGGACAAGCCTTTCACCTCAACACATGCTCTTTGCCAACTTGCAAGAGCCATGGGATTCACTCATCCCATAAATCAGCAACCTTTCTTTACATTGAGCATTCTCCAATACTCACCAATACTTTAATGAGGCAAAATCCACAAATAAAAAAACCAAGCTTCAATGTTGAAAAAGAGGAAGCTGCTTCAGTTTTGCTACTAAAACAATCAATAAAATTATGGAGTTTGAATTCCATGCAACCCCAAATTCCCTTGAATAAAACCAAGCTTCAATGTTGAAAAAGAGGAAGCTGCTTCAGTTTTGCTACTAAAACAATCAATAAAATTATGGAGTTTGAATTCCATGCAACCCCAAATTCCCTTGAATATGATGTCATCCTTGGTGGAACTTCGGCACGTGACTCGTGGTATTTAATTAAAAGAATCCATGCAAATAGTCACCTTGAACACTCTTGCGCATCGTGAAATTTCTCCTACAGGAGGAAGAGACCTTGCAAGAGAGCTGGAACTCCCAACATATCTTACTTAGAATATCCCAAGAGTTATGGTTGGATTTGAACTTTATAATAAAACCACCACGGCAACCATAATGCTCACCACCTGTTCACTCAGGGGCCTTTTCAATAGTTCCTAGCTCATAGTACCCGGGAATATAATCACATAAGAAAATCCAGATGGACTCTCCATTGAAGATCAGCAAGATCAACCAGCAGATCCATATAAAAGAGCCATGGACTTATCCATTTTGAGGACCAGCAAGGCCAATCAACCAAATCCATGCCCGATTTTAGAAAACAACTCTAATACCTTTATCCATTTTCTTCCTCGACACACGCGTGGGTATCTTCGGCGATCCAGAGCCCGAGCACCGTATGGTCAGCACCCTCTAAGCTCCTGGGCCAGGTCACCTAGCGCTTTACTCATAGGCCGCTTCCTTGGTCCCTCATCCACCGTACCGAAAGCTCACCATTTAAATCGAAGCGAGGTTGGTCAAGTGACCTTGCTACGCGAGACGTCCTCCGTTGACTCTCCGCCGTCAGCTGTTGCAACTTTATCACTTAGGTCTCCATGACCTCATTCACAAGATGGTCAAAATGCTTCCCCAGCATTCTTGACATAAAACAGTCATTTAAAAATAGGTTTCATAGATACTGTTTCTAACAAACTCTCATCTTTCCACATTGTTCCACATCATTTCTCGTTATTCCACATTCTTCTACATCAATTCACATTGCTTATTCCACATCCAGTCATATGTATTCCCATCGTCCTTCATCCATTCTCATCCAATCACATCATATTACATCTCATCAGATCTATCCTCATCACATCACATCACAACATATCCACATCACATCTCATCCATTCATATCACATTCACATCACATCTACATTCATTCAGATCCACATCACATCCACATATCATCACATCATGTTCACATCTATTTATATTACTTCACATCCATTCACATCTACCCAAGTCCACATCACATCTCATCTATCCACATCATATCTCATCCATTCATATCTAACCAGATCCACATCTCATCACATCCATTCACATCTCATTACATCACATTCACATCTCACCACATCTCACCACATCCAATCACATCTCATCACATCCATTCTTATCCATCACACCCATTCACATCCCACATTCATTCACATGCATATCTATCACATCACATCTCATTCTCATCCATTTACATCACATCACATCCTTTCACATCTCATCACATCTTATTCACATCCACATCCATTTACATCACACCACATCTCATCCACATCTAATCACATACACATCCACATCCACATCCATTTTCATCACATCACATCTCATCCACATCACATTCACATCTCACCATATCCACTCATATCTCGTCACATCCATTCAAATCCATCACACCCATTCACATCCCACATTCATTCACATGCATATCTATCACATCACATCACATTCTCATCCATTTACATCACATCACATCCTTTCACATCTCATCACCTTCACATCCACATCCATTTACATCACATCGCATCTTATTCACATCTCATCACCTTCACATCCACATCCATTTACATCACATCGCATCTTATTCACATCTCATCACCTTCTCATCACATCTTATTCACATCTCATCACCTTCACATCCACATCCATTTACATCACATCGCATCTTATTCACATCTCATCACCTTCACATCCACATCCATTTATATCACATCGCATCTCATCTGCATCTCATCACATCCACATCCACATCCATTTATATCACATCACATCTCATCCACATTTAATACCGTTTTCTACTTTCGATACAGATGGGACTTTTCTAAGTTTCTACCAACAATTGCTTGGCCTAGTTAAAGGTACTTTTTCTTGATGGATATTTTCATATTCTTTCTCAAATTTCTCAAGTGAAATATATTCAATATTCATGGGATTTACAAAAATCAATTCTACCCATATTTTCCATAAAATTAATAATACTCTAAATTTCACCATCATCATGATGTCTATGTTCATGAAAAACCAGTCCCTGTCCTCCTAGGAGAAGACCACGCAACCCTGAGCGCCTGCAGTCCAGCCCTCCTGTGCACCAAGCGAGAGAGAGAGAGAAAAGAGCATGTGCCGCAGCTTCAGCCCTCCCTCTACTGTTTCTCCTGCAACTTGCCACCCTCCACAAGAGAGTGAACAATCCTGTCGGCCAGCAGTCCTGACCACGTGAAATCCAAAACTGTACTTTTCTGCAGCCCAGCCAGCCGCCTAGAGAGAGAAGGAAAGCGTGCAGATGTAGCCCCTGTGCGCCAGCCTGTTGCAAGGAGGAAGAACACCTGCTGTGCAGCCCTTGTGCACCGCCCACCTAACCAACGTACAGTCCAGCCTTGCTCTCTATCCACTGTGCGTTTCTGCTGCAGCGGCCTGTGCACAAGTAAAGACCAAGCAAGCCTTGCTGCCCGACTGTGTGCTTAGAGAGAGAAAAACCAGCCAGTGTTGCTGCTCAACTAGCCCGCCTGCTTTCCCACAATCCCCAGCACCTGCGTGTAACTCCAGTCCAGCCGCCAGCCCCTCTTGAAGAGAAAAGCGCACCTCTTTGCTATAGCCGCTTGTGTGCCAACTTTCTCCCCACGATTAGCCTGAAGCGCAGCCCTGAAGCACACCTGGAAGCAAAGCTCGATAGCCCTGTTTTCTCCCCAAAAAGCACATGCCACTCCTGCTGCAGCTCGACTCCCTCTAAGAAAACCATAAAGGCCACGATTATCCCCTAAAAAGGGGGGAGGGTTCTTTTATTTTTAAAGGCTTTTAAACCTTTGTCCCCTCCAAAACCCTTTGTCCCCATGGGTTATGAGAGAAGACTTTAATCACTTGGCCCCCTTCACACTTGGGGTTGTCCACACATGGGCTCCCTTTTTGACTCCAACCTGGTGCCATTCACACTGTCCACCATGTCCCCGTGCACACTTGCATACTGTCCAGAGAAAGACACAGGGTCATGACATACCCCCCTCTTGAAAAATAGCAAGCGTCCTCGATTGCACTCAATGGCACAGTAAGGCATCTTATGAGTAAAGAATCCCCAGATGACAAAAATAATGGCCCTCCAATGCATTTGGGTGATAATACAATCATCCTGCACAATAAGCCATATTGTCACGCCAAAGTGACAAACACCTCTTGCTTGTTCCTTCAGAACCTGCAGCAAAAGTCTAAAATCAAATGGAAACACGTTAACTGTGTTAGCCAAAAACAAAACCATGCATCATTCTAGATATGACAAACATATGCATGACACATATTTGCATTCGCAAACAATATGCTCCTCAAGATGCTCTACCTACTCCAAAGTAACAGTCTAAGGGCTGCTCGCAAGCCTTACGCCCATGGGCATCCCGCAGGACCCACGACTGATGGTACAACATGAGCATATGCAAGCACTCAATGCATCCAAACACATCCACTAAGTACTTTCCCACATATGTTTCATGGCCATCCCGCAGGAGTCACACCCAGTGGTGCATCCATGAACATAATAAAGCACTTGATGTATCATACCAACATACATGCAGCACTCAACACAATGCCGAGTATTTCCCAATGTATTCTCAATGGTACCAGGATCCAATGGCACCAGAATACAAAATTACCTCTACCTCAAAAAGTGTATGCATACATGCACAAATAGAGTTCGATCCATATAGCCATGAACCAAACCAACTCTAGGACTGCCCGCAAGACTTATGCCCTCCATAGAGTTATCCATAGTTGCAGTTATAGTTCAAGGTGCGGCCGACTATGAACCATATCCAACTTTACCATCTCATGTGACTAGTACACAATATCATAGAAGTCATATAAGCAGATGTACTGTCAGCCTCAGTACCTTCGGGTGAATACGAAGATGTCACCAAGCGACTCCTAGATGACAACTGAGCTTGTCTGTAATAAGGGAGCGGAGGTGCTACCCCCCTCTTGAGCATCAGGCAATGCTCCAGACCTATGCTCTGCTGAACTTGAATGAGCCGTAACAAGAGTCGACTCCAACTCATAGGCATCAAGATAAAGCTGCAACTCCTGAGGTGAATCTGCTAAGTCACCCTCCTCCATCCACTTCGCATCCATCAGTGAACCTCCTCCATCCACTTCGTATCCATCAGTGAACAGCTCTTGAACTTCACAGGATAGCGACGGGAAACCTTACCCTGGACCTTTCTTTCCTTATGTGCCAGTATATGCTCAGGAATAAGAACCTCGTCAAGTTCCTCCACTTCCATCTGAGCCTCATCTGATACATCCTCAGGCACCCAAAACCTGCTTGCACTCCACCCAAGTGGTAAGCACAAGTCCTCGATGAAGCATAGTAGATCACCACTGCTAAACATGGAAAGAAACTGTCTTCCGAACCCATGAAGCCTCCGTGAAGATACGACCGGTGACAAACTATCGAATGTTTTGCACCATAACACTTCAACTGCTTCTTGTTCTCCTGGCTGACTACTTCTTATCCTTGGTGTCTTTTCTCCTGAGCTTCATCTTCAGCTCTTGCTCTTCACCTCATATAGGCAAAGACACACAACCTTGCATTGTCTTCTGCACTTCCTTTTCACTTTCCTCATGTTGAAGCTTTTGATGTGACAACCACGGGCTTGCCTCCTTGAGAAAGTCGACGATGTGTCCCGGCAACGGAACCTTGAAACCGGCATGAAGGGCAGTGAAACAAACACTCGCACATAAAACACTTCAACACCATTGAGGACCTAGAAAAGGAAAACAAACAGGGGGAGCTAGAGTGCTCCTGCAAACAGTACACGGACACCGATTGGCCCCAAAACGCAGTGGCGCCCCTTGCGGTATTTCTTTAATTGATTATTAGAGCTTTGATTACAATAAGGCTGGGAACTCAGCCGTCACAGTAGAACTCCTGAAGCCTGCAAAGAACCTGCATCATGGCTTCTTGTCCACTCGGCATCCACAAACAAATCCAGCCATTGTTCACATCGAAAGACTCTCTCACAATGAATCTGCATACAGAAGCTTTCTCCTATGATCAAGGCTGCCACAACCATCCATAGCCTCTCACACTATGAACAGCATCACACCCTGACACATCCAGTGCTCCTGCATCACAACACAGACTCCCAAACTGTCTCTCAAAAGAGTATCACAGCACAGCATACCATACAGTCGACACACTGTACCAACCCTCTCTACCTTCCAAGGGTACTATCCATCTCTGTCATGGATTCCCTGTCCCCTGCCCAATCAGTAGCAAGGCTGTACCAAACATGTGTCCATTCCTGTACCCTCTGCCTGCATGTGACCTATCTCCTGGAGAAACCCAAATACATGTTTCCTCGAGAAACCTACGACCTGTTTCCACATGAAACCCTTAGGCCTGTTTCCCTTTGAAACTTCTGTCCTGTTTCCATACAGAAACATTCATGGCACCATTCAACAATAGTGCCAACAACAGCATACATCAAGTTACCTGTTCCCTCATGAAACATCTGGCAACGTAGAGATGCCCATAGCTGTAGGTCCCTCTGTTCCTTTTTAGCAGGAAGAAAACAATCTGCTCCATGAGCACGCAGCCATGCGAGCTTGCATCACTCCCGTGCCAAGAAACATAACCAAATGACCTGTACTTGCAGCCAAAAACCCAAGCACATAGCTGAATTTGCAGCCAAACAAAAACAGTCCATAAACAGTCCCGAACCAAAGCATAGAGAAGCTGAAAGTTCCATCAGTTGAACACCATCATCATGATGTCTATGTTCATGAAAAACCAGCCCCTGACCTCCTAGGAGAAGAGCACGCAACCCTGAGCGCCTGCAGTCCAGCCCTCCTGTGCACCAAGCGAGAGAGAGAGAGAGAAAAGAGCATGTACCGCAGCTTCAGCCCTCCCTCTACTGTTTCTCCTGCAACTTGCCACCCTCCACAAGAGAGTGAACAATCCTGTCGGCAAGCAGTCCTGACCACGTGAAATCCAAAACTGTACTTTTCTGCAGCCCAGCCAGCCGCCTAGAGAGAGAAGGAAAGCGTGCAGATGTAGCCCCTGTGCGCCAGCCTGTTGCAAGGAGGAAGAACACCTGCTGTGCAGCCCCTGTGCACCGCCCACCTAACCAACGTACAGTCCAGCCTTGCTCTCTATCCACTGTGCGTTTCTGCTGCAGCGGCCTGTGCACAAGTAAAGACCAAGCAAGCCTTGCTGCCCGACTGTGTGCTTAGAGAGAGAAAAACCAGCCAGTGTTGCTGCTCAACTAGCCCGCCTGCTTTCCCACAATCCCCAGCACCTGCGTGTAACTCCAGTCCAGCCGCCAGCCCCTCTTGAAGAGAAAAGCGCACCTCTTTGCTATAGCCGCCTATGTGCCAACTTTCTCCCCACGATCAGCCTGAAGCGCAGCCCTGAAGCACACCTGGAAGCAAAGCTCGCCAGCCTTGTTTTCTCCCCAAAAAGCACATGCCACTCCTGCTGCAGCTCGACTCCCTCTAAGAAAAACATAAAGGCCACGATTATCCCCTAAAAAGGGGGGAGGGTTCTTTTATTTTTAAAGGCTTTTAAACCTTTGTCCCCTCCAAAACCCTTTGTCCCCATGGGTTATGAGAGAAGACTTTAATCACTTGGCCCCCTTCACACTTGGGGTTGTCCACACATGGGCTCCCTTTTTGACTCCAACCTGATGCCATTCACACTGTCCACCATGTCCCCGTGCACACCTGCACACTGTCCAGAGAAAAACACAGGGTGATGACATAGGTAGAGTAGCACCGTACTCTATCTTTACAAGAAGTCACGTTGAACATAACATCATCAACACCTAGGTTCCTCTATGTTCGGTAAATTCTAAACTCAGAGATCACTATGGACCTCACTCTAAGATTACTACGAATCTTAGAATCAATTGATCCCTACGGACCTTATTCTAAGATTATCCAAACCTTAGAAAGAACATGAAAGAGGATCTTCAAGAAATGAAACTAATTACTTTTCTTTCTTGTAAAACCTAGAGTCGTCCAATGAAACAAAATCGGACTAATACATCTTGTTGCAACACTATGTGTTGGTCAATCACAATCTTTAATTTTGATACTGGAGGTCTCTATATTCTTATCAAATAAACACTCACAATCCCATGTGAGTTGGGCTAGTTCAAAGTACTTGCTGAGAGAACCCCTCTCATTGGTGGCCTTAACTAAGTCACCACAACCCAACCAAATAGGCACTTCCAATGGAAAACTTAAAAAAGAATGTAAAATTTTAAAATTCAAAAAACAAGAATTAGAGACCTATGCACTATGAGTCAAACATGACCAATCCACTCTCACGGAACCATTGTGTGTGCAAGCAAGGAGATTTTACCCACTCTTGGAGTAGTACATCTCCAACAAAAAAAAAGAGAGATAAAAACCTGCAAAAACAAGGAATAATCCAACCTAGTAGCTCTTGGTTCGCTTTCGGAGTATACTTGCCCATTGTTGAGCCACAATAACTCTACATTGCGCTACTCCACCCATGTATCCATGTTACAATGTCATCCATCTGCATCATGCACATAGCATCAGACGCCCTTCCAAAGTGCAACACAAGAACTTTGTCACATATCGCCTTGTCCACCTCTTCCTTCTGTGTCAAGTGTGGTAGTAGATAGCTCATTGTATAACCTCTATGAGCAAGATGCGGACTGGACTGTCCAATCTCCTCGTTGTAGTATGGTTGCACACACCCCCAAACCATACACAAGAGAGGCGGCAACCAAAAAATACCAGAAAACAAAGGTGACATGAACGTTGTCGGTATCAAAGGTTGCATCTTACCAAACTTTTTTATCCATAACCTGAACATAATATTTAAGAATTTAAAAAATATACAAATATTGACCTTAAGTCCTCTGTCTCCCCTTTGCTCATCTCTTCCTTCTTTTGTAGCCTTTAACATGTTTTACTCTTTGTAGCATTCCTCATAAGCTGATCCTTAAGAGCTCATGCCCTTAAGTAGCATAATCCACGATCTGAGCAACCATTATCTAAAGAATCCTCTTTAGGCATAGAAAGTTGGTCAACATCTTAGGACACAAAGCGGCAGACCATACCAGAGGAGATATGTCTTAGCAACCAAAAAGTAGCCATACCCTGAAAGCTGTTTGTCTGACCAAACCCATCTGTAGCATCACCTTTGGTGCTCTAAAAATCCAGCCACAACCAAAATCAAGTAGTGCCATTGTGAGACACTTCCCAACAGCCAAAAAGAGAATATCCTAGCACAAGTACATGCCCTATGTTCCAGTCTAATTGCGATGAAAAACACTTACTTTGCAAGACAATGTCCCAGGATTTCAAGCCAGACTCCCGGACATAGCAATGCTCCCTGCCAATGGGTTTCATTATGCTCTGACAACACGGGTTCTTGTATGTAACAAATTAGGGTCTGCATTCTTGCATTTGCAGCCAAATTAGGTTTTAGTTTTTGCGATTGCAGCCAGCTTTGTTCATGTGCATTAGGGTTCCCTGCATAGGTCTTGCATGTAGCAATTGTTTGAATGCAGATTAGGCCAAACCTTAAGCAGGCAAGTCTCATTCATTCAGCATATGTCTCAACATACCTAGCGTCTAGTGTGTCTAGATGGGGAACAAGATAAAGGAGTAATGGTCGGAATATGAGATCCGGCAACAGCACTACCGACAAATGGAATGCGATGAGTGGGACACTTTGTATCGTCTGAGGGGTGAACTCCTCGTAGATGACTTCGATGTGAGCAACAAGAAGAACATGACATCCGATTCAAATGAGAAGAAGAAGCATGCCAAGCTTGATGCAAGTGAGAACATGAGGAACGATGACGGGAGGAAGAAGCATGTCAAGCATGTCTCTAACTAGAAAAGGAGAATGGAAACATGTGAGCATGGACCTCAAGGACATCATGAGCCAATTTGGCAAGATGGCAACTAGCATAGCACGATATGTAAGTACCAAAGTGGATTTACCAAGGGTTGAAGGATAGCTTAGGACTAAGAATGTTGCCTTGAGTGCAGGAGAGCTTTCGAGACAACTGGAGCTCTTGGAGGACGCTGTCACCAAGGGTGAAGATCCTGCAGAAGCACAGTTGCCTGAAATGTAGATGCTAGAGCCCAAGCTAGTTTTCGAGGTGTAGGTGCGAGAGCTTGCTTCGGTGAGTTTCTCCAAGTCCGATGAGAAGGATGAGGAGACTAATAATGGTGCAATATTTCTGGAGGCAGTATCTTTAGTTGAGGTTCTATCAAGGGTAGAGTCAATGTGTTTGGAGAGGGAGTGAGACAAAGCTAACAAGGTTGGAGCAGAGCCTACAAAGAATAGAAGCGGAGCAAAGGTGTATCATATGCCAAGAGGGGATGTCACGTGCACACCTTAATCCGGTGTTATGTGGGCATCCTTCACACTTGCAGCCACCTTTTTGGCAAAGATCGGAGGGTGAGTGTGGACCAGTTGGGAAGTTTTGACAGCCCTATATGGACATCTAGAGTTGCTGAGGACATGCACCATCGGTTGGTACATTTATTGAGCACAATATGAACATGTTTGGTGACATTTTTTATGATGCTTTATGACCTGAAAATGGATGGCCAACTTGTTGTCAAAAGTGCGCAACGGAAAGCGTGAGACATAGGCACAGAGAGAGAAAACAAATCTGCATAATGATGAAGAAGCAATGATACAATCAGCCCTGTGCAAGGGGTGGTCCCCGTATGTGTGGGCATGATGGACTACTCCCCTGAGGGAGGACCCGGGCCTGGAAGCCCCTGTCAAGGTGAGTCAAATGAGAAGGAGGCAAGCCTTATATGGCCCCAAGATAAGCTGGCCGACTTGCTCCAGAAAAAGTCTCACGACTGGACAGAAATAAACATGTGATAATGGGTGGCCAACCCTACAAACAAGGGCCTAAACATGAGGAAAAAAATAAGGTGCTGCCCGGGATAAATCTGGGCACCCTTGATACACAACTTGGGCACACTACCAGGAGATGAATAATGCTAACACCTGCATCCGACCTGCCATCAGATCCCTATTCAAAGGGAGGTCAAGGGTCATTCTTGGGGATTCAAAGATATAGATTTCAGAGCCATGTCCAGGGGCAGCGGCAACCAAGGCATCTGGAGCAGAGAGAAGCTGTGGATTAGCATGATAGGCAGTTCTCTTGTGCGTTAGAGCATGCACAAGTGGAGGACATCCAAGAACCTTTGGTATGCATGTAGCTAGGTTTGCACATCATGCACGATTCAGATGTAGTGTAGATATGTGAACATCATTGTATATATTCATGTTTTGGCAATATATAGTAATTAAGGTCTCTTTGTGCTCCTCTATTGTGTCTTGCAAGGTATATGAGCGTTAATATCTCATGTGCTTAGCGTTAATCACGATTCAGCTTCCACCCGCATGTCACATATATGTAATGACCCAAAAAAAAATAAAATGCACGTGCCGTCAAGACATGCTTTGTTGCAACCTTGTGTTTCCTAGTTGCATTGTCTTCATAAAAACTAAGTTCTTTGAAAATTTTATTCTCCAGATGACATTACGGAGAAAAAGGTTCCATCTTCCCTTCTATCATATCTTAACAATGAGTTTGATGAAAGCTTTGACGTGGAGGTATGCTTTTTGCTGCTTTGAGTTGCAGCTATGACGATACTTAAATCAGCAGCGTTGCCATTTATGTATTTTCTCTGTTTGATTGAACCCATAATGTCATTGTTTCTGGTCCTCAGGGTGCTGGGAAACAGTTGGATGTGATAAAAGAAGTAGAATCTCCCACATTCCAACAGCCTACACCGCAGGTCACGCAGAATCGCATCTTCAAAAAGTGGCCCAAGGATATAAAAAGCTTCTCACATGAGTTGGGTCCTAGAGGTGGGCGTCCACATGATGTTCACCGGCCACATAGTGACAATGATTTGGAGGTAAGTGATTTCTTCAAGGGGTTGATCTCACATCTGTCTCTTGAAAAAAGCGTAAGAATATATTGTCTCTTTGCCACATGACAACACATCAATAATTTGCACATCAAGAACAAGATATTCGTAGATTCTAATTTATCACCAGTGGTGTATCCACAGGAGCTTTTGGCTGCTTTGCGGGCACGATTCAATACTGCCAAAGAAGAAGTGGATGCAGAGCTCAAGTTTTTTGCAGCAGACCTGATTGAGATTCTTGACCGCAATACTGATTCATTCCCAGAATGGAAGGAGAATGTTGAGGATCTCCTAGTTTTAGCTCAGAGATGTACCAAGCTTTCACCTTTGGACTTCCGTCGAGAGTGTGAAAGCATTGTTCATGAGCTTGATGAGCGACGGCAGGAGCTGCCCATGGGCTTGTTGAAGCAGCTTCACACTCGAATGCTTTTCATACTTACACGATGCACCAGGTTGCTTCAGATTCAAAAGGAGACAAGCCCGGAAGAGGAAGGGTTACACAAAATTCAGCAGTGTTTGAAGGGAGTTCCATCGGTCGAGGGAACCTTGTCATCCAGCCCAAGTAAAAGGGGAAAGGGCACCAAAAAGCTTCTCCCTGAGGTTCTAGAACAGTCTGCTAGAATGGATGCAGGATTGCCTAAGCTGAAAATCTCTAAGCACACAAGAAAGCATAGATTTGCTCTAGAAAAAGGGAAATTAAAGAACCAGCGGCCTATCTCACCAAAAATTGGTAAATCTGATGCTAATCGCCTAGTGAATCTTAAGAAATCATGTGCTGTTACTTCTGAAAGCTTTGAGGTTAGTGACCCTAATCTCTCTGCAAAAGGGTCAGCTATGAAAGCATTTGAGGAGAGCGCAGTGACCCAAGTACAAGGCACATGGGATCAAACAGAGGGTAAACTAGCTGATATGGATTTGCACCTGGTGTCCACACCCTCCAAACAGGCACAAAAGGCACCTTGGTTGAATTGGAAAGATTCAGAAAAGGAAGAGCCAGAGTTGGTTATCTGTAGGATTTGTGAGGAAGAGGTTCGCACTTCACACCTCGAGCCTCATTCTCTACGGTGTACCCTGGCAGATGCTTGTGATGTTCAAGGAGTCAACCTAGACGAACGGCTTAGAATGCTGGCAGACAACTTGGAGAAAATAGCAGAATTGAACACACCGAAAAGTAATCAAATGGTAGCGGATGAAAGTCTGAATGGATTTAGACCACTCAAATTCAATTCACATGATGGATCTGACAATGCTTCACCACAATCCAATGACCTTCAGGGAAGAGCCATGGACAGATTGGATGACATGTGCATCAATGATGCCGTGAGCGTGGAGGATCCGCGAGGACTTAGCTTGATAAATTTCAAGCGTCTTCTTGGAGGCAAAACAGATCAAGGTGTGGCATCATCCTCTGCAGGAAGCGGGACTCCTTGTTCGTCTCTAACGACTCCTAGAACGAGCCAGCTTGATTTGTTATGGGCAGAACGAAACAGCTTTGCAGAACTAGAAGATACTTCACAGGTCTTTTGAAATTCCTATAGTAAATCTTTTGCATTAGAAACTGTTCATAACAGAAGTAAATCTTTCATGAGCAAGTTCACCAATTGAAATGATAGAGGTTGATCTTTTGTGTGTGTGTGTGTAGAGCTCAAGGCTGGTCAGATGGGCCAAAAAAGTTCAATTGACTAGCCGTCCTCCTAACTTATTCTAGTGGGATGAATCCACCATTGTTTTGTTATTGTTCTAGTGTCGCTTTGCAATCCATGCCCCAATCATCGTTTCCCTTATGATTTGCAGCCAGTTTTGTAGCAGCAGCTGCTTAGTTGCCTGCCTACTGTGCAGACTGAAATGAGAAAAACCCTTGATCTTCTTCTGAAGGAGGACAAATGCTGGCTAAACTGTGTGCCCAAGTTGCCTGCTGGAGAGCCTGCTGCTGATTGCTGGCTTGCTCAGGGCTGAATGCTGAAAAACAGGATGGGGTTGCTTTATGTAAGCCCACAGCAGCCCCCCTAGCTGTTACATCCCAGGCTCTGCTAAGGTTAGGGGATTACCCCATGGTGGGGTAAAGGTACTCGAAAAGGAGAGGCTAAGTTTAATATCTTGTGCTATGTGAGAATGAAATGTGCATTCAAAAGTTAACTCAAATTAAGCTATTTCCTCAAAAAGAAGTTTCCCCTTTTGTAATCAAGGCTAGATGAGATTTGGTAAGGGTAGCCTATTTAAGAGGCTCCCTTTGTAGTATAAGAAATCCATCCAGCTACAAAGGTAGCCTATTTAAGAGGCTCCCTTTGTAGTATAAGAAATCCATCCAGCTAAAGCCCAGACGAGCTCCAACTACTTTTTGGGGGAGGTGGGTCCTAATGGCGATGGCTATGTGCATACCTCAATAACTTATAAGTGCCCCCAAGGTAACTTATATAGCAATAATCTGGCTATTATTGGCCCTGGCTTTATTTATAAGCTTTTGTGTTTTATTTATAAGCTTTCAACCATTATTAACCCCAGGCTATTAATTATAAGCTCTTAACCAATCTAGACCTCATCTTGCTAGCGTCGTTAGTCCATGTGTGAACCCTCCAAGGCCCCATGCCCCAGCTAAGCCCTAACCCTAACCTGGGTTAGTCCACGTCCCTAGCCCCAATCCTGGGCCTGTCGGGACAAAACATACCTCCCTTGTGTTCAATTTGCGTCCTTGTGAATGCATAGGGAGACAAACCTATGTAAGCGAATCCCCGGATCTGGACATCCATCCATAGTATCTGCTCAAGTCTATTGCCTCTTACTTAGGTGAGTGTAAGACTCCTCTTCTAGACTGTGCTACAAAGATCCAATTGCTTACTGTCAATGCAATTCTCATCCAAGAGCTGAATCGCAATAGGACATCTGGTCTGAAAGTGCAACAAGCTCGACTGTAACAACCCTAGCACAGACCCACACTAGGTATGGGGATTTAACACAAGATCTCCTCAATGTAGGTGTATACCTCTGGGGCGTGGACAATAGAATGTGGAATTCTCACTGTTGGCGGTCTTGCCGCCAAAGATCACTGAGGTGAAGACAGAGTGGTGCATGCAAGAATGCCCACCGTGCCTTCCCTGTCGCATGCCCACTTATCCACATAGAAGTGGTCCAAGTGGGCCAGGTTCAGCCCTTGATAGTGCCGGTCCGACCTAGAGAGGCTAAGGCATTGAGAGGGTCACACGAACTCGAGGAGGTGCCAGGCTTCCTGTCCGGGTAGAGCAAAGAGAAGCTCCTCCCATACTGCCCCTTCCGTGCCCATCAGAGTGGTGTTAGTGCCTTCGTTGTTGTGATCCTCCTGGGGTCTCTATCATGTTAAAATCCCACTCCATGCACCAGAAGTCTGCTAGCCATAAAGTCTGGCACACTTGGATCTAAAATTCTGTGTGCTCTCGTCCCATTGGGGGCGTAAATTTGAGGAGGCTGACATAGTTTTTCCCCAATGATAGAAGCACCCACATTGCTCTGTCAGAAACAATGGTGCCTGAGTCCGTCATCTATGGAGATAAGTGGCTACCAATGGAGATGCATACACCATTGGGTGATGCCTTTTACAAGAGGTGAAAGGTGGTGTGCGAGGAGCTTCACAGGGCTCCAGTAGGGAGAAATCTTGCGGTTCAAGAACATAATCTCACCACAGGTAAGACTAGACGGTGCAGCAAGATTCTCCCTGTTTGCAGTCAGACCTTTTGGTGTCTTGTTTATGGACCCTTGGGTGTCAAGGTCCTTGGATGTTCCATGAAGCTATCCGCATGACTAGGTGAAGAGGCTGCTGGCCGTGGAGGGGCTCTCCTTGGCTCGTGAGGCTTTTGAAGGCGGTTTAGAGGGTGAGTGATGGTTGTCTACCCGTGGGTGCAAGCGCTCTAGGTGGACGTGGATTTGGCCTGCTGCCAGAAAGTCCCACTCAAATGAGGCACGGGTCCTAGCCTCTCTAGGGTGAAGATCCTCACTGTGAAGGTACGTGAAGCACCCTCTCAGCCACGAAGATGATGTTAAAGGAGATGAAGATGCGAACCTCCTAGGCTCTCCTGGGGGTCACCAGTTCGATGCATGCCGTGGACCAGAGTTGGTCCATTGCATCAGTTATCTTGAGGTCATGCAAAAGATGAGAGAAGCCAATTGCTTGGTTTTGCAAGGTGTTGTCCACTGTGGGACCATCCCACTCGGTCTTTGGGGCTAAGCACAGCGGCGGGAGAACACTGCAGCTCCAACATGTGTGGATGTGGGGCAGGAGTGGTGGAGCACCACACAAACCTGGAGAGGTGCTACCTCCTCCTTGAGAGGCTGGAGTTGAAGGGGAGGCAATGCAAAAAGGAGTAATCCATTGGGTGACCCATGAGGTGAGAATGTGTGCCCTCAGACTTAGGGGGATAGACGAGTGTGCGGAGGAGAAAATGAGGATCTCCACTGGGTCGGAGAACCACTTATAAGAATGATATTGGGTTTCCTGTGGGTTTGGAGACATGGGAGGGCAGCAGGCTGTGGTCTTTTTTTTTGTTTTTTTCGGTGCCGCCCGCGGGGGGTGGGGGGGGGGTGGATGAAGCTGTGGAGAGGTTGGAGGTGGTGGCGGGGGAAGGGGGTGAAACTGCGAAGAGGTTGGGGGTGTGGGGACCTGGTCTGAGGGGCCATCCATGGGGACTGAAGAGGTGGGGAGGGGGACGGTGAGGAGGCAAGGGGGCCATCCGGTAGGTGGCTGTGAAAGGCTCGTCATGCCTCAAAAGACATGCCAGGCAGGTTATGACCTTTGGGATTATAACAGGAGTGCATGGTAGGTTTGGAGATCTCATTGTAAAGAGGTTGTTTGGGCATTCTGTCAATCATTTGGTCAAATACTGGACATTCTCTTGCATCCATTTGAAATAGGATTAGGGACCTCCCAGGTCTGCCGAGTATAGACAACACATTTGGAGAAATAAAGTGTAACACGCGGAAGCTCTGAGAGTCTTCTTTCAGCCCTAAACACCACTTAGAACATGCTGATGCAAAAACGCAGACAGAGGGAGAGTAGAGAGAGAGAGAGAGCTGGAAATTCAGTATATTCATATGGTACAAAAAGGTACCCTAGATCTACAGCCATAGGCTGCCTTCTTGAAAAGGTGGAATACACCAAAACAGTCCTACACTAAGGACCCACTCCATAAGGGAGTGCATGAACAACTCAATGAGCACTATGCCTATTTATAGGCCCTTGGACAAAAGGAGAACTGGCCGACCAGGCTACCAGCAGTCGGCCAACCGATTGGACAAGATCTCATAAAGCTTGATGCGCCTGCAGCCGACAGTCCCTGTGTGCAGCCGACAGTCCTTCAATGTCTTCCATTGTCCTGCTCCACGTCCAACACTGGCCAAAACTGCATAGCAGTCATCTTTTTTGGCTGCCCCTTCTGGATTAGCTTCTGGACATGTCCATGGGCAAACTTGCACATGACATCCCCCTCTGCTAAACTTGATGACGGGATTCCAACCTATTCTTGGATGACTGTCATCATCCCATTCTGTTCCCTGAACCCCTCTATCATCCATCCATCTCTGGCAACCCTTTTCATTGAAAACCCGGCCCGGTCTCCAAAACCACTCTAACTCTGAATAATATCTATGCATCTGTTCCATCCAGTCCCCAATCCGTTCCTGCCCTGACTCTGAACACTGTCTTGGTCTTCAATCCTGAGAAATGAGTCTGGCACTCTCACTCCACCCCTTGGAGGATAATCCTCCCTTGGGACCGTTGTCCGAGGACCTATCTAGCTCACAGGACTGCTATCCCCTCTGGCTTTGTGGAACACCACCAACAAACCTCCTGGGAGCTCTTCCCGATCTTGTGTTCCTTGCCTTGGGCTTTGTATCCGTGCACTTTCCTGTACCTTGGACCTGTACACCATCATATGGGACGGAAACAGTGTTTAGCCTTGCTAAGCTGATGCTCTGATACCAATGTAACACGCGGAAGCTCTGAGAGTCTTCTTTCAGCCCTAAACACCACTTAGAACATGCTGATGCAAAAATGTAGAGAGAAGGGAGAGGAGAGAGAGAGAGAGAGAGAGAGCTGGAAATTCAGTATATTCATATGGTACAAAAAGGTAACCTAGATCTACAGCCATAGGCTGCCTTCTTGAAAAGGTGGAATACACCAAAACAGTCCTACACTAAGGACCCACTCCATAAGGGAGTGAATGAACAACTCAATGAGCACTATGCCTATTTATAGGCCCTTGGACAAAAGGAGAACTTGGCCAACCAGCAGTCGGCCAACCGACTGGACAAGATCTCATAAAGCTTGATGCGCCTGCAGCCGACTGTCCTTGTGTGCAGCCAACAGTCCGTGTGTGCAGCCGACTGTCCTTCAATGTCTTCCATTGTCCTGCTCCACGTCCAACACTAGCCAAAACTGCACAGCATGCTCCTAAATCTGGTTTCTAGTCATCTTTTCTGGCTGCCCCTTCTGGATTAGCTTCTGGACATGTCCATGGGCAAACTTGCACATGACATAAAGAAAGAAAGTGATATTAAATGTCTACTAATGACCTAATCGGTTTATGAGACCAAAGTGATACAATGCTATCCATGGTATGTCTCATCATGGAAAAGAAAAACAAAACAAGTACAAATAACACAGCTCTCTGAAAGTAGAGGCTGATACAATGATCATCATGGGGTATAAGCACTAGTACATGAGACTCTTATCCCGGAGTACAAGAGAATATGAAGCATGTGGGGCACATAATCCTCGAATAGGAGCATGCTGGATCTGGAGCTGATGGGAGGATTGTGGTTGTTGTCTTGTGGGCTGGGGACGCCAGGTGCGTCGAAGCATGCAAGCCCGTTCCAAAGTGACTCCTTGGGGACAGGGCGGAGCAGAGATATCCCGTGATGGACCACCCATGGGGTCCACTATGCTGATATCCTCTTCTTGGGCTGGGAAGAACCTGGTGATGCTTGGCTGGCAAGGAAGGAGGGCTGGTGGCTGTGGTCGACACTCTCTTAGGAGTGTATCTTTGTGTCTGCAAAGCTTCCGTAGGAAGAGTCCCAGGCAGCGCTAGTGTGTGAAGTCCATGATTCTGGATAATGGGCCAAAACCCTCATGGAAGAGACTGTGTTACTTGCCGCGGATCTCACAGTACACTGTGCAGTGACAGGTATAGTGCTGCACTGTCTCGAACCGTGTGGCATAATCTGAAGATCCTCTCCCCTTGAGGTCTCTGTATGAGCTCTCCATCTCTGAATATGCACTCCGCCCGCCTTGCCTCCACCCGTAGACGGTGGGAGGATACCCATAGCTGGCCAATCGCGATCTGCAAGGCATGTGACATGTGAATACCTAGGTAGCCTGGCTCCTGGAAGAAGCCATCCTCTGTGAGCCTGAGGAAATGATCTCTGTAGAAGTGCATCTTCGGTGTGAGCTGCGAAAGTGCAACCGTATGTGGAGGCTAAGGAGGTGGAGCTGGATAGTCCGATTGATGTCCTCATGGGAGAGCTGAAAAAAAGGGGAGTCCAGGCTGTACTGAACAGGTGGGAGGCGGTCTGTTTGGAGCTTGTGTCCTGAGAACCAGGCATACCAAGCTCCATTGTCACCCTCAAGTGCGAGCTGTCGTAAGGACTCCAGGGCAAGCCTCGGGTATCTGTGGGGGCTCATCGTGCTAATACAGTAGAGCTAGGTGGCTGTCTGAAAAAGTGCGTCTACCACCATCGGGGCTGCAGCGAACTCTGCTTGAATGATCGCATGTGGGACCGATGGTTTGCTGCAAATCATGCAAAAGAACATCATGACCTGGGGCCTCTCCACACGCTGCCAATCCTGGTCTGATAGATCTGGTCCCCAGAAAAGTGCTCCATACATCAAGGCTAGTGTGATGAGGGTGTCGAAGAGCCAACCCTTCATCCTGAAATGGGCCTGGAAGCACTGTCGCTCAAGGCCAAAGCGCATATCCCCGTGTCACTCTAGTGCGTGCTGCTGTGGTCATGGTAAAGCAGGAGTCACTAAAAGTAGCTCGGAGGTACACACATGATAGGACAATCTCCATTGGGGCTCCCCTATACTTGAAGCTCAATCTGGATGTGTAGGGACGGGAGGTGTTGAAAACCATGACCTTGGTTTTAACCAAGGTTAATAGTGAGATCTCGCTGTGTACAAAAAACCTGTAGAGCATCCAGGTGTCTCTAAAGCGCCTCGGCTAAATCTGATATGAGCACAATGTCATTTGCATAGAGGAGGGGAATGAGTATGCCTGCATTTGGAGTACCTGGCCCTCCTAATCTGTCAATGAAACTCGAGATCTCATCAATGTAAATGCCAAAGAGAGTGGGTGATAAAGGGCACCCTTGTTTCACCCCAATAGTACTAGAGATCTCCTATCATCTCTTGTGACATCCCTCTTGGGGCTCTCACCCGTCTTGTGACTGACTCATAAAGAGCGATAATGCTTCAAATCATGTTGGATGAAGCCCTGATCTCTTGTAGGTGCTGGAGTAGTTGGGCCCGGGGAACAGTATCAAAAGCTTTGCGGAAGTCCACAAATCCTTTGAAGGCGTGCTCTGCCTTGGGATGTAGTGTCCCAAGACACGAAAGCTTCCAAAGGAGCTACTCTACCCTTGACAACATCTTCACCCTTCAAGCCATCATCGAGGTCTCTCTCTGTGCAAAGGAATTGAGCTCTCTCTCTAGCATTGATCTATATAGCTTGGCCAATCATGATCGTCCTGTAGTTATTGGGGTCAAGTGGATCTACGGCTTTGAGGATGGGGGTGATGGTGTTAGTGGACAAGGAAGGTGGGAATCCCCCACACATGGCTCTATTGAACGCGTGGGCTAGTAAGGGCGCAAGTGTGTCATCGGCATGGGAGATGTACTTGGCGGTGAGCCCCCCATGATCCGGTGCTTGCCCATTACGTAGTCTACGAATGGCCGTGAGTACCATGCCCGGTGTGAAGAAAGTGGAGGTCATGGGGCACGGGTGGGGTTGGGGGGTTGGTCGGGGATGTGAGATAGAGAGAGTGCATGAGTACCAAGTGTCTGGGCATGTGATGGGCGTGGGGGGGCGGCGCTCAGGGAGTTCTCTCCAAGCGTCCTTGCAGTTAGGCCCTAGGGAGAGTTGCTATAATTCATCCTCTTTCCGAGTGTAGAACTCTCATTTCTTGTGTTTGGTAATGTGTTGGGAAATAAGTTGCGCTAAGCGCCTTGAGATTTCCCCAATGCATACCTCATGCTCGAGGCGGGAGCGGGTGGCTTGGCATTCGTTGGCAGACCAACCGTTCTGGGGCATGGTGCCACAAGTTGACTTGGCAGTGGAGCGGGGTGTGAGCTGCACACGGTCTCATGAGATTATCATAGGACATGAAGGTGACAGCATTTGGGAGAGACCTCCTAAAGCTCGTAGCTGCACACGGTCTCATTATTTATAATGGGATGCCTTGCTGGCCCTCCTTTGGTGCCTTCACTTGCTTTCCACACCGAGGTGACTCCAATATCATGGATTACCTACAAAGGTCTCTGCCATTGGCATGTCTCATCCTTGACTTCTCCACCCCGCCACCCCCCGTCGACGCCGACCATACCTATCTCCACTTCACCCTCGTGTGCAAACTACCCACCCCCCACCACTCACTACACACAAATCCATTTTGATCACGAGCTTGATGGTGTTTACTCAAACCGCATTTATCACCACCTCTAGGATGCGGACCCTTCTGCCCCCCTTGCCACCCCATCCTAGCTCACCACAATCCCTCACACATCTGCCACCGCCTCCTTCATGTATCTCCGAGATGCTGTCACCGTCCTGTCTTGTGGTGATCTCATGAGGCCTATTCCATGGATGTCCAGCTCTTGCAGTTTGATGGGGTCATCCAAATCAAGTAGAGGAACCTGGTGGCTCCGATCATGGCATTGAAGTCTCCCAGTAGGAGGACTTTACCCAAGATAGAGAACTCCATGAAATAGAGTGGTAGGAAAGGTGAGTGGCCATGCTGCTCAGCATAATGGGAATGGTTTGGTGGGAAATAGCATACTGCAATATGGATATGTCACCGAAGCATCAAAATACAGTTTGCTGATATGCAAGAACGCAACGCACACCCCCAAAAAAAAAGAGTTTTTGAAAAAGGTGATGTGGCACTGATGATGTGGCGATGGTGATGTGGCACTAACACGTGGCAGGATAGCAGCACAAGGCCACCTTACAGGCTTATGATGCGACTAGCTTATGGAAAGCAAAAGGTTAAAAGCTTTATAAATACTAAAAAGGGAAGAGCTTTTATTATTAAAAAGATGCTTTTTGGGCTATAAGGAGTTTTAAAGCGCTTTTCTCTATTGCTTTTGGGCAAGAACTATAAATTCAGCTATTCTCTCATTGAGACATGTAAAAAGACAAGAGAGCTCTCTAGCTCTAAGAACTTGTACTCAAGACTCCTCCAAGGAGTTTTATCTAATATAACTCCCGGGGGAGGGGGGGGTCGGCCCAAGGCTATTTTGACCCCTAGTGTGGTGTCTTTTGTTGGTGTTGGACTCACACACTCACACACACACAAACCTGCACATTAGGGTTAGGTGCAAGATGGAGAAGCTCACACAGAAATGAGAGAGAGAGAGAGAGAAAGAAAGAAAGAAAGAAAGTTATATTAACGTCCACGGGAGGCCGAATCCGACCTATGGGATAGATCAGGTACATCCATTTACATTCCACTCTGGGTATCGATGCCAAAAAGGCATAAAACTGAAAAAAATAACTCAAAATGAACTCTTAAGACTCTTAAGAGTTTAAATTACAATGGGTTCTATTGCATCTAGTTCGAAATTGAGGTCCAAAATAAAAATAGCTATATTTCATCCATGGATGGATTTGCTCTTGAGGGGGGTGGGGTACGGAATTCTTTAATGATTGCTTGTCCTCCTCTGTATATTGTCCATTTGCCATTCTTTCTTGCTTCTTTAACTTTATTCAGCTCTGCCGATCTGTTCTTGAGTTGTAGCGGGGTGAGTTCATCAGCTATCCATACCTTTGTTCCTTAGAGAGACCTTGTTTGCTTCATCACTGCTATTTTCTCATTGTTGTCCATATAGGGCGGGGTGCAGCGGGGGGGGGGGGAGAGAGAGAGAGAGAGAGAGAGAGAGAGAGAGAGAGAGAGAGAGCCAAAAGTGTGGTAGCCACAAAATGCAAGTCAACCCTTGCATGTGTGTCACATCCATATAATATAGAAGTACAAAATATTATATGTCGAGTGTCCTTTCAGACTTGATATCCAAGGGGAAAAACCACATGGGAAAAAGTGCCCTTGGTTAAGCCCTGTTCACACGTAGCACTACCATAAGTGAGCATATGCCTACAAATCCCCCCTGTAGTGGAAGTGTGAACCTGTACAAGGTAGCAGAGCACTCTCTGTATGAGAGTAAGCCCAAAGCTTTGCGGAAAGCTTCAAACTTTTCTTGAGGTAAAGTCTTTGTGAATAGATCTGCAACATTATCGTGTGTAGGGCAGTAAGATAAACTGATCTCCCTTGCATGTAACCTCTCTCTGACATAGTGATAATGAATCTCAATGTGCTTGGTACGTGCATGAAATACTGGATTTCGTGCCACGGCCATAGCACTCTGGCTATTAGTGAGAATGGTGGTGGGTGTTTGCTGATACTCACGAAGATCAACCAATAATCTCCTCAGCCATACACAATCTACTGTAGCTGTGAAGACTGCCCTGTACTCAGCCTCACAAGTAGATGTGGCAACAGTGGGTTGCTTTTTACTCAACCAAGATATGCATGAACTGCCAAGAAAAAAACAATTCCCACTAGTGGATTGCCTGGTATCATAATCACCAGCCCAATCTGAATCACTGTATGCATAAAGATGCAAGCTGCCCCCTCGGGATAGAACAAACCAAGATCCAGGGTACCCTGAAGATAACGAAAAATGCGTCTGACCGCTTGCCAATGCTTTGTGCCTGGGCTGTGCATGAATTTGCTCAACAAAGAGACCCCAAAAGATATGTCTGGCCTCGTGTTACACAAGTAAATGAGACATCCCACTGCCTGGCTGTAAATGGGCCTCAAAAGGCTCTCCAATATCATGCATAGTAAGCCGTACACCTGGTTCTACTGGAGTAGAAATGGGCTTACATTCATCCATGTGAAACCTTTTTAGCAAACTTTTTATGTACTTAGTTTGCTGCATAACAATGCCATCATCTGTATGCATAAACTGTATGCCAAGATAGTAGTGTAAAGGCCCCAAATCTGACATATTAAATTCAGCTTTCAAATCAGCTTTGAAATCTGAAATTTGTGCTTTGCTACTACCTGTAATGAGCATGTCATCTACATACAAGATGACTATGAGAATATCGGCACCGGTTTTCTTCACATACAATGTGCTTTCAGCTGGACTATTCACATAACCTTGGTTGGTTAGATGAGCATGTATTTTATCATACCAAGCTCTTGGAGCTTGCTTTAACCCATACAATGCTTTGTGTAACTTGCATACTTTATGTTCCTCACCAGGAACTACAAAACCAATGGGTTGATTTACATATACTTCCTCCTGTAAATCCCCATTTAAGAATGCAGTTTTGATGTCCAATTGATGCACTTTCCATCCTTTATGTACAGCCAATGCAATCACTGATCTTATTGTGGTCATTCTCGAAGTAGGAGCAAAAGTCTACTCATAATCTATTCCCTTTTTCTGGGAGTAGCCTTTAGCCACAAGTCTTGCTTTGTACCTGTCAATAGTACCATCAGACTTCCTTTTGACTTTGTACACCCACTTTGTTCCAATGACATGCTTGCCTTTAGGCAATTCCACAAGATCCCAAGTATTGTTCTTCATGATAGAAGAGATTTCAGCTTACATAGCTTGCACCCAATGCTCATTCTCATGTGCTTTTTCATAAGAACAAGGCTCTTTTGAATCAAAGAGACCGCCTATGGCTAATGCAAACTCCCCACGATGTATATTCAATGCATGGCTGGAACTAGTCCTTGTTCTACCTATGAGTGGAGTTGCAAGTTTGCTTTCTTTGAAAGTTTTCAGCAACCATCTTGGCACTGACTTGGCTGTGTCTATGGCTTTTTGCTCTTCCCTCACAAGATCTTCCACTTCTTCCATAGAAGGGGGACTGAATGGCTGGTTGTTCCACATGTTCTACATGAGGATTTTCTTGTGTAGGGTCTGGCTGATCTGAACCCCCCCTAATTGCGATGGGTAATAGTCCATCAAACATGTCGTGTATGCTTGTATCATTACTTTTATACAAGCTGTACATGGATTGTTTTGAATTTTCAGCAAATACCACATCTCTACTGACAAAAAGCCTTCATGTTGTTGGATTATAAAGACGGTATCCTTTGCTCTCATTGCTTTAGCCCACAAAAATGCATTTCATTGCTTTGTCATCTAACTTTGTTCGGAGTTGTTCTTGCACATGTGCATATGCCAAACACCCAAATGTACGCTAATCCACTGTTGGCTTTCGGCTATACCAAGCCTCAAATGGTGTTATGGTTTTCAAAGCTTTTGTTGGACACCTGTTCAACACGTGTGTTGCACACATTATAGCTTCCATCCAAAAATTGTGAGGCAACTTTTGTGCTTTCACCATGCATCTTGCCATCTCCATGAGAGATCTATTTTTTCTCTCAGCTACACCATTCTGCTGCGGTGTATAAGGCACAGTACATTGGTGTTTGATGCCCTTTTGAAGCATATAATCCTTGAATGCATTTGACATGTATTCTCCACCTCTATCTGAGCGGAGTGTTTGGACTTTACATCCACACATATTTTCAGCCGTTGCTACAAAGTGTCAAAAGCATGTAAACACCTCTACTTTCGCTTTCAAAGGGTAAACCCAAGAAAACCTAGACTAGTCATCAATGAATGTGACGAAGTAAAGATGCCCCCCTATGGATGGTGTCCGCATTGGACCACATACATCACTATGTATGAGCTGTAATTTACTTTCAGCTCTAACAGCTCCATCTTTGGGGAATGGTTTTCGTTGCATCTTTCCCAAAATACACCCCTCACATACATGTCTTGGTGGAGACTTACGAGGCGGCATATTATCAACCATATGATGCTTTTGCAAAAGCATTGTTGGGGTAAAGGCGTTATGCCCACCCTTATAGTGTGTACAAGCCCATAAGTTATAGTACATAGTACACTTAGTACTTTTAATGTACTAAGTGCACTATGTGTACTAGTGCAATATACATGTGTGATAGGGGAGTCACACACTTATGCCTCATGAGTTGACTTATCCCCACAACTCTCTCTCTCTCTCTCTCCCTTGTTCTTCTCTGTGTATGTCTCCCACACAAGTGAAACCCTAACTGTTTTCTCCCCATCAACTGGTATCAGAGCTAGCAGCAAGTGACTGGCTTGGGAGTGTACACGCAGGCGGAGTAGGTTTCCTGCAGTACGAATAGCCTTGGTGAGAGCCTTAGCGTGTTCATGGCAGCTTGCCACGCTGCTGCAAAGAAGCTGTGCTTTCAGGATGTCCAGTCGGCATGAAGCGCTACAAGGCGTAATACAGCAGCCGAACAGTAGGCGTCAACAGTAGGCGTCAACGGCAGGCTTGGCGAATACGTGTAGTGCTATCCATTAGGTGGCGGGCGTTGCATCACACGCAGGCGAAGGCGCCAGCGCTAAGCGTCGACCTCAGGCGAACAAGGCGCCGGCTGTGCGAACTAGGCGGAGGTCGAGTGTGAGCAGTCGAGCGGATACACAATCGAGCTGCAAGCGCTACCAGGCGTTGGCGAACAGCGTGGAGCGAAAGCGTTAAGCGAAGAAGTTGCTAGCTACGTGTAGCCAGGCGTAGCCAGGCTTTGTCCATACTCAGGCGTAGCCAGGCGCCTACTCGCCTACATCAACCAAGACTGGCGCTAAGCGAAGACGTCAGCAGCCAGGCGTGTAGCGCTGGGCGTCGGCTGGCGCTAGGCGAAACCAGGAGCGTAGCTGGCGGACGTCAACAGCACGAGTGGGTTTTCGTTCATCTCCTTACTCCTTTGCCTCTTTTGCTCGCTTTTAACAGTAGCGAAGCTGGGGTTTTTTGGAATCTCTTGAAGCTCTTCAGCAGAGGGTAAACCAGGAGTTTGTCACCCAGCCGTCCCTACCTGCACAGCTGCAGGAGCATCAGCATCAGCATCAGCATCAAGCATCAGCATCAAATTCGCCTGCAAATCAGAGAAAAATCAGAAAATTACAAGGTATTTTGCTTCAATTTTTTTTTTTTGGGACTTGCAATTGAGCAAGTACAATCAACAATTGAGCAGGTACAGGTGCCCAATTGCTCAATTTTTGAGCAAAATTGGCAAAATTGGGTGACATTAGTCACAATCAGGATAAATTTGCAGGAAATTGGTCAAATTAGGATCAATTTGCAGGAAATTGGATGTCGAAATTTGGGGCTTTTGATGTAATTGTGCAATTAAGCACTCATACATGCTGTATGATGTGAAAAATCGCACATTTGGGCAAAATTGCAGTGCAAATCAAGGGGCTTTTGTGCCGATTTGGTTGATTTGCACGCAGGCAATCGCATTTGATGCTGTGGATAATGTGCTGATGCCTTACAAGCACTCAATGTGCCTGTAAATCAAGGGGCTTTCATGTATTTGATGTATATGTGGCCAGGGGGAAGCATCGTGAACACTCTGGATGCCTTCATGTGCGTCAATGTACCATGCATGATTAGAAATTGATCTCAAATCAAGGGGCTTTTCAAGTTTGTATGCTTGTTGAGCTTGGCAAAGCAGCAGGCAAGACATTTATGCCTTGAATCCTCAGAAATCAGCTTGCAGTCAAGGGGCTTTTGCCCAATTTCTGTTCGGGACTGTTGTATGCAGTGTTCGGGACTGTAAAAGTCTGATTTTCACTCATTTGGACAGCCAGGAGAGCATTTATTGCTATTGTACCTGCTGGTACAGATTTGGCACAGCTTTGTGCATGTTTTGGCATGGCTGTACACTGTTTTGAGTGACCAAAAGGTTCAATTTCAGCTGCTGAACTTGCCGGGACAGGTTTGGTACATCATTGGTGAGCACTTGGTACTGCTGTACAGTACTTTGGAAGGGCAAAAGAGCACATTTGAGGTGCTGTCCAAAATCTGCAGCAACCAGATTTTGGTGTTTTCATCACAAAAAGTGGGAGAAAAGTTGCATTCTTGCTTCCGCAGTGGGAGATAAAGCTTGGGAGAATAACCGTGAGCACTTTGTGTGCTTTTGGTGCAGTGTTTGCACATTTTGCAGGGAGTCAGGCATTGACAGGTTGCATTTTGCTATGGCAACCACAGGTGAGAGCTCTTCATTGCTTCACATCAAGAAGCTTGAAGGCTCGCAAAATTATGATATTTGGCAAACCCAGTGCTACAATGTGTTGCTTCAGAAAAAGCAGCACAAGCCTATCAAAGAAAGGGGTGTAATGCCCGCTTCTCTTACTGCTGAAGAGTGGGAAGATATGGATGAGCTGGCAAGATCTACTATCATGTTGTCTGTGTCAGATTCATTACTTTTCAGCATTCGTGAAGAGAAGACAGCTTGGGGAATGTGGCAGAGATTGCAGGACTTGTATGCCCAACAAAGTGCCTCAAGCAAAGTGTATTGGTTGAAGAAACTCATAGGCCTTCAGATGAAGGAAGGGGCTTCTATGACAGCCCATCTAAATGAGTTTAATGGTATTGTCAGCCAGGTCATCAATCAAAAGTTGGCAATGGACGATGAGTTCAAAGCCACTTTTTTGTTATGCACTTTGCCAGAGAGTTGGGACACATTCAGGACAGCCACTAGCAATTCGCATGCTATGCTGTCATATGCAGATGTTGAGGGTGCTCTTCTTCAAGAAGAGATGAACAGGAAAAACAACTCTGTTGGAAAGTCCAATGCAATGAATGCACGTGGGAGATCCCAGCAAAGGGGGAAAAGCCAAGAAAGGGGAAGGAGCAAGTCTCGCTCCAAAAAGGATTTGGAATGCCATTATTGTGGCAAGAAGGGACACATTAAAAAGCAATGCTACAAATGGAAAAATGATCAAAAAGAAAAGGGAAAAGGCAAAGACAAAGACAAGGATGAAGCCAAAGATGTAAAGCCGAAGGGCAAAAGTGGAGTCAAGATTGAAGAAATCAATGTGTCACATGCAGGTGGCAGTGAGGATGAGGTCCTCTTTACGTCTTCACTTGATGCCCATTCACTTCTTACAGGTGGTCATGGTATGCACTCATGGATCATTGATTCAGGTGCCTCCTTTCATGTCACAGGTTGCAGAGACTTGTTTGTCAGGTATACTGCTGGCAATGAAGGAGTGGTTTATTTGGGTGATAACCATGCATGCAATATTCTTGGCAGAGGTGATGTGAGGCTTGTGTTTTCAGATGGCTCACAGCTTATGCTCCATGATGTCAGGCATGTGCCTGAGATCAAGAAGAATCTGCTTTCTACTGGACAGCTTGATGATGCTGATTATATTACCACATTTGGTAGTGGAAAGTGGAAAATTAGTAAGGGCTCACTGGTTGTTGCCAGAGGCTCTAAGGTGGACACTCTTTACTTTATGCATGCAGGTGTTTGTCACCATGCTAATGTAAATGCAACCGAGCTGCCGGAAATTTCTATGTGGCATAGCCGGTTGGGACACATGAGTGTCAAGGGAATGGAGCAATTGTCTCGTTTGGGTTACTTGCCTTCTCTAAAGTTTTCAAGTTTTCAGTTTTGTGAGCATTGTATATATGGTAGGCAACTACAGTGCCCGCACAAGAAAGCTCTTGGACAGAAAGATGCTCAGTTAGAGCTTGTGCATACAGATGTATGTGAGATGCCTCAGCTTTCTTTGGGAGGGGCAAAATATTTTGTGTCTTTTATTGATGATGCCACACGCAAGGTGTGGGTTTATCCTCTTCGTTTGAAGAGTGATACATTCTCAGTGTTTCAGAAGTTTGTTGCTCTTGTTGAGAATCAAACTGGCAAAACACTGAAAGCTTTGCGTTCCGACAATGGTGGAGAGTACATGTCCAAACAGTTTCAGGACTTTTGTGATGCTAAAGGCATCAAGAGGGAGCTCTCTACTCCTTATGGTCCTCCACAAAACGGGACAGCAAAGAGGATGAACAGGACCATACAGGAGAAGGTCCGTTCTATGTTGTCACATGCTGCATTACCTCATGGTTTTTGGGCTGAAGCTGTTATGACAGCCGTTCACCTTATAAACAGGTCACCTAACACGAGGCTTGGTGGGAAAGTGCCAGAAGAAGTATGGACAGGGAAGCCTCCGTCATACAAGCACTTGAGAGTGTTTGGTTGCGTTGCGTACCTGCACATACGCAGGGAAATGTGCACCAAACTTGATCCTAAGTCTCACAAATGCATATTCCTAGGATATGGTGACAGAGGTGAAATGGGGTATAGACTTTGGGATCCCGTAAATAGAAAGATCATACGCAGCAATGATGTCATTTTTGATGAAACATGCATGTATAAGGAGCCTGCAAGGCAACAGGAGCCTGGCAGAGTCATCTTTGATGATGATGGACATCATGGACAACAACAAAGGGCTGTAAATCAGCCATTACAGCAGGAAAACCAGCCCTTAAATGGTGCTGAAAATGGTCCAAATGGACAGCCAGAGATGGCAGAAGATATCCCTATGGATATACCACAGTTAGAGGAGATACCAGGCATGATTTTTCAGCCTTATGGCATGGAACAGGAGCCACCAATGGGTGATATGCAGGCTGGACAGCAACCTGCAAATGATGGTCATTGGGTACGGAGGTCCACTAGACCCTCCAGAGCCCCTGACAGGTTTGTTCCAGGGGTTGACTATCTGATGCTCACTGACTGTGGGGAGCCCTCATGTTACAAGGAGGCTTTACAGAGGGCAGACAAAGCTCTATGGGAGCGTGCCATGAAGTCAGAGATGGATTCTCTGCATAAAAATGAAACATGGAAGTTGGTGCATTTGCCTGCAGGCAAGAAGGTTTTGCCTTGCAAGTGGGTATACAGGCTCAAAGTTGCACCTGATGCAAAGCCAAGATACAAAGCCAGGTTAGTGGCTAAGGGCTTCAAGCAGGAATATGGTGTGGACTTTGAGGAGATCTTCTCTCCAGTGGTCAAAATGACCACACTTAGAGCTGTGTTGGCTTTGGTTGCGCATGATGATCTGGACTTGATTCAGATGGATGTGAAGACTGCTTTTCTTCATGGTGATCTCCATGAGGAGATATATATGCAGCAGCCAGAGGGTTATGCAGTGAGTGGAAAGGAGAAGCTTGTATGCAAGCTGAAAAAGAGTCTTTATGGGCTCAAACAGGCACCAAGAGAATGGTATCATAAATTTGATACATTCATGAAATCTCAGAATTTCAGGAGAAGTGACATAGATCACTGCTTGTACACCAAGAAAGCTTTGGATGGCAGTCTATTGATTCTCATTTTGTATGTTGATGATATGTTGATTGCCGGGAAATCTCGTAAAGAGATGGATGCTTTGAAGAAGAAGCTGCATGAAACCTTTGATATGAAGGATTTGGGTGATGCAAATCACATCTTGGGTATGCGGATACTTCGGGACAGAAATCAGCATGTGTTGTATTTGTCTCAGAAGGAATACATTGGCAAAGTCTTGCAGAGGTTCAATATGGACGGGGGGAAGAAGGCTAGTACTCCTTTGCCTCCATATGTGAAACTCAGTGCTATGGACAGCCCACAGTCAGATAGAGACAGGGCTGATATGGCCAAGATTCCGTATGCTTCAGCTTGTGGCAGTCTCATGTATGCCATGGTTGCTACTAGGCCGGACATTGCATTTGCAGTGGGAGTGGTTTCTAGATACATGGCCAACCCTGGCAAGAAGCATTGGGAAGCAGTGAAAGGTGTCATGAGATACCTGAAGGGCACACAGGATTTGTGCATTTGCTTTGGCAAACAGGATGCATTAGTGCATGGTTACACGGATTCGGATTATGCCGGTCATCCAGATAACCGGAAGTCTACTACCGGTTATGTATTTACATTCACAGGAGGTGCTGTGTCATGGATATCCAGGATGCAGAAGTGCACTGCCTTATCTACTACAGAGGCCGAGTATATTGCAGCCACAGAGGCTTGCAAGGAGGCATTATGGCTATCTCGGTTAGTGGTTGATTTGGGCTATACAGGGGATATTCCATTGTTGCATTGTGACAGTCAGAGTGCCATCCAGTTGGCAAAGAACCCTGTCTTTCATGCAAAGACGAAGCATGTGGATGTGAAGTATCACTTCATCAGAGAGGTGATAGAGAACAAGCAAATTCAGCTTGTTAAGATTCACACGGATGACAACCCGGCTGATCTGTTGACAAAGAGTTTGCCTCCGGAGCGGTTTGCTCATTGCAGACACTTGATGGGCATTGGATGAGGCCAGTTTCAGCCTTGATATGGCCTTATGTATTATCATGTACATGCTGATTTTTTTTTTTCCTTTACTTAAGGGCACTTTGTCTTTAAGTGGGAGGTTGTTGGGGTAAAGGCATTATGCCCACCCTTATAGTGTGTACAAGCCCATAAGTTATAGTACATAGTACACTTAGTACTTTTAATGTACTAAGTGCACTATGTGTACTAGTGCAATATACATGTGTGATAGGGGAGTCACACACTCATGCCTCATGAGTTGACTTATCCCCACAACTCTCTCTCTCTCTCTCTCCCTTGTTCTTCTCTGTGTATGTCTCCCACACAAGTGAAACCCTAACTGTTTTCTCCCCATCAAGCATCAAACTCTGAAAATTTACATGCCCAAAACAAGCATGCCATAGCTCTGCATCATGCATAGCAGGAGTGTGGGTAGCCATTGTATTTGCAACAGAAGTACGCTTGTCATAGCTGTCCAGCTTATACAAGCTTTTGTATCGTGTTCTAGAAGTGACTATTTCATAACCCTTTGATGGGTCTTTTACCAAACACTTCCCATCTTCAAATTCAACCATTAAACCTTGGTCGTTTATGGCTGAGACGGAGAGCAGATTTTTCTTTATCCCTGGAACATACAATACATTTTTCATACATATATTGGCACCATTGGTTGCAATAAGTATGACATTGCCAATTCCCTTTACTGGGTATATTGGCACCATTGGCTGCAATAAGTATGACATTGCCAATTCCCTTTACTGGGTATGTGGTATGATCTGCACATGATACAGTGCGGCCATTTGAAGCATAAACCAAGTGCTGAAATACATCTTTGCATGAAGTGATGTTACCCGAAGCACCACTATCAAAATACCATGATACATCGTGCCTGTCAGATCATTGTCTGAAGCACTTGGTGTGTCACTAGTGCATGTGACCAAAAAAGTGTACTCTTCCTTAATTACATTAGCTGATTGTTGTGCTTTGTCATCAGAAGAGTCTGCTACGGCATTGCCTGCTTCTTTCCTTTTCTCTTTTGCAATCCGCTTTCTACATTTTACTGATATAGTGTCCAGGCTTATGGCAGTAGTGACATTTGCCCTTCTTTTTGGGCTTGTTTGCATCCCCTTTGTCAGACTTTTCACCACCAGAAGAGGGCTGTCCATGACCAGCCTTGCTAGACTGTTGTCCCCCATGCTTAAAGCTCTTTGCTTTACCCTTATCCTTGGCTGTAAATGCCTTGTCTCCACCACGGTTGCTCGATAAGTTTGCTCTTGTTTGCTCTTCCTGCAAGAGTAAACCCACCAGCTCTTCAAAAGTGATGGGATCACCACCTCCTTTCATAGAGAGGTTGAGAGAGGTGTGAAAGCCCAAGTAGGAAGGTGGTAAAGAATGAAGAGTGTTGGTGACCAACTGTCTATCTGGGATAACCTCATCAATGTTGAGCAATTGTTCTTGTAAATCTTTCACTTTGGTGAGATGATCTGCCATGGAGTCACCCTCATCCATAGAAAAAAGATCCAATTGCCTCTTTAAGTAGGCAACTCTTGCCTCGTTGCGTACCTGATACATTGCTTCCAATGTGTCCCATGCAAGCTTCGATGTCTTGCAAGAACGAATGTGCGGAATAATAGTCCTTTTCACTGAAAGGGCTATCAATGACATGGCCTATGCATCCCTAGAGTCCCATCTCTTCTACTCGTGTGGAAGCAGGTTCTACTTTAGGAGCTCTTTGAGCACCTCCCCTCTGAGGCGTGGCTGGCTGTATGGTAAGTGGGCGTGTGTCATCACCACACACGATGCCCCAAAGCCCTTTGGCTACCAGCAAATTACGGATCATGAAACTCCAGAGGAAGTAGTTAGATCCATCCAACTTGTCCTCTTGGGTGAGCACACCAAATACATCTGTAGCATTTTGAGCTATGTCAACAAAATATACCTGCAAGCAAACCAAGCACCAATGTGCACTGCCAGGCAACCAAATGTCCTATGCAAATGTTTGCCTGCAAACTGAAGCAGCTGTAAACCTGCACCAAATTGTCCAATTACACAATGTGTATACATATGCGACAAATCACAGCTGCAATGCCCAATTACATGCTCTAATATGAAAAGCCCCAATTTTTATGCACTCCAATCGCTTCAATGTGCAGTTAATTGGCCAATTTTCACAAAACTCCCAAATTTTTGCAACTAAAAAAGGCTCTTGTTGATTTTGATCTCAATTTGGAAAACCCCCAAATTCCAACCCAAACAGCATGAATGGCAGCACACCTGCCATTTTTCTGGCAAAGGGGATTTTTTGGCAAACCCCTAGAAATTTCTGAAACTAACGTGCCCTGAAATGGCTCAAATTTTTATTTTTAAAAATTAAAAATCCCCATTAAAGGTACCTGAGATGAGAGGAGGTGTTGGGACTTTGAAGCTGGCCCATGTGGCAAGTACAGGCAGCAGGTACAATCATGCAGCTGAGGTGGCAAAGCTGGCCGGCACAGGTACCAGTTAGCAAAGGAGCCGGCGGGGTGCAGGTACGGTGGCAAAGCTGGCTGGCACAGGTACAGGCTGGTGCGTGACTACCCGCAACCAGGCGAAGGAGGTGCAGGGCGAGAACTGGAGCAGGCGTGTCAGACAATGCGGGAATCTGAGCCCGTCGGGTTTGGTCTCGACGGCGGGTGCTTGCCGGGAACGAAGACGGCGCAAAGGCAGAGCTGGCCGCAGTAAAGCCGCCGGAGTGGGAGGCGCAAACGGGCGGCGGCGTTTCTGTGCGCACTAGCGATGCCGGCACTGAATGCCGGAAGTAGCGTGGCCGCCGACGTCGGCCGGGGAGGTGCTGAGGGGCGGCGGCGGTCCTCCCTGCACTAGTGCCGCGGGCTGGGGCTGGGTGGAAGAAGCGGACGGAACGAGCGACGCACGGACTGGCTCCGTCGACGGAATTTCGAAGGCAACGGACGGACTGGCTACGTTGACGGAATTTTACAGGCGACGAACAGACTGTTTGCTGTTGACGGAAATCCAGATGCAGCTGCCCCAGCTCTCATACCAATTGTTGGTGTGGGACTCACACACTCACACTCACACACACACACACACAAACTTGCACATTAGGGTTAGGTGCAGGATGGAGAAGCTCACACAGAAATGAGAGAGAGAGAGAGAGAGAGAGAGAGAGAGAGAGAGAGAGAGAGAGAGATTAACGTCTACGAGAGGCCAAAGTCGGCCTATGAGACAAAAAATAATACAATTGTGTTCTTCCGGTCATCGGAAGAAAAGAAAGAAAAGAAAAAGTGTGCATGTGTCTGGATACAACTGTGAATCATCATGGATCAGTGGAGCCCATATACAAACAATATAAGGGGGGGTGGGGATGTGGATGGAGTGCTAAGGCAAGAGAGAGAGAGAGAGAGAGAGAGAGAGAGAGAGAGAGGGAGAAAAAGAGAGAGAGAGCCAAAAGTGTGGTAGCCACAAAATGCAAGTCAACCCTTGCATGTGTGTCACATCCATATAATATAGAAGTACAAAATATTATATGTAGAGTGTCCTTTCACACTTGATATCCAAGGGGAAAAACCACATGGGAAAAAGTGCCCTTGGTTAAGCCCTGTTCACACATAGCACTACCATAAGTGAGCATATGCCTACATCTTTTCTCTCTCTACTCTCTCTCTTTTGTTTATTTTCAGATTTTCTCAAGGTTTCACGCGTGAAGTTGTCTTCTTGAAGATAAGCTAAGTACCCATGCCACAACCCTTATGACGGTCTGTTACAGTGGTATTAGAGCAAAGGCTATATCTCTCTCCTACGAGGGATAACGATCTTTACATGCGGTATTTTTTGCTTTTTCTTCAAGCAATGGGGAGCACTCACCACCAAGAAGAGGACGAAGCCACCAAAAGTGGGAAGCAAACCCAAGAAGACCCTAGAACCCACATGGTCAAAGGAACTATGACCAATTTGGACACTATTCTCCAAGATCCAGACTTGATGAGAATTTTTGAGCAACTATTTAAGAAGAGGAGGTAGATGAAAGACTTGATGAAGAAGATGGGCTCTTGGACCTTTTTTGACCATGTCCTCTTTTTCTATGATGAGAGTGGGCTGATTTGGAATGACCATGGCTCCTGTTCCTTCCACGAAAGGTGGAGGACTGGGTGATCTCTTTGACGAAGACTTTTGATTTTTAGCTGCATCCTCCTTTGTTGGTTGCTTATCCCCTTTCTTCATTTGCTCGATCTTCTTACTGTAACAGGCCTTCGTAAGGGTTGTGGCATGGGTACTTAGCTTATCTTTAGAAAAACAACAACTTTACACGTAAAACCTTAAGAAAATTTGAAAATAAACAAAAGAGATAGTATAGAGAGAAGACACCACATTGGGGGTCAGAATAGCCTTGGGTCGACCCCCCCATAAAACCCCTTGGAGGAGTCGTGAGTACAAGTTCTTAGAGCTAGAGTGCTCTCTTGTCTTTTTACATGTCTCAACAATGAGAGAATAGCTGAATTTATAGTTCTTGTCCAAAAGCTCTTGAGAAAAGTGCTTTAAAACTCACTTATAGTCCAAAAAGCATCTTTTTAATAATAAAAGCTCTTCTCTTTTTAATATTTCTAAAGCTTTTAATCTTTTGCTTTCCAAATGGTAGTCGCATCATTCCAAGCTTGTAAGCTAGTCTTGCGTTGCTATCTTGCCACATGTTAGCGTCAAACTCTCTCTCTCTCTCTCTCTCTCTCTCTCTCTCTCTCTCTATATATATATATATATATATATATATATATATATATATATAATATAGGGTATGACGCGTTGCGTTTTTGCATAGCAGCAACGTGTTTTGATGCTTTAGTGACATCCCTCCAACTTATTAAACGGTTGTCCTCAATTGATAGGTCTTGCTTTTCTCTGCTTTTTCTTGCTGTGGGCTTAGCTCTTCTCTCTGTGGCTCTTGAGACATGGTTCTTCATGCGGAATGTCCTCCTCTTCTATTGTGCTTGGCTTTGGGGAGCATCTTGCCCTCACGGTTTTCACTCTTCACAGACAGTGACCTTGGGTTTGACCTCTTTGGGAGATACTCCCACCCCTTGCACCTCTAGAGTCGCTCTCATGTAGGAGTTTCCCAGCATGATTCTCTTCCTGTCGAGATCAACATGCACCCGTTACATGCCAGAAGACACACACACATGTACACATGCTCGTCGTTGCGTTTAACTAGGCGTCCCTGACCCTTGGCCCACATACACAGATATGCTCACAAGCATAAATCAAATGAACAAATGAATGCACAAACAGTTCCTTGGTTTTGACACCACATTCTTGGTTTTTATACCAGTTCGTATCGTAGTCCAACTACCCATGTGAGTGTCTGACTATAAATCAGTGCCTCCATGAGATGGCTAGTCCGTGGCTCTTGTACAAAAGATTTAGTATTGTTCAATCTCAGAATTGCTCCTTTTGGATACAACTTGGACAACAATCGTTGAGTTCTAGATTACTCAATTCCTTGTAGTGGAATATAAACCGTGAGCATTCTCTTGTGTTCGTGGTTCCTTGGATGTCAAAATACAAAGGCCAGTGACAGATAGCTCTCTCTCCAGTCAGCTGTAGACACATCCATAGGTACCGTGCCTCCTCATCCTTACAGACAATGCGAAGAATCTGCCTGAGAGAGGACGGCAATGCCTCTTGAGCCTTGTACCCCTCCTGACATGCGGGTCTCACCTTGGAAGGCTGACTTCCACTCGTAACCTGCTATGTATGGTAGTCCCCTCTCAGGGCTGTGGTGTGTCTCCATGTAGAAGATATCCCTACCTATGAGGTTCTCGCTCATCGCTCCTAGGTTAGACCACATAGTGCCGTTGTAGTTCCATATGGCTATGTGGTCTCATAGACCCGGCCTTATAGAGGATATGGTATTTTGTGAAATCATCGCATTCCTGATTGGCTTGGTGACTAGTTATCCTTATGTCGAAGTGCTCTTCCTCTATAAAAGGAACTGGGATGTAAGATTTTTAAATACTTAATAGATATTTCCTTTGTTTGAAGAAAAGGTACTAATCTAGATGTGTAATTAAGATCTACTTGCTATTTGAGCTTTGTTTGTTGAAAATAATTCTGTGATGAGACTGACAGATATTATAGTGTTTTGGCAGATCTATGAACTTGCAGGTATTGCCAAAGACATTGCCAATAAGAGCAACATGGAGGAGGGGGTATTGGACGCTCTGGGATCATGTTTCGAGGAGCTGCATGAGATTTTTACACGGAACAAAATTGCTGCTCTTACTGTAGACACATTTGGAAGGCGGATACATAAACTTCTAAGGTGAACATTCTCTCACGTTTTGAAATGAATTTATGGAATGGCTATGTGCACTTTGTGAATTTAATGGCTGCTGACTACCCTTTCATGCCATTGAATGATATGGAATGGCTGTGTATGCCGAGTTGCCATTATCTATAGCGTACTTAATGACATGACAAGGTGACGTGGCCGTACGTATCTGTTTGCATTTTCTTTCATGTCATAGTGGTAGTTTTGAACTTGTTCTGGAGTATAGACCAACCATCAATCAGAGTATGTGGATTGTTGGCCTGACTGGGTGCAGGTCTTGACTCTTGATGTGTACTCAGGTTGGATGAAGAACAGTTGAATCTTCATTGAGATATTAGGGTAAGGTGTGTTAGCACATTCATCCCCAGTTTCTGCCCATTTCTGGTGTCCTTTTGGTCCCATTTGTATGGCCCTTGATTGTGGGCTGGCTACCCCTTTTTTCCATATTTTTCTGGGATTTTTCCCAGCCCTTTTGGTATTTTACCAGTCGGCTAGCTTATTGAGCTCCAGTCAGCCAGCCCTCCTCACCTATAAATAGGTGGGGCTGGCCTCTTATCATTCATTTAGTCTTGTACATATTTTGCACCCTCACTTATGAGACTTGTAGTGTCTCTTGCTTGGGACTGTTTTGCTTCAGTATATTCAGCATAGTTTTCTCCATATCTCTCTCTCTCTTGCACTCTCTGTTCAGCACATTCTAGTGCCACTCTGCTTCTGCTCTGGGCACACTTTCATGGTATCAGAGCTCCTGGTTTAGCAACCTCTTTGCTGCCCCAGATTCAGCCCTGTTTTCAGCACCCTCTCCTCTGCGTTTTCTCTCAGATTTGCAGCCCTTTGCTGCTGCGTTTTCGGGACTGCACCTGCTGGTCACTTCTCTTTTAGATTGGCTTCACCAATTGCAGCCATCAGGTATTTTCTGATCAGCGTTTTCTTTCCACGTGGAGATTGGACATAGGCTGCCTGTTTTTCTTTAGGACAGCAGCCTTCTGTGCTGCGTTTTCCTCTCCAGTGGGCTTTCCCCTTTGCGGAGGAGGTCTGTGGTGTTGCAGGCTTTGGTGGCACTTTTGGTACCTGTGGAGGACACTTCTTCTTTAGAGATAGTGCGTTTTTCTTGAGGAGAGCCCAAGCTACTGTCCTTGTTGTTGCCTTTCCCTCTTGCACCCTCTTACAGCATATTCTCGAGTGCTGTCCAGCCTCTTAGGGTTGCGTTTTGGTGGGAGGAAGGGTCCTATATCAGCGTTTTTTGATTTGGACAGTTTTATCTTATGAGGGTTGGTTCTCTTGATTGGATCAATGATGACAACTTCAGATTTAGCTCCCGTACCACTCTCTTGTTATTTCCTTGATGAGGCAGACAAGTTGGATGGTGGTAATTTTCAGTCATGGAAGTTGCAGGTTATTTCTATTGTCAGGGAGTATGGTTTGATGGAGTTTCTCTCGTACAAGAATCGGTGCTTGCCGGACCTTGCCTTTGCGGAGGATGTGTGTCGGTGGAGGAAGACTGGCGGACAGATCTATGGCTTGATCTATGGCTTTCTCCTCCTGAATTGTCAGGATTCGGTTCTTCGACACTTCATCTATGCTCCTGATGATGCTTCTACTTTCTATGTGTGGTAGTTGCTTTGTGACCTGTATGGTGATGCGAGTGATCGGCAGATGCTTTCTGCTTCTCGGTGCTCTGCAGCTAGTGATCTTTACTCCTTTTGGAGATGTTCCTGCAGTGAAGGATAGTGGGCCAATTTTGCTCACTGCATCTGAGGAGCTTGTTTCTCCTGTTCCCTTGCCTTCAGTTTCTGTGCATACTTCTCCTTGCTAGGATGATATCTCTGGTAATGTTTTTGAGGATGACCGTGGGCTATCTTTGCTCACAGCTTCTGAGGGGGATTTTTCTCCTATTGCTTCGCCTCCGATTCTTTCTTCGACAACCAGTGACCAGGATGTGTTGCTGGTCCCTTTGCCTTCTATGGAGGAGCCTGCTTCTACGCTGTGTGATGCTATTGAGGAGGCTACTACTACTTCAGTTACCACTACTATGAATGTTCCTATTTCCCTTACTCTGTGTGAGGATTCTGGATTGTGGTCAGGTGTGTCCGTGACTGTGCCTAGGGCATAGTGGTACTTCCAGGGATTGAAGGATTGGGATTTGGATTTGGTTGGGCTTGTGGAGTCCCGACATCAGTTTTCAGAGGAGGCAGTTAAGTTCTTACATCTGGCGATGCCGACCTTCGAGGAGGGTGCTATTATACAGCATTTGGCTACTCTTGGTATAGAGTTGGAGCAAATGGACTCTATTTCTTTTGAGGGTATTATCTTCTTAGAGCTACAGGCTTCTAGGGATTCCTGTGACACTGTGTTTATATTTGGGTTTGGCACCGATATTTGGAGCAGCACGATGCAATCTTCATGGTTGATTTCTTCTAGAAGAACAGTGTACCTGGCAGCTTGTTTAGTTACTTTTGTAGTTGAGGTGCTGTGGAGATTGCTTGTGGAGCTTTCCTGGTACCTGTTGTTGCTGCTTTCTTTTGTCTTTGACAGAGGACGACTTCTTTGGCTTCTCGGAGTTATGTTTAGCATCTGGTGCTAAGAGGGGGTGTTAGCACATTCATCCCCAGTTTTTGCCCGTTTTTGGTGTCCTTTTGGTTCCATTTGTATGGCCCTTGATTGTGGGCTGGTCACCCCCTTTTTTCCATATTTTTCTGGGATTTTTCCGAGCCCTTTTGGTATTTTACTTGTCGGTCAGCTCCTCTACTCCAGTCGGCCAGCCGTCCTCACCTATAAATAGTTGGGGCTGGCCTCTTATCATTCTTTCAGTCTTGTACATATTTTGCTCCCTCACTTATGAGACTTGTAGTGTCTCTTGCTTGGGACTATTTTGCTTCAGTATATTCAGCATAGTTTTCTCCATACCTCTCTCTCTCTTGCACTCTCTGTTCAGCACATTCTAGTGCCACTTTGCTTCCGCTCTGTGGACTCTTTCAAGGTGCTGTTGGCAAAGCAGCCTCCCTGCTCTCAAATTTTAAGAGTCTGATTTTTGTGCCATTAGGACAGTAAAGTTTATGCGACTATGACTACACATTAGAACAAGTCATAGATCTCTTTGCTCATCCTGTAGGAAAGCAACTTACTAGAGGAAGTATATAGGACGTGCTGGCTTTATTTGTAGGAATCTCCTTTCGTTCGTTGCTGCTTTGGCCCTTGTTGTAAGAAAAGTACACTTACTTTCTTGCACATACAAGACTAAGCGCAACATAGTAGATGAAGGGGGAGAGGTGGCAGCAGCAATTCACGATGGCTGGTGGAAATGGGATGTGAGGATGATGCAGTGAAAGGGACTTGTTACAGGTGTGCATACAGCAGATAGCTCTCTTGCTGTCCATGAGTGCCATAAATGGCAGTTGGGCACTTTTAGGTGGTCACCAGGATGCCTTTCCCATTTGTAGTAATATGAAGCCACTAGTGATCTGTCTTTACTCTCTTTGCGTAAACCAGATAAGGTACCACTTCTCCTTGTGCAATATAACAAGCACTCGTTGTTTCCTTTACTTGCAGCCCGTTATTTCATGAACACTAAACTTAGTTGCATCATAGTTGGCTCTTTTTCCTGTTCCCACTTTTGGCTGCCCATTAGAGCCCATTTTCATTGCGTTACCATGTGTGGCATTAAGCTAAAAAACAGGCTACAGGGCTTAAGACATTTTTGGCACATTGGCAATTAGGAGTTTTTGGGCATAAATTAAAAAGCTTGTGCGCGTTACACCGCTTCCTTCATGATCAGGGTTGCAGTTCCATACATAGATTGCAGTATAACGATCTCTCAGTGAGCTATGCGTACAAATTTAATTCAAGTGAGTCCAAAGGACCTTAGAAGGAGAGTTGATAATCTCACCACCTAGCCATAGCTCTATGGGAGGTGCCCTTGAGCCAAGCTTGTGGAGTCAACGAGTCAGTGGACTTATGGCGACATTGGTAGAGATGTGTTTGATCTTGTCATGTGCAAGATGCACAACACTGCGTACGAAATGGGATGTCTAAGGATCATGGCCTGTGGCAACTGGCAAGGCTATAATGACGTAATTTTTGGGTGTAAGCAATTTGTTGAATTTTTGAAATTCGCTGTTGTACTGTAGGGAAAAGATTTACCTCTTTAGTGGGGCTGGAGACTTGCGGAAGTTTGACTTGTTAAGTGGCTCCTTTGAGGATGATGGCATGTCAACAGATGACGGAGGGCAAAGCTCTAAGTCGACACCAACTCATTCTTCTTACAATGATCGGATCACAATTGAAGACTTTGATATCTTGAAGCTGATCAGTCGGGGTGCTTTTGGCCGAGTATTTTTGGCAAAGAAGCGGGCGACTGGAGATCTTTTTGCAATCAAAGTGAGTAAATTGCTCTAAATGGCTATAAATATTAAAGAAAAAAGTGTGGGCCAAGCCCTTGCCTGAGTGCCCTATTGCAGGACGCTGCTCAGGAAGGGTTGTGTGTTTGAACCCAGACACCTAAATACAATATATAACTCTCAAAAAAAGAGTCCCATCTTTTTTGTGATTGTGTATGCTACTGCAGGTCCTGAGGAAGATCGATATGATACGGAAGAATGCAGTGGAAAACATCTTAGCTGAGCGGGACATTCTAATTACAGTGTGCAATCCTTTTGTGGTTAGTTCAGAATGATTTTCTTTCAGCACACCTTGTGTGTGGCTTTGTCTTTAATTGTTGCTTGCAGTTTGCACCATAGATATGGGAAATGTGGAAACGCACTGTCTCCAGGTTGAAACCACCTGTTTTTTTTTTTTGGGAGGGCGGGGGGTGTCCTTTTCGGACACGTGTTTCAGCTATTTCCCATTTCTGAAACGGCATGCTTCAGCTGGTTTGCCTCTGCCATTTTGGCCATTTCCCAGACAACAGCTGGCGTTTCCCTCCTGCACCCTCCTTTTGGGGTCAGGTGCTGATCAAATGACTTACATTCTTGAATAGAACAATCCCTTTTCTTACACCCCCTTTTTTCTTCTCCTCTCCGTTATCTCTTACATTTCCTGCCAAATCCCCTCCCCTGTGTGCATGCGCACTAATGTCTCCACTTCTCCTCAGCTTGTACTTACCCTTGCTGACATAAGTTTCAGATTGCAGCCCCACAACAGTGGTGTTTCTGTTTCCATTTCTGCTCCATTTCTGTTCCCGTCTCTGGTTCCCGTTTTCCTTAACTGTGCTTTCCACAAGGTCACTGCTAAAATTCAAGGTCAATGGGTTTTATGTTTATAGAAAGCTTTCAAAAGAACAATCGAAACTTAAATGGAAAATTATTGTATTTATTATTCCTGTTATATTAACTGATCCTTTTTCTTACTTGTGGTTTATGTAGGTTAGGTTTTTCTACTCGTTCACTTGTAGAGATAATCTTTATCTGGTCATGGAGTATCTGAATGGAGGTGATCTTTACTCATTGCTGAGACACATGGGCTGTCTTGATGAGGACATGGCTCGAGTGTATATAGCAGAACTAGTAAGGGTGCTACTTTCAACTGTCGTGCATGCTGTGCTTTATACCTTTGCTTTTGAGAAGTCTATAAGCATTTTGGTTTCAGCATATATATTTTTTCTTCACTCAGGCATGGTCCTAATGTCCCTTCAGGTTTTAGCTCTGGAGTATTTGCATTCTTTGGGGGTTGTACATCGAGACCTTAAGCCAGATAACATTCTCATCGCCCATGATGGGCATATAAAGGTACATTTTTAAAGCTTTTGATCCCTCTAAAATTTACTTGCTCCCTCCTCCGATGAAAAAAAAACTACAAAAAGGAGAAAGGATCTATAAAAATTTGCCAGTTAGGTAACGGGAGGTGTCTGTTTTTTCATTTCAATGAGTTTAATAGACAAGGGTGTGAAAGAGGACAACCAACTGTATCAAGATGAAAGAGGAGAGACAAGTGTGTATAAAATGGGGTCAAGAGTAACCCCTCGTTTAGGCCTCATCGATAGTTGACGGGCTAAATCAGTCTACAGTGTCATATACAACTAATAATAGTAGTCATACAACAGAAAATTGGGGAAGCTTTAACCTTTTAGGCCCTTGCTTGGGTTCTTGAATTGGTGGCAGGGTGTTTAGAGAAGCATGGACATGCCCAAGCATGGCACATTGGTCAATATGTGTCTCTAGCCTGTTGGCAATGTCCAAGCATGAACGCATTGGTCAATATGTGTCTCTAGCCTGTCTGTGAATGTATTAGACCCTTGAAAGTTTCAAGCGCCATCAGGTCTCAATTGGCCTTGTTCAAACTTTAGTGTTCAACAGGCTCAGGCTGCTCCAAGATCAGAATGAGAAGTGCATGCACAGGGCACCTTAAATTCCCAAAGATTTTAACATAACCCTCCCACCCCTGAAACCTGCCGATGTCCTTTCTGTGTAGGATATTCACTTTAATGATAGAAGCAAATGATAAAGGGACTACATTTTGTTTCTTCTTCTGTTATTTTATTTCCTTGAAGAAATAAGATTATGTATGCAGCTTCTGTAGACTGCAACACTCTATGGGTGATGTGACTTAGCATAGTGCCCTACCTTGCCTCTGAAGAGGTCATTTGCTGTAAAAAGCTGAGCATGGAAATAGGTTCTTCTACCCCTTAGTTGGCAAGGAAGCTCCAGAATACTCATGATGACACCTTATGACTGCATCTTCTGTAGCAGCTCCATGATCATCCATTGAGGTAAGTGTCATGATTTGTGAATTAATCAAATTTGTTAACCATTAAACTTTATACACTTAAAAAGACATCATCCAAGAGACGTGACCTCCTGAAGGCCACATACTTTCATGAACAGCGGAGCCTTTTCACCAAAAGTCAAACCCTTTGATGCAGAAACACACCTTTTCATGAAGAGATACGACAAAAGCTCATGATCTTCCATGAAGGGACATGTGACTATTGAGAGAGAGACATTTCTTTATGAAGAGTTGTACCTCAATTGATGGGATATAACTCTTCACCATTAAAAGTGAAGATTTACACCTCTTCCAATAGGCATGACCCCTCGATTGTAGCCTTTTCCTTTCTATTTAATAGAGCCTTACGCACAACAAACAAAATACTTTCAACCCTACACTTGTTATGAAGTCTTAGACATGCCTAATTGTTAGTCTTGACAATGATATTAGAGCAAACTACCTCCATCTATGAAAGGCCCACACTTCTTCCTTTCCAGCCCTAGCCACAATAGAAGAGAGTGAGATGTGGTATTCAGAGTCTCATATGTGTGTGTGTACTGTGTGTCTTTATTGGCTTTATGAAGGAGGCACTCCTCGATGTATATTACACAAGGGTCTTTCAGATATTTGGTCTCTAGGCAAATCAGTGCGACAAGGTTGCCCTCTTAGTGCATTGCTCTATGCAATAGCCACTCATCCCATGCTCTTATTAATGGACAAATTGCGTGCAGAGAATAAGCTACATGGCATACAGATTTCGGATGTAAACCACTTTGTTAGCCAAGCTTATGCGAATGACTCATTTTTCTTTCCAAGGAATACTCAAGATGTGTCAGAATACGCAGCGGAGATGATGACCAGATCTGGGAACACAAGAGCAAAAACGCAGGCAGAAAAACAGCACAAGAGAGAGAGAGATGTAGGCGTGTAACTCTGCTCTATCTACACAAGAAGATCCCGAGAAATGATACAAAGAGTAGTGGGGAGCATGGGGCATATTTATATGCCCCATAGATGCAGTCGGCCTGTGCTAGAGGCCCTCCACGACTGCACAAGGCAGTCGGCCAGCAGTAGTAGCCTCCACGACTGAAGAACCAAGTCGGCCAGCCACTAGCACCTACACGACTGTGTAAAACAGGTCGGCCAGCCATAGGGTGCAGTTGGCCAGCCCCATGGGCTCCTGCCAACCATCTGGCATCCATCCACACTACGGAAAAATGGGAAAAAATAGGGGAAAAATACGGGGAGTGAGAAAAAATGATAAAACACCTGATAATGGCGGCGGGCACACCCACAACAAAGGCCCTGGTGTATAAAACTAGACAGGAGATGACTTCTAACACCCCCTCTCAGCTCCTGGCTGTGTAACCAACCACTGGGAGCTGGGGTGCCGCTTGAGCAAATCCTGAGAGAGCGACTTCGTGAAGAGGTCCACCGTACTGTCCTCCGTCGAACAGAACTCTAGCAAGATGTCATCAGCAACGATCTGTTCACGAACAAAGTGCCTCTGGATGACCATGGGTTCCTCCAGTGGAAGCCCAAACCTGCAATGTAACCTCCTGCTGCACCCTAAAACTGCTCCTGGGCCATAAGTAGATCTCCTCGTGTCCGGATCTCCTCCCCAAACCGAGTCACTCCAACTGTGGAGTCGAACTCCATCCAACAATCCCCCTCCTGTGTACAAGAGTCCATGATCCTTCGCATGCCGCAGAAACCACAGGAAACGCAACCCTGCCTCCCAAAGAGACATCTGCAACCATGAGCTCAACCGCCTCATCAGGAAGCTCCCGTCCAATCTGGTGTCCATCAACCAGATCAATGAACCATACAGCTTCTGAATCACAGAGACATCACACTGCTCACAAGGATCAACACCTGTTACGGTGCACAAACAAGTCCTGGAAACCTGATGAAACCTGTCAACCACCCCCTCTGAATCCGGAACCACAAAGCCTGGAGAAACCACCTCCTTCTGCAAGTAAGCACCTGCCACCTGCCTGGCTTTCCGAAAGGTCCCCGTGGAAAGAACATCCTCAACTACTGGAAGTTCTATGTCCCGAACATTACGAGACATCAGAGCATAAGTGACCTGTTCAGCTTCCTCTGACTCACGAACACAAGAACTACCAACATCAGTACTGGAAAGTTCCTGCCAACTGCTGCCATCTATCCACCACCTGGTCTCGGAAAGCCCACACCTGCAGCGTATCCACACTTAAGTGGCCATTACCAGACTGCCACTCATCACAAACCTGAGGACCTGGGAGAGAGAGTGCTGAAAGCTTGTAAACGCCATTCTCCACTCCGCCTTCCCAAACCACTTGGCCTGTTGTTTTGTCCCGGAGAGCAACAAAATGCTCATCAAACTCCACCCGTACGCCAGTCTTGCAAACCTGATGCACTGACAACAGATGAAAACCAAGTGCCGGAACATACAACACCTGGGAGGAATGCTTCCCCCCTCTGCCATTGGGAACTATCTCCATCCTGCCCTCACTGTGAACTGGGATAGTGGACGTATCCCCAGTAAGAATATGACCAGAAAGCCTGCAGAGATCCTGTAAACCGGAACAGGAAGGAGTCATGTGCCTGGAAACACCACTATCGAGAATCCACTCCCGAGTATCCGTTGCGGAGAGTCCTCCAATCTCCTCCTTGCCTGAAGAAAATGAAACATCGGTGTCCATCACCTCTAGGTGCACAAAAGCCGGAGTCTTCATGATTGTTGCTGAGGAGTCTTCACCCTTCTCGGTCTTCCGCTTGGGACACTGCCTCCAATAGTGGCCTTTCTCGCCACAATCATTACAGGTTCTCTTTGTAATGATTGTGGCCTTTCTCGCCACAATCATTACAGGCTCTCTCTGCCTTCAGTTTCTTGCGGTCAGCGTCGGACTTCTTCTCAGAAGACTTCTCCGATGAAGCCTTATCTTTGCCCGAGTTACGGCCTTTCTACCGTTGGCCAGTTAAGGCCTCCGAACCTCCACCCTGAGGAGGGTTCGTGAATCGTTCCTCTTGGTCCAGGACCATGGGCACAAGCTCCTCCCACGTGATGGTGCTGAGCCTGCCACTGGTAATCAACGACGAGTAGAATGCTGAGTACGAAGAGGGCAAATGTGACAACAACGTTATGGCCATGTCCTCTGACGATATCTCCTTCCCAGCCTGAAGAACCTCCTGCTGAAGAGCCTGCAGCTTGTTAATATGCTCCCGCATCGTCGACGACTTTGCAGGGTTCATGACCCGCATCTGTACTTCCAAGGAAATCCTCTTCATGGGCGATACCCTGTTGTAAAGTGAGGCCAAATGCTGCCATATACCTCTAGCCAGCGTCATGTGCTTTACATGAATAATTACCTGTGGTGTGCAGTTGAGAAAGATAAACGAACGGACCCTGGCGTTGACACGATCCCACATCTGTGTCTGAGCCTCCCGGTCCTTTCGGGTTGACGGTAACTCCCCTTCCTCTACTTCCGGCCGTGGAACACCAACAACGACGAAATCGGCGAGGTCGTACGACTCCAGAACAGATTCCATCATCACCTTCCATATGCCGTAGTTGCTCCCGTCCAACTGACGGTCCACCGGGAACGTGGGGAGTGTCGGGATCTTCACATGTCTCTCGGCCATCTCAAACAGATCTGCCATAGCAGGGATGTACTCTGAAAAGGGTGGGTGGGTGGGAACAAAGAAGAACTAAAACCTGCAAGTGGCTGTCCAGCAAATCAGCCCGCCTTCCTCTTCAAGGTTGGATCAAAACGTACGTACGGATGCATTCCGTACCGTACATCCGTACAGTACGGGGATCTGTACGTACGGATCGATCCGTACGTTTTTTTTTTTGGGTGGTCGTTTCGGGTTTTGCCAGCGATAGCGTCTCGTTATCTTTTTTTTTTGGGTTCGCCGATACTGCCTGGACTCCGTCTGTGTGTTCGCCGCCGCCTGGACTCCGTCGCCCTCCCTTCTGTGGTCGCCGACGATATTGTAAGCTGTTCGCCTCTTCGCCTCCTTGGGTTCGCCTCCCCGTCCGTACAGCGTGTGGTGGTCGCCGCCTGGACTCTGTCGCCCTCCCTTCTGTGGTCGCCGACGATACTGGTAAGCATCCCGCGTCCCTTTCCCCACCCACCCTTGCTCAGGCCCCCAAGGCAGCAACATAACTCTCTCTCTCTCTCTCTCTCTCTCTCTCTCCCACACTCACTCTCACCTGAGCTGCACACTAAATATTATGCATTGCATGATTGCTGAATCCTGATTGAAATTGTATGGCTGCTGGCATTGTGCATTGAATTTGTCAGAGCAATCATGCCGAAGCGAGAGAACCCATACTGGAAGGAGCACACAAACGTCATTCGCATTGTGACTACTCCAGGGCAGGCAGGTAGTGGCACTCGACAATGGCAGTGCAAGTACTGCAATTTTACTCTCACGAGTACAATTACTGGTGTCATCAAGCACCTCACAGGCATTGGCACCACCAACAATTGTGCAGGGTGCAAGAGAGTGCCACAAGCATTGAGAGACCAGTTGATTGCTGAAAATTTCCTTGCAATGGGGGCAGCTGGAAGAGGAAGAGGCACACAAGAGACACAGGATGCGCTTCATGATGCTCTTCTTGGGGACTTGGCTGGTCCATCCACGCAGGTTGATGAATCTCAGCCTGCCTCTTCTGAGCAGGCATCGTGTGCCAGAAAGAGGCCTTCTGTCATGCAAGATGAGAATGAGGGTGATACATATACGGAAAGGCAAACCACCTTGCCTTCTCGTGTGCATGCATAGTCTTGGGTCAAAGAAAGACAAAAGGTGGCTGAGATGGAGATTGCTCGCACTCTCATAGAGTGCAATATCTCCTTCAATGTTTTGAGGACTGACCAATGGAAGAGGATGGTCAGAGCTATAGCCCAGGTTGGACACACGGAGTCATGGTCAGGGCTTGAGTACAAAAAGATGCGCACCACGATGCTTGATGAGCAAAAGGCCTTGATAGACAAGGCATTGGTGCCAGTGAAAGCAGGTTGGCAACAATTTGGTTGCACTATCATTTCAGATGGCTGGAGTGACACACGGCGACGACACATCATCAATATTCTTGTCTCTTCATGTCTTGGTACGTATGTCTTACGCGCTGTGGATGCTGGGAAGGCAGGCGAACGCATCATTGCTGAGAGTATCTATGAGCATATTCGCCAGGCAATTGTTGAAGTTGGTCCAGAGAATGTGGTGCAGGTTGTAACAGACAATGCTGCTAATTGCAAGGCAATGGGAGACATGGTGGAGGCGGAGTTTCCTCGCATTGTGTGGACTCCCTGTGCAGCCCATTGCCTTGATTTGCTTATGGAGGACATAGGCAAGCTGAGTTGGGTGCAACCCACAGTTTCTGATGCCACGAAGATCACTACATTCTTCAGAAAGAAGCAGCAGGCATTGGCTATCTTTAGGAGCCACAGCAACCTAGATATGGTGCGGCCATCCAAGACAAGATTTGCCTATATGTATTTGGTGCTACACAGGCTTTTCAAATTGAGAGATCCACTATTACAGACAGTTGTGGATCCAAAGTGGAGAGATATGTATCATTCACAAACAGAGCCCACCAAATACATACAGAGACGGATACTGGATGAGACCCTCTGGACGGATGTGCAAACTCTCTTAGTGGCTTTGCAGCCAGTATTTGTACTTCTGCGAGTCACAGACATGGAGGGCTCCACTTTGGGCTTAGTGTACCACCTCTTCATGCAGATGAAGAGTCATATTGCAGCCTGTACGTCCCTGACACAGAATTGGAAAGTAAAATCTTGATTCTTGATGGCCGATTATAGAATCTTGATTCTTGAGTCTTGACTTACTAATTGCTCTACTTCTCTGTTTATTTTACTCTTGCAGCCGAGATGATATATTGGCTATTGTGGATTATCGATGGGGGTATATGAGTCGCCCCATTCATGGGATGGCTGCATTCCTCCATCCTTTCTACGAGACGCCACTTCTCTTTCATGATAGGGAGCTGCTCACCTTGCGAGATAGGTACATTAATAGTATGTATGATGTGGAGCAGCAATTGGAGATTGATGCGGAGCTCTGTAGCTGGGTCAACAACTTGGGACCCTCATTTGCTAGAGTTGTTGCTCTTAGACCAGAGGCCACCAAGCTTCCTCTTACTTGGTGGCAAAACTATGGAAGACAGGGTCTTCCACAGCTTACAGATATAGCTCTGCGAGTGCTATCTCAGGTATGTATATCATGTATGTACTATGGACTATGAACTAGTCTTGTGAAGCTTATTGGGAATTGCTGAGCTCACATGAATGAAGCACTTTTTTTGAATTGGAGTGCAGGATTGTTCAGCAGGTGCTTGTGAGCGCAACTGGAGCGCTTACTCGCTCATACATACAAAGATACGCAATCGTTTGAGCACCTCTCAACTAGAGAGACTGGTCTATTGTAGGGCCAACATGAAGCTCGTACGAGCTTATCATGCTTTGGGCACCCCAAAACAGGTGAGTTTATCCTATTCATTCTCTTATGGGGATTGGCCTCCCATTTACATAGCTTTTATACTATAGTATACAAAAAGTTGAGTCGTTGACACTCCGCGTTCTCTTTTGTTTTACGTTGAATAGGTGGATCCAACACGTGTCAAGCTAGTCCCAGATCCTACCACCATTGATGAGGCAGAGCAACGGTTGAGAGATGAGCAGGACGAGATTCTTTGCCTCCTGCATAGAGAGCTGGAGAGTGTAGACAGGTGGGTGACGAGATCAAGAGCCCGAGCTTATAAAATTCAGCTACATGAGGGACCTGCAGATGCAGAGAGTTCTGGCCAGAGAGGCGCCCGGAGAGGGAAGCTGCCTATTCAGACTCCTCGAGCACGTGCGAATGAGGCCGTTCGCCTCATTCACACTACCCAGCAGGATGATGCAGAGACAGGGACAGGGACATCTGAGGCAGCCCACCCACATGTGCCCATGATGACAGGGCCTGAGTATGATGACGAGGGCAATGTCATCACGGAGGGTTATATGCTTGATTCTCCAGGGTCATCATCCTCATCGGATGATGAGTTTTGATTTGGATTACCTTAGTTTTGATTTGGTGTTGTATGGACATGGCACATTTTGTCATTATTCATAGACTCATTTTCAAATTTCATCATTTCTTGATGTGAATTGTGAGTTGTCACGACTCACTTGTGACAATGTTACTTGTCTTAAGTAATAAGTATTAAGTATTAAGTACGATTAACTTATTAAGTATGATTGACGACTTTGTGATTCTAATTTCTCACTTTTGAATTAGTAGGTTTTTGACCTTGTTGTGTCTCTATTTCGAAAGTTTTATATGTCAATGTGGACATGGACTGAAATTTAATGTAGGTGGCTGAAATTTCTGAGATTTTATGTATTTTTATGTATTTTTACCAATGGTACGTATTTTTACGTACCTTAAAATTGTTTTCTGTACCAAACAACGTACAGTACGTACGGATCCGTACAGTACATAACGTTTGGAACCACCTTGTTCCTCTTGCACCTTCTCTTCCCGATCAGCCCAGAACAGTCCACCAATCAGCCACAAAACAGTCCCCCTCTTGCTCACACAAATCCCAAGACCTATCTAGAGCCTAGGGCTCTGATACCATGTCAGAATACGCAGCGGAGATGATGACCAGATTTGGGAACACAAGAGCAAAAACGCAAGCAGAAAAACAGCACAAGAGAGAGAGAGATGTAGGCGTGTAACTCTGCTCTATATACACAAGAAGATCCCGAGAAATGATACAAAGCGTAGTGGGGAGCATGGGGCATATTTATATGCCCCATAGATGCAGTCGGCCTGTGCTAGAGGCCCTCCACGACTACACAAGGCAGTCGGCCAGCAGTAGTAGCCTCCACGACTGAAAAACCAAGTCGGCCAGCCACCAGCACCTACACGACTGTGTAAAACAGGTCAGCCAGCCATGGGGTGCAGTCGGCCAGCCCCATGCGCTCCTGCCAACCATCTGGCATCCATCCACACTACGGAAAAATGGGAAAAAATACGGGGAGTGAGAAAAAATGATAAAACACCTGATAAGGGCGGGCACACCCACAACAAAGGCCCTGGTGTATAAAACTAGACAGGAGATGACTTCTAACAAGATGATCTTAAAATAACTATGGATGCTCTAGATCTGAATGGTCTTGCGGCAGGCTTGAAAATTAATTTTGCTAAGTCCAAGCTTCTACCACTTAAGCATTGTGATTGGCACTCTATTCTTTGGCCGGGGTAGATAATCTCACCATAATAGATGGTTAGAGATCTTGGATATCCTTTGGGTTGGAATCTCTCTGAAGCGAGAACGACAGAGGGTGTTGGACAAGCTGAATTTCAAACTTCAATATTGGAAATTATCTATCTAGCCGTTGCATGTTAGATTGAGAATAGTGCAATCCATTTTAATGGCTCATATTCAGTTTCACTTGGCTTGTGACGTACTAAGGTGGACAAAAAACTGATCATGCTACTAAAACAGCATTTGGTTTGTACTCCAAGAATGCATGGTGGTCTAAATATACTTAATTTACACTTTCATGTTATTGCCAGGAAAGCTTCTCTTCTTTTAAGTTTCTTGGAGCGAAAACAACCCTAAACTTTAATGTTATCAAGTCTTGTTGTAGCAATGAAAACTCCAACCTTTGGGCATTGGGTGATTATTCATGTTGAGGTTATATTTGGATGCTTAGAGGGGCACATTCCTGAATGCTCGTTTTCCACAAAATTGATTCAAGATTGGTAGATTCTGATGGCTCAAATTAAATGGTTTGGTTGACCGCCGCTTGATCAAGGCAACCCCGTTCGCAGAGAGAGCATTCATTGTAGTCATGCATTTTAGCAGCCTCTTACTCTTTTACAGCCGAGAAAGGCTTATTTCCTTTCTACCAAAGCAGTTAGATATGTTGACGATGTGGTGAATGGTAGGGGCTTTGTACTTTCTTTTCCACAAGCTATGACACTTTACAATCTAGATCTACATCACAGACTAATATGGTGAACCATAGCTTCTTTATTGCATGATTTTCAGCCTTTATCTCCTTTAGAAATGAGTCATAGCCTGAAAGATTGGATATTGGTGGGTCAAAATGCAGGGTGCTATGCAGTGCCCTTTCACAATGTGACTGCAGCCAGTGCATACAAATTGCTTCTACCTCCATCTTGGATACAAGCTCATGAAAATTCACTATGGCACACATTAACAAGCCTTTTGGCTGGTGGAGGGTGTCTCTTTCGAAGATCTGGAAGAGTAAATAACCCCTCAAACAGAAAGTCTTCTTTTGGAGATGCCTCATTGGTGCTTTACCGGTGGACAATTTTTTGGCCAAAAGATGTATTGCTCCTGCATCTTGTAGGGTTCACATTCACGTGAGACAATTTGTCATCTTCTATGGTCTTGCCCCTACTCCCGTGCTCTACTTCTGGAGACGTTGAAGGGAGGAAAGGTTGCTGCGCAAGCTCCTCTCCTGCACTGAGAAGAAGACATGCTGAGGGAAAAAGCTTCCCCATACAACTTCCAAGAAGGTTGACAACCTCACCATGTTCCAATCAACCATGCCACATTCCATATTGAAATTCGACCATTGCTTTCCGGAGGCTGACCTTCAAGTCAGGACATAAAAATATTTTTAGACATGCAAGTGCTGATGCTATGCTCTCAACTGTACAAGAGAGAAGTATTTAACTTTTTCCCCCCTTGATTGGATCCTTCTGTAGTAGCAACTTGAGTGCTTGGTCTACAATGCCACCGGGGTGCCTGCTGGGATTTGAACTGGGGACCTCCCCCTTTCCGGTCACAAACCCACACCATCAGGCTACACACCCATTGGAAATACACATCCTGTTTGTTTGTTGGCTGACTTTTGCCTTAGTAGCTCATGATCCACCCTATCCAGGAGGTCGTGAGTTCAAGCGTTGACACCCATTGAAAAAGAAAGCTTTTTATTGTATGCATGTGTGTCTACGGTCATGCTCGTAAATATGGGGGAGTTGACTGGTCTTGATTTTTACATCTAAGAGGACTTGTTTTGTATTTGTAGCTTTTTAAGGTGTTGGCTGGCTTATTTTAGACCTTGTAACAGAATGGATTGGGTTTTCTACAGTTGACAGATTTTGGACTTTCAAAAGTGGGTCTCATCAACAGTACAGATGACTTGTCTAGTCCCGCAGACGGTGCTGTGTTGATGGACGAAAACATCTTCAAGAACTGTGGAGAACATGTCATGCAGAGAGAACGTCCCAAAGAGCGGTCTGCTGTAGGGACACCCGACTATTTGGCACCAGAAATTCTTCTAGGGACTGAGCATGGTATGGTGTAGGAATATTTCCCATTTAGTTCCATAGAAACAAGTTCTTTGTTTAATTGCAATACTTGGAATTTTAGTAGCACATTACTCAGTTCTTTTAGTTGGACGTATTTCACATAGCTTACTTTCAGTTGTGTTTGCGATTGTGACAGGTTACACTGCAGATTGGTGGTCAGTTGGTGTGATCCTTTTTGAATGTGTTACGGGTTTACCACCTTTCAATGCAGAGCATCCCCAGGTGTAACGACTTCTGAAAATTGAAGCATAGAAATATTATCAAGATAATATGGCAGCTTAATTAGTGCTGTACTTTCTTCAAACTATCTCATCTACGTGTCTACAAAGTGGTCGAAGCTATGTCTCCCCAGCAATGGCGATCAAAACTGCATATATATATATGTGTGCCTTACCATTTCATGCATAGCTGCCATGGGGCCACCTCATGCAATGAAGAAATTGTGTCTATGAGTTGTTTGAGATACGGTTTTGATTATCTTTGCTAAGGAGACAGTTGGGGGGACATTGCTTAGACCATGACAATATGTCTAGGAGGGCTCGAGAGTGGGAGTAGTACCACAAAGGATGGGGCACTGTCTCATGTGGGTGAGAGCATCGCCTACACGAGGCGATGCGGCTTTGCACCAAGGCAAGGATTTAGACATCCTCCATGGATGATTTGCATGCTCATGAATCCAAGGGGGGGCAAAAGGAGCTTGTACGCCCTTGAAATTGAGAGCTGATGGAAAGGAAGAGGTGTATATCTAGGGAGTTGCCTGTCAAAAAGCTAGTCTTTGAGTCGGCCTTCATCTTGAAGCTCAGGCACTGGCTGCAATGGTTGCATCATCTCCATAATGACCCTCCAAATTGATCTATGATGCAATCCTAACTGACAATGTCTAACTGCTTGAGGAAATGACAAAGCCACAATACCATGCTCATCATCAAGAAGATCTTGTATGTGGTGAATTCCAAGCACGAAAAGGTCACAGGCCTTCCTTGGTTGGGATAATGCAAGAGGCACTTCAAACACCCTACTCCAATGAATGCTCTCCATATTCAAAGAGTTTCCTTGGTTTTGGGGCTGGCCCGACCAATGTAGGTGGTGTAACAAAGCTTTCCAGTCTTGAATGAGAGCAGGAGCATAGGGAGAACCCGTGATTTTGCCATTAAAATGTCCAAAAACTATATACCCAATGTCCATATGCTTCTGTACGCATCGAGACACACATACTTCCCAACCTGAGAGCCCATGGCTTTGTTTGTGCCACAAAATTTGGTAGAAGCATCGCCTTCCTCGCGAGGACATGATAATGGATATTGAGAATATTAAGTCCACCATGCATCTTAAGCGAGCAAACCAATTCTTGCTTCATTAGATAAAGGGCTTTTCTGTTCACTTTTGTTTTCCCATAGGCATCCCAGGGCTTTAGACATAAAAAGGTCAATCTGTCTGGGAGACCAAGGCAGCAAAGGGAGATAAAATTGCACGTATGCCATGATTATAGACTAAACTATTCGCAGACGTACATGCAATGGCCATGTAGATAGCTTCCAATATTCAATTTTGTGATGTAGCTTCTGCATCACCCATTCAGTCTCTTCTTTGAGGGAGATCTCCCATCCAATGGGATATCCAAGAAGTCTGACTATATGATCAAGTGGCACAATTTGTTCTGGCTAGAGTAATCTATGCCAGTCATAATTTTTTAGCGGCAATAGCTTTAATTTTACGAAGTTGACATTCAGCCCAACAGCCAACCCATAAAGTGACAAAGCTTGCATGAGAACCCTCACATCAGGCTCTGTGTTCGGAGGAAAAAAGAAAGAATCATTGGCATAGGCTTGAGCCACAAACTGTTCCATCCCCCATGGAAATTTCATGTAGGAGGCCATCATGTGACAGCTTATCCATGTTAAGGAGCATCCGATGCGTAGCAATGGCATATAGCAAGGCACTGAGAGGACTACCCTGTTTGACAGATTTGCCTAACTTCCAGGGAGCTGAAAGTTCTCCTTCCAAAATGCATTTCGCTGTACCTTCTTGATATAGCTAGAAAACAACATTTTTCATTTGCACCCAAATCCCATTCTATTCATTACGTGTGCTATAAAATCCCACTGGACAATATCAAAGGCTTTAGCTATGTCCACCTGCAGAATGAGGACATCTTGGTGCGTGTATTTGGTATATTCAATGCCTATACAAGCATTGGCTTAATTGTCCATAATTTTCCTTCTTGGAACGAAGCCATACTGATTGGGATGAAGGCTAGCATGCAGTATACCTTTGATCTTATTCACAAGCTTGTACACCACAAGCACCAGAGAGATGGGATGCCAATCGGCTAAACCTTCACAAAGCTTTTTTTTGGGCAGCAATTTAAGTAAGCCTTCTTTCCAAGAATATGGCAACTGTCCAATAGACCAACAGTAATTGACCATTAAGAGGATGGGCTGTTTTAGAACATCCCAAAATGCGTGAAAGAACTCCACCGTAAGTCCATTCCATCCTGGGGATTTCCATTTACCCAGATTTTTGAGAGTATCATCCAGTTCTTCCTTAGTAAAAGATGCATCCATACTAACTACCTAATGCGGTGTAACTATAGGCTGAGCATACTGCAAGAGTTCATGATGTGCATGGAATACTTCCTTAGAAGGGGGTTGTGGAGTAGCAAACATGTCTGCAAAATAGTGATGACAAACATTAGCAAGTTGTGCTTTGTTACATATCTAAGTTCCATCATATAGTTTCACTCTTGCAATAGAGTGCTTTTGTTTGGATGTGTGCAAATTTTTAAAAAAGGATTTGGAAGAACAACCTTTGTCAAGAAGCGGCTTTTGTCGAGCTCGAGTTTGCCACTTGTTCAACTTGTGAGCATCATTTTGGTCAACACAATGTTTGGCCTTTGGCCATATTCTAGTGCTCATCAGCTATCAAAGGTCACAATTGGCAAATTTTAGTGTATTCTTGCAGGGCTGATTTTGCATGAGCCACCCACATCCTAGTTTTCCCGATATACCATCTATTATAATCCTGAATGACAGCCTGCATGCACATCACAAAACCATAACAAGCAACATCCAAATTAGCACGTACCATTTGTATGAAGTGAGCATGTGATAGATAACTATTATTTACCATCAGCAACCTTCTGTCATGCAAAGCATGGTCATGGATTGACATACCAAAATATAACCATAGTTACCGCGGAACGGGAACGTTCCGGGAACGTCGGATGCTAGAACGGGAGCGGGAACGGGAACGGGAGCGGATCGGGAACGTCGCGGAACGCCACGTCATATGACATGTCAGCATATGACACAAAAAAATGTAACTTTTTGTATACGGATGGCCAAATATGCTTCATAATATTTGCTCCCCCAAGACATGAAAATACATTTCTGCAAGCAAAACTTTAAAAAATATATATATAGATATATATATTTTTCGGAACGTTTCGGGACGTTCCGGGAACGTGCCTTCGCCCGGAACGGCGTTCCGGCGTTCTAGGAAGGCGGAACGACGTTCCGTGGTAACTATGAATATAACCCAAGCCTTACAGGTGCATGATCCGAAAGCCTCAATGTATAATCAATCCACATTTTGCAGGTATATGCATCATATTGGGCAGCATGGAGAAGATACCATCTGTCCAAACGTGCCCAGTAGTCTGTAAGTACATTATGATGGAAAGTAAAGCCCAACTGTTGAGGCATGAGATGTGTCCACAAATCGCATGCATCCAAAAGAGTCAGGGTTTGATCCCACACTTGTTTCTCAATGCGCATCATATGAGAATGATGAGATGAATTGTCAATATAAGCAGGTGAATTGTTAAAATCCCCTATAGTAAAAGTATTTGATAGCCATCGATATGTTTGAAAAGATTGCCACATTGCTATCCTCCTTGCTAAAGTTTGGGAGGCATAGACACTCGCAAATTTATACAGCTCACTAGCAATCATACATTGCACAACAATCAATCTGCCACTGGGATCATTGTATGCCAATTGAGGTTGAAGTTCATTTCTAACCAAGAAAGAGTACCAGAAAAATGTGCGGACAGTTTAGAGATCTATTACAGGCAAGCCTCCTCGGCGCACTCGGCAAGATCATTGACATTCATCCGCTGGGGTGTGGCTACTACCAGACCGAGTTTGACTCGCCTACAGCTTTGGACAGAGTCATGTAGCGGAGCCTTGTCGCATTGCGTATGGCCCAAGCCTTCTTTGTGAGGTGGTAGCACGGCTTCGACCTAGCGTCTGATCCTCTGACTGGTGTTTCAAGCTTTCCTGTGACAGTTTGCTTCCCAAGCCTTAGGAAGGAATACCTTCCTCTCCTCCTGGTGATAGGTGGTGGTATTGGGAGGGTGATGGAACCCCCCCCCCCCAACACCCCCCCCGGCTTGGCGGCTGCGTTGGTTCTTGCGCGGACGGCTGGGATTCCATCCCTTCGTATCTGCATCGCCTTCCCAGACTTAGTGCCTCACATCATTTCGCTTCCTAGTCTGTGGGGGGACCGGATTTTGCGGAGAGTGGAGTACTTTGCCCTCCCAAGCCAATGTTTCATTTGTCGCCAGATGCGACATCTCGTGTGAGCCTGCCCTTGCTGTCAGTCCACGAGGCCGCCTCCAGTTGTCCTCCCTTTCCGGCCACGTTCTAGACTCTCCTCAGGGGATGGGCGGGACTCAGGCCCGAGCTGAGACTGTTGTAGGAAAGTGGCAGACTGCTGGCCCGAGGTGGGATTGCCGGCCGACGTCGAGAGCCGAGCGGCGTTGGCAGGCGCGCTAGGCTAGCAGGATACAAGAGGAAACGGTTCTGTCAGAAAACCGTTTTCAGCATTTATGTCACTAGTCCCCTGACGGTGATGGGCCCCCGGCGATTCCCTCGAGGAACGTGCCTCCGGCCCCCTCTCTTCTGGAGAGTGTTACCTCGTCGAGAGCCCCCTCGAGGTTTTTAGCCAATGGAGATCGTTGACCTTTTCCCTGCTTGTAGTGAACCCGGCCTTTTCCTCCCCCCTTGCCACAAGCGACCCCCCCCGCCGCCCCCCCCCCCCCCCCCCCCTTTCTCCTCCCCCCCTTCCTTAGCTTCTCTAGAGCACTCCCGCTGCCCTTCGGCTACACTGGATTTGGAGCGGTGACAGTCGGCTAGTTCCGTCCACCGATTGATTCATCATTTTTTGGAACCGGTAACAATTACCATTGCTGCTTGGCGGGGCCACCTGGCGACTCTGGAGAGAGAGCCTAGACCGGGGAGGGTGTTGGGACACCCAATCGACTATAGTTTTTTCCCGTGCTTCCCCGTTGATAGCAGCCGGCTAGTTCCGTCCACCGATTGATTCATCATTTTTTGGACCTGGTAACGATTACCATCGCTGCCCAGCGGGGCCACCTGGCGACTCTGGAGAGAGAGCCTAGACTGGGGAGGGTGTTGGGACACCCAGTTGACTATAGTTTTTTCCAGCGCTTCCCCGTTGATGGAGCTGGCATGTTTGAGGAGACCACGGCGCCCATCCGCATCTATACTGTGTTATATCACTCCAGGCTGTCCACCCCAGAGAGTGGAGCGATGATCTTTTCCTTCCCCTTTAGTGCAGCACATGTTGGATTATATATCATATCCAGAGGATCTACTGCATCATTTTTCATGCTTGTACTGGCCATTTATGAGGCCCTGCATATGCATATTTATTTAGGTATTTTTCCCAGCTTTTTATGCCTTTTATAGCATTTTTATGCTATTATGGTGCTGTCGGCTTCCTACAGCTGGCCGACCAACTCTCATGAGGAGTATATAAGGGTTGTCCCCCCTTCCCCTCATTCCATCTCATTATTTTGCATCCACTTGAGGTCATTAGCAGCTGCTGCTACTTCTTATCATTGCATAGCACCTACGGGCTTCCCTCGTGCTGAGTTTTCAGCAATAAACATCAGTTTCCAGCATTTACAGGTCTTGTACCTGGGCCTACACCTGTGTTTTCTATTTGCTTCACTTTCTTTCATGGTATCAGAGCAAAATGCTGACCTGCTTCTTATCATTGTACAGCACCTACGGGCTTCCCTCGTGCTGAGTTTTCAGCAATAAACATCAGTTTCCAGCATTTACAGGTCTCGTACCTGGGCCTACACCTGTGTTTTCTATTTGCTTCACTTTCTTTCATAGTATCAGAGCAAAACGCTGACCTGTGAATAGAAGAGAGCTGCGTTTTCTGTTTTGGAGCAGAGGCTTTGACAATTTGCTGTGTTTTTTGCAGATTTCAGTGTGCAAGATGCTGTGTTTTCTTCCGGGAGCATAGGCTTCCTTAAGATTGCTGCGTTTTCTTCATCTAACGCTTGGGACTGTTGTATTTCTGAATTTTCAGCAAAGATTGCTGATTTTTCTGCTGATTGGATTGCTGAAGCCCTCTTCTAGGTGCTGAGGACAGGGATCTACAGCTTGGAGAGATCTTCCTTCTTCCTCTCCTTTCAGTTTCCCACCCTCCCTTCCTTTCTTCTTGCTGTGCATAGCTTAAGAGGAGGATTTGCTGATTTTTTTTTAAAATTCAACCCTTTTCTTAAGAGAAGGTTTCTTGTCAGAGGACATGGCTTCAGGAGATTTCTCTCCTGCTGCTCCTTCTACAGTTTCTTCTCTAGTGCCTGGATTTCCCACCCACCCTCTCTTCTTTTTAAAGGCATTTTATGCTATTGGACAGCTATCAGCCTGCTACAGAGCTCTCTGGCGGGATATATAAGGGTGCTCACCCTTCCCCTCACTTTTTCATCTCATTCTTGCATATCTGCTGGAGGTCATTGGCTGTAGCAACAGTCTCTTATGCGTGTAAGCACCTACGGGCTTCCTTCGTGCTGATTTTCAGCAATAATCAACTCTTTCCAGCCTTCTACAGTTTGTGCTTTGGGCCTACAACGTGTGATGTTGTTTTTTTCATGGTATCAGAGCCAAACGCTGATCTACAAGTAAGGACTTGCTGCGTTTTTCTAATTGGAGCAGAGGCTTCATCATTGCTGCTTTTTTTCTGCATCTGTACTGTTGGACTGCTGCGTTTTTTTTGCTGTCGGAGGCTGAAGCTCTCTTCTAGGTGCTGAGGACAGGGTTCTTGAGACATTTGCTTTCTCTATTTGTCTTTTCCCACCCTCCCTCCCTCTTCTTTCTCTCCTCTTGTTGTGCACAGCTTCAGAGGAGGCTATTTGCTGTTTTTTTTACAGCCTCTTTCTTTTGAGAAGGTTTCTTGTCAGAGGACATGGCTTCAGAAGATTTCTCTAGTGCTACTACTTCTCCCGCCGTTGCTACTCTAGCTCCTTCATTGCCTGGATCCCTTGCTTCTGCTCTACAGGTGGTTCCTCTTCCCAATCTTTCTTCTTTGAGTTTCTCTCATCCAGGTCTTGCTCCTAGCCTTGCCCATATCCCATCCTACAATCCTCCCCAAGTTAGTGACTCCATGAAGCTTTCAGCAACCAATTATCATACATGTCTTTCTACAACTCAGTTATTGCTGGAAGGAGCCGGTGTGTGGATGGCTATCTCCACACCTCACTTGGTGGACCCTGCTTTGAGAAAGCATATTGGATGCTCGGGCTCGTCTTATCATCATCCATTGCATGACTTCATCTATACAGGCACAATTTGTCCCTACCCAGAGTAATGCCCGTCAAATGTGGACAGAGATCCAAAGGAGGTATGGGAGAGTTTTGACTGTGAAGATTGCCAAATTGGAGTCAAATCTGGAGAAGCTTACAATCAATGAGTCAGATAATTTGATTGAGAAGATTGGAGATTTCACCGGTATGAAGCTGTAGCTTGAGGAGTACGGGAGCACCATCAACAATCCCATCCATAAAGTTGGTAAATTGCTTGCTTCCTTTGATTCTTTTAAGGATAATATTTATTTCCGTGATCCTCTCCCCCCCTTTGAAGAAGTCACGAGCTATCTCCACGACAAGTGCATGCTTCGCGGAAAAGGCAAGTTGGAGTTTGCTTTTGTTACCTCTGACAAGGGCAAAGGCAAAGGCGGAAAAGGGACCTCCAACAACAACAACAACAACAACAAAAACAAAGGCAAAGGCAAGGGTAAACAGGATTTAAAGGAGTCCAAGGACAAAAGCAATGAATGTGATTACTGTAGCAAGAGAGGTCATATTGAGGCTCGCTGCTTTGCTCGTTGTGATGACTCTTGAGAAGCCAAAGCCAAGTATAAAGCCCAGGATGCTTCCAAAGCATCTGACAAGGACAACACGAAATACAAGGGCAAGGACAAAGTTTCAGAGGAGGGATTTGCCAAAGTTGCATACATGGCAGTCATAGATTCATCTACTTCTTCACAGGATTCACTCCTCGTGATCACAACGATGACTTCTCTAGAAGAGGTCAGTGGCACACCTGAAGCGGTGGAATGGGTTGGTGATAGTGGTGCTTCTCCCACATGACCAATCAAGCCCATATCTTGGAGGACTACCAGACTCTCTTTTTCAGTTCGTATCGGCGACAACTCTTCGCTTCTTGTCACCGGTGTTGGTAATGTTTCTTTGGGTTCCTCTACCACCTTACATGATGTTTTACATGTTCCACGGATTTCCAAAAATCTATTTTCTGTATACAAAGCTACTCAGAAGGGACTTGGTGTGTACTTTGATGATAAGGTCATTGAAGTGATCAATAGGAAGACTCTCTCGGTTGTTGCCAATGGAGTCCATGAAGGGGGTCTCTACACGATCACCAAATTTTCTTCCTAGATCTCTTGCACTGACTCACATATTCATCAGCTTTTCTCTCCCTTGATGGCTTTGGTTTCTAAGGCAGATACTTCTCTCTGGCATTCTCGCTTTAGTCATGTACCCATTGCTGCCTTACATAAGTTTCATTCTCAGCAGGGGTTGTCAGCGGACTTTCTCAGCTCAGGTCTCTTTCACACATTTGCTCATCCTGCATGATGGGCAAGCATCATTGAGATGCATTTCTAGAGGAGGCCACTAATCGAGCAACCCGAAGACTGGAGCTTATACATGCAGATCTTGTTGGACCCATGAAGGTTGTCTCTTGGCGGGGCTCGATATTTTCTTCTTCTTGTGGATGATTTCACTCGCAAAGTCTGGGTATGTTTTTTGGCTCGCAAGTTAGATGCTTTTGCCAGTTTCCGAACTTGGATCGCGATGGTGGAAAATCAGTCTGACGGTACAATTTCTTTTCTCTGGACTGATAATGGTGGTGAGTTTATACCGTTTGATAACTTCCTTGCGTCAAAGGGCATTCACCGACAGACCTCTGATCCTTACACTCCTCAGCAGAATGAAGTTGTGGAATAGAAGAATCGGACCGTAAAAGAGATGGCTCATTCTTTGTTGCATCATGCATGTCTCCCTCTTGTTTTTTCGGGTGAAGCTGTGGCTACCTCAAGTTTATCTCATTAACCGCTTCCTCACAAAAGTAGTTGTGGGGATGACTGCGGAGGAGGCTTTTACAGGACACAAGCCTTCTGTTTCTAATCTGTGTTTTCGGTTTTGTTGCTTATGTGCATGTCCTAGATCAGAAGAGGACTACACTCGCACCACAGTCAAAGAGGATGATCTTCACAGGCTACAGTCTGAGATGCAAAGGCTTCTGCTTCTAGGATCCGAAGGTTGATGACATCATCATTTCCCGGGATGCTCGGCTTGATGAGAGCTTGTTTGGCATTGACTCCTCTCCACTTGATGCATCTACAGATTTTCTGGATGATCCATTCTTGGCGGATGTTAGTGATCTTATACCTCTTTCACATCGACCTCCTCCTCCTCCTTATCTTGCTACGACTCCGGTGCCCGGTGCTACTTTACAGCCAGCAGTTCGTGTTGCACCAGCTTATGCAACTCCTAGTCCCTCTACGAGTTCTGCTTTGACTCCGAGATTACCCCCACCAGTGCTTACTTCATCACCTCTCCCAGTAGCATCGGATGAGTCCTCTATTGTAGCTGGATCTTCTTCTTCTTAAGGCTTTGAGAGGAAGGCTAGCCTATCTCAGTGGGTTCAGCAACTCTTTAGAGATTCTGGTCTCACTGATGCACAACTCCATAACCAGATCTCTACCACCACCCTTGGAGCTCGCCGTTCATCTCGGGCTTCCACATCTCATCACACAGTGAATTATTCTCTCATGAGTTCTGTCGAGGAAATCGATGAGCCTAAGAGTCCAGGGGAGGCTCTTTCACAATCACAGTGGCGGCAAGCCATGGAAGCAGAGATGTCCTCTAGTGAGAGGAATCACACTTGGTCTTTGGTGCCATGGCCTTTACATCATCGTGTGATTGGTGTGAAATGGATTGGTGTGAAATGTCCTCTAGTGATTTCACACCAATCGTGTGATTGGTGTGAAATGTCCTCTAGTGAGAGGAATCACACTTGGTCTTTGGTGCCATGGCCTTTACATCATCGTGTGATTGGTGTGAAATGGATTTTCAAATTCAAGTTTCATGCAGATGGTACTTTGGATAAGTACAAAGCCCGCCTTGTTTCTTGAGGATATGCTCAGAAGGCAGGTGAAGACTTTGATGAGACATTTGCTCCTACAGCCATGTATACCACCATCAGGATTGTTTTGGCTCTGGCTGCACACTTGAGATGGCCCGTTTTCCAGATGGATGTCAAATCCGCTTTTTTGAATGGAGATTTAGAGGAGGAAGTTTATGTTGAGCAGATTCAGGGACAAGACACCCATGTGTATCTTTTGCAGAAGGCTCTTTATGGTCTCAAACAGGCACCCCGTGCCTGGTATGAGAAGATTGATGCCTTCTTGTTATCTCTTGGCTTTGAGAGGGCATATCCTGACAACAATCTCTATGTGCTTCTTTCTGATGGGGATATTTGTGTCATTGTTTTGTATGTTGATGACCTCATCCTTTCTGGCTCAGATACTGAGTTGGCCACACAAGTTCAGTCCAAGCTTTCAGCGACATTTTAGATGATTGATCTTGGCCTTCTTTATTATTTTCTTGGGCTGGAGGTTTGGCAGAAAGATGACTGTATCTTCATTTCACGGCAGAAGTATGTGAAGAAGCTGCTCTCACTTTATGGGTTGTCAGAGTGTACACCTCTCTCTTGTGCCATGGATCCCAATGCCAAGTTATTCAAGGAGGATGATACACCCTTGGTGGATTCCACAAAGAACCGCCAGATTGTGGGCTCATTGCTTTACCTAGCCAACACCCGTCCAAATATCTCCTATGCTATGAGTGTTCTCAGCCAGTTCTCATTAGCTGCTCGAAGGTCTCTTTGGTAGGCCGCCTTGAGAGTTCTTCGTTATCTTCGAGGTACTTCAGATTATGGCATCACCTATTCTAGTAGTGGTGATTTGGTTGGTTTCACAGATTCTGATTGGACAGGGTGAATTGATACTCGGAGGTCTACATCTGGATATTGCTTCATGCTTGGTACTGGATTGGTTTCTTGGAAGTCTCAAAAGCAGTTGGAAGTCTCAAAAGCAGAGGACTGTTTCTGCTTCTTCCACCGGGGCTTAGTACAAATCCGACCTTCTCTCCTCCACTGAGGCGCTTTGGATTCATCAGATTCTAGAGCATTTGTGTTGTGCCGACACTTCCCCAGTTACCATCTTCTTAGATTCTCAGAGTGCTATTGCTCTAGCTCAGAATCTTGTGATACGGGGACGATCCAAGCATATTGAGGTGCATTATCATTTTGTACGTGATTGGATCGAGTTGGGACTTCTTTGGTTGGCCTACTGCTCTACCAAGGACAATGTGGCTGATCTCTTCACCAAACCACTTCTGAGAGCTACTTTGGATGTGTTACTTCAGTGTGCTGGTATTGGACCACCCCTCTGGCGCTGAAGAGGAGGTGTTGGAATATATCATCTCTAGATGGTCTACATCACCTTTTCATGCTTGTACTGGTCATTTTATGAGACCCTCCATTGGCATATTTAGCAGATATTATTTAGGTATTTTAAAACCATTTTTAAGGCATTTATAGCATTTAATGCTACTGGACAGCTGCACATAGTACCTCGGGTGCCTCACTAGGACTCGGAACTATCTTGATGCAACCGCAACACACGGGCTTGGTGGCATGACCAAGGGTTCTTCCACCAAATTCATTGGTGGGTCTGGCATGCACATCAAGGGTGCTGCCATTGTTCTCTATTCCTGCTGAGACTTCGGGGTGGTGTCGGACGTAGGACCTTGCGTCTTCACACCCACTTGGAGGTGACGGTTGAGGGTGCGTTTGAGGGAGTCTAGGGTACGGTTTTCTTTGATCTTGCCACCTAGATGTGCAGGTTTCCTTCGTAGAATCCTTGTGCATTTGGTAATTTTGTCGGGATCCAATGAAGCGTAGACTTCTAGGGCAGTACTGGGTATTGAGGCTGTCACTTGGATTTTTTTGGCTCCCTGGGTCGTGCAGACGGCAAGGTTTTTGGAGAACGGTTCCCTTTATAGAAGCCTTGGGCTTCTAATAGCTTGACGGGGATTCAACGGGGCTTTGGGTTTGTGTAAAACTTTATTGCTTGGCGCGCTAGCTTGGTAGATCTTCGCTCACAGTCGGGCTTTGGGCCAAATGGTGGCTGCTAGGTCCTTGCATGGGTGTTGTACTTTCCTTGGCTAGCTAGGGTTCTCTTGGGTACAAATGCTTTCTCGGTGACCTCCTTCAAGGGTTGTTGAGGCTGAGGTTTGGGAGGTAGTCTTTATCTTCGTCTTCGTCGGCGAGGCTTTGGAGGTAGCCGACTCGGCAAGGCAAGAATGAGGTGTAGTGTTAGGGTTTACCTACTGCGGTAGGGATGGCCTCTGTACTTTAGTTTCCCTTTGGTATTCTTACTGTACATTAGCACCATGTCTCCTACCTCCATACACTTATTATTGAGTTGGCTGTCAAACCAGTGGTTGCGCCTTCATTTTTCAAACATCAATCCATAAGGGGATCACAATCTTTGCTTGGAAAGTTGCTTTAAGGCAACTAACCTCTCCATGAGAGGGTTTCCCTTAAGGTTATGTCTGACCGCGATTTGGAGGCTTGGAACCAAGTGTTCCATTGGCATGACCTCGTAATTGAAAAGGCAACTAACCTCTCCGTGACAGGGTTTCCCTTATGGTTATGCCTGGCCGCGATTCGGAGGCTTGGAACCAAGTGTTCCATTGGCATGACTGTGTAAAGCCTGAATGCAATCTAAAAAGGTGTGTTGTTGATAGCCACCTTGTATGCTGTGCGGTAGGCCCATAGAGCCGACTGTAGCTTGTGCTCCCAATTGCTCCGCGATGCTTCTACCGTCTTGGTGAGAATAGTGCACAAAGTCTTGTTTGTGCTTTCGGCTTGGCCGTTTGCTTGTGGGTAGTAAGGTGTCGACTTTCGAAGCACCACAAGGAATTCCTTTAGCAAGAGCTCCAACACTTCATTGATAAAATGTGTACCACGATTGCTCACTATTTCTAGTGGGCAATCGAAACGGGTAATCACATTCTCAAAGAGGAACTTGGTGATAGCTCTCGCGTCAGCTTTTTGGTCTACTTTGGCCTTGGCCCATTTTGTGAAGTAGTATGTGGCGACGATGATAAAACATTCTTGGGTTCCCTTAGCAGCAAGGCTAATGGGACGCAATAAAATCTAAACCCCATTTTTCAAAGGGTTGTTCCAAAACTACTCATTTGGTCCTTCTCGTGGATGATGGCGAACCTCGCCTAACAAACTCAGCCGTGTCTCCAAGATGCGCCACTCTTCTTGCTCTTTTCTTACATGCACCCAGAATCACCCACCTCGGTCATCTTTCCAAGACTGCCCAGCGGCCACAATCACACCTCCTTTTCCATCGGCCCCGCCTCTGCCGAGCCAAGTGTGCTCCTTGCTTAGCACCCATTCATTGGCTGATAGGCACCAATCAGCAACCTTAACTTCCTACAAACACAAAACATCAAGTGGACTGTGTTGGTCGTAAATCTAATTTCTAACTCCCCATGATTTGGTCGGGTTGGAGAGTCGTCTGATATTCAAAAAGACTAACTTCATTTATTGACTGATCGCTTTCTTTTTTTCCGATCAGCATCCCATTGGTGCCGTACACAAATTGTTCATCTGACTTGCAGAGAGGGACATACTCCTCTCTCCTCCATAGCCCCCTCTTTGCTCTACCATGGCCGACAGCCTTTGTGTGAATTGATCTTGGGAGATTTCCGTAAGGGCTGCAAACTTATTAGATTATAAGATTATCTCTTCGGAGCTCTTTGACCTCTCTTCTCATTTGTGCCTCCCTCGAGATTCAATTCAAGGGTTCTTTGGCAATTGCAAACTTTGAAGTATGATGGGGCTTTGGTGCGCCCACAGTTTTGAGATTCGGGCCTTTACCTTTCTCGAGGCCTTTAGGCTTTGCCCTTGAGGATGGCATCTTGCCTGCTAGTCTGCTCCGTACTTTTAAGGACAGACTGCATACTTTTATCTTGTAAGGCACTCTTGCCAGCCAGCCATTCATTCTCTTTGTCTGCAACCTTGTGCAATTTGGAGTTGCATACAATGCATAGTCCTCGTCCTCTCTTTGAGCCCCAGGACAAGGGCCAAAGGAGCCTGACGAGAACCGAACCCTAATGTTAAAGCCAGTCAGAACTAAGGCTAGATCATCTCTCCTCTCTCCTTGTTGAAGCTTCGTAGATTGTGTTGCTTACATTTTACAACTACAAATGTTCCTGTTTTACTAAAAGAAAAACCCAAGTTTATTCTGTCCTCTGTTTTAGCATCCAGTAACCTTTTGACACATAAATGACAGATAATTTTCGACAATATATTGAATCGAAAAATACCATGGCCTCACATTCCAGAGGACATGTCTTATGATGCGAAAGACTTGATTGACAAGTAAGCTGTTACTTTACTTCCACATTTAGATTATTCAACTTTAATTTGAGATTGATTTGTTCATGTAGTGCTTATAATTGGAAAATTAAAACGTAATCACTTTATTATTCACTGACTCTTCCTTGTTGACAAAAATAACTCATTCAATTCCAATGAGAACTGCAGCATGCTCAATTATTATGAGCTAACAGTGGGTATTGTTATTAATTAGAATATCAGTCGCTCTTGGAGGGTTGTCTTTGAGAGATTGGATACTAGCATACTTATAAGTACGATTGAACATCATCAGGTGGAGACGGCTAATTGAGAAAAGCTTCCTGCGTGAGACTGTGAGCTTACATATGAGCAAGTGGTTTTGGTGGCACAATAGGTGAAGTGCCTAGGACATGTACCAATGGTTGGGACATATGTTGGGCATAATATGAACATGTTCAATGACATTTTTTTTATGGGAAAAAGATCCTTCTATTAGTGGACAGAAAACAGCCTCGAGGGTTAAATACAACCACGAAGGGCTAGATACAAACTCACCTCCATGTGCGGGGTGAGGATCAAGAAAACAAGGGGTGTAGAAAGATGCTCTTCTCCTCTGGCTGGCCGCTTTATGAGGAGAAGACTATCTCATACAGGGGAGGGGGAGGGAATAACCACACAAGTGGTCTGTAGTGCCAAGTGGGCTCACCACCTCTATTTGTGAGAAAAGGGCCAAGCCGCTAGAGCCTTAAGAAGGGTTCCTTCCGGTTCCGCATGCGATCAGAGCCACCCTGCAACTTCCCCCACTAACCGTGGAGGGTATGAATGATATCAAGCAAATGCTCGTGATGGACTCCGCAGGTGGAGTGTGGGTGCCTTCGATGGCTTCATTGCATCTAGCTTGCTAGATGTGCCAAGCTCCAATGCCACTAAAGATCTCCCATCTTTGGCACGAACCCGGAGTCCAATGATCAGTAGATGGGGCTGGGACTGATAGTGCCGAAATGCAAAGGTGAGAGACCCGAAAGGCTAGCCCCCCACTTTCCTCTTCGTAGGCCATGGCAAGCTCAACCTAAGTGGCCCAAGCGTTAGTGCCCCATGAAATGATACGGGTTGAGGTCCTGTCCATTGTGAAAATGCGAAGAAAACCTTGTCTAACCTGTTGAGCCTTTGGACAATCCCAAAGACAATGTCGCTGAGACTCCTGAGGGTGGCCGCACCTCGGATAAGCAGTTGCTAGTGGACCGCCAATGGCCAACCACGTGCCGATTGCCAAACTCCCGTGTAAAGAAAGAGGGTGATCTTTCGAGGCTGAAAACTGTCCCAGAGCCTCTCTCAAAAATGAGAGAGAAAACATTGTGAAAGCCCTTGTGACTGCCAATGTGTTGGTGCTGCCGGGGTGCCCTCAACCTTGGGCATCTAAATCTTGTGGCCTAGCCGCGCGATGTATGCGAAGAAAGGGGTATCCAGTGTCTCCTCTTGGTCAACAAGATCACTCCAAGTCCACTCTCCCGGGTCCCACTAGAGGCGCGTGAGGGGCCGGCTGTCCCAAATCCATAACTGCCAGAATCTCTCCGTGGCCACCTTGGCTGGTGGGGGGTTAATGTGCCACTCATTTGCTTGAAATCCAATCACCCTTAGCCTCTATAAGGTGCAGCCATTGAAGTCATCCAGAGGGGGCTTTGATCTCTCTGATCCGTCATGGGGTCCAATAAAAAAAGCTAGCAAACACAGCTCTCATCCGTGCCATGAATTGCCAAGAGAATATCATGCCTAGTAAACACGCCTAGCCACTAGGGGGGGGGGGGGTGGTTAGCCACTCCTGGGGAGTAGCAGAGTTGATGTCGGCGGGGCTAAGTCTGTCTCTACCGTGGATCCCAGCCAGGCCTCTCCCCCGAGTGTCCGGGGGAAGCTGTCTAATGCAAGCCAATCTCCAAGCGACCTGGCAGGTCCTATGCCTCAACGCTCCCGAACATGAAGTCGAGCCCCCAACATGTGGCCACTGGGTAAGTGGATCAGGAGGTTCCAAATTAGGGGCTGTCGAAGATGCTCCTTCAAGGCTATCAGGGATAATTGCTAGAGGGCTGGTTTGAGGTGATCCGAAGCTCGGAGTAGGAGATGGATCTCCACAAAGATGCGGGCCCGCGGCTTTACCCTAGCTTTTGAGGACAAATTTGCAACCATCATGCTCTGAGCTTGGGATCACCTCAGGCTTTTTTTTTTGGGGGGGGGGGCTCGGGCCGCAGAGCACCAGATGGATCTCCACAAACATGTGGGCCCGCGGCTTTAACCTAGCTTTTGAGGACAGATTTGCAGCCAGAGTGCTCTGCAGAGCCAGGGCCCCCCAGGCTCAGAGTATGGGCTGAAATCTAGGCCAAGAGGAAGTCCTTCCAAGGCTCACCACCCGAAAGAAGTCCTGTAACAATCAACTTTCCCAACAGGGCGCGACTCTGAATGGCGGGGTCAATGATGCCTAGGCCCCCTCTGCGTCGTGATTGAATGATCACTCTCCGGGCCACCTTGGCCCGGGCAGGCCTCCTGTCACTGTTGGCCCACAAGAAGTTCCAGATTGGTGTACCTGACCAATGCAGGCTCGGGAGAAGCCCAACAAGAAGTAATGTACCACATGGTGGCAAGAAGGACCTAGTTCACCACTGCCACTCGGCCGGCTAGGGAAAGCCTCGCAGAACTCCAGGACAAGAGCTTCTTCCATATGCTCAGAAGAAGAGGGGCGAGTTGTTGCTTTGAGGAGGTATTGATGCCCACTTGGCATCCAAGATAGCGGACTGGAGTGCCCTCGGGATTTACTGGACGCCATGTCGAGGCGAGTGTAGAGCCTACCCAAAAACCACACGACTTGTGCCAGTTGATCTGCACTCCTAATGCACGTCAAAAGATCTCAATCGCCTCTGTGAATCTGTCCAGATTTCCCACATCTCCGGATAAGTATGCTACTGTGTCATCTACAAACTCTGAATCCAGCTCCTCCTCCTGAGTACGGATGGGGAGACGCAATCCCTGGAGCCGCGTCTCCTGAGCTGAGACATGGCCTCGGCGACAAATAGGAAAGGGTATTGTGCTAGAGGATAGCCCTGCCAGACCGAGCGAGAAAGGGGAAATTTGTCACCTCGGGCTCTTTGAATGAGAACGTGACTATGAGAGGTTGAGTACAGAGGCATGAAACACCGCAGATCCACTCCATTGGGAACCCTATCCGGTACATTGTGCCCTCCAGAAAGCTCTAGTCAACTCTATCATAAGCTTTCTCAAAATCTAGAAGGAGCACGATGAGGTCGTGCTGTCGCATCTTGGCCAAAGCTGTCACCTCCTAGAAAGTGTAGATGTTGTAGAGAATGCTCCAATCTTGAACAAAACCTCTTTGAGTGTCATGGATCAAGTTGAGGAAAGGCTCAAGTCTCCGGCTGATGGCCTTGGCCAAAATCTTGTAGGGGGTCTCAAGGAGGTTGATGGGTCTCTATTGCTAGATCTCCTATCTGTCACCACCCTCCTTAGGAATCAAGTGAATCAACCCCTCAGAGAGCCTGTCTGGCATGGCACCTGTAGTCATAATCTCATTGAAGGCTGCTCGAGGGACGCCTTCCATGAGATCCCAATGGTGAAGAAAGAAGGAAACTGGAAGCCCATGTGCCCTCGAGCATTTGTCCCTAGGAAGAGCCATTAAGGCCTCCGCTAGCTTCTCTGCTGTGAAGGGAGTTGATAAGAAGGTCTGAAGAGCGGGGGGACCACCTCTCTCATGTGCCGCCAGATCCTTTCTCATGTGTCCACCACCTATGAGGATAATGGGGCACCCGTTTGAAAAAACCCGTGGCAATGGCTCTCACATGGGGGGTCAAAAGAAAGCTACATCCTGGCCACCCAACTCTTCGCCTGTGAGGGCTTGCAATCTCAAAGAAGTCCCATCTCTTCGCTTGTGAGGGCTTGCAATCTCAAAGAAGTCCCTAGTGACTCTATCTTCGGCCTTGGTCCAGAAGGAAGCTCTGGCATGGTATCTGTACTCCACCCTCCTCTTCTTGATGGATTTGATCTCGCTATGGGTGGCAGCAAGCTGACTCTCAATCCACGGACTATTAGGGGAACTCTCTTGAAGACGTTGGAGAGAAGCAAGACCCCTCCGAATGCTCCTCTTTTGCTCACGAAATCCCTCCAATGTGCTCTGTGCTGCCTCCTGCAAAAAGCTACGGATCTCGTCGAGGCCCGCATCCAAGGTGCGCGCTGTAGAACCTGAGATAAAATCCAGTCCCTCCCATATCTGCTATCTTGTTGCAAATCTCAGGGTCATAAATGAGGCTCTTCGGAATCCTAGTGCTCCCATGCCTATCCTGCCTCCAAGGGTCCTCCTAGGACAGAATAACCGGAGCGTGTTCAGAGGAAGTGGTGCCCATCAAGATACAAATCATGCCCCCGTGACCGCAAGCCCACTCATCCACATAGATTCTATCAAGTCGAGAGAGGTTAGGACCGATGCTCCTTCTATCAGATCGCAAGAAGCACATGCTCCCGAGGCATAGGCACCACAGAAGTTCGCAGGGGGAGCTTGTAGCTCCACCGTTTAATGACCTTTTTTTTTTTCCCAACTGGTCTTTGGCCCAAGATCCTCCCATAGTTACCAATTTTTCACTGCCCGTAGGCACTTATTTATCCGCCTGTAGGTGATGCCATCGAGGAAGCACCAAGGGGGGTTTTGAACCCAGGACCTCTTGGCCTTAGGCAAACACCTTTACCACTTGAGCTATCACCTCATTGGCATTGAATGACATTTTTTATGATACTTTGGGACATGGAAAGGGCTGGCCGACGAGCATACAACCTATCTTCAAAATCCCTATATAAGGGGAGGTCAAGGGTCATAATTCAGCATTCAAGCATGAGAAGGCAAGCCCAAACATGGATGGGCAATAAGCACTCCCAACACAACAAGTTCCAGTCATGTAAAACTTTGGAGTAGCAAGTAGAAGAAAGTACAGTTGGTGTTAGCATTAGGGCATGTCAGGGATTTCAGTTATAGTGTCAGAACTGAATTTTTAGTATTGTATATATTCATTTTGGTAATATATAGTGGGAGTAGATTACGTAAAGAGTCTCTCTCTTCTACTTCTCTTTACTTCTTTGTGTCATCATTGCGTATGTGATCAACGTTAATCTCTATAGCTTAGCGTTAATTGTCATAAACCACACTATTGTATAGTACTCATGTTATAGTTTATTGTTGATAGTAGCTTGGGTTAGGGTTTGCAAGTATAGTAGCTCAACTATGGTGGCTGGAAGATCTTCATGTCATAGGTGTGTGTGCAGAAGGATAGAGAGAGAAGAGAGAGGAAAATGCTCTTAGAGAGAATAAAGTACACGATTGAATATTGTGACTGTTGCTTGATTGATTCAATGAAGTACAAGTACCTTTATAGGTTACAAAGGTTTATTTCCCGACACCCTTGCTTATGTTATAGTACACACAAATATCTGCATAGAAAAGAATAAACTGACTCTAGTAGCTGACATGGCCCATGAATCTCTGGACTCCCTTGTAGTTGGTTGGTGGAGGTAATTCCAATACGACTTTGATTTTTCTTTCATTAGCAGAAATCCCATTTTTGGACACTATATGCCCAAGAGTAACTCCATGTTTCACCCAAAATTGACATTTGTAAGGGTTTAAGGATATGCGATAAAATCGACATCTGTCAAACACCCTTTTTAGGCATGCTAGGTGCTCTTTCAAAGATGAATGAATGCACAAATCATCCAAGAAAGCTTCGAGAAACTTTCTTAAGAAGCCCTTAAAAGCAATATTCATAAGTCTTTGTAATGTGGTTGGTGCGTTGGTTAGACCGAATGGCATAATTCTGTAAGCATACACACCATGCTCAATGACAAAATCCATTTTGGCTTGGTCCTTAGGTGCAATCGAAATTTGATTATAGCCTGAATATTCATCCAAAAAGCTATAAGCCTCCTTGCCCCGCAACTCGTTCGAGCACATGTTCTGAATATGGCAAGGGGTAGTGATCCCTGCTCGTGGTAGCATTCACTTTCTTAAGATCAACACACTCCAAGTTTTCCGTCTCCTTGGACACAACCACAATGGGTGAGACCCATTCTGAGTGTTCAATCTCATAGATGAATCCACACTCAATGAGTTTATTGATCTCTTCCTTAACAATGCTTGCATATTTGGGATTCATTGGTTAGGGTCGCTGTTGGATTGGTTTAGCATTGGGCATCATGGGGATGGTGTGTTGTACCAGCTCTGCGGAAACTCTCTTTATATCATGGTATGTCCATGCAAAGCAATCCCTATACTCCTTGAGGAGAGCATAGTTGTCACGGTACGAAAATACAATACCGTATGAGAATTTCTAGTACGATATGAAATTTTGGGATACTGTACGATAAAATACGTTTTTTTTTAATAGCACTTACAAGTTATGGAGCTTCAAGCTTGAATGTGAGGGAAGATTTTGGGGGAGGGGGGGGGGGGTGAGAGGAGTCCACAATGCTTCAAGAACGAGAACATGGAGATGTGTCTCTTCCCGTTGGATCTCCCAATTGTCTCTGAAAAGGAGCCTGCTTGCATGGGTAATGCAATACCAAAGGTCTCCCAATGTAGTGTTTATGACTAAGGGACCGTCCTTGCACAGATACGAGCAGTACATCTAGGGTGATAGGTTGACAAACACTAACTTGCGCTCCCCTATGGTGTATGATTTATAATGCTCAAGTGCAGGGCACAAGTTAGGTATTGGTTCTTGATTTTCTTTAGCTGACTTAGCTACAGCTTCCGCTTCCCTCTCTTTTTGGGCCAATTGTTTGTTCTTCTTCCGCCTCGGGGAACGATTAAGTTTTGGTTCATTTGCGAAATCGATTTTGGCTATCAATTGAGTGAAAGGAGATTTGTTGTACATAACTTTTTGTAATTCCTCTCCCCAATTGTCAATAAGCCATAGTCACATGGGATGCGGGATGGGGAATGGGGATGGAAAAGATTGAGAATGCCTATTCCCTGTGACTATAGAGTGACATGGGACGGGAATGGGAATGGGAAGATGCTGCCATCCCCAACATTCCGGAGTCTAAAAATGCCCATTCCTTGTGACTATGCAATAACTTGCAATGTGCATCGAATGCACCAATGTATTGCAGCCATTATGTGCTAGTTGTCCTCTCTTGCAGTCTTCTATGATGATTGGCTGCATAGTGTTTATGTCTCCGTCATCTTCGGAGATGCTCCTTGATAGAATGTGGAGTTATGTGCTAGTTGTCCTCTCTTGGAGTCTTCTATGATGATTGGCTGCATAGTGTTTATGTCTCCGTCATCTTCGGAGATGCTCCTTGATAGAATGTATTGCAGCCATTATGTGCTAGTTGTCCTCTCTTGCAGTCTTCTATGATGATTGGCTGCATAGTGTTTATGTCTCCGTCATCTTCGGAGATGCTCCTTGGCGTCTTGACGAACTTCGTCCCTTTCTTCAGATTGGGACTCATCAGTATCAGATTCAAAGCTACTCCTTTATAGAATGTGGAGCGAAAGAAGGGAAAGTGGAAACACAGGAGAGAGAGAGTGGGAGAGAAAGATGGAGAGGAAACACAGGTGAGAACTTGCTCTCAATATCATCACCAAAAGGAATACATGACCCGAGCAAGAGGGGAGAACCTCATAAGTGAGGGACTGCAGCTAGACAAGCTAGGCAAGCAATGAAATATGAGGGAGGCATGCTGGCTATATATACCTCTACATGAAGGCAGCCGATTGGTGATAAATATCTCCACGACTGGGAAAAATACCAAGGACCATAAATGGGGAATAAATATGGGTAAAATACATGTGAGGGGTGACCAGCCCCTCAGACTAACATGGTCAGTCCTAGAGGCTAAAATAGGACACCAAAATTCCAAATAGGAAGCCAGCAAGTAGGGGATGATATCAAACACTCCTTGCTGTTTCTTTTAATATTATTAGCTCTGTTTTGCGAATGGTAGCTTGGGTCGCTTTCAGTCTCTGTTTCTGATTCCTCACCACTATTGGTGCTTGAGCTTGAGTCATCCCATGTGGACTCAAGTTCACTATAACCAATCCCCTCGACATGAGAAGGTAGAGCGGGAATCGTTCGTAGGGGCACAACCTTAGGGAGCTCCTCACCATTAGGTGTAACCCATGTAGATCCTCTAGTTTCCCAACTATCGATTGTGGCCATCATATGTATCCAATTTAGATCATCCTCGAGCTCAATAGCTTGCTTGTCAGCATCCTTGTGGGCTGGATTCTTTCCTGCATCAGTCTCTTCTCTATAAGTATAGTAGTATTGCAATGGGGCTGAATAAGTGGTGGTGCCTGAACGGTTTTTAAAAAGTCCTCCACTAGTAACTACCCATAGGATGTACGTGGCCAGTCACAATCATCGAATTGGAGGTGTACATGGTTCTTAGACGAGTCATGTACCATCTTTGCCTCTCTCATGAATGGGCGTCCTAAGATCATTTCATATGATTCGGGTTGTTTGCAAAAGTCCATAACAATGAAGATATGTTTAACCCGATGTTTAAGAACCTTGATCTTTAAATCTTGTAGCATCCTTGTAATGCTCCTTGCATTATAAGCTTGAGAACTTGTAAGACTCGAACTTTGATTCTCCACCTGACCATATCCCAAATGGATCCTAAACACATGGTTATATAGGCATAAGTGATGCATGACCTTCCAACTTTAGTCCCTTGACCTTTCATTGGCTAGGCATGGCCTTTTCACTCTTCAATGCCTCCTCAACTTCCCTTGGAAGGGGGCGCCTACTTTTGTGGCCTTTGGGCTTCCCTTGTGCACCATCTACATTCCTTTTACTTTAACTTGAATGCCTATTAACTATTGCTTTAAGTATTTTCAATTTGAAATCCCTCGAACCTTATTTATATGCAAACCTTTTACATATAAATAATCTTTTCTAGTCTTGCTTTATACTGTTTCCTATCAGTCTCATAACATGTCCTCCCCCTTGAAAGGAAAGTTTTCGTCCTCGAAAACAAACTTAGGAAACCTTTTCTTCAGTGTAGCCACTCTTTCCCAAGTTGAGCCTTCTTCTGGTCTATCTTTCCACTTTACTAAACATTCTTTATCCTTCAGGTAAAGCTACCTTGTAAGCTACACTTCCAATTTTTTTAAGTATTGTATAAGGACCACAATACCTTGGACTTAACTTTGGAATTTTTCTAGTTTTTAAACTTTCTAACTTTTCGAAAACTTTTACATAGACTAAATCACCTTCCTCAAAATTAATTGTCCTTCTTTTACCTTTCTCATAACTAATATAACGATCGTGCGCTCTTTTAACATTGCTTCTTGCAACGTTTAATACGTCTTGCATGTGTTTGAGAAAGTCTTTTCCACTCTGTAATTTTTCTTTTTGTAATTCACGCAACAACTATGGGTGCTTTAGGTTGAAATCCATATATTAGCATAACTGGTAGTAGAATGTCTAGCACTATTATAAGCAAATTCTAATAATGGAAGATATTCATCCCAATTGTTTTGCTTATGATTAACATATGCTCAAAGCATATCTTATAGGACTTGAGTAACCCTTTCTGTTTGTCCATCACTTTGTGGATGTTCAAACGTACTTATACTAATTTTGGTGTCTGACTTCTTTCCAAAAATGGCTTGTAAATTTTGTATCTTGGTCGCTTACTATATTTGCTGGCAATCCATACAATCTGTATAGATGATGGATAAACATTCTAGTCAATTTTGGTGTTTTTACTTCTTTTTTAGTTGGGATAAATTGTACCAACTTGGTTAACCAATCCACTACTCTACCCACACTGAATCATGCACACTCTACTTGTTTGAGGTAGTCCTACTATGAAATCCATAGAAATACTTTTCTACTTACCCTCTAGTATTTATAGTAGTCGTAATATTCCACCTACTTTTAGACGCTCAGCTTTATTGACTTGGCACTCAGGACATTTTATAACACAATTTTGGACTTCCTTCTTTAAACCTGCCTAATAAAAGTGTCTTTTAACAAGTGCATAGGTCTTAGAAATTCCCAAGTGCCCCACACTCGGATTGTCATGACCTTCTAGTAAAATATTCTCATAAATATTTTCTTCTTTGGGAACACAAATGCGACCTTTATATAACAAGTACCCATTATCAATGGCAAAATTTTTCCAACGATCTTTTTCACTTTATGACCCTTCTTTAAGTGATGCCTTTGAACCACTATCTTTTTTAAGTAACACTCTTTTATCAATAGCAGCTGCATTTTCTTTACTCTCTATTTGAGAGTTATCTTTTTTAATCAAGTAATTCCAAACTACTTGATAACTAGGGTCATCAACGTATTTTCCTTTTAAGTGAGCCAGCAACTCACTTTGTAGTTAAGTAAAACTAAACTCATTTATCATGGGTGCTCGACTTAGAGCATCTGCCACGACATTAAATTTTTCTTTTCTATATCTGATTTGAAAATCAAACTCTTGTAGGATTTTGGTCCATTTAGCCTTCCTACCTTTTAACTCCTTTTGAGTACTTAACCATTTAAGACTTTTATGGTCAGATAATACTTCAAAATTGACACCATACAAATAATGACGCCACTTTTTAAGAGCATACACAGTTGCAAATAGTTCTTTCTCATAAGTTGAATAGTTACCTTGAGCTTTGTCCAACTTTTTACTTTCAAATACACCTGGCCTTCCCTTCTGCAATAATACTGCTCCTACAACAAAATTACTAGCATCTGTTTCCAATACAAATGGTTCATTTGGATTCACTATTTGCAAAATAGGAGCAATAGCTATTGCTACTTTTAACTTTTCAAAACTAGTTTGTTGATTATGAGTCCAACTAAAATGTTTTTCTTTTCCTTTAAGCTGGCTTGTCATTGGAATAGTTACCGTAGCATAGTGCCTTATAAACTTTCGATAAAACCCAGCAAGTCCTAAAAAGGTTTGTAACACATGTCTATTAGATAGGGTCTATAGCTTGAACTTTATTAGGATTTATATAAATCACTTCCTTAGACACACTGTGTCCAAGATATTGTACTTCTTTTTTGAAGAAATCACATTTAGATTTTTTGCACAAATAGTTTGTTTTTTCTCAATAATTGAAATACTTTTCCAAGGTGCTCAATATGTTCTTGTTCATTTTGACTAAAGACTAATATATCATCAATTAAAACCACCACAAACTTCCCTAAATAAGGATGATGTATAGTGTTCATCATGGTCTAGTTAGACCAAAAGACATAACTAAAAACTCATAGTGCCTAAAAGATGTCCTAAATGCTATTTTTGGCACATCTTCAATTCTAATTCTTATTTGCAATGTAATAAATTTTTCTTTATGCTCAAATGTTAGTGTATTATGCAAATAGCTTGTTGAAAGTGTTTTCCCCCAATGAAAATATAATCTCTCCCAAGAATTACATCTGTGGTGGTCGACAAACACATCACTTGAAAATCCAAAAGTGCGTCATACTCTTGAATCTTTATCCCAATTTCGTTTCTACCATTCTTCAAAAAACACAATAGAAATATAACAGAAATCAATCATACACACACACGCATTCAAAATATATTGTGGCTATGCGGTGGGACTGCTCCTCGACAATGACGCCACTTACGGGAAGCCCTTGCACCATAGGAAGAGTGTAGGAACAAACCAATGTGGTGGGGTTTTGCCCAACCACACTCGGGATTATAAACAGCTCAATCGAGAAGTCAATATGCCATGACCTAGCTCACAATTGCATGGGCAAGGTGTGTCACTCACCTCGTGAATTCTTGTGCTCAAATTCTTGTAGGAGACGATGTTGCTGCGCAGCCACACTCCAAAGCTCCACTCTGTTGCCACCGCCGTCGCACTTCAAAGGAAGCTCGACCCTCCTCTCATTCAATCTCTCTCTCTCTCACACACATACACTCACGCATGCACAAGGAGCATATAACAGCTCTAATTAAATTAGACAAGTAAGATACAAGAGAGCAAGAGAGTAGAGAAGAAGAGCACTCTATTAGTTGCATAAGGGAATGAGTCATGAGAGTTACATTTTAGGTTTTGTAAGTGATCTCTAGGGTTCACACTCTTGGACGGCCAAAGTTAAAAGTTTAGTCCTTGAGCTCATTTGGCCTATCCAGCTAGTGTAAACACCTATTCTAAAGCTAGCACCGCAGCAAGCACACAGGTAAAATGTACAATACTTGGTTTTGCTATGAATTCTGGCCATTTCGACGCTTGTGGCCCAAAAGAAGTGAAATAATACGGTAGCCGGCATCGACGCCAAGCAAGGGTTAACAGTACCAAAAATGAAAAGTACAATGAAATGATAAGGTAACACACTATGTTGAAATATGCAAGTGAATGGGTATGTGCGGGAACAAGCCCTTAGCAAGAGACTGTAAAAGGGAGCCTATAATTAAGTGGGTAGCAGAGAAAAGGTGAGAGGTATCTACTGATGAGAGAATCAAGGGTAGCATAAGTGAATATAGGGGTGTGGAAAGATTCGAGGAAAAGGTGTCCCCAGATGTAGAGGAGGTGGCACAAATCAAGGAGAAATCAGTGGGATTAGATGCTTGGCATCTTGTGGATGTACAACCTATAAATTGAGTCATTGGTCTAATGAGAAATTGCTTGTTTTTGAGTATCCATGCCTACAATATCCTATTAGCCTAATTGCTCACTAATCTCGTCTTAATCATCATCTTAATTACATGCTAATGATGTTGATCCTTGCATTTGATCCACCATAGCTCATCACTGTGCTTGCATTTCAACTTGGTATCAGAGCCACAGATCCATGCCCAACATGTCTTAGCCCATCATCAAGTGTTTTATTCACCTCATTAGCCCATAATCATAATTATAAGCAGTAATCTTTTCTCCTCTCCATAGCCAAGCTATACCCCCAGCTAGTGGAGGAATCCCCTCTCCCTTCACACACACCCATTGTCCAAGCCCTTTTAGAGGCATAAACTAGACTCAAGGCTCTCCACGTAGCCGGAAGGAATCGGCGTTTTTCAGCGCAAGTCAGTGGCAGCAGCGTGTTTATTAGGCGCCAACAGATTTGGAGAAACAGCTTCATAGGACTAGCTCGCTTCAAATTGGTCTAATTCCTCTCAGCCCCAGGGGTGTTCAAGCATGCTTTACAAGCTGGTGAAGACGGTTTTTGATCTGTGGAATTTAGTTGAGGAAAGAGATGAATGTCCAGTGGAGAATGGAGAGAATGAGTGGAAGAACAAAGAGGAGAAAGCATTCTACACTCGAGGAGGACTCTCATGAGGACGAGGACGAGGAAGAGGTAGGGGAGGAGGAAGGACCTTCACTTGCCACTATTGTGGAAAGCCAGGACACTTGGCTAGAGACTGCTACAGCAAACCAAATGAAGAGGGATCGACATCGGCAAACTTCATGAAGACTCCTAAGGAAGAGGAGTCAGGACATCTGTTCCGAGAGAGAAAGAGAGAGAAACCCCACAACCCAGTGTAACCTGCCCCAATAGAGTAAAACCACCTCTGAGCTACCGATGATGTAGGCCATGTGGTAGATGTATGTGTGAGCACTCTAGTCAAGATCATGGACACTTGTAGTAGCCTTGGACACATAGAGAGAGAGTGTCAAGGACTATGAGTTAGGGACTTGAGACACTGGTCGCGGGCTACCAAGTAAGAGGGAAACTTGGTATAGGGTCTAGGTGTGCTAGAGTGATTCACTTGAGGGGAGGTGTTGAAATATGCAAGTGAATGGGTGTTTGCGGGAACAAGCCCTTAGCAAGAGACTGTAAAAGGGAGCCTGTAATTAAGTGGGTAGTAGTGAAAAGGTGAGGTATCTATTGATGAGAGAATCAAGGGTAGCATGAGTGAATATAGGGGTGTGGAAAGATTCTAGGAAAAGGTGTCCCCAGATATAGGGGAGGTGGCACAAATCAAGGAGAAATCAGTGGGATTAGATGCGTGGCATCTTGTGGATGTACAACCTATAAATTGAGGCATTGGCCTAATGAGAAATTACTGGTTTTTGAGTATCCATGCCTACAATATCCTATTAGCCTAATTGCTCACTAATCTCGTCTTAATCATCATCTTAATTACATGCTAATGATGTTGATCCTTGCATTTGATCCACCATAGCTCATCACTTTGCTTGCATTTCAACTCACTAATGGCTTCCTGTGCATGGGAAAAAAAACCCTCCTAAGGAGAGTAAAAAGTGTCCTAGCTATCCTACGGTATTCACACACCACTGCGTATGACATAGATGCCAACAAACCCCCCTGGAGTGATGATTTGAGTATGTATAGGGATAGGCAGATCAATCCTCAAAAGGGTTATTGTGTGTAGGCACATATACCAAGCTGATCTCTTCTGTTGAGAGTCTTGTCTTGACATAGTAATAATGCACCTCAGTGTGCTTAGGGCGAGCATGAAACATTGGGTTTTTCACAACTACCAATGTGCTTTGACTATCAGTGAAAATGGTAGTGGAGGATGACTATCCAACACCCATATCAGCCATAAGGCATCTAAGTTAGACACACTCAACTGTAGCTATAAAAGCTGCCCTATACTCAGCTTCACAGCTGGAAGTGGAGGACGATTGTCCAACACCCAAATAAGCCATAAGGCTTCTAAGTCATACACACTCAACTGTAGCTATAAAAGCTGCCCTGTACTTAGCTTCTCAGTTGGAAGTGGCCACTGTTGGCTTCTTGGTGAGCCAAGATATAAATGAATCAACAAGACGAAAGCAAAAGCCACTAGTGGACATTCGCGTGTTGTAACATCCAGCCCAATCCGAATCTGTAAAGGCTTGAAGCTGTGGATCACTCCTCCAGGATAGAACAATCTGAGGTGTTGAGTGCACTGTAAGTAGGAGAAAACCTGCTTGACAGCCTTGGAGCCTGGGCTATGCATAAACCTACTCAACTGAAACCTCCTAAACGTAATGTCGCCCTAAATAGGGCAAGCTTCTAAATGGAGCTTAGGCTCCCTTAGTGGGGGCCTAGCAATGCTTTGTTGGGCCCTTTTGGTGGGGCTAAGCTCGATCTACAACTAAATTTTTAAAAGATAAAAAAAGGCATTTAATGATTACACAGATAACATGCTTCCTGTACCTTTGTATGAAAAAAAATCATGTAAATGACAACAAGCTTCTTTCACTTTGTATGCAACACCATTAGATGTGAGGCTTGTTTAGAAAGAGAGAAATTGCGAAGGCTTGCAAATTGCAAATCCAAAGCATGTGAAACAAAAAGATTCTAGTAGAATGGTTGGAAAAGACTAAGTGGATTTTATCTACTATTACCATGTTGGGAGGTACATAAAATCTAATCTTTCTTTGTATAAAATATACAAAAAATTATCTTATGTATTATATTTATCATTTTTGGAGACAGGGTTGCAGGAATGCACACACACACCTTGAAGAACATTCCTAATCCTACCTTGGAGGGAATCATTAGTTCTTTATAGGAAGACGAAAGAAAGAAGACGCAAACCCCCCTCCTCGTTGACATTTCCACCACCATTACGGACACAAGCATGGTATCCAGAGGAAGTTGAGTGGTTTCATGCACATGGCATACAGATTGATCGTCTTCCTAGTACAACCTAGTTTCCCCCTAGCTCTCTCACATATCAACTGGATCATCCGGTTTCATCTACTTGGACTACACATACATCAGATATGGGCGTCACTGTCAGAGATTGGTAAGGAGTTTGAGTTCTACAAAGATCACTTCTTGAGACCTTAGGAGGATGGATCCATTGAGATCCTGGGATACATATGAATACACATGTCACATGCTATGCGTATTGTGATTCTCCAGCTCAGGGTATCATCCCGCTGCCTCATAGTAGAGACTAGCAAGCCGAGGATATCCCACAAGAGGAGAGGATATGCATAGTATGCACCATGGGAACCGTAGAGGATGATGCGCATTATATCTATAGCCACCCGGCTTACTGCGGATACTTGGGAGACTCCGTTGCCTCTTTTGAGAGGGATTTTGGCCACTCCACGGGTGATACAGTATGAGCATCAGAGATGCCAAGGCATATGCTTGATGGAGCTCATACGACGCGGATGTAGCTTTGAGGCAACATGCTCAAAGACATGCCCAACCTCGACAGGACACCTCCTAGAGAGCCATCACGGGTTTCTTTGTGGTGCACACATCCACATCACAGTCCACCACCCATACCAATGCCTGTGCTCCGACATTGAAGCCCACCACTCATACCATAATCACAAGGGACGGGGGACGGGGACGGGACGGAACGGGACGGGGGACGGCCATAAGTAGGGAACGGGGAAGGGGGAGGGAACGGCACTCAAAAAATACTTTTTTTTAAAGTTTTTTGTTACGACCCTGTGTTTTTCCCTCTGGACAACAAGCAAGTGGGCACGGGCACGGGATGGACAGTGGGAACGGCATCAATTTGGATATGAAAAGGAAAACTCATATGGTGGCCAGCCCAAGTGTGAAAGGGGACAAAAGGGATTTTAAAGTTATAAGGTTTAATAACCTTGGAAGGCTTAAAAATAATTATTATTTGAATGATACGTTTTTGCTAATCACTTTTGGCGTTTTGGAGAAAGCGAATCACATCCTAGTTATTTAAGCGAAGGGTGGCGGAGTCCAGGGGAGAAGGTGTCGTGTGGTGTATGCGGGCGCATGGTTGGTCGCCATAGAGCACAAACTACACGAAGAACCTCATTGCGGGCAGCACTGGACAGAGAGAGAACAGGGATCGTCGTTTTCCTTTGGCTATGGCTGCGTTGCTGCAGGTGGTGGATGGGGCAATGACCACAGATGGTGGCGCTGATGCAGGCTGGGCGATGCTCACAGGTTTGGTGCAGGGGATGGGCGCCAGGCGGGCTGCATGTATGGAAGCAACTAGGCGGCGGGCTGCGTTTGTGGAAGTGGCCAGCGGGTGTCAGGTGTGCAACCTTCGGCAGTGTGCGCTGGGCTGCAGGAGTCACATTCAGGCGCAACTTGATGGACGTGGGCTGAGCAGATTCGCGTACACCTGCAGGATGAGAAACGCACAAGTGGCGTATAGAGTCGCAGGAGGCTGCTACGGAAAATGGGCGCACGCTCGCATGTGTGTGTGTGTGCCGGTGGGCGCTCACACATGCGTGTGGGTTGCTGGAAGAGATGAGGCTGTTCTCAGTTGTTGTGGCTGTGTATGGACTGTACGGTCACAGAGGACTGCTGTTGAAGTTCCTGTTGCTGTTATACGACGGTGATGTTGTTTACAAACCATGGGGGGGGGGGCCGGTGGTGGTGGCCTTTTTCCCCAAACCTTTTTGATACAGGAGAATAGAGATAGGCTTTCTCTCTCTCTCTCTCTCTCTCTCTCTCTCTCATCGTGGATTGCAAGCCTTGTTTACGAGATTTGGATAGAGAGGATCAAGTTAAGATGCACAGGATGATATTCTTGGAAGAGATGTGTGTTGCTCTTCGTCTTGGACCTATGTGTATTCAGGGATTGCTTGACACGTCCTCTATCTTTCTTTCTCTAGGTTTTGGCAACCGTGCTTGGATGATATATCTGTCATGGAAACATGACATTGGTCGTTCGAGAAGAAATAGGACTTTGGTATCGAGGATACAGGACTGTGGTTTATAGATACAGGTCTATGGTTTATCGGATACAGGTCTTTGGTTTCGTGTGGAAAGCATGTCTCTGGATTCATGTGAACAGGTTCTCGTTTTCTCAAGGTTACACGCAGGCTGTGACTATAGCAAGGACATATGGTTTGGTATAGCCCTGCTGCTGTTTGGGAAAGGGTTTGAGGGATCCATGGTAGAGATGGAGAAGACCTTTTCAAGCAGGGAGGTGTTGTACATGTGTGCCTTCCCTATGGAATGCCTTGCTGTAGTAAGGAGAGTTTTTATTGGGAAAAGTCTTGGGTGAAAAGCTGAAAGGGATCCTATTGGTAAAGGATTCAACAAATTGTACTTTTTACTCATATTTGATCAAGTAAAGAAATACCGCAAGGGGCGCCATTGCGTTTTGGGGCCAATTGGTGTCCTTGTACTATTTGCAGGAGCATTCTAGCTCCCCTGTTTGTTTTCCTTTTCCAAGTCCCCATGGGTGTTGAAGTGTTTTGTGTGCGAGTGTTTGTTTCACCGCCCGTCAGATTTCTGAAGGCCGGTTTCATTTTTCTACTACACTTATTCTACTTTGGAAGTACATCAAAATGAGCACAAATTTACACTAAAATGGTTGTCCTTCTACGGGAAGCCCCGGAACGTGAGGAGGATGCCATGGTTGAAGATGGCTTGAGCCTTGAGCAATGAGAAAGGGAGAGGGAGAGAGAGAGAGAGAGAGAGAGAGAGAGAGAGGCCTAGAGGCTTGGAAGTTGGAAGACTCAAGATGCTTGAGAGAGAGAGAGAGAGAGAGAGAGAGAGAGAGAGAGAGTCTAGATAGTAGAGAGTAGGGCCTGATGGGGAGAAACCTGAATTAGGGTTTAGAGTTCATTCATGGGAGACATACACAGAGAAGCAAGGGAGAGAGAGAGAGTGAGTTGTGGGGATAAGTCAACTCATGAAAAGCATGAGTGTGTGACTCCCCTATCACACATGTATATTGCACTAGTACACATAGTGCACTTAGTACATTAAAAGTACTAAGTGTACTATGTACTATAACTTATGGGCTTGTACACACTATAAGGGTGGGCATAACGCCTTTACCCCAACAACCTCCCACTTAAAGGCAAAGTGCCCTTAAGTAAAGGAAAAAAAAAAATCAGCATGTACATGATAATATACAAGGCCATATCAAGGCTGAAAATGGCCTCATCCAATGCCCATCAAGTGTCTGCAATGAGCAAACCGCTCCGGAGGCAAACTCTTCGTCAACAGATTAGCCGGGTTGTCATCCGTATGAATCTTAACAAGCTGAATTTGCTTGTTCTCTATCACCTCTCTGATGAAGTGATACTTCACATCCACATGCTTCGTCTTTGCATGAAAGACAGGGTTCTTTGCCAACTGGATGGCACTCTGACTATCACAATGCAACAATGGAATATCCCCTGTATAGCCCAAATCAACCACTAACCGAGATAGCCATAATGCCTCCTTGCAAGCCTCTGTGGCTGCAATATACTCGGCCTCTGTAGTAGATAAGGCAGTGCACTTCTGCATCCTGGATATCCATGACACAGCACCTCCTGTGAATGTAAATACATAACCGGTAGTAGACTTCCGGTTATCTGGATGACCGGCATAATCCGAATCCGTGTAACCATGCACTAATGCATCCTGTTTGCCAAAGCAAATGCACAAATCCTGTGTGCCCTTCAGGTATCTCATGACACCTTTCACTGCTTCCCAATGCTTCTTGCCAGGGTTGGCCATGTATCTAGAAACCACTCCCACTGCAAATGCAATGTCCGGCCTAGTAGCAACCATGGCATACATGAGACTGCCACAAGCTGAAGCATACGGAATCTTGGCCATATCAGCCCTGTCTGTATCTGACTGTGGGCTGTCCATAGCACTGAGTTTCACATATGGAGGCAAAGGAGTACTAGCTTTCTTCCCCCCGTCCATATTGAACCTCTGCAAGACTTTGCCAATGTATTCCTTCTGAGACAAATACAACACATGCTGATTTCTGTCCCGAAGTATCCGCATACCCAAGATGTGATTTGCATCACCCAAATCCTTCATATCAAAGGTTTCATGCAGCCTCTTTTTCAATGCATCCATCTCTTTACGAGATTTCCCGGCAATCAACATATCATCAACATACAAAATGAGAATCAAGAGACTGCCATCCAAAGCTTTCTTGGTGTACAAGCAGTGATCTATGTCAGTTCTCCTGAATTTCTGTGATTTCATGAATGTATCAAATTTATGATACCATTCTCTTGGTGCCTGTTTGAGCCCATAAAGACTCTTTTTCAGCTTGCATACAAGCTTCTCCTTTCCACTCACTGCATAACCCTCTGGCTGCTGCATATATATCTCCTCATGGAGATCACCGTGAAGAAAAGCAGTCTTCACATCCATCTGAATCAAGTCCAGATCATCATGCGCAACCAAAGCCAACACAGCTCTAAGTGTGGTCATTTTGACCACTGGAGAGAAGATCTCATCAAAGTCCACACCATATTCCTGCTTAAAGCCCTTAGCCACTAACCTGGCTTTGTATCTTGGCTTTGCATCTGGTGCAACTTTGAGCCTGTAAACCCACTTGCATGGCAAAACCTTCTTGCCTGCAGGCAAAGGCACCAACTTCCAAGTTCCATTTTTATGCAGAGAATCCATCTCTGACTTCATGGCACGCTCCCATAGAGCTTTGTCTGCCCTCTGTAAAGCCTCTTTATAACATGAGGGCTCCCCACAGTCAGTAAGCATCAGATAGTCAACCCCTGGAACAAACCTGTCAGGGGCTCTGGAGGGTCTTGTGGACCTCCGTACCCAATGACCATCATTTGCAGGTTGCTGTCCAGCCTGCATATCACCCATTGGTGGCTCCTGTTCCATGCCATAAGGCTGAAAAATCATGCCCGGTATCTCCTCCAACTGTGGTATATCCATAGGGATATCTTCTGCCATCTCTGGCTGTCCATTTGGACCATTTTCAGCACCATTTAAGGGCTGGTTTTCCTGCTGTAATGGCTGATTTACAGCCCTTTGTTGTTGTCCATGATGTCCATCATCATCAAAGATGACTCTGCCAGGCTCCTGTTGCCTTGCAGGCTCCTTATACATGCATGTTTCATCAAAAATGACATCATTGCTGCGTATGATCTTTCTATTCATGGGATCCCAAAGTCTATACCCCATTTCACCTCTGTCACCATATCCTAGGAATATGCATTTGTGAGACTTGGGATCAAGTTTGGTGCGCATTTCCCTGCGTATGTGCACGTACGCAACGCAACCAAACACTCTCAAGTGCTTGTATGACGGAGGCTTCCCTGTCCATACTTCTTCTGGCACTTTCCCACCAAGCCTCGTGTTAGGTGACCTGTTTATAAGGTGAACGGCTGTCATAACAGCTTCAGCCCAAAAACCATGAGGTAATGCAGCATGTGACAACATAGAACGGACCTTCTCCTGTATGGTCCTGTTCATCCTCTCTGCTGTCCCGTTTTGTGGAGGATCATAAGGAGTAGAGAGCTCCCTCTTGATGCCTTTAGCATCACAAAAGTCCTGAAACTGTTTGGACGTATACTCTCCACCATTGTCGGAACGCAAAGCCTTCAGTGTTTTGCCAGTTTGATTCTCAACAAGAGCAACAAACTTCTGAAACACTGAGAATGTATCACTCTTCAATCGAAGAGGATAGACCCACACCTTGCGTGTGGCATCATCTATAAAAGACACAAAATATTTTGCCCCTCCCAAAGAAAGCTGAGGCATCTCACATACATCTGTATGCACAAGCTCTAACTGAGCATCTTTCTGTCCAAGAGCTTTCTTGTGGGGGCACTGTAGTTGCCTACCATATATACAATGCTCACAAAACTGAAAACTTGAAAACTTTAGAGAAGGCAAGTAACCCAAACGAGACAATTGCTCCATTCCCTTGACACTCATGTGTCCCAACCGGCTATGCCACATAGAAATTTCCGGCAGCTCGGTTGCATTTACATTAGCATGGTGACAAACACCTGCATGCATGAAATAAAGAGTGTCCACCTTAGAGTTTCTGGCAACAACCAGTGAGCCCTTGCTAATTTTCCACTTTCCACTACCAAATGTGGTAACATAATCAGCATCATCAAGCTGTCCAGTAGAAAGCAGATTCTTCTTGATCTCAGGCACATGCCTGACATCATGGAGCATAAGCTGTGAGCCATCTGAAAATACAAGCCTCACATCACCTCTGCCAAGAATTTTGCATGCATGGTTATCACCCAAATAAACCACTCCTTCATTGCCAGTAGTGTATCTGACAAACAAGTCTCTGCAACCTGTGACATGAAAGGAGGCACCTGAATCAATGATCCATGAGTGCATACCATGACCACCTGTAAGAAGTGAATGGGCATCAAGTGAAGACGTAAAGAGGACCTCATCCTCACTGCCACCTGCATGTGACACGTTGATTTCTTCGATCTTGACTCCACTTTTGCCCTTTGGCTTTACATCTTTGGCTTCATCCTTCTCTTTGTCTTTGCCTTTTCCCTTTTCCTTTTGATCATTTTTCCATTTATAGCATTGCTTTTTGATGTGTCCCTTCTTGCCACAATAATGGCATTCCAAATCCTTTTTGGAGCGAGACTTGCTCCTTCCCCTTTCTTGGCTTTTACCCCTTTGCTGGGATCTCCCACGTGCATTCATTGCATTTGACTTTCCAACAGAGTTGTTTTTCCTGTTCATCTCTTCTTGAAGAAGAGCACCCTCAACATCTGCATATGACAGCATAGCATTCGAATTGCTAGTGGCTGTCCTGAATGTGTCCCAACTCTCTGGCAAAGTGCATAACAAAAAAGTGGCTTTGAACTCATCGTCCATTGCCAACTTTTGATTAATGACCTGGCTGACAATGCCATTAAACTCATTTAAATGGGCTGTCATAGATGCCCCTTCCTTCATCTGAAGACCTATGAGTTTCTTCAACCAATACACTTTGCTTGAGGCAGTTTGTTGGGCATACAAGTCCTGCAATCTCTGCCACATTCCCCAAGCTGTCTTCTCTTCACGAATGCTGAAAAGTAATGAGTCTGACACAGACAACATGATAGTAGATCTTGCCAGCTCATCCATATCTTCCCACTCTTCAGCTGTAAGAGAAGCGGGCATCACACCCCTTTCTTTGATAGGCTTATGCTGCTTTTTCTGGAGCAACACATTGTAGCACTGGGTTTGCCAAATATCATAATTATGCGAGCCTTCAAGCTTCTTGATGTGAAGCAATGAAGAGCTCTCACCTGTGGTTGCCATAGCAAAATGCAACCTTTAATGCCTGACTCCCTGCAAATGTGCAAACACTGCACCCAAAATGTGCAAACACTGCACCCAAAGCACACAAAGTGCTCACAAATGTTCTCCCAAGCTTTATCTCCCACTGCGGAAGCAAGAATGCAACTTTTCTCCCACTTTTTGTGATGAAAACACCAAAATCTGGTTGCTGCAGATTTTGGACAGCACCTTAAATGTGCTCTTTTGCCTCTCCAAAGTACTGTACAGCAGTACCAAGTGCTCACCAATGATGTACCAAACCTGTATCGGCAATTTCAGCAGCTGAATTTGAACCTTTTGATCACTCAAAACAGTGTACAGCCATGCCAAAACATGCACAAAGCTGTGCAAAATCTGTACCAGCAGGTACAATAGCAATAAATGCTCTCCTGGCTGTCCAAATGAGTGAAAATCAGACTTTTACAGTCCTGTACACTGCATACAACAGTTCCGAACAGAAATTGGGCAAAAGCCCCTTGACTGCAAGCTGATTTTTGAGGATTCAAGGCATAAATGTCTTGCCTGCTGCTTTGCCAAGCTCAACAAGCATACAAACTTGAAAAGCCCCTTGATTTGAGATCAATTTCTGATCATGCATGGTACATTGGCGCACATGAAGGCATCCAGAGTGTTCACGATGCTTCCCCCTGGCCACATATACATCAAATACATGAAAGCCCCTTGATTTACAGGCACATTGAGTGCTTGTAAGGCATCAGCACATTATTCACAGCATCAAATGCGATTGCCTGCATGCAAATCAACCAAATCGGCACAAAAGCCCCTTGATTTGCACTGCAATTTGCTGCAATTTTGCCCAAATGTGCGATTTTTTACATCATACAGCATGTATGAGTGCTTAATTGCACAATTACATCAAAAGTCCCAAATTTCGACATCCAATTTCCTGCAAATTGATCCTGATTTGACCAATTTCCTGCGAATTTAGCCTGATTGTGACCAATGTCACCCAATTTTGCCAATTTTGCTCAAAAATTGAGCAATTGGGCACCTGTATCTGCTCAATTGTTGATTGTACTTGCTCAATTGCAAATCCCAAAAAAAAATTGAAGAAAATACCTCTGATTTCTGATTTCTGTTCGATTTGCAGGCTGTTGCAGGAAAAGAGGGTGGTGATGCTGCTGCAGAGATGTCACATGCTGATCGTATCCTGCAGCTGTGCAGGTAGGGAGGACGGCTGGTTTCACCTCTGCTGAAGGGCTTCAAGAGATACCAGCTTCGCTACTTCTTCTCCTTGCGATCAGACATACATTCGAAAACACGGTGTAGCAAGGAAACGGCGAAGTAAGCAACCCCTACCATGGCAGCAAAAGTGTAGGTTCGCACCATCCTTGGAGCGCAGTGGAGAAACGTTGCCTCCTGATTTACGCCTTCGCTGTCTCCTTCGCCTAGCGCACACGTTCATACGCTTAGTAGCCTTCGACGCCCAGCCTACGGCTGCTGCCTCCACGATCGACGGTTGCTACTAGCCTTCGCCTGCGTGCCTTCGCTCGCTACCTTCAGTGGTTCATTCCACGCTCGACTGCCTTCGCCCGCTTTGTGGACCAGCCGATCAAATGCGCTTGTCACCTGCGTTGTGATGCAACGCCCGCCTGGTAGCGCTTCGCTCGCCTAGCGCACTTACGCGCTACGAGTTTAATTGGCTGCGCCAGCTAGGCGACTTGCTGCAAGCGATGACGCGTGGCTATGGTTCTGGTCCTCAGCCAGTTGCTGTGCGCCTGAGTATGGACGTGTGCTGCCTCAGCCACGCTACAGGTCGCCTAGGGCTGCTGCCTTCGCCAACTGGTTCAACACTCGCAGCAAGGCCTGCAGGGCATCAACACTCGCAGCAAAGCCCTTTAGTGTGAGCAGCTTGTATCAAGGTCACAGTAGCCAGGCTCTGATACCAGTTGATGGGGAGAAACCTGAATTAGGGTTTAGAGTTCATTCATGGGAGACATACACAGAGAAGCAAGGGAGAGAGAGAGAGTGAGTTGTGGGGATAAGTCAACTCATGAAAAGCATGAGTGTGTGACTCCCCTATCACACATGTATATTGCACTAGTACACATAGTGCACTTAGTACATTAAAAGTACTAAGTGTACTATGTACTATAACTTATGGGCTTGTACACACTATAAGGGTGGGCATAACGCCTTTACCCCAACAGGGCCTTGTGTGAGAGGCTTGGAAGTTATTAAGTTAGAAGAAGCTTGAGGGAGAGAGACTAGAGAGAGTAGATACACTCATAGAGTATAGCTTGAGGCTTGAGGCTTGAAAGTTGAGAGAGAGAGTTGCTTGAACTTTGAAAACTTGAAGGGGTGTGTGTGCTTGTAGCCTAGAGAGAGGCAAGGGCAAGAGAGAAAGACAGAAAGAAAGAAAGCTGTATTAACGTCTACTAGAGGCCGAACTCGACCTATGAGACAAATCAATGTACAACTATCAATGTCCTCTGGATGTCCAGAAAAAAAAGGACAAAATGAACATGAAAGAAACTATGAAAGTGCTGAGCTAGTGGGGGGGTGTGATGGATGGAGCACTACTGCTAGAGGCTTAGTATGCAACCTATATGCGTAGGGTATACAAGAATGCAATGCAGATCTGTCTAGCTCCAACCAATACCATAATGGGGGTGTAATATGTGATACATAGGCGATGGCGAGGCAAAAATACCTCGGAGCATGATCTCCGGGTGTGAGTGTAAGTGAGCTAGGTGCTCCTGGATATGGTGCGCTGATGTCGAGCCCGTATCTCTGTGATCTCCCTCTGATGTAGTTTGGGAGTTTAGTAGCCTGGTGCTCTCGGCCTCCGTCTGGCTCGGAGGTCCGCAGCGCGCTGAAATGTAACCCCCTCTTGTGTCATGGTAGGCACTGGGATAGATCTCTGGAAGAAATCAGTGAGCTGGAGCTATCGCCCACACCACCTTGTGGTATGAGTCTGTAGCAGTGTCTCTCTGTGGCGCTCTCTAGCAAGAACTGGTGGAGTGAGGGATGTCCACTGATGATGGTGGTGTATCTCTCTCTAATGACACTATATGCTCTGCATCTGCATACATAATGCTCCTCACTCTCAACCTCCTCCTGGCATAGTCTGCATATCCTCTCTGCTCTGGGGATCCGTGCTGCCCTACCTGCCTCAATCTCAAGCTGGTGTGATGACAGTCTGAGTTGGCCAATCGCCACTTGGGCACTGTGAGGCATGTACACATCCATATATCCGGGTCGCTGAACGAATCCATCCGCTGAGATACGCATAAACTGATCTTTGTAGTATAGCATCTTTGGCGGTAGAGGCTGACTAGGTGTAATCCAAGTCTCATGGGTGTATCGCTGCCATAAATCCTGCCGAAGGACTTTGTTCCTCTCACTGTGAGAGAGCTGGATGTGTGGTGCATGTATATCATACTAGAAAGGTGGCAGGTGATCTATGTGGAGACCATGCTGAGTGAGCCACTGTATCATCTGTGAATACCATGATCTTCTATCTCCACTCTCTGTGAGCTGCCTGGACGCCTCAAAAGCTCTATGTGAGAGTCAATATGATGGCATATCTCTGATCCTTTGTATGAAACAAATCGTCTAGAAGAGGGCCTCTACTAGCATAGGAGGTGCAACAAACTCCGCTCGGAAAATGTCATGTGGGACGGAGGGTTTGCTGCGGATCATCCATGAGAGCATGAGAATCTGAGGCCTCTCTATCTGAGACCATGTGGAGGTGGCGAGCCCAGATGCCCATACTGTTGTAGCATACATCAAAGCAGGGTTGACTGGTGCGTCAAACAACCACCCCTTCGTGCGGGGCTCCTAGAAATGTGCCTAGTGACATGGCCAGAGCTGCATACCCTCGTGTGAGTCTATCCCTGACTGCCTGTGCCATAGTAAATCTTCCTGGCGGAGTCGCGAATGTAATCCCCAAGTACACATATGAGTCTACCACCTCTACCTGTCCTCCTACTAGTTTGAAGATGGCCTGTCGTCTAACCGGCCCTGAGGTGTGGAAATCATGACCTTGGTTTTCCCAAGGGTCACTGTAAGTCCCCTCTGTGTGTAGAAGTCATCGAGTGCATGGAGATGATGTTGTAGTCCCATCTGCGACTCAGAGACCAAAATGATATCATCTGCATATAGCATAATGTGGACTGTGGTACCTGAGATGTCTACCCCGTCCCCACCACTGTGAACAATGAAGTCAGCCACCTCATCAATGTATAGCCCAAATAGTGTAGGAGAGAGTGGCCATCCTTGCTTCACACCTATGGTGCTAGCAATAACATCAGATAGCCCCCCGGGACATCGTATGCGCCCGATGACCTGCTCATATAAAGCATAGATGCCCCAGACCATCTCTGATGGGATCCCCAATGACTGGAGGCACTGGAAGAGTCTCTCCCGTGGTACCGTGTCAAATGCTTTGCGGAAATCCACAAAGCAGTAGTATAATCTCCTCTCCCGCGCTCTAGCCTGATCAATGAAACATCTAAGAGTGAATATATGGTCAATAGTGGAGAAAGCTCGTCGGAATCCAGCCTGCCCTGGTGCTCGCAGTCCCTCCTCCTTTGCATATGAGCTCAACTTTGCCTCGAGCGTTGCGTCATAAAGTTTGGCCAATGTATGACCAATTATGATAGTCCTGTAGTTGCTAGGGTCTAGCATGTCTCCCGCTTTGTGGAGAGGCACGATGGTGTGCATAGTCCATTCAGCTGGTAGGCCCTCCACTAGTGCCCTATTAAAGAGATGAGCAGAGAGAGGCAAGGGCCAAGCCTCAAGGCCCAAGGCCCCAAGGCTCAAGCCTAAAGGCCAAGGCTCAAGGCAAGAGAGGCAAGGGCCCAAGGACCAAGCCTCAAGGGCCAAGCCTCAAGGCCCAAGCCTCAAAGGCTCAAGGCCTCCCCAAACGGCTAGAAACGGCCCCGCAAACGACTAGAAACGGGCAAAAAAAACCAGTCGGACTGTGCGCAGTGGCTCCCTGCCATCTCCCACAGCCGTCCCCATTCCTGCTGCCATCCCCTTCCTCGTCCCTTGTGAGGGACGCCTCCAGGGGGATGTCCGACTGTCCCCTGCCGTCCCCGTTGCTGAACCGTCCGGACTCGGTGTCCCTCCGTTCCAACAGTCCGTCCCTTCTGTCCCCTGTTACTATGACTCATACCCATGATCCGTATCCGTGCGCTAGAGGAGTTCTTAGCACAAGAGCTTGATCCATTCTAGGAAGATGCCCCCGACTTAGAGCATCAGGACCCTCCACCATACATAGAGATCTGGGAGGTTCTCTGCCGACATGACTTGCTCCCATCACTGAGGCCTGACCCTCTTTCTGCCTTGAGGCTGGTACTGGTTGAGAAGGGATCATAGGATCATCATCTCTTCTTTGGAGTATACACACATTGGTTTTTTTTCCATTTTTGCATTTCCTTTCCAGTTCTTCTGTGGCTTAGGATATCCATGGTACCATTGTATTACTTATGGTCTCATAGAACCTTGGCGTTTTCTGTAGACGTTAATTTAACTCTCTCTCTCCCTCTCCCTCTCTCTCTCTCTCTCTCTCTCTCTCTCTCTCATACCCGCACTTTGGCTCCGCACCCCAGAGTTGTTCTTAGTGAGCAAGCCCAATCTATCCTGCAGTGAGACGCCCTCGATCTAGAGCACCATGACCCTCCATGTGACGAAGGCAGATCCAGGAGATTCTACATGATATGCTTCCATCATAGTGGTTTTTTATTCCCTCCGCTGTTAGAACAGTTCTAGCCAAGGTGGGTATCATCATTAGCTCATCATGGCATATCTCAGTCGACACATAATCATCTGCTGATTACATGCACATACACTTGTGTTAGAGGTTTTCTTTTTACTTCTTTCACTTTTCCTTGGCTTGGTATATCCATAGTATCACTGTATCACTGTTGGTCTCATAGACCCTTGGGGTCTTTCGTAGATAGACTTTCTCTCTCTAGTATTACAGCCACATGGCTACCTTGTACTCTCTAGTCACATTATCATTTCTTTGTATAAGTAGCAATTTGGTTTCTTGTCTATGACCTTGTCAATTTATGGATTTTTTGTAACACTTTTTGGGTCTCATAGACCCTTTGGGTCTTTTGTAGATGTTAACTTATCTTTATTTCGTTACTTCATTCTTTCTTTCTAGTCAACAAAATAATCCCTTACGGAGAAATCCTTCCCTTGTTTTTCCTTGAAAGAAGTGAACCAGGTTGTCTTCTCTCTCCAGGTTTGACTGCCACAATTTCTGCAAAAAAACGCATGCCTGTCAGGATTAATGGCTATAATTATGTTGTTTTTGTGGCAGACTTCTTACTGAAGATCCAAATCAGAGATTGGGAGCTAAAGGTGCCCCAGAGGTATTATCTTGGCTTGATAAAAATTGAAAGGCGGTTGTAATAAGAGTTCAAACTTCAGATTATACTTAAGCTGCTGTTTTTTGTGTGTAGGTAAAAGGTCATCCTTTCTTTAAGGACATAAGCTGGGACAATCTAGCTAGACAAAAGGTGGGCATTAAGCTTTAGTATTTTGTTTTTGTTTTTTGGTTGCCAATTTAGCCTGTTAAACTGATTTTTGAGAGAGCAGTGCATCAATTTGTACCATAGTTACAGGATACGGTGAAATGCAGGGCTTCTGAGTAAACATCTTGTTTCAGGGGTTTCCATATCCCAAACCGCACATTTCAGCCGTTCAACCCCCTAATTTGAGATTGATGTTAGCTTTTCTTTCTTCTTTATTCTCACCTATCTCCTTTCCCCCACTCTACCTACATTTACTCTCCCATGCTCTTACATCTCTCTGTGTTTCTCTTCTCCCTCTCTTTTCCCCCCTGATGTTGTGTTTCTTCATTTCAGCCCTATCAAAAATGCGGTTCTCATTTTGATAATAAAGTGGTTAATGGCTAGTCTTTTTTTTCCCTGTTTTTGCAGGCTGCCTTTGTTCCAAGTCCTGAAAGTGTGGATGATACGAGTTATTTCACATCTAGACACCTTGAAGGTTATGCGAACTCATCACCACAATTTGGAGATTCAAGTGATTGCTCAACCAGTTGTTCAAGCTCTAATTCTATGAAGGCAATACTAAATGAAGGGGTATGTTAACTGCAGCTTGATATTAAGTCTGCTTTGAAGAAACTACCTTGATATTTTCTTCCTAAGTATGCGATGCTTAGGGATGGTAGTGTTAAACAGTGGGATCTTAGGAATCCTGGGCAGGAAGCTTTATGTAAAATCTTTGCAAGTATTGTTGCTAAGGTCTTGACTGCTTATACATCTGCATACTGCTCCGTTGTTCAAATGTGCTTTTACACACTACCCAGCCTGGAATTTCCACTACAGCAAGTGCGAAAAACGCAAGCTGGAGCTCCTCCCTGTCGACCCCCTTTGCCATCTTGTCGCCTACCTCCCGCCCCTGCCTTGCTTTCCTTCAGCCTCCAGTCTGCCTTCTCCTGAGACCCCCGCTGTTCTGTCCTCCCTTCTGTCCTTTACCCTTGCTGCCAGCCCCCCTCTCCCGCCATTTGGCCCTTCTCTGTCCCTTCCACCTCTTCTTAAGCCCCCGCATGCTTTCCTCTCTCTTTTTGCTGTCCGTCTTCACACCACTGCCCACATTCCTTCCTTTGCCTTCTGCCCTCTGTTGCCAGCTTTTTTTTTTTTTTTAATCCTTCTGCCCAGGCTGGTCCTCTCGCTGCCCCCTTTTCCTTCACCCCCCCCCCCCTTTTTCACAAGCCCTATCCTCTTTCGCCCCTCCCGTTAGTTCCTGCGCTTGGGTTGCTGCTATTTCGGAGAATGTTAGCTTCCTCTTGTCTTCACCCCTTCAGGAGGACTCCATGGCAGCGGCTTCGTCATCCCTGGCCGAGGCCGTCATCCCTTGCCCATTTTCAGAAGTGGACCTTCAGCTCTTGGCATCAACAATTTCCTCCCCCGTGGCCTCTTCATTGGTTTGCAAGCTCGTGGGGAGCCGCTCACACATTGGTCAGATGTGGATTTGCTGTAGGCAGCCCTCGCTGGCAAGCCCAGCAAAATCACTGATATTCATTTTCTTGGGCATGGCTACATGCAGGTGGAGTTTGACTCTTGGATTGTCTGGCTTCCCTATGACAGTTGGCTTCCTAGGCCTCATAAAGGAGTATATCTCCCTCGTGCAGTTGATTGGTCGATTGATTGGACAGGTCTTGGAATCCCCCCAGACGGCGGCCTCAGTGGTGGCCAAGGCAACTTGAATTCCCTCCATCAGAATATGCATTGCCTCTATGAAGGCTCTTCCACATGTCATCGTGCTGGCCAACCTCCTCCAGGAAGGGACGATTTCGCAATGCGTGGAGTATTCAGGTCTCCCAAGGCAGTGCTTCATTTGCAGACAAATGGGACACCTTGTTATGTACTGGACACTAATCTACTGATTAGGGATCTAATCTAGCTAGCGGGGTTAGGGGACCCTGGGATTAGGGATTAGCAGGCAGATACTTGGCTAGGGTTCTTGGATTGATAAAACAAGCTTAATGGCCTTTTATAGCAAGTTAGCTATTTATGACGTAGTTATCACTATAGTGAGAGCTTGGGTTATTGTGAGACACAGTTGTGGGGATGCACCACTAAAGATCTACCTTGGACCAAGAGAGCAAACATGCTCATGCCACGCACATAGAAGAAAGGAGAGTGGATCCCCATTCAGTCAAGTGAAGAGGTTGATACTCCTTTAGAGTTAAAGGTAAAATTTTTAGGAGATGGCTCCATTGAAATTGTACTTGCAAAAATATGTTGGAGCTTAGCTGATGTTCGAGAGCACTTGATCATCATGGGTATAAAAGATACAAGAGATGGAAGTTTAAAAATTTCAGAACGAAAGGCTAGTTGCTTCTTGTCTACACATTAACTAAATTACTATGAGTTGTTGCCTCATATTTCTATTTTGATTTTATATAATTTTCCTTGTAGATTGGAAGACATATGGAGAAGTCTGTTATGCTTAATTTAACATGGATAGAAGATCATGTTGAATTACTTAAAGGAGAAGGTTTGTAGGAGAAATCAGAGACTGGCGAGTACGTATGTAATTCCACCGGTTGGTGTAGAATGTTTGGTTGAACATAATTCTAATCAATACACGTAAATACATTAAGATTTAATGGACAACAAGCACAATACAAAATGTAATTTGCTGAATCGACAAGAGACGCACAATGACCGGAACGGCAAGTCCCTACCTCAAATAATATATATTGATCTTGGGAGAATCAAGTACATCGTGTGATGGGCATTGCTGACTAGATTTCCATATCGATGTATATAAATACAGTATTGCAAGCCAAGATGGGAGCACCACCGATCGTAGTCAAGGCTCTTGCCAGATCAGTGTCCTTCATTCATAGCACCTAGGAGCTTCCCTGACATCGGCATGCACGACTTGCTTTAGAGTCCTCTCATCAGCTAGCCATGGAGGGAGACACTTCATGTTGGTTTGCGCAGATAGCATCCTGGTTTGAGCTCCATGGATTCAGTTTAGATAGACTTCCACCCTTCCAGTACTCTTTGGAGGCACCCTCTCTCACCTTGACACATTCTGAGATTAGTAGAGTCATCAGACAGAACCTCATTCAGTTGGACACTAGGAGGACATGGCTAGAGCCCTCACAGGAGTTGGGAACAAAAATGGCTTTCCATAGAGACCATCTTCTCCGCACCACTGAGGATGGCTTTGCACTTAGACCGAGCTACATGGATACCCATCTGTCTCATGGATTGAGGTGCGCCATTGGGCAGATCCGCACCTCTTCACATCATTTAGAGATAGAGACAGGCAGATTTAGAGGCATACCTCCAGGGGACAGGATTTGTCAGATTTGTCGGACAGAGCCAAAGACGCAGGAGCACTACATCTGTCGCTGCACAACATACTATGAGATTCGAGGGTGCTACCATTGCCTTTTCAGAGAGGGATTTAGACCACTGGCTAGAGTCATGGACTATTGTGATTAGAGATGCTTGGGTTTTTATCTCCTGGAGATCCGCAGGCTCAGAGAGTCCATTATCAGGAGAAGACGCCCAACTGGCAGGGAGTCCACACAGAGGCAGATTACTGACTTCTTTAGAGGGACTACCCGGGAGGACACACAGCCGACAGCCCAGCAACAGGCACCCCGTGGGACTCTAGTTGAGAGAGCTATCCAGTTGGGTAGATCCAGATGCCCAAGGGTTCGCGGATCCTCACATCGGAGACGGTGCCTACACCGGAGGATTCAGAGCATAATTGCGAGGCATCGAGCTCGTCCGACCAGGCATCTCACTATGGCAGATATCCAGGCCATCCTGCAGAGACCCATGCTAGAGCTCCTAGGATGATTACCACTCTAGCCATATACTGTTGTACTCACTGTCACTTTTGTACTCCCCCATATTCATGTATTCATGTATCCATGTACTCATGTACCCCATTTTGACTAGTAGCATTAGCTTCCCACTCTCCCTAGTTGCTGCTTCCGGATGCTCCCTACTGATGTATTGTAGAGCTAGATACTTACCTTCAGTTCTTTCTTTTCATTTCCAGACAGTGTATCAGATGTCACATGGTTGTAACTTTGGTCTCATAGGTCACTTTGGCCTTTGAAGATGTTAATATAGCATTTCATTTCATTCCATTTCTCTCTTCTCCTCACTAGTGTGTGGTTGCACTCTAGGCACTAGCCAACATTTGGTATCAGAGCTTGTGCTGTTGCAGCCCGTGGAGCTTCACGTACAGATCTCGGCGCTGCTTCAGAGCCTGCTGCTGTCTCAGAGCCGTCCACCGTGCTCCAGAGCCTGCTGCCACCGGCCATAGGGGTGGCGCTAGTGTGCAGCCAACCGCCGCCAGTGGTCAGCCTTGGATCCGCCAACCTTAGAGGCGGCATTGCTGCCCAGTGAGCCACCGCTATCGGCCAGTCTTGCGCGCGGCATCACCTCCGCTTATTTGGCACCTGTGCCCAGTTCCCCCTCTGTTCAGCCGGCTTGAGACCATCTTTGTCCTCTAAGATCGTTGCCAATGCCTCACCTACAACTGCTCCTCCAGCCCTATACTCAACTCCAACTCTAGCTCAGCCTTGTGCATCATAAGGGGAAGAGGGAAGAAGAAGCTAAACTCACATCAGCATTTTGGTCACAAAGGAACACACATTTTTTGGGGACTTTCTTTCTCATACATTTTTTGTCAAAATTCAAAGCCTTAGTGTTGCATATTTGGGGATTCTTGTTCATAAGGGAAAAGTGGAAGCATCCATAGGCACTCTTGCTCCTGTGCAATACTCCCGGAGTCTTGTGTTAGCTCATTCAAGCATACACCTTGTTTTTGGTATACTTCGGCGATCACACCTTCAATCCCGTCATAACCTAGTGCCTTGTGTGCGCACTCGTGTAACTCTCTTTTTCCCAAGAGCGCACATCAAGGGGGGGATTTCATGTTCCTAAGTTCTCTCTCCAGCTTTGGGAAATCCCGTACTACTGTGAGGTTGTCGCAAAGAGTTGCTTCCACTAACTTTCTGGGTTTGGTGCATTCATGACAACTGAAAATCGGCTTGATGGTCCCAACTACTCATTATGGAGCTTCATGGTGAAAAGTCTATTGATTGCCAAGGGGCTATGGGAGATTATCATAGGGCAAGAGCCTCATCCTGCAGCACCAACTCCTGGCACCTCCTTGGCATCAAGGGCAATTGAAACTATGGCACAAGCTGTGTCAGGAATTTCAGCATAGTTTCCTAGACCCACTCAAGATCAAAGACGATGGGATGCCCCTGATGCTCAAGCAATGGCCATGATTGCTCTTTCAGTAAAGCGATCAATTGTACCTCACATGTGATTCTACCCTTTTGCAAGGGCTGCCTGGGTGGTCCTTGAGACTATGTTCTAGTCCCGTAATGAAGCACGAGTCATGTACCTGATGCGAGAGCTGGATAACTTGACGATGAACGAAGATGACTCCATTGCAGATCATCTTACCAAGGTGACAGACCTAAACGAATAGATGAGGTAGTTGATAACAGAAAATTGGTCACCACCATTCTTAACTCCTTACCTGAGTCCTATTAGAGTTTCCATACTTCTCTGAATCTCTCTATGAGAGGAGAAGGCAATCCTATATCCTTTGAGGAGTTGGTTGGATTACTTCTCCATGAGGAGCAGCCAAGGAAGAATAGATCCAGGGGTGATGCAAGCAGAGGAGACCAAGCCTACTTCTCCAAGGACAAGGACAAGGACAAAGTGTCATTATTGGCACAAGCCAGGGCACTACATCGAAGAGTGTTGAAAGAGGCTTGCAAAAAGCTGAAAGCTGATGAAGACTCTACAAACTCCGCTTCTTCTACCTTCGACGACAAGAAGCAGCAGCCAGAAGAAAAAGTAAACCTAGTCCAGAATGACTGGGCTTTCTAGCCACATTATCATTATGGGGGGGATATTAAATATTAATAGTGATTAATGTGGGAATAAACAAGTGCTAGGTGGTTGAGTAAACTAGCACTGAATGTAGGCCTTAAATAAAGCGGTTCCAATGTGTGTGAACAACCGCTTGTATGTACAAGTCTCTTGTGTGGGAACAGCCTCTTAAAAGGCATCATATTTGGCGTATGTGGTGGCATCATTTCTAGCATATGCTTTAGAATATGTAATGGGATCTGTCCTATAAAAAGACCTATGTTTATAACAAATTTATGCTTTCCACTACATCTTGTACTTCCACAACACAACTCACCACCATACTCCACACATCCGCCACAACTTCTTTCATATGCACGCGGCGGTCTACCGCCAAGCCACCTTGCGGTTCCATGCCCCAGAACTGTTGGTATGATGACGAATGTCGGGCCACACGCTCCCGTCTTAAGCACGAGGTACGGATTGGGCAAATCACGAAGCGCCAAGCGCAACGGATTTCTCAACGGCTCACCCGACTCAAGAAACGGGAGTTCTATGCTCGGAAAGAGGATGAGTTATACTGACTTTTCTTAGGGCCGAACTGTAAAGAGGCATGGAGGAAACTCTGAGAACATCGCCCTCCCACACCTATCACCTGCCCAGACACATGGCACTCCTATGCATGCTCCCATCATATCCCCCATTAGCCACCCCTATTCCCACCACCAGACCCCTGCCCCACCACCTCCACCTTCTTCACAAAGGGCATGGTCCTCAAGGCCATTCGTAGACTACGCAATGGGCGAGCCCAAGATCATGAGGGACTCACTACCGAGTCCATCTCGGATGCCCATGATACCCTAGCGCCCCTACTAGCCTACATGTTCAATAGAGCCCTTTGTGAAGGATTTCCACCCTCTTGGTCCACCAACACCATCACCCCCATCCTCAAAGCCGGAGATCCACTTGATCCTAATAACCACAGGATGATCATGATTGGCCACACATTGGCCAAGCTCTATGGATCAGTGCTAGAGGCGGAGCTCAATTCATTTGCAGAGAGCCAGGGCTGTAGAGCCTCAGGACAGGCTGGCTTTTAGAGGAGCTACTCTACCCTTGACCACATCTTCACCCTCCGTGCCATCATCGAGGAGGGTACAGCTCGACACCAGAGGGTTTACTACTGCTTTGTGGATTTCCGTAAAGCTTTTCATACTGTACCCCGAGCCCGCCTCTTACACCGTCTACAGGAGATCGGAGTCCCATCTGGCATGGTTTGGAGCATCATCGCCCTCTATGAGTCCGTCATCGGACGAGTGAGAGCCCCAGGAGGTACATCATAGGAGATTTCTAGCACCATCGGGGTGAAACAGGGCTGCCCTCTATCACCCACTCTTTTCGGCCTCTACATTGACGAGATCTCGAGCTTAATTGATGGATTAGGTGGGGCTGGTCCCACACTGGCAGGCATATTGATCCCCATACTACTACTTTATGCAGATGACATCGTCCTCCTCTCAGACTCAGCCGAAGGGCTTCAGAGACAGTTGGATGCCTTACATGACTTTTGCACTCAGCGGGACCTCTCTGTTAACCTTGGTAAAACCAAGGTAATGGTCTTCAATACCTCCTGCCCCGTCACATCCAGATTGAGCTTCACATATAGAGGGGATCATGTGGAGATTGTCTCATCCTATGTCTACCTTGGTGTCACTTTCAGTGGCCCACGCTTTACCATGCTTCCCGCAGCACATGCCAGAGTGATGCGGGGATATGCAGCCTTGAGCTTAGTTGAGCGGCAGTGCTTCCAGGCACATTTCCAGAGTGGAGATAGGTAGAGCTGAGCGCATCTTCAGAGCCGGGAAGCTCGTACGGACACCCAGAGAGGAGAGGATTTGCCATCTATGCCACACAGAGGTTGAGACGGAGGAGCATTACATATGCCACTGCCCAGTATACTATGAGATCCACGGGAGGTTTCACTGTCTATTTCGTGAGGGATTCGGTCCACTCTCTAGGATCATTGATTTCCAGGACCAGCGTTGCTTGGGCCTCTTCCTACTTGAGCTCCGCTGACACAGGGACACCTTCTTGAGACACAGGCCCCAGCCAACCATCACCAGTTTCTCCGGACCCAAAAGGTGGAGGAAACCGACATAGTGGATCTTGTGGACCCTCCACGAGCTACCCTGGACCTATCTCGCCCGAGAGGAGTTGGCCTATGAGACCAGAGAGGTACAATAATATCCATGGCATATCTCATCATGGAATGGAAAATAAAACAGAATGAAAACATAAATATAGGTATCTCATTGGGGTGATACAAAACTGTCCATGGAAACTCGTCATGGAAAACTAAGAACATAAAAACATGGGAGCAACATCAGCTCCAAGTAGATGGTATACCACTCTCCAAAATGTCAAGCATGGGGTTGACGAGTATGGCCGAGAGGTCTCCCTCAGCTATGTCACGTGGAAAGGTAGCTCGATGGCGGTGGAGCATGTCCTGGATCTGGACCTAATGAGGTGATTGTGGGGGGGGGGGGGGTCGAGGGCGTCGGGCATTCTGGAGTGCAGAGGCTCAGTCCGAGGTACACCTTAGTCACCCCAGCTATGATGTATGCAGCACCAGTATGGGCCCCTAACCTCTCCACATATGATTGGCATCGGATGGAGAGACCGCAGATCCTCATGATCTCTAGGATGATTCGCAGAGTGAACCATCAATACCACATGAGATCGTCAGAGCAGAGCTTGCGGTGCCCCCCCATGATGGTAGAGGCTCTATTTCAGACCATAGCCTACGTCAGACACATCAGAGGCATGGGTCCAGAGAGACTACCTCACTTGGCCATGGAGTCCTCATCCAGAGTACTGCCACAGAGGGCCTTCACCCATCATGGTATGCTGCAGTAGATGAGTGGTTCTCAGCACATGGGCTCGACATGGATGGATTACCGCCCTTCCAGTATGAAGATGACTCCCCATACTTTACACTCTCCCAAGAGGAGAGGAATAGAGTTCTGACACAGGATTTGATCCAGATGCACACTAGGGAGACTTGGTTGGGTCCCCTTCCCACCAAGATGCAGTACTACAGAGATCATTTCCTTAGATTCACAAAGGATGGATTTGTCAGACGCCCAGGCTATATGGATGTACACATGTCTCACGCTATGAGGGTGACTATTGGCCAGATCAGAGTTTCCTCAGATTGGGGCAGGGAGAGCAGCACAGACCCCTAGAGAGGACAGAGTATGCAGATTATGCTACAGAGGTAGAGACAGAGGAAACTACAACACCCCCCCCCCCCCCTCCTCTCCCCCAAAGAGTGGTTAAGCTCTTTCAATCACCATGTTATCCCCCTAGTAGTCCTCGGTTCAGACGGGGGCCTCGCACTCAATTTTTTTAGTAGGCTCTCGCGGCCCGCTGACCCTCTCCCCCATTGAGGACTTTAGCGGCAGATTGCTTTATTAGCAGGGGAGGATTATTGGTTTCCATGTTCACCAGTGGCACATTGACCCTCCTCCGGCCAAGGTGGCCCAGGACATATCTTGGCAACTTTGGCTCTGGGAGAGGCAACTTTTGTGCGTGTCCAATGGGAGCTTGGCAAGTGGGAGTGGGCAGGACCCTTTGAGCCCGGAGATCCCAACCACCCCCTTTTTCATTACAGGGCGAGGATGGGTCGCAGGATCTAGATGCATGAGATCAATGGTATCCCGGCAGCGGCAGCGCATGGGACCTCCCAGGGCATCTTTTCCTCAGATTTTTGGAAGCACCTGTGGGACAGCTATGAGCCAAGGAAGATCACACTATTCCATTGGCAGCTAGCCCACCGCAGCCTTGCTATCGGCACTTGCTTGGCCATCGGACGATGGTGGCCGGCACAGTGTGCGTGTTGCAGCCATCCCACGGAGTTGGCGGCACTACCTTTGGGACTGTCCCAAAGTGCAACTAGTTTGGCTAAGGATCCTTTGCCTCTACATGACGGTACAGTCTGCACCGCGTACCATCACCTGGGTCAGCCCCGCGCTTTCCTATGAGGTGGCAGCAAGAGGACATGCTCTCCGACTCTCTTACTGCAGATTGATACAATACCCACCCCTGACATATCGTTGCAGCCCTAGTCTCCTGGGACCAGTCAGAGATAGGAGATCATCAGCAGCATAGCTGCATGGCATATATGGCAGGCTCATTGCAGTGAGGCTATTGAGGGCACTCTTCCCCCCCCCCCCCCACCCCCCCTCCCCGCACACACCCCGCCCTGACCCTATATGAGGTAGTTTCCCTCCTGAGGCGGCCAGCCATGGAGAGAACCACCTTTTTCCTCTTATGAGCGTTTTGAGCATGTACACTTAGCCTATGGCTGCTGTTTTTAACTAATAGAAAGATCTTTTTCCCAAAAAAGAAAACGTTCCACTTCAGCAATAAGCAGGTCTGAGTGTAGAAAGTAAACAAACTAAAAGAAAACCAATTAAAGTAAACATGTAATTGTCAGTACAGTGGTGACCAAGTTAATTAATCCATGCTGTGTAATCAAGCTTTGAAGCACATGCTAATTTCATTTCATCTCTGGTCTCTTCCCATCCGTCTACCGTAAGTCCTTAACATTTTCTAGTAAACACAGAAGTGTGCATTGACCTCAACAAGATCAATGGCGTTCTCTGAGCCAAGACAATTTATTCTTTGTTGATATGTTTGCAAATCTGTAATGGCTGACATGGCAATGAACGGCATCCACTACTAGGCAGCCTAGTCACAAGCTCTTGCAACTCTGGCGTGCTAGACTTGTAATCTTCCCAGCAAACTAAGCAGAGCTATATTACTTCGTCTATATCAGTAACTCAAATACTGGGTGGGTCCACGGTTTTGTGGGGGACACAACATGACAGAGTATGACAGTAGGGTTTCTTGTTCTACTTGTTTGTCTCATGCTGGTGTACGTACTAGGATTTGAGGAGTAAAATTCACAAATGCTGAGCAAAGGTGGTTCCAGTCTCATGGTGGAGATGAGATTACTTTTTAGCATAATTGCACTTCAGTGTGTTAGGAGCACTATGTTTTCAGCAGATCTTGGGAGCTCGGTGCTTCTTTCGAGGCACTTATTTGCATTTCAGCAGGAGTTCTTCACTTTTTTTTATGTTGTTTATGGTCTCCCACCCCAGAAAAGAAAAAGTAATGCAGAAAGGTCTTGCGCTATGCTAATTTAACAGGAGGATGAATGTGGGGATCTTGCTGACTTCCAAAGAAGCCCATCAGTTGAACGCACTTTCAACAACTTTTCTTTCAAGGTACATGATCTTGGGCTGAGCGTTTTTTTGAAGAACAGTATTTTCTCATAGGACTGTACTATACTAGCTATGCTTGCTTGTGAGTCTATGGAGTTTTAACTGAACGCTCTCTTTATTTTCATAGAATGCATCACAACTTGCCTACATGAATTATGATATCCTTTCACAAACCGGAAGGGATGCTTTGAAAGGGCATTCATGACATCAATCAGCATCGTAAACATTCGTTCCAATGTACACTTGGACTTCTGTAAATTATGTAGCATTTACCAAAAAAGAAAAGATGTCACTCGAGTTTGCTCTGAGTAATATACCGTTTTAAGCAAGACGGTGAAGCTGTCGATGAGGGTGTATCTTAGCTCTAATTACCAAATTTTGACTTCAATGTCCTTATGATGGTGGGCATGAGTTGGTGGCTTTGTGCTTGGGATGTACATTTGGGATGTACATTGTCCAGGAATGAACAGCACAAGTGGAAACCTAGGGCAAGTCCTTTTTGGAATGTACATAATATTCAGTGAGTGTATATATCTCGAAATATAATGAAGAGCTTGACTTCTTCCTTGGGAGGAAGTGCGAGGTGTTCTTATTCTCTTAAAAGCCTCGCCTTGTAAAATGTGGTTTCTTATGTGACATCATAGTCTTAGTAACATCCAGTGTTAATAAGATAGAGTGTTAGTGGTTCAGCTCACTTTGGGATTTCTGGTTAGAAATTAGGGGTGGATTATTAGTCATAGTCATGCAAAATGGGAAACAAAAACAGAAGATAAAATGGCATGTTTGAAGGACAAACACCATGTCAGCAAGGGAGATGCAAAGTAAGGGGGAGGGGTTACATGGAGACGTAAATAGAGTAGGAAAGTAATGAAGGAAATGCAAACAACCCTCCTCAACAGCCCTTTCAAGGCCAAAAGCACAAGCTTTATGGGTAATCCAAATTCCCAATTTTGAAGGCCAGCCTTGACTAGATCTCTTTCATATTGCTTTTTCAGGCTGTAGATTGTAAGAAATTTATAACACAAAACATGATTGGTTCTCTCAAAGCTTAATCAAATTTCACTCCAAGCATGTACCAGATCAACTTAATCTAGTGTGAAACTTACATTGGGACACCTTGCTAGAGAAAATTGTTCAAGACCTAGTGCCATGGAGGAATTCTGTCTTTGGCTCCCATGTTATACACATGATTCTCTTTTTATCAGTATTTTATCTAACTATATACTGTACATGAGTCAAACAGAGCATTACTTGGAAGGTTTCAAAGCATGTACCAGATCAACTTAATCTAGTGTGAAACTTACATTGGGACACCTTGCTAGAGGAAATTGTTCAAGACCTTGTGCCATGGGGGAATTCTCTCTTTGGCTCCCATGTTATACATATGATTCTCTTTTTATGAGTATTTTATCTAACTATATATTGTATACGAGTAAAACAGAGCATTACTTGGAAGGTTTCAAGGGCTTGCCATGGATGGGAACTTGCAAGGTGCATGCACATTCAACTCCTTAAAAAGTGAATTTGTATGACTCATTATAAAAAATGACAAATGTTAATGGTATTGCTTTACTCAACCTTCCAATAATTTCATGCACAGTGTTGGCATTTAGACTTTCCTTTGTCATTATCACTTATAAAAGCTAGGATTGAGTGGAGCTGAAATTTCAACTTGGACCTTGCATGTCTTGTTATGACCATGCCTATCAGTAAAACTCATTTTCTTTGAAATTTTTGTAATACTATGGAGCATGATGTGTGCAAAATAACACTTGCAAAATGTAAGATCTTACCATCATACATGTCAAAAGAAAAATTCAACATAATATGAATGGAGAAAATTGATGCATGATTGACATTTTATACAATAAGTGGTGGTAAGCTCCACACCCATGTGCATCTTTATAGACAAAAATGCACGGTTTATAATTGTTGAGACAAAGGATGCATACTATCTAAATAGCCTTTATAGTTATTCATGGTCAAAGTGTGCTAGGTGTCAATTGAGTTGATATGATGATAGATCGTATTGAAAGGCACAAGAAACCTTCAATCTCGGTGCAACTTTTGGGTTCATCTAGAATCATATGGTTGTTCATTAAGGCACCACCATCCAAGGACATGATGTTATAGCTCCTCCTAGCCTATACATGGACCAATATGGGAATATTGATCTAAATAAGCATGTAGGCTATTTGGTGGGGTATGTTACATTTTTAAGACTTACATGCACCATATGGATGCCAAGGCCACTATGTGATGTACATATTGGATGACACATATGTGGAGTACTCAACAGTATTGGATGACACGTATATGGAGTACTCAACAATAGTCACTCCTCACAGTGAGTACCATACATACATGACATAGATATAGCTTGCACAATACATTCCAAGAGTGAAACATTTAAATCTATGTTAATTTTGGCAGGATCTTGGTACACAGAGAAATCTCTCACCACTTAAGTTTATCTTTTAAACTATAATCAAACTACATATGCCAATAAATCAATTGTGGCAAAAGCATATGAAAACACATAAAATCATGAAGAAAATAACACAACACAAAGCATTGAGTGCAATTTTTCTCCCTTTCATGAGTGGCTCCACTTTGCACACATGTATTTTTTATATTTCTTTCAAAGTAGCCGAAGGAGGTATAAATAGCTTTCCTTACAAAATTAGATTGATCTTTTACAAAAATTATCATAAGCCTTGTAACTAAGGTTGCAACCATAAATAATTGCATAAATTATTACACGTCACAACTATACAAAATGGGCAGTGGGCATAGTAATAAAATGTTGGCTCATGGACAAATAAATGATGTAACTCCGTAAAAGACTACAAACAATAAATATGCTTTATATACAACCTTACTCCCATACGACATCCTAGTTGGCTTCGTTGTAGTGCTCATCACCTATTACTCAACAATGCCAACCTTGTTAGTTATATACAATCAATTGGACTCCTCATAATCAATCCCAACATGGTAGCATAAGATAGACACAAATATATACACTAATAAACTAGCTTAGTATATAACACGGAATCACTTGCAAGACCAATAACACTAGCATGCCTCCAATTGTGCATACACCAATAAAACAATCTCGTTAGCATATGTTAATGAAATCACCGACACCAACTATCAGCATGGTGCAATGGTATTCTAGGCATCCCCACCTACCATAAAGGAATCTAGCTTAATAAATTTATATTTCAATATAAATGACCTTTGAGGTCTAATGTTAAGTTGAATGATGCTCTATATTGCATTCAAATAGACCAAGAAAGTTTCTACTTTTGGGCTTCTAGTTTTATGATCAGATGGATTATGCTTAATCTTTATTTAAGAGAAGTTTCTTAGAATTTTTTTTTTCAACTCATGCAAAAAAATTTGCCCAATTGGTAGAGTCTTGCACTTCTTCAAAGCACCATTGAACTTGACCAAGGCTTTGTAGACCCCCTTGATGTGAATGACCTTGCATTATCAGGATGACCAATGAGGTCATATGTGCAATTTCAAGGATGGTGTAGTGTTTTATGTGCACACTACCATCCATTTGGGATTCCCTTATGCTTTTGCAAGGGTAATGGGCTTGTGAACCTTGTGCAAAACTCGTTGATACATATTATACTTTGTTTTTATATGTAATTGGTTTGATCATTAATTTAATAATGCCATACTCAAAGCATATGTATATTGTTAAACTATGATGTTTACAAGGTAATGCCTTTTTTGGCAATTTAAAATGACTAAAATGTCACTATGAGGGATCCTCATCGGCTCATGAGTAGTCGCCTTCCTCTTGTAAAATGAGAAACTACCTTCACCATCAGAATCAAGAGCTTGGGCACGTCACATTGAGGTGCTTTAGACACCTACTAGAAAATAATGAGCTTGTAGCCTTTGTAAGTTATATTTTAAATACATATTTCAATGAACTCCTTTGTGTATTGCATGCCACTTCTCATCTAAAGTGTTTGGAAACCGTATGTTGTCTAAAGAAATTGATGGGGAGTTTTAGTATTGCCCTAAAGTAGACATGAGTATCTATTGCTTATGTGTGAAAACACAATCTTTGTTTAGTCTTAGTTGAGGATATGACATGGGAGAACTTGTGGCTTGAATATTGTACTCGAAGTACATGGCAACTACTGTTTGTCAATAATTAATGCAGAATGACATTTGATATGGCAGTTGAGTTGTGCTATGGGTCTCTACTGCTAAGGTTGTTATGGTAGAGCTTGTTGCACTTTAAGACTGGATGTCATGTTGGGATTCAGCTATTGGATAAGAAATCATTGTGAGATTCTCAATGTGTGTATAAATTACCTTAAATAAGGATTCATCAATACCAACTTTACCAAAACTAGATATCTTGCTTATGCCAATAGTTTGGATTTTGATAGTGTAATATCTTGATCTATAAATGAACCAATATGCACATAAATTACCTTAGCTCTCTAGACATGCACATAGAAGACACTCAATACGACTATAAAGATTGGCAAAATAGTATATATATATAGTATTAGTCATATCATAGGTCAGCCTATGTTAACGACCCCACATGGACCGAAACCAACCACATCACCCAATTTGGGACCATATTAAATCACAATATAGACCTCTATAGTTTAGGCTTAGCTTCCTAACCCATTCAAGGTTATATGGGTGCCCATTTTAGGGCCCTCGCAACTCGAGAAGTTTCCCTGGGAAGATCTCCTTCTACTTAGGAGTTGGGCAAATCAACATGCACTTACATTTATCGTACCTAGCATGGTTCCAAGTCTACAACATAAGATGTCTCCTAACCATCCGTGGCATAACCATCTGGCCTTACCATCCGACAACACATGGCAACATTCAATGTCTAAACTTGGATTGGCAGGTGCCTAGGTGCTCATCAACAAATAACAACTACTCCTAATACATGGTGCCTTAAAAATAGAGCAACTTGTCACCCACATAGTAAGGACGATGAGATTGGAGCATTGGATTCCAATACGACAATGAACTACCTCGTTGGTCCAACGCCAAGCCGATGAAGATGTTCCTCTAGCATATCTCTCCCAAGAGCCTTTGTGAAGATATCCACATATTTCTTCGTCAATAACTTGACAGAAAACCTTTGTGAAGATATCCACATAATTCTCCAATGAAGATGTTTGGTGGCTCTGTAGTTTGGATTGATTGCTTGGAGTGGTTGGAATCCTCAATTATTGTTCACCCAGCACAATTTGAACAAGGTGAACAATAATTGAGGAGCAAAACTCCCGCAGTGGGTTGAGATGTTCAGTCGACTCTCTTCCCTTTGTACAGGTAAGCAAAAAGGAAGGAAGGAAAGAGACCCCGATGAACCTTCATGAGTGAACAAGTGTAAGCTTTGCCGCCCGATAGTATCCAGTAAGTACTGACCACACTAAGGGACAGGCCTAGTGACCAAAGGAAAAGAAGGAAGGGTACAATTAGTGTTAGTTTATGGCCTTGCACCGAACATCCAATGGACCATGGACTAAGAAACGGTCATTGCACGAAAAGACTATGTCCAGGAGGCAACCCCACGAGGTACATCTTGCGCCTATAGGCCGCTATAACTATCCAATACACTCGAAACTGGAGTACCCCATTAGGGCTCCCTTTTTGCGGTGGGCCGTCGGAGCCACAAGCCCTACGGGAGTAGGATCCTTTGAAAAGTGAAGGCCTTGACGAATAATGGATAGGGATATGCCCACTTGGAGACTTAGGATCTCGATGTTCAATGGAAAGGAAAATGGATTGTAAGTAAGTTCTACATAGCATATCTCTCCCAAGAGCCTTTGTGAAGATATCCACATAATTCTCTGCGTCAATAACTTGACCTCTTCATCCAAGATCAACTTATTTACAAAGTGATACTGTATTGTTGTATTAGAGTGTCAGAGCATGCTTCATATGTGAGCATTGAACATTAGGTTCATATGTAATCTCCATGCAACTTTGATTATCATACACACAACTCAATCGGCTACTCTTAAGCTACACCCATGTCCCCTAACATTCTTCGACCAGACAGCTTCACATGAAGCATACAACAGCCCATCATTTGGCAATTTTTAGAGGTGGTGGGTTGAGAGAAGGCAAGTAGAGGCATCATGTTCTACTTGGTTAGTATGCATCTACTATCACTGGTAAAAGTTTTTTTTAAATCATTTACCTCATAAATTTATAATTTTTAAAAATTAATAAATATAACAAAAATGATGTAATAGTCTATCTTCAAGAAGACGTGTATTAAAAGGTCCATCTTTAGTAGATAGAAGGTACATGCCAATGGGCTAAATACATATAGTTTATCTTCAAGAAGACGTGTATCAAAAAGTTTGTCTTTTAGTAGATAGAAGGTACATGCCAATGGCCTAAATACATATAGAGTTTTTGTATTGGTGTGCTTTCAAAATAATTCCTCTATGTGTTGGATTGGGTCTCACTACCCATAAATCTTTGCATCAACTTAGCAATGTGATGTAGCTTCATTTGTGTGACAGTATTGGTGCATTGGATGTTCCCAATTCCTATCTCACCCTTTCAATCTCAGTAGCCATTCTTAATAAATCAGTTAGCATGGATGTGGTAAGTTGTGAGGTTGGTCCTAGGAGACCACCTATATTTGGTCTTTGACCAGGTCTTACCACGGTTAACAATCCCCTTCATCATCCTTTTCCCCTTCTTGGGTCAAATACGTTTTGAGGTTAGGCCCCAAATTGGGTGCATCACAAGAGTGTAATCCATTGGTTATTAGATATCATTGACTTGAGTTATCTCTTTATGAATTTGTGACATTTTTGCTTGCAAATGTGCGAAGAACTCAGGATTAGATAACAAATTGTTGATGTCCTCTTTTGTGTACAAATTCTCAGTAGAGGTCTTTTCACCTTATTAGGATTAGGCTCTACAATGTTAGGATGAGTAGCTATCTCACAACCTCCTTTTGTCCTTCTAAAATCCAATTGAATCTGAAGTTCACAGTCTCTCATTAATTTTCCATTTAGTATTGTTCTTAGCATATCCAAGCCTTTTTTTGCAATGGAATTTGTAGGTGTGCCTATCTAGATTCTTTTTCTACTTCCATTTCCTCTATAGTGGAAAAAATGTTTCTCCAGTCCTAAGAGAACTCATAGCATCTCTCTTACTTTAGGGAGTGATTTGGGGTTACTTCAAGGCACTTACAAGAGTTTTTTTATACATAATCATTGTTGGTGGAGGTATAGTTTGAGTATCTATCCCATTCACAACATTCATTAATCCATTGTGCATTGCTTGACCATAGTCCTCATTGATATTCTTGTTCAATTTTGGGTTATAAATGAATAGTCCCTTGGCATAGTCCAAAAGGCAGGTTTGATTTTAAGGGAGAGGATACAATCCTCTCACTCTCATCAATTCACTCCTCAATTATTTTTTGAATCTTTAATCTAATCATAGTTCTTTAGTGTAAGGTCTCTAAAGGTCTTATCTCTTTAGAAAATTAAGGTCCTTCAAGGTATACTCATCTCAGTTTTACTTATCTAATCACATTTCTCTAACGTAAGGTCTCTAACGGTCTTATCTCTTTAGCAAATTAAGGTCCTTCAAGGTATACTCATCCATCCTAAATCTTCTTAGGGTCTTTGATCACAAATTGAGAACCTTTATAAGGATCACTTATGGGCTAAATAATTTCTTTAAGGAAGACATCTCTTTAGCAAATTAAGGTTTCAAGGTATACTCATCTATCCTAAATCTTCTTCGGTATTTGATCACAAATTAAGAACCTCTACTACAAGAATCACTTATGGTAATAATGTCTTTAAAGCAGACATCTCTCTAGAAATCTACCCTCTTTATCTTTATCTTTCAAAAATCCTACCCTAATTAGGAAACACTATATCATCTCTTTCCTATTCATCAAATGCATTCACATGCATGTTAAAAAAATCATGATTATTATTGCATGCATGTGCATGTAAATTAAACTAATCTTCTTTACATGTTTTATTCTACATGAATTACTCCCTTAATTTATCTAACCCTAAAATAGACTATATTCTTTTATTAATACTCTAATTCTCTTAACCTAAATCATTTTTTATATGAAGGATCAATGTACACATCTATGTGCACAATTGATATGCACATTTGTGTGCATATTTGATGTGCACATTTCATTTAAGCCCTACATAATATAAAAAATTAAGGCAATTTAACTTATCCCACCTAAGGCTCAACCTCCTAAATTTAGATACACAAATATGAAAATATAATGTTGTATCCATTATTATAAAATTTATCTTAAGGTCATATTATTAAATTAACCTAAGGTTACTCTAGCTACATTAATCTATGGTTAGGGTACTAATATGAATCTACCTGAGATTATTATCATCAGACAATTCTATTTGTATCCTAAGTATAATTAAATTTACTAAACTATTTATAATAAATATGGCATACTCTTATTAATTTATATTAGGCGGTGATTTCAATGACTAATTAGTTCTCTATTTTTTAAAAGAGCATATGAAAAGAATATTCCTTATTTAAAAATTAATTTAATTCTTCAATCTAGATATATTTCATGCCCTAGTATTAATAGAATATTCAATTCAGTCAATTTAATTAATTATGTGTACATAGCCTTATGAAAATTAATTGCCTAAGGTGAAATTCACATATCCTATGGTATTATACATTTATTTTTATAGAGAATAATTTATTCATAATAGTTAATATTAGACCAATCAAAGGCAAGAGGCTACAAGAAAATGGTTAAAAATGAGATATAAATGCAAACAATACCTAGCTTTAACGTTTGGTGTAGATGCTATTGGGGATGATGAAGGCCTGCACAACTCCCTAGAAGCCCACGAGTTCTTCTTGAACCTTCGTACATGGATGCAATACTCCAATTGGCAAGAACTAGGTACTTTAAAAGAGTTAAATATGTTAAAAAGTAATAGTGCTTTGCTGGCACATGTACCATGCACTAAAAATTGTGAAATGGACCTCTCTTCTCTCAAGAAACAATTTTGTGGATTTCACAAGGAGGGGGCTATTTATGCATGAATAGGATGTATGGGAGCCTCTACATGCACATAATATACTTGAGTTAATGCCAAGGCATACCTACAATGCATCGTGCTTTGCTGGCACATGTACCATGCACTAAAAATTGTGAAATGGACCTCTCTTCTCTCAAGAAACAATTTTGTGGATTTCACAAGGAGGGGGCTATTTATGCATGAATAGGATGGATGGGAGACTCTACATGCACATAGTATACTTAAGTTAATGCCAAGGCATACCTACAGTGCAATCCATGTAAACCATACAATTTATGGACTGAACTCAACTTTAGAGTTGTATGCATGCATTTTATCTAAAATGAACTAATGGTGGTGAATGTGCCACTCATGTTTTTGTTGGCAGATAAACCAACACAGTGTTTATAGATTTAACATTAAACATAATTGTGACATTAATGAATATGCAAATGATTATCACACATAGATTACAGAACATTACATATGCAGTACACACGTACAATTGTGAAACAAAGATACATAACTAACTCTGTGTATTTCTTCTTTTGCATATATCTTCTATATGTTTATACATCAGTGTTTAGTGTATAAATAATCATGTCGAACAAGAAACAAAGCATTATCTCGAATTCGACATGCCTATTAAGATCTTATTCCTAAGCTACCTCTAAGCTAAGGTAAAAGTAATAATAAAACTAAGGCATGCTATCTAAGCTAACACCTAGCACACTCTGTGGGGGTAGTTCACCACGTGGACAAATTTCAAATTCAATTGATGACTATGATTATTCAGATAAGTAATTATAGATCCCGATTTTCTAATTTCTTGAGTAAATATATTGCTGGAAACAAGGTTGTAGGAATGCACACACACACACACACACAGTGGAGAAGCTCAAGGGAGCACACAATGAGATGATAGATAGTAGATAATGAATGTGTAATGTACAAAGATGATAAGTATACCCCAAGATGGGTGTATACTAGCATGGGGAAAAAAACATCCTAAAGAGGGAAAAAGTACCCCGGCTAGTCCTAATGTGTTCACACATCACTACCAAATATGGTAGTGATGTGTTCACAAACATCACTACCAAATATGGCTACAAATCTCCCCTAAGAGTGACGATGTGAATAAGGGGTGAGCTAGTACTAAAAGTATGGAGATGTGCTATGCTCTTTAGACTATGAGAGGGAGCCCAGACTAATCCCCAAAGGGAAGTAAGTTCAAAGCCTAGTGAAAAGCTTGAAACTTCTCTTGCTCCATAAGAGAGCCTTTGTGAATAAATCTGCCATGTTGTCGTGTGCTGGCACATAATAATAATGCACCTCAATGTGCATTGTGCAAGCATGAAAAACTAGATTCCTTGCAACTCTCATAGTGCTCTGTCTGTCAGTAAAGATGATAGTGGCTACTAAGAAATCGCCAATACCCAAATTAACAATATGAGCTAGACACATTGAATTGTAGCTGTAAATGCTACCATGTACTTAGCTTCACAGCTAGAAGTGGCCACAAGGTTGCTTCTTGCTGAGCCATAATATACATGAATCACTAAGGAGAAAGCAAAAACCACTCATGGACACTCGTGTGTCATATCTAGCATCTAAGTCTGTAAATGCATGCAGTTGTGACCCCCTTGGGATAAAACAACCCGAAGTGCTTGGTGCCCTTTAGGTAACAAAACACCCATTTGACAGACTGCTAATTCTTTGTGCCTGGGCTATGCATAAATCTAGTAAATACTAAGACCCCATACTGAATGTCAAGTCTGGTGTTACATAAGAAGATGAGGCATCCAACAGCTTCTTAATACAAGCTATCATTAAAAGGGTCACCTGCATCTTCAAGACTAAGTAGCAAAGGTTCGCAGTCTCCAAGATTGAACCTCTTCAACAATGCCTCTATGTATTGTGTCTACAACATAATAATGCCATTATTACATTGTCGAAACTCAATGTCCAAATAATAGTGCAGTAGGCCAAGATCTGACATTTCAAAGGACCTCTGTAAATTAGCTATAAAAGCTAAAATATGAGCATCATCAAGACGTGTGAGCACCATGTCATCAACGTATAGCACGATGGCCAAAATTTCATCTTTAGTCCTCTTAATGTAGAGGGTATTGTCAGCAGGACTATTGTAAAAACCTTGTGCAACCAAGTATGCATGTATCTTCTCATACCATGCTCAAGGAGACCATACAATGCTTTTTTTCAATATGCATACTTTTGATTCCTAGCCTTTCCGAAAAAACCATGACAAGGTTGAGATGCATAAACCTCCTCATGCAAATATCCATTCAAAAAAATTAATTTTTATATCCAATTAATGTACATTCCAACCTTTGTGTTACTAATGCAATGATACTCTGCATGGTAGTCGTATGACATGTGAGTGCAAAGGTCTCACCATAGTCAATGCCTTTTTCCTGTGCATAACCCTTTACAATAAGCCTTTCTTTGTATCGCTCGACACTACCGTTAGCTTACACTTAAGCTTGTAAACCCATTTTGTGCTAATGGCCTTCTTACCATGAGGCAAATCAAACAACTCCCAAGTACCATTTTTTAGTAAAGCATCATATTTAAATTGCATAGCACTCATCCATTGTTCTAATTCGTTTGCTTAATCAAAGGAGACAGGTTCCTCTTCATTATATAAACTACAATAAGAGTATGACGACCTGCCTCAACATGAGATGCATGATGAAGACTTGCACGTGTTTTGCTAGGCAAAGGAGTGGCCAACTTGTTGTCATATAGTGTTTGCACCAGCTATTTCGGCATACTTTTTGACTCCTCAATTTCCCTTCTTTCGTCATCAACTGCATCATCCACATTTGCCTCATTAATAGGCTAATCTATGGGGGCTGAAAAACATGTTGATTTTTAACCTATGTGGGGTGATTTTTAACATTCCTTTAAGTATCCAAATGCTCGACACCAATGTGTCCTACATTGAACAATGGAAGGAGAGTGTTGAATATGTCTTGTGAACATACATTTTGCTATTTTTTACATGAAAGCAAGGGCTGAATTGCATCTTCCACGAATATAACATCTCTACTCTCACAAGAATCCTCTTAGTAGCCGGATGATAGAGATGGTAGCCTTTACTTTCTAAGTTATACCCTACAAAAATACATTTAACAGCCTTATCTCAAGCTTGCTCTGCAAATATTCCCAGGCACAAGTATATAAGCAAAAATGTGTAAGTGAGCCACAAAGGAATTTCCACAAATATTCTCAAGCACAAGTACATAAGCAAGGTAACCAAAAATGCGTAAGTGAGCCATAGATGACTTTCTACCGTTCCAAGATTTAAAAGGTGTAATTGTATGCAAAGTAGGACACATGTTTAAAACATATGTTGCACACATTGCTACTTCTAACAAGAAACCATAAGGTAACTTCTGACTTTTAACCATACAACGTGCCATCTCCATGAGAGACCTATTTTTGCATTCAGCTAGTTTTGCTGAGGTGTATAGGGCCTAGTACATTGGTTTTGTATCCCATGATCAGCCATGTATGCATGAAACTCCTTAGAGATATACCCCCCCCCTCAATCAGTATACACAGGGTACCAATCTTACATGTAGAAACATTTTCAATCATGGCAACAAAGTGCTTAAGCATATAAAAATCTCTGATTTTTGTTTCAATGATATACCCAAGTATGTGTGGAATAATCATAAATAAATGTGATAAAATAGAGGTAGCCCCCAATAGATGATGTCCTCATAGGACCACATACATCAGTGTATACGTTATAATTTTTGGACAGCTCTAACTGAACTATCTTTGGGAAATGATGCCCTCTGCATTTTTCCAAGAATATATCCCTCACAAACATATTTGATAAGGGCTTCAAGATGTGGCAGCTCAGACACCATGTCATGCTTATGCAAACGCAGCAAACTACCAAAGTTCAAGTGACCAAAGTGTGCATGCCACAACTTAGCACCCATTTCCTTTGTGGCAGAAACTATACATATAGCATGCTTTTATCTTTCATATCCATCTAGCCTATAAAGGACATGAAAAAAAGTACCAAAAGCAATTGTATTTCCATCACACTGTGAACATAAACAATACATTTGTCATCCACAGACTAAACCACTTAGCTAGCCTTAATAATAAAAGATTTGTCATCCACAAACTGAACCACTTAGCTAGCCTTAATAATCAAAGATTTCACTGAGGTAATTACATGTCAATAAGTTATTAACTCTTGACAATAGCACTTAAAATAAATGTTAATAATGTTATATTAATGTTCTCTGTATTTGACTTAGAGTTCAGGTAAAGCTCGCCAGGGTTTTCATATTTTTCGTCGGGCTTTTTTTATTTCCTATCAAGAAAAAGAAAAAGCCTAGCGAGCTATTACTAAAATCTATAAAGTTCCTTGTTGATGGTTTCATATCTTGTGTTTTAATAATAGCAACACACTAGAGGGTGCTTCTCCCAGATAGACAGCCCTTGTTTAGGTAAATTAGGTAGGTGCTATTCCTGAGAAAATCCATGTGCTGCTTGTGGATTTCGGCTATTAGACCTATTATTGGACTATTTTGGCCCTTAATATAGACAGCTCAGCCTGTGTTTTGCATATAGAGTACACTATACAGATTGGACATCTTTTCCTTCATTGGGTGGTGGTTGTCCTTAATTTACATTTGTATGCTATTTGTGCGCGCTTTAGTTTAGACTTAGGTTTAGGGTTCACGGACTACTTTGCGCTTTACCTTCGACTAATAGTCCTTTATTGGACAATTCTAGTCCTTACTATAGAGAAATATTATTGTGTATGTGAGTGATCGGACCATTCCTACTATTGGACAAACAGTTGTGGTCCTTTCTTGTGTTGCATCTCTCGCCATAGAAAAAAGCCTTTGTGATTGATTAGACCATTTTTCCTACTATTTGGGTAGCATTGATCCTTTTGTCTTTTGTTTTTATCTCTATTTTGTTTTGAACTGTAAGCTGTTGGAGTATTGATCCCTTAGTGGGTTGTGTTACTCCCTCAGAGTAAGCTACTTATTTGATATGGCTTGTTTATTGGAGAGTGTAGTTTGGACTATGAGTCCTTTGTTGGGCTATAGTGGTCTCCTTGCTAGTGGTGATCCATGTCTTGTTCATCTTTTTTTTTCAGGCATGTTCTCATTTTTTATATATAGTTAGACATGTATGATATGCTTTTGTTTTATATTATCTTACATCTTGGTTATACCATGCTGAAAGGTTTTTTTAATTTTAATGGGGAAGAGCATGTAGTATATTTATGGAAGTCTTTTAAAGGTATAAATGGTAAAAGTGTTTGTTAAACACAACTTACAAGATTAGTGTTGTGTAAAAATGTCATCTGAATCTTCTTCTTATATTTATAACATGTAGATTTTTTTAGTAAACCCCGTACCGCTTGCAAATGTGGGTACATATATCTAGCACACAAAATGGATTGTAACACCTTAGATCCACATGTGTCGCAATGTGAGGCTTCTCCAATTGATATATCTACATGTCCACCAACAACACAGGGAACATCCACTCAGATGCACACCATTGGAAAGGAAAAATGCTTGGACTCGAGTAGCAATTTTGTAAGAATTTGTGTGGCAAATTCATGGAGTGGGAATGCAATTATTGTCATGTATGCAAATCAGGAGGCGTTCCACATTTAGGGACCATTTTTTTTGGTGGAATTAAGAAATCCTGTAGAAAATGTGATCATCCTGCAATAGTCGATGCATCAAAACAACTAAGACAATTGATAGAGGAGAGACAAGGATAAAAGACTTAAAGTGTCCTTTGGAAATGTTCATCCTCTTTCACATGCACCTCAACCTCCTTCTCAGGCTTCTTCATGGCCATTCTTTTAAAATGCTAGGAGATGTAGTTGCAGAGCAAGAAGCTACAAATGTGAATGTATGTGGCCAGGATCAAAGAGAATGTAATAGAGGAATGGAGAGCACAACATCCTCATGGCACTTTGGGTTGCATGGTGGTAGTAGTAGTGTTTTGTAACAAGAGGCAAGCTTCATTGGCAAGAATGCTTTCATGCAACGCTGCTAGAAGAGGATCAACTATCACTAGCCAATGCAATATATTTTACTGGAGCTTCAATGTCTATGATAAATTATAAGAGGAGTGGGAATCAGCATGGAAAACAATAGTAGAGTATAGTGTTGGTTTTATTCCTCCCAAATAGCATCAAATGAGAAATGCTTTACTGGATGTTGGTTTTATTCCTCCCTCATAGCATCAAATGAGAAATGCTTTACTGGATAAATGTTATGCAAGTGTTAAAGAGAGGGCTGAACAATTAATTTTGGACAATTTATCTTTATATAGATGTACAATTATTTTTGATGGATGGTCAAATGTGCAAAGGTGACCTCTCATTAATGTCATACTTGTGTCTCCTCTAAGGAAAATGGTTTATCAAGGTAGTTGAATAGATCAGGTTAGATAAAATTTGGTGCATATATAGCTGAGGTTCTTGCATAGGTAATCAAAGATGTGGGTCCAACAAATGTTGTCTAATTTTCATGGATAATGCAAAAAATTATTGGTCTGCTAGCAGTCTCATTACACACACATACATGCATGTGGATGTAATAATACTCACTCTTTGAAAATGATGGGTATAAAAGTGCAAATACAATTTGGTTTAGAGAGATACTTGATGAATGTAGGGGGATTGTGAAATTTGTGCTTAAGCATGGAAGAGTGCTTGATATCTTTAGAGCATGTATGACATAGATGCTCAAGCTACCTGTAGAAACAAGGTTTTGCACTCACTTTTGTACATTAGAATATCTCCTCCAAAATAAAGATGGGCTATAAGAGATGTTTACGTGCATTGCATTTTGAAAGTGGGAAGAAGTGTAGACATAAAAGGTGCACTCGAAGGTAACAACCCTTTGTGGATTACTCAAGCGGGGATCTTTTTTGGCATGGAGTTGAAGATGCATACCATATTATGATGCCCGCTATGTATGCCATTCAAGTTTGGATACACAAGATGCAAATATGGGTAAAGTGTGGATGACATGGTGGTGGACAGTTCAGCAGAGCTTGTTAAATCTAGAGGCCATCTTAGACTCCATTGTCACTAAATGGAGGACACCATTTACTAAGCAATGATGACTCATATCATTGAGATACTTGAGTATTATATGGGCTTCAACTCATAGCCCCTTGCATAGCATGGCTTTTTTATTGGACCCAGAATGTTGGTCCATGAATATGGGTGCCAAAGAAGAAGTATTAGATGATTACTATGATTACTATGCTATTGTCAATTCAGTGTATCCCAACTCGACAGCCGTGGGCAAGTTGTGTTTAAGAATTGTTGAAACACAAGTTAAAAGAGGGAAAGTTCAACGTTAAGTTTGTTCAAGATCTAGCAAGAGATCAACTTGCATGAAAGTGGTGGATTCTAAATGGAACATCTTGTGAATTTCTAAGGCCCGTTGTAGAGAAAGTGCTTACACAATGCAAAAAGAGCTCAAGCTCTGAAAGAAATTAGAGCACATACAGGTATGTGCATAGTCGTTTGTAATCAACTTCTCGTAGATAAGGCAGAAAAATTGGTATACATGTATTTCAAAACGAGAAGATCTTAAAGAACTTTGAGAGTGAAGATTACAAAGAAGATGTTCCAAGATGGATGTACAAATGCATAGATGATGCAAATGGAGATATCAAAGAAGAAGATTTGCAGAATGTCGATTCCTCTTTTATGATGAGCGTGCAAGAAGAAGTAGATGAGAATTTGGAGGTAGACGATCAAGAAATTGAACAACGGCTACAAAAAAGAAGTAATCACTTTACATCAGAACATGAAACTCCTAGCATATGAGTTTAATGTATGTTCGTATTGATTTTAAAAAAATTGTGACAATATGAAAGGATAAAGAGCATTGCTCCATTAAGATTAAGAGTATAATGAGAAATTACATCATTGCAAGATGATTCTTAACTGCTTTCATCAAAGTTGATGTTTCTAAAGATGCTAGGGGATCCTCTGCCAATGTTAGAAATAATTTGTTGGAAGTCTTGTTAGAGTCCAAACATCTTATACAAGTCTTCTTATACTTCTAGGTCACATAATTTATAATGATTAACTAATAACATTAACTGAATCAAGCATTAGAGATGGTAGTAATGTCCACAAGGTAATGTGGACATTACTAATAACATTAACTGAATCAAGCATTAGAGATGGTAGTAATGTCCACAAGGTAATGTGTAATAACTGCTCCATTCATCAGAAGATTTATTACACATTGGACATACATTGCGAGGATTGATTAGGCATTCTCTTATCAACGATGGTTGAGAGATTAGTGTGCTTATATGCTTAATAGGTCAGCTTCTCTTCTAAACTTGCAACTTTCTCCTTAAGTGCACGGAGCTCTCTACTCAAAGACACATTATCTTGAGTTGCTTTGGTAGGCATCATGTTAGCATCTTGCCACTTCTTGAGGTGTGTGTCTCTTGGCTTTTTATCTACATACATAGCTCTTCTCTTGTTTCATGCACCTCTAAGGAAGCCCCATGGATAGCTTGCCGCCCGCGCGAAGCTCCTCTTGAGGGAATGTAACTGTTTCTTGTCGAATATCATGTTTCTTGAGGGTTTCTTTGGAGTTTAAGTCCACTAGAGTACCTTTTACAAAGTGCATGTACAACATCTTTACATACCAAATAGGATAGTATACATGATGTAAAGGATGAACTTTAATTTGAAGATATATATTTTTTGTATTTGGCCTTATATCATCATTCAAACATTTCTCCACTTTCCATCTGCCTTTCTTCATCTCCCCATCACTGTTCATAGTCTTTATATTACAAACCATTTGGTTCTTCACTACTTTTTTGACCTCCTTTTGCTGCATATGTGAGAGCAGGATTTTCCCATTGGGATTGTCGTAGTATAGTTCGAGAAGCCTCTGTGGTGTCTAGATTGGTGCCAAGGCTTGAATGCATTCATAGGCTTTTCGTGCATATTCATTGCATGCTGTCTTGCAAGATCATCTTCTTGATCCCCTTGTCTTAGTGTGGTGTTTCTCTTTGTTTGGCCATGGTTGTTAACACAAAGTATGATCCCACGTCAGTATCAAAAAAGGTTAAAATTTGCTGGAAAGAATTAGATAATTAACATCAAGCAATGAATGTCGTGGTGGATGGCATGGACTCAAGTGATTGGCCATTGCACTTGAAATCTTATTCACTCATTTCTTCAAGGATTGCTAGCACAATGGATAAGAAGGACTTAATATCTCACAAACTTTAAAACTTACACACTTACAATAAAATATAAAATCGAACATGGACATAAAACCTCATAAACTTTAAATATTGATTGATTGCAAAAATATACATCTCAATAGATTATATCAAATATTGATTGTAGGCAAAAATATACATCTTGATCCTCATTAGATTATATCAAGGTATATTTTACAAAAAATCTATATCTTAATTAAATGTTAGCATTAGCTCAATGGCCAGTTGAAGCACTGCTTGAGGCTGAGTATTAATCTTTTTTAATTAAATGTTAGCATTAGCTCAATGGCCGGTCGAAGCACTGCTTGAGGCTGAGTATTAATCTTTTTTAACATCTCAAAAAACTCAAGTAGGTTTTTTCTAGCTACCTTCTCCTTTACAAACATATAATGTGTTTCAAAAAAGCAAATACACTCTACTTTATCCTAATTTCGATTCCGGATTGCCTTTAGCATAATGCTCAAAGCTCTCCTTAAAAAAGGTTACTAGTTGGATAATTAACCAACCCAGTGCATATATATCCGATTCTTTACAAAAAACATCCTGATTTTTAGGCTCGATTAGTTCCAAGGCTTGCCAAGGACGCAATCGATTCTTGTCTTTGGCTTCATTATTCATGAGCTCCTAGGTTACTTCATCTACACCCACAGGACACTGCAAAAGTAATTCATAGATTCTATTTTCTCCCTTGCAAAAATTAGTAGCCCCCACTCTATAACTCCCACCCTATATGCATACTCCCTTGTATAATCTAAGACAATATTATATGCATGGAGATCACAATGAATGATTCCTCCTGCATGAGCATCGCCCATGGCCTCAACTAATGCACGAATAATGATAGGTAGCCCCTCCAAAAAGGCATTTAGTCAAGCCGCAATCTCTAAAACATGATCCTCCCCTAGGAATCTTATTGTGTTGCTACATCTTGGTGTTAAGGTCCTGTGTTTGAAGGGGAGGTACATGAGTAAGGATCCCAACGTACTACCATTGTAGTAAGGAAATATTGTTACCCAGGGGGGCTGACGGGTAAATCCAAAGCATCTCACAAGGCCTTGGTGTAATATTTGCATTCCATACTCCTTGTGCAGCACTTATGCTTCTGCAAATAGGAGCCTTTGTATTTCTTTACTAAAGGTGATGTGAGGAGGGAAAAAGTATAGGCCTTCAAATTGCACTCTCCAACACTCCTTGAAGGCACCCTCTATGATCTTGATCTTATATAGGATGGCCTCGTGAGGCACCCCTATTAGGAGTGAGCATTGTGCATTTTTGGAAGTAAGCGCTAAGTGCATTGTACTACCTATTGCTGCTTCCGCTCTAGCTTAATTCTCCGCTCTGAGGGACCTCCCCATGGACTACTTGATCTAAGCGAATGCGCTTCGACAGTGTGTGTTGGGAGTCTACTCCCTTTGCTCTCTTGCTTCTAGCTTTTTCTTCTTTCCACTTCTTCTTTCCACTTTGCATCCCAAAACTGTAGCCATTGCATGTTTACTCCGTGAGGGAGAGAGTCACACAAATCTGTGGCATATTGCATGTTTACTCCGTGAGGGAGAGAGTCACGTAAATTTGCGGCACATTTCTACAAATCCCCTATGATGCTATTAAGGAGATTGTGCATCTTCTCATCTAGGGAGATGTCTTCTATGTGTAGAACTTCCTTCATGGCTTTGACAATGTCCCTTGCGAGCCCTTGGAGTTGGACTTCACTGGAGATGAAGTCTCCAATGTTATCCTCAGCAAGCATACAAATTCTGCCCCGACAAAGTTCTTGATGGAGGGTCCACTTTGTCACAAGATCCATTATGCCCTATCATGCACAATAACAATGCTATTGTGAATACTAATAAAACCTAATTCTTTGATATTTAAAGAAGATGATATTTTATAAAGCAAAAAAAAAATTTAATAACAATTTTTAAAATCATTCAATTGATACAAATAGATGATGTACGCCACACACACACACACACACACACACACATAGAGAGAGAGAGAGAGTAGATAATGTGCGTTGAATAGAGAGAGAGTGTGTGTAGATAATGTGCGTTGAATAGAGAGAGAGAGAGAGAGAGAGAGAGAGAGAGAGAGAGTAGATAATGTGCGTTGAATAGAGAGAGAGCGAGAGAGAGCGAGAGAGAGCGAGAGCAAATCATATGATAAATCAATGTTTTTTTGGCAATTTTCAAAACCACATGACTCACACACACACACACACACACACACACACATAGAGAGCAAATTATATAATGGATCAATGTTTTTTGGCAATTTCAAAACCACATGATGGAGAGAGAGAGAGAGAGAGAGAGAGAGAGAGAGAGAGAGAGAGAGAGAGAGAGAGAGAGAGAGAGAGAGAGAGAGAGAGAGAGAGAGAGAGAGAAGGTGATGTGCATTAGATAATTGATTTATGCAGTTTAAACACACTAAGACATCATATTTTGCCATATTTTGAAATAGCATCCTAGCTAGTAAATTCATATATTCTACATTAGATAAGTTATTTGGATACTTTGTAGAGAAATCAAATTTTTTTAAATTTAAAACAATCTCATGTATTTAAGATATTGAAAATCTATTTGAGATTTAAAATAAAGGCATTTTTATAAGCACTTCTATGGTATCATGAGTAGGAATTTTAGTATCCAATAATGTATGACATATAACTCACATTAGAACCTTTACCATAGGGTATAACTAGATTAAAAGTAAAGCGTTTTACTAAGGATTAGAATATCCACTTCCATAATGACCATTAAAAAGAATAGAGATTAGAATGCCCACCTAGAGAATCATAAATGGACAAGATTGGAATACTTATGGAGATTAGCGATTATTGATGTATTTGACAAAAGAGATTGATTAGATTTATGACGTGGTTTAAAGTAATATTATTTATCTAGTTAAGATATTTTAACATTATGGTTGATGAACATTTGTTTTATTTGAAATACCTTAACATAGAATATCTTGTTAATGACCGATACATGATTAGATATTTCCTCGAGTATTATGACCCAATGTCGAAGTATACATTCATATACAGTTAAAACGACAACATTACAGTCGAGCAATATGACCTAATGTCGAAGTTCATATGCACATAAAATGTGAACTAGAACAACACGTGATGGCCAAGCAATATGACCCAGTGTTGAACCCTAACACACTATATAAAAACCTTGGAGATGACCCAAACAACCGAGCAATACGACTTAGAGTCGAATCCTATATACCACACCCTATGGGCTGATAGGCCGACACAGTGTACGACCGAGCAATACGACCCAATGTCGATCTTCATTTGCAAACAAGGGAAGGTGTCTTGTTCAATGACGATCGAGTGATATGACCAATTATCGAAATGACAGACATACTTATCTAAGAGCATATACAACCAAACATTACGGTATAATGCTGAGAAGCACCACACTGTGCACAGGGTGGCCTGGATACGACTCCAAAGCCTAGCAAGTCCTCAATGTTATATGTTAAAAATACAACACACCGTCTAAACGTAAAACGTTAAAATAATTACCTATGATTCTTCACTCTCTTCGTGTACTCTCTCTCTCTCTCTCTCTCTCTCTCTCTCTCACACACATACACACAAAAAGCCCAGCGGACCATTGGGGGTGCGGGCCCAGCGGGCTTCTGCTTTTTCCCACCAAAAGCAAAATCTTGGTGGGATCGGTGGGAAATAGAAAAAGCCCGGCGGGCCTGATGGGAAAAAGTTAAAGGCCAACGGGCATTTATAGGTTTCACACGTCACCATTTTTTATGTCAATGACATCGGTGTGTTACTGACTTATTTATGCCTGTTCATTAAACATAAAAATTTTGAGTAATTACGTCAATATGAAATCCCTCTTAGTAATGCCAGAGAAAAATCACAAGTTATTCTTGATCCCTGGTACATATAATACATCTGAGAGCATGATTGTTCCACCATTTATAGCAATGAGAAGAATTTTACCAACTCCTTTTACGTGATATGAGGAATTGTTTTCACACGTAATAGTGTTTTCCTATGGAGCAGATTCAAGTGATGAGAACAAACTACGATAAGAAATAGTGTGCTTACTGGCACCACTATCAAAATACCAGATATGTACATATGTAAACAACTATGTGTACATCCTTATGCAAAGGGTCAAAACTGCATTGCATATAATGAAATCCCAATCATCATGTGCACAATTTGCAGATTCTTTGTTTTCTGCATTAGATGCTTAAGCATTAGCTAGCCATACCTGAGTCTCTTTTTCTCCTTCTCTAGCCACTTCCTACACTCATTAATGTAGTGACCAAGTTTTCTGCAATAGTTGCATTTTCTCTTTTTCTTTGGCTTATCGCCTTCCTTGTCTGCAAGTTTGCCCAATGACTCTGATTTTGGCTTGTAGCTACCCTAAAAAAAGGATTTAACTTTGCCTTATTGGGCTGACTGGCAGAGAGTAAAAGCATGATCTCATGTATGTATGATAGATCTGTTTTGCGTGGATTTCTCTTCTTGTAAGAGCACAAAAACCAACTCCTCAAACCTTTAAAGCATTTGGATTGTCTTTCATCATCATGAGTCTGATGGTAGAAGAAAAACTTTGATATGAATCCGGCAACACATTCAAGACATACTGTCATGATATACTTCATCAACACTAGCCACCTGCTCCTTAAAATCCTTGATTTTTGTAAGGAAAAACTGTCCATGGAGTCTCCGTCATTCATATGCTCTGACTCTAATTACTTGTGTAGATAAGCAACATGTGCTTTATTACCTACTTGGTATAATGATGCAAGTGTATCCCAAGCATGTTTAGCAGTCTTGCATGATCAAATGTGAGGAATACTACTCCTCTCTTGATTGATGACAAAGTAAGCGACGCATGTACCTGCATGTTTGTAGATGTGTCTTCTGTAACATGTTCATCAGAGAAACCAAGACGTTTCTTAGTACCAACTAAGTGGTGGCATGTTTGCTTTAGTGGTGTGAGATTGATTATGTGATGATCTTGTGCATTTCTTGATTCACTCAATAACTAAGCTCACACCATGTCTTTTAAAATGGTATCAAAGCTCCTTTCCATGGGAGTGTAATCTTTCATGAGTTGATAGAAACATCTTAGTGATTGTGGGTGTATGAGTGATTCTCATTGCGTTGATATGAATATTTTATACTATCATTGAAAGGTATTCATTGTGAGAACCTCTTTGTTGCATTTGGGCTGATTTGTCACTTCATTGAGTGGCACATTGGAGTGAAGAAGGAGGAGTTAAAACTATTCACACGTGTGTGTAGGTCTTTATGTGAGCACAACATCCTTTGTGGGTCTTATCTTGAAATCTTCATCTTATCCTAGCATTAATTTGCTTAGTATATGAGATGGCTTCATTCACATAGTGTCTCTAAATGCAGTCACTCGAATGTAAAGTAGAAGGAGAGCCGCAGCTCACATTGCCGTTGAAGTGTTTGCTTCGTAGAAGCAGGAAACCCCAGGACATGCAAGGATTTTATCTTCTAGGGAGGTTCTTGAATAAGCACAAGAAACTAGGGGCTCTTGGAAGAAAAAGACCACAGAGATCGGCAAAGGGGATAGCCGTGTGGTTATAAAAGTGGTTCCGATGAGGGGACAACCACTAATGTGTCATCTTCCTCATCTAATGAGGAAAAGATACTACCATCCGCCCCTCAAGAAAGAGAGCAAATAGATCCCAATCAGCTACCCCAAAAGTTAGCCATATATCTAAACCCAACCAGGCTAAATATCCAATCAAGGAGAAGGGAAGGCTAAAGGTCGCTCAGGAGTTGGTCATGGAGTGTCAAGCTTGATTAGAGGAGAAACCTCAAGCAATACATGCTATAGGAAGTTCCTCTATGCTAAACTTATGACCAAATGAGGAAACCCAAGAGCTTGACAGAGGTCCCAACAACCAAGCACTCCTTGAGAATGTCCCTCGAAAGATAGACCCAAAAGCCACGCTAATCCCGCACCAAGTAGACCTTGTTGCTATACATCTCAAGAATCTAAGGGACGGCAGCCCAAGAAGAACTGACATGGAAGTTCATATCCCGATACCCTACACCTTGAAAAGCCTAAGCACACGAATAGGGATAATCAGATTCATGAACCCGCACCTGTTCCCAGAGACATTGTAGGTCTTTCCTCCTATCTTCACAAGTTTAGATTCCCATTGGCACCTTATAGTCCTAGTCTATGGAAGGACTTGAAGGATTGGATGGAAGGAAAGCTAGGAGCAGTAATGGAAGAACATGTGGAACTAGGAAGTTCTAAACGAGACCAATGAGGATGGATTCATAGAACCAGACGGACTTAAAGGCATTCCCACAGTCTAAGTAAACAAGTTAGGGCAGTATTTCAAAGGAGACGAACTTAACGTAGCACTGCCCTTAATTTGATGACCTTCAAGTCACCGCCAACAATGTTGCGAAAAATGGGAAAAACCTCCTATGGATGACACCACTAATCGTGAAACTAGATGACGGAGCTACTGCAAAGCCCATAGGATTTCTGTGGGATTTGAAGATCAAGATTCTAGGAAATAATTTCCGACACACCTTCATGGTGATGAACTTCGGCTAGAGGCCTACTTCCTATGATTGCATCTTAGGATGTCTCTTCATGAGAGAAACTAGGATGATCCATAACTGGGACACGAATCACATTGACATCCTAAAAACAAAATGAATGCTTAAGGTTAGCCTATGCACTTGGAAGATCCATCCTATGTGTGGGGGACCATTAGCAGAGGATTCAATGACTACTGCAAGGTCCACAATAGTACACTTATGTCAAACCTACCATAAAACGTTGGATGATGAATGGGATACCATACCTCTGCCAAAAGACTTTGAACATGTACATACTTCCAAAACGCACGGGTACAAGATTTTCTATGGCTGACGAGAAGGAGATCACCTCCCTCTACATACTTAGTGTCGTGTGTATGTCCGATACTACAAACCATGAACATGTGAGCTTTAAAGAGGAAAGAACACTACGGTAAAAACACTCCCGCAAAACCCATAAAACAAATGGCTTCATAGGAAAGGAGGCTTATATCTTCCTGATAGAATCAGAAGAACATTGGTTGAGATATGTGGAAGTTGTTAATGCACATTCCTACTTCTTTCAAGTCTAGCAAAAGAAGCTCGACGAGTTTCCCATTCTAGTTAACACTATGACTACAAAGAAAGAAGAGTCAACTGATTCTCAGTTTGAATCTTAAAAGATTTTCCACTCTACATGATGCAAAGCACGAAACAAAAAATTGGCGCTAGCCAAGCAAGAAACCAAAAAAAGAATGGATATGGAAAGCACTGAAACTGCAGAGACTAAATAAACCTACAAGGTAGGAGATGGTTTTGTACAATACGAAAAGGCTCAAAGAGCCCATGATGGGACGCCAGGAACATCTTGTGATGGTCTAAGGAAATTAATCTGGTAGGCCTAGGGGAAGATCCAAAACCCATCTATATAGGGGAAGACCTCTTTGCAAAAGAAAAAGACCTTATCGCCCTCCTCATAAAATTTCAGGATTGATTTGCCCCCTAGAAGTACACGGATATGAAGGCTGTACCTCCTAAAGTGGTCAAACACACCATTCCCATGGTTGAGGGAGCAAGGCCTATGAAGCAGAGAGCATACCCTATGAACCTCAAATATTCCAAGATGGTCCAGGAAGAAATCGACTAGCTCATAGATGCCGGATTCTATGAGATTGAGCACACTGAATGGGTTGCATCCATAGTGATAGTGCCCAAAAAGAATGGGAAAGTGAGAGTGTGCGTAGAGCTCAAAAAGGTTAATGCCGCCACAATACGGGATCACTACCCATTTCCCTTCACGGAACATGTGCTCGAGCGAGTCACAAAGAAAGGAAGCTTACAGCTTTCTCGATGGATTTTTTTGGCTAAAACCAAGTGTTGATCAACCCAAAAGCCCACAAAATGAACAAAGGAACTAACATCGAGTTATAGCTCACAAAAGATCATGTAGATTTTCTCTTCATGGTTCTCTTCATGGTTCTCTTGAACCCTAAATTTTCTCCATCCTAGATTCACTCAATCAAGCTATAATCTCTCGTGGCACTCATGAGCCACCATTAAATCACCACTTACATCATAAATTCAACCATTTACATTCATCAATAACCTTTGAAAATCAACCTTTAATCAACATTAAACAATTTGGCATTGGCATTTAAGCTAATTTTCCATAGGACCTATGACAATGGCTTAAGCTAATTTTCAATAGGACTGAGCACTATTAAATTCATGACCTTAGTCAATGAATTACCAATGGCAACTTGTCCTATTGTATATAGTTATATATCTATATTTTTGTTAGCTGCTATGGGGCTTCAAAAATGTTTTACCATAATATAATAATGTGTAACCACAAGATTTGTAGAAATTATTTCACTTTACATTTGATAAATTCATTTTATTTTGTGTTTCATATGAAAGGCTAAATTCTCTTAGAAATGCAATAAATGTACTCAATATAAATTTGTACATGGTACATGTGCCATTGTGCTCGATGAGGCATGGATATGAGAGAACAATCACACCACTCATTTGGAACCCATCTCGTAAACTTTTCACACACAAAAACCATTATATGTTCCTTGGGTAATTAGGATTTCAAGTCCAAATATTTGACTTAAAAAATACATAGACCCCAAAAAATTCAAGGAGAACACTAGATCCTAGTAGCAGCAAAAATAAATATACATGGCCAAGCAAGCAAATAATCAAAATTAGCATCAATAGCCCTCACAAACAATGTGACCACATCAAACAACAGCTTGTCAAACAAGAGCACCTTATGGTGGGTGCCAATAATTTTTTTATTAACTCCCTCTTAATTTTGAGAGTTCCATGGTTAGGTCTAACCAAATGTTATGGTTAGTACCACACTCCTCATAAAGGGCAAATGAAACCAACATCACACATACAAATGAAACTTGCAATTTTTAGTGTTATCTAAAGTGTAGCATTTGAAGGTGACTTGAAGTTAACATCAAAGTTTGAAAAAAAACTTAGAAGTGGCAATGTTAGCTAGTTTTTATGTTAGATGGTTTGGTGGATTATCGAAAATGGTTCTCTCTCTCTCTCTCTCTCTCTCTCTCTCTCTCTCTCTCTCTCTCTCTCTCTCTCTCTCTCTCTCTCTCTCTCTCATATTACCTTTTTGTAAGAAGAACACTCTCTTCTCCCTTTCAAAAATCAAAATATAAAATATGAAAAACCTAAATACGCAATTCATCTTGATGGGTATTAGATTTCTCGAATTTACATCAAGCACATCACATGAAGAGAATACAAAATACAAAATAGTCACTTTAAGTACTAAAAGTCACTCGCTCTATTCTCCAAACCCTATGATTAGTGGCCTTTTGGCAAGCCATCATGAAAAAATGTGACTTGAAATATTGCAACAATACCCAGCCACATTTTAGAGTAGAGACAACATAATGGAAGATTAGGAGATTGGGAGAGATAATTCAAATGTAAGGAGCGACATTATAAGAAAACCAAAGTACATAGTCTCAAATCTCTTTTTTCTTCTCCCTCATTGAAGTGAAGGGTAGGTCCCCCTTTATGGATAAACTAGCATGCAAAAGCTCTACTTTGCAGGTTACACCACTCTCTAGTGTTACACTCTACTTTCTATAGATAAGGGGATTCCACCAAAACTATCATCCATTTAGAAACATTGGAAGCTCAAATTGCATATTTCCAATATAAAAAAACCTTTGTGGCTTACACATCTACTAAAACTTGGACTTTGGAGTGCATGTGGCTCTTTACCTAGAGTCATTCAGCATTTTAGTTGAGGGAAAAAGTAGCTTTAATATAGTGAGTAGTTCATTAAGTGACTTAATGAGACAGTAAAGGCTATGAAGCTAAATCCAATAGAGGATCTCTTGATAACAAATTGATCTTATTATATAAAATATATGGAATGTTTCTAGTTTAATTCTATCTTGTCACAATGTGTAACGTGTAACATTGTATATACATCAATGATCAATTTACTTAATTGTTAGATGTTTTTCTTGCTAGAATATACATTGATAATTAATATGAATCATCGCCAACTTGAATGCTCAAAATAAAGCTTGTTACCTTGTACAAGAAGGCATCACTTATATCCAATGATTATATCCTTTTTATAGAAAGTCACCAAGATAGATATGTTTTAGGCATAATTTTTGTGCAATATTTAAGATAAGATACCTCAAGATCTTGGTCTCATTTAGTAGATCCCAATGTTGCTATTATAGGTTTTACATTTGTCTTTGAGATTAGTCTTGTGTGTAATGGTTAGATTTGCAAATGTTCAAGCTCAACGATAGAGAAACTTCTTAATTCAAGATATCAAGCTAAACTTTGAAATATATACCTTTTTTCATGGTTATTGAGCCATACGAGGCATTAATTTAAAATGGCATGTGTCATGTTTCATAAACTAAGGGTGAAATACATAAATGTAGCTTATGTCATTCTCATGATCTAGAAAGGTTTATTTAAGTTCCAATGAATCATGAGTTATTTTTTGGTGAGCAGTTTTCTAGTGAGTGGTTTCAAAAATTTGGCGAATGATTTTTTAAAATCACGATGTCTCATTCTCTTTCTAGGTCCCCTTTTACTCTCTCTCTAGGCCCTATCTCTTTCTATCCCTTTGTCTCTCTCTACCTCACTCAATAATCTCTCTCTACATCTCCCTACCTTACTCTACCCCTCCACCTCTCTCTACCTCCCTCTCTCTCCACCTCTCTCTACCCCTTGCTCCTCGCTCCTCTCTCCACCTCCCTCTATCTCCCTCTCATTATCTCCGTCTCTGTCCACCTCCACCCCTTGCTCCTCTCTCCACATCTTTCTACCTCCCTCTCTACCCACCTCCCTCTATCTCCCTCTCTCTATGATCACTTACTACCTCTCTCCACCTCTACCTCCCACCTCTCTCCACCTCCATCATCGCACCTCCATCATCGTGTGACAATGAAGAGAGAGAAAAAAGTGCATAATCATTGCACCATCATCATCATCATGATGAAGAGAATAATCACAAGTAGGCACATCATCCATGCACAATGCATGATCCATAAAAATACCATCAACATGATTAGCATGAAGGTAAATATCCTCAGAACTTAGAGAACCATCAAATAAGACATCAATGCCATATCCCGCATAATAGGCTCAAAGGATGGAGCCTCCAAATCTACCTCATGATCATCTGGAACATGGAGTATAGGCTCAAAGAGATCCCTCATATCTACATCTATATGCTAACCAAGACTAGCTCTTGTAGATCACCATCAAGAAGCTTGATGATAACCTCATTGAGTACACCATCAGTAGAAATTGAATCAAGGATCTGCACAACCTCACTGGCATCATCTACATGAGAACACTCTCCATTCGCAAGAGAAGGTGGGTGATTTGGAACCATACCAATGAAACATCAAGAATCACATCATCATTGTCATGCCAAGCTACATATCATCACACAAATCTTGACTATCTGCCCGAATCCTAGGAACATCTAGCAAGGTTAGTCACACCCAAGGAAACCTCCTGGCTATCTCCACCCTTTTGTCTCTCCCATGCACACTCAACCACATCCATACTCATCTCCTCATTAGAACTAATGGAAATCCTAGTCTCCTCCACTACTAAAAGCTTGGCTTCCTCCCTCCCTCTCCAAATGGCAATAGAGGTCATTATGCTTCTCCTTCAATGCCCCAAATCTCCATAAATCACAAACATAATCGGCATGCTTCTCTTTGAAAAACTCACATGTATGCTGACCATGCTCCTCATTCGATGGATATGCTTTACCAAGAGACTTATTATATCTATGCAATGCATACTCAAATCAGCACCATCTCATTGTGAAGAGAATACAATTTTAGGCAAAAATTTCAATTGAGCTCCAATTCATGAGGACAATACTTCTCCTTGTGACCCACATCCTCACAATGGCCACACTAAAAGAATGGGAAATCCTTCTTCTGATGTCATATGATTCACAACAACGACGACATCATTGGGGACTGGGTCAATGCTTGGATCCATGCCCAAAATCATCACAAGGACATCATTGGGGACTCGGTGAATGCTTGGATCTGTGCCCATAATCATCACAATAAGAACATCACCATCTCATTGTGGAGAAAAGACAAGTTAAGGTAAAAAATGTAATTGATGCTCCAATTCAAGAGGACAATACTTATCCTTGTGACCCACATCCTCACAATGATCAAACTTCTTCCGGTGGCCATATCTTTCACAACAACGGCTATATTGGGAGATTGGGTCAATGCTTACGTTTGTGCCCAAACTCATCACAATATAAGAACATTCTGGGCAATCCTGTGATTGATCACGACAAGGGTGGCGCATCACTATATCATGGAATAATAAAATAATCACACGACTCAGGAGTATCTTGATTGTTCAGCAGATCACCAAGTCTTAAACGTCGTCCCACAGAAGCACCAGCACAGGGACTGACTGTGGGGCTAGCTTATGAATGCTGACCATGAAAATAACTCACACACACACACACACACACACAACCCTCTCTCTCTCTCTCTCTCTCTCTCTCTCTCTCTCTCTCTCACACACACACACACACACACACACATGCGCGCGCACACACACAAACCCACATCTCTCTCTCTCTCTCTCTCTCTCTCTCTCTCTCTCTCACACACACACACACACACACACACAAACCCAAATCTCTCTCTCTCTCTCTCTCTCTCTCTCTCTCTCATACAGTCACACACAAACCCACAAATCTCTCTCTCCCTCTAAAATATATACCACTAGACAATACAAAGGTATTGACCACTTTTTTTATTTTTTCTTTAGTATGCTCTCTCTCTCTCTCTCTCTCTCTCCTCCTCCTCCTCTATTTATCTTTCTTCCTCCTTCACAAAATTATTACCAAAGAAGAGAGAGTGTTGTGAGCTCTCTCTCCTCCTCCTCCTCCTCTATTTATCTTTCTTCCTCCTTCACAAAATTATTACCAAAGAAGAGAGAGTGTTGTGAGAGAGAGAGAGAGAGAGAGAGCGAGAGAGAGAGAGAGAGAGAGAGAGAGAGGGGGGGGGGAGACATGAGAGAGAGAGAGAGGGGGGGGAGACATGAGAGTGGAAGAGAGGGAGAGAAAGGATTGAGAGAGAGAGAGAGAGAGAGAGAGAGAGAGAGAGAGAGAGAGAGAGAGAGAGAAGGAAGAGAGAGATGTGAGAGAAGAGAGAGGAGGAGGGAGAGACAGAGAGAAGGGGAGTGTTTAGAGAGATAGAGATAGAGCAAGGAAGAGATAGAAAGAGAAGGAGGGAGGGGGAGAGAGAGAGAGAGAGAGTGTGTGTGTGTGTTTAGTGAGTGGGGGACCCTAGAGAGAGTTTAATAGCACCTAGTGAGAGAGAGAGAGAGAGAGAGAGAGAGAGAGAGAGAGAGAGAGAGTGTAAGAATCCGCTTGCACTGCCACGTTCGCTGGAAAGTGCTCGTTACCAAGAAAATGTATTTTGGCATTAAAGAACACAAGTGGAGACGTAAAATTTATCATCATAATTCATCACAGTTAATATCATCCTTCATTAAAGATTAAGGTAGAGTTCTAATATGGATTTTCACAACACCATTAATGCATCATCCATTAAAAAAGTGACCTATCTAAAATAATATATTTGATGACCATGATATTTTGTCTTTAAGATTAGGAAATTTTGATGGTTGCTAGTTAAGTTTGATATTTCTTTTAGCCGACCCCAGCTTGAAAAGGCTTGTCATTCATGAAAAACAACTAGATTCGAAAGATATTGTCTTGAAATCCTAAGTGTCAACTTGCTTTCAAAGAATGGAAAAAGAAAGGGGCTTTTAGATTGTAGTACAATTTGTTGAGCTATGGATATAATAGGTTCTTGCCACCCAAAGGATATGGATATATTCATCTTCCATCGCTCACTTGGATAACACATGATCCATACGTTGACATTGATGACAAAGACTTTCAAGGTGATTTAGTCAATAAGTTTGCTAAGTTATTAAAAAACAATGAATTTTCCAAACATGAAAAATGGTGCACTGTGTTTGATAGTGTTGTTAGGAACTTGTAGAGTTTATTGATCTAATTTCAAACATGAACCTCCCTAGTAGCTACACCATGATAAAGTCGAAAGATAGAAATTGACAAGATAATACTTGCTCATTTTTCAACAAGAGAATTGCCCTTTAAATAGGCAAGCTTAATCGTCAAATCTCATGGAACCTAATTGTCCATGTATCCATACATTCGTGCCATGTGTCCACTCACCTTTGGATACATGGAAAATCACAAAATTTGCCTTGATCCCCCTTCCATCTCTCTCTCTCTCTCTCTCTCTCTCACACACACACACACACACACACACACACACACACACACACTATGATCCCAAATAAAAGCCTCCCATGTCAAAGCTAGCATGTGTGTGAGAGGTGACTATTTTTTAAAACTCCTATTAAACATTGGTTGCATTTTCTTCATTATTGCGATGTTTAAGCTCTTATGCATACTTTGGTACAACAAATGGTGGGATTTGAGTCTTGGTAGACACATACACTTAATAAATAGAAGAAAATGAGCTCAGTAGCAATGCATGATTATAAAGTACATATAATTCAAAATTTTCTTTAGCAAACATGATAAGATTGCTATAATAAGTAGCATTAAGTTAACTTAAAAACAATGGAGGTATAAGGGTGAAATCTAAGAATTCGTGCAAAACTTTTGTTTGGCACAAAGACAATATCTCCTTCACACAAGCCTTGTTTGGGCCAAAAATTTGTGAGCATATAAAACACAGTGCACTCTACAAGTTTGCACAAGAAATTATACCCACATTCATGGCTACATCAAGCTCCTCCTTGCATGTCTTTTAGGTTTATGAAACTATAGCACACTGCTTCTTCTCAATAACCACAAGGATTCTTGAATTAAAACTTATTGAGGAACTCAACAATGGTACTTAAAGAGTTTCAAAAGACGTTTTGTAATTTGAAAGATCTAGCAACTTTTCACACGTTATCAAAAAATATACTTAAATTAATTAAACCTAAGGAATAAGAAACAAATTATTTGGCTATGATATTGGTTTTTAGAAAGTAAAAAAAGTTATTAATCAACTCCTAACCTTATTTACATATGAATTTCCTTGGTAGCTATATATTGATTAAATAGAAAGACACATAACATGTAATATTTTAAGAGGAAAGGCCTCTCAAATAGTCAAATCTCATGGGTGCCATGATTGTTGCCATGCATCTCTCTTGCATGCGCCCACTCAGCTTTTATTACATGTGAAAGCATAAAGTTACTTTGTCAAGCAGAAGGTATTTAACCTTTATAAATATAATACTAACGACATTATGAAAGAAATCTAATGCAATCATATGAACATGCTTAGTGTACACCATGTGCCATTGCATACTCCTTTCTATTTATGAGATTGGATTTACTATTTTAATATGCTTTGCACATCTAATGATCTGCTACATTTTTATAACTTTGTTGGTATGAACACTCTTAGTGCATACCATGTGCAATTGCCTACTCCATTTACTATTTATGAGCTTGGATTTATCATTTTATTATGCTTTGCACATCTAAAGATCTGTTACATTTTTGTAACTTTGTTGGTAATGTAATCTTAAGATAGTTTTTAAAGAAAAGAAAGTATTGCCATTCTTTACTTACTTTCGTATTTAATTTTAGTTTTCTCGATACTTCCGAAGGTCCTCCATACACATCTTTTGATGGGTGAAAGAAAAGTAGGGTGGATGGGTAATATTTTCTTGGTCCCATGTGGGCATTACTCATAACATTGGTGGAACACTCTTGAGTGTTGTCCAATAGATGACATGGAAGTAGGAAGTTGGTAGTGGCAATTTTAGGCAACAAGGGTCCAATCCACACATACCATTTAAACGACATCTACCTTGAAAAAGTAGGATGGTTCACTTGGATATATGATGGGCAACATGTATTTGGCGTAATAATACAATAACTCCTAGGAGTAAAGAGGCAAAGTACCCCTTGCATTTTCTTCCCTCTCTTTTGCACACAGGAGTAAGCCTAGAAAGATACAAAATTTTCTCCAATAAGGTAGTAGTTGGCTACATGTTGGTAGGAACAGCATGTTTTCCATGGTCTAGGAGAATAGGTGAAGGTGTGTCGAGATATTTTTTCCTAGGTTAAACATGACTGGTGATGATGGGAGCATGTAGTGTTACTCCTCTCATTTCTACAACAATTTTTTTTTTCATACCATGGGTTAAAGAGGAAAGCACATTCTTAAACAAGCGTTTAGTTCTTACTTAGAGTAAAACTGTAACTTGGAAACTTTCTCCTACCACTTTGAGAAGGTATTTTAAAAAAATGAATAGGCTCTAGGTGAACCTCGCAAGTGGTAGAGAGCAACTCATTTCAACTAGTCCTATGGTAGAGAAGTATGTGGCTTCTAGATCTTGACAAGATTGATGGGAAAACTATTCTAGCATTGTTTTGAAAGCTTTTTGAGATTTTTTTTAAATAAAAAGAAACACTCACTCTTTCACTGCTTTGTGGAGTGAGGGGGAAGGTGGGCTAGAATTGCGGGCTTGCGTCTTGGAAGGGGAGAGGTGCGCGCGCTGCCTGAACCACTCGGCTATTGTCCCCATCCCAAGCTTTTGAGATCGTTGGGCGTGATGAATCCGTGCGGATTATTAAACCCATTTTGTTGTATAAGAGCCTCGTCCCACAGAGTGCTTAGAGCATTAGTAGTGCATGTTATTTTTGTTGAAAAAAGGAAGCGTGAACTTGTCCACTTTTTTCTCCTCTTTTTCCGAAGTGCTGCCAACGACGATAGAAAACACAGATTTAAGCTATTTTCGCGCTAATGATGGAGTTCCATGAATCTCAAGGTTGGTCGATCGGAACATATTCCAATTAAAGGGAAAAAAAATTGTTCTTTGAGGCTTCCATAATTGCACATAGCGGCACATATATATGCGTGGAACACTCGAGGGAGAGAAGCACTGTAGACAACGTAGGGGTAGCGTGAGACGGGGCTCTAAGGAGATTTTGAGATTTTTGAAAGGTGAAGCAATGTTGTGAAGTATTATCCTACATACATGGAATACATCCTATTAGGCCCATGCATGGGCCCATGAACTTAGTCAGTCAATGGACCTTGCGTTTGAAATTGCGGACACGTGGACATCAAATCTTCACAGACACGTGGATGCGAATATCGAGGGAGAAGATATTTGCGATCAACGCGGACGTGTCATGTTATGCGGCCCAGAGCTTTGCCAGCTAGGATTTCCCATGTGACCAGCGACACGTTGGCAGTCTTCATTCCAAGGCAGACAAGCTTTCACCCCTGGCCTCTCGTTTTTACACCAACCAGGTTCTCTATATTTGCCATCTCTGTGAATGATCTCGCCATAGCCAAACGGTTTGGAAGCTCTTCACACGTTTTTGTCATCTTTGCCCCGGCCCGAACCCCTTTCACCCCACCACGCCACAGCCATCGCAGAGGCGAAGTCTTTCTTTGCCACATAGCTGTTTTTCATTCGCCATAGCCAGAACTCCCTGAACCCTACGTCTCCGTGCCGCCATAGCCTGAGCTCCACCCCCATGGCCACAGCTTCCTCTACCCCGCCTTACAGCCGCTGCGAGCTCTGCCGCTCTCCAGCCAATGTCCTTTGCCCGTCCGACGACGCTTGCCTCTGCTGGCGCTGCGACTTCAGCGTTCATGGCGCTAATTTTCTTGTTGCCCGCCATCGCCGTGCATTTCTATGCCGCTCCTGTTTTAGCCCTACGGCGTTTAACGGAACCGGCTCCCGCCTGGAGCCGGAGAGCTATCTTTGCTGCCGCTGCTTGGCTGGGACGGTGGACGCTTGCTACAGCGGCGGATCGGGAACCTACGACTGTGAATCTAGCGTCTTAACGGATTGCGAGTCGGAGGCGGAGGCGATGTCGGACGGTGTTGGAGTAAAGGCCGCTCGGAGCTGCTGCGGTAGGAGGCGTAAGCGAGTGTCGAGAACGTCCGCAGGCTCTGAATGTAAGAGGGTGTTGCGAGTGCTACACGGAGCGGCACAGGATGATGTGTCGGATGCCGGCTCCGGCATCGAAGACGAAGTTTCGTCAGCAGATACAGATAGTGCGCAAAGTCCCGTTCATGCTGCTGTCGGGGATGATGGGAAGGGGCCGCCGTGATCTGACGGAAGCCTGATAAAGAGTAAGCTAGTAAGCTTTTCCAAGGATTTGGCCTGTCCATTTTTATACGGTATCACATCTGTTTTTCGCATCTCTGTGCTGGAGCTTGGCTTTGAGCCTCCATCACTGTGATGTATACCAACACATGAAACTAAACAATGGGTCTCAAAATTTTTCATTTTAATCTGCATAGCAGGTTTGTGTGAACGAGAGAGAGAGAGAGAGAGAGAGAGAGAGCTTCCGACATCCTGTTACACTTAACACCCTTATGACATTCATTATTCTGTTCTAACACCCAGATCACATCCATTAACCTCTTCCACTAATCCTTAAATTCTATCTGCCTTTGATTTGTTTATATATATCCGTAATGTAACTCTTCGCCTTCTTACCCTGTGTCCAGATTGATTTTTACCCACTGCTCTGTACTGCTAGAAACCAGATGTGCACTCAGTTTGACTTGACTAGAGACATGCCATGTTTATTGTGTATCTGCAGCGATTACGGTTGTTGTACAAATTGACATTTGTTCTCTTTGTTCCTAGTGTATGCCTTTGATCAAGGTAGAATCATGTAGGTCTGCTATGTGGGTCATGTTTAGGCAGACTCCTATCAAATTGATTGTAAACATCGTAAGCTTGTCGAAATTTCATGACATCAGGAGTTGTCCAAACAGGGTGGTTCTAATGTACAGGTGGCTTTTGGTATAGAGTTGACGAGAGTCCAACAAAAATGGTGGCTACACTTTCTGATTTGTATTTCACAGGATTGGATGAGGCTGGGTTGGTCATTGAAAAGGATGCTAGCTCAGATGAGCCAGTAGATCAATGTCTATTATGCACTTTTTGGGTTTTTGTAGTGTAGGACAGGTCATGATGAATAGTTTGTTATTTGTAGATGTGTAGCAGCCTCAGGAGAATTGTGGTGGTTAGTAAAGGGCTGTTTGTGTTATTATGTGCAAAATTGTGCAGCAGCCTCAATAACTGTATGTGAGCATGTGCATATATGGGCTACCTTTTCTTTGGTTTTGTTAGTCCTCTCCTTCTGTGTTTGAATGTATGTGGTGTATGCTTGACTCGTGCTTGTGGGAGGTTCTTTAACTTACTGAAAATTCCTTGTGACCTTTGTAGTAATTGTAGTCACCAAGTGTCCTACCACTAGGATGTTAGGTTGAATTTACCTGCAAGCATTTGGTGGCAAGAGGAGTATCTAATTTTAAAAAAACTAAAGCTGTCTGATGTTCTCATGAGGATGCAGTGGTCATCTGTGGAGACTGGTCGGCAATTTTGTTTGGTCAGGTTTGGATGGCACAATGAGCCAGAGTTGCATGGAAACTATCATTTGTCCCAGGCAGGAAGGAGGGCTGAATATTATAGATTCAGATATCCACTGCTGAGCCTTGCTTTGCAAGCTAGTGGTCAGAGGCTTTCTTCCAATCTCTGAGCCATGGAAGAACTTCTTTCTTTCTTGGATCTCCAAATTCTCACAGTTATGCTTTCATTTATCTAGACTAGTTCTTAGTCAGATATTGGAGATGTCTATGTCATCTTTTTCTGTTTACAGCAGTTAGGGTTGTTTATGAGTTTACATGCATACTCGTTTTGTTCTCAAGTCCAAATTTCATGACCATTTCAAGAGTTGTCCGTTCTCATGTAGAGAGTCGTAGAGAGGTGATGAGAATCCAAAAGAGAAGGGTAGCCAAGTTTTGTCTCGTATCCCATGGGGTAAGAGTGGCTATGTGGTTATCTTGTCTCGTATCCCATGGGGTAAGAGTGGCTATGTGATTATCTTGTCATTGATAAGGATGTTTGCACAGATGGGCCAGGAAGAGTGATGTTTATCCAGTTCTTCTTCTTTGCAAGATTATGTAGTAGCCTCAAGGAAAGATTGTGTAGCAGCTTGAGAATTGTGGTGGTACCATCCACTGTGGAGTGTAATTGTACATGAGCATGTTTTGATTTGTTAGTCATCTTCTATGCATGCATGTGGGGTGACCTTGGCTCGTGCTCTATAAATTTCTATGGACTTTCTAGTAAATTTAGTCACAAAGTGCCCTAGTAATAGGATGTAAGGTTGACGTTCGCTATGAGCATTTCTAGGAGACCTAATTTTTAACTTTGGCCACCCAAGAGTTTAAACCCTAAAAGCCATTCTTTTATGCATAATGATAGAGTGCTCTTCTTCTCTACTCTCCTATACTATTATATACATACTTTCCTTTTGCTTTTAGCTCTTATGTATGCTTGCCTTTTGCTTGTTTGAGCTCTTATGTGTGCTTACTTGCATGTGTGTGAGAGTGTAAGATTGAGTGGTGAGGAGAGTTGAGCTTCCATTGACATGCAGCGACGTCCAGAGTGGAGCTTTCGAGTGCGGCTGCATGGCAATAGTGCTTGCTCACACATTTGTGCACTAGACCATGGTAAACTGGTTTCTCGGTTGAGATGTTCATGTTCCCAAGTGCGATTGGGAAAGTCCCATGACATTGGGTTGTTCCCTGCGTTCTTTCCATGGCACTAGGGCTTCCCACTCCTCGATGTCAAGAGTCGAATGGTAGGCGTATATGTCTCCAATTTCTCTCCACCATGAGGCACACTCAACTAGAGTGCAGTTTTTAAAAACTTATGTTGCTAGGTGAGGCATTATCAATGTGTGAATTTGGCTTTAAATATTATTTGGTTGTTCTTCAACTGTCTGAGCCGTTGCATGAGAACATGGTTTGGAGAAATGAGAAATGGACATTGTCAAGGTGATGGGATATTTGGCAGTTCATCCATACGAGAGATAATTCATGATAATGTCTTATATTATGTTGTTTAGGATAGAATATATATCCCTAAGGATTTACAAGAATATTAGAAGGCTATAAATATGGTTGATAAAGAAATTATGCAAGCAACTTGGGTAATACTTTGTCAAATCTTTTAGCTTGTCTTATTTGGAGTTATTTGCATGGCTTTCAATCTGATTCAAAGTCTCTCATAGTATTCACCATGAAATTTATCATGGTATCAAATCTTAGGTTAGTGCACAGGTTTCGAAAACCCTTTTTTTCCATCACCTTTTAGTGTCACTAATGGACTTGCCGTCAAACCCATGCCGGTTCGATGGGTCTCATATTTATAGGCAATGCTGCCTGCACACATCTTCTTGTAAAGCCTTAGGGATATATATTCTATAATTTCCATCCTGACCAACATAATATAAGACATTATCTTGAATTATATCTCTCTTATGGATGAACTGTTAAGAACAAAGTTGCATGATATGACAGCATGATGAATGGTTGGTGCATGGCTTGAACAACAGAGGCATCCCACACATGACTTTGGTTTAAAAAGCAACATTTTATTATTATTATTGTTATTATTATTTTACCCGAATAAAGCAAAAGGCCTTCATGTGCGCAATCCTGCTATGCCAAACCCCATCTTAACAACGTGCCCGGAGGATGGCTTTTCTTGATCAAAGAAATGTGAGGTTGATGATGATCAATTTCCACTTGAAAACTGAACCATGGAAGTTTGTGAAAATTCCACACAATAGCAAGGAATTCGGTATGCTTAGCATAAAAGGAATCTCGATAACTATACAGTTGTAGAGTATGCTTAGCATAAAAGGAATCTCGATAACTATACACTTTCTGATGGCCAACCAAAACAGAACATAGATTTGGGGGGTAGTTTGCATTGGTAAACCTAATTAATCGACATTAGAATGGCTGACTGAAAAGAGAAAGAGCTCTCAGAATCCAAAAAAGAACCTCAAAGCTTTGAACTTGGACCCAAGTAGTGATAACAACATAAAACACCTTCCCTTCCCATACTTGTCCAGGCTTACAGATGCGAGGAGCCTGGCATTTGGTGAAGCTCCAACACCTCAATAGTTCACCACTCACTAGTTCACTACTTGAGCTTTTCATATTGGCAAGAAGTAAGAGCTCTATAAAAAAAAAACCTCCATCCATGGGTGTAGATAGCAAGAAGGTCAGCACCATAACAATCACGAGTGGGCAACCTATGCTTTTCATGTCTTTTGAGACTCCAAATTCAAATCCTACCCAAACCTCCTCAAACCTCCTCCTCCTTGAACCTCAAAATTCTTGCCACATAGCAGCTTTGTGAAACTCTTCCTTAAGATAATATAGAGATGATGATACCCCAAAGCTATCATTTCAAGACATCAAGCAAGAATGGAGGCTCGTGGTAGTCTAATTAAATCAAAGAAAGCAAGGGAAGGACAAGTCGCACAACTAGAAAACCCTTTGTAAATGTTCACTGGGACTATTGTCTATCCTCTCCCTTTGTGGCTTCATTGTCACCTCTCCTTAAGTTCTTCTCCTTAATTGCCTCTTTCTTGGATCTACTAGTGGGTGAAATTTATAATACTTTGAATCCTTTGCCTCCTCATGTTAGTAGATGCTTAGATCATCAATCAATGCAGATTCGCGCATCCAATTGATGTACTCATCACTTTGCAATTCCATGTCATTCCTGCAAGAGCTCTTCTTGGTTCTTTCTATGGTGTTGGGAGTCTCTCACCCACTACCAATTTAGTAGCCCAAGTATGAGGGTCAAATCTTATAGCTCTTTCTCTATTTCACAGTTGAATACCACATTTTGTTTCATATGAGCTCTTTTTGTATATTAGTACTTAGGATCATCCTACACATTCTCTTGAAACTCCTTCAATCAACTTAAGTCTTTCATAGCCAATCAATTAATAATAAGGTATGTGTAGAAAATTATTAATATTACCCTTATCACACTAAGATTTCTTTAGTTCCTATGAATTATTGTGAAAAGCTTATGCACTATTTTTGGGTTTTTTATCTTTTGATTTGTTTAGGTTTTAAAGTTTTCTCAAATTTATTTAGGTTTTGCAAAGCTTGACATACATTTGAGTGTATCAAATACACAACTGCTTTTTTTAATTTTATTGTTAGAGTGATGTCAATAATTACAAATTTCATGACATCAAGACTTGTCTTCAAATAGGGTGGTTCTAATGTATAGGTGGCTTTTTGTATAGAGTTGACGAGAGTCCAACAAAAATGGGTGGTTTGTTCAAGGTTGAATGTTCAGTTGGTCCACAGATTTTCACCAGCCCCCCTTGTTTTTTTGATCTTGGAGCCTCTGCACATTCGCATGCAGCTCACAGACTTTGATATGAAGTTGCTGTGACAGTGGGGTTGGCTGGTTATGTTGAGTTTTACATCCATCTTGCTTCACCAAGGACTGATATCCAAACTCTGGCTTGATATGGTCAGAATACTCTACTGGAGAGCAAAGAGACGTGGGCTTTTCGATCTTCTTGAGCATGTTGTAGATTGGCCATCTAAACTTGGGGATGCTGGGGCATGGAACTTTTCAGGAAACTTGTTGGTGGGTTCACCTCTTGGTGGGAAATACATGATTTTCAAGCTTAGAAATTTTAGTCCTCGTGTTCCTCCGACATTCTATCACCTGGAAACCAGTTATTGTTGGGAGGCAATTCGAGCATGAAATGACTGTAGTTGTAGTCTGTAAGATGTGTTGGATTATCCCCCGTGGAAATGTGGGAAGTCAAATAGCCACATATAGGCTAGAGTTGCACCTTGTTATAATCACCTTCCCGATCGGTACTTTGGGGGGGAAGGACATTGGGAGGTGGGAGCCCGCTGGGGGGTTTGTTGCAGTGCTCAAGGGGGGCAGGGGGGTGGTTGTCTCCTCTTGGTGGTGTGTTGCCCTCATGGCCTAGGTTGTGCTTGGACGTGGCGGCAATACTGTGACTTCTCACATGGTATCAGAGCTTGGGCTTGTGGTCGTGGGCAACCCTTGCTCTTGTCTTTAGGTGGCTTGAATAATGGAGGAGGGTGTTGGAGGCAATTCGAGCATGAAATGATTTCAAGGTGTGTTGGATTATCCTACATGTGGAAACATGGGAAGTTAAAGAGCAAGACATAGGCTAGAGTTTCACCTTGTCAAAGTCATCTTCCCTAGCTGGTATTTTGGGGGGTAGCACACTAGGAGGTGGGAGCCCCGGCCCTTGGTTGGTGTTGCAGTGTCAAAGGGGGGTGGTCATGATGGTGCATTGCTTGGTTGTCTTGATGGCTTGGGTTGTGCTTGGACGTGGCGACGCTACTATGACTTCTCACAGTTATGCTTTTGTTTATCTAGACTAGTTCTTTGTCAGGTATCGGAGATGTATATCTTTTTTTGTTTACATTAGTTAGGGTTGTTTATGAGATGACATGTGTACTCGTTTTTCTATCAAACTAATTGTTAGCATGTTAGTATGTCATGACCTTTTCAAGAGTTGTCCGTTCTCATGTAGAGAGTTGTAGAAAGGTGATGAGAGTCCAAAAGAGAAGGGTAGCCAAGTTTTGTCTTGTATCCCACGGGGTAAGAGTGGCTATGTGGTTATCTCGTCATTGATAAGAAAGTTTTCATAGCCCAATGGGCTAGGAAGAGCGATGTTTATCCAGTTCTTTTTAGATTTCCTTGATTGCTTACTTCTAGGTTGGATTGGATGTTAGGATTGGGCAGCTCATGATGAATAGTATCTTATTTGCAAGATTATGTAGTAGCCTCAAGGATGTTGTATGAGGAGAATTGTGGTGGTATGATTCACTCACTTTGGCTTAGTAGAGGAGAGTGCATCAAGAGTAGTTTCTTGTGTGTGTGGGCAAGATTGTGTAGCAGGCTCAAGATTATTAAGGAGAATTGTGGTGGTACGATCCACTGTGGAGTGTAACTATATTTTGATTTGTTAGTCGTCTACTATGCATGCATGTGGGGTAACCTTGGCTCGTGCTTTGTAGATTTCTATGGTCTTTCTAGTAAATGTAGTCACAAAGTGCCCTAGTAATAGGATGTAAGGTTGATGTTTCCTGTAAGCATTTGGTGGTAAGAGGTGTTTTTTAAAACTTATGCTGTTAGGTGAGGCATTATCAATGTGTGAAACAGATTATTTGGTTGTTCTTCAATTGTCTAAGCCGTTGCATGAGAATGGTTTGGAGAAATGATAAATGGAAATTTGCCAAGTTGTGATGGGACATTTGGCAAGACGTGTGCACACAAGAAACCTAAGATTTGATACCATGTTAAATTTCATGTGGTGAATAGAGGTATTAGAATAAAACTATGAGAGACCTTGAATTAAATTGAAAGCCATGCAAAGAACTCGAGCTAAAAGATTCGACACACACAGACTACTCTCTCTCTCTCTCTCTCTCTCTCTCTCTCTCACACACACACACACACACACACATATACATTATTCTCTCTCTCTCTCTCTCTCTCACACACACACACACACACACACAAATCTTATCAAGAAATCACAAATCAAGCACCTGAAAAATAGTCGCTTCGTTTCAAATCAAGCCACAATCGAAAACCGCAGAACGCTCCCGCTTCGTTTTCGGACAGCCTCTAATCCTATGCGGCGCACACACACAAGAACTTGTCTCCACCAAGAAAATGTAGTAAGAAATCGGAGCAAGTAAACGCATCAAATGTAGGAGCTCTAGATGCCACAAAACAATTTCAGTTCATGCGCTATATAGAGCTTCTATAGGTGAAAGAAATAAGGTAGGTTATCTTTGTTCACAACTTTGGGTTAAAAAGCAATATTTCATCAAAAAATTTTTTTTTTGGCCGTATGGAGCAAAAAACCTTCATGTGCACACAAACATGTAACCACGCAATGCCAAAACCCATCTTAACAACTTGCCCGAAGGATGGCTCTTCTTGATCAAAAGAATGTGAGGTTGATGATTGATCAATTTCCACTTAAAACTATGAAAGTAAGGATGTAACTTCGGTTGAAAGACCTGCATCAGCAAACTGATAGATGTGGGAGACAAGATGTTTGACAAAACGAGCTTGATATGATCATCATTCATGGGCTAAAGGCAGGCTATGAAGGTCTTGTTCAAGGCCCATCATTTACAATAGCAAGTAATTTAGTCTTTCAGTTTCAGTTGTAGAGTATTGCTTAGCATAAAAGGAATATTGATAACTAAGCTATACCTAAACACTTTCCGAAGGCCAACCAAAATAAAATAGAGATTTGGGGGGTAGTTTGCACTGGTAAACCTGATTAATCGACATTAGACTGATTGACTGAAAAGAAAAAGAGCTCTTAGAATCCAAAAGCTTTGACCTTGGACCCAAGCGGTAATAACAACAGAGAACACCTCCCCTTCCTATACTTGTCTAGGCTTACAGATGTGAGGAGCCTGCCCCCACTGCAGCCCACTACACAGCCATGTCCCTTGTGGAAACTTGTGCATTCTGCACTCCTTGCCAAGGGTGCTTTGATCTTGGGGAGCAATACTTTCTACCCCCTTTCTTAGACTTTCTTCCATTGTTGAAAATGGTTCTTAGGGTGCAATTTTGGTGTCCACTTCCTTCAATATTTGATCCCTAAACTTTAGATATCTATGTTTTTTATCATTTGGTTTTGGGTACTCACCGTTGCTTTCAGCTTTTTATACCTCTATATACTTGTGTATACTTAAAGCATGTTTTTTTTCTCCTTGTCCCTCCCTCCCTCCCTCATTCTCTCTCTCTCTCTCCCCACACACATACATGCACGCACACACATGCATGCACACACATACACGTGCACACACACACACACACACACACACACATGCACACATGCACACATAGAAGTTATATTTACTTGATCAATTTACAGAGGCTTTGATACCATATTTTATTTCATATTAACTCTTTTTTTTCTACACCATATTTTATTTCATATTAACTCTCTTTTTTCTATATTAATACTTAGGATCATCCTAGACATTCTCTTGAAACCCCTTCAAGCAACTTAAGTCTTTCATAGTAGCCAATCAATTAACAATAAGGTATGCATAGAAAATTATTATTATTACTCCCATATCACTAAGATTTATTATTATTACCCTTAGCTAACTCTTTTGGTAATTATCCTTATCCACTAAGATTTATTTAGTTCCTATAGAAATTCATTCACTCAAGTAGTTGTTGGTGTGTGACATGCTAATACTTTGTAACAATCCATTCAAATAGATACACATTAGGGCACCATAGCAAATTATACAAAGATATTGTGCCATGACTTATTGTGAAAAGCTTATGCACTATTTTTGGGCTTTGTATCTTTTGATTTGTTTGTATTTTATTTTGTTTAAATTTCATTTAGGTTTTGCAAAACTTTACATAGATTTTCGGTGCAAGAGTGTATCAAATACACAATTATTTTGTAAATTTAATTGTTAGAGTGATGTCAATAATTACAAGGGTTATTGGACTATTAGTATTTGACACAAGCAAATAATCATTCATCAACAAATTGAGTTTTTAAAATGTTCAAAGGTTCTTAGGTTTTGAAGCATCCTGAGGAATATTCTTGGTGCTCACTTTTATGTACTTTTGGTGCTATAAAAGGCTCAACCACTAATAGAGAAAACACTCTTGTGGTTATTGGACCATTTTCAGTTTTCCCATTCAAGTGTGTTCATCTCTTGTGCTACACTCATCATTAGTGGTAATCATATTCATTAGCATAATCACTATATACTTAATCATCACGTCTTTCTACCTTGAAGCTCTCTTAATCCTAAATCCAATATGATATCAAGAGCCATGATCCATAATCATCATCATTAAGCTCTAATCCTCACTCTATTACCAATATTCCCTTCTCTCCTCTTTGCATTAAAAAATGTAGCCTGCACATATTTGTTGAGAATGCTCACTCCACATGGCATTTATTTGCAAGCCAATTGCTCTAGCCAACTCATAGGTCTTCTTGCACATCCAAGGTCTTGGCTCAATTTAAACAAAAACACTACCAAATTTGCATGTTGATTAGCATAAAAATGCAAGAAAAAAACACAAAATCTATGCCTATAGTTAGAATTGATCAAAATCCTTTTAGCCATCAAATATTGGGTGTATAAGGAGTTGGCACATCAAATCTTGAAGGCTTTTATGTAGTGGTGCTAGTTCGTGTGAAGAGCTCAAATGGCAAGCAAGAGGCACTTTTCCACTGCTTTCTTCTACAAGCGACACATGGCGGATAAATCACCCGATTCTTGGATAGTTTTCATCTTGGATTGTTTTGATCTTAGTTTTTAACGATCCCACTTGAGCGATCCTACTTTTCAATGATCCTACTCCAGCAATCCTACTTTTGAAGGATTCTTCTTCAACGATCCTACTCTAGTAATCCTACTTTTCAACGACCTTACTCTAGCGATCCTACTTTAGTGATCCTACTTTCAATGATCCTACTCCAGTAATCCTACTTTTCACTAATCCTTCCTCGGTGATTCCACTTCACTGATTCTAGGTTTTGTGATCATCTGATTCTACTCTTTTTTTGGATCGTCCAATTGACTTTCTCGGATCGTCTGATTCTACTGCTAATTTTCAGCAATTTAGAGATTGCTTCACAATATCTACTAAGTTCAATTCAAGCTTTCCTTTAACATCTTTCCTTCTCAAATTCAACAGCAGGCAGTCAGGTATGGCAAGCAACTTTGCAAATGATTTATTTGGTATTCTTTCCAAAGAGGATAATTAGAAGGGTCAAATTACTCTCTATAGAACTTTATAGTAAATATTATCCTTGTTGTAAAGGGCTTATGGAGGTATGTCAGTGGTGAGGCCCCCACCCTATCGTAATTTCTCTTGCTACTACTTAAAGGGATCAGGGCCAATAGATCTAATAATAAGTTCCTCAAATTACTATTCCACAAAGAAGATGGGATTTTTATGATGCTCAAGCCTTGGCATTGATTGGCTTGTCAGTTAAAAGGTTTATTGTTTTACAAATTTTCTCTTCTAGAGAACATCCGTTCTTACCTGGAACATCTAGATGTTATGTATTAAGCTAAAAATGATGCAAGGATTGCCTATCTCAGAAGGAAACTTGACAATGAAAATATGAAAGAAAAGGAGCCCATGAATGAACATTTAACAAAGTTACAGGATTTGAGAGAGTAACTTCTCAATATTATCATTCTTGAAAAGAACATGATTAACATCACCCTGAATTCTTTGCTTGAATCTTATCTGGCTTTCAATACTTCCCTCTATCTTTCATTGACTGAGAGGCAAGGCAGCCCCTCTTACCTATCACTCACAAGGAAATGCAACCCCTCTTACCTATCACACAAGGAAATGCAACCCCTCTTACCTATCACACAAGGAAATGCAGCCTTTCTTATCTATTAGGAGATTGTAAGCTTAATGTTGTTAGTATACACTCATTGCTCATCTCTTAGCATTTATCTCACATCTATGTTTGGTGCACATTTTGTAAAGGCCCCCATTATGAGGTGATGGTTAGGGGTGCAAGTGTAGCTAGGGCCCGACGGTATGGATAATATTTATGGAATATTCCCTAGGATACCTATGTTCATTATTAGTGGTGGGCAGTGGTGGACGGTTGGCCACGTTCTTGATACGTGAGTAGTGACCATGTCTATACTGCATAACCATTTACATTGTATATGCATTTACCACACCACCTACAACACTATATATGGACACAATTATCACTCACAAGGTAAGGTATCCAATGCTTTTGTAAGTGTCCACACTTAGTACTTCCTCCATCCAGATTCTATTTAGATCGCTATCTAAGCTCTACTTGAGAGCGCACATGTGGACAATATCATCACATTGTACTTATCTTATAATTTTTTTAATTCTCTATCTATGCAATTTCCATTGCACTTTCTTTTACTATCTATCTTTCTAGGCTGTGCTATATTCTTATATGGTATCAGAGCTTAGGTGCTCTTAGCAAACATAGTGCATAAAGTCTAGTCTTTCTTTGCATAGAGTACTAGGAGTGGTGGCTTCTACCTCTGCTATTACTGCTGCTCTTGCTCCTGCTCTGCGCATTCGTCCACTAGCCTTCACAGAAGGTAAGCTTGATGGAGCAAATTACACTCTCTGGAAATTTAAAATTAGTGCCATTCTAGACTCTTATGAGCTTCTAAAAACTATTTTGGGAACGGATGTAGAACCAGTGGGAACCCTTGATCCCAATGACAGCGGGAACATACTTCCACCAGATGCTACACTTCTTAGGGCTTGAAAGAGGTGCAACGCTGATGCACCTTGTGCCATCATCACCAGTGTAAGCGATTCTATTCTTATCCTGATTCAACACACTACTAAGGCATGGAAGGCTTGGATCATACTGAGGAATCAGTATGAGACTCAAAATTAGACCAGGATTTAGAACTTGGAGAATCAGCTTGTCCTCTCGCTGAGAAGTTTGCTGAAGGAGAAGTTCTTGAAGTATTTATCACGCGGATCAAAAATCTATGGGATCAAATAGCTGTTGTGGGGATTTTTGAGAAACATGGACCAAGGCTAGGCTTAAGCTAAGGTGGATTAAAGAAAATGCTAAACATGATTAAGATGACATGAGCAAGAGTAAAGGATAACCAAAAAGAGATGAACAGGATATGCAACCAAAAAGAGATGAACAGGATATGCAACCAAATGGGCTTCATTGATATTGCTTGAGATGAGTTGATTGTGTTTACGTTGCTTGGAAGTGTCCCTTTTATACGAGGTGGCTACTAAGTTGCTTGAGAGCTCATGTGGGATAAATTAGCTTTGATGATGTGGCTTCATGCTAGGCTTTTCACTTTCTTGGCTACTCATTCTCACTCCCTACCTCTTCTTTGTGCTCTTTGGCACCACATTTCTTAACAGGGATTACAAAGACCAGTGAAGAACTAGCTTGGAGGTGCATCCAAATTCTCCCACAAAAGTATGATGCCTTGGTTATAGCATTAAACACTCAGGTTAGATTTTCATCTCTATCATTTAAAGAATTTAGTGCTATGTTGCTTGAGGAGGAGATGAGGCTAAAGACCCGTGATGGTAGTGATGTTGAATTTTTGGCCAATGCTAAAGGCAAAGGTGCGGCATCTTTTGATGATGAGAAGAAGAAGTTTCAAGGGAGTTTTTACAGTTATACAAGAAGGGTCACGTTGTTAAAGACTATAGAAAGAAGCGAGCTAATGAGAAGAACATGACCCTGAAGTCTTGAAAGGGAAAGGAGTTAGTTCTTGGAGGCACAACTTAAGGAGCTAATTTTGTCGCCTTAGGTTTGAGGTTAGTGAAACTCACCTAGCTCCTATGTAAGAATTTTTATTTCAATTGGCTTGGCCGACGTAGTGGCTTTCGCTCTTCACTCTTACCTAGGCTTAGTAGGCAGTGTTGAAGCCATGGCTTTGGGTCTCCACTCAATGTTAATGTGGGTGGATGATATATATTTAGGCTTAGGAGTTGGAGCAAGCATAGTGGGTGCTTTCCTGTTGGACCAAGATCATGGGATTTCTTTCATAATAGCTTTAGCCTTTAAGAAGATGCTTAGGGATCCATTAGGTCTGTTATTTCTAGTAAGTCCTTGTTGGATGTGCAAGCTCAATTATGGCTAAGGTTACTTGGTAGGGTGTTTGCCATTAGACTTTTGATGTTAAAACATATTCTCCTTGGTCACCAACACACTTTTTGGCACCCGCTTTTGAGTGGTGGCATCTCAACAGTTGTTGAGGTTATTGTTTTAGTGGAGGTCTTTGTCTTTTCGACAAGGTTTGGATAAGATGGAAGGAGTAGTTGACTTGATGAGGCATAGATCTTGTACAGAGTGAGAGGTTACCTTAGATGAAGATGTGGCATGTTTTGATGACGAGGCTTGGGATGATGAGTGATACTAGTTATCTTTACATATTAGTGACATTATAAGGGGGCTACCTCAAAAAGGGTTCTCTAAGTAGAGTCATATCGTCACTTTGTTGGAGAAAAGGGAGCTGTGATGAACCGTATGCATTTTACATCAAAATCCCCATGTGTAACATACAGTTAGAAAACCTTGAAAAGTAAATTCTAAGTTTACCACCTCCGACAAATATAGAGGTAATATGCTCAAGGTATGTCTTCCCCACTAAGGCAAATTCTAATGACTGTGACATCCATTTTACATAGATGTTACAATGGCATTGGAATCTATCTTTTGGTGAGGAAAGCATAACTTGAGCAGATTATTTCCAAATTTGACAGAGGTTGTAGATTTAGAATATACTTTTCACAAGCTTTCCAATGGTTTATCATGTATATGAATTTGACATAAGATCCATAAGGTTCACAATGGCCCCCTTTCTTCTAAGGAAGGGATAACATGGTCCTTTTTAGAGGATCCTTTTTTAGTCCAAATTTTACTTAATGGTGCAAGTGATTAAGCAATCACCTCTTCTTAGGAAAATTCTCTCTTTCATGACGATGTAAGAGTCATGTAAAACTTGCAAAGCACATATAAAACTTATAAAGCATAATCTTAGCTCAAATAAAAAACTCTTTTTCAAGACATTAGACAATCATGGTTTGGTGATTATTGATTACATTGATGGTAGCGATTATAGGAGTTAGGGTTGGGTGGCCTAAGGGATCCATACAATAGTAGGTAGCTTATGCTCTCAATCATTTATGGTAGGCCCAAAGAGTAGTTAGTAGTCTATGCTAATACTCATTTTTGAGACCTTTTATCATTTTGATCAAGATAGTGCACAAGCTTTTGTTTCTGCTTTAGGCTTGGCCATTCACCTATAGATTCCACCCTTTTTCAAAGATGGGTCCATATTAGACATTTCTCATCTCCTTTTCTTGTAGCATATTAATTTTAATCTTCACATGGTTAGCCAACCTTGCCAAAAAAAAGTGTGGCCAAACCATCTAGAAATTAATTTGGTATACGTATTAATACTCATCTTCAGAAGGTTGTCCACCCTTAGCATAAGAGAGCCCAGATTATGCTCTTTCAAAACATCAAGGAGATAGTTAAAATCTCACATCGACTCATACATATACAAATAGCCTTTCTCTCTCTTGTGGATGGAAATAAATTGGACTCCAACTCTCTCTCTCTCTCTCTCTCTCCCTCTCTCTCTCTCTCTCTTTGTGACCACCTTTTAAAAAATATCCTTAATTCTCTTACCTACCTATAAGTTCTAACTCTTGCAAAAAGTTCTGTTTCCCAATACTAACACTTGTGATTCCCCAATACAAGGGTGGACAACGAAAAGCAAGGACTTATACTACTAGTCATTGCCATCACAATTGGAATTGTTGAAGATTGGGATTATTGAGGCATAAAGGCTATGCTTGAGACTAACATTATTAGTGAAAGTTAGAGCACTAATGGCTACCACAAGAAGGTTAGCATCCATCATTCAGAAAAAGCAAAGAAAAGAACCAAGTAGCTACCCAAAAACAAGGTTGAATACAGTGTTACACTAAGAACAACAAGTGAGTGCCCAATTCCTTGAATAAAAGTGCAACCTGATTGCCCCTAGATTTGAAATTATAGTCACTCCCACTCAAAGCAAGAAAAAGTTTGTAACAATGTTCTCATAGATATGTTATGGAGATCCATTACCACAACTCATGCATGCCCAATTTTAATCCACAAGTCAATACTTCCATCTGATCCATGCATGCCCAGAAAGTGCGTTAGTATAGGTTTGGGTACCATTGCACACTTTCACACTATAGAAGGAGCTAGAAGCGCATCTAGCAAGTAGTAGCACACATAACGTCCATTGAAGACACTTTTACACTATTGAAGGAGCTAGAAGCGTATCTAGCAAGTAGTAGCACACACAGAGTCAAGAGAGGGGGCTAAAATGAATCAAAAGAAGGGACTTTAGGACTTAGTAACAACATAGGAAAACTAAAGGATGCACATAAAAATTAAAGCTAACACAAGACTTTAAGACTTGAGTAACAACATAGGAAAACTAAAGGATGCACATAAAAATTAAAGCTAACACAAGTAATTAGAAGGTTCAAATCCATTGGTGTAGAAGCATTATGATGGGGGATCAATTATGGAATCAATAATCAGTAAGGGCGCTGGCCGATGTAGTTACCGGGAGGGAAGTAGTTGCACGTCATGAAGATCTTGCCGTCGCCGCAGGTCACCCGGGCGCAGCCGACGTAGCGCGAGCTCTTCCACACGATCTGCGTGTAGTGGCCACATGCGTCGTAGTATTCGCACGTGTTGGCGCGATAGTTGTACCAGCGCTTCTCGTTGGCCCAGTCGCTCACAGCGTCAAGTGGAGACCAGTTTCTGCCGCTGCCCCAGAAGATGTTCTCGCCATACGGCCCCCCCGAGTGGTGCAGCTGACAGTCGCCAAATGCCGCGTTCTGATTCGCCCACCACTGCGCATACGACGCCAACTGCGAATTCCACTGCAGCGGCGGCACCCCCACCTCCGCCCTCGCCTGGTTCTGCAAGGCTATGAACGCGTGTGGCAAATCCGCACTCTCATCGTCGTTGTACCCCCCATAGCCGGCAGCCTCGGAGACGAGGGTAATCAGTGCGAGAAATAATGCACGCTTGCTCATTGCCATCGCAGCGCAACCCAATGCAAAGCGTTGGAAGACAATGTGGGTTCAAATGAGGAGGAGCTCCACAGCTACTTACGATCTAGGGCTGAGCGAAGGCTACACCGGAGCTCGCTGGGGCAGATCCACAATGCTCAATGCTACGAGGCAATGTGCAGAAGAGAGCTCTCCACAATTGGGTGCGGTCACGACCATCTTATTCATGAAACGGCCAGCGGGAAGAGAGGTAAGGGACGAGGGGCGGTAAAATTCGGAGCCGAACGCTGAAGAGCAGGAGCAGCGACCCGGGCGCTTTCGGCGCACAGGGTCACCACCTAGTAAAAAGTAATACCACTGACCAGCTATGGAGTAGTTGGAGCACGAAGTTATGGAGGAGCAGGAGTGGGTAGGTGCGCTCAGTAAAGGAACCCAAGCCCAGAGCACACACTGCTTGTGCAATGTGCGGCCCTAGGAAACCGAGCCTCTCTCTCTCTCTCGTAACCCTTATTGTAACTCTCAATAGTCAAGTCCTGTTCATACCTTCAACCAACCGTCCCCACCTTTTAGTGCTAGCACCCCCTGTTCACATGCTTATAAGCCGTGGATGCTGGTGGCATTTTTGACTTTGTGAGCCCATGACAATATATATATATATATATATGCTTACATCCTTCTCCCACTGCACACTTAACTCTCTTCCCACAAGATGTCACTTAGGAGGCGGAGGCCACGGTGGCAAACGAATTAGGTGGGCGCGAGGCAGTGTGTAAGGCACGCATGCATGGCGGGGTATTTGATTGGCCCAACGCCACGCATTTAGGTGGACGCAAGGCGGTGTGTAAAGGCCTTTAATTGTGCCATAGTGTTTCCCAAGTGTGCCAAAATGGGCATTGGTGGGCAACCCTGCTCATCACAAGTGTCTTCCACTTTCTAGGAGATTCATGAGAATGTGCTGATGTTTCCAAACTGTGCCAAAATGGGCATAGTTGGAAAATCGCTCACAAACTCTGCCTACACCTATTTAATAAACTCGTGAGAATGTGTATCTTTTTGCTACATTAAATGCCAAAAATATAATGTGACCTAGTTTACTGGGCTATCAAAAAATGGCCTTACAACACCTTCCCGCATGCATAGTTAGCTTGACCATTTGCATTAAATGCAACTTGGCCACCACTTCACCCTTATTATAACTCTCAATGGTAAAGTCGACCCCTTAACTACTCATACATGCAACCAACCATCCCCACCATTTAGTGCACCCCATGTTCATGCTTATAAGCCATCGATGGTGGTGGCATTTGACTTTGTGAGCCCATGACATGTAAGATTCCTCCTCATCCTCTCAAGATGTCTAGTATCTTCCCTTGTAATCAAATCTCTCTTCAGATATATAAAAGATCTTGTTTCTACCTATTTTGGCTTAAAGAGAGAAAATATTCTAGAGAGAGGTTATTCAGATTTTAGATATTTTTGGATGGAAAAATATCTCTTTTTATTAAAATAAATTCCCCCGAAACAGAAGTTCAAAAAGATTTTTAGAAGGTGCATTAGAAATCAATTATAATCTGTTCAAAAGACCTTATCTTAGGGGTCTAGATTTTTGAAAAATTTTAAATTAAGGTTCTGAGGGGCCAATGAGATTCATCCAAATGTAGGGAGGAGATAAATAGAAGAAATAAAGAAAATCCCCCCAAAAATGAGTAAAATACTCACATAAGATGAAGAGTGGACTAAGGACCAAAGGAAATACTAAAAAAATAAATTTTTGACACCTCAGAGTGGGGATTCCCCTCATGAAGGAGGCGCCTATTTTACATGTGTGGTGGAGTTTTAAATTCTCAAATATTGAGATATTTCATCTCTCCTCTCTCCTAATTCAAGTCTAGTTCCAAAAAGTAAGCTAAACTGACCCAAAAATGGTCAAAAATTGACCAAACTGATCTGGAAAATTCTAGAATCAGTTTGCTTGGTTAGAAGCTCACTTTTTCCTATAAATAGAAGCCTCCCCTTTTGTTGAAGCTTAATAGTGTTTTATGCACTGTTACTCTACTCCTCCCTAGAGCCAAAAACTGTGAATTTCTTAATAATTCATTAGTTTTTGAACATTCCCTCTTCTAAAGAATTGGTGGCCACTCTTGTTGCAAACAAGAGTAGATCCCTCAAACCATCAAGCCAAAGAAAAGCTCCCAGAAATTCATGTAAGTTAGAAATCCTACTTTTTCTTTATTCTTTTAATGGTTTTCTAATTTTTGTTATCTTTAAAATGATAAAATGATGCTATGCCTTGTTGGAAAGGCCTTCCTCCTCTCTTCTTCTTAAATTCAACCTTTCTTTATCCTAGATAAGTAATCAAATAAGCTCCCAGAAATTCATGTAAGTTAGAAATCCTACTTTTTCTTTATTCTTTTAATGGTTTTCTAATTTTTGTTATCTTTAAAATGATAAAATGATGCTATGCCTTGTTGGAAAGGCCTTCCTCCTCTCTTCTTCTTAAATTCAACCTTTCTTTATCCTAGATAAGTAATCAAATTGTTAGAATTAAACTTTTCATATTATTTCTCTTTTAAAAGTGAAATTTGATTAGTTTAGAATGCTTTAAACCATTTGGGGATAATTTTTAAGTGACTTAAGGATGGGAAAAATTAAAAAATGGTCAGCCATACAAAGGAGTTTATGGCAATTTTTTTTTAAAATTTTGTGAAATAAGTTTTATCTTTTATTATTCAAAAAGAGTAATCCCCACCGTTTGTGTATTCTAAAAGTGTTATTTTCATTCTAGGCATAGAAAAATGCATAGTAGAAATATTTTTATTATAAAAGTGTTATTTCCATTAAAATTAAACTCTATGCATAGAAAGATGCATATTGGTTATTTTTTTATTATAAAAGAGTGATTTTCGTTAGATTTAAATTCTATGAATAGAAAGATGCATATTGGATATTTTTTTATTATAAAAGTATTACTTTCATCAATATTGATTTTTATGCATGAAAGATTTTTTTTAATTATAAAAGTGTTACTTTCATCAATATTGATTTTTATGCATGAAAGAATTTTTTTAATTATAAAAGTGTTACTTTCATCAATATTGATTTTTATGCATAAATAGATGCATAAAAGATTTTTTTATTATAAAAGTGTTACTTTGATCAATATTGATTTTTATGCATAAATAGATGCATAAAATAATTTTTATTATTATAAAAGTGTTACTTTCATCAAAATGGATTTTTATGCATAAAAGATTTTTTTAATTATAAAAGTGTTAGTTTCATCAAAATTGATTTTTATGCATAAATAGATGCATAAAAGGATTTTCTTTTATATAAAAGTGTTATTTCCATAGAAGTTGGATTTTATGCATAAATAGATGCATACAGAATTTTTTTATATCAAAATGAGAGTTCTCTTTAATCATTGTTTAAATCCCATGAATATTGGTAAATGAATAAGTAAATACTCTGTGAAGGAAAATTCTACTGTTTCATATTCTCTAGGATAGTAATGAAAAAATTCATCAAGTCAAAATTTTAGATAAATGATTAATTTATTTCTCATAGGAATATGTGTTTAGTTTTGAATTCAGTCAAGCAAAATACTCAATGAATGAAATTCAGTAAAGTAGTAATTGAAATATTACCCTTCAAGAAAGATAGTTCAGGGAGAAACTTTCCAGACTCGAACCCTGAATCAGACTATGACCACGACTTAATCTCCTTCGTCAGTTTCAAGAAAAGACGATGTGACCAGTTCAGGAAAATTCAATCAAATCACCCACCGAATCTGAAATTAAATTGAGATCTTTGATTTTGATATGAGGATCAAGATTACAGAATTCGAGGAATTCTGCTTGGGAATCCAGACCTGTGATCTAGAAGTCTTGGGATACGGAATTAAGATATACTCATTGTATTCAAAAGAAAATCAAAACTGAAAACTTGCATAGAAACCCTGTTTTCTTAAAGGACTGTCTTACGCCAGAATGCTGGAGGGAGCATTTGGTATATGTGTTTTTCTAAGGGAAGTTTGGTTGCAACAGCTGGCGCGGGGAGTGTTGAAAGGATGGCTCACACGGCAAAAACCTACCCAGGTCTTGACCAGCCTGGGTATGGAAAAAAATGGTGTGCTTCCGACCAAGCGGTCCCTGAGTGAAGTGCCAGGACACCTAAGGAGGACCCTGGAGGGTTCTGACCAGGCGATGCACAGGCTCGCGGTGCTTAGGACACCCATGCGTATGTCGTGGAAGATATATATATATATATATATATGATGATGAGAAAATTATTGTAATCTATTACTGGATCTTCTTGCTGACCTGCTGGTCTCAACGGAGAGTCTAGAGTGATACTGTTTTGTGAGAAACAAGGATTGAATGGAAATTTTGAGTTATGACATCTGTAACCAATAATTGTTTGTCAATGGATTGTTTTATAAATTAAAGTTTAAAGAGGAGTGTGTGCGTAGCTGTATTCTAAAGCAAAAGTTAAGAAAGGCATTCAATTATAGGTGGGTGGGTACTTGTCTGGTTCTACCAATTCCAGTGGTTGGGCAGTGGCTAATAACCCATGGGGGGCCGGATGGGGTTAGGCTGGAATCAGTAGAGTTTTAATAATAAAATTGATCAATAGGAATACGCTTAGAACTCGAATAGTTAAATAATAACCTGAAGACTTCTCAAATGAATAGATCAACGGGCTGTGCCTGATTCAATTAGGAAAAAAGCGTTGATTCTTTCAAGTTAAGTATGTAATAGTTTCCCTTCTATCTGGTTTATTCAGATGAAGGTTAGTTCAGTATCTTGACCTCGTTAGAAAAATTCGTTAAGAAATTCAAAATGGTGAGAATCGTCCCCGTTTTTCGGGCATGGGAAAATTTCCCGGTTTCGGTTTTCGGAATGATCACCAGCTTAGTCTCGTGCCCGGACATTCGAGGGCGAGGCCCCGAGTGGGAAACCCTGCCCCGTGTAAGAGGGAGCTACTTCCGCCTGCCCCAGCAATCAGGAATCCGGTACGCGGAGGGGGCAGTGGGATCCCACAGTTGGTATCAGAGCACTGTTGTAAATTTACGTAACAGCAACAGAAATTGCTTAAAATTTTAAAGTAAATTTGGAAAATAATGTTTTCACTTGTTAATATTATGTTGAATGAACTTCAAAAATTGAAACTCATAGATGAATTGGAAATTTATAGATGGATACCCTGAATCTATCTGGCATTCTCTCCCAGAGTCAGGATATGATAGCCTTTGCATTCGAGCACCTCATCAACTCTGCTACTACGACCCGAGTAAGCAGAGTGAGACTCGCACGTCATTTTGAGAGTCTTTACATTCATGATCCTCTTGAGCGACGTCGGTATATGTGGTTCTGTGGAGGACGATGTATTAATGTCAGTACCAGTTAGCGTTAGGAGGCTCAGCCAAAATATTTCCTTAGCCATGATTCTGATAAGGCTAGGGCTTGTTTAGCATGTGCAACTCTTTGATCATTCACCCAAGAACTTCAAAATTTCATGCCAAATTTTTACGCTTCTTAGCCGCTTTATCCCTAGAAGTAGAATTACTGTACCTCTTTCTATAATGAATCGTGTGTACCATGGCATGTCTCCTTCGCAGTTTCGCTTCTTTATGCGTATAGGATTGAGGCAGTGATTTTGGGAGCCGTGATGCTCTATGTATATATCGAAAACTTTTGATAATAAACGATGTTTTGCAAAAAAAATCCAAATTATTTTCATGATTGTGAATATGGTTAGTAAAATTATCACAGTAAATCTTGTTTCATGATGTATGATGAAATAATTATCTATTTAAAGAATAAATCACAAAAATTAAATAATCATAAATCTGTTGTCAAAGTTAAGTTGACGAAAATCTCGTTTTGTCAGAGTCATGAGGTGCGCGGCCCGTGCAAGGCAACTGGATCCTCTAATCAATGACGAAGAGTTAGATCCGGATGTTCGAAAAGCCCTGCACAGATCCCAAAACTTGGTCCCTTCAAGGGTGAAGGGGAGCAGTTAGGTGAAGTAGTGGAAAAGTGGATTGAGGCAATGGAGAAATACTTTGATGTAACTATAATGAGAGAAGCAAGATGGCTCTCACTAGGTTAAAGATTGTGGAAACGGCCAGGGTCGCTTGGAGGAATCACTGCGAGACTAACCGTCTCGGGCTGGAATACCCAGACCTGGACCGATCTTAAAGCTTACCTCAGAAAGAGGTTTTGTCCTCCGGGCTTCCTTGAAACTAAAATGAATGAGTTCTTGGAACTAAAGCAGGATAGCCGGACAATTGAAGAGTACCATCAAGCTTTTGCCCTTCTCCTCAAATATTCCAGCAATTGGATGAAGAGCAGCTGATGGCCAAATTCATTTGAGGAATGAACGAACCATTGGACACCTTAGTAAAGAATACCAAACCTGTCTCAATGGCCGAAGCAGTAAGAATGGCAAAAGACTTTGCCAAAACCTTTGTTGTTAAGGTCCCGCCAAAGCACCCTTTAACTTTAAAAGATTCCAAACCCCGGGAAGTACTTCAAATTTTCTTCCCCCAAAGAGGCAGCAAGGCCCAATTCAGAATCAGGATGTGGGAAGATTCCGAAGTAAAGGAAGACCCTTCCCCTAGAACACTTTCTCAGGAGTCCCACCTATTTCAAGGATTCAGAGGGATGAGCTCAGAAGTGAGAACCGGTGTTTTGAATGTCAGGGTTTTGGTCACCAGCTGAAAGACTGCCCGACTCTTGCCATGTCAAGGGGACAGGGAAGTCAAGGACCGAGAGTGCAGAGACCAGCCCCTTCCTATCAATCAAATCAGGGTGGTCCATCTCGTCAAAATCAAGGCAATCCCAGGAGAACTCCAGCTCAACCATCTGCCTCTATCCAGAGTAGCCTCAAAACTCCTTCCCAAAACTGGGGCAACCAAAGAGAAAGAGTTCCACCTCAGACTGCAGCAGTAGCCAGAGCAGTCACAATAGCAGAAGTAGTGGAAGAAGAAAGAGGACAGATTTATGCAGTAATTGAAAACCAAGGGCCAAATCGCCAATTCTCCGTCATCCATACTCTAGCTGAGTATCAGGGTAAGCCTTTTAAGATTTTGATTGATTCAGGTAGTACTCATTCTTTCATTTCCCCTGGATGCTTGCATAAGCTAGTCTTAGATCAGAAATCAGGGAAACCTATGCAAGTTGAACTGGCAAGTGGGAAGATTGTTTTCACTCACCTTGAGATAGATCGTATTCAGTTCAATATAGATGGGAATTTAACTGACTATCAGTTTAGAGTTATACCTTTGGGAGTTTTTGACGGGATCCTTGGAATGGATTGGCTCCATAAAAATCAAGCTGACATTCATTGTCATAATGGAACCATTTCCTTCCGTGACCTTCACGAAAATAAAGTTCAAGGAACTGGAATTTCAGGATCCCCAAGTCTGCAATTAGTAAAGGCTTCTAAGTTACTAAAAGGACTTAGAAAGAAGCAGCTCATTTATGTTGTCAAAATGAATCCAGTAGACTCAAAGTTAAAAGCTAAAGAACCTGAATGGTTAAGTGATTATGATGATTTATTCCCAGCAGAATTAATAGAGATGCCTCTAATTCGGGGAGTAGATCATGTGATAGAATTGACCCTCGGAGCTCAGTATGTAGCCCTGCGCATGTACAAAATGCCAGTTCCTGAAGCCATCAAACTCAAGGAACAGCTTAGACAGCTGTTAGAACAAGGGTTTGTAAGACCCAGTGTTTCACCTTGGGGTGCGCCAGTTCTCTTTCAGAAGAAAAAGAAGAAAAAGAAAGATGGAACGCTAAGACTCTGTGTGGACTCTTTCAGAAGAAAAAGAAAGATGGAACGCTAAGACTCTGTGTGGACTACAGAGGTCTCAATCAGCTGACAGTTAAGAATAAGTATCCTATCCCCAGAATTGATGAGCTTCTGGACAGCAGGCTAAGTGGAGACCAGATCTTCACAAAGATAGATCTCAAATCAGGGTATTATCAGATCAGGATTAATGAGCAAGATATCCTGAAGACAGCCATCAATACTCGGTATGGGCATTATGAATTCACTGTCATGCCATTTGGATTGACAAATGCCCCAGCTACATTCAATCGATTAATGCAGAACATTCTCAGCAGAGAATACTTGGTTGATTTTGTTCTTGTTTTCTTTAATAATATTCTGATTTGACTATGAAGCTCATGTCGGAAGAGTTCTTGAGATCCTAAGGAAAATTATAATCTATTCAAAAGGCCTTATCCTAGGGGTCCAGATTTTCAGAAAATTTTAAATTAAGGTTTTGAGGGGCCAATCAGATTCATCCAAATGTAGGGAGGAGATAAATAGAAGAAATAAAGAAAATCCCCCCAAAAATGAGTAAATACTCACATAAGATGAAGAGTGGACTAAGGACCAAAGGAAATACTAAAAAAATGAATTTTTGACACCTCAGAGTGGGGATTCCCCCTCATGAAGGAGGTGCCTATTTGGTGGTGGCAATAGTTAGAGAGAGATTGTTCAAGTAGAGAGAGACGATAGCCAAGAAAAGCTCCCTCAAAAATCACCCTCGTGTTGAAAGGCCATGTTTTGAAGGCCCAGTCAACTAGGTCACTATATATTTTTGACATTTAATGCAACAAAAAGATGCATATTCTCACGAATTTATTAATAGGTGTGAAAAGCACATTTTGTGAGCGATTTCCCAATTGTGCCCATTTTGGCACATGTTGGAACCACCACCACATTCTCATGAATTTATTAGCAAGTGAAAGACACAGTTTGTGAGCAATTTCTCAAATGTTTTCCATTTTGGTACGGTTGGGAAACACCATGGCACAATTAAGTGACATCTTTTGGGCCGAGTTAAGTGTGCCATGTGAAAAGGTTATAAAGATATGTCATGTGGGATCCCACTGCCCCCTCCGCGCACCGGATTCTCGATTGCTGGCAGCGGAAGAGGGTTTCCCACTCGGGGCCTCGCCCTCGAATGTCCGGGCACGAGACTAAGCTGGTGGTCATTCCGAAACCGGGAAAATTTTCCATGCTCCGAAAACGGGGACAATTCCACCATTTTGAATTTCTTAACGAATTTTTCTAACGAGGTCAAGATACTGAACTAACCTTCATCTGAATAAACCAGATAGAAGGGAAACTATTATAGACTTTACTTGAAGGAATCAACCCTTTTTTCCTAATTGAATCAGGCACAGCCGTTGATCTATTCATTTGAGAAGTCTTCAGGTTATTATTTAACTATTCGAGTTCTAAGCGTATTCCTATTGATCAATTTTATTATTAAAACTCTACTGATTCTAGCCTCCCATCCGGCCCATGGGTTAGCCACTGCCCAACCACTGGAATTGGTAGAACCAGACAAGTAATCACCCACCCATAATTGAATGCCTTTCTTAACTTTTGCTTTAGAATATAGATACGCACACACTTCGCTTTAAATTTTAATTTATAAAACAATCCATTGACAAACAATTATTGGTTACAGATGTCATAACTCAAAATTTTCATTTAATCCTTGTTTCTCACAAAACAGTATCACTCTGGACTCTCCGTTGAGACTAGCAGGTCAGCAACGAGATCCAGTAATAGATTACAATAATTTTCTCGTCATCATACATATATATATCTTCCACGACATACGCATGGGTGTCCTAAGCACCGTGAGCCCGTGCATCGCCTAGTCAGAACCCTCCAGGATCCTCCTTAGGTTTCTTGGCACTTCACTCAGGGATCGCTTCGTCGGCTCTCGCCCATCGTACCAGAAGCACACCATTTTTTCCCATACCCAAGCAGCAAGCTGGTCAAGACTTGGGTAAGTTTTTGTCGCGTGAGTCGTCCTTTGAACACTCCTTGCCAGCTGTTGCAACCGAACTTCCCTTAGAAAAAAACATATACCAAATGCTTCCTTCAGCATTCTCACGTAAGACAGTCCTTTAAGAAAACAGGGTTTCTATGCAAGTTTTCAGTTTTGATTTTCTTTTGAATACAATGAGTATATCTTAATTCTATATCCCAAGACTTCTAAATCACAGGTCTGGATTCCCAAGCAGAATTCCTCGAATTCTGTAATCTTGATCCTCAGATCAAAATCAAAGGTCTCAATTTAATTTTAGATTCGGTGGGCGATTTGATTGAATTTTCCTGAACTGGTCACATCGTCTTTTCTTGAAACCGACGAAGGAGATTAAGTCATGGTCATAGTTTGATTCAGGGTTCGAGTCTGGAAAGTTTCTCCCTGAACTATCTTTCTCGAAGGGTAATATTTCAATTACTACTTTATTGAATTTCATTCATTGAGTATTTTGCTTAACTGAATTCAAAACTAAACACGTATTCCTAACATTTATCTAAAATTTCAACTTCGATAGATCTTCTGAATTTTCTCATTACCATCCTAGAGAATATGAAACAGTAAAATTTTCCTTCACAGAGTATTTACTTATTTATTTATCAATATTCATGGGATTTAAATAATGATTAAAGAGAACTCTCATTTTGATATTAAAAAAATTTATGTATGTATCTATTTATGCATAAAATCCAACTTCTATGGAAATAACACTTTCATATAAAAGAAAATCCTTTTATGCAACTATTTATGTATAAAAATCAATTTTGATGAAACTAACACTTTTATAATAATAAAAATCTTTTATGCATAAAAATCCATTTTGATGAAAGTAACACTTTTATAATAGATTCCATGACAGTAATGGTATCGCCCATGATATTAACATAGTTTGGCATGACGCAAAGATAATCCAAGCACCCCCGAATTATCTAAGAGGGTAGAATAATATTTTTAAGAGGGCTTAAAATATATTCCCATAACATTCACATAAATTACATCCTTCTTCCACCCTCTTCCCTCCCCCTCTCTCTTCCCTCCCTTTCATTCTTCCACCCTCCTCTCCTTCTCTCACCCTCTCACTCTCTCCTCTCCCTCCCTCCCTTTCACTCTCCCACCCTCGCTCTGTCTCCTCTCCACCCTCTTCCCTCTCTCTCTTTCTCTCCCTTTGTTGTTACGGGAATATATTTTAAGCCCTCTTAAAAATATTATTCTACCATCTTAGATAATTTAGGGACTCTTGGATTATCTTTGTGTCATGCCAAATTATGTTAATATCATGGGTGATACCATTATAAATATTAATATGTTTGGTGGATATTAATGTATGCTTGGGGTCTCCAATGTTTGTTTCAGTTGGTTCGTATATGTAGGGGTGATTCTTGGGTTACTTATGCCTGGCAAACATGTGTGTGATGATGGTTTGTATGCTTATGGAATATTTATTTCACCAATTTATTGTTGGTTATTTTATAGGTGAAGAGGATTCCGAGGATTGACGAGAAGTCGCACAAATTTATTACTTGGCACACCATTTTGTAAACAAGCTTTGTATATACATGTGCTAGCTTGTGCACATTTTGATTTATTTTGTAAAAGCCATAGTTTATCAAGCATAGACTTGATGTTTAATATTTGGTAAAGCATGATATGCTTTAAACCCAAGCCTCAATTTATGGGCACTCTATTTTTGAAGATAAGAGTGTCGTGCAAGAAAAGCACCCTTTTTATATTAGAGTCGAATCTTTGTGAGCTAAGTATTTTTATTTATTTTGTAATATTTTGATCATGATCATGTGATGTTTAATGAATTGTTTGAATTTAAATCAATTCTTGCAATTTATTTGATTTCTATCTCCCTAGAAATTTAGCTCCGTGATAGTAATAGTATCACCCATGATATAACATAGTTTGGCATGACGCAAAGATAATCCAAGCGTCCCTGAATTATCTAAGAGGGTAGAATAATATTTTTAAGAGGGCTTAAAATATATTCCCATAACATTCATAATCGAAACAGACTTAAATTGAATTGAAAAATAAATAACTTAGCATAACACAAGACAAGAGAATTAGAATAACATCACCATCAAAAGTAAAGAATAGAGAATACCACACAGAAGACAAGATTGGGTGCAATCTCCCCCCTCAAGTGTGTAGCTCCACTTCCACGACTTGAGTATTTAGAGAATCTTATTCATAAAAGTATCCCAAGGAGCTAAGAATGGATGAGCTTACAAATTGGGCTTGCTTTTCCACTTTTGGGGTATTGCTTTACGTATTTTTAACCATATCAAAATCCCTAAGGTTTGTACATATAAAAACCTTTGCCCAAATATAATTGCTAATGGACCTTATTACATAAAATAACTTTGAGTACATTTGCACATATATTAATCTTGTGCTCACTTGCACATTCCATTAAGCTGAATCTTCCATCAAAATCCCTAAGGTTTGTACATATAAAAACCTTTGCCCAAATATAATTGCTAATGGACCTTATTACATAAAATAACTTTGAGTACATTTGCACATATATTAATCTTGTGCTCACTTGCACATTCCATTAAGCTGAATCTTCCATTAAGCTGAATCTTGCACAAATTAAATTAAACATATTTTTGTACGATTGTTAATTCATAAAAAATATGATAAAATATATACCTATAAATAGTCTTCCCGTTTGAGGAAGCAGCTGTCCTTAGTTGTGTAAGAAAAATGTTGAGAAATAAGATTATGCTCGTATATGTATTGATGTCATAATCTGCAAGGTAAACTCAGAGGTTCGAACATGGCTCAGGGACACAAAGGCATGGCTTAGAGGTTCTTGTGGACATGGAATACCAACAAGAAAAACTCATGCAACACCAAAATTGGTGATCGTCATACTGATTATCAGATAAAAAATAACATGTACAAAAAGTCTAATACATGATTCACAAAAGAAAAATGATCATGATCTTCACACCACCGCTCAATCCACCAGCCATCATACGACACCTCAATCGATACCCTCGTATAGTGGGACACCTCAATCGGTACCCTCGCATATCTCATGCAGTGCGACACCTCAATCGGTACCCTCGCACTTCTCGTTGCTATACTCAGACACTGTCCATGTTAGTTAAATAATTAATTGAACACATCAATTAATCCCAACGTCGTCTTGAGATATAAACAACCCATAAATATTCAAATAACAACCACACACATGTTTGCCAGGCGTAAGTACCCCGAGCTTCCAAGACATTTCGATGGACTTTGTCATAAATTTGCCTCCCAGTCCGAGTAAGCGTAATACGCAGTGCTTAACTATTGTTGATAGGTTTAGCAAATTTGTTATGCTTATTCTTTGCAGGGCCAATGTGACCGCCGATGATGTTGCCCAGTTGTTCATTCGACATTGGTACCCGATTGGCGGGATTCCTAGGACCATAGTGTCAGACCGAGATGCCAAGTTTACCAGCCATTTTTGGAGGGCATTGTTTGATAATTTTGGTACTAAGCTGAATTTTTCTAGTGCATTTCACCCACAGACACCACCCACAGACAGACAGCCAGACAGAGATATACAAGCAGTTGGTCTTTGATGTGCTGAAGTGTTATGTCCACGATCAGCAAGGTAAGTGGGAATCGTTTTTGCCTTTAGTTCAAGCTGTTTTATACACCAGGGCCTTTGTTGTGGGTGTGCCCGCCCTTATGAGGTGTTTTCTCATTTTTCCCCTCTCCGTATTTCCCCCCCCATTTTTCCCTATTTTTTCTATGGCTTGGGTGGCTTCCCAGGGTTGGCAAGAGGGCCCATGTGCTGGCCGACTGATGGTACTGGTCCACGACTCCATATCTGTGATGGCCGATTGGCTGTATTTGTTGGTCGTGGAGGTTCAGGGCCAGTTGGCTGCCTTTAGCATAGGCCGACTGGGTATTTGGGGCCATATAAAATGGCTCCATGGCCCCCATTCCATTTTGTATCATACTCGAGATCTTCTTGTGTATATAGAGCAGAGTTACACGCCTCTATCTCTCTCTCTCTCTCTTGTGCTGTGATTTTCTACACTGCGTTTTGCTCTTGTGTTCCAAGATCTGGTCATCATCTCTGCTGCGTATTCTGACATGGTATCAGAGCCTAGGCTCTAGATAGTTCTTGGGATTTGTGTGAGCAAGAGGGGGACTATTGTGTTACTGATTGGTGGATTGTTTGGGACTGTTTGGAAAGAGGAGAAGCAAGAGGATGGCGGGCTAATTTGCTGGACAGCCACTTGCAAGTGTTAGTTCTTCTTTGTTCCCACCTACCCACCCTTTTTAGAGTACATCACCGCAATGGCAGATCTGTTTGAGATGGCTTATCGTCGATCCGAAAGGACTGGGAGGCTCAAACACAGATGTGGGATCGTGTCAATGCCAGGGTCCGTTCGTTTATCTTTCTGAATTGCACACCGCAAATAATCAATCATGTAAAGCATATGACGCTGGCCAAAGGTATATGGCAGCATTTGGCCTCTCTTTACAACAGGGTATCGCCCATGAAGAGGATTTCCTTGGAAGAAGTATAGATGCGGGTTATGAGCCCTGCAAAGTCGTTGACGATGCGGGAGCATATTAACAAGCTACAGGCTCTTTAGCAGGAAGTTCTTCAGGCTGGGAAGGAGATATCGTCAGAGGACATGGCTATAACGTTGCTGTCACACTTGCCCTCTCAGTACTCAGCATTTTACTTGTCCGTGATTACCAGTGGCAGGCTCAGCACCATCACGTGGGAGGAGATTATGTCCATGGTCCTGGGCTAGGAGGAACGATTCACGAACCCTCCTCAGGGTGGAGGTTCGGAGGCCTTAACTGGCCAACGGTTGAAAGGCCATAACACAAGCAAAGGGAAGGCTTCGTCGGAGAAGTCTTTTGAGAAGAAGTTCGTTTTTACTGACCGCGAGAAACTAAAGGCAGAGAGGACCTGTAATGATTGTGGCAAGAAAGGCCACTATTGGAGGCAGTGTCCCAAGTGGAAGACCAAGAAGGGTGAAGATTCCTCAGTAGCAATCATGAAGACTCCGGCTTTTGTGCACCTGGAGGTGGTGGACATTGACGTTTCATTTTCTTCAGGCAGGGAGGAGATTGGAGGACTCTCCGCAATGGATACTCGGGAGTGGATTCTAGATAGTGGTGCTTCCAGGCACATGACTCCTTCTCGTTCCGATTTACAGGATCTCTGCAAGTATTCTGGTCACATTCTTACTAGGGATACATCCACTATCCCAGTTCACAGCAGTGAGGGTAGGATGGAGATAGTTCCAGATGGAAGGGGGGGAAGCATTCCTCCTAGGTGTTGTATGTTTTGTCACTTGGCTTTCATCTGTTTTGTCAGTGCATCAAGTTTGCAAGACTGGCATATGGGTGGAGTTTGATGAGCACTTTATTGCTCTCCGGGACAAAGCAACAAGCCAGGTAGTTTGGGAAGGTGGAGTGGAGAATGGAGTTTACAAGCTTTCAGCACTCTCTCTCCCAGGTCCTCAAGTTTGTGATGAGTGGCAGTCTGGCAATGGCCACTTAAGTGTGGATACGCTGCAAGTGCAGGCTTTTCGGGACCAGATGGTGGATAGCTTGCCAGTAGATGGCAGCAGTTGGCAGGAACTCTCCATCAGTATTGATGTTGGTAGTTCTTGTGTTTGTCAGTCAGAGGAAACTGAACAGGTAACTTATGCTCTGATGTCTCGTAGTATTCGGGACAAAGAACCTCCTGTAGATGGGGATGTTCTTTCCACGGGGACCTTTCGGAAAGCCAGGCAGGTGGCAGTTGATTACTTGTAGAAGGAGGTGCATACTCCAGGCTTTGTGTTTCCGAATTCAGAGGGGGTGGTTGATAGGTTTCAGAAGGCCTTGCGTGGTCTTCAACAGGTTTCCGGATTCAGAGGGGGTGGTTGACAGGTTTCAGAAGGCCTTGCGTGGTCTTCAACAGGTTTCCAGGACTTGTGTTGATCCTTGTGAGCAGTGTGATGCCTCTTTGACTCAGAAGAAGCAGAATGGTTCATTGATCTGGTTGATGGACACCAGATTGGACGGGAGCTTCCTGATGAGGCAGTTGGGCTCATGGTTGCGGATGACTCTTTGGGAGGCAGGATTGCGTTTCCTGTGGTTTTTGCGGCATGCGAATGATCACGAACTCTTTTACACAGGAGGGGGATTGTTGGATGGAGTCCAACTCCACGGTTGGAGTGACTCAGTTTGGGGAGGAGATCCGGACACGAGATCTACTTCAGGCCCAGGAGCAGTAAGAGGCAGTCATCTTTTGCCTTGTCGAGGACACAGGTAGAGTACCGGGCTGCTTGTGATGCTGCTTGTGATGAGAGGTGGTGAGGATGCAGAGGTTGCATTGCATGTTTGGGCTTCCACTGGAGGAACCCATGGTCATCCAGAGGCACTTTGTTTGTGAACAGATCGTTTTGTTGATGACATCTTGCTAGAGTTCTGTTTGACAGAGGACAGTACGGTGGACCTCTTCACAAAGTTGCTATCTCAGGATTTGCTCAGGCGGCGGCACCCCAGCTCCCTGTGGTGGTTGGTTTCACAGACAGGAGCTGAGAGGGGGTGTTAGAAGTCATCTCCTATCTATTTTTATACACCAGGGCCTTTGTTGTGGGTGTGCCCGCCCTTATGAGAGGTGTTTTCTCATTTTTCCCCACTCTCCGTATTTTTCTCCCATTTTCTCCTATTTTTTCTATGGCTTGGGTGGCTTCCCAGGGTTGGCAGGAGGGCCCATGTGCTGGCCGACTGATGGTACTGGTCCACGACTCCATATCTGTGATGGCCGACTGTTGACAGCTGGTCGACTGGCTGTATTTGCTGGTCGTGGAGGTTCAGGGCCAGTCGGCTGCCTTTAGCACAGGCTGACTGGGTATTTGGGGCCATATAAAATGGCCCCATGGCCCCATGGCCCCATTCCATTTTGTATCATACTCGGGATCTTCTTGTGTGTATAGAGTAGAGTTACACGCCTCTCTCTCTCTCTCTCTCTCTCTCTCTCTCTCTCTCTCTCTCTCTCTCTCTCTCTCTCTTGTGCTGTGATTTTTTGCACTGCGTTTTGCTCTTGTGTTCCCAGATCTGGTCATCATCTCCGTTGTGTATTCTGACAGAATCACCCCTCCATACGAACCAATTAAAACAAACAGTGGAGGCCCACAAGCATACCATATATGGGCGTCCCCGATATATAGTTGCATAAACGCATGAGAGGATGGCTTCATGATTGGTGTGGAAGACTAGATCTACACATAATGCATACGTAATGAACCAATCAAATGAATGTATGTAAGAGGAGTCTAAGTGTCCCATACCACATAGACGCGTTGTACATACACGCATAGGATGGTAGAAGATAGAAGATATAAATGTGTCTGAAGTAAGTATATAAAACCAATCTGATGTCCCATACCACCAGATTAATTCCATACATCACTTCCTTCAGAATAGAAGTTTGAGGCAGCGGAGTGGCCCAGCTCCCTCTGAAACTTAAATTTTGACACAAATTTTCTCTATCTAGAAGTTTTATTTAAGTTACCGAACTTGAACTACTCTTAATGTTGAATCTATAATTTATTAATTAGGTTCTTAGGTTGTAAAAATAGTTATGAAAAGTTGTATAAAATGAAATGAATATATATATACATATACATACCTCTATGGTTGTGAATCGTTATTACTTCAATGGATAGGGTATATAAAGTTATTAAACAGAATCTCATGAGAAACTTAACATCATAAGAATAAAAGTTAAATTGGCTATAGATATAAGGATAGGAAAATGCTAACCTTGAGTTGGAAAGGTTGTTTGAGGGGATATGAGATTATAAATGAAGAGTAGATAAAATTGATTTTTTAATATATCAAGAGTTTAAGCAAAAAAAAATTAAATATGAATGACTAGTAATAATTCTAATAATTTTGATTAAGTAAAAAAGTCTAGATGATGAAAGATTAATTTATATTTGTAGTTGAAATAGACTTAAATAATAACATGAAATTGATGTGTAAGAAAGAGTCATACCTTTTATATATTGGATTGCAATGATGTTCTACAATGACAAAAATGAGAAACAATGCGAATGGATTAAAATATAATTATTCTTCCAAACCTAATGACCTAGGGCAATATTAAGTTATAATATTATAAGAAATAAAATTTATAGTAATATGGTTTGAAGTTCTATTAATGAATATTTAAGCATGATCACTTTTGTAAGGTTAGAAATGAGAAGCTTTCAGGGAAGGTATTATAGGTAACAGTCGTGATGTCGAAATCCACTACTTTTGTTGCGCAGTCCCAAGCAATTCCTCATTCCCATAGTATTATAGAAGTCCACAAGGGCCATGGGGGAGGTTCATGGTCGATGAGTTTCTTGACTAGAAGGTAAATATGTGGTTCGGGAGTCTCTCTGAGGGCCCATAAAAGTGATCAGATTGAGGATTGCCCAGCCATTTTACCGATGTTGATTTCAAACCAAAGTTGTCGAACTTTACAAGACAAGGAAACTCGTAAGAAAATGTAAAGAATTAAATAGGGTTACCTACAAAATCCATAGGAAATCTATAAGATTAGTCCCTCCGGCTTTTGAGGTGTGCAGGTGTAAGAACCTCCCCTTGTGATCTTATAATTGTTCCCCTCTCTGAAATAAAAGAAAGATCCTATTTTGGCCTAGAGAGAGAAAATATCTAGAGAGATATAATTCAAAATTGAGATATTTTTGGATATAAAAATCCTCCTAGTGTCTAAAATGGTTTCCCAAAAAAGAACTTTCCAATGTGCAATTGGAATTAATTAAAAATAGGTATAAAGGACCTTAGCCTAAGGGTCCAGATTTTAAAATTTTAAATTTTGCTCTAATTAAGGTTCCTATGAACCAATAAGATTAATCCAAATGTAGGGAGAAGATAAATTGAAGAATAAAAGAAGATCTCCCAAAAATGAGTAAATGCTCACATAAGATGAAGAGTTGACTAAGGACAAGGTTTACTAGTTAAAAAAGAAGAGATATTTAGAGGAAATGATGCATTTTTGACACCTCAGTGTGGGGATCTCCCCTCATGAAGGAGGCACCTATTTCACATGTGTGGAGGAGTTTTAAACTCATAAATAATGAGATATTTTCATCTCTCCTCTCTCCTGTTTCAACTAGATCCAAAAAGTAAGCTAAACTGACCCAAAAATGGTCAAAATCAAACTGATCTGGAAAATTCTAGAATCGGTTTGCTTGGTTAGAAGCTCATTTTTTCCTATAAATAGAAGCCTCCCCCTTTGTAAACGGTTTAATAGTGTTTATGCATTGTTACTCTACTCCTACCCAGAGCCAATTACATTGAATTCACTTGATAATTCAATTGTTTTTTAGTAAATCCTCTCCAAAGAAATTGGTGGCCACTCTTGATCCAAACAAGAGTAGAACCCTCAATTTCTCAAGCCAAAGGAAAGCTTAGAAAACTCCATGTAAGCTAAAATTTCTACTTTTTAATTTCAAATCTATAGTTTTTTGATTTCCTTATTTTTTTCAATAGTTGATTAAAGTGAATCCTGATGTTATGCCTTGATGAAAAGGCTATCCTCTTCTCTTCCTAAAATGAGTATCAAATAAATTGATTAAACTTTTCTTATTATTTACTCACTAGAAAGTCAAAATTGAGTAGATTAGAGTACTTTACTTCAAATTGGGGTTAATTTTAAATTTAAAACAGAATGTTAAAAATTGAGAAATGGTCAGCCATACAAAGGAGGTTATGGCAAAATTTTCTTAAATTTTGTGAAAAATAAAGTTTATTTTTATGTTATTCTAAAAGAGGAACTCCCACCGTTTGTGCATTCTAAAAGAAATATTTTTATTTACTCCATGTACATATTCACTTATGAATATGCATGGATATTAATTATTGAAATTAATTTCTATGCATAGAAAGATGCATATTGGAAATCTTTTTATTATAAAAGTGTTGTTTTCATTGAATTTAATTTCTATGCATAGAAAGATGCATATTGGAAATTTTTATTATAAAAGTGTTATGTTCATTGAATTTAATTTCTATGCATAGAAAGATGCATATTGAAAATTTTTTATTATAAAAGTGTTATTTTCATTGAATTTAATTTCTATGCATAGAAAGATGCATATTGGAAATTTTTAATTATAAAAGTGTTATTTTCATTGAATTTAAATTCTATACATAGAAAGATGCATATTGGAAATTTTTTTATAAAAGTGTTATTTTTATTGAATTTAATTTCTATGCATAGAAAGATGCATATTAGAAATTTTTTATTATAAAAGTGTTATTTTCATTGAATTTAATTTCTATGCATAGAAAGATGCATATTGGAAAATTTTTATTATAAGAGTGTTATTTTCATTGAATTTAATTTATATGCATGGAAAGATGCATAATCGAAAATTTTTTTATTATAAAATTATTATTTTCATTGATATTAATTTATATGCATGGAAAGATGCATAATGGAATTTTTTTAATTATAAAAGTGTTATTTTCATTGAATTTAATTTCTATGCATAGAAAGATGCATAATGGAAAATTTTATTATAAAAGTGTTGTTTTCATTGAATTTAATTTCTATACATAGAAAGATGCATAATGGAAATTTTTATTATAAAAGTATTGGTTTCATTAAAATTGATTTTATGCATAGAAAGATGCATAAAAGATTTATTTTTATTTCAAAAGTGTTATTCTCATTAAAATTGATTGAAAGATGCATAAAGGATTTAATTTTATTTCAAAAGTGTTATTTTCCTTAAATTTGAATTTATGCATAAATAGATGCATAAAAGGATTGAAAAGTGTTATTCCCACTGAAGTTGATTTTTATGCATAAATAGATGCGTAAAGAATCTTTATATCAAAAATTAGAATTCTCTTAAATTCTATGTTTAAATTCTATAAATAGATGTGACGAGATGTGATGAGAATCAGATAAGTGTGAATGGATGGATGGATGGATGTGATGTGAATAGAGGTGATGAGATGTGAGGTGAATAGATGTGATGAGATGTGATGTGAATCAGATAGATGTGAATGGATGGATGTGATGTGAATAGAGGTGATGAGAATCAGATAATTGTGAATGAATGGATGGATGTGATGTGAATAGAGGTGATGAGATGTGAGGTGAATAGATGTGATGAGATGTGATGTGAATCAGATAGATGTGAATGGATGGATGTGATGTGAATAGAGGTGATGAGATGTGAGGTGAATAGATGTGATGTGAATCAGATAGATGTGAATGGATGGATGTGATGTGAATAGAGGTGATGAGATTTGAGGTGATGAGATTTGAGGTGAATAGATGTGATGTGAATCAGATAGATGTGAATGGATGGATGGATGTGATGTGAATAGAGGTGATGAGATGTGAGATTTGATGTGAATAGATGTGATGTGAATCAGATAGATGTGAATGGATGGATGGATGTGATGTGAATAGAGGTGATGAGATGTGAGGTGAATAGATGTGATGAGAATCAGATAGATGCGAATGGATGGATGGGTGGTTGTGATGTGAATCAGATAGATGTGAATGGATGGATGGATCTGAATAGAGGTAATGAGATGTGAGGTGAATAGATATGATGAGATGTGATGTGAATCAGATAGATATGAATGAATGGATGGATGTGATGTGAATAGAGGTGATGTTAATAGAGGTGATGAGATGTGAATAGAGGTGATGAGATGTGAGGTGAATGGATGGATGGATGGATGGATGGATGGATGTGATGTGAATAGAGGTGATGAGATGTGAGGTGAATCAAATAGATGTGAATGGATGGATGGATGTGATGTGAATAGAGGTGATGAGATGTGAGGTGAATAGATGTGATGAGATGTGATGTGAATCAAATAGATGTGAATGGATGGATGGATGTGATGTAAATCAAATAGATGTGAATGGATGGATGGATGTGATGTGAATAGATGGATGTGATGTGAATGGATGGATGGATGTGATGTGAATAGAGGTGATGAGGTGTGAGGTGAATAGATGTAATGAGATGTGATGAGAATCACATAAGTGTGAATGAATGGATGGGTGGTTGTGATGTGAATAGAGGTGATGAGATGTGAGGTGAGTAGATGTGATGTGAATGAATGAATGAGATGTGATGCCATGTGAATCAGGATGTGAATGAATGAATGAGATGTGATACCATGTGAATCAGGATGTAAATGAATGATATGGGATATGAGTGGATAGTATGTGATGAAAATGGATGTAAATGTATAAGTGAAGAATGGATGTGAATGTGTATGTGAAAGAATTGATGTGAATGAGTATGTGAAAGAATGGATATAGATGTGTATGTGAAAGAATGTGATGTGATGGAAAGAGATGTGATGTGTCATAAATATATGTGGATGTGAATGTGATGAATATGAATGAATGTGAATGTGATGGATATGAATGAATGTGATGTGAATCAGGATAGACGTGAATGAATGAGATGTGAGGTAAAATGAATGAGATGTGATGTGAGTGAATGTGATGTGATCTGAATGGATGCGATGTGAATGAATGTGATGTGATGAGATGTGGATATGGGTAGATGCGAGTGGATGAGAGGGGGAAGCATTTTGACCATCTTGTGAATGAGGTTGTGGAGACCTAGTCTGATAAAGTTGTAATAGCTGACGGAGAGTCAATGGAGGACGTCTCGCATAGCAAGGTCGGCCAAGGTCTTGACCAGTTCGATTAAAATGGGGAGCTTTTGGTATGGTGGATGAGGGACCAAGGAAGCGGCCTATGAATGAAGCGCTAGGTCACCTGCGAAGGATCTTAGAGGGTGCTGACCATACGGTGCTCGGGCTCTGGGTCGCTGCTGATACCCACGCATGTGTCGGGGAAGATATTGGAACAAGGAGTAAGAGTTGTTTTCTGAATTCGGGCATGGATCTGGTTGATTGACCTTGCTGGTCTGTTGCCATATATATAGGCAGTGATGTGTGTGAACACACTTAGGACCGTTGGGACACTTTTTTCCTCTTTAGGAGGTTTTTTCCCTCGGCTTGTATATACGCCCATTATTCTAGGGCTAACTTATCTTTTGTACATTGACACAATCTAATACACTGTGTGTTGTGTGCATTCTTGCTTCTTCTTCTCCAAGCTTTGTGTGCTTTTCTGCAACCCTAATTACAACAATTGGTATCAGAGCAGGCATCGGCTCCCAGGGCTATGCTGCTAGCACCCTCCGACTCACGTTCTCCAATTGAGGTGAGCTTTCACGAGTGCTTGTAGGTCCCTATACTCTGCAGATAAGCCCGTTTCAAAAATTGCATCTAAGGTCGTTTTGGGCTCCGTTTTTGCATTAAGTTCTCAGAAATTGCATCTGAGGTCGTTTCGGGCTCCGTTTTTACATTACAAGTTATGTACAGGTGTTTTCATCATTTTGTGAAGAAATTTTGACAGTGCAATTTTCTGCAAAACAAGCATACGTATTCTATTGTGGATCGTGCTACATAGCACGAGTTGTTTTTTGTTCAGTCTTTGCTTCATTAACAAGTAGCTTTTGCATCAGTTTCAGTCAGTGGCCCATGGCTGATAACAGCAATGATGTATTTCGCATGTTGTCTGCTGAGATGACAAATTGGATGGAGACAACAACTACCCACTTTGGGCATACATGATGCAGCATGTTTTGGTTGCAAAAGGAGTGTGGAACATTGTGCAGGGTATGGATGTACGTCCAAGTTCTGTGGATGTAGGATCTGTTGAGGATGTTGCAGGTTCTAGCAGCTCTACTGTTGCTGGTTCTAGCAGCTCTATTGTTGTTGCTATTTTACCCACTGCTGAACAAGCTCATTGGGATGGTAAAGATGCACAGGCTCATGCCTTGATTTCACTTTCTGTCGAACGTAACATCACTCCACATATTCATTCAGCTAAAACAACAAAACAGGCTTGGGATATTCTAGTTGGTTTGTATGCAGGTCGTAATGAGGTAAAAATCTCTTACCTGCATAAAGAGCTAGAATCGAAGATTATGCAGGAAGATGATGACATGAATAAAGAGCTAGAATCGAAGATTATGCAGGACGATGATGACATGAATGTTTTTCTTGCTGAGATTAAAGATCTCAAGGAGCAGTTGATTTCTGCAGGTGAGATTATTCCTGATCATTCTCTTGTGCAGACTGTTCTTGATGCTTTACCTGAGTCATATCAGACTTTTGCTTCCACGTGGAGACTTGTTACTGAGGACAGACCTGATGTTGTCAAGTATGATACTTTAGTCAACAAGCTCTTGAAAGAAGCGCAGTCCAGGCAAAATAGGGCTAGGCAACGTGCAGTTGATCAGGCATTTGTTACTGCTGCCCAGCAGAGAAGAAGTGGTAAGGCAGCCCCTTCCACTGTTTCTTCTCCTATTAGTAGGTCTGCAACTTCTTCTCCTTCCACAGGTAGCAACAATAGGTCTGAGAAGGCTCTTGATAAAGGCAAGAAAAAGATCAGGTGCAACTATTGTAAGGCAACTGATCATATCATTAAGAATTGCCCTAAGCTAAAGGCTAAAGAGGCAAAGAAGAAAGAGTCAAATGCAGCCACAATAGCGGATGCTTCTACAAATGCAGATTCTGCAAATGTTGTGCAGGATACAAAATGGGCGTTTAGCGTGTATTGCCAGTATGACTCATCTATACATGATGCATGTTTGGCAGTTTCTGTTGACTCTGATGTATGGTATTTTGACAATGGTACTACAAAGCACATTACCTCGCATCGTGATATGTTCACTTGTCTTGAGGTTATCTCTAATGGGAATATTGTCACATGTGCCAATAATGCTTCTTACCCAGTGAGGGCGTTGGTAAAATTATGCTTACTACTGTAAATGGCAGTGCTTTCACACTTTCAGATATGCTTTGTATGTGCCAGGGATAAAGAAGAATCTATTGTCTGTCTCTGCGCTTGCTAGACTTGGACTTGTAGTCAAATTTGTGGATGACAGATGTACTGTTCATGATTTGACTTTTGGTGATATGATTATTGCATCTGGCACCTTGTTTCGTGGGCTGTATAGGCTCAATTCTTATGACAAGTGTGTGGAAGATTCAGCAAATGCAATTTCTGATGAAAAGGCAGTTTCAGATGCAAAACTATGGCATGCTCGTTTTGGTCATCTGAACTTTGCTAGTTTGCTGCGTTTGCAGAAATTTGATATGGTTGCTTCATTGCCCCCTCTTGAGGCACCATTGAAACATGTTTATGAAGGCTGTATTTTGGGCAAAATGCAGCGTTCTGCGTTTCCAAAGGATGGTTCTATGCGGGCCACTCACAAATTGCAACTTGTACATAGTGATGTATGTGGGCCTATGCAAACTCCGTCATTTGGTAAACACTTGTACTTCGTGACTTTCATTGATGATTACTCAAGGCATGCATGGGTATATCCACTGAAGGCAAAGTCTGAAGTATTTTTGTGCTTCAAACAATTTTTGCTTATGGCTGAAAATGTATCCAATTGTACTGTGGGCACCCCCCGTTCTGATCGAGGGGGGGAGTACATGTCTAAAGAGTTTGATGCATTTCTGGCTAGTCGTGGGATAAAACACCAATGTACAGTGCCGTATACCCCTTAGCAAAATGGTATTTCTGAGAGGAAAAACAGGTCACTTATGGAGATGGCACGATGTATGGTCAAGAGCCAAGCTTTGCCACATGCGTTTTGGCTTGAGGCTGTCGTGTGTGCTGCATATGTACTCAACAGGTGTCCCACTAAGGCCTTGCAGTCTGTTACTCCATACGAAGCTTGGCATGGCAGGAAGCCTTCTATTGGTCACTTGCATGTCTTTGGTTGCTTGGCCTCCTATGCTTTAGTGCCTATGCAACAACATGGAAAATTAGATGATAAGGCTGTCAAATGCATTTTTGTTGGTTACAATGCTGAGAGCAAGGGTTATAGATTGTATCATCTGTAGTCAAAGCGTATCTTGATTAGTCGAGATGTTGTTTTTGTGGAAGATGCCGTGCAGCCTTTGTTATCATGTACCAAAGAGACAGGTGAGCTCACGGGATGTATTTGATACATTGTTGCCTCTGTTTACAGGTGGGAATTCAAATGTAAGTCCAGCCTATGCAGAATTCAAACGACATCATGGATCAGCCTATTTCTGATGCAGATTTACAAGATGTAATTTTTGAGGATAGGACTGAAAATGAGCAGGCTAGAGGTATGCCTAAATGGCTGGTGCAAACCTTGCGTGATAGTAAAATTGATGCACCTATGTCTAGTCGTACTTGTTCAGGTTTTTAGCATGCCTCTTATGCATCAGATTGTTATGCTTTGGTTATGTCTAGTATGTGTGAAGAGGAAGAATCTCTTTCATTTGATGAGGCACAAAAATCAGAAAATTGGTTGGCTGCAATGCAAAGTGAATATGATGCTATAATGAAGAATGGTACATGGTCTTTGTGTGATTTGCCTATTGGTAAAAAGGTCATTGGATGTAAGTGGGTTTTTAAGTTGAAACGAAAGCCAGATGGCAGTGTTGATCGCTATAAGGCTAGACTTGTTGCAAAGGGTTATGCTCAAGAAAAGGGCATTGATTTTGATGAGACCTTTGCTCCCACTTGTCGTATGACTACCATTCATAGCATTTGTGCATTGGCAGCTCATAATGGTTGGAATGTACATCAGTTGGACATAAAGACTGCGTTCTTGAATGGAGATTTGCATGAGGAGGTGTATGTATCGCAGCCGCGTGGTTTTGTTCAAAGAGGGTAGGAAAACAAAGTGTGCAGGTTGAAAAAGGCTTTATATGGTTTAAAGCAAGCTCCACGAGCTTGGTATGAAAAGATACATGCATATTTGACTGCACATGGTTTTCAGAATAGTCCAACAGAAAGCACTTTGTATATTAAACATGTGGATGATGTACATCTAATCATTGCTCTCTATGTCGATGACATGCTGCTCATAGGACCAAATGAGAGTCATATTGCTGATTTTAAGGCTGGTTTGAATGCCTCTTTTGAGATATCAGATTTGGGGCATTTTCATCATTATTTGGGGATACAATTTAAGTAGTGTGATGGAGGTATTGCTTTGTGTCAGACAAAGTATATTGAGACATTGTTGCGGAGATTTGGCCTTGAAGACTGCAAGCCTATTGCTACTCCAATGAAGATAGGTTTGAAGTTGAGTCTTCATGATGCTGGAGATCACTTTGATGTCACACTCTATTAGACAGCTCTTGGTTGCCTCATTTATGTATGCATTACGAGGCCATACATTCAGTTTGTAGTCTCACAGGTGAGCAAGTTTATGCATAGCCCAGGGTCTCAGCGAAGGTAGTTAAACGCATCTTTCGCTACTTGAGTGGCACCATACATCTTGGGCTGTTTTATCCCAAGGGGGGATTGTTGCCGCCAGATTTACATGCTTTTTCGGACTCAGATTGGGCTGGTTGCTATGACACAAGAGTGTCCACAGGTGGTTTTTGTTTCATGCTCGGTAGCTCATGCATATCTTGGTTGAGTAAGAAGCAACCTACTATGGCTACTTCTAGTTATGAAGCTGAGTACAGGGCAGCTTTCACAGCTACGATTGAGTGTGTGTGGCTCAGATGGCTTATGGTGGCTGACTTGGGTGTTGGACAGGAGTCTGCCATTTCTATCTACACTGACAGTCAGAGTGCATTGGCAGTTGCGAGAAACCTAGTTTTTCATGCTCGCACAAAGCACATTGAGGTGCATTATCACTATGACAGGGAGAGACTCTCAGCAAGAGAGATCAGCTTGGCAATATATGTGCCAACACAGGACAACCTCACCAATCTTTTCACAAAGGTGCTTCCTCGTGAGAAGTTTGAAGCTTTCCGCAAAGCTTTGGGCTTGCTCCCCTTTGTTGTGGACTGATCTACTTCGGGCATGGCACTTCCCTATACATGAGTGCCAGCTCTTGTTCACACCATCACTCCTAGGGGAGATTTGTTGCCATATATATAGGCAGTGATGTGTGTGAACACACTTAGGAGCCACCGGGGCACTTTTTCCCTCTTTAGGAGGTTTTTTCTCCCGGCTTGTATATACGCCTATTATTCTAGGGTTAACTTATCTTTTGTACATTGACACAATCTAATACACTGTGTGTTGTGTACATTTTTGCTTCTTCTTCTCCAAGCTTTGTGTGCTTTTTTGCAACCCTAATTCCAAGCTTTGTGAGCTTTTCTGCAACCCTAATTCCAACATGGTCCTCAACGGATGAGTCCATGGCTCTTTTATATGGATCCATTGTTGACCTTGCTGATCTTCAACGGAGATTCCATTTTGATATGTGAATATATTGCCGGTTACTAGAACTATTGAAAAGGCCCCCTAAGTGGATAGGTGGTGAGCGTTCTGGTTGCCAATGATGCCATAGGTACACCGATGAAGGAATGAATTAAGGATTCAATCGGAGATTTTGAGGATTATGATCAGTGACTCTATGATTTCATTAAATGATTGTTTTAAAGACAGCTGATTCTGTGAAAAAGGTAATTTTATATTGGATGTCTAAGTGGTGTGACTAATTTTAAGTTTGCATGAATACCCGGCTGCTAGGGGGCCTGGGAACTCTTTTCCCTGGTACCCGGGACAAAACCTAACCAAATTCTTTAATTGGATCCCATCACTACAGTGGTTGGGCGATTGGCTAACCCATGGGACTGTGGATGGGCTGGACTGATGGATCCCTAAATTGAGACTCAATTCTGTTATGGTACGATAGATGAAGTAAATCCCGGATAAAAATTATTCTATGGAAAAGAATCAACGGCTGTGCCTCTCAATGAGGAAAAAAGCGTTGGTCTCTATGATCCAAGTGCAATCTTTTCCGTGATCTGACTATGGGACTTACGGGTTCGGTCAGATCAGTTCAGTTAGTTAAGGCTTTTGACTAAGTTAGAGAAAAATTATCTTAGAGGAATCCCCTGTGCTTTCCGGGCAAGGGAAGTTTTTTCGGGTTCGGTTTTGGAAGAACCGATGGATTAGTCTCTTGTCCGGATATCCGTGGGCGAGGCCCCGAGTGAGGGACCCTGCCCTGCGCAAGAAGTGCTACTTCCGCTGCTAGCACCTTTGAATTCGTTGCGCGGTGGGGACAGGGATTTCATAGTTGGTATCAGAGCAAATTGGCTAATGTGGATCAATCGAGAAGCCAAAAATGTCAAAAATTTATGAAGTAGCAGTAAAAGGTTGTAATTGTGCGATAAAATTCATACAAATTATTATTGAGACTGAAATTCATAAATTGGTAATTGGGTCTTCAGATGGAAGTACCGCAATTGCATGAAATCACTGACTTGCTTGAGACCTAGACATGATGGTATTTACCATATAGTTCTAAGGACCGTGACTACCCATGGATATATACCGAGGGTATAATTGTAGCTCTTTACTGGCAATATATACGAGTAAATCTAAGACTTGAAATTATAAGCATAAATGCTATCTAGATGATGAATTCGAATGTGGTTGATATGATTTTTAAATTCTGGTTGAGAACTGATGAGTTGATTTGGATTCTGATTGAAAAATGATGATTCCTGAATTTTGGTTGAAATGTAATAAGCTGAGCAAAACCACAATGAGGATGAATGGGACGAGTCCCTGTGTGATGATGTTCATAACTGGAATGACGTTAATGACTTTAGCAAATCACTATGAGATTAGTGGATTGTGCTGACAGATTGCTGCTGTTAATACTTGACCCAGTGGATCAAGATAAGGGATGTCAAATTAAAAATCTGTATAATTGAAAATTTCCATGGAGGATTGTTCAAATAGAAATTTCGATCTAATGGACCATTATTGTGATAAGGATTTGAATGTTATGATCTGAGTGAATTGTTATCTGATGATGAGTTCTATATAAGGAATCTTTATCCCAGGATTCTGTTGGGTTCACCAGACTATAAGAAACCCCAGAATCAGTTGGATCTTAAGGGAAAGAGTTCTCTAATTTTGCGAGATGAGGACATCGTGCGTTTTTTAAGTGGGGTAGGATGTAAGATTCCTCCCTTCGGCTTTTGAGGTGTGCAGGTGTAAGAACCTCCCCTTTTGATCTTATAATTATTCCCCTCTCTAAAATAAAAGAAAGATCTTGTTTTATCTTGTTTTGGCCTACAGAGAGAAAATGTCTAGAGGGAGGTAATTCAAAATTGAGATATTTTTGGATATAAAAATCCTCCTAGTGTCTAAAATGGTTTCCCTTGAAACAAAAATTCAAAAAGAACTTTCCAATGTGCAATTGGAATTAATTAAAAATAGGTATAAAGGACCTTAGCCTAAGGGTCCAGATTTTAAATTTTTGAATTATGCTCCAATTAAGGTTCCTATGGACCAATAAGATTAATCCAAATGTAGGGAGAAGATAAATTGAAGAATAAAAGAAAATCTCCCAAAAATGAGTAAATGCTTACATAAGATGAAGAGTTGACTAAGGACAAGGTTTACTAGTTAAAAAAGAAGAGATACTTAGAGGAAATGATGCATTTTTGACACCTCAGTGTGGGGATCTCCCCTCATGAAGGAGGCACCTATTTCACATGTGTGGAGGAGTTTTAAACTCATAAATAATGAGATATTTTCATCTCTCCTCTCTCCTGTTTCAATTAGAACCAAAAAGTAAGCTAAACTGACCCAAAAATAGTCAAAAATTGATTAAACTTATCTAAAAAATTCTAAAATCGGTTTGCTTGGTTAGAGGCTCATTTTTTCCTATAAATAGAAGCCTCCCCCTTTGTAAAAGATTAATAGTCTTTATGCATTGTTACTCTACTCCTACCCAGACCAATTACATTGAATTCACTTGATAATTCAATTGTTTTTTACTAAATCCTCTCCAAAGAAATTGGTGGCCACTCTTGATCCAAACAAGAGTAGAACCCTCAATTCCTCAAGCCAAAGGAAAGCTTAGAAAACTCCATGTAAGCTAAAATTTCTACTTTTTAATTTCAAATCTATGGTTTTCAAATCTATGCCTTAATGAAAAGGCTACCCCCTTCTCCTCCTTAAGAATTCAGCCTTTCTTTATTCTAAAATGAGTATCAAATAAATTGATTAAACTTTTCTTATTGTTTACTCACTAGAAAGTGAAAATTGAGTAGATTAGAGTACTTTACTTCAAATTGGGGTTAATTTTAAATTAAAAATAGAATGTTAAAAGTTGAGAAATGGTCAACCATACAAAGGAGTTTATGGCAAAATTTTCTTAAATTTTGTGGAAAAAAAAGTTTATTTTTATGTTATTCTAAAAGAGTAATTCCCACTGTTTGTGCATTCTAAAAGAAATATTTTTATTTACTCCATGTACATAGTCACCTATGAATATGCATGGATATCATTGATATTAATTATTGAAATTAATTTCTATGCATAGAAAGATGCATATTGGAAATCTTTTTATTATAAAAGTGTTGTTTTCATTGAATTTAATTTCTATGCATAGAAAGATGCATATTGAAAATTTTTATTATAAAAGTGTTATTTTTATTGAATTTAATTTCTATGCATAGAAAGATGTATATTAAAATTTTTTTATTATAAAAGTGTTATTTTCATTGAATTTAATTTCTATGCATAGAAAGATGCATATTGGAAATTTTTATTATAAAAGCGTTATTTTCATTGAATTTAAATTCTATGCATAGAAAGATGCATATTGGAATTTTTTTTATAAAAGTGTTATTCTCATTGAATTTAATTTCTATGCATAGAAAGATGCATATTGGAAATTTTTTATTATAAAAGTGTTATTTTCATTGAATTTAATTTCTATGCATAGAAAGATGCATAATGGAAAATTTTTATTATAAAAGTGTTATTTTCATTGAATCTAATTTATATGCATTGAAAGATGCATAATGAAAATTTTTTAAATTATAAAAGTGTTATTTTCATTGAATTTAAATTCTATGCATGGAAAGATGCATAATGGAAATTTTTTTAATTATAAAAGTGTTATTTTCATTGAATTTAATTTCTATGCATAGAAAGATGCATAATGGAATTTTTTATTAAAAGTGTTGTTTTCATTGAATTTAATTTCTATGCATAGAAAGATGCATAATGGAAATTTTTATTATAAAAGTATTGTTTTCATTAAAATTGATTTTATGCATGGAAAGATGCATAAAAGATTTATTTTTAAATCAAAAGTGTTATTCTCATTAAAATTGATTTTATGCATAGAAAGATGCATAAAAGACTTATTTTTATTTCAAAAGTGTTACTCTCATTAAAATTGATTTTATGCGTAGAAAGATGCATAAAGGATTTATTTTTCTTTCAAAAGTATTATTCTCATTAAAATTGATTTTATGCATAGAAAGATGCATAAAGGATTTATTTTTATTTCAAAAGTGTTATTCTCATTAAAATTGATTTTATGCCTAGAAAGATGCATAAAGGATTTAATTTTATTTCCTTAAATTTGAATTTATGCATAAATAGATGCATAAAAGGATTTTTATAAAAGTGTTATTCCCACTGCAGTTGATTTTTATACATAAATAGATGCGTAAAGAATCTTTATATCAAAAATTAGAATTCTCTTAAATTCTATGTTTAAATTCTATGAATAGATGTAACGAGATGTGATGAGAATCAGATAAGTGTGAATGAATGGATGGATGGATGTGATGTGAATCAGATAGATGTGAATGGATGGATGGATGTGATGTGAATAGAGGTGATGAGATGTGAGGTGAATAGATGTGATGAGATGTGATGTGAATGGATGGATGTGATGTGAATAGAGGTGATGAGATGTGAGGTGAATAGATGTGATGAGATGTGATGTGAATTAGATAGATGTGAATGGATGGATGTGATGTGAATAGAGGTGATGAGATGTGAGATGAATAGAGGTGATGAGATGTGAGGTGAATAGATGTGATGAGATGTGATGTGAATCAGATAGATGTGAATGGATGGATGGATGTGATGTGAATAGAGGTGATGAGATGTGAGGTGAATAGAGGTGAATAGATGTGATGAGATGTGAGGTGAATAGAGGTGATGAGATGTGATGTGAATCAGATTGATATGAATGGATGGATGGATGTGATGTGAATAGAGGTGATGAGATGTGAGGTGAATCAGATAGATGTGAATGGATGGATGGATGTGATGTGAATAGAGGTGATGAGATGTGAGGTGAATAGATGTAACGAGATGTGAGGTGAATAGATGTAACGAGATGTGATGAGATTCAGATAAGTGTGAATGAATGGATGGGTGGTTGTGATGTGAATAGAGGTGATGAGATGTGAGGTGAGTAGATGTGATAAGATGTGATATGAATCATATAGATGTGAATGAATGGATGAGATGTGATGCCATGTGAATGAGGATGTAAATGAATGATATGGGATATGAGTGGATGATATGTGATGAAAATGGATGTAAATGTATAAGTGAAGAATGGATGTGAATGTATATGTGAAAGAATTGATGTGAATGAGTATGTGAAAGAATGGATATAGATGTATATGTGAAAGAATGTGATGTGATGGAAAGAGATGTGATGTGTCATAAATATATGTGGATGTGAATGTGATGGATATGAATGAATGTGAATGTGATGGATATGAATGAATGTGATGTGATGGGATGTGAATCGGGATAGACGTGAATGAATGAATATGGGTAGATGCGAGTGGATGAGATTTGATGCGGATAAATGAGAAAAGATGTGATGAGAATGGGAATACACATGAAATAAATGAGAATTGATGTGGAACAATATGAAAAGACGAGAGTTTGATATAGAAACTGTATTTATGACCTGTTTTTAAATGGCTATTTTATGTCAAGAATGCTAGGGAAGCATTTTGACCGTCTTGTTAATGAGGTTGTGGAGACCTAGTCTGATAAAGTTGCAACAACTGATGGAGAGTCAATGGAGGACATCTCGCATAGCAAGGTCGGCCGAGGTCTTGACCAGAATGGTGAGCTTCCGGTACGATGGATGAGGGGCCAAGGAAGCGGCCTATGAGTGAAGTGCTAGGTCACCTGCGAAGGATCCTAGAGGGTGCTGACCATACGGTGCTCGGGCTCTGGGTCGTTGACGATACCCACGCGTGTGTCGAGGAAGATATTGGAACAAGGAGTAAGAGTTGTTTTTTGAATTCGGGCATGGATCTGGTTGATTGACCTTCCTGGTCCTCAATGGATGAGTCCATGGCTCTTTTATATGGATCCATTGGTTGACCTTGCTGATCTTCAACGAAGATTCCATTTTGATATGTGAATATATTGCCGGTTACTACTATGAGCTATGAACTATCGAAAAGTCTCCCTAAGTGGACAGGTGGTGAGCGTTTTGGTTGCCAATGATGCCATAGGTACACCGATGAAGGAATGATTGGAATTAAGGATTCAACCGTAGATTTTGAGGATTATGATCAGTGACTCTATGATTTCATTAAATGATTGTTTTAAAGACAACTGATTCTGTGAAAAAGGCAATTTCATATTGGGTATGTAAGTGGTGTGACTAATTTTAAGTTTGCATGAATACCCGGCTAGGGGGCTTGGGAACTCTTTTCCCTGGTACCCGGGACAAAACCTAACCAAATTCTTAATTGGATCCCATCATTACAGTGGTTGGGCGGTTGGCTAACCCACGGGACTAGGCTGAACTGATGGATCCCTAAATTGAGACTCAATTCTATTATGGTACGATAGATGAAGTAAATCCCGGACAGAAATTGTTCTATGGAAAAGAATCAACGGTTGTGCCTCTCAATGAGGAAAAAAGCATTGGTCTCTATGATCCAGGTGCAATCTTTTCCCTGATCTGACTATGGGACTTACGGGTTCGATCAGATCAGTTCAGTTAGTTAAGGCTTTTGACTACGTTAGAGAAAAATTATCCTGGAGGAATCGCCCGTGCTTTCCAGGCAAGGGAAGTTTTCTGGGTTTGGTTTTGGAAGAACCGATGGATTAGTCTCTTGTCTGGATATCCATGGGCGAGGCCCCGAGTGAGGGACCCTGCCCCACGCAAGAAGTGCTACTTCCATTGCTAGCATCCCTGAATTCGTTGTGCAGTGGGGACAGGGATTTCACAAAATCTATTGTCTGTAAATATATGATTGGCTCCTAGAATTTTATTTTGGCCTTTCATTATATGAGATGGCATTATGTCAATGGAAAACTTGTAGCAATTGATCAGGACTTGGAGGATGACATTGAAAATCCATTGATGTTATTAGAGGTATGGTTTGAACATGAGCTCTTGACAATACTCAATATAAGGTCAAAAATCTCACTGCGTCAAGTGAGAACAGACTTGGCAAATGAGGATGGCCTACAAGTGCTTAATGATTATGTGTTCAAGTGCAACGGCCATAAGGTATGTTATTCAATCTAACCTCGAAAAACTATTCATTCCAAAACTACGCTATAATCATTATTACTTATATACATTACTTTGATTTTTGGAAATAGGTACCAAGGAGAAAAGAAAGGACCATTCAATGTAAAGATATTACAAGGAAGCAAGTTTTCGTGGTGCAAACGACCATCACATAGATATAAATGGAGATAAATGTATTTTTGACAGCATATAGTTACATCAATCATGACAACATTTTGTATTTCTTAGAGCAATAGAAACTAAGACAAATATTCTACATTTTTTTATTGGATGTTTAAAACATTGATAGCATGTTCTCATTTTTTTCTACGAAGCGTGCTATTGTGTGTGGGATGATTCTTGTTGTTGGGGTGGTGAGGCTTGTCGTTGAGGGGGTGCTTGTCGTTGAGGGGGTGCTTGCTCTTCGGGACGCTCTTGGGTTGGTTGCTCTTCGTCGGGACACTCTCGGGGTAGTTACACTTCCGGACGCTTTTGGGGTGGTTGCTCTTTTGGAACTAAAGCTTGCTATCATTGCGAGGTTGAAGCTTCCAAAATTGACGTCTTCAGATTCATCAGACTCTAGAAGCTCGACAACAAACCTGTCGACTTGTGTTCGGGGGTACTGCTGTGGCGGTGGTCCCGGTCGTGGTGGAGGGGGCACAAACACAACAGGGATATTAGGCGGCATGCTATGAATGTTGACAATATTATGCTCAATGGCCTCTTCCCTCCTGTAAGATTCCTCCCCAGCCTCTCAAAATGTCTAGTATCTTCCCCTGTATTCAATTCCCTCTTCAGAAATATAAAGACCTTGTTTCTAACTGTTTTAAACTAGGGAGAGAAAATATTCTAGAGAGAGAATATTCAGATTTTGAATATTTTTGGATAGAAAAATATCTCTTATAATTAAGATGAATTCCCCTGAATTAAAAATTCAAAAAGAATTTTCCAATGTGCAATTGGAATTAATTAGAAATAGGTATAAAGAACCTTAGTCTAAGGGTCTAGATTTTCAGAAATCTTTGGATTATGGTCCAATTAAGGTTCCTATGGGCCAATAGCATCAATCCATGTGTAGGGAGGAGATAAATCCAATTTGTAAAAAAGAAGATACCCAAAAATGAGTAAATGCTCACATAAGATGAAGAGTTGAAAATGTACAAGGTTTATTAGTAAAAAACTATGAACAATATTAAAAATATGAGATATTTTGGGTATAATGATTCCATTTTGACACATATGTAAGGAAGGGCAGTTCTTTAAAGGAGGTGCATATTTCACATAAGATGAAGAGTTGAAAATGTACAAGGTTTATTAGTAAAAAACTATGAGCAATATTAAAAATATGAGATATTTTGGGTATAATGATTTCAATTTGACACATATGTAAGGAAGGGGAGTCCCTTAAATGCTCACATAAGATGAAGAGTTGAAAATGTACAAGGTTTAATAGTAAAAAAACTATGAGTAATATAAAAATATGAGATATTTTGAGTGTAAGGATTCCATTTTTGACACATCAGTAAGGAAAAGGAGGGCCTTCAATGAGGCGCCTAAAACACATGCTTAAATGAGTTTCAAAATCATAAAAGTTGAGATATTTCATCTCTCCTCTCTCCTCATTCAAGTCTAGTTCCAAAAAGTTAGCTTAACTGACCTAAAAATGGTCAAAAAGTGACCAAACTGACTCGGAAAATCCTAGAATCAGTTTGTTTGGTTAGGAGCTCAAATTTTCCTATAAATAGAAGCCTCCCCTTGTTGAAAAAAACATAGTGTCTTATGCATTGTTACTCTACTCCACCTAAGCCAAGAACTGTGAATTCTTTAATAATTCACTAGTTTTTGACACTTCTCTCTTTCTTCAATCCCCATTGGTGGCTCCATCAACATACTAAACCAATTGATTGGTTGGGGGCCTCTACCGTGAACAAAGAAGCAAGCAATTTGTAAGGTAAGTATGGTGAATTTTGATTTTTTCTATAACTTCTCAATGTTTCTCTCTTCTCAACCCCTCTCAAGCTTGAGAAGCTTAATTGGTATGGTTTTTGAATGCTATTGAAGTTAATTGATTAATGATAGTAAAGAATTTCATAAATTTTTATTTATGTTTAATTCTAATGGTTTTTTCTCTACTTAAGGAATAGTCATACTCATGACCCACTCTCAATCCAAATGAAACTTTTCATAAAGCTTTTTCTTAATCCAAGATTAATGTATACTTAAAAACAAATTAATGGTTTTTTATCTATGCTTTTAGTTTATGTATTCCATGATTATTTTTTTTAAGAGTTAATGATCCAATTAGGGATCATTCTAATCATTCCCTTAAAGTTAAGCCTTATTTTTTTAAAAAAAATAATTGAGATTTATCAGTTATAGTAGCGGAGCTATGGCAAAATTTTATAAAAATTTACTCATAAAATAATTTCATTCAAAGCATGAAAAGAGGATTTCCTACCATATTCTAGGAATTATCATCCTAGATTAATTGAAAGAATTTCATTAGAATCATGAGGAAATTGAATTTTTATATTATGCATAAAGGATAAATTTTATATCAAAAGTATTACTTTTATCATTTTCATTTTATGCATAGAAGTATGCATAATGGATAAATTTTTATATCAAAAGTGTTACTTTTATCATTTTTATTTTCATGCATAGAAGTATGCATAATGGATAAAATTTTATATCAAAAGTGTTACTTTTAGCATAATTAAATTTCATGCATAGAGGTATGCATAAAAGATAAATATTTTATTATAAAAGTGTTACTTTTAACATAATTGAATTTCATGCATAGAGGTATGCATAAAAGATAAATATTTTATTATAAAAGTGTTACTTTTAACATAATTGAATTTCATGCATAGAGGTATACATAAAAGATGAATATTTTATTATTTTATTATAAAACTATAAATTAAAAAAATGATTATTTTATTATAAAAAGTTATTTTCATCATATTAAATTTCGTGCATATAGAAATGAAATAAATAAATAAATTATTATTTTATTATAAAAATATTACCAAAAAATGATTATTTTATTGTAAAAGTGTTACTTTTATCACAATTGAAATTCTTGCATAGAGGTATGCATAAAAAAAAATGAGTTAGGATGTGATAAGAGAAGTTAGGGTGTGATAAGAGGTGTATGAGATGTGATAAGAGGTGTATGAGATGTGATAAGATGAGATAAGATGCATATGAGATGAGTTAGGATGTGATAAGATGAGTTAAGATGTGATAGGAAGTGTATGAGATGTGATAAGATGAGATAAGATGTATATGAGATGAGTTAAGATGTGATAAGATGTGTATGGAATGAGATAAGAAGTGTATGTGATGAGATAAGATGTATATGGGTTGTCATAAGGTGAAAATGGATGTGATGTAAAAGAATAGATGTGAAGGCGTATGGGGCTATATGAATGGGAAGGGAAAAAAAATAGATGTATGTATGTGGAGTATGGATGTGAATGTGCATGTAGATGTAGATGTACGAATGAGGATGTGGATGTATGCATATGGATGTGTATGTATGGATGTATGCATGTAGATGTGGATGTATGCATGTGGATGTGTATGTATGGATGTATGTATGTGGATGTGGATGTATGAGTAAGGATGTGAAAATGGATGTATGCATGGATGTGTATGAAGAATAATGAAGGTGAATGTGTATGGGAAATAATGTGTCGTTGACATGAATGAATGGATGAGAACGAGTACATATGAAGAGAATGTGGAATAAGTGATGTGGATTGAGGAGGGATAATGTGGAAAGATGGAATTCGATATAGAAACTGTATTTTGTGACTGTTTGTAAATGACTGTTTTATGTCAAGAATGCTGGGAAAGCATTTTGACCGTCTTGTGATCAAGGTCGTGGAGACCTAACTGATAAAGTTGCAACTGCTGACGGAGAGTCAATGGAGGACATCTCGCGCAGCAAGGTCGGCCGAGGTCTTGACCAGCCTCGGTGCGATTAAAATGGTGAGCTTCCGGTACGGTGGATGAGGGGCCAAGGAAGCGGCCTATGAGTGAAGTGCTAGGTCACCTGCGAAGGATCCTAGAGGGTGCTGACCATACGGTGCTCGGGTTCTGGGTCACCCAGGATACCCACGCGTGTGTCGAGGAAGATATTGGAACAAGGAGTAAGAGTTGTTTTCTGAAACCGGGCATGGATCTGGTTGACTGACCTTGCTGGTCCTCAATGGATGAGTCCATGGCTCTTTATATGGATCTGTTGGTTGATCTTGCTGATCTTCAACGAGAGTCCATCTTGAGAAGTGATTATATTACCGAGTATTATGGGCTAGGAACTATTGAAAAGGCCCCTGTGTGGACAGGTGGTGAGCGTTCTAGTTGCCAATGATGCCATAGATACTTTGATGAAGGAATGATGGGAAATTGAATCAACCGGATAAATTGAAAGATTGTGATCAGTGATACTATGGTTTTATTAAAGGATTGTTTTTGGTTGAATCTGTAAAAAGGCAATTTCATATTGGGTGTGTAAGTGGTATGACTAGTTTTATAATTGCATGAACTTTCGGCTAGGGGCCTTGGAACTCTTTTCCTTGGTACCCGGGACAAAACCTAACCAAATTCTTAATTGGATCCCATCACTACAATGGTTGGGCGGTTGGCTAACCCATGGGACTGGATGGGGTTAGGCTGGACTGATGGATCCGTAAATGGAGACTCAACTTTTGTTATTACAATAGATAAAGTAAATCCCGGACAGTAACTGTTCTATGGATAGGAATCAACGGCTGTTCCTCTTGAATGGGGAAAAAAGCGTTGATCCCAATGATCCAAGTGCAAGTTTCTTCCTTGATCTAATCAAGTATCTTGTAGATGCAATTGGATCAGCTTGATCAGAAATGATCTTGACTACGTTAGAGTAAAAAGTTATGCTGGTGGAATCACCCGTGCTTTCCGGTAAAGGAAGTTTTTTCGGGTTCGGTTTTGGAACAACCGACGGATTAGTCTCTTATCCGGATATCCGTGGGTGAGGCCCCGAATGTGGGACCCCTGTCCCACGCGAGAAGTGCTACTTCCGCTGCTAGTATCCTGAATCCGTTGCTCGGTGGGAACATGGATCTCACACCTCCTAAGCAACCCTAAATCCACATCGCAGTATTCTGATAACCGTCGATTCTACAAAAAGCCAAAAAATAGACATGTGCCGTCAAAGAATGAGGAAGGAAAGTAACATATCATTAAAAAAAAGGAGCATGCCTACATTTTCTGCGGGTAATGAGAGAACTAAATGTAGCAGCAACTTTGCATTCTAGCACACCCTCCAACTGCAACTATGGCCATCCCGTTGCTGCGGGACTCTGCATCTCACAATCCTTGTGTGTTTTGGATTATGTCCTTGAGAGCAGTTATTAGCTTTCTAACCGATCTGCACGAAACAATACTATTGTTAATACTGAAAGTTCTCTAACTACTTCTCCTTCTCTCTCTCTCTCTCTCTCTCTCTCTCTCTCTCTCTCTCTCTCTCTCTCTCCAACTCGTTCGATATATAAATACTGAATGTATGGACTTACTGTCTCACGGTGCCATGGAATTCTTCACCGGGAATTGGCCAAGTAACAAGTCTTAGATTTCATATCGTAAAGGATCAAACTCCAGTGGGAACTACAACATGCAATTAGGAGTATCAGAAGTAACATAAAAAATATATAGTAAATATAGGTCACAATACTAAGACTATAAATGAGATTGCATGTCACTTACTCTTCATTCTATGCCATTAGGATTATTTGAGCTACATCGAAATTTATCGAACTAAACCACGGACATACATCAACCAATGAAGTATGTTGTGCAGTAAGAACCGAGAAAAGAAGGGAATCTACAATATATACACGATTTTGAACATCGAATGGGAGATTTGATACAACCAAGCTGCACAAGATTACATTATATTAGTTACTTTGGACAAGCAACCCACTTTACACAATCTCGATTGATGAAAAGGACGTAGCAAACCTTAGAACTGTTATGATAATTCTATCATTGACCTCCCTCAAAACATTGGACAAAACATCAATCTTCTCCACATTGAAAGGGAAAAATTGTGCGGTGCCTCGCACCGTAAGTCTAACGTGAAACGAGAGGACAAAATAACTCAAAGCTCTGACACTCGACTTATGCATTTCTTGAATAGCCGATTTCTTTAACCGCAATTCTTGGAGCTCCTGCATCCTAGCTTGGTCCACCAATCCTTTTTGCGTTGAGCCTTGTGTCACGTGAATGACTAGCCTTTGTCACTTCTGTGATCTTAACTTTCTTCGTCAAAGGCGGGATTTCCAAAATTCCCTTCATTCTCTTGTCACTAAGTAGGGCGGTGGGCTCCAGCGTATGGTCATATCTGAACCTCAGCAAACGAAGCGAGTTCATGTCTTTCGGCATCACAGTGACTCTGTGTGCATGCGCGGCAAGGACATAACTATCCTGAAAAAACTCGACAAGCTAGTCTTCTGTAGCCTCTTGCAAACATGGCAGAGGCTTGCCAATGCATATTAATGCCAAAATTCTCACATATAGACCGGACTACACGCTGGAATGGCAACTTCGGAACCGCGCAATAATGCATATGTTTCTCCACCTTCCTTAGTTCATTATAGCCATCTCCAACAAAGTTTAAGTAGAGATGTCGTATTCCTAAATGGGGGGGTAGAGTTTCTAAGAGGGTCTTTTGGATATAACCTCTCATCAGTCCATAAATCTATGTTTTTCTTCCCTTGCATCCTCAACATTTCTTTAGAAGTAGTACACAAAGTATTATGTTTATTTCTCTTACTTAGAGGTTCATATTCATGTTCAAGCTCGATGTGCAGGTTGTAAATGTCTCTTTTCTTTGTATTTCTCCTTGCTCTTGATCCCTCTGCCATCCTCTTGATTCTCTCTATGTTCCTCCTTGCTCCCTCTTGATTAGTAAAAAAATCTGAATGGAAAGAGAAAGGTGCCAAAATAGTAAAAAGAAGTAAAGAGTCCAACTAATTTGCAAGAAAAACCTTGATTTTAAAGGTACCAATACCTGCAAACTTTGATATTATGTAATAACTTCGAAATTTGAGATAAAGTTTCTTGTAGGGAGGGAAGTCGAAAACCTTCAAAATTTGAGGTGAAATTTCTTGCAGGGAGGGAACTCGAACTATTTTTGGATGATCCTTGGTTCAAATTTCAAGAAATATTCTATTTTGGCTTGTACGTAGAGATTTTGAGATATAAGCCATTAAACTTGGAGAATTGACCAATTCATTGTTCACGTAGTACATATAGTACATGAACAGATTGAAGACTTCGAGAACTTGCAATATTCTATCATTTTTATGTACATTTAAGAATAGATATATCTTCTATATCTTAAGAAAATACCAAGAGAAAATACGCCAAAATCAATTTCACCTTATTTTTTAGGCTTTTTGGATTATCTCTCTCTAAGCTTAGTTGGCACTTCTTAGAGGGCCCAAAGTTGAGTCCAAAATTCCCCTAATGTTCCATCAAAATCATCAGCTTTAGTAATATAAAACTGACCCTATACAGTTCTAACAATAGGATCACTCTCCAAACCTCCCATAGAAATGTGAAAAGAATTCTCCATGATAAGAAAAGCTCTCAGAAAAATAGCTCATAAACACACAAGCTCTCAAAAAATGAACTCACAAACACACAACAAACTAATGGCAAAATGAATTCAAAATCTAAACACTAATTCTATTCATATTAGAAAAAAAAATAAAAAATACTCATTTTTAAAAAATGATCATTATAAATAATGTCATTAATACACAAAATCTAAAATTTGTTTTCAATAATTATACTATATAATAAATGCCTATATAACTAACTCTCATTTAATGATTATTCCATAACTAACTCCTATATAATGATTATTCCATAACTAACTCCTATATAATAATTATTCTATAACTAACTCTCATATAATGATTACATAAACTTTATATCTCTGTTGTAATCCTAATTTAGGCTATAACCTTTCTGCCATCTCTTTTTATGATTCCATCCATTTTTATTTCAAGCAAAGAGTACATCCTTGTATTGTATAGTTCTTCAGCAACAACTGATTTTAACCCCAAGTAAAGATGTGCTTGAAAAGAGTGGGTAGTTTAGGCATTGCTTGGAAAGAGTGGGTAGTTTAGGCACAACTTCCTAGCATAAGAGAATGTATATGCAATGTGACATGAGAACAATTTCCTTCCATCACCCCCTGGAGTCGATGTTGGATAATAGCATCGTACGTATGATTGATAAATTAATTGATCGTGAGAGAGAGAAAGAAGTATTACTTGGTGGGGGGGGAGGGGGGGTTGCACCCTTAGTGGGTCATGGTTCACCGCTGCGAGGGGTCGCCCTTAGTTGGTGGGGGGATGGGTCGCCCTTGGTTGGCGAACCCCCCCACTAAGGTCCGGTGTGCCCTTAGTTGGTTGGGGGGAGGAGAGGGATCGCCCTTAGTTCGTGACTCCCCCTCCCACCCACTTAAGGGCAATGGTTACCCTTGGCGACCCCCCCACCACTTAAGGGTGATGGTCACCCTTAAGTGGGTGGGGTGGGTGACCCCCCCTAAACCCACTTAAGGGCGATGGTCGCCCTTAAGTGGGTGTGGGGACGGGGTTTCCCACTAAGGGCGACCTCCCCTAAACCCACTTAAGGGCGACCGTCGCCCTTAGGTGGATGCGGGGGGGATCGCTCTCAGATGGCGCCCCCCCACCCACTTAAGGGCGACGGTCGCCCTTAAGTGGGTGGGGGGCGGAGTCACCCACTAAGGGCGACCTCCCCCCTAAACCACCCACTTAAGGGAGACCAACCATCGCCCTTAAGTGGGCAGGGCCCCCCCACTAAGGGCGACCGTCACCCTTAGTGGGTGACCCCCCCCCAAGGGCGACAGTCTCCCTTAAGTGGGTGGGGAGGAGGGGTTGCCAACTAAGGGAAATCGCCGCCCTTAGTTGGTAACCCCCTCGACCTACTAAGGGCGATGGTTGCCCTTAGTAGGTGGGGGGAGGGGATGGGCGCCCTTAGTTGGTGACCCCCCTCCCCCACACCAACTAAGGGTGATCATCACCCTTAGTTGATGGAGGTGTCCCATCCCTCAGTAAGGGTGATGGTCGCCCTTAGTAGGGGGGTTCACGTGCCTTCCCCCCCCAACAAAATGCGGTAGCCCTCTCCCCCCCATGCAACGTGGCAGCCACTCTCCTCCCCCTAAAGCTAAACCCAATAGCCCTCTCCCCCCCTCCTAAAGCAACGTGGCAGCTACTCTCCCCCCCCCCAAAGCTAAACGCCCTCCCCCCCCAAAGAAAAACGCCCTCTCCCTCCCCCCTCCCTCCTAATAGCAAAATGTCCCCTCCCCTCCTTAAAAGCAAAACTCTCACCTCTCCCTCATAAAACGATAGCCCTCTCTCCTTCTTTCTCATAGACTCTCTCCCTCCCTAAACCCTAAAAGGATATCCCTCTCCCTCTCTCTCTCTCTCTCACACACACACACTCTCTCTCTCACACACACACCAACCCTTCCTTCACTCTCTTTTTCCTCTCTCTCTCTCTCTATTCATTTTCCTCTCCTCTCTTTTCTTCATTGTTTCTTCTCTTTCCTTTCTTCTTCTTTGTTTCTTCCTTCTTTCTCTTCTTTCAAAACCCTAAATTTTTTAATTTAATCTTTTTTTTCTCTATTTATATCTATCCCTCTATTTATATCTGTTGCTTTTTTTTCTCTATTTTTATCTTTTGCTTTCTTATATCTTTTAGGACTCTTTCTTCCTTGTTCAATCTCCTTCTTCTCGTGCTACTTGTTCGTCTTCATGGTATCTCCCCAATTCCAAAGAGGGACACAAGTGTCCTTAATGTTTAGTGATACCAAGGTAGCTACAGGGACCGTTTTGCATGTAGACCCCACTATGGATATTGTCCATGGAATTGGTTTGCCGCTTGGTCATTTTGGCGTGTCAATATAGAAGATGTTAAAGTGGGAGAAGTTCCTCTTCCTTTTTCCCTCAAAGATGTTATATCGACAAGTTTAATCAAACCAAAGGATAGATTATTGTGTGGCCAGCCAGAGATTGTGTAAGTCTTATTTTATCTCTCTCCACCTTTTCAATTATGCTCTTTTTTAGTGATTTTTTTGAGAGCAATCTATCTTATATACATCGACGTGTTTAGATTGTTACACATCAAAGGAAACCCACATCCAAAGTGTGCAAAATGTGTAAAGAGTACACCTGCTAGGGTAAGCAAGCCAAGAAGTGACAAGTACCAAGAAGAGGAAGAAAGTGCAAGAGGAAGATGATGATTAGAGTCCTCCTTGAAGGAATCCAAGTCGAGTTGCTAAGTCTTTGAAGAAAGGTGTTTCTCCAAAAAACATTAAAGAAACTAAGGAAGTAGGAGAAGTGGACGAGAAATTGAAAAAGAAGGCAAGAATGAAGAGGGTTTCATGGTGACTCATGTAACTCGCTTACGATTAGAACTCCTACAAGATAGTCTTAACAGAGTGAAGGTAATTTGTTAACCACTTTTTATCAAATCTTACATAAGATATCTTTTGGATTTCCAAGCGTAATGTGTGTGTGTGCATTGCAGGTGGTGAAATCCACTCCTTCACTACCTATTACCTTGTGTAGACTTGTGCGTAACCCCTCTATATACGAAGAGTGCAATTTAGGTTCAAGGAAATTTTATACAAATGGCTATGTTGCTGATAGATGCAGGTTCATTTGCTCCATCTCCTCATCCCATAATCCTATTAGAGAAGTGACTCAAGATAATATTATTGCATGGGATGACATCTGGCGAAAAACGAGGAGTTTGAGAATATGATCAAAGGCACAGAGTGAAAATTCATGAGCAACAAGATGTTGCATGTGTGGGACGGCAATCATCGAGTTGTGGCATAGATGGAGGAGATTAATAAATGTGAGTCTACTTAAATTGCCTACTTTTTTGAATGCCATCTTTTGTTTTATAAAATAGTTTTGGGACTAATTAGATTTGCACTATCTAACTGTAGCATTCAAGAATGTCGCATCAAGACATCCTTGTGTTGACGTTATCCTTATTGAATTCAATGGGGATAGCAAGGGGAAAGTTCTCACAGTGATATCTCACTTAAACAGGTAAGAGAATATATGTTTTAAGACTCTTTGAATTAGGAATATTCGATGTGGTATGTTTCAATCTTTCATCATTGCCATAGGATGAATGAAGTGGGCTATGTTTCTTCTTTCCTTGTGGACAAAGTGTGCCTCCTTAGGGTGCTTGGGCTAACAAACAAAGAAACAATTATGAAGCACACTATAGAGATGAACAAGGCATGGATGGACAAGCATGCCTCAACACAGAAAAAAAGGGCCGCCCATCATGGTGTAACTGGCGAGCTTTTGAAACTTTCCCAAATAGTACTCCAGGTAAACCTTTAATCTTTAGACACTTACAATATATGATTAACATTTGCATATCATCCACTAATGTTATAATTCGTGAATAATAAGATGAGTACCTCGCACCACTTTGAGATATTGACCCCCTAGTAGTAGATAGTTTGCCTGCACAAGAGTTTGAAGAGAAATGGAGAACGACATTTTATAAAGATGAAAGAAAGTGGAGGCATGCTACAAGGCGGCTGGTGGTGATTGCAAACCCTGCACAAGGAGAAGGTTTCTTTGAGTAAGAAATCCTACACTATTTCCTCTATCTATTTCATAGGCAACAACTTTTTATGGTTTTAATGTTGCGGTTTAATTTTGGTGTTGTGTTGCAGATAACTAGTGTAAGTTAATTGGGATGAGAAACCGGATTATTTGATAGAGGATAGGCTATACAGTTCGGCAACTAGCTCATTGGCAAATGACCACAAAGCAGAGATTTTGGATATTTTAATTGATGGCGATTTATAGAGGCTGAAGGATTCACAAATCCCTAAAAGTTTTCCTATCTTCTTAATATTTACAAAGTACTCTATTTTGTTTGAATAACAATTTCAATGGCAATGCAGCAAATGCAATTTTATTGAAGGATTGTCTTCAAAGAGAAGTTATATGGCATGAGATTAGAGTGCAGGGTGTAGCCGTCCCTTGCAGAAATATCAAAAAAGTACAAGGTAATTATTTCAGATACATTCCTGGATGACCTCGCCGATCTTAAGAGACTGTATTTTGGGGAGTTTTTTGAGGAAATGGTGGGATCCCTAAAGAAACAAGGTGTGGTAGCTTCAAACCCTATTGTTCGTCAAGGCTACCAAGCATGATGTGTTTAGGTGCATAACATTCTACAAAGCGTACTTACTACTTGGTTGTAATCTTATATTTGTAAACTAAACGGATATAATAATGTGTAGATGGATTTGTAAGTGCTATGCTGTGAGATCTATTGGCAGATGTGCTTGTAATCTTAAAAGAATGGCGCAATCCAAAACATGAGAGCACTATGTATACACAACAACAACTTCAAGACCTTTGGGATGCAGGGATATACAAAAGATGCCCATTGTTCCTTGACTCTCCAAGTGGCAAATTTCCTAAGAGCAAGAAGGAGATGTATACTCGGGCTTGTAAAGCGAAGCAATCAACCATGGTATGAACTATACAATTATATATTTTACTTTATTTTAAATATTATTTTTTATATCTTTTCGAATCGTGAATTCTATTGTGCAGCCTAGAAGTCTACGTGACAAATCACATGTTCAAGGCCTGGGCAAAAGTCTTATGAAAGATGAAGGGGATGATGAAGATGAAGAGGATGATGATGATGAAGAGGATGAAAGTGCCAAAAAAGGATGCAACAAAGGGAAAGGGAAAAGGAAACTCACTACAGGAAGAGGATGACTCTAGAGGGAGTTGCCCCACAGCTACGTCCTCCTATAGCTCCAACTCTACTAACCAAATGCTCCAAATAGGTTGGTTCTCTCTCTCTCTCTCTCTCTCTCTCTCTCTCTCACACACACACACACACACACACACACACACACACACACACACACACACACACACACATGCGCTGGCTCATTTGAATGCATGAACAAATAGGTGTTGCAATATGTGGACCCCCAAGAAATTTGGTTGGTCTCCTCAAAATTTTTTTGCATCAAAGGGCTTAAAAGGAAAAGCTCATGTCCATTCCAGCTTGACAAATCCCACAAGCAATAAACTCAATAGGAACTTCTTCCTTTGACCTAAACCTAATATATATCCCACACAATGAAGTAGTTGATGATCGACACATGGGGTGACCTAGATAAGGTTAGCCAACGCAGATCTGTCACATCAATAATATGAAAGGTTGTTAGAAGGAGGAGCTCATGCATCTATATGCCAAAATCTACCACTCAATGGCAGTATTGAATAACGAAGTGGGCACAATACTCGCCCATGACTTTGATACATACGAGAATGGGATAGAGGTAGATTGGGATGACTCTTCCCACTAGAGAGATTTGAGGGTAGTCAACCAAGACAATTCAAGTGTGAAAGAAGGGATGTTACCCATAGCGTAGGCCGCCGCCGGTGGGAAAAAGGCAGTTTTAAACAGGTGTATCCGAGAAGCAACAGATGATTATGTCCAGTTGGAAACAACATCTTGAGAGTAGAAATGTAACATTGAAGATAGATCTTGAGGCTACAAAAACTATAGAGTTGGATGCACGGAGGAAAGTGGCCTCATTACTTCACATCAAAGTGGGTCAAAAATAAGATTCACAGTGCTCAGTAGACCTCAAGTGCCACAAGAGCATCAATGTAATTGGAATTGATGAAGGACTTGGCTAGCTTTGAGGCAAAATTGAAAACGGACATAATGGCAGCCTAGACCAATCTACAAGAGGCTGTATGCACATTGAAGAGGAGATAGCTTACACAATCAGATTTATGTCAAATTTGGACCAAACAAATCCAAGGCCTCACTCAAAGTGGCCTATGAATGATGGGTTCCTACACCAACCAAACATCCTGCTTCTATGACAAACATTATTGTCAAGATAGATAGGCAAGAATTTGAATGTGTCTTTAAATTTTTTTCTTGTGTGTAATATATGTCATAAGTTGATAGATTTAAATAGTAAACGTGTGTAATGTATGACAAGTGCATGTTATGTGGGCTTGTCTTTTCTTCTAGGAAGACATTGGATGTGCTTGTCACTCCATGTCTCCACACGTACCATATGCTTTGTGTAGTAGTGCACTTTTTGGTGACCCTTCAATGTTGTGCACATTTTGTGAACTAGAGCACCTACCAAAAGCATGGTTGGCTACCTTGGGGGTTCAGTAAAGGTGAGCACTTGCAATTTTCATTTTCTAAGAAGTTACTTGTACTATGTACCACAATGCTAGATAGTACCACAATGCTGAATAGTACTATGCTATTATTATATACCATTATTACTATTTAGTACTATTGAGTAGCACGGTCTAGTACTATGCCATTACTATATACCATTGTATATTACTATTTAATACTATTGAGTAGCATGGTCTAGTACTCAAATAGATATATAGTACTAAAAGAGATAGTACTATCTATTTTCACACTCAGATAGATATATAGTACTAAAATAAGTATTACTATATCATTACTATCTAGCACAACCTAGAACTATTTAGTACTTTTGAGAAACACTTTGGGGTTGTGGCTTAAGAATTCAATAGTCCTAGTAATAAAATAGATAGTACTTAGGTAATACAAGAGTCCTAGGTAGTACTCAAATAGTACCATAGTATCTAGATAGTACTATGATAGTATTGCAAGAGAAGGTAATAAAGATATCTCATATTCATAGGTCTCCGGTACTAATTTCCTAAACCCCATTCTTTCTTATATATAGAATAATTGTAATGAAGTGGTATATAGCTTGAAAATATAAAGTGACGGGTAGTGTCAAAGAAGTGGTATATAGCTTGACCTATTTTGTTTTCTTAAATAGATAAAACTCTATCCAAGAAAAAGGAGTTACTAGTGGCTAGAAAGAAGAACGATGGAAATATAAAGTGACGGGTAGTGTCAAAGAAGAGTAATGTTGTCTAATCGATGTACAAGAGAAAGAAGACAAGGAAGAAGAAGGAGAGTGTTGAGTCTCCGGTAAGTTCCAAGCAAGGTATTACATGGCAAATCAATGGTGTACTCTTAGAAGGAAATGTGTGACACATGTTTGGTTGAATGCGTAGTTTCCTTTATAGTAGACCCTTGCGAAGGTATAGCCCGTTTAAAGCAGGAGAAGTTCTAGGAGGATCATACATGTGACTTTGAGTAAGGAAGATGATAAACTTGATGATTCATCTACATTAGATACCGATTATTGGCAAATAGGTATTTAATTATGAAGCTATGGAGGATGAAATCTCTCCATGATGTAAGAGTGTGAAGAAGAGAGAGAAGAGGAAGCTTGAGCACACAAGAGAGAGCAAAGTTCACAAATACAAGAGATGAATAAAACAACAAGTACAATACCCTTTTATAGGCACCAAACCCTATCTTTTGTTGACTCTAACTAAGAGGTAGTTCACACCAAGTTAGCTATAGACTAATGAGCCATATGCCCATATCCCCAATGACACATGATATTTTGGTGTATTATTTCAACACCCTCCCTCAACAAAATATCCATGGCTACTATGATGTCAATATGTTAGATCCAGTTACTATTTACAATGCTGTTTATGATGACCATCCAAGTGTCCAAGGTCTTACTCATGGTGGTTTACAATGCCAACAATGATGATAGATGCTAGACATCTAGTTATGATTACATTTCACTTAGGAAATAGGGGTGACCACAAGTAGGCTAGCAAACCTCAGATGATTAGTACTAATCAAGGTATTAGTGAAAGTAATTTTTTGATAACCATGTAGAGGATACCTTGATTTGTAGAGCACCGTTCGAGGGGCAAAACAAGGGGATTTTTTAAGATTAAGCTTTAACAAGCTGTAGAAAGTCCCCAATGGTAGAGTTGAACCCATAATGGTCCAAAAATACTAGGATTAATGTTGATTAATCACTGATTAGTAGAGACAATTAACCATTTAATATTTTTAGGAAAAAAAATAGTGACATCTTAGAGCTTTTAATTGGAGCCCTTCCACATTTTTTCTTAAAGAAAGCTTCAAGAGGCATTGTAGCACTAGTTCTAGATGTATTTCGAGCCCATAAACATAAGATTAACCATAATATGCATACTTTGACCTCTCTTTTACCAAAATTAGACTTGTGAAGCACACAATCCGGTAGTACTGACTACTACATCTTAAAACAGACAATGCAACTAGATTTGCAATGCTCAAAAAACCCAAAAGCATGATGGAAGTTCTCCAATTTGAAGTGCAAGAGTTGGATCATTTTTTATAAAAATGCAGGTTCTTATAAAATCAAAAATGGTGGCTATGTTGTGTTCAAATCTAGCTGATTGATATGATAAGCACCTTTGCCTATGAGCTGGGACGAGCCTCCAAGAAGTGGCTTGGTCAATAGTTGGGTGTGGGGATAGAAATCAATGCTTCAATGGATGTGGGTAGTCACAAGAGATGACCTAAATGGAAGAGATGGTGAAAAAGGGATTAATTGTATTCATGATTAGTGTATGTGATGAGATGAGGCTAATTAAGCTAAAGGAGGGTAGATCTAGGCTCTAATACCATGTTGGCAAATCATAAGTATTCAATCATGGAGCTATGGGATGAAATCTCTCCCATTAGGGAAAAAGGGAGCTCATTTTGGGGCCTTTTACGGTTTGGAAAAATAAGCTCTCAACCAATGAACAGAGGGCCAACGTAACGTTGGAAATTCATAAAAATAAGAGAAAATAGATAAGAGAAACAATATTTTATGTAGGTACAAGCGTGCTACATTAATGTGGAGATTGGTTTTTTATTCTCACAAGATCTTTGGACATGAAGATAGAATCTAGTCTGACATTTTCTCTGACAAGGGCCTTCCCGCTTCCACCTTCCTTTGAACTTTGAAATGTTGTGCTGCCTTTCCTTCGAAAGGTCTACCATTCTACACCACTGCCTCATTGTGCAGCAGCCTCTTCTTTTCCAAAACAACTCCCTTGATCCTGTTTGGCTTAGAGTAAGATGTTTCTTGTCAACTATTTGTCTGTCCACTTTCTCTTTCTTGAAACTTCACTTTGTTATCTTGTTTACATTACTTTGCTGTGGTTACAAATTCACAAGGTCTCCATGGTGAATAAAAACTATGGTCGTTCTTGTGGAAGACGCTCTGTGGATGATAATGCTATGAAGGCAGAATTATACCACACATCCTTACCCCGTCGACCTGCTTCTTCTATTTCTTTGGTAGAGAATTCAAGTACAGTCAAAACGGAAGGAACTTGGGAAAGGTTTACTATTTCGAAAGAAGCATGGGTGCTCATGCAACCTAGTAAAACAAAGAGACCCCAGACAAAAAACATTTTCTTGGCATCATGGAAGGGAAGAGTACGAGATTTTAAAATCACCAGAGGGAAGATATCGGTGAAAGAAGTTTTGATTCAGCATGTGTACATGCATAAAGAACTTGTCTTGCGAGACTATCCAAATGATCTTCCGCAACACATGCCTAATTGTATATTTTTCTATTGTGGTTTTGTTCTTTATGAGGTGTATGGATTTTTAAGACAAAGCTTTCTTTCTTTGCTTATTGACATTCTTGTGTTATTTTATTTCAGATTTATACCCTTCATCGTATGAGACATGGCAAAACATCGATTGTATTCTGGGATTTATAGATGTTTTGCATGGATCGATAGGAGAACAACAATACCAAGGTCGATGTGCAACAGAGCTAGCTCAATCCGGTATATTTTTTACTGATCATTTTTATCAATTTTGCTGGACAATGCAAACACACATGGTGTGTTAAGAAAACAAGACCTTCCGGCATGGAATTCAGTGGATTGGCCTCTCCCACATTTTAGTGTTACAGAGGCATATAGGGCCAAGCTTTTCAAAGAAGTACAGAAAGCTCTGAGGCCCAATATTGCCACAAGGATAATAAAAATTTCTTTATGCATGCCTCTCACAGTTTTTGTAGACTTGTTTAATACCTTTCCAGTGAAGGTTTCAAAAACAATGTTCACAGTTAAAGCAACAAGTCTGGCATGCATGCCACAATTTTTGGATAAAGGTTGGGATAAGAAGACATGTAGTTCAGTGTTTTGTGAGGATGTCCAACCTTCTATGCAACTGAAGTACATGGTTGCATCATAAAATTTTATTTTTTCTTTTTATTATAAGCGCAGTCGAATGCTAGGTACAAAACTAGTCCCAATGGATCAAGATGAAGATTCTTTTGGTGCAGAAAATAAACTTCTTGATATTGATGTTGTTGAGAATGGTGATGTGCTAGTCAATATCTCATTAAGACAATGTTGCTCCCTAGCTCAATTGCGCAATGACATTCTATTTGAGACAGAAGGTTCTATTTCAAAGGACTTTTTATTTATCTACAACAATAAGAAGGTATACCATGTGACTTATCCTAGTCTCATTAAGCACTGCTATTAGTTTACTTTACCCTATTGTTTCATATTGCTTTTTTGCAGGTGCTCAAAAGAAGAGAGAGTTCAATAAAATGCAAAGACATTGAAAATTTGAAAATTGAGATAACACAGACTCCATAAACAAAGGTATTATATTCAATAATGTAAAATTTTGTACAGAAGTGTTTAATTATATATGTAGAACATATTCTTGACAACAAATTTCTATTTATCTACAGGCTGATCTAGAGGCTGCTCTACATGGTCCAAGCTCACCGTATCATCTTTATTTGGAGAATCTATTTTCTGCTGCTCCATCCTGTCGTGTACAGTCTCTTGGTGCTGCTCCATTGTCTCCTCTACTGCCCCTGGAGCATCTGTTTGCTGCTGCTCCATCATCTCCTCAATAACATCAGCACAGCAGCAGGTCCTTGTTCTTGTGGCTTCTCCTCATCAGCACTAGGTCCTTGTTCCTGTGGCACCACATCTGCATCATCTGTGTCATCAAGGTGTATGACACCTTCTCGGACTTTGGAGCTCTCACCCAACTCGACAGTAGCTGGTACAATAGGTTTGGGGGAGGCATACTTCAAAAACTTCCAAATTATATCAGCTCTGAAACTATACACATAGTTCGAGCTGAAGCTATCTTCTCTCATCTGCAATGAGATATGATGATTTAGAACACCTTGTACCAATATCAAATTTTTTGAAGCTAAATGAAAATTATTTTTTCTTACAAGCTCTGGCTGTCCTATCTCAAAATAGCTTGAAAGTATATATTTGGCACTAATCAGCACTCTCCAGCCAGAGCTACTTGAATCATCTTGTTGTGGTGTCTAGATAGTTGGAAAGATATGTTAGAAACTGTTAATATCTGAACAAAATAAAATTATTCAATAAGTTCAAAGGCATAGCATGAAATAGACATCAGTAGAGGGAACAACTTTCTACCTCTAAATCTATTGGCTCTATTGAATCCAAAAGATTGACATTAGGAGGACAGTGATCCAATGCATCTAGAAGTCTTCTAATACAACTGCAATACATATAATTCAGTTAGTGTGCATTAAATCCAAATAATGAAGTTTAAAGCTAAAAATAGCACACAAACCACTTATAATTTGACCTCTCTGTGTGTGTTTCTAAGAGAGTTAAATAAAAAGCATTGCTTCTGCTAGATGTCAATAGAAGCAAAGCTCCAGTGGGTCACTGCAAAAGGAAAAAAGCATTAAGAAATCAAAGGCTACAAGAGTTCTCAATCTTGAAGAAAAATCCCAAAAGAAGTAGTCACCCACATACTTGTTATGGTATGGAAGTAGCAAAATATCAACATGATCAAAATCACAGTGTCTGAACCAATTGGAAATATCCATGGGAGTTTCCTTTGGATCTCTTAACTTGAAGGAAATTGCAGGATCAATAATATGAACTGTATGCTGTACAGCATGGTTCAGCCAGCTTCTCATCATGCTACATTGGACAAAACAATAATTAAGGTAAGGTGTAAGGGAGGAGGTACAATAAGGATTGTTTTGCAAACAAATGTAAAATAAAAGACACTTACTAGAGCATTGCAAGAATGATAGTATCTGAGCAATACTCATTCTTATGAGCCAATGCTGCCAAGCATGCTTTTGTCAAGTCAAAATTATTCTCTGAAAAATCATCTTCAATATGGACAACTATGTTAGGGCACAGCTCCTGCAACCTTCTCTGTATCTATAGCTCCATCTGTACAGTCTCCACATTTATAGCAGTTTCAGTGACTCCTCATAAGCAGCTTTCCCTCTGGTGCTCTTTGAGTGGGTCACTTCAACAACCTTCACCTTGTCTGCCTTCAATTTCCTTGTAGGTGGAATTAATAATATGTCTCTCATTTTTATGTCCTGCCATTCCACAGGATGGACCAGCTTGTCATACCTCCATCTCACTTTGGACAATGTGTTGAATTCCTTGGCCATCAGAGTTACCCTGTGAGCATGGGCTGCTACAAGCATTGCATCTTCAAAGTACTTCTCCAAGTAATCCTCTGCCATTTCCTGTAAGGAAAGAATGGCAGTCCTGTTCCACCTGAAACCAAGGTGCCAGCTATCACAAATTTCTCTCACTAGCCTCTGAAAAGGTGCCTTGGGGATTGCAAAGCCTATAGCTTTTTGTTGTTTCCTGATCTCCTTTAGCACACCTGTAGAATGTTTTAACCTCTTGGACTTTTGCTGCAGCATGCTCATTGGCTTCCCCTTCCTGCCATGTGCAACTCTTCCCTTTGGAGGCACACTAGATTCCTTGATATCAGCCCCAGCTGCTGCTGCTGCAAGCCCTGGCCCCTTGCCAGACCTCCTTGCAGTTGCCTTGGTTCTTGCCATCACTCTGAAAAGGTGCATACAAAGCAATGGAAAAGGATTACAACCATGGAGAACATGGAATGATAAAAGAAGGTAATGACAAATTGGATAAACGAAAATTGAACAATTTGTAACAAAACGTGATTATGATAATTTAAAATTTCTAACAGCTCATCGTCGCGTTTTTCTACAAATACTTGAAACAACATGCTATTGCATTCCTATAGTGAATTCTCTGTCTTTTCAACTATAAACAATATGTATTGAGTTTATGCAAGAAGTATGCAGCCTTGAATAGCCTAGAAATTTACAAAATCACAATGAAAGGGGTGGATGAAGAAGCATTTTCAAATTTGCAGTAAAATGCGATTTGGGCTGTTTGAGATTTCTAAAGCCCTCTCCTCGCGTTTTATTGCAAATTCTTGAGGCAGCATACTTGAACATGCCTTTAGTCATTTCAGTGTGTATACAGCTTGGTGCAACATGGATTGAGCCTATAGAAAGCAAGAAGTGATCAAGCTCTCACTCAACAAGCCCAAATAAAAAGTCTTCCTGCTTCTACATGCAGTGGAAAAAATCTAAGAAATGCATATAATATTTATCATAATATCTAACCTACATCACATCAATCAGTACCTTACCATAATATACTATTAAACAAGAAGAGAAGGAAATAGATTGTCTTACTGACCTGGAAGCTATCTGCAGGTGTGTTGTGCTGATGATGAGTATCCTGTGCTGGGGATGAACCTCTGCTGCTGGTCTGGATGCTGATGGTGTAGAGTAGGGAGGTAGAGATGCAAGAGAACTGAGTTAGGACAGTAGATTATTGCAAAATACAAATAAAGGAGCTATTAAATACCACACGTGTGAAATATAGTCGTTTTTTAACACGTGTGGGTCCCACCCAAATCTTTTGGAATTTGAAATTTGACACGTGTGAAAGTCACTTTTTGCCTTGGAAATTGTGCCAATCATGATTTCATAATTAGATCCATTAACACTTTTCCCTCCCCGTCTTCCATCCCTACCAGCACCCTCCCATCATCCTTTTCCTTTCCACTCTGATCACTTCAGGTTACCAGTGCTGCAGCTCAAGTTTGGAAGAGAGCAAGAGAATCACCAGGGCAACTCCTACAGTATGGAAGAGGAAAAGAAAGGTCAGAGATCTATACCCTTTCCAATGTTTTCTGATATATATTTCTTCCATCTATAGAATTCTTGAATCTCAGTGCCTAGGAATCTGGTAGATCACCCTAGGATTTGATTAGAGATGGATATGAATAGGACTTAGAATTTTGCAACAAAATGCGAGGAGAGTGCTTTACATTTTCCAAATGCTCCAAATCGCGTTTTCCTACAAATTCTGAAATTAGTTTCAGTTTTTATTTCTTCCTCTTTGTTTTGCTCTCTTTTGCCCTGGGGAATTCCTCCTAGTATCATTTACTATCCTGAACATTGTGAGATGTCCCTAGCATTTGATTGGAGATGGTGGATGTCAATAGAAATTCAGAATTTGCAACAAAATGCGAGGAGAGCACTTGACATTTTTCAAATGGTTCTGCATCGCGTTTTGTTGCAAATTCTTGTGTCCCTTTTGGTTTTCACTGTTTCCTCATTGTTTTGCTTTCTATGTCCCTGGAGATTTCTTTCTTGATGATGAGGAAAGTTTTTGCTTTGGAACAGTTGATTCTCAGGCCCCTCCTTCAAGAGGAAGCTGGACTTTTCTGTGCTATACTCAGACCACAGCAATCACTAGGTGATTCATGTGTGCTCATGAAGAGAGTTGTTTGGTGATATCCTATACATTATCTGATTGCATATGTCAGCATATAGAATTCATGTTATATAAATTTTTGTTCAGGCAAAAGCAAGAGACTAGAGCAGAAAGGTGAGTCTTCTCTTTCAAAACAAAGGGAACCAGAAGAGGACAAATCTCCAGATTTTCTCCTATTTGACTTTCTTCACAAGTGCAAGGCTCAGAGGAACTTCCACATATACCATAGTATTTTCAACAGGGAGTTCACTATGAGCTCTGTTTTGGAGCATCACAGAGATTTTCTTTCAGACCATTGGGATACCTTCAAACAACTGATAGAGGCAGGAAGGATTGTGGAAGGTGAAAAGGTTTTTGTGCATTTAAATCATATTGTCTCCATTGACAGGCTGAGGTACCATGTGAATAGAAGGACCTGCCTGAGGAATATAAATTCAGCTATAACTTGCCCACCAGAAAGTGTAGAGTGCTTGAGGAAAACATGGCATTCCTTATGTACATTGTCTTCCAACAGCAATCTCTAGAAGAGCAAGGGGGGCAGGAGGCTGAAGAAGAAGATATATCTGTAAGCGGAGGTAAAAGAGGATATTCCTGTGGCAATAGATATGGCAGAGCAGGAAGAAGATATCAACCTCGAGGATGAGGGGCTGCAAGTGGCTGCTCTTGACCTTGTTCAACTTAGGACTGAAACTCTTAGGGCAGCACAGCCAGTTGAAGATTTTGATGTTCAGAGCAGCAACTATGCAGTGCCCATGCTTCTAGGTGTCTTGATTGGTGGTAAAGATTATGTTTTCCTCCATGATATAGAGTGTATGTTCAATTTGAGGGAGGACTATGCAGTGCCCATGCTTCCAGGTGTCTTGATTGGTGGTAAAGATTATGTTTTCCTCCATGATATAGAGTGTATGTTCAATTTGAGGGAGGACTATGCCATTTCCCTTATTGCCCAGGCTTCAAGGCTTGACAAGGAGGTTGGCATAGAGGATGACCATTCATTGCTAGCTTTGGAAACAACTTTTGATCCTGCAGAGGCCCTTACTATTTGTTTCAAAGAGGCTGAAAATTTCCAAGAGCCAGATGAATCTGCCTTCCAGCTCACCCAGGAAGCTATGAATCTCTCAGCACTTCATAAGGAAAAGCTTAAAGAAGAGGCTGGACTGGAGGGGAGAGGAATAAATCTTTGGAAAGATGAACTTCTTGTTGCTGATGAAAATGAGAAGGTATGATATTATTACTTCAAATCAAATACTTTATCTTGTGTTTAAATGTTTTGTAGTTATGTATTATTGTCTCACTCCAATCTTTTGATACATGGCAGCTACAAATTGAGGATGACACATTCCTCTAGAGAACAAGTGGAAGCAGGCCGGCTGGGTTTGGCAAAATGTCAAGCCTAGCTCATTATATTCATGATCTAGGCAGTGCTAAGATCTTGATTTACCATAGGCAGTTGAGCAACAATGGAGAAGCCATTGTTTACTTCTTTAAATGTTTGTCTAGGGTTTTAGGTGGACATGATCTTCCATGGCAAAAGGAAATCATTTTAATAGAGAGGTTGTTTGCCATAGATATATTTGGGGATTATGTGAATAAGCAGGCCTCTAGGGCCTCTTATTTTTTGTCTTACACTTCTTATGCATTAGCATGTGGTGTTAAGGAGCCCAAATGTCTAGAGGGCTATGGAAAACACAAGCTCATAAGGTTTTGAGAGCCACCCATGATTGCATCAGGCCACACAATCCAAGAAGAAGAACACGTGGAGATAGCTGAAGACAAGGATACCCCTCTCAGACAAGCAACAGAGGCAAGCATTGATAAACAGAAAGTCGACATCAAGCCAATAAGGAAGAAAAAGAGTCCAATCAAGTTCAAAAAGAGAGTTCCGACTCGCAGGCCTTGGGAGTAATAGGATTTAGTCATCAAATATAGCACAAACATTATGTTGAAGTTGAACTGATTTGTACAAAGTCTTTGATCCTCATCAGTTCCTTGTCCGTACGGACGATCAGTACCCTTTTGCATTTGTCCCATCACCGTACGACACTTCAGTACTCTTCCCACACTCAGTAGCTTCTAAAAGCGTTTGACACTCAGTACTTTATTGGTAAGGATCAATAGTGTGTCTAGCATAATTAAGTAGTATTGATTGAATTTTTTGTGTGTTAATATATGGATGTATTGATGCTTGTTAATATAGATCACATGTTTCACAAAAGAAATACTTATGATGGAGTCTCAAAACATATAGGCATAACACCAAGAGTCACTTGTTCCACAGAATAAAAATCTATTGATTGAGTTTGAAAACATGTGGACATAACACCAATAAGTTGCAAACTGCTATTCATGTTTACTTGTCCATTTATGGTTTCTAAATATCTTCGAATCCCTCCATTGTCTATGTCTCTCTGCTGCCATTGAATTGTCCAAAGTTTGTCTTCGTCTTTGCTTTTGGGCTAAAATAAAAGCAAGCTTGACTTTGGAACTAGCAACTTTTCTTTTAGCATGCAGCCTTTGTAGAATGCCTCGGTAAAACCATTGGAAGACTTCCTTCAGACTATTTGCCTTTTGACTCCCTCCATAGTGTTGTGTGTGTCTGAAAAATGCATTACGTGCCATGTAGTGAGACTTCTCCATGCCTTGGGTAGACCAAATTGCTGGGCATCCATACTTTTTGACAAAATAGGGAAGGTGGTTGTAGATGATATGCTATTTTCACAGAGACATAAGAATGCATAGTAAGTTATAAAAGAAAAGAGAATCACACTTAAGTAAAAGAAGAAGACATCACTTTACCATGTAGTGAGTTATATTGCAGGCTGTCCACGCGTCTTTCATTGACTTCCCAAAATGTTTAATTGCCTCTTCAAAGTTCTTGTAATCACTCTTTGTCCATGTTACATTGTCACAGAACATGAAGAGTTGATCAAGAGACCTCCACACCTCTGCCTTCACATTTCGTGCTTCCCCATCTGCCTCATGATCTTTCATGGCATTATGGACTTGCTTCCACAATCCATAACTAATCCTTGAAACTGTTCTACCTTGCCTTACTTGCTTACTACTGTGTTTGGGTCGAGACAAGAATCTTCTTGCCTTAACACCACCAATAGAGGGCTTGATTGGTACCTCCTTGCCATTGGTAGACTTTTTAAAATCCTTTGTGATATGAACATCACCTCCATGCAGACCTATATCGGATAACACTTTTTCCAATGCATGAAGAGCATCCTTTCTATTTCTTTCGGGACGGAGTTTTCAAGCAAATCCAATATACAAAAATACCAATTTCTCAATAATCCGACATAGAGCATGCAATGTGCATATGTGAATATTACATAGTGGAATATCAAGAATGGCCTTGAAGTCAGGGTCAACTTTATCTCTATTAGGTGCTCTCTTCCACCATTTGGAATCCATTACTTGAGCTGATTCTTTGCAGTAAAGACAAGGAGACTTTGAGTTACCTCCTTTACTAATGTTATACATGCACTTAAGTGTTTTAAGATCCCCCGCCATGTGCCACTCTACTTGAAAATCACCTTTTCCTGCAACATGGAGATTCTCTCCTTGTACTTTTCTTTTAATTATTCTTGGTATTTCCGTGTGGTGAAACACCCAATCTAGTGTTTCATGGTCTTCTGTCTTTACCTGTGATTATACCGTAAACAAAAGTCTTACTATAAAAGATTTGAAAACATTGACTAAAATCAAGTACGAAATAAAAAATGATCATACTTGGAACGAGCCCAACCACCATATGTGTTTCTCCGACTGCACACTAAAATACTTCAAACTCGCTTCATTCAATGATGTATCAAGTGCTCCATTCATCAATGTGATAGTAATCCTTTCCATTTTCTTTTCCTTTACAACCTCACACTCATCCAGTTTGATAACAAATTTCAAAATGCCTTTGCACTCTTCAAATGTTATTCCATAAAACTCGACCATTCTTCTTTGAAGTTGTTGTAGATCTATAAATATATTGTTCCAAGGGTCATACACAGTGGTTCCTTTAGCACCATGAAATATTTCTTCAATATGGATATATGGTCCAATAAACTCATCTATACTTTCATTCAAATGACCTCTTATCTTCCACACTGTTGCTGGATTTGGCAGTAAAACTCGTTTAATCCTTTGATCTCTCAAAGTTGAGGATATCGCATGGAAAATCGAACTATATCCCTTCCTGCTAACTCCACTAACATCAAGAGCCTCTTGGATTGTAGTACCATCAACTTGATTATTGGATATAAAGTCCTCTACAACATTGCGTTTGATTGTTTTGTATTTTTTTTCTTCAATCAAACCTTTTGCTACACCACAAGAAAGCAATCCTTTCATTTGTTAACTGGAAGAAGGTTGGGATCCATATTTTCTTTTGCAGGATCCAATAGTTTCCTATAGTAACAACACAATATGCCTATATTATTCAACACTTCCAATCCTGTTTTGCGTTAATGGACAAAATAGATATAGTCATTTGAGAGCATTTTTGAGTATTAAAAAAAAATTTACAAACTAACCTTCTTTCCTGAATTCTTCGCTTGCATCCACCAGTCCCAGCCTTCAAATTTGCAATGTTTTTAATCTTCCTGCTTCGTTGTCTGTCTCCAAGCACGGTTCTCTTCCTTCTTGATCTTGTCAACTCTTTTTTACTCTTTGAATGCTCCTCAATTTCATTCTGCACTGCTCCTCCAATTTTGCACGAATAGCTATCTCTTGAATCCTGGCTCCCTTTTCTTGTAGGTACATTGTTTTATATGTTTCTGCAAATGCAGACTGTGCTGAAATATAACCAAGAAGTCCATTTTGTCCATCGCCCGCAAACCTCAGTAGTGTGGTTGGATTGACAAATGGAGGTGTAGAGTTTTTTACTAGACATTTTGGATATATACTTCCATCACACCATAAGTCAATATGTTGGAGCCCTTCTCTTCTCATATTTTCCCGTTGTTGAGCATTCAGCACCGTATCCTTTCGTCTTTTTTGTGCTGGAGCATATTGTTCTTCTAAGTCGATGTAAAGATGGTATAATCGCTTCTTCTGAGATTGTAACTCACTAGTATCGGCCATTTTTTGTGCTTCTGAGGTTGCAAAGTTGGCTTGTCAATCTCATAGTCTTTTTGTAACATGAATTGTGGAAGTGTGGTGGTATCCATACAATCATTAAGTTCAGTGATGGATTCTTTATGAGAGGCCTGCACACGTCGTCAAAAGAGATGCGAAATCTTCGAGAAACAAAAAAAATTAAGGAGATATTTAATGCAAAATCGTGTTAGTTAGACAAAAGATTATCTTATTCTTTTATGAACTGACAGTTCAGTGGTCCTTACTGACAGTTTTGAACCACGTTTCCATATTTTATTATTTTTGAGATCTTTTAGGAGAGAAATAAATCGAAAAATAGTGAATTTCTTACAGGGCCCCAAAATGAGCTCCCTTTTTCCCTAATGATGATTGAAGAGTGTCAAGAAGAGAGAAGAGGAATCTTGAGCACAAAAGAGAGAGAAAATCAGGCAAATACAAGATGATTATATTTTTGTGAGATGAATAAAACACCAAATATAATGCCCTTTTATAAACACAAGTATATTACCCTAGAGTGTTCACACCAAGTTGGTTATAGACCTCATGAACCATATGCCCATAACCCCAATGTCACATGATATTTTGGTGTATTATTTCAACAACACCTGATGACGAGAAATTCCAAATTTTACTGGATGCTTTTGTAAGTGGGGCCATCTACTGTGTAGAGCATGTACCTAAAGGTATAGCTATTGCATTTTTTGGAGGCTCGGGATCATGTTATTGTGTGAGAATTGTATGCATGTATGTGTTTTGTGTTTGCATGTGTCCATTTACTACTGTTATGTGCACCTCACATATTATTTATCTCACACCGATGATGATCTCACTTGGTCAGCCTTAAGGATCTATTTTGATAGGGACTTGGATTGAAAATACAAGTCCCTATCAAAATAGGGACTTGGTCAGCCTTAAGGATCTATTTTGATAGGGACTTGGATTGAAAATACAATAAGGATCTATTTAGATAGGGACTTGGATTGAAAATACAATAAGAGCAAAGCTAGATGAAAGACACCTGAAAAGTTGTATGGATTGATGACTCATCACATGCAATCCAAGCTAGTCAAGAGGTTGGACAACAACACCAAAACAAGCACCAGATAGTAATTTGAAGAAAAATCAATGAACCATGTGAGAAAGGGCTCGTTAGCCATGAAAATTAAATACCATGAAGAAAAGAAGAGAAGGCAAACTTTGGATGAGAAAGTTAGTTGAGAGCCTTGGTACTTCAAAAAATTGTAGCCAAAATCAAGTCGTGTGTTCTTAAAGGAGAAAACACAAGGCTCAGATCAATCTAGTCATTTAACATATTTAGCCTATATCTTTGTACTTATTACAAAAAAGCATGGTGGGGAACCTTAGAAGCCTGCAATTTGAAAGGATAATTTGAAGAGGTGTGGCTGGGAAAAATACCTTTTTGATGGTTGGAAGAAGTGAGGGGATATAGCATGGTGGGACAAAAAAGGCGCGATTAACAATGTTGTGTGTGCAATAGGCAGATAACGGGTGGCGTATACCACAGAGCTGTGCCGCCCAACCACAGTACAAAGTAGTGACCAATGCCACATCAAGCGTGGCAAACCACACAAGGTGGGAGAACGTGAGAGCCGGCACACAATAGCCCACAAAGAGAGATACAATCTATTCTCTCTCTCTCTCTCTCTTTCACTCATTCTCTTCTCGGAAGGAGCTCCTCCACTCTATGTGGGATTTTACAAACTGCATGTGGCAGTTTGTGAGAAGACTGCTCCAAAAAAAGAATAAGACACACATACACATTCACTAGCAACAAAAGCCGTACTAAAAATTGTATAATTATATTGATTTTGTATCTTCATCATTGAGAGGATCCACACACACCCAAGAACGGCAACAACATCAATGACAACATAAATGAATTCAACAAAAATGCAATGAAAGGAGATAAGCTCTTTTACTTTTCCCTATGCATTTGAGCCAAAGAATATTTGTATAATAAATATTAATAAACAACAATACTAAAAATTCCATCACCATACATATTAAATATTTTGTCAAATTCTCATGACACACATATTTGCACACTTGTTAACATTATCATTGGTGAACTCATTGCTCAATATTTATACTCAAAATTAATTTATTTTCAACGATTGCATGATACATTATAAACACTGCAAGAATATTTATCACATAGCATTTGTGGAAAGGTTTGGGGGATGGGTTTTGACTACATTGCATACTCTTGATAGGGAACATAGACACACATATAGCCATAGGTCCTTTTCTTGTTGGGTTTGGTTTTGGGACTTGAGGAGAGTTGTCAGTTTTGATGAGCAGCTTTCTTTACTAGGTGTTCTTGGACTTGGGGTTAGCTATGCCAGAACAGTGCGAATTTAGGCTCTGCACAGCAGCGGTGCAGGCTCAAAATTTGCACTGTTCTGGCACTGCTTCCCCAGCCACTCAGGATCATTTCTAATGCATTAATAATAAAGTTGAGTACACTAATTGTGAGAAACAATAGTTTATAAGATAAAAACAACTTTAATCATGTGTAAAATTACATTGTTTGTCATCCAATGCATCAGAATTACTCCTGGAGGACTGGGGAAGCCATGCCGAAAACAGTGCGACTTTAGGCTATGCAGTGGCGGTGCAGGCTCAAAATTCACACTGTTCTGGCACTGCTCTCCCAACCACTCAGGATCATTTCTGATGCATTTATAATAAAGTTGAGTACACTAATTGTGAGAAACAATAGTTTATAAGATAAAAATAACTTTAAACATTGTTTGTGATCCAATGCATCAGAATTGCTCTTGGAGGACTGGGGAAGCTATGCCAGAACAATGCGTTAGGCTATGCAGCGACGGTGCAGACTCAAAATTTGCACTGTTCTGGTAGCCACTCAGGATCATTTCTGATGCATTTATAATGAAGTTGAGTACATTTCTGATACATTTATAATGAAGTTGAGTACATTAATTATAAAAATAGTAATTTACAAAATAAGAATACCTTTAATCATGTAAAAAATACATTATTTATCATCTAATGCATCAAAATTGCTCCTGGAGGGCTGGGGAAGCTATGCTAGAACAGTGCAAATTTAGGCTCTACAGTAACGGTGCAGGCTCAAAATTCACACTATTCTGGCACTGCTCCCCCAGCCACTCTGAATCATTTTTGATGCATTTATAACCAAGTTGAGTATATTGATTATGAGAAATAGTAATTTACAAGATAAAAATACCTTTAAACATGTATAAAAATATATTATTTGTCATCCACTGCATGAGAATTGCTCTTGAAGGGCTGGAGAAGCTGTGTCAAAATAGTGCAAATTTGGGCTTTACAGCAGCGGTGCAGGCTCAAAATTCGCACTGTTCTGGCACTACTCCCCCAAGCTCCCAGGGTCATTTCTGATGCATTCACAAAAACATTGATGGTACAAACTAGAAAAAACAATGATATACTTAATGAAAATAAGTTTGCAAAAATTGTATTGTATTCATAATAAGAAGTGATACATCATCTTTACAAAAGCTTTCTTATAATATTGAGCTTCCTTCTCTTGTTATTGGGGGCAGAGTGTGCTCAAGGAGTGATTGGGCTATTTCTTGAGGATCCTCTATGCCTATGCTTTTGGCTATACCTATACGAGCAAGAAGCTTACCCCTAAATCCAGAACCAAAAACATCGAAGGCAAGGGATTTTTTAATCAGAACTATACATTTGGTGCTCTGTGCCATAGAGACTACACAGAGCACCTTAGAGAGGGCTTTCAAAAAGAAGAGAGTGAAGGCAAATTGAGGGGTGTAGTCCTTGTGGATAATGGCGATGCCATCCACCACAGGAAGTTGACCAAGATAGTGCGCCAACACAGCATCATGTCCATGGACCTTGGCCTGGTCTCTGTTGCCGCCACCTCTCCCAGCAAATGCGTCAATTTCAACCACCCTCTGCAATCAAAGGAAAAATCAAAATATTTTCCTATCATAATTACAAATGTTTCTAGGTTGTAAAAGGTCGATTATTACCTCTTGCTCAATGTCTTCTTTTGCCAAAGTGCTGGTGGGGGCGGAGAGGTCAATTGAGGACTTAGCCTCATCCTTTTTTGGTGCTTTGGTCTCCTCCATTACTCCAGCAGAGCAAGGGTATCCTTTTCAGCCTCTAGCTTGTCTTGTAAGGTTGTGAATTCCTCCTCTCTGGAACTAGGGCTTGCTCCGCGATCTCAACCACAGTTTCCTTGACCAAAGCAACTGTCTTTGCGATAGATTCTCCAATAGATTCTCCAAGGGGTAATATAGCACTATCTAGGTGAGGACCGAGGTGGACGTATCAAGGTCCACCTCACATCGCGTGCATATAATGCCCAATCATTCATCCATTCTCAAGCCAGCTGTCTTTTCAAGGTCATGAAAAAATAAGTATTCTTCACCTTCCACCACAATGGTGCTCAAGAGATTGATCTCAAGCTCTGGCAGCACCTTGCTCTCCTCGTGTGGGGAAGATGGCATCGCATCTTCTACTACAGTGGGTTGTTTAGCTGCAGATTGTGCACCCTCTGGAAAGTGCTCTGATGCAAGTTGCTCTTCTACACCAGCACTCGTTCCTACTACCTTCACTTCCTTGTCATCCCTCAAATACCCTGCCAACTGCAATGTAGGCATCTCTACCTCCTCATCCGAATCCTCATTCGCTGATGAGGAATGCAAAAGTGGCAAGCCACGAGAGGAACCTAGTTCCTAAATTGCCCTTCCCCAACCTCTTCACTTCCTGCTTATTGAAGGTACAGTAAGCCCCTGCAGGGATGCAGATGTCGATGAAGCATTCAAGGCATTGGATGTAGGGGCAGGCATATTGTTGAATGTACTTAAGCAGCTCAACAGGCACCCATCGATCATTGGGGCAATGGGAAAAGGAGATGGAGTGGGGAGCCAAGTATTGCTCCATGTATGCAATCTACGTCTCATAATGTTGGGACGCAAGGGCGAGCGACTTTTCAAAGTCGACTTCACGAGAGAACATGACAAAGAGCTCGCTCTTGCCCACCCATGGGGTGGTGGAGAGGAACTCACAGAAGTTGTCAAAGTGGGTAGCCATGTGAATGCAAAGAGATAGTGTGAGCTCGTGCTTGGTTTCTATCGCGTGAAAATGAGAAAGAAGGCACCTTTGGCTATTTATAGTTAAAATTTAAAGTTTGGCCTTTTCACACTAGACCACTAGACAAAAAAATTACAGTTTACAAAATATTAATATTTTAATTAAATAAAGATTGGTTAAAAAAGAGCTTGCTACAAAATTACAAGCATGTCATCTAATCTAAAATTGTTATAATGTCTTCATTTTTTGCCCCTCTTGTGACATTTACTTCATGTTGATCGAGTCCATCTCCTTGTTGACTTGAAATCTTATCATCGCCTTCACCTCAATCCTGAAACTCTTGCCCCTCAGGTGCATCAAAATAGAGGCTTTTTTTCCATATACTCAGTTCATCTTCAAGCTCTTCCACATGCCTACTATGTGTTGGTAGGACTATGCACCTTGTTGGCTGAAAATTCAAGGTCCCCCATTTGCCATGATTCTGAGACCATGGTTGTCCCCTCCTTACGCTTCCCAATTTATAAAAATATAGAAAGTGGCACAGTAACCAGAAAGTGTAAGGGTTAACTCTAGACATGTAGTGGAATCAGATATACCTTTCTTCTCATCAACTTGAAACTTGACTCTTCCACATTGTCAAAGTCCATGATGCTAAAGTGTTGACGCAGGTCTGTTAGGCTCCAATGCTTGCTTGCTGCCACTCGCTCATGGAATTGGCATGGAATTGAACATGTGCACAAAAACACGTAAAGGACAAAACCAATTTGGCCCTACTAACCTAGATGCCTTTGAAAACTTGAGTGATGTCTTGATATCACTTACCATCTTAAACTTTAAGCATAAGATGGTCCAAGCATCAGGTTTGGGCCATTTGGGATTATTAAGAGGGGGGTTGGGGATCTCTTCTAGCTTGCCAAATAAACCTGGTTTTTTATCTACAAAATATGAGTGAGAAAAGAAAAAGATATTGTTCTATACAAGATCACTTGGGCTTTGAGATACAAACATTGCCTCTCCAATGGATGCATGCATAGCATAGAAAACTCCAGTGAGGCTTTGGAGTGGTTGTTCCTCAACATAATTAGAGGGGAAAATATCTGCAGAGAGACATAAGAAAATGGAGAATCGTAAGAAAATTTGAAACAAAAAATCCAATATTAGCATGTTGTTAAAGCTGTGTTTATGTTACACTGACAATTTGAAGGAAACCTTGGTCGTTGGCCTTGAATGTACAGGTCTCCAAGGGTATACACATGTTGCACTATGGCAACCAGTCCTTCCTTCTTAGTATGCTTGAAGCCTTATAGCCGCCCCTTCCAATGATGTAGCATATTCCCCAGTTGTGACGCACTCTTAGAGCTTGGTTGCATGTAGACCCAAGCCCCAACCCTGAATCTTGTTGGAGCCCAAACTCCATTCTCATCTCTTGTGTTATGTAGCACAAGCTCTTCCACCTTCTCCCTAGGTCTTCTCACATTACTGAAAGAGGCCATGGTGGTAAGAAAAGAGAAGAAGGGAAAAGAAAAGCTTGTTTTACAATAGAAGAATGGAGAGGAGAGAAAGTTTAGGGTTTTCAGTGCAGCAATGGAAAGCTTAAAAGAGGGTTTTCAGTGCAGCAATGGAAATAGGCTTCCTGAACCTAGAGTAGACTAAAGAGGGATAGAGTTTCTATATAGCAATGGAGAGGGAGGGAGCTTGAGAGAGAGAGAGAGAGAGGGAGATTGAGAGGGAGGGAGCTTGAGAAGGAGGGAGAGCTTGAGAGGGATGGAGTTTCTGCAGCAATGGAGAGCTTAGAAAAGGAAGAAAGAGAGAGAGGAAGCTTGAGACTGAGGGAGCTTGACAAGGAGGGAGAGCTTGAGAGGTATGGAGTTTCTGCAGAGCAGCAATGGAGAGCTTAGAAGAGGAAGAAAGAGGTTCAAAATGAGCTTTCCAAACATAGAGTATGTTGGGGGGAAGTTTGAGAGGGAAAACACACTTTTGGGAAAAAATTAAAAATTTTCAATTTTTAGGGTTTTTCATCTACGCGATTCTAGGTGGAGGGACCTCTAAGTTTGGGCCCAAGAGCTTCCCCAATCCTCCAGGAGCAAATCTGATGCATTGGATGATAAACACTATACTTTTACACATGATTAAAGGTGTTTTTATCTTATAACTACTATTTCTCACAATTAGTGTGCTCAACTTCATTATAAATGCATTAGAAACGATCCTGAGTGGCTCGGGGAGCAGTGCCAGAACAATGCAAATTTTGAGCATGCACCGCCGCTGTAGAGCCTAAATTCGCACTGTTCTGGCATAGCTTCCCCAGTCCTCCAGGAGCAAATCTAATGAATTGGATGATAAACACTATATTTTTACACATGATTAAAGGTGTTTTTATCTTATAAACTAATATTTCTCACAATTAGTGTACTCATATTCATTATAAATGCATCAGAAATGATCCTGAGTGGCTGGGGGAGCAGTGCCAAAACAATGCAAATTTTGAGCTTGCACCGCCGCTGCAGAGGCTAAATTTGCAGTGTTCTAGCATAGCTTCCCCAGTCCTCTAGAAGCAATTCTGATGCATTGGATGATAAACACTATACTTTTACACATGATTAAAGGTGTTTTTATCTTATAAACTACTATTTCTCACAATTAGTGTGCATCAGAAATGCTCCTGAGTGGTTGGGAAAGCAGTGCCAGAACAGGAAGAATTTTGAGCCTGCACCGCCGCTGCAGAGCCTAAATTCGCACTATTCTTGCATAGCTTCCCCAGTCGTCCAGGAGCAATTCTAATGCATTGGATGATAAACACTATATTTTTACACATGATTAAAGGTGTCTTTATCTTATAAACTACTGTTTCTCACAATTAGTGTGCTCAACTTCATTATAAATGCATCAGAAATGATCCTGAGTGGCTAGGGGAGAAGTGCCAGAACAGTGCAAATTTTAAGCCTACATCGCCGTTGGCAGAGGCCAAATTCGCACTGTTCTGGCACAGCTTGCTCAGTCCTCCAGGAGCATTTCTGATGCCTTGGGTGACAAACTGGCACATGATAGATACTCCATGTTAAACAAACATGATGACACCAAGATATTATAAGAGAAACTTAAAATTCTAATTATCAGAAGGTTACAAATTAAAGCTAGGTAGGCTTGTGACAAAGGGGGGTTTGAAACAAAAGAGTTGCTTCAAAAAAAAAAGGTTAACATCTAAGATCTCTAGATCGTGTCTCGCTCGCCCTCAAATGCACCGAGCTAGTTGCATGTCCTTGGCAGATATGGTAATCCTCTTTGCATGTATTGCAAGGAGGTTGGTGTCTTCAAAAAGCCCAACAAGGTAAGCCTCGGAGGCTTCTTGCAATGCTTCAAGGGAAATCCCCTACACACGAAACTCTACTCTATATTGTTGGAGAACCTCCTTCACTGTGCGAGCGAAAGGGGCTCTTCTTATCAGCAACTCATATAAAACTTGATTTCTTGTAGAGCCCTATGTCCTTGGCGCATCCTTCTCCTTGGAGCTCTCTGTGTTGTGTTAGTGCGTTGGCGAGGTTGGGACTTCCTTGGCTTGAAGAGCTTGACCTTTCTACGCTTGCGCACATTTGCAGGAACCTCCTCTTGGTCTCTCTCATAGTCTGAATCCTCCTCCTCCTGTTGGTTGTGGTACCTGTGTATGAAGTTCCTCCCGGATAGGTAGGGGACCATGTCCTGGTAGTATGGTCTTGCCACCTATGGTGCTGCGCAATGTAGGAATGTTTTCACCAACCCAGTCAAACTGCTCATCATCGGCCTCTCTGTCTTTATCTCTGGGGTGGCTACATTGTGGGGTCTTCTTCACATGCTTGCTCCCACTAGAAGGGCCTGCATGTGTGTGCGTTGGTGTTGCTGTGGGAGGAGGGTTGGACTCTGGTGATCCCATTGGGCGTGTCCTAGAATCCAAGGGGTCACTCTCTTCCGTGGTGTTGCCACTATGTGGTCGTTGGTGGGTGCCTTGCACTGTGTTTTGTGAAGGCATGGTAACACGTGCGGTGTTCTTGGTGCATGCCATATCCATGTACGACTATGCTAATGTGGTGATGTGCTGGTGTCCTTACGTGGGTGTCTACGTAGATCTTGAGCTCAAGCTCTCTAAAAAAGTGAAATGAAAATGAAGTGAGAGAAGGAACTAATAATAGTTTTTTTAAGGGCAAAAAAAAAACCTAACCAAACTTATTTTCTTAGCCTTATTACATCTAGATTTATGCTGGTGTGTGCAGCACAACCCAGCGCCTCCCTTGTCTCCTCATTCGTGCACGCCAAGCACCATGCCTATGGGGAGCATTGGTCTGCAACCATTAAAGTCGAGCATGACTTTTTGCAGCCTTGCGTGCCTCTTGCGCAAGCTTAGGTTGTTGGGCCCGCTCCCTAACCAATACCCTTCCAAAGGTTGTGCGATAAAACCAATTGAACATCTCTTGTAGATAGTTTGTACATGTTCCTCCTGCAGAAGCTCCACCTCCATGTCTTGTATTTTTGAAATAGACCCCTCTTGCTTTATAATGTGATGTCTCCATCCCTTGGGTACTCCACATGGAGAATATGGGTTTGCCAAGCTTCACTTGTAGTCAATCTTGTGCAGTATCCTAACAAGCCAAGTTCTCCTTCACCAACAAATTGCATAAAAGATGATAAATTGGAGAAAGGAGGGTTTGCTCTTGATGGAGGGTCAACTGGATAGAGATGCCCATCAACCCAAAGATCGACATTTTTCTACTTAGCTATTCTACGAGCTTGGACAGATTGTGCATCAGTAGGATGGGTTTTTTTAGAGCTGCAATACTCTTCAGGAATACAAATGTGTAAATCAACCTTCCGTTTTCTAGCTTCACAAGGGGCTACACACACAGCTTGCAAAGGCTCCATAGCTAAGCAGAGGAAGAAGCTAAAGCAGAGAGATCCTCATATAGAGAGAGAGAGAGAGAGAGAGAGAGAGAGAGAGAGAGAGAGAGAGGGGGGAGTGAGAGAGAGAGACTGTTAAAACTTTGCTGTTGCTGCAGGTTTAACACAAATCCATTTTTCTAAGTAGAAAATGATATTTTTAATATACAAATATACTAACATGGAGTTTTTCATCAATAAATTACATTTATTAGAAAAATTAAAAAATAATAATTTTTGGGGTCCCCACAATTTTGGGATCTCATGGATGTAGTGGTTCCTGTGACAGTTAGTTATGTTTATAGGGTTGTGGGGACTTGACAGTTAGTTATGGATGTACTGGCTCCTGACATGCGTGACCCTTGAATTACAAGCTTTTTGGAGGGAAAATTTTATTTTCATCATACATATTGGTTGGGTGGTGTTTTTTCCACCTCAAAATGTAAAAAAATAAAAAATATTTTTTTTAAACTTTTTGGGGCCCACCTAAATATGAGAATGTTTTGCTGATGTGGAAGGGAGAAATGGTGGGAGTTAATAAGGAGATTTCAAACTGACAAGAAAGATTCAATTTGTAGAGAGTGAAGATAAAATATTCAAAAAGTAAGAGAGAAAGTATGAGAAAAGTCAAAAAGTAAGAGAGAGAGTATGAGAATATTCCCTTTAAAAAGTGAAACTAGGGGGGTATGGGTGATGTGGCAAGGCAAAAAATAGGGATCATCATAGCCTTTTGTCTCCCTTAAGCCTAGCTTTTTAAGCTCTAATCCCTTAAAATTAGGAATCCTTAGGAGGCCCTTTTTGGGTCCAAAAAATTCCTAATGATGAAGAAGAGAATCTAGCATTATAGATGGGGCTACATCCTAAATGGGTGGCTTTATTAGAAGATGAAGAAGATAATCTAGCACTAAAGAAGAGGCCATATCCTAAATAGGCAACGAAGAAAATCTTGGATGGGCTCCACTGTGAATCAAAGGTCCAAGAGAATAAAGGAGCAGAAGAGGGCCTCTACTCACATTTTCAATATGGCCTTGATGGCTGAGTAATTAAAGTATAGGAGCTAGCTAGTCTAGAGGAAGCATTAGCATATCTAAGAATTGGAGGGGGCCATGCAGTCAGTGTATGACTCAATTATGAGAAACCACCAAACTTGTTATCAAAGGGATCATCCTACAATACGAGTGATTATCGACGCACGAAGTGGGTTTGGAAGGCTAAGTACAAGCCTGATAGTACGTTGGTCTGATGATACATTAGTGGATAAGTAGAGGGTGAGGCTCATGGGGCAAAGGGTTTTTCCCACAGCAAGATTGATTACTTACTATTTATACAAAGTACTAGCCTTAGGGGGAGGGCTACGAAGCGAGCTACAAAGAGTGAGCACACCAAAAATGTTGTTTGACATGACCATGCATTACCATGCCAGGCGAGCAACTGGGACATAAAGCTAATAATGCCATCCATAATAAAAAAATAAAAGAGGTCTAATTATGCCAAAATACAAAATATCATATAGCATCTTCGATAATAATGGGGTCTTTCCTTTTTTCCTTGCCATTTGTTCATTTTCAAGAAAGAAAGCCTACAATCCTATCAGCCTTCATGCATACAGTAATATGGTGAAGCCAAATCACACTCAATACCAATCAATCACTAGTATTGTGCTTGACAAGCAATGAGGCTTCACATAGAGGGACAATAGACCTAATTATGCAAAAATACCAATGAGCCTCTCAATATAGCCAATTGAAACAAAAACATTTGCTTTGCCTACTAGAAAATCTTAATCAAAAGTACATAATTGTTTATCACAAAGTAAGAAGGAATTGGGTGCATAGACCCAAAGATGTCAAAATTAATCCCTAAAGTCTAAAGGATAAATCAAACAACAAGGCACTAGATTCCACAATCATGATCAATTCATAGTAGGGGGAACCAACTCCCTACACCACTCATCTTCAATCTACTATCTACAAAATAGACACAAGAACACATTCACATAGCTTAAAAAACATATTATCATTAGTATAGCATTGAGAGGATATTTTTCTTGGATTTTATCTTTGCTGAATATGGCTGTAACAAGTGATTGTAAATACGTTGGTCCTTCTCAAACATAATGATATTGTGATCCAAAAATGCTGCAACAAGTCCAAGTGTCCCTGTGTGCCAAGGGTACAAAGTAAAATGAAATGAACTGAAATGAACCGGTAGAGTATAGAGAGAGCTCCAAAAGTGGGTATAAAAAAAATCATCATCCTAGTGTGTTTGAACTTTGAACTTTGAACTTTGGGTCTTGAGAAAGGCTTAAGGGAGGGAGGGAGAGAATGAGGGAGAGAGAGTGTGTGTGTGTGTGAGGGGCTGCCTTGGGCCCTTAAAGCCCCCGTCTAAAGACTCGAACCAGAAAAAAAAAATTGTGGACGCCTCGATCAAGCAGTCACATGCCTCGAACAGTAAAAAAATCCAAAATAGTATCTCTAGGCTTGTTGAAGAGAGAAACAACATACTTGCACAATCTCTGGCTTCTCTGGCAAACCACCCCTCCATGCTCTGCCCTTCCTTTTTATTATATCCTCTCCTGGAACTTTGGACACATAAAAGTGAAGTTTTAAACTTCAAAAATGAGAGTTATTAAAGTTAATGATTAAATTAATTGAGGAAAATCCCAAATAGATATCTGCCACCTACATGTTGAGAATTAGATCACGACCCACATTGAGATCATCACCCAAGCCTAGCTCATCAACTCGATCTCCATGGATCTGGACTAAATTTGGTGCTATAGTAGAGCACACAAATGTGGATAGAATAAGACATGTAACCTGAAATATAACCTTTCCAAAATTACCAATTGGAAGCCGCAACTACGAACAAAGCATGGGTGACATTGCATCATGAGTTATGAACGTACCTTGGTAACCACTTGCCCAATTTGTTTCCCGATTGGAGGGGTGCACTTCATAACTTGCCAATGGAACACTACAAACCCTACAACCATTGCACATTGCTTTACCTTGACACCCTCCTCCATCATATAGAGGCATGTGCAAAATCCAAGGTCTGAAAGACACCAATTTACAAACAAAAAGGTGATCTCATAGATATTGTTACCAACCAGATTCCATGAAGGAACCCTCTCCCCACCTACACCCTTGATGACAATATTAGAAGGAAAATCTACAAAGATCATCTCCATTCAGTGATCAACTATCTTCCCTTTCACCTTCCCTCATGTGCAGATCACAGTCATGGCCTCAAGTACTTCTTGGAACCAGGAAGGAGGCAAGGATGGTAATGTTCAACTTTTCTTAGATCTCTACTTTTACTAGATAATGTTCATTTTTTAAGTAAACTATTTAGCAAATTATTATTTTTAATTATATAAGAATGTGTTTAAAGTCCCTTGTGACTTGGATCTCCATCTTTGTTCCTTATATTCTTGCTTAAATTGGGCTTCATGTTTTGCTTATTCTCGACCTTGAGTTTTGGGGCAGTACTACTACTCCTAGATTGTCTGTTCTTGCGTTCTATTATGGAGTCGACATGGTTTTGGCTCACATGGCGCCTTCACAATGCTTCAGGTTTTGCTTGTTCTTATGGTATTGCTGCTCCTCCCAAATTGTTTGCTCGACATGATCTTCTTGAGGGATGCCAGACCAAGCTTGCTTATGTGTGGGCTCTCACTTTTGGGAACAAATCCGGGATGGCATAGTCCATCATGCCACGGGTTGTGTGAAGAGAAGAAACCTGAAGGCTACATCCAAGAAGGCCTTAGGTGTAGTGTAGCAAGATTTGGTTCTTCTCATGCTTAGCAATGTCTCCTGCGTCTTCCTTTTGAACCCTAATCATACAAGGGAAGGGGGTGTGTGAGAGACTAAGTGAGAGCTAGATCTACTTTCTTCTAATGATTTAACCCCTTCAAATGACACAATGCCTCTTTTGTGATTTACATGCTTATCTTCTTTTATGTACATGCATGTGTATATGTGTATGTGTGTGAAAGCAAAAAGTCATGAGTGCACACACGCTTGACGAAAAGGAAGGGGGTGTGTAACACAAAGAGATCTATTTCCTTCTAATGTGTTAAACTATTAAATACAATCAATTGTGGTGTACATGCTTGTCTTCTTTTATATGTATGCAAAAGACAAGCATGTAGAGAGCGAGAGAGGGCATAACTATTTACTAATGCCATATTCTTGAGGTAAGTGTTGTGGTGCACAATATTTAGAGCACATGCACGTAGCATCCATACCCTATGCTAATACTTTGCATGCTTGCCTTTGATCTATTTCCTTTAATCCGGTTGTCTTGTCTCATCTTCATTCATTGAGTCACATCCTTGCTCAGCCTAGACCTCTTCCCATCCATGACTCACAATTTTGGGATCTACACACTCACAAGGTTTACTAGCCTTTCATTCATGCCTAGCATGAATGGATGGTTTACTAGCCTTCCATTCATGCCCAGCACATTGGGACTTCATGAAGCTATCACCGGAGAATCCTCCATCTTGCCCAAACAAATGGGCATCCCAATAATTCCAATCGCGATCCACAAAGCCGTACAAACCCATACACCCAAATGCGAGGAAAGCATGTGAGTCTATCATGGGACTGTTTACAAATAGACCTTGCTTAGTGGCTACTGATGTACTCTATACGAATGTCATTGAGTCACGTTCTTGCTCAGCCTAGCCCTCTTCCCATCCATGACTCACAATTTTGGCGTCTACACACTCACAAGGTTTACTAGCCTTCCATTCATGCCTAGAACAAATGGATGGTTTACTAGCCTTCCATTTGTGCCCAGCACATTGGGACTTCATGAAGTTGTCACCAGAGAATCCTCCATCTTGCCCAAACAAATGGGCATCCCAATCATTCCAATCACGGTCCATGGAGCCATTCGGACCCATGCACCCAAACGGTGCACGCTGCATTGTCATCTCGGGGGGGTCACTATATGTAGAATACCCCTATCGCGTGCGTTCATCAAGGCCTATATTTTAAATCCCTTATCTGTGAATTTTTTTATCTATATAATATCCCCTTTTCTTTATGAATATGTAAATTTTTTTAAAATTTTTTTTAAATCATACCCTTATGTAAATATATTTCTGTAAGTTTCATAAATTAAAAATATGCTTCTGTTGAACACACGTGATATTCACATTTTTTGTGAGTGACCCTCCTGAGATTGTCATCATGTGCTCTCTAAGGCACAAATCTTGTCTACATTGGTGCTAATCAAGTGAGGTAGAGATGCCCAAAAGGTCAAAGTAATATCGCATGCACAAGGTTGGTAATGTCCAATGTTCCACAATTCCACCCCCAAGCTCTGGATACACGGATGCTCTATAATGCTTCCATTCTTCCCACTTACAAGGTTGGTAATGTCCAATGTTCCACAATTCCACCCCCAAGCTACACGGATGCTCTATAATGCTTCCATTCTTCCCACTTACATCACCATGCTTCTAACACATGGGCCGAATAGCCACCAACACTTCAAAAGAAGGCTCAAAAGTACCCAAATCCACTGATTTGACCATGTCCGTGTTCACGGTTTAGCCATGTTCCTGCCATTGTGAGTGTCTTAAATTATTCCATCATAACCAACATCATTCACACCCGTATTATCAACCAGCCTCGTTACACATTAATAGCCAATTTCAAACCATGTGTAAGAGTCAAAGAAAGTAGACAAAGAAATGTCGACGAAGGAAGTAGACTGTTGGAGTTTTCACACCGAAAGAAGCTTCTACATGGGCCCACCTTTTACCCAATGCCCATGTACGTCACCTGTAATATCCACATGCTCTGCATATAATAGACACGTAGGCATTGTTCTTTCATGAACTTGTATTGAGCCTCATCACCCAGCCGTCTCCATGTACATTTTTGGATAGGGAGGACCATAGTGGGCACAAGCCTGGTGGCCCATGGTACAACCCATCACCTAGACCTTTCCCAAATTAGCAAGAACCTTTTGTACTCTCATCTTTCCTCCCCTCCCCCCTCTCGTCCTCGTGATTCTCATTCTCCCTTTCCCATGTACTTAACAACAACAAATCCATCAAGCCACAAAGGTTGCCAAGCTCCCTTAATTATGGGCACAACCGTTGTTGCCATGCCTCAAACTCTCTAATGATCTTGATTCCCCAAGAAAAGGGATGTCAAATAAATGTTGAAGAGACAAGAGTAGTAATTAGGCCCCATTAGCAAACCAAATCCTAGGCCCCCTTAGCAAACCAAATCCTAGGCCCCCTAGGGTCAAAGAAGTCAAAAATGTGCACCCAGCACTCTTCCTATTGGTCCATTCCTAATCAAAAGTTAATCCAAGAGGCCCTAATGTCTTCTAATGAATCCACTTCTTGTGGATCTAGTATTGTCACTATTGGCTATGTTTGTTGGGATAATTCTTCATTAAAGGATAGTGTGGATGGAGCCTTATCCTTCATCTAATAAGGTTGTTCGATTGATAATCATTTTCTCTACTTCCAACCACATCACAACTAATAATTATCTTCTTTGCCTCTAAGTCGTACAGTCAGCACCCCTTAGACTCTATATTATATCCTAAAAAGATACACTTAATGCTCTTATAAGCCCACTTTATTTAGGATGAGACTAGAACATGTATAAACCAATCATAAGCTAATGTCTTGAAATATGAACATGAAGGTTTCTTATTAAAATAAGCTTCCTCAGGTGTGTAATGCCTTTGTGGGATATGCATTGTAGTGTTAATTACCTTGGCCCAAAAGGTATTCGAAATTCCTTTTCCGTATACTCCACACCATCTCCACACTATTGTGCGATTCTTACACTCAGTAATGCCAATTTATTATAGAGTATGAGTAATTGTCATCAAATCTCTCTTGATTATGTGCTCCTTACAATGGGGGAATTGGTGTACATTCTCCTCCTCGATTTGTTTAAAACTTTTTCACCTCCTTTCCTTTATCATTTTCCACTAAACTATGACATATTTTAAAAGTTTAAAAAGCTTTAGTCTTATCTTGAAGAGAATACACCACCATATTTTGATCAAAGTCATCAATCAATAACAAAAGAATCACCTATAATGAAGTGGTTTAGCATTCTCCACCAAACTATGCCATATTTTAAAATTTTAACAATCTCCAGTCTTATCTTGAAGAAAATACACCATGTTCTGATCGAGTCATTGATCAATAACAAAAGAATCACGTAATGAAGTGGTTAGCATTTCACCACAAAGATCTGCATCATGGATAAGCTTTAGAGAAAGAAGCCTTTGCACGATTCTACTCTTATAGAAATGAATGCGGATGCTACTTTCCCATAATACAATCTTTAGAGAAAGAAGCCTTTGCATGATTCTTACTCTTATAGAAATGCATGTTGATGCTACTTGCCCTTAATACAATCATCACATGCATTCTAACATCTTAGAAAATGCTATTAGATGTGCCATAATTCTAGTCCTTGCATCTCTTTCAAGGCTGTAAAGCTTAGGTGCCCAAATCTTTTATGCTATAGCTTGCTTATCCTAACATCGGCTTGGGTTGTAAAACCGACAGTTAATATAAAGTTGTGTCGGAGTCCTCTCCCTATGACATTTCCACAGGCATCTATGATGAGCCCTCCACCAGCCTTACTGAATAGAACCTTTAACTACAACTATGGCTGATTCCCTTAATGTCAAACATATAAATGGCATTTGAGTATTAAAAAAGAAGAAGAAATAGTACATGTATCTAGGTTGATCATTTGGTATCGTTCTCGCCGGATCACTCCCAAGATGGACTCCCCCATAGGCCTCCCCCACAAGACCAAGGAAGTTATACCAACCCTTTTTGGTCATCAACACCACAAGTCAGGATGTTCCACCGTCAATTTACATGCAGGTGGGGATTGCATGTTTGGACGCAACCAAGGCAAGAAGAGGGTTTCAAGATTGCTAGCCCAGGGAAAATGTTGCTTTCTCACATCAAAGAAACTCTGAGTGACCACTGTGCATCACATGCACATTGATTTATCTTGTTCCCTCTCCCATCCAAATATGGAGAATAGAACTATTTTTTTGATAACAATGTTTGAAGAAGGTATCTATGTCATATGTACTATTAATAGCTCTAACATTGCATTTGATTATAGATGGTAAACCTCATTTTTACCAAACTGCAAGATTTCAAATATCTAGATATCCAAGAATCCACTTCAATAAGAAGGATCTTAAATCATGGGACATCATTAGACAATACGAGGCTAGGAAGAAGAGGGAACAACAAGAATGGAATAAGTGCAAAAGGGAGTCAACTATGTTGGAGGTGGATGAATCCATGAAGCATCAAATAGTCTCTGTGACATAGTAAAGTTCTTCTCGCTGAGAGGATAGTGGGCATGGGGAAACAAGTTAAATGTGAGATATTTGATCACGTTTTGCAACACCCTGTAGTGCTGGGGTTCTGTGATCAGCTAAATAGAGATCGGGATGAATTGCAATCAACATTAATAGCAAATGTATGCAATACATTGATCGTTGCTAAGCAACCAACAAGCAAAGAATATTTCTTTCTTAAGAAAAGTACATTGACTACTCTCATGAATTGTACTTACCCAGGTTGCCAAAGTTCTGCAAGTTTCCAAGCGTTCCTTATACATCACAAAAAATAGTATGCATTCTCGGATAAATCATGGTGACCACTTATTCTCATTGAAAGCATGCTTGAGGCTTCCACATTGCAGTGCCATAATGGATGAAATCAAAGAGCTTGTTTACTCCTTTTGGGAATCTGAAACACGTTTCTCCCCTAACAAGAAAGGTGTCTATAGAAAAAGAAGCAGATGAAACTGTTACATCAAGCATCTAGTCCATCTGCTCGATCAGCCTCAAGTACATGAACCTTGTTTACTAGTTAAGCGTGCTAACTATCATAGTACATTCATTGTCGATAAATGGCATAATTGCATACTAGTTATTCATGCTAACTATGACACCTTCTTGCTAGTTAGGACACTCATTCAATTATACTAATTAACATGCATGCATGCTAGCTAGAAGAGTAAATAATGCTAAGTAACATACATGCATGCTTGTTAGCACAGTTAGATGGTACGAACGGAATAAGTTAATCTTTCTCTGATCGAATCATGCATTCATGCTAGCTAGAAGAGTAAATAATGCTAAGTAACATACCTACATGCTTGTTAGCACAATTAGATGGTATGAACGGAAGAAGTTAATATTTCTCTGATCGAATCATTAATGCTAACTAGCATACATGTATGCTCATTAGCACACTCATTAATGCTGACCAACATACTTGACTGCTTGTTAGAACACTAAATCATGTTAACTAGCATACCTTCATGATAACTACCGTACTTGCATGCTAACTAGCATAACTGCATATGTTAGTTAGCATGCTTGCATGCTAGTTAGCATACATGCATACTTGTTAGAACACTAAATCATGCTAACTACCATACCTGTATGCTAATTAGCACATTCAACATTCTAACTAGCATAACTGCATGTTAGTTAGCATACTTGCATATTAGTTAGCATGTTGCATGCTTGTTAGAACACTTAATTATTCTAACTACCATACTTGCATAATTAGCACATTCATAATGCTAATTAGCATAATTGCATGGTAACTAGCATACTTGCATGCTAATTAGCACATTCATAATGCTAACTAGCATAATTGCATGGTAACTAGCATACCTACATTAAAGTTAGAACAGTAAATCATGCTATTTAACATACCTACATGCTTATTAGCACACTCAGGTATGCTAACTAGTATACATGCATGCTAACTAGAATACATGCATGCTAACTAGTATACATGCATGCTAATTAGAATAGTAAATCGTGCCAACTAGCATACCCAGCAATGTAGACTTATTCATTCATGCTTGTGGATGCTTTGTTCTTATTTTGTAGGTTGAGTTGTTTCAAAAATTCAAAGCTACTCATCCTGATTGCAATCTTCAATTACGCTCATTTGAGTATTTGAAGCCCTTCTTTGTTCATCGAGTGAAGGACATATATACATGCTGCTATGAATATCATGTTCAAATGTCTTTCTTCAAAGAAACACTCACCTAGATACGCTCTCAAAAGTTTGGTCTCCATAAGAGTGAATGTGACTGTTGCAGATGTGAGGTTTGTGTAGGAGATGGTGCAACCATGGGTTGCATTGCACTGGTTTATACTTTCAGTGGCATGATGTAGTTTATGGGAATTAATAGTCTACTAAAAGGAGGAAGATAAGTCATTCCATTAAAGGAGGTGCTTGATGGGAGAGTGCGATGCTTGTGGTGTAGAGAAACTGCCATGCTGCCCTTTGGAGAAAAGAAAGAAAGGGCAGACTATAATTGTGAAGGTATTTGAATATATGAAGGCAGTGGACAAACATGGGAAGATAAAGAAAAGGAAAGATCTTGTGAAGGTATTTGAATATATATGAAGGCAGTGGACAAACATGGGAAGATAAAGAAAAGGAAAGATCTTGTGAACAAGGAGATGCAATGTTCGGAGTTCCTTCGACTATTCAAGGCTAAGCTGAAGGTCTTCGTTACTCACAAATATGTTGCATGGTGGCAGGCACGACAGCTCAAGGATTGTATTCGAAATTTTCCAAATGATGTGGTTGTGTCTGTGGTGGACTTTAGTGAGCTTAAAGAAGGGGATGTTAATAGTAGGGAGGTAAAATGGAATCATGGGCCCATTCCAAAGACTCATTTTGTGCATGTTGTTCGTGGCCATAATCCTCGAGACCCTACAAGACTTGCCACCAAACACCTCTCATTCTTTTGTGATGCAATGCATGCATCGCAAATGGAATAGATGTGTGAATAAAGCCCATGTACCAGCGTTGGATTATCACACATTGGAGCCCTTGCCTAATTCTACATTGCCTGCCAATGAGGAAGATGCATATGATGAGGCTATGTATGAGGGACATCATGATGTATTGAGTAGTGCTTTGCAAGTTGGTGATATGTTTGCAGTGAAACCAGAGTCTGCAACCGATATAGAGTCAACTAACTTTTACCTCATCAAATGTATTGTGGAGAAAGAGGAGGCCAAGGAAGACTATGTGGATGAATGGGAGAATAGTATTCCTAAACAATCATATGTAATAAAGGGGCTGTATTTCTAGTAGACAAATGTCTAAACCTTTTTTCTCCTTGCTAATATGCCTCCCCTCCACATATTGTAACATCTTGTATGTTGTATCAAAATATCCATGGAGCGTATACAGCAGAAAAGAAATAAGCTCAAAATTACTCTAGAAACCTATGAGGCTATCTACAATAGCATGCCCTATGACTCTTTCAAGTTCCTTGGATCATCACACCACCATCAATATCCAAGCCATGGTTGACATGGAAGTTCGCCTTGGTCAAACAAAATACCTTATGAGGTGCGTAGGCCACCTTCGGTGCTTTCCATAGCACTACAAAAACATAAAAAATATAAAACATGTGCTGAAAAAGACAAGTGACACAAATGGTTACATAGCAGGTCAGACACACTACTTGCATTTTCCCTCAACTTCTCTGATTTCACATGGACCTTCGTGGCTGCCATAGCTTCATTTTTCATTGGTGATACACAGGCTTCTTCCTTGTTTGATACTTCTACTACCTGTTGGTTATGTTGTTCTTCTTTTACCTTCGTTTTCTGCCTTGTTTGTCTTCTTGCCACATGCGATTGCCTGTTTGGCTTCATGTCTGACCTAGGGTCGCTCGTGGGTTCGTCGTCTAACTAGGTCGTTCGACTGCGTCTCTTGGGTGGATACAAGGGATCCCCCTTGGCAGACGACCTAACTGGTCTCTTCCTACCAGCAAAGCGCTCTGCTTGCGCTGCGTTTCCTGACCATATCTCCCAAATCAACTTTTGGAGAGGAAGGATCATACCTCAGAGCAATGAGCATCCTTGTATTTCTCGCATACAGCCACCCTCTCTGGGTCATCATTGTGCTACATGGCTACTTTTGATATTACATCTCTAATAAACTTATGCTAGTTCAACCCCCACCTAAAAATATGCTAACCTTGAATGTGCTTACACCCACCTAGACTTATTATGAATCGTTGCATGCACACACCAATGTGCCATGTGTTGTCGTGCTAAAAGTGCATATTCTTGTTGCCCATGGGTGCCCATGGGTGGGCCACTAGAACTAAGCCCTTTACACATATTGAGGATTGCCCAAATTTTTTGTTTGAATAGTCAATCAAAAGACTCAAATTCATATCTTGGGCACTCACCCTTTTACACATAGAAAAAAGCCTATGCTCCTTGTCCATGCTGACGAGGATGATTCCACCTAGAGCCCATCAAAACGGTATTCTTGGGCAGCCAAAAATTGACACTGGACATGGATGGACATGCTAAAAAGGACCATTAAACACAAAGCCCCCTTTTTAAAAAGAGGGTCCCATTGTCCCACTCTTTCTTGAGAGGGTCTTACTGTCCCACTTTTTCTTGAGAGCATCTGGATGTGTGTAAAGCATGCTCGGCTACGTTACAATGTTATTTAAAACTTGGTTAATAACACATGCCCAATGGCATAGAATGGGTAAACTTAAAAAGAAAATGATGGATGTGTCTAAAGGGCCTCATTCCAACCATGAGTTGGGGAAATCATACATGTCCAAAATCCATACCCTCCACACTTATCCCAATAGGTGGATTGTATTATGATTATGTGGAGGAGAGCCAAGTGGCTAGCTTGTTTCCATGAGGAGATATTGAGAGAGAGAGAGAGAGAGAGAGAGAGAGAGAGAGAGAGGTATTAACGTCGGTAGAATGTAACACAAGGGCATATACGACCAACGGTGGGACTTGAACTCGAGAAGGGTAGATAGTTACTATAGGCAATTAAATTATTTCATGATAGTTTTATAGTGTGCTTTTGAATTATAATAACATATATTAATTTCTTCTTTTTTTCATTTAAATCTATTGATGGTATGTCAAGTGGTTCTCTCTGAAGGAAGAGAGGGGAGTGTGAGCGTGTCCCCCCCACCCCTAGTCACCAATGTGCGATGGGCCCATGTGTGAGTGCACATTCTAAGGGTCATGAGTTGGGGAAATCATGCATGTCCATGCCCCACACTTATCCTCTTTACGTGTAGTGTATGTGTAGAGGAAAGCCAAGTGGCTAGATTGTTTCGATGACAGGTGGCCGGCACTAGAAGCCAAGTGGTCTATCCTACCAGCTTTGCTTTAGATTGTGGCGCTGACTAAGCAAAGAGTGTGTGTGTCCCCACATGCACTCTCTCACCACCACAAGCTGCGATTGCACTGTATTCATTTCCAACACGCCTTGTATCCTGTAGCTTCTGTGCGCTCTATCTACTTCAGTAATTGCAGACAAGCGCTTTGCTCCTGAGCTTGTAACCCAGTGCTGCTTGCTTGCATGGCTCTGCTGCTTCGTATGGATTCAACCAGCTCTCCTCTTGGCTACTTCGAGCACTTCAACTCTCACAACAGCGCCCTGCATGGCTCCTCTCCGCTCAGATTCTTAGAACAGCAGGTATGGGTCCTGCAATTCTAGTGTTTTGGGTCCTGCAATTCTAGTGTTTTATTAGCTGATATTTCCTAAACCAGGCGTATACTTATGCGTTTAAATATGGCGCAGATCAATGAAGTGCCCATTGTCGTCGACTATGGAGACGGGTCGAAGAAGACGACGACGCATTGGCTCTCTCCAAATTATATGGACTTGCACCTTAGAAGTGCTCGGTATGGTTGGACGTTATCGTCGATCGCAGCTGTGCATGCGTTCGCGTAAGGTTATCGTTAATGTGCGTGTATTCTTGCAGGCTTGTGAGCTGCGAGGCAAGGAGCGCTCTGCAGCGCCACTTTGAAAAGCCCAAAGCAAGCCCCCAGGAGTTTCTGCGAATGGCTGTTTCTATGCCCGTAGTTTGGGATCCTTCGTGGGAACCACCCCTTGCAATGGCAATCGCTGCCGACGAGGGTCGTAGCTTCTTAGACGAGCCGTTCTGTTAGTCGTCTATGGTGTGTTCCAAAGCTTCAGTGTAAAACCCACAGCAGAGCTTGGTGTACATAGTTTAGAATTTCGCTTGCCTCCTCTTGTGAGTGCCATTGTATCTTTGAAGCCATCAACATTGTGGATTTGGATGATTGCCCAATGGAAGAGCAAAAATCACCTTTAAGATCTTATAATAGAAGTCAAATATTGAAGTTGTGTCACTTGAAACCAACTTAAAAAAAATTAATATTTTTCTCAACAAATTACAAAACTTTAAGTGAAAGATCCCTAACCCCTCCAGCGTAACGGATTCGGGGGTGCTAGCAGCGGAAGTAGCACTTGCGCGTGGGACAGGATCCCTCACTCGGGGCCTCGCCCACGAATAATACCCGGACAAGAGACTAATCCCTTGGTTCTTCAAAAATCAAACCCGAAAAAACTTTTCTCTATCAGAAAGCACGGGCGATTCTTCCAAGATATTTGTACTCTAATGTAGTTAGGGTCATTACTGACCAAGTTGATGCGACCGAACCTGAGTGTCACTTGGTCAGATCAAGGACGAAACTTGTACTTAGATCATAGAAACCAACGCTTTTTTCTCCATTGACAAGCATAGCCGATGATTCTTTTTCTATAGAACAATTACTATCCAGGATTTACTCCATCTATTGTACTATAACAGAATTGAGTCTCACTTTACGGATCCATCAGTCTAGCCTAACCCCATCCAGTCCCATGGGTTAGCCAACCACTGTAGTGATAGGATCCAATTAAGAATTTGGTTAGGTTTTGTCCCCTAGCCGGATATTCATGCAAATTTTAACGCCAGGCACACCACTTACACACCCAATATGAAATTACCTTTTTCACAGATTTAACTATCTTTAAAACAATCATTTAATGAAACCATAGTGTCACGACTCCACTGATCATAATCCTCCAAAATATCCGATTGAATCCTAATTTCCAAATCATTTCTTCATCGGTGTATCTATGGCATCATTGGCAACCAGAACGCTCACCACCTGTCCACTCAGGGGCCTTTTCGATAGTTCAACCAGATCCATGCCCGGTTTCAAAAACAACTCTTACTCCTTGTTCCAATATCTTCTCCGACGCACGTGCAGGTATCTTCGACAACCCAAAGCCCGAGCACCGTATGGTCACCACTCTCTAGGATCCTTCGCAGGTCACCTAGCACTTCACTCATAGGCCGCTTCCTTGGTCCCTCATCCACCGCACCGGAAGCTCACCATTTAAATCGAACCGAGGCTGGTCAAGACCTCGACTGACCTTGCTACGCGAGACGTCCTCTGTTGACTCTCCGTCAGCTGTTGCAACTTTATCAGTTAGGTCTCCCCCACAACCTCATTCACAAGACGATCAAAATACTTCGCATTTTTGACATAAAACACTCATTTAAAAACAGGTCATAAATACAGTTCCTATAATGAACTCTTGTCTTTCACATTGTTCCACATCCGTCCACATTACTTAATCCATATCCAATTTATATGTATACCCATTCCCATCCAATCACATCATTTTCCATCTCATCACATCTTTCCTCATTTATTCTTAGCACATCTCATCCACTCGCATCAACCCATATTCACATCCCATCACACCTCATTCATTTTACATCTATCTTAATTTACATCACATCTCATCTCATTCATTCTTATCCCAATTCAGATCACATCACATCTCATCCATTCACATCCCATATCATACATTTACATTCGATTCGCATGACATCGCATCTCATTCATTCACATCCCGATTCACATCACATCACATCTCATTCATTCACTCACATCGACATCACATCTTTTCACACACACATCCACATCCATTCTTCCACATACACATCCATATCCATTCTTCCACATACACATCCACATTCATTCTTCCATATATACATCCACATCCATTCTTCCACATACACATCCACATTCATTCTTTCGCATACACATCCACATTCATTCTTCCACATACACATCCACATTCATTCTCATTACATCACATCTTATCATATCCTATTTTCATCTTATCACATCCTATCACATCCCATATATATCTTATCACATCCATTCACATTCTATCACATCCCATATACATCTTATCGCATCCTATTTTCACCTTATCTCATCCATTCACATGCTATTTCTATTTAATAGCTTTTTCTAGGTTGATACCGATAATGGGACCTTTTTCTAAATTTCTACCAATTACTTGGCCTAATTAAAGGTTCCTTTTCTCGAACGACTATTTTTATATTCCTTCTCAATTCCTCAATTGAATTATATTCAATATTCATCTTTTGAATAAAAGAATTCATGGGATTTGCAGAAATCAGATTTACCCATATTTCCACTTTTGATAAATAATCATAAATTGAAATATACTAAAAATTCCTCTTCTTCGCATTGAATTTCTTGGATCTCAATTACCATGAAAATTCCTCTTTGCATTTAATTATTTGCATTCAATGTCATGGAAATTCCTCTTTTATCATCAAATATTTCTCATAAAATAAATTCATCTAAAATAAAATATCCATTATTTCAATATGCTAGGAATTTCTCTTTTCCCATCTAAATGATGGAATTTCAAATGTTATAGGAATTTCTCTTTTAAAATTTAAATATTTCTCATAGATAAAATAAATTTATCTAAAATTCATCTTTGAATTTAAATAAAATACTCATTAATTTCAATATGCTAAAAATTACACTTTTCTCATTTAAATATTTGAATTCCAATATGGTGGGGATTCCTCTTTCATTATTTAAATTTATCTATGCAAAAAGATAAATTTAACTAAAATTTTCTCTTAAAATTTAAAAAAAAAATCTCCATTAATTCCTTTATACTAGGAATTACACTTTTCCCATTTAAATATTTGAATTCCAATATGGTGGGGATTCCTCTTTCATCATTTAAATTTATCTATGCAAAAAGATAAATTTAACTAAAATTTTCTCTTAAAATTTAAATAAAATCTCCATTAATTCCTTTACACTAGAAATTACACTTTTCTCATTTAAATATTTGAATTCCAATATGGTGAAAATTCCTCTTTCATCATTTAAACTTATCTATGCAAAAAGATAAATTTAACTAAAATCCTTCTTTAATTTATAAATAAAATATACATTATCTTAGCATCACAATTTTTCTCTTACTTCATTGGAATACATGGATTTCCATTGTCATGGGGATTACTCTTTTAACATAAAAATGGATTACTAGAAATTTCTCTTTTTTCTAATTAACTATTTATGCATAAACATAAAAATTAAATTTTCCATGATTATAATGAGAATCGTTCAATTAATCTAGGATGATTAATCCTAGAATATGGTAGGATGTCCTCTTTTCATATTATGAATAAAAATGATTTATATGTTAATTTTTTAAAAATTTTACCATAGCTCCGCTACTATTACTGATAATTCTTAAAATTTTTGAAAGCATAAAGATTAGTAATATCATATGATAGAATAACCATTAATTGGATCACTATCCAATTATGGAATTGATTCCTAAATTTTTCATAAATTATATATCATAAAAGCATTAAAAAGCCACTTCTTTGGCCTCTAATTTATCAAGCATAGAAATTACTTTTAGATTAGAGAATTGCTTCATGAGAAGCATCATTTGAATATAGAATAGGTCATAGGAATGACCATTCTTTGGGGGAGAGAGAGAGATGCTTTAAAAAAGCATTTAATTTAAGTATAAATGAAAATTTATGTGTTTTATCACTACTATTCATTAAAGAACTTCAATTGTATTAAAAAGCCCTTCAATTGAATGCTTCTCAAGCTTGAGAGGGGTTGAGAAGAGAGAAACATTTGGAGATTAAAGAAACAAGACCATAAACCACATTTTACCTCCTAGATTTGCTTGATTCTTTGATCACAGTAGAGGCCCCCAACCAATCAATTGTTTGGTATGTTGATGAAGTCTCCAAGGAAGATTGAAAAGATAGAGGCTTCAATCTCTTCAATTTGTAGAGAATTTTTAGAGGATAATAGAAAATATCATTATTTCAGTATAAAACTGGCATGGTATAGTTCTCATATTTTTTTACAAAGGGCTAAGGATCTATTTATAGGTGAGGGAGGCCTCTAACCAAGTCCAAATAGTTTCTAGAATTTTCCAGGTTTAGTTTGGCTGAATTTGGACAAGATTTGGACCTAGTTTGGCTCCCTTTTGATTTGGACCTAGTTTGGCTCCCTTTTGATTTGGTTTGATCCAAGAGAGAGGAGAGATAAAAATATCATAATATTTTTTAGTTTAAAACTCCACCACACATGTGAAATAGGCACCTCCTTGAAGAGCCTCCTTCTCCTTACCAAGGTGAGTTTTTTACTAATAAACCTTGTCCTTAGTCAACTCTTCATCTTATGTGAGCATTTACTCATTTTTGGGGGGTTTTTCTTTTATTCTTCAATTTATCTTCTCCCTACATTTGGATTAATCTTATTGGTCCATAGCAACCTTAATTGGACCATAATCCAAAATTTTCTTCAAATCTAAACCCTTAGGCTAAGGTCCTTTATACTTATTCTCAATTAATTCCAAATGCACATTGGAAAGTTCTTTTTGATTTCTATTTCAGGGGAAACCATTTTAGACACTAGGAGGATTTTTATATCCAAAAATATCTCAATTTTGGAATACCTCTCTCTAGATATTTTCTCTCTCTAGGTCAAAACAAGGTAAAACAGAATCTTTCTTTTATTTTAAAGAGGGAAATAATTACAAGATCAGAAGGGGAGGTTCTTACACCTGCACACCTCAAAAGCTGGAGGGAGGAATCTTACATCCTACCCCACTTAAAAAAACACGAGATGTCCTCATCTCGTATAGGTGGAGTATGATCTCTTTCATCTTCTTCTTCTTCTTCAATCACTTCCAGCGTTACTGCCTTGGAAGTGGACGGCCGATTTGGGAACATCTCTCTTTGACTTCCCCTATTCTGAGGCGGAGGTCTTGCATTACTTTGGATTAAAACTGCGGGTTAGTTAGAGGGTCTACCTCTGGGATTTCTCTGATTTTGGCAGAAAGAAACCTGATTACTCTAGAAGGAAGGAGCTAGAGTCTAGAATCTTGATCCTTGATTTTTCCACCCTGAAAACCTTGTTCCAAAAGGAGTTCGGCAATCCATACTGTGATGTCTAACTCCTTTTGATAGTTATAGCATTTCACTCCCTTGCTCAAGGGTGGAACTTATGAAGTTGAATTCCAAGGGATTGAGTTCCGAGAAAAGGATATTTCTTCCATTCTGGAACTTCCCATATCCTAGGCTTGACCCTTATATCTCTTAGATGGTGAAAGGTTAGAATCACCTTCTGGAGCTAAAAACCTTTTGAAAGGTGATGGCGCTGGCTTCGGCAGGACCTTCACATCAAAGGCCTTGGTGAAATCCTTCGCCATCCGCACTGCTTCGACCATGGAAACTGGCTTGGCATTCTTCACTAGGATATTCAAAGGTTCGTTCAGTCCCCCTCGGCGAATAAACCTGGCCATTAGCTGTTCTTCATCTAGCAGTGGCGAGTATTTGAGGAGGAGAGCGAATGCTTGGTGATATACTTCAATAGTTCTGCTCCCTTGGGTTAACTCTAAGAATTCGTTCATCTTTGTTTCCAAAAAGCCGAAAGGACACAATCTCTTCCTTAGGTAAATTTTGAGATCATTCCATGTCTGAGTGTTTCGATCCGCATGGTTTGTCTCGCAGTGGTTTCTCCATGCTACTCTGGCTTTTTCTACTATTTTCAGCCTTGCAAGAGCCATTTTGCTCTTCTCATTGTACCCGGTGACATCGAAGTACTCTTCCATTGCTTCGATCCACTTCTCCACAGTCTCGCCCAAGTTTTTTCCTTCACCCTTGAAAGGTCCAGGCTGCGATCTATGAAGAGTTTTACAAACATCCAAGTCGAGCTCTTCCTCATCGAGTTGGGGGTTATCATTCCTACCACGACGACCTCGATTCATGATCCTATCAATACGAAAATTCTTGTTAAGTTCTTTTATTTCCAATTCAAATCTGACTTTAGATCCAACTGATTCTGGGGTTCTTTAGATTGGTCAGCTCTCCACAGAATCAAGTCGAGCTCTTCCTCATCGAGTTGGGGGTTATCATTCCTACCACGACGACCTCGATTCATGATCCTATCAATACGAAAATTCTTGTTAAGTCCTTTTATTTCCAATTCAAATCTGACTTTAGATCCAACTGATTCTGGGGTTCTTTAGATTGGTCAGCTCTCCACAGAATCATGGGATAAAGATACCTTATATAGAACTCATTATCAGATAATAATTCATTTAGAACATATCATTCATATTCTTAACACAATAATGATCCGTCAGACTGAAAATTCCATCTGAACATTCTTCCATGGAAGTTTCAGTTATGTAGGTTTTTAATTTGTCATCCCTTAACTGGATCCACTAGGTTAAGTGTTAACAGTAGCAATCTGTCAGCACAATCTGTCAGCACAATCCACTAATCTCGTAGTGATTTGATGAAGTCATTATCATCATTCTAGTTACGAACATCATCACCACAGGGACTCGTCCCACTCATTCGCATTGTGGCTTTGTTCCACTTATCTTCTTTCAACCAGAATTCAAGAATCATCATTTTTCAATCAGAATCCAAATCAACTCATCAAGTCTCAACGAGAATTCTAAAATCATATCAACGAGCATTCAAATTCATCATCTAGATAGCATTTTTACTTATAATTTCAAGGTCTTAGATTTACTTGTATATACTACCAGTAAAGAGCTGCAGTTATACTCTTGATATATACGGGTAGTCATGGTCCTCGGAATTATAAGGTAAATACCATCATGACTAGGCCTCAAGAAAGTCAGGGATTTCCATACAATTGCAGTACTTCATCTGAAGACCCACTTTCAATTTTATGAATCTTTATTCTGAATATCAATTTGTATGAATTTTATCACACAATTACAACCTTTTATTGTTACTTCACAAATTTTTGACATTTTTGGCTTTTCAGTTGATCCACTTTAGACAATTAGCTCTGATACCAAACTGAAAGATCCCTGTCCCCTCCACACAACAGATTCGGGGGTGCTAGCAGCGGAAGTAGCACTTCTTGCATAGGGTAGGATACCTCACTCTGGGCCTCACCCACCACGGATATTTGGACAAGAGACTAATCCCTTGGTTCTTCAAAAATCGAACCCGAAAAAACTTCGCCCTACCGGAAAGCACGGGCGATTCCTCCATGATATTTGTACTCTAACGTAGTCAGGGTCATTACTGACCAAACTGATCCGACCGAACCTGAGTGTCACTTGGTCAGATCAAGGAAGAAACTTGCACTTGGATCATAAAAACTAATGCTTTTTTCCCCATCGAGAGGCACAACCGTTGATTCTTTTTCCATAGAACAATTACTATGCAGGATTTACTTCATCTATCGTACTATAACAGAATTGAGTCTCATTTTACGGATCCATCAGTCCAGACTAACCCCATCCAGTCCCATGGGTTAGCCAACCGCCTAACCACTCTAGTGATGGAATCCAATTAGGAAATTGGTTAGGTTTTGTCTTGACTACCAGGGAGGAAAAGAGTTCCCAGGCCCCTAGCTAGATATTCATGCAAATTTAATGCCAGTCACACCACTTACACACCCAATATGAAATTACGTTTTTCACAAATTTAGCTATCTTTGAAACAATCATTTAATGAAACCATAATGTCACTGATCATAATCCTCCAAAATATCCGGTTGAATCCTAATTTCCAATCGTTCCTTCATTGAAGTATCTATGGCATCATTGGCAACGAGAACGCTCACCACTTATCCACTCAGGGACCTTTTCGATAGTCCCTAGCTCATAGTACCCGGCAATATATTCACTTATAAAAATCAAGATGGAATCTTCATTGAAGATCAGCAAGATCAACCAACAGATCCATATAAAAGAGCCATGGACTCATCCGTTTGAGGACCAGCAAGGTCAATCAACTAGATCCATGCCCGATTTCAGAAAACAACTCTTACTCCTTGTTCCAATATCTTCCCCAATGCACGTGTGGGTATCTTCGGCGACCCAGAGCCCGAGCACCGTATGGTCACCACCCTCTAGGATCCTTCGCAGGTCACCTAGCGCTTCACTCATAGGCCGCTTCCTTGGTCCCTCATCCACCATACCGGAAGCTCACCATTTAAATCAACGAACCGAGGCTGGTCAAGACCTCGGCCGACCTTGCTACGCGAGACGTCCTTCGTTGACTCTCCCCGTCAGCTGTTGACTCTCCGTCAGCTCTTGCAACTTTATCAGTTAGGTCTCCACGACCTCATTCATAAGATGAACAAAATCACTAGGAATTTTTTGAACCCAAAAAGGGCCTCCTAAGGATTCCGAATTTTAAGGGATTAGAGCTTAAAAAGCTGAGCTTAAGGGAGACAAAGGCTATGATAATCCCTATTTTTTACCTTGCCACATCAGCCATACCCCCCTAGTTTCACTTTTTAAAGGGAATATTCTCATACTCTCTCTCTTACTTTTTGACTTTTCTCATACTTTCTCTCTTACTTTTTGAATTTTTTATCTTCACTCTCTATAAATTGAATATTTCTTGTCAGTTTGAAATCTCCTTTCTCATTAACTCCCACCATATCTCCCTTCCACATCAGCAAAACATTCTCGTATTTAGCTGGGTCCCAAAAAGTGATTTTTTAAACATTTTGAGATGGAAAAAACACCACCCAACCAATATGTATGATGAAAATAATTTTTTTCCTCCAAAAAGCTTATAATTCAAGGGTCACGTCTCAGAAGCCTGTCAGGAGAGCCAGTACATCCATAAAAACTAACTGTCAGGTCCCCACAACCCCATAAACATAACTAACTGTCAGATCCCAAAATTGATCCCAAAAATTATTATTTTTTAATTTTTCTCATAAATATAACTTATTGATGAAAAACTCCATGTTAGTATATTTGTATATCAAAAATATCATTTTCTACTTAGAAAAACGGATTTGTGTTAAACCTACAACAACAAAGTTTTAACAGTCTCTCTCACTCACTCCCTCTCTCTCTCTCTCTCTCTCTCTCTCTCTCTCTCTCTCTCTCTCTCTCTCTCTCCTTCTCTCTGCTTTAGCTTCTTCCTCTGCTTTTAGCTATGGAGCCTTTGCAAGCTGTGTGTATAGCCCCTTGTGAAGCTAGAAAACAGAAGGTTGATTTACACATTTGTATTCCTGAAGAGTATGGCAGCTCTAAAAAAACCCATCCTATTGATGCACAATCTATCCAAGCTTATAGGATAGATAAGGAAAAAAATGTAGATCTTTGGGTTGACGGGCATCTCTATCCAGTTGATCCTCCATTAAGAGCAAACCCTCCTTTCTGTAATTTATCATCTTTTATGCAATTTGTTGGTGAAGGAGAGCTTGGCTTGTTAGGATACTGCAGAAGATTGACTACAAGTGGAGCTTGGCAAACCCATATTCTCCAATCTCAATAGCAAGCATCATAATTCAGCCTTTTACAATGTCAAGAAGGACTTAAAACATCATCAGATAAAATGAAAGCGATCCTCGCAGGAGAATGTGGAGAAGGATGCAAAGATTCAAAGGCTAGAGGAACTTATCAAATGACTTAAAGCAACACCGAATGGTGCTCGTGAACGCAAAAAGACATTGGCTGGTATAGAATCTCTTACATTTAAAGGTGGAGCACGGAAGAAAAGGATTCATACAACAAAGTAAGTAACATAAACTTTCATTATGCACTCAGTGATTTAAACAAAATAGTCATGATTTGTGCTCTGCGAGGAATTTTCTGCAAAGAGGTGTGTGGTTCTAATGAAGAGGGATGGAAGGATTTGGTCAAAGAAGCCATTTTGAATACCAAGGATATTCTCTCAATTATTACTTACCCTCATCATCCTATGATACGCCAAGCTGTTGTCAGCAATGTAGTGAGCGAGATTACCACCTCCATCGATTCTTCATTAATTCAACATGCTTGTGATGCAGCTAGAATCAGCATGAAAGGGTACCAAGCAATCCGTCAGGTTGTAAAAGATGCATTTCTAAGACAAGGAATCACTGGCACTTTATTTCCTACACTCAAGGTGATTCACAATGTCAAGCGTATCAATAATGATGATGTGCAGCGAGCTATAGGACAGTTTTATCATGTTGAGGGCACACTAACATTAGACACAGGGTCAAGCAGAAAGAAAATCAAGACAACAAGTACAGAATTTCACTATGATGTTTACAATAACATCTTTGTTCATATTGAGAGACTACAACAAGCTATGGTGAAGTTCTATGGTCTTTCACCAGAAAGTGAGAACTTGCAATTGCTACTATTCATGTTTTTTAGTAGAAAATGAAGACGATTATTTTGTTTTGAATATTGTAAATTACCATTTATTTGCGGTTTTGGGGAGCACATTTTCATTTGTGCTCAAGCTAGATGAGTGCCAAATTGTAAAAGGTCGGAAGCTAGAACGTATGAGCATTACGCTCATGAGTGAGGCCATGATTTGTGCATGGGAAAAGAATCTCATCACATCTTTCCTCATTTAATCTCATCACATCTCATCCACTCGCATCAACCCATATTCACATCCCATCACACCTCATTCATTTCACATCTATCTCAATTTACATCACATCTCATCTCATTCATTCTTATCGTGATTCACATCACATCTCATCCATTCACATCCCATATCATACATTTACATCCGATTCGCATGACATCGCATCTCATTCACATCACATCGCATCTCATTTATTCACATCACATCACATCTCATTCATTCACTCACAAACGACATCACATCTCATTCATTCACTCACAAATGACATCACATTCTTTCACATACACATCCACATCCATTCTTCCACATACACATCCACATCCACATCCATTCTTCCACATTCATTCTTCCACATACACATCCACATCCATTCTTCCACATTCATTCTACTGCAATAACCAGCCGAATTATTCCCATAGATGAGTTACCTTATACGTGCGCAGCTTGTGAGTGCTGCTTTTGTGACCATATGATGGACGGGCTTATGGAAGTGTAAAAAGTTCTCCTATCTTTACTGTATATGTTCCAAGAGTGAATAAAGTTGAAATCTTTGTTCTTGTCTCTTGAGTCTTACTCTCTTTGAGACTTTTCTTGGTGGTTAATCTTAATTAAATTTTCTCTTAGTCTCATATTCGTGCATCTTGCGAAATTACCCCAGTTTGCGAGATGTCCATTCTTCCACATACACATCCACATTCATTCTTCCACATACACATCCGCATTCCTTCTTCCACATTCACATTCACATCCATTCTTTCGCATACACATCCACATATTTTCTTCCACATACACATCCACATCCATTCTTCCACATACACATCCACATTCATTCTTCTACATACACATCCACATTCATTCTCATTACATCACATCTTATCATATCCTATTTTTATCTTATCACATCCTATCACATCCCATACACATCTTATCACATCCATTCACATTCTATCACATCCCATACACATCTTATCGCATCCTATTTTTACCTTATCTCATCCATTCACATGCTAATCCCATTTAATAGCTTTTTTTAGGTTGATACCGATAATGGGACTTTTTTCTAAATTTCTACCAATTACTTGGCCTAATTAAAGGTTCCTTTTCTTGAAGGACTATTTCTATATTCCTTCTCAATTCCTCAATTGAATTATATTCAATATTCCTCTTTTGAATAAAAGGATTCATGGGATTTGTAGAAATCAATTCTACCCATATTTCTACTTTTGATAAATAATCATAAATTGAATTATACTAAAAATTCCTCTTCTTCCCATTGAATTTCTTGGATCTCAATTACCATGGTAATTCCTCTTTTTGCATTTAATTATTTGCATTCAATGTCATGGGAATTCCTCTTTTATCAACATCAAATATTTCTCATAAAATAAATTTATCTAAAATAAAATATCCATTATTTCAATATGCTAGGAATTTCTCTTTTTCCATCTAAATGATGGAATTCCAAATGTCATAGAAACTCCTCTTTTAACATTTAAATATTTCTCATAGATAAAATAAATTTATCTAAAATTTATCTTTGAATTTAAATAAAATACTCATTAATTTAAATATGCTAAAAATTATAATTTTCTCATTTAAATATTTGAATTCCAATATGGTGGGGATTTCTCTTTCATCATTTAAATTTATCTATGCAAAAAGATAAATTTAACTAAAATTTTCTCTTAAAATTTAAATAAAAATCTCTATTAATTTCTTTACACTAGGAATTACACTTTCCTCATTTAAATATTTGAATTCCAATATGGTGGGGATTCCTCTTTCATCATTTAAATTTATCTATGCAAAAAGATAAATTTAACTAAAATTTTCTCTTAAAATTTAAATAAAAATCTCCATTAATTTCTTTACACTAGGAATTACACTTTCCTCATTTAAATATTTGAATTCCAATATGGTGGTGATTTCTCTTTCATCATTTAAATTTATCTATGTAAAAAGATAAATTTAACTAAAATTTTCTCTTAAAATTTAAATAAAAATCTCCATTAATTCCTTTACACTAGGAATTACACTTTCCTCATTTAAATATTTAAAATCCAATATGGTGGGAAGTCCTCTTTCATCATTGAAATTTATCTATGCAAAAAGATAAATTTAACTAAAATCCTTCTTTAATTTATAAATAAAATATACATTATCTTAGCATCACAATTTCTCCCTTACTTCATTGGAATACATGGATTTTGATTGTCATGGGGATTACTCTTTTAACATAAAAATGGATTACTAGAAATTCATCTTTTTCCTAATTAACTATTTATGCATAAACATAAAAAAATCAAACTTTCCATGATTGTAATGAGAATCATTCAATTAATCTAGGATGATTAATCCTAGAATATGGTAGGAAGTCCTCTTTTCATATTATGAATGAAAATGATTTATGTGTTATTTTTTAAAAATTTTACCATAGCTCCGCTACTATTACTGATAATTCTTAAAATTTTTGAAAGCATAAAGTTTAGTAATATCATATGATAGAATAACCATTAATTGGATCACTATCCAATTATAGAATTGATTCCTAATTTTTTTATAAATTAAATATCATAAAAGCATTAAAAAGCCACTTCTTTGGCCTCTAATTTGTCAAGCATAGAAACTACTTTTAAATTAGAGAATTGCTTCATGTGAAGCATCATTTGAATATAGGATAGATCATAGGAATGACCATTCTTTGGGGGAGAGAGAGACATGCTTTAAAAAAAACATTTAATTTAAGCATGAATGGAAATTTATGTGTTTTATCACTACTATTCATTAAAGAACTTCAATTGTATTAAAAAGCCATTCAGTTGAATGCTTCTCAAGCTTGAGAGGGGTTCAGAAGAGAGAAACATTTGGAGATTAAAGAAAAAAGACCATAAACCACATTTTACCTCCTAGATTTGCTTGATTCTTTGATCACAGTAGAGGCCCCCCAACCAATCAATTGGATTAGTATGTTGATGAAGTCTCCAAGGAAGATTGAAAAGAGAGAGAAGCTCCAATCTCTTCAATTTGTAGAGTTTTTTTAGAGGATAATAGGAAATATCATTATTTCAGTATAATACTGGCATGGTATAGTTCTCATATTTTTTTACAAAGGGCTAAGGATCTATTTATAGGTGAGGGAGGCCTCTAACCAAGTCCAACTAGTTTCTAGAATTTTCCAGGTTTAGTTTAGCTGAATTTGGTCAAGATTTGGACCTAGTTTGGCTCCCTTTTGATTTAGTTTGATCCAAGAGAGAGGAGAGATAAAAATATCACAATATTTTTTAGTTTAAAACTCCACCACACATGTGAAATAGGCACCTCCTTGAAGATCCCCCTCCTTCTTACCAAGGTGTCAAAATTGAATCATTATACCCAAAATATCTCATTTTTTTAGTAATATTCATAGTTTTTTAGTAATAAACCTTGTCCTTAGTCAACTCTTCATCTTATGTGAGCATTTACTTTTTTTTGAGGGGTTTTCCTTTTATTATTCAATTTATCTCCTCCCTACATTTGGATTAATCTTATTGGTCCATAGGAACCTTAATTGGACCATAATCTAAAAATTTCTTAAAATCTGGACCCTTAGGCTAAGGTCCTTTATACTTATTCTCAATTAATTCCAAATGCGCATTGGAAAATTCTTTTTGAATTTCTGTTTCAAGGGAAACCATTTTAGACACTAGAAGGATTTTTATATCCAAAAATATCTCAATTTTGGATTATCTCTCTCTAGACATTTTCTCTCTCTAGGTCAAAAAAGGGTAAAATAGAATCTTTCTTTTATTTCAAAGAGGGAAATAATTACAAGATCAAAAGGGGAGATTCTTTCACTTGCACACCTCAAAGCTTGGAGGGAGGAATCTTACATCCTACCCCACTTTAAAAAACGCGAGATGTCCTCATCTCGTAGGTGTAGTATGATCTTCTTCTTCTTCTTCAATCACTTCTAGCATTACTGCCTTGGAAGTGGACGGCCGATTTAGAAACATCTCTCTTTGACTTCCCCTATTATGAGGTGGAGGTATTGCATTACTCTGCGGGTTGGTTAGAGGGTCTACCTCTGGGATTTCTCTAATTTTGGCGGAAAGAAACCTGATTACTCTGGAAGGAAGGAGCTAGAGTCTGGAATCTTGATCCCTGATTTTCCTGCCCTGAAAACCTTGTTCCAAAAGGAGTTGGAAAATCGAGTTCCGAGAAAAGGATATTTCTTCCATTCTGGAACTTCCCATATCCTGGGCTTGTTGACCCTTATATCTCTTAGACGGTGGAAGGTTGGAATCACCTTCTGGAGCTAAAAACCTTTTGAAAGGTAATGGTGCTGGCTTCACGGGGACCTTGACATCAAAGGCCTTGGTGAGATCATTCCATGTCTGAGTGTTTTGATCTGCACGGTTTGTCTTGCAGTGGTTTCTCCATGCTACTCTGTGTGTTTCTACCATCTTTAGCCTTGCAAGAGGCATTTTGCTCTTCTCATTGTACCCAGTGACATTGAAGTACTCTTCCATTGCTTCGATCCACTTCTCCACAGTCTCGCCCAAGTTTTCCCCTTCACCCTTGAAAGGTCCAGGCTGCGCGATCTATGAAGAGTTTTACGAACATCCAAGTTGAGCTCTTCCTCATTGAGTTGGGGGTTTTCATTCCTACCATGACGACCTTGATCCATGATCCTATCAATACGAAAATTCTTGTTAAGTCCTTTTATTTACAATTCAAATCCGACTTTAGATCCAACTGATTCTGGGGTTCTTTAGATTGGTCAGCTCTTCACAAAATCATGGGATAAAGATCCCTTATATGGAACTCATTATCAGATAACAATTCATTTAGAACATATCATTCATATTCTTAACACAACATTGGTCCATCAGACTGAAAATTCCATCTGAACATTCCTCCATAGAAGTTTCAGTTATGCAGGTTTTTAATTTGTCATCCCTTAAATGGATCCACTAGGTCAAGTATTAACAGTAGCAATCTGTCTCAGCATAATCCACTAATCTCGTAGTGATTTGCTAAAGTCATTATTGTCATTCCAGTTAACGAACATCATCACAGCGACTCGTCCCATTCATCCTCATTGTGGCTTTGTTCCACTTATCTTCTTTCAACCAGAATTCAAGAATCATCATTTTTCAATTAAAATCCAAATCAACTGATCAAGTCTCAACCAGAATCTAAATTCACATCAACCAACATTCAAATTCATCATTTGGATAGCATTTTTACTTATAATTTCAAGGTCGTAGATTTACTCGTATATACTGCCAATAAAGAGCTGCAGTTATACCCTCGGTATATACGGGTAGCCACAGTCCTTAGAATTATAAGATAAATACCATCATGACTAGGCCTCAAGAAAGTCAAGGATTTCCATACAATTGCCGTACTTCATCTTAAGACCCACTTTAAATTTTATGAATCTTCATTCTGAATATCAATTTGTATGAATTTTATCACACAATTACAACCTTTTACTGTTACTTCACAAACTTTCGACATTTTTGGCTTTTCAGTTGATCCACTTTAGTCAATTAGCTCTGATACCAGCTGAAAGATCCTTGCCCCCTCCACGCAATGGATTCGGGGGTGCTAGCAGCGGACGTAGCACTTCTTGCGTGGGGCAGGATTTCTCACTCGGGGCCTCACCCCCATGGATATCCGGACAAAAGACTAATCCCTTAGTTCTTCAAAAACCGAACTCAGAAAAACTTCCCCCTACCGGAAAGCACGAGCAATTCCTCCAGGATATTTGTACTTTAACATAGTCAAGGTCATTATTAACCAAACTGATCCGATCGAACCTGAGTGTCACTTGGTCAGATCAAGGAAGAAACTTGCACTTGGATCATAGAAACCAACGCTATTTTCCCCATAGAGAGGCACAGCCGTTGATTCTTTTTCCATAGAACAATTAGTATTTGGGATCTACTTTATCTATCGTACTATAATAGAATTGAGTCTCATTTTACGGATCCATTAGACCAGCCTAACCCCATCCAGTCCCATGGGTTAGCCAACCGCTGTAGTGATGGGATCTAATTAGGAATTTGGTTAGGTTTTGTCTCGGGTACCAGGGAAGAAAAGGAAGAGTTTTACAAACATCTAAGTCAAGCTCTTTCTCATCGAGTTGGGGGTTATCACTCCTACCCACAATGACCTCGATCCATGATCCTATCAATACAAAAATTCTTGTTAAGTCCTTTTATTTACAATTCAAATCCGACTTTTGATCCAACTGATTTTGGGGTTCTTTAGATTGGTCAGCTCTCCACAAAATCATGGGATAAAGATCCCTTATATAAAACTCTTTATCACATAACAATTCATTTAGAACATATCATTCATATTCTTAAGACAATAATGGTCCATCAGACCAAAAATTCCATCTGAACATTCCTCCATGCAAGTTTCAGTTATGCAAGTTTTTAATTTGTCATCCTTTAATTGGATCCACTAGGTCAAGTGTTAACAGTAGCAATCTGTCAGCACTATCCACTAATCTCGTAGTGATTTGCTACAGTCATTATCATCATTCCAGTTACGAACATCATCACAGGGACTCGTCCCATTCATCCTCATTGTGGCTTTGTTCCACTTACCTTCTTTCAACCAAAATTCAAGAATCATCATTTTTCAATCAGAATCCAAATCAACTCATCAAGTCTCAACCAGAATTCTAAAATCATATCAACCAGCATTCAAATTCATCATCTGGATAGCATTTTTACTTATAATTTCAAGGTCTTAGATTTACTCATATATACTGCCAGTATAAAGAGCTGCAGTTATACCCTCGGTGTATACGGGTAGTCAAGGTCCTTGGAATTATAAGGTAAATACCATCATGTGACTAGGCCTCAAGAAAGTCAGGGATTTCCATACAATTATAGTACTTCATCTGAAGACCCACTTTCAATTTTATGAATCTTCATTCTGAATATCAATTTGTATGAATTTTATCACACAATTACAACCTTTTACTGCTACTTCACAAATTTTTGACATTTTTGGCAGTTGATCCACTTTAGTCAATTTGCTCTGATACCAGCTGAAAGATCCCTGTCCCCTCCGCGCAATGGATTCAGGGGTGCTAGCAACGGCGGAAGGAGCACTTCTTGTACGGGGCAGGATCCCTCCTTCAGGGCCTCGCCCACGGATATCCGAACAAGAGACTAATCCCTTGGTTCTTCAAAAACCGAACCCAAGAAACTTCCCCCTACTGGAAAGCACGGGTGATTCCTCCAGGATATTTGTACTCTAACGTAGACGGGGTCATTACTGACCAAACTGATCCGATCAAACCTGAGTCTCACTTGGTCAGATCAAGGAAGAAACTTGCACTTGGATCATAGAAACCAATGCTTTTTTCCCATCGAGAGGCACATCCCTTGATTCTTTTTCCATAGAACAATTACTATCCAGGATTTACTTATAGAACAATTACTATCCAAGATTTACTTCATCTATCATACTATAACAGAATTGAGTCTCATTTTACGGATCCATATAACACAACTCTTACTCCTCGTTTCAATATCTTCCCGGACGCACGTGTGGGTATCTTCGGCGACTCAGAGCCAGAGCACCGTATGGTCACCACCCTCGAGGATCCTTCGCAGGAGGTCACCTAGCGCTTCACTCATAGGCCGCTTCCTTGGTCCCTCATCCACCGTACCGAAAGCTCACCATTTAAATCAAAGCGAGGCTGGTCAAGACCTCGGCCGACCTTGCTACGTGAGACATCCTCCGCCGTCAGCTGTTGCAACTTTATCAGTAAGGTCTCCACGGCCTCATTCATAAGACGGTCAAAATGCTTCCCTAGCATTTTTGACACAAAACAGTCATTTAGAAATAGGTCATAAATACAGTTCCTATAACGAACTCTCATCTTTCACATTGTTCCACATCCGTCCACATTACTTAATCTATATCCAATTTATATGTATACCCATTTCCATCTAATCATATCCAATTTATATGTATACCCATTTCCATCTAATCATATCATTTTCCATCTCATCACATCTTTCCTCATTTATTCTCATCACATCTCATCCACTCGCATCAACCCATATTCACATCCCATCACACCTCATTAATTTCACATCTATCTCAATTTACATCACATCTCATCTCATTCATTCTTATCCCGATTCACATCACATCACATCACATCTCATCCATTCGCATCCCATATCATACATTTACATCCGATTCGCATGACATCGCATCTCATTTATGCACATCCCAATTCACATCTAATTCATTCACTCACATTGACATCACATCCTTTCACATACACATCCACATCCATTCTTCCACATACACATCCACATTCATTCTTTCACATCCACATCCATTATTTCACATACACATTCACATTCATTCTTCCATATACACATCCACATCCATTCTTCCACATACACATCTACATTCATTCTTCCACATACACATCTACCTTTCTTCTTCCACATACACATCCACATCCATTCTTTCGCATATACATCCACATACATTCTTCCACATACACATCTGCATTCCTTTTTTCACATATACATCCACATCCATTCTTTCGCATACACATCCACATCCATTCTTTCGCATACACATCCACATTCATTCTTCCACATACATTCTTCCACATACACATCCACATTCATTCTCATTACATCACATCTTATCATATCCTATTTTCATCTTATCATATCTTATCATATCCTATTTTCATCTTATCATATCCTATTTTCATCCTATCACATCCCATACACATCTTATCACATTCTATCACATCCCATACACATCTTATCGCATCCTATTTTCACCTTATCTCATCCATTCACATGCTATTCCCATTTAATAGCTTTTTCTAGGTTGATACTGATAATGGGACTTTTTTCTAAATTTCTACCAATTACTTGGCCTAATTAAAGGTTCCTTTTCTTGAACAACTATTTCTATATTCCTTCTCAATTCCTCAATTGAATTATATTCAATATTCCTCTTTTGAATAAAAGAATTCATGGGATTTGTAGAAATCAATTCTACCCATATTTTCACTTTTGATAAATAATCATCAATTGAATTATACTAAACATTCCTCTTCTTCCCATTGAATTTCTTGGATCTCAATTACCATGGGAATTCCTCTTTTTGCATTTAATTATTTGCATTCAATGTCATGGGAATTCCTCTTTTATCATCAAATATTTCTTATAAAATAAATTCATCTAAAATAAAATATCCATTATTTCAATATGCTAGGAATTTCTCTTTTCCCATCTAAATGATGGAATTCCAAATTTCATAGGAATTTCTCTTTTAACATTTAAATATTTCTCATAGATAAAATAAATTTATCTAAAATTAATCTTTAAATTTAAATAAAATACTCATTAATTTCAATATGCTAAAAATTACACTTTCCTCATTTAAATACTTGAATTCAAATATGGTGGGGATTCCTCTTTCATCATTTAAATTTATCTATGCAAAAAGATAAATTTAATTAAAATTTTCTCTTAAAATTTAAATAAAAATCTCCATTAATTCCTTTACACTAGGAATTACACTTTCCTCATTTAAATATTTGAATTCCAATATGGTGGGGACTCCTCTTTCATCATTTAAATTTATCTATGTAAAAAGATAAATTTAACTAAAATTTTCTCTTAAAATTAAAAAAAAATCTCCATTAATTCCTTTACACTAGGAATTACACTTTCCTCATTTAAATATTTGAATTTCAATATGGTGGGGATTCCTCTTTCATCATTTAAATTTATCTATAAAAAAAGATAAATTTAACTAAAATCCTTCTTTAATTTATAAATAAAATATACATTATCTTAGCATCACAATTTTTTCCTTACTTCATTGGAATACATGGATTTCCATTCTCATGGGGATTACTCTTTTAACATAAAAATGGATTACTAGAAATTTCTCTTTTTTCTAATTAACTATTTATGCATAAGCATAAAAAAATTAATTTTTTCATGATTATAATGAGAATCATTCAATTAATCTAGGATGATTAATCCTAGAATATGGTAGGAAGTCCTCTTTTCATATTATGAATGAAAATGATTTGTGTTGATTTTTCTGAAATTTTGCCATAGCTCTGCTACTATTACTGATAATTCTCAAAAATTTTGAAAGCATAAAGTTTAGTAATATCATATGATGAATAACCATTAATTGGATCACTATCCAATTATGGAATTGATTCCTAATTTTTCCATAAATTAAATATCATAAAAGCATTATATAGCCACTTGTTTGGCCTCTAATTTGTCAAGCATAGAAATTACTTTTAGATTAGAGAATTGCTTCATGAGAAGCATCATTTGAATATAGAATAGGTCATAGGAATGACCATTATTTGGGGGAGAGAAAGACATGCTTTAAAAAAAACATTTAATTTAAGCATAAATGAAAATTTATGTGTTTTATCACTACTATTCATTAAAGAACTTCAAGTGTATTAAAAAGCCCTTCAATTGAATGCTTCTCAAGCTTGAAAGGGGTTGAGAAGAGAGAAACATTTGGAGATTAAAGAAAAAAGATCATAAACCACATTTTACCTCCTAGATTTGCTTGATTCTTTGATCACAGTAGAGGCCCCCAACCAATCAATTGGTTTGGTATATTGATGAAGTCTCCAAGGAAGATTGAAAAGAGAGAGAAGCTCCAATGTCTTCAATTTGTAGAGGATTTTTAGAGGATAATAGAAAATATCATTATTTCAGTATAATATTGGCATGGTATTTTTTACAAAGGGCTAAGGATCTATTTATAGGCGAGGGAGGTCCCTAACCAAGTCCAACTAGTTTCTAGACTTTTCCAGGTTCAGTTTAGCTAAACTTGGACAAGATTTGGACCTAGTTTGACTCCCTTTTGATTTGGTTTAATCCAAGAGAGAGAAAAGATAAAAATATCACAATATTTTTTAGTTTAAAAATCCACCACACATGTGAAATAGGCGCCTCCTTGAAGAGCCCCCTTCTCCTTTACCAAGGTGTCAAAATTGAATCATTATACCCAAAATATCTCATTTTTTAGTAATATTCATAGTTTTTTACTAATAAACCTTGTCCTTAGTCAACTCTTCATCTTATGTTAGCATTTACGTATTTTTTGGGGTTTTTTCTTTATTCTTCAATTTATCTCCTCCCTATATTTGGATTAATCTTATTGGTCCATAGAAACCTTAATTGGACCATAATCTAAAAATTTCTTAAAATCTTGACCCGTAGGCTAAGGTCCTTTATACTTATTCTCAATTAATTCCAAATGCACATTGGAAAGTTATTTTTGAATTTCTATTTTAGGGGAAACCATTTTAGACACTAGGAGGATTTTTATATCCAAAAATATCTCAATTTTGGATTATCTCTCTCTAGACATTTTCTCTCTCTAGATCAAAACAGGGTAAAACAGAATCTTTCTTTATTTCAAAGAGGGAAATAATTACAAGATCAGAAGGGGAGGTTCTTACACGTGCACATCTCAAAAGCTAGAGGGAGGAATCTTACATCCTACCCCACTTTAAAAAACGCGAGATGTCCTCATCTCGTAGGTGGAGTATGATCTTTGTCATCTTCTTCTTCTTCTTCAATCACTTCCAGCGTTACTGCCTTGGAAGTGGACGGCCGATTTGGAAACATATCTCTTTGACTTCCCCTATTCTGAGATGGAGGTCTTGCATTACTTTGGATTAAAACTACGGGTTGGTTAGAGGGTCTACCTATGGGATTTCTCTGATTTTGGCGGAAAGAGACCTGATTACTCTGGAAGGAAGGACCTAGAGTCTGGAATCTTGATCCCTGATTTTTTCGCCCTAAAAACCTTGTTCCAAAAGGAGTTGGGAAATCTATACTGCGATGTCCAAATCCTTGACAGTTATAGCATTTCACTCCCTTGTTCAAGGGTGGAACTTCTGAAGTTGAATTCCAAGGGATTGAGTTCCGAGAAAAAGATATTTCTTCCATTCTGGAACTTCCTATATCTTGGGCTTGACCCTTATATCTCTTAGACGGTGGAAGGTTGGAATCACCTTCTAGAGCTAAAAACCTTTTGAAAGGTGATGGTGTTGGCTTCAGCAAGACCTTGACATCAAGGGCCTTGGTGAAATCCTTCACCATCCGCACTGCTTCGGCCATGGAAACTGGCTTGGCATTCTTCACTAGGATATTCAAAGGTTCGTTTAGTCCCCGAATGAACCTGGCCATCAGCTGTTCTTCATTCAGTGGTGGCGAGTATTTGAGGAGGAGAGTGAACGCTTGGTGATATACTTCAATAGTTCTGCTCCCCTGGGTTAACTCTAAGAATTCGTTCATCTTTGTTTCCAAAAAGCTGGGAAGACAGAATCTCTTCCTTAGGTAAATTTTGAGATCATTCCATATCTGAGTGTTTGGATCTGCACGGTTTGTCTCGCAGTGGTTTCTCCATGCTACTCTGGCTGTTTCTACTATCTTCAGCCTTGCAAGAGCCATTTTTCTCTTCTCATTGCACCCGGTGACATCGAAGTACTCTTCCATTGCTTCGATCCACTTCTCCACAGTCTCGCCCAAGTTTTTCCCTGCACCCTTGAAAGGTCCAGGCTGCGATCTATGAAGAGTTTTACGAACATCCAAGTCGAGCTCTTCCTCATCGAGTTGGAGGTTATCATTCCTACCACGACGACCTCAATCCATGATCCTATCAATATACGAAAATTCTTGTTAAGTCCTTTTATTTACAATTCAAATTTGACTTTAGATCCAACCGATTCTGGGGTTCTTTAGATTGGACAGCTCTCCACAAAATCATGGGATAAAAATCCCTTATATGGAACTCATTATCAGATAACAATATATTTAGAACATATCATTCATATTCTTAACACAATAATGGTCCATCAGACCAAAAATTCCATCTGAACATTCCTCCATAGAAGTTTCAGTTATGCAGGTTTTTAATTTGTCATCCCTTAAATGGATCCACTAGGCAGTAGCAATCTGTCATCAGGACAATCCACTAATCTCGTAGTGATTTGCTGAAGTCATTATCGTCATTCCAGTTACGAACATCATCACAGCGACTCGTCCCATTCATCCTCATTGTGGCTTTGTTCCACTTATCTTCTTTCAACCAGAATTCAAGAATCATCATTTTTCAATTAGAATACAAATCAATTCATCAAGTCTCAACCAGAATTCTAAATTCATATCAACTAACATTCAAATTCATCATCTGGATAGCATTTTTACTTATAATTTCAAGGTCATAGATTTACTCGTATATACTGCCAATAAAGAGTTGCAGTTATACCCTTGGTATATACGGGTAGTCACGGTCCTTAGAATTATAAGGTAAATACCATCATGACTAGGCCTCAAGAAAGTCAGGGATTTCCATACAATTGTGGTACTTCATCTCAAGACCCACTTTCAATTTTATGAATCTTCATTTTGAATATCAATGTGTATGAATTTTATCACACAATTATAACCTTTTACTATTACTTCACAAATTTTTGACATTTTTGGCTTTTCAATTGATCCACTTTAGTCAATTAGCTCTGATACCAGCTGAAAGATCCTTGCCCTCTCCACGCAATGGATTCGGGGGTGCTAGCAGTGCTGGGCAAACGTAGTACTTCTTGCGTGGGGCAGGATTTCTCACTCGGGGCCTCGCCCACGGATATTTGGACAAGAGACTAATCCCTTGGTTCTTCAAAAACTGAACTCGGAAAGACTTCCCCCTATCGGAAAGCACGGACGATTCCTCTAGGATATTTGTACTCTAACATAGTCAGGGTCATTACTGACCAAACTGATCCGACCGAACCTGAGTGTCACTTGGTCATATCAAGGACGATTCCTCTAGGATATTTGTACTCTAACATAGTTTGGTCATTACTGACCAAACTGATTCGACCGAACCTGAGTGTCACTTGGTCATATCAAGGAAGAAACTTGCACTTTGATCATAGAAACCAACGCTATTTTCCCCATCGAGAGGCACAGCCGTTGATTCTTTTTTCATAGAACAATTACTATTTGGGATTTACTTTATCTATCGTACTATAACAAAATTGAGTCTCATTTTACGGATCCATTAGACCAGCCTAACCCCATCCAGTCCCATGGGTTAGCCAACCGCCTAACCACTGTAGTGATGGGATCCAATTAGGAATTTGGTTAGGTTTTGTCCCGGGTACCAGGGAAGAAAAGAGTTCCCAGGCCCCCGAGCCGGATATTCATGGAAATTTAACGCCAGTCACACCACTTACACACCCAATATGGGAATTACCTTTTTCACAAATTTAGCTATCTTTAAAACAATCATTTAATGAAACCATAGTGTCACTTATCATAATCCTCCAAAATATCCGGTTGAATCCTAATTTCCAATCATTCCTTCATCGGAGTATCTATGGCATCATTGGCAACCAGAACGCTCACCACATGTCCACTGAGGGGCCTTTTCGATAGTTCCTAGCTCATAGTACCTAGCAATATATTCACTTATAAAAATCAAGATGGAATCTTCGTTGAAGATCAGCAAGATCAACCAACAGATCCATATAAAAGAGCCATGGACTCATCCATTGAGAACCCGCAAGGTCAATCAACTAGATCCATGCCCGGTTTTAGAAAACAACTCTTACTCCTTGTTCCAATATCTTCCCCGATGCACGTGTGGGTATCTTTGGCGACCCAGAGCAGCCCGAGCACCGTATGGTCACCACCGTCTAGGATCCTTCACAGGTCACCTAGGCTGCTTCCTTGGTCCCTCATCCACCGTACACCGGAAGCTCACCATTTAAATCGACCGAGGCTGGTCAAGACCTCGGCCAACCTTGCTACGCGAGATGTCCTCCGTTGACTCTCCGTCAGCTGTTGCAACTTTATCAGTTAGGTCTCCACGACCTCATTCACAAGACGGTCAAAATGCTTCCCCAGCATTTTTGACATAAAACAGTCGTTTAAAAACAGGTCATAAATACAGTTCCTATAATGAACTCTCGTCTTTCACATTGTTCCACATCCATCCACATTACTTAATCCCCATCCAATAACATCATTTTCCATTCCCATCCAATAACATCATTTTCCATCTCATCACATCTTTCCTCATTTATTCTCATCACATCTCATCCACTCGCATCAACCCATATTCACATCCCATCACACCTCATTCAATTCACATCTATCTCAATTTACATCACATCACATCTCATTCATTCTTATCCCGATTCACATCACATTACATCTCATCCATTCACATCCCATATCATTCATTTACATCCGATTCGCATGACATCGCATCTTATTCATTCACATCACATCAAATCTCATTCATTCACTCACATCGACATCACATTCTTTCACATACACATCCACATCCATTCTTCCACATACACATCCACATCCATTCTTCCACATACACACCCACATTCATTATTCCATATACACATCCACATCCATTCTTCCATATACACATCCACATTCATTCTTCCACATACACATCTACATTCCTTCTTCCACATACACATCCACATCCATTCTTTCGCATACACATCCACATACATTCTTCCACATACACATACACATTTATTCTTTCCCATACACATCCACATTCATTCTCATTACATCACATCTTATCATATCCTATTTTCATCTTATCACATCCTATCACATCCCATACACATCTTATCACATCCATTCACATTCTATTACATTCCATACACATCTTATCGCATCCTATTTTCACCTTATCTCATCCATTCACATGCTATTCCCATTTAATAGCTTTTTCTAGGTTGATATTGATAATGGGACTTTTTTCTAAATTTTTACCATTTGCTTGGCCTAATTAAAGGTTCCTTTTCTCGAACGATTATTTCTATATTCCTTCTTAATTCCTAAATTGAACTATATTCAATATTCCTCTTTTGAATAAAAGAATTCATGGGATTTGCAGAAATCAATTCTACCCATATTTCCACTTTTGATAAATAATCATAACTTGAATTATACTAAAAATTTCTCTTCTTCCCATTGAATTTCTTGGATCTCAATTACCATGGAAATTTCTCTTTTTGCATTTAATTATTTGCATTCAATGTCATGGGAAGTCCTCTTTTATCATCAAATATTTCTCATAAAATAAATTCATCTTAAATAAAATATCCATTATTTCAATATGCTTGGAATTTCTCTTCTCCCATCTAAATGATGGAATTTCAAATGTCATAGGAATTACTCTTTTAACTAGATAAAATAAATTTATCTAAAATTTATCTTAGAATTTATTTAATTTCAATATGCTAAAAATTACACTTTCCTCATTTAAATACTTGAATTCAAATATGGTGGGGATTCCTCTTTCATCATTTAAATTTATCTATGCAAAAAGATAAATTTAACTAAAATTTTCTCCTAAATTTTAAATAAAAAACTCTATTAATTCCTTTACACTAGGAATTACACTTTTCTCATTTAAATATTTGAATTCCAATATGGTGGGGATTCCTATTTAATCATTTAAATTTATCTATGCAAAAAGATAAATTTAACTAAAATTTTCTCTTAAAATTTAAATAAAAATCTCCATTAATTCCTTTACACTAGGAATTACACTTTCCTCATTTAAATATTTGAAATCCAATATGGTGGGGATTCCTCTTTCATCATTTAAATTTATCTATGCAAAAAGATAAATTTAACTAAAATCCTTCTTTAATTTATAAATAAAATATACATTATCTTAACATCACAATTTTTCTCTTACTTCATTGGAATACATGGATTTCCATTGTCATGGGGATTACTCTTTTAATAGAAAAATGGATTACTAGAAATTTCTCTTTTTTCTAATTAACTATTCATGCATAAACATAAAAAATCAAATTTTCCATGATTATAATGAGAATCATCCAATTAATCTAGGATGATTAAACCTAGAATATGGTAGGAAGTCCTCTTTTCATATTATGAATGAAAATAATTTATGTGTTAATTTTTTAAAAATTTTACCATAGCTCCTACTATTACTGATAATTCTCAAAAATTTAAGATGAAAGAGATCATACTCCACCTATAAGATGAGGACATCTCGTGTTTTTTTAAGTGGGGTAGGATGTAAGATTCCTCCCTCCAGCTTTTGAGGTGTGCAGGTGTAAGAACCTCCCCTTCTGATCTTGTAATTATTCCCCTCTTTGAAATAAAAGAAAGATTCTATTTTATCCTGTTTTGACCTAGATAGAGAAAATGTCTAGAGAGAGGTGATCCCAAAATTGAGATATTTTTGGATATTAAAATCCTCCTAGTGTCTAAAATGATTTCCCTTGAAATAAAAATTCAAAAAGAACTTTCCAATGTGCATTTGGAATTAATTGAGAATAAGTATAAAGGACCTTAGCCTAAGGGTCCAGATTTTAAGAAATTTTTAGATTATGGTCCAATTAAGGTTCCTATGGACCAATAAGATTAATCCAAATGTAGGGAGGAGATAAATTGAAGAATAAAAGAAAAACCCCCCAAAAGTGAGTAAATGCTCACATAAGATGAAGAGTTGACTAAGGACAAGGTTTATTAGTAAAAAACTATGAATATTACTAAAAAAATGAGATATTTTGGGTATAATGATTCAATTTTGACACCTTGGTAAGGAGAAGGGGGCTCATATTTCACATGTGTGGTGGAGTTTTAAAATTAAAAAATATTGTGATATTTTTATCTCTCCTCTCTCTTGGATCAAACCAAATCAAAAGGGAGCCAAACTAGGTCCAAATCTTGTCCAAATTCATCTAAACTGAATCTTGAAAATTCTAGAAACTAGTTGGACTTGGTTAGAGGCCTCCCTCACCTATAAATAGATCCTTAGCCCTTTGTAAAAAAATATGAGAACTATACCATGCCAGTATTATACTGAAATAATGATATTTTCTATTATCCTCTAAAAATCCTCTACAAATTGAAGAGATTGGATCTTCTCTCTTCAATCTTCCTTGGAGACTTCATCAACATACCAAACCAATTGATTGGTTTGGGGCCTCTACTGTGATCAAAGAATCAAGCAAATCTAGGAGGTAAAATGTGGTTTATGGTTTTTTTTCTTTAATCTCCAAATGTTTCTCTCTTCTCAACCCCTCTCAAGCTTGAGAAGCATTCAATTGAATGGCTTTTTAATACAATTGAAGTTCTTTGATGAATAGTAGTGATAAAACATATAAATTTTTATTTCTGCTTAAATCAAATATTGGAATTCAAATATTTAAATGAGAAAAGTGTAATTTTTAGCATATTGAAATTAATGAGCATTTTATTTAAATTCAAAGATAAATTTTAGATAAATTTATTTTATCTACGAGAAATATTTAAATGTTAAAAGAGGAATTCCTATGACATTTGGAATTCCATCATTTAGATGGGAAAAGAGAAATTCCTAGCATATTGAAATAATGGATATTTTATTTTAGATGAATTTATTTTATGAGAAATATTTGATGAAAAGAGGAATTCCCATGACATTGAATGCAAATAATTAAATGCAAAAAGAGAAATTCCCATGGTAATTGAGACCCAAGAAATTCAATGGGAAGAAGAGGAATTTTTAGTATAATTCAATTTATGATTATTTATCAAAAGTGGAAATATGGGTAGAATTGATTTCTACAAATCCCATGAATTCTTTTATTCAAAAGATGAATATTGAATATAATTCAATTGAGGAATTGAGAAGGAATATAAAAATAGTCGTTCGAGAAAAGGAACCTTTAATTAGGCCAAGTAATTGGTAGAAATTTAGAAAAAGGTCCCATTATTGGTATCAACCTAGAAAAAACTATTAAATAGAAATAGCATGTGAATGGATGAGATAAGGTGAAAATAGGATGCGATAAGATGTGTATGGGATGTGATAGAATGTAAATGGATGTGATAAGATGTATATGGGATGTGATAAGATGAAAATAGGATATGATAAGATGTGATGTAATGAGAATGAATGTGGATGTGTATGTGGAAGAATGTATGTGGATGTGTATGTGGAAGAATGGATGTGGATGTGTATGTGGAAGAATGGATATGGATGTGTATGCGAAAGAAGGAATGCGGATGTGTATGTGGAAGAATGGATGTGGATGTGTATGTGGAAGAATGGATGTGGATGTGAGCAGTTATTAGCTTTCTAACCGATCTGCACGAAACAATACTATTGTTAATACTGAAAGTTCTCTAACTACTTCTCCTTCTCTCTCTCTCTCTCTCTCTCTCTCTCTCTCTCTCTCTCTCTCTCTCTCTCTCTCTCTCTCTCTCTCTCTCTCTCTCTCTCTCCAACTCGTTACGATATATAAATATTGAATGTATGGACTTAGTGTCTCACGATACCATGGAATTCTTCACCTGAATTGGCCAAGTAACAAGTCTTAGATTTCATATCGTAAAGGATCAAACTCCAGTGTGAACTAAAACATGCAATTAGGAGTATCAGATGTAACATCAAAAATATATAGTAAATATAGGTCACAATACTAAGACTATAAATGAGATTGCATGTCACTTACTCTTCATTGTATGCCATTAGGATTATTTGAGCTACATCGAAATTTATTGAACTAAACCACGGACATACATCAACCAATGAAGTATGTTGTGCAGTAAGAACCAAATTAAACCACGGACATACATCAACCAATGAAGTATGTTGTGCAGTAAGAACCGAGGAAAGAAGGGAATCTACAATATATACACGATTTTGAACATCGAATGGGAGATTTGATACAACCAAGCTGCACAAGATTACATTATATTAGTTACTTTGGACAAGCAACCCACTTTACACAATCTCGATGATGAAAAGGACGTAGCAAATCTTAGAACTGTTAGGATAATTCTATCGTTGACCTCCCTCAAAACATTGGACAAAACATCAATCTCCTCCACATCGAAAGGGAAAAATTGTGCGGTGCCTCGCACCGTAAGTCTAACGTGAAACGAGGGGACAAAATATCTCAAAGCTCTGACACTCGACTTATGCATTTCTCGAATAGCCGATTTCTTTAACCTCAATTCTTGGAGCTCCTGCATCCTAGCTTGGTCCACCAATCCTTTTTGCGTTGAGCCTTGTGTCACGTGAATGACTAGCCTTTGTCACTTCTGTGATCTTAACTTTCTTCGTCAAAGGTGGGATTTCCAAAATTCCCTTCATTCTCTTGTCACTAAGTAGGGCGGTGGGCGAATGGATGTGAATGTGTATGTGGAAGAATGGATGTGGATGTGTATGTGAAAGGATGTGATGTCGATATGTGAGTGAATGAATGAGATGTGATGTGATGTAAATCAGGATGTGAATGAATGAGATGCGATGTCATGCGAATCGGATGTAAATGTATGATATGGGATGTGAATGGATGAGATGTGATGTGATGTGAATCGGGATAAGAATGAATGAGATGAGATGTGATGTAAATTGAGATAGATGTGAAATGAATGAGGTGTGATGGGATGTGAATATGGGTTGATGCGAGTGGATGAGATGTGATGAGAATAAATGAGGAAAGATGTGATGAGATGGAAAATGATGTGATTGGATGGGAATGATGTGATTGGATGGGAATGGGTATACATATAAATTGGATATGGATTAAGTAATGTGGATGGATGTGGAACAATGGGAGCGACGAGAGTTCGTTATAGGAGCTGTATTTATGACCTGTTTTTAAATGACTGTTTTATGTCAAAAATGCTGGGGAAGCATTTTGACCGTCTTGTGAATGAGGCCGTGGTGGAGACCTAACTGATAAAGTTACAACAGCTGAGACGGAGAGTCAACGGAGGACGTCTCGCATAAGGAACGATTTGAAATTAGGATTCAATCGGATATTTTGGAGGATTATGATCAGTGACACTATGGTTTCATTAAATGATTGTTTTAAAGATAGATAAATATGTGAAAAAAGGTAATTTCATATTGGGTGTGTAAGTGGTGTGACTGGAGTTAAATTTGGATGAATATCCGGCTAGGGGACCTGGGTACTCTTTTCCTCCCCTTGGTACCCGAGACAAAACCTAACCAAATTCCTAATTGGATCCCATCACTACAATGGTTGGACGGTTGGCTATCCCATGGGACTGGATGGCTGGACTGATGGATCCGTAAAATGAGACTCAATTCTGTTATAGTACAATAGATGAAGTAAATCTCGGATAGTAATTGTTCTATGGAAAAAGAATCAACGGCTGTGCCTCTCGATGGGGAAAAAAATGTTGGTTTCTATGATCCAAGTGCAAGTTTCTTCCTTGATCTGACCAAGTGACACTCAAGTTCGGTCGGATCAGTTCGGTCAGTCATGACCCTGACTACATTAGAGTACAAATATCCTGGAGGAATCGCCCGTGCTTTCCAGAAGGGGAAAGTTTTTTCGGGTTCAGTTTTTAAAGAACCAAGGGATTAGTCTCTTGTCCGGATATCCATGGGTGAGGCCCCGAGTGAGAAATCCTGCCCCACGTAAGAAGTGCTCCTTCTGCCACCACTGCTAACACCCCCGAATCCATTGCGCGGAGGGGGCAGGGATCTTTTAGCTGGTATCAAAGCTAATTGACTAAAGTGGATCAACTGAAAAGCCAAAAATGTCAAAAATTTGTGAAGTAACAGTAAAAAGTTGTAATTGTGTGATGAAATTCATACAAATTGATATTCAGAATGAAGATTCATAAAATTGAAAGTGGGTCTTTAGATGAAGTACCGCAATTGTATGGAAATCCCTGACTTTCTTGAGGCCTAGTAACATGATGGTATTTACCTTATAATTCCAAGGACCATGACTACCCGTATATACCGAGGGTATAACTGCAGCTCTTTATACTGGCAGTATATAGGAGTAAATATAAGACCTTGAAATTATAAGTAAAAATGCTATCCAGATGATGAATTTGAATGCTGGTTGATATGATTTTAGAATTCTTGTTGAGACTTGATGAGTTGATTTGGATTCTGGTTGAAAAATGATGATTCTTGAATTCTGGTTGAAAGAAGGTAAGTGGAACAAAGCCACAATGAGGATGAATGGGACGAGTCCCTGTGATGATGTTCATAACTGGATTGACGATAATGGCTTCAGCACATCACTACAAGATTAGTGGATTGTGCTGACAGATTGCTACTATTAACACCACCTAGTGGATCCAGTTAAGGGATGATAAATTAAAAACCTGCATAACTGAAACTTCCATGGAGAAATGTTCAGATGGAATTTTCAGTCCGATGGACCAGTATTGTGTTAAGAATATGAATGAATTGTTATGTGATAATGAGTTCTATATAAGGGATCTTTATCCCATGATTCTGTGGAGAGCTGACCAATCTAAAGAACCCCAGAATCAGTTGGATCTAAAGTTGGATTTAAATTGTAAATAAAAAGACTTAACAAGAATTTTCGTATTGATAGGATCATGGATCGAGGTCGTCGTGGTAGGAATGATAACCCCCAACTCGATGACAAAGAGCTCGACTTGGATGTTCATAAAACTCTTCATAGATCGCAACTTGGACCTTTCAAGGGTGAAGGGGAAAACTTGGGTGAGACTTTGGAGAAGTGGATCGAAGCAATGGAAGAGTACTTCGATGTCACCGAGCACAATGAGAAGAGCAAAATGGCTCTTGCAAGGCTGAAGATAGTAGAAACAGCCAGAGTAGCATGGAGAAACCACTGCGAGACAAACCGTGCAGATCGAAACACATAGACATGGAATGATCTCAAAAATTACCTAAGGAAGAGATTCTATCATCTTGGCTCTTTGGAAACAAAGATGAACGAATTCTTAGAGTTAATCCAGGGGAGCAGAACTATTGAAGTATATCACCAAGCGTTCGCTCTCCTCCTTAAATACTCGCCCGCTGGATGAAGAACAGCTGATGGCCAGGTTCATTCGGGGTCTGGAACGAACCTTTTAATATCCTAGTGAAGAATGAGAAGCTAGTTTCCATGGCCGAAGCAGTGCGGATGGTGAAGGATTTCACAAAGGCCTTTGATGTCAAGGTCCCGCCGAAGCCAGCACCATCACTTTCAAAAGATTTTTAGCTCCAAAAGATGATTCCAACCTTCCACCGTCTAAGAGATATAAGGGTCAAGCCCAGGATATGGGAAGTTCCAGAATGGAAGAAATATCCTTTTCTCGGAACTCAATCCCTTGAAATTCAACTTCAGAAGTTGCACCCTTGAACAAGGGAGTGAAATGCTATAACTATCAAGGATTTGGACATCACAGTATGGATTGCCCAACTCCTTTTGGAACAAGGTTTTTAGGGTGAGAAAATCAGGGATAAGAATTCCAGACTCCAACTCCTTCCTTCTAGAGAAATCAGGTTTCTTTCCGCCAAAATTAGAGAAATCCCAGAGGTAGACCCTCTAACCAACCCGCAGTTTTAATCCAAAGTAATGCAAGACCTCCGCTTGAGAATAGAGGACGTCAAAGAGAGATGTTCCCAAATCGGCCGTCCACTTCCCAAGGCAGTAACACTGGAGGTGATTGAAGAAGAAGAAGAAGAAGAAGATGAAAGAGATCATACTCCACCTACGAGATGCGGACATCTCGTGTTTTTTTAAGTGGGGTAGGATGTAAGATTCCTCCCTGCAGCTTTTGAGGTGTGCAAGTGTAAGAACGTCCCCTTCTGATCTTGTAATTATTCCCCTCTTTGAAATAAAAGAAAGATTCTGTTTTACCATGTTTTGACCTAGAGAGAGAAAATGTCTAGAGAGAGATAATCCAAAATTGAGATATTTTTGGATATACAAATCCTCCTAGTGTCTAAAATAGTTTCCTCTGAAATAGAAATTCAAAAAGAACTTTCCAATGTGCATTTGGAATTAATTTAAAATAAGTATAAAGGACCTTAGCCTAAGGGTTTAGATTTGAAGAAATTTTTGGATTATGATCCAATTAAGGTTCGTATGGACCAATAAGATTAATTCAAATGTAGGGAGGAGATAAATTGAAGAATAAAAGAAAAACTCTCAAAATGAGTAAATGCTCACATAAGATGAAGAGTTGACTAAGAACAAGGTTTATTAGTTGAAAACTATAAATATTACTAAAAAAGTGAGATATTTTGGGTATAATGATTCAATTTTGACACCTTGGTAAGGAGAAGGGGGCTCTTCAAGGAGGTGCCTATTTCACATGTGTGGTGGAGTTTTAAATTCAAAAATATTGTGATATTTTTGTCTCTCCCCTCTCTTGGATCAAACGAAATTAAAAGGGAGCCACAAAGTAGGTCCAAATCTTGTCCAAATTCAACCAAACTCAACCTGAAAAATTCTAGAAACTAGTTGGACTTGGTTAGAGGCCTCCCTCACCTATAAATAGAAACTAGTTGGACTTGGTTAGAGGCCTCCCTCACCTATAAATAGAAACTAGTTGGACTTGGTTAGAGGCCTCCCTCACCTATAAATAGATCCTTAGCCCTTTGTAAAAAAATTATGAGAACTATACCATGCCAGTATTATACTGAAATAATGATATTTTCTATTATCCTCTAAAAATCCTTTACAAATTGAAGAGATTGGAGCTTCTCTCTCTCTTCAATCTTCCTTGGAGACTTCATCAACATACCAAACTAATTGATTGGTTGGGAGCCTCTACTATAATCAAAGAATCAAGCAAATCTAGGAGGTAAAATGTGGTTTGTGGTCTTTTTTCTTTAATCTCCAAATGTTTCTCTCTTCTCAAACCCTCTCAAGCTTGAGAAGCATTCAATTGAATGGCTTTTTAATACAATTGAAGTTCTTTAATGAATAGTAGTGATAAAACACATAAATTTTTATTTATGCTTAAATTAAATAATTTTTTAAAGCACATCTCTCTCTCTCCCCCAAAGAACGGTCATTCCTATGACCTATTCTATATTCAAATGATGCTTCTCATGAAGCAATTCTCTAATCTAAAAGTAATTTCTATGCCTCACAAATTAGAGGCCAAAGAAGTGGCTTTTTAATGCTTTTATGATATTTAATTTGGGGCAAGGTCCCTTACTCGGGGCCTCGCCCACGGATATCCAAACAAGAGACTAATCCCTTGGTTCTTCAAAAACCGAACCTAAAAAAACTTCCCCCTACCGGAAAGCACGGGTGATTCCTCCAGGATATTTGTACTCTAAAGTAGTCAGGGTCATTACTGACCAAACTCATCCGACCAAACCTGAGTGTCACTTGGTCAGATCAAGGAAGAAACTTGTACTTGCATCATAGAAACCAACGCTTTTTCCCCCATCGAGAGGCACAGCCGTTGATTCTTTTTCCATAGAACAATTACTATCTGGGATTTACTTCATCTATCATACTATAACAGAATTGAGTCTCATTTTACGGATCCATATAACACAACTCTTACTCCTTGTTCCAATATCTTCCCTGACATACGTGTGGGTATCTTCGGTGACCCAGAGCCCGAGCACCGTATGGTCACCACCCTCTAGGATCCTTCGCATGAGGTCACCTAGCGCTTCACTCATAGGCCGCTTCCTTGGTCCCTCATCTACCGTACCGAAAGCTCACCATTTAAATCAAACCGAGGCTGGTCAAGACCTCGGCCGACCTTGCTACGCGAGATGTCCTCCGTTGACTCTCCGTCAGCAGCTGTTGCAACTTTATCAGTTAGGTCTCCACGACCTCATTCATAAGACGGTCAAAATGCTTCCCCAGCATTTTTGACACAAAACAGTTATTTAGAAATAGGTCATAAATACAGTTCCTATAAGGAACACTCATCTTTCACATTGTTCCACATCCGTCCACATTACTTAATCCATATCCAATTTATATGTATACCCATTCCCATCCAATTCCCATTCCCATCCAGTTTATATGTATACCCATTCCCATCCAATCATATCATTTTCCATCTCATCACATCTTTCCTCATTTATTCTCATCTATTCTCATCACATCTTTCCTCATTTATTCTCATCACATCTCATCCACTCGCATCAACCCATATTCACATCCCATCACACCTCATTCATTTCACATCTATCTCAATTTACATCACATCTCATCTCATTCATTCTTATCTCGATTCACATCACATCACATCACATCTCATCCATTCACATCCCATATCATACATTTACATCCACCAATTCGCATGACATCGCATCTCATTTATTCACATCCCAATTCACATCTCATTCATTCACTCACATCAACATCACATCCTTTCACATACACATCCACATCCATTCTTTCACATACACATCCACATCCATTCTTCCACATACACATCCACATTCATTATTCCATATACACATCCACATCCATTCTTCCACATACACATCCACATCCATTCTTTTGCATACACATCCACATACATTCTTCCACATACACATCCGGATTCCTTCTTCCACATACACATCCACATCCATTCTTTCGTATATACATCCACATACATTCTTCCACATACACATCCACATCCATTCTTCCACATACACATCCACATTCATTCTCATTACATCACATCTTATCATATCCTATTTTCATCTTATCACATCCTATACACATCTTATCATATCCTATTTTCATCTTATCATATCCCCGAATGAACCTGGCCATCAGCTGTTCTTTATCCAGTAGTGGCAAGTACTTGAGGCAGAGAGCGAATTCCTGATGAGAAAAAGAGAGAATACCAGAACTTGATGACTCAACATCCATGAGGCCAAGATACCCATCATGGTGTCTTGACAAAGATGCTAGAGCTTCATTAACATTGCCACCATTGACATATAGCATCTCGAGGCGCAAGTAGTCTCCATGTGTGTTGCCTCCTTGTCCCTTCGGAATTCCCCTCCTGTCACTTACTTACTAACCCCATTATTTTACTAACTCCTCTTTAATCATACCACCTATCACTATGATACTGGTCATTAAGTATTCCATGCTAGTCTACTCATTCAAGTACTCTGACTCCTCTAATGAGGATGTCCCGCTGCAAAGGCAAAAAAAAGGAGCAAACTCATAAGAGTCCATACGACTAGCTGGATACTTAATCACCAGTACTCCACTAACTTCTTTCCATCTTACTAACTCCCCCACCCCCTCTCATTTCCAGAGAGATAGGAGAACCAACCAAGAGTGACCTTCCCCGCGTGCCTCACCAACCTCTCACCGATCACGAGGATGCGATCGACTTCAGGAAGGGGAGTATGTTAACCACATATTGGTTAACACATTCCTATGACAACTATGTCCGTACACTTATGTAATGGGCGCCCATGCTATATTGTAAATCCCATCATGTGATGAGGGAAATGCCCTAAAGATTCTCCCAAGTATTGAGCTTCAAAGGATAGACAAGAGGATCTTGGTAAGTTGGCCAAACCATAGATAAAATCCTTGTAACTATGTTTTGGGCACCCCGGGTCACTTACTGTGTCAGGTGGCCTAGTGGAAAAAGGCTTAGAACTATAAAAGCCAATTTCTCTTGTTTGTAACTAATTCTCCCATTTGGGCAATAGAAGTGGAGTGTTCTCACTCTCCTTGTCTCTTGCAACTCTAATCTAGCATGTGTGGTGTGCTTAGGGTTAGGGTTTGGGAGTGATTAGTGCTAATCACTTATTCCCTCTTGCTTCCTCTCTCTCTCTCTCTCTCTCTCTCTCTCTCTCTCTCTCTCTCTCTCTCGTAATTGGGCTAACCAATGTGATCCTCTTCCGCCACAAAGATCTGGAAGAATGGATGTGGATGTGTATATGGAATAATGAATGTGGAAGAATGGATGTGGATGTGTATGTGGAAGAATGGATGTGGATGTGTATGTGAAAGGATGTGATGTTGATGTGAGTGAATGAATGAGATGTGATGTAATGTGAATCGGGATGTGAATGAATGAGATGCGATGTCATGCGAATCGGATGTAAATGTATGATATGGGATGTGAATGGATGAGATGTGATGTGATGTGAATCGGGATAAGAATGAATGAGATGAGATATGATGTAAATTGAGATAGATATAAAATGAAGAGGTGTGATGGGATGTGAATATGGGTTGATGCGAGTGCATGAGATGTGATGAGAATAAATGAGGAAAGATGTGATGAGATGAAAAATGATGTGATTGGATGGGAATGGGTATACATATAAATTGGATATGGATTAAGTAATGTGGACGGATGTGGAACAATATGAAAAATGAGAGTTCATTATAGGAACTGTATTTATGACCTGTTTTTAAATGATTGTTTTATGTCAAAAATGCTCGGGAAGCATTTTGACCGTCTTGTGAATGAGGTCGTGGAGACCTAACTGATAAAGTTGCAACAGCTGACGGAGAGTCAACGGAGGACATCTCGCATAGCAAGGTTGTGGCCGAGGTCTTGACCAGCCTCAGTTCGATTTATATGGTGAGCTTCTGGTATGGTGGATGAGGAACCAAGGAAACAGCCTATGAGTGAAGCGCTAGGTGACCTGCAAAGGATCCTAGAGTACAGTGACCATACGGTGCTCAGGCGCGCTGGGTCACCAAAGATACCCACACGTGCGTCGAGGAAGATATTGGAACAAGGAGTAAGAGTTGTTTTCTAAAAGCGGGCATGGATCTAGTTGATTGACCTTGCTGGTCCTCAACGGATGAGTCCATGGCTCTTTTATATGGATCTATTGGTTGATCTTGCTGATCTTCAACGAAGATTCCATCTTGATTTTTATAAGTGAATATATTATCGGGTACTATGAGCTAGGAACTATCGAAAAGGCCCCTGAGTGGACAGGTGGTGAGCGTTCTGGTTGCCAATGATGCCATAGATACTCCGATGAAGGAATGATTGGAAATTAGGATTCAACCGGATATTTTGGAGGATTATGATCAATGACACTATGGTTTCATTAGATGATTGTTTTAAAGATAGCTAAATCTGTGAAAAAGGTAAATTTATATTGGGTGTGTAAGTGGTTTGACTGGCGTTAAATTTGCCCGAATATCCGGCTAGGGGGCCTGGGAACTCTTTTCCCTGGTACCCGAGACAAAACCTAACCCAATTCCTAATTGGATCCCATTACTACAGTGGTTGGGGGCGGTTGGCTAACCCATGGGATGCTGGACTGATGGATCCGTAAAATGAGACTCAATTATGCTATAGTAGTACGATAGATGAAGTAAATCTCGGAGAGTAATTGTTCTATGGAAAAAGAATCAACGAATGTGCCTCTCGATGGGGAAAAAAGCGTTGGTTTCTATGATCCAAGTGCAAGTTTCTTCCTTGATCTGACCAAGTGACACTCAGGTTTGAAAAGATGCAGGGGGGAGGAGAGCTTGAGCTCTTGCAAGCACACACACACACTCACAAAACCCTAATAGAGAACACACAAGGTGAGAGGCTGAAAATCTTCTTCTTCTCTACTCAACACTCAACACACCATATACAAGAATAAGAGTACACAATAATATGAAAGGTACTCAACCAATACATACACGGGTTCTCTATAGTGTGAACCCGACTAAATGAGCTGGCGCTATAACTATGCCAGTCTCTAGAATGGCTATCACACAGCCTGTCATCCCACTGGCCGCATATCACCCAAGATCTCACCAACCATGCCAGTGGTGTAAGTGTGGGGCCTATCCCCCAGGCGGGTCATCAGTGTCCACCGCCTCACTAGAGCTCGATATCTCAACACTCCCCCTCGAGCTCAACTCCATCTCATGTACACCAAGCGAAGCCCTGAATCTGCGGAGCTTCTCTGTACCCAATGCTTTGGTGAAGATGTCAGCTACCTGATCCTCTGTGCTGACATAAACAAGGTCAAGGTCTCCTGCCAAGACCTTCTCTCTGACGAAGTGGTAGTGGACCTCTATGTGCTTCGTACGAGCATGAAAGACTGGGTTCCTGGCCAACTGTATACTGCTAATGTTGTCACAAAAAATGACAACCTGTCTATCCACTGATAGACCCAAATCTGCAAGTAGCTTCCTCAACCAAGCTACCTCACATGCTGCCATAGCAGCTCCTCTGTACTCGGCCTCTGTACTCGATAGAGCAACCGTAGGCTGCTTCTTGCTGCTCCAAGTCACAGCAGCACTCCCCAAAGAAAACATGAATCCACTGGTAGATCTTCTATCTGAGATACTACCAGCCCAATCAGCATCTGTGTACCCATGTACACATATCTCTGTCCCAGTCTCATAGAATAGTCCACAATGTAAAGTAGACTTCACATACCTCAGTATGCGTCTCACTGCATCCAAATGCGGTTTCCGTGGAACCTGCATAAACTGACTCACCAACCCAACAGCATAGCTCAAATCTGGTCTGGTAATCGTCATGTAGATCAAACTTCCTACTATGCTCCTGTACATAGTAGGATCCTCCAAGATCTCTCCTGAATCTGCACTCAACTTGCCATTCTGATCCAATGGCACAGAAATAGACTTACAGCCTGTCATACCATACTTGGACAACATGTCCAAGCCATACTGTCTCTGCAGTAATCCAATACCATGTGGTGAACTAATCACCTCAATGCCCAAGAAATATCTGAGCTCCCCCAGATCCTTCATCTCGAACTTCTGTCTAAGCAAGATCTTTACATCAAAGATCTCTGCATCATGGTCCCCCGTAATGATCAAGTCATCTACATAGATGACAACAAGCACAACCCCTCTATCACCATGTCTCACATACAATGAGAAATCTGCATTGGCTACATGAAAGCCAATAGTGACAAGATATTCAGAAATCTTGTCAGACCATGCTCTTGGTGCTTGCTTTAAGCCATACAAGGCTTTCTTCAACCTGCAAACATGCTCGGGGTGACCCACATCCTCATAACCAGGTGGCTGCAACATATACACCTCTTCTTGCAAATCCCCATGCAAGAATGCATTCTTTACATCCATCTGATGTAAAGACCATTGCTTTGACGCAGCCACTGCTATCACAACTCTCACCGTTGCCATCTTGGCAACTGGGCTGAAAGTTTCCTCATAATCAATCCCATATGTCTGCGCATATCCTTTGGCTACCAATCTAGCCTTGTACCTGTTTATGCTTCCATCACTGTTATGTTTAACTTTGTACACCCACTTGCATCCAATGGCTTTCTTGCCTTCAGGCAATTGCACTAAATCCCAAGTTTCATTTCCATATAGTGCATCCATCTCCTCATCCATGGCTTTCTCCCAATACACATTTCCAACAGCCTCATCAATGCATGTGGGTTCAACAACCTGCACAACCTTTGCCATATATGCATAGTGATGTGCCACATAACCATCATATGTAAATCTCTGCACAGGGTTCTTCACTCTCCCTGATCTTCGCAGCTTTTCATTCATGGCTTCCATAGCCTTCTTTACACCAGGTGTTCTCATAGCTAGGATCCCAAGCTCCTCATCAAGGCTCATATCTGAGCCACTAGACTCTCCATCAACATGAGAATGCCCTGCAGAAATGTCAGGCATACCAAGGGGCTCAACCACTTTCTCTTTTCCTTTACGTGATGTACTAATCACATTTGCAGGACTGGTATTATGACGCAACCTGCCACTCCATGGTCTATCAACAGACCCACTAGATGAGGACTCTCCTGGTCCACTCAACGACTGTGATTGCTGACCTGCATTCTGTGCAACCACACTTCCACTCACATCAGCCCCAACAGCTTCTTTTTCAGCAGCATACCAGCTGCTCATCTCATCAAAGACAACATCCCTGCTTACCCTCAACTCACGTGTAGCAGGGTTATAACACCTGTATCCCTTTTGCTCAAGGGAATATCCAATAAACACACATTTTTCAGCTTTCGGGTCCAGCTTAGTTCTCAACTCATCTGGCACATGCACATATGCAATGCATCCAAAGACTTTCAGATGAGATAAATCTGGTTTTCTGCCAGTAAACCTCTCCTCTGGAGTTACATCATGTATGGCTGCAGTTGGAGTCCTGTTCATGATGTATACTACTGTAGAAACAGCCTCAGCCCAATAGCAATGCGGCATATTCTTCTCTTCCATCAATGCTCGCGCAATCTCAGCAATGTGCCTGTTTTTTCGCTCAGCAACTCCATTTTGCTGTGGAGTGTATCTGCATGTATACTGTCTCCGAATACCATTCTTCTTCAAATATTCAGAGAACTCATTGGAGAAGTACTCTCCCCCTCCATTTGACCTTAGGCACTTTACATATTTCCCTGTTTGCTTTTCAACCAAAACTCTGAAATTCTGAAAGTGAGTGAACACCTCACTCTTCTCCTTCATGAAATATACCCACACTTTTCTTGTGTGGTCATCAATGAAAGTGACATAGTACCTGCAGCCTCCCATAGACACGGTCTTCGTAGGACCCCATACATCTGAATGCACAACATCTAGTGCATTTCTGCTCACATATCTGTTACGTGGAAACACATGCTTTGTTTGCTTCCCAAATTGGCATGCTTCACAGATTTTATGCATACCTTCCACTTTAAATTTTGGCAGCCCTGTCACAATTCCTTTTGTCTGCATAGACTTCAATCTCTGCACATTTACATGTCCAATTCTTTTATGCCATATGTCTGTGTCTGCAACAACTCCTGAACCATTTGCAAACATCGCAGCACTCATTTCAGGCATGTCTACATCCAACGTAAACATTCTGCCCACTCTGTTGCCTTTTGCAACCAACCTGCACTTGTCTTTGAAATCTTCAACATAACACCCATCAGGGTTAAACCGAACCTGCAAACCCTGCTCAATCATCTGGCCAACTGAAACCAGATTCTTTATTATGTTCGGTACATGAAGTACATCTGCAAGGTACTTCACTTTGCCATCCTGCATAGACAATGGCACATCTCCAACGTGGGCAATTGGATGAGCCGTTTCATCCCCTGTTTCCACAAAACCTGGTCTTTCCGGGTTTTTCATCTCCTTGAACCACTCCCCATGACTTGTCATGTGGTTCGAAGCGCCTGAATCCACATACCATACATTATCTTTTTGTGCTGCATCAACATTTTCAGACATGGCATTCACGACATGCTGCATAACAAACAACCTTTCATTATCCTCATTATTTCTGCTTGAGGATGCATAGTTGTTTTGCTGCACTTTCCCATTTTGCATGTCAGCCTGCTTCTTATAACATTCTGACTGCACATGTCCAGGCTTACCACAGTAATAACATTCACGTGCATCATTATACTGCCTTTGCCAATTTCCATGGCCTCTTTGACTCCCCCTGCCTCTGAATTTGCCTCTTCCACCTGCGTGTTGTTGTTGTTGTTGGTTCTGGGACTGTTGTTGTTGCTGCTGCTGCTGGCCATAATTCTGATTACCTGTTCGGCCACCTCCTTGACCGCGTCCACGGCCTCCTCTACCTCGTCCTCTTCCTGAACTCGTGTAGAAGGCCTATTGCTCTGAACTGTTTTTGCTTTGTGAAGACTGTTGGTCTTCACCCAAGTTCTTCTCTTCGATAATCAGCATAGACACCAAATCTGTAAAGTTGGGAATGTTTTCCCGAGTCTGAATAGACGTCTTGAATGCCTTGTATTGTGGCCCGAGACCACGTAAACAGACTTCCACCTTGTCATCATCATCTACTGACACACCAATAGATGCAAGGGATTCCACAATACCCTTTATCTTCAGCGCATAGTCATTCACAGACATGCTCTTTTTCTCCACAGTATGAAGTTCATTCTTCAACTGTATCTTACGTGCCTTGGTATTTGTTTCATAAAGCTTTACCAAGGTGTCCCACGCCTCCTTGGGGGACTTGGCATCCTGAATGTGCCCAATCATGGTGTCCTGTATACTAATGGAAAGCCAATACATAACCTTCCTGGCTCCTTGGTTCCAGTCTTTAAACTCTTTCACATCTGCAGCAGTCGGATTTATATCCGGTATCTCTGGTGCCTCTTCATGCTCACCTTCTATGTAGTCCCAATAGCCTTTTCCCATCAGGAAATTCGTTAACCTGAACCTCCAAGCATGGAAGTTATTCTTATCCAGCTTCTCAGCCATAATCTGTGTTATGCCATCATTAGACATCTTGCCAAACACACAATTTTACCAGAAACTGCTCTCTGGTTTTTCCTGCACAACTGCTGTATTTTCTGCACAGCGGTACTGCAATCCACTCAAATGTCACAACCAGTGACCTCAATGCACATACATACACCCAATGGCAACTGTAGACCTCTTTGCAGCACCCACAGTGTCTGCACAGTCAATCTGTCTTCCTGCAGTTCTTAAAACAGAGTTCTACAGAGAATCGATGACTTACCCGCAGTGCTCGAAATCGCCTGCTTTCTGAAAAACGGAGGTCCAGACGCGCCTGAAACGCGTTTTCGGCCTGAAAATTTCAGTCTGTAGGTCCGTAGGACTGTATAGTTGCCCTATAGCTTCACTCTCGCGAAGAAAGCTCCTCAATCGGAGATCGTTTGCCGGTGCCTCCCGTAGAGCTCCCGACAAGGGTGTAGTCACCAACACAATAGGGAAGAGTAGTTAAAGCTCTTACCCTCGTACCGCTTCCTGTGGTTCTCTTGCTTGCAGCTCAGCCCTTAGCACGAACCAGGCTCTGATACCATGAAAAGATGCAGGGGGGAGGAGAGCTTGAGCTCTTGCAAGCACACACACACACTCACAAAACCCTAATAGAGAACACACAAGGTGAGAGGCTGAAAATCTTCTTCTTCTCTACTCAACACTCAACACACCATATACAAGAATAAGAGTACACAATAATATGAAAGGTACTCAACCAATACATACACGGGTTCTCTATAGTGTGAACCCGACTAAATGAGCTGGCGCTATAACTATGCCAGTCTCTAGAATGGCTATCACACAGCCTGTCATCCCACTAGCCGCATATCACCCAAGATCTCACCAACCATGCCAGTGGTGTAAGTGTGGGGCCTATCCCCCAGGCAGGTCCTCAGTGTCCACCGCCTCACTAGAGCTCGATATCTCAACAAGGTTCAGTCGGATCAATTTGGTCAGTAATGACCCTGACTACGTTAGAGTGCTTTCCGGTAGGGGAAGTTTTTCTGGGTTTGGTTTTTGAAGAACCAAGGGATTAGTCTCTTGTCCGGATATCCATGGGCGAGGCCCCGAGTGAGGGATCCTGCCCCGCGCAAGAAGTGCTCCTTCCACTATACTAACACCCCCGAATCCGTTGTGCAGAGAGGGCAGGGATCTTTCAGCTGGTATCAGAGCTAATTGACTAAAGTGGATCAACTGAAAAGCCAAAAATGTCAAAAATTTGTGAAGTAACAGTAAAAGGTTGTAATTGTGTAATAAAATTCATACAAATTGATATTCAGAATGAAGATTCATAAAATTGAAAGTGGGTCTTCACATGAAGTACCGCAATTGTATGGAAATCCTTGACTTTCTTGAGGCCTAGTCATGATGGTATTTACCTTATAATTCCAAGGACCATGACTACCCGTATATATCGAGGTGTAACTACAGCTCTTTACTGGCAGTATACACGAGTAAATCTAAGACCTTGAAATTATAAGTAAAAATGCTATCCAGATGATGAATTCGAATGTTGGTTGATATGATTTTAGAATTCTGGTTGAGACTTGATGAGTTGATTTGGATTCTGATTGAAAATGACGATTCTTAAATTCTGATTGAAAAATGATGATTCTTAAATTCTAGTTGAAAGCAGATAAGTGGAACAAAGCCACAATGCGGATGAATGGGACAAAGCCACAACGTGGATGAATGGGACAAAGCCACAATGCGGATGTATGGGACGAGTCCCTGTGATGATGTTTGTAACTAGAATGACGATAATGACCATCAAATCACTACGAGATTAGTGGATTGTGCTGACAGATTGCTACTGTTAATACTTGACCTGGTGGATCCAGTTAAGGGATGACAAATTAAAAACCTGCATAACTGAAACTTTCATGGAGGAATGTTCAGATGGAATTTTTGGTCTGATGGACCATTATTGTGTTAAGAATATGAATGATATGTTTTGAATGAATTGTTATCTGATAAAGAGTTCTATATAAGGGATCTTTATCCCATGATTCTGTGGAGAGCTGACCAATCTAAAGAACCGGGCCAGAATCAGTTGGATCTAAAGTCAGATTTGAATTGTAAATAAAAGGACTTAACAAGAATTTTCGTATTGGTGATAGAATCATGGATCGAGGTCGTCGTGGTAGGAATGATAACCCCCAACTCGATGAGGAAGAGCTCGACTTGGATGTTCGTAAAACTCTTCATAGATCGCAGCTTGGACCTTTCAAGGGTGAAGGAGAAAACTTGGGCGAGACTGTGGGAGAAGTGGATCGAAGTAATGGAAGAGTACTTCGATGTCACCGGGTACAATGAGAAGAGCAAAATGGCTCTTGCAAGGTTGAAGATAGTAGAAACAGCCAAAGTAGCATGGAGAAACCACTGCGAGACAAACCGTGCAGATCGAAACACTCAGACATGGAATGATCTCAAAATTTACCTAAGGAAGAGATTCTATCCTCCTGGCTTTTTGGAAGCAAAGATGAACGAATTCTTAGAGTTAACCCAGGGGAGCAAAACTATTAAATTATATCACCAAGAGTTCAATCTCCTCCTCAAATACTCGCCACTGCTGGATGAAGAACAGCTGATGGCCAGGTTCATTCAGGGACTAAACGAACCTTTGAATATCTTAGTGAAGAATGCCAAGCCAGTTTCCATGGTCGAACTAGTGCGGATGGCGAAGGATTTCACCAAGGCCTTTGATGTCAAGGTCCCGCTAAAGCCAGCAACATTACCTTTCAAAAGGTTTTTAGCTCCAGAAGGTGATTCCAACCTTCCACCATCTAAGAGATATAAGGGTCAAGTCAAGGATATGGGAAGTTCAAGAATGGAAGAAATATCCTTTTCTCTGAACTCAATCCCTTAGAATTCAACTTCAGAATTTCCACCCTTGAACAAGGGAGTGAAATGCTATAACTGTCAAGGAATTGGACATCGTAGTATGGATTGCCCAACTCCTTTTGGAACAAGGTTTTTAGGGCGAGAAAATCAGGGATCAAGATTACAGGCTCCAGCTCCTTCCTTCTAGAGTAATCAGGTTTCTTTCCACCAAATCAGAGAAATCCCAGAGGTAGATCCTCTAATCAACCCGTAGTTTTAATCCAAAGTAATGCAAGACCTCCACCTCAGAATAGGGGAAGTCAAAGAGAGATGTTCCCAAATCGGCCATCCACTTCCAAGGCAGTAACGCTAGAAGTGATTGAAGAAGAAGAAGAGGAAGAAGACGAAAGAGATCATACTCTACCTACGAGATGAGGACATCTCGCATTTTTTTAAGTGGGGTAGGATGTAAGATTCCTCCCTCCAAATTTTGAGGCGTGCAGGTGTAAGAACCTCCCCTTTTGATCTTGTAATTATTCCCCTCTTTGAAATAAAAGAAAGATCTTGTTTTATCCTAGAGAGAGATAATCCAAAATTGAGATATTTTTGGATATACAAATCCTCCTAGTGTCTAAAATGGTTTCCCTTGAAATAGAAATTCAAAAAGAACTTTCCAATGTGCATTTGAAATTAATTAAAAATAAGTATAAAGGACCTTAGCCTAAGGGTCCAGATTTTTAAAATTTTTTGTATTATGGTCCAATTAAGGTTGCTATGGACCAATAAGATTAATCCAAATGTAGAGAGGAGATAAATTGAAGAATAAAAGAAAAACCCCCAAAAATGAGTAAATGCTCACATAAGATGACGAGTTGACTAAGGACAAGGTTTATTAGTAAAAACTATGAATATTACTAAAAAAGTGAGATATTTTGGGTATAATTATTCAATTTTGACACCTTGGTAAGGAGAAGGGGGCTCTTCAAGGAGGCACCTATTTCACATGTGTGGTGGAGTTTTAAACTCAAAAATATTGTGATATTTTTGTCTCTCCTCTCTCTTGGATCAAACCAAATCAAAAGGGAGCCAAACTAGGTCCAAATCTTATCCAAATTCACCCAAACTGAACCTGGAAAATTTGAGAAACTAGTTGGACTTGGTTAGAGGCCTCCCATCCTTAGCCCTTTGTAAAAAAATATGAGAACTATATCATGCCAGTATTATACTGAAATAATGATATTTTCTATTATCCTCTAAAAATCCTCTACAAATTGAAGAGATTGGAGCTTCTCTCTCTCTTCAATCTTCCTTGGAGACTTCATCAACATACCAAACCAATTGATTGGTTGGGGGCCTCTACTATGATCAAAAAATTAAGCAAATCTAGGAGGTAAAATGTGGTTTATGGTCTTTTTTCTTTAATCTCCAAATGTTTCTCTCTTCTCAACCTCTCTCAAGCTTGAGAAACATTCAATTGAATGGTCTTTTAATACAATTGAAGTTCTTTAATAAATAGTAGTGATAAAACACATAAATTTCTATTTATGCTTAAATTCAATATTTTTTTAAGCATGTCTCTCTCTCCCCCAAAGAATGGTCATTCCTATGATCTATTCTATATTCAAATGATGCTTCTCAAGAAGCAATTCTCTAATCTAAAAGTAATTTCTATGCTTGACAAATTAGAGGCCAAAGAAGTGGCATTTTAATGCTTTTATGATATTTAATTTATAGAAAAATTAGGAATCAATTCCATAATTGGATAGTGATCCAATTAATGGTTATTCTATCATATGATATTACTAAACTTTATGCCCTCAAAAAATTTGAGAATTATCAGTAATAGTAGTGGAGCTATGGTAAAAATTTTAAAAAATTAACACATAAATCATTTTCATTCATAATATGAAAAGAGGACTTCCTACCATATTCTAGGATTAATTGTCCTAGATTAATTAAATGATTCTCATTATAATCATGAAAATTTTAATTTTTATGTTTATGCATAAATAGTTAATTAGAAAAAAGAGAAATTTCTAGCAATCCATTTTTATGTTAAAAGAGTAATCCTCCCCATGACAATGGAAATCCATGTATTCCAATGAAGTAAGGGAAAAATTGTGATGCTAAGATAATGTATATTTTATTTATAAATTAAAGAAAGATTTTAGTTAAATTTATCTTTTTGCATAGATAAATTTAAATGATGAAAGAGGAATTCCCACCATATTGGAATTCAAATATTTAAATGAGGAAAGTGTAATTCCTAGTGTAAAGGAATTAATGAAGTTTTTTTATTTAAAATTTAAGAGAAAATTTTAGTTAAATTTATCTTTTTGCATAGATAAATTTAAATGATGAAAGAGGAATCCCCACCATATTGAAATTCAAATATTTAAATGAGAAAAGTGTAATTTCTAGTGTAAAGAAATTAATGGAGATTTTTATTTAAATTTTAAGAGAAAATTTTAGTTAAATTTATCTTTTTGCATAGATAAATTTAAATGACGAAAGAGGAATCCCCACCATATTGGAATTCAAATATTTAAATGAGAAAAGTGTAATTTTCTAGCATATTGAAATTAATGAGTATTTTATTTAAATTCAAAGATGAATTTTAGATAAATTTATTTTATCTATGAGAAATATTAAATGTTAAAAGAGAAATTCCTATGACATTTGGAATTCCATCATTTAGATGGGAAAAGAGAAATTCCTAGCATATTGAAATAATGGATATTTTATTTTAGATGAATTTATTTTATGAGAAATATTTGATCCCATGACATTGAATGCAAATAATTAAATGCAAAAAGAGGAATTCCCATGGTAATTGAGATCCAAGAAATTCAATGGGAAGAAGAGGAATTTTTAGTATAATTCAATTTATGATTATATCAAAAGTGGAAATATGGGTAGAATTGATTTTTCCAAATCCCATGAATTCTTTTGTTCAAAATAGGAATATTGAATATAATTCAATTGAGGAATTGAGAAGGAATATAGAAATAGTCGTTCGAGAAAAGGAACCTTTAATTAGGCCAAGCAATTGGTAGAAATTTAGAAAAAAGTCCCATTATCGGTATCAACCTAGAAAAAGCTATTAAATGGGAATAGCATGTGAATGGATAAGATAAGGTGAAAATAGGATGCGATAAGATATATATGGGATGTGATAGAATGTGAATGAATGTGACAAGATGTGTATGGGATGTGATGATAGGATGTGATAAGATGAAAATAGGATATGATAAGATGTGATGTAATGAGAATGAATGTGGATGTGTATGTTGAAGAATGGATGTGGATGTGTATGTGGAAGAATGGATGTGGATGTGTATGCGAAAGAATGGATGTGGATGTGTATGTGGAAGAAGGAATGCGGATGTGTATGTGGAAGAATGAATGTGGATGTGTATGTGGAAGAATGGATGTGGATGTGTATATGGAATAATGAATATGGAAGAATGGATGTGGATGTGTATGTGGAAGAATGGATGTGGATGTGTATGTGAAAGGATGTGATGTCGATGTGAGTGAATGAATGAGATGTGATGTGATGTGAATGAATGAGATGCGATGTCATGCGAATTGGATGTAAATGTATGATATCGGATGTGAATGGATGAGATGTGATGTGATGTGAATCGGGATAAGAATGAATGAGATGAGATGTGATGTAAATTGAGATAGATGTGAAATGAATGAGGTGTGATGGGATGTGAATATGGGTTGATGCGAGTGGATGAGATGTGATGAGAATAAATGAGGAAAGATGTGATGAGAATAAATGAGGAAAGATGTGATGACATGGAAAATGATGATTGGATGGGAATGGGTATACATATAAATTGGATATGGAGGACTAAGTAATGTGGACGGATGTGGAACAATGTGAAAGACGAGAGTTCGTTATAGGAACTGTATTTATGACTTGTTTTTAAATGAATGTTTTATGTCAAAAATGATGGGGAAGCATTTTGACAGTCTTATGAATGAGGTCATGGAGACCTAATTGATAAAGTTGCAATAGCTGACAGAGAGTCAACGGAGTACGTCTCGTGGTAGCAAGGTCAGCCGAGGTCTTGACCAGCCTCGGTTTGATTTAAATGGTGAGCTTCCGGTACAGTGGATGAGGGACCAGGGAAGCGGCCTATGAGTGAAGCGCTAGGTGACCTCCTGCGAAGGATCCTAGAGGGTGTTGACCATACAGTTCTCGCCCCCACACGTGTGTCGGGGAAAATATTGGAACAAGGAGTAAGAGTTGTTTTCTGAATTCGGGCATGGATCTGGTTGATTGACCTTGCTGGTCCTACGAATGAGTCCATGGCTCTTTTATATGGATCTATTGGTTGATCTTGCTGATCTTCAACGAAGATTCCATCTTGATTTTTATAAGTGAATATATTACCAGGTACTATGAGCTAGGAACTATCGAAAAGGCCCCTGAGTGGACAGGTGGGAGCGTTCTGGTTGCCAATGATGCCATAGATACTCCGATGAAGGAATGATTGAAAATTAGGATTCAACCGGATATTTTGGAGGATTATGATCAGTGACACTATGGTTTCATTAAATGTTTGTTTTAAAGATAGCTAAATTTGTGAAAAAGGTAATTTCATATTAGGTGTGTAAGTGGTGTGACTGGCATTAAATTTGCATAAATATCTGGCTAGGGAGCCTGGGAACTCTTTTTCCTGGTACCCGGGATAAAACCTAACCAAATTCCTAATTGGATCCCATCACTATAGTGGTTGGGCGGTTGGCTAACCCATGGGACGCTGGACTGATGGATCCGTAAAATGAGACTCAATTCTGTTATAGTACGATAGATGAAGTAAATCCCGGATAGTAATTGTTCTATGGAAAAAGAATCAACGACTGTGCCTCTTGATGGGAAAAAAAGCGTTGGTTTCTATGATCCAAGTGCAAGTTTCTTCCTTGATCTGACCAAGTGACACTCAGGTTCGGTCGGATCAATTTGGTCACTAATGACCCTGACTACATTAGAGTACAAATATCCTAGAGGAATCGCCCATGCTTTCCGGTAGGGGGAAGTTTTTTTCGGGTTCGGTTTTTGAAGAACCAAGGGATTAGTCTCTTGTCCAGATATCCGTGGTGGGCGAGGCCCCGAGTGAGGGATCCTGCCCCATGCAAGAAGTGCTACTTCAACTGCTAGCACCCCCGAATCCGTTGCACGAAGGGGGCAGGGATCTTTCAGCTGGTATCAGAGCTAATTGACTAAATTGGATCAACAAAAAAGCCAAAAATGTCAAAAAATTTGTGAAGTAACAAAGTAAAAGATTGTGATTGTGTGATAAAATTCATACAAATTGATATTCAAAATGAAGATTCATAAAACTGAAAGTGGGTCTTCAGATGAAGTACCGCAACTATATGGAAATCCCTGACTTTCTTGAGGCCTAGTCATGATGGTATTTACCTTATAATTCCAAGGACCGTGACTACCCGTATTTACCGAGGGTATAACTGCAACTCTTTACTGGCAATATATACGAGTAAATCTAAGACCTTGAAATTATAAGTAAAAATGCTATCCAAATGATGAATTCGAATACTGTCCAAATGATGAATTCGAATGCTGGTTGATATGATTTTAGAATTCTGGTTGAGACTTGATGAGTTGATTTGGATTCAGATTGAAAAATGATTTTAGAATTCTGGTTGAGACACTTGATGAGTTGATTTGGATTCTGATTGAAAAATGATGATTCTTGAATTCTAGTTGAAAGAAGATAAGCGGAACAAAGCCACAATGCGGATGAATGGGACGAGTCCTTGTGATGATGTTCGTAATTGGATTGATGATAATGACTTCATCAAATCACTACGAGATTAGTGGATTATGCTAACAGATTGCTACTGTTAACACTTGACCTAGTGGATCCAGTTAAGGGATGACAAATTAAAAACCTGCATAACTGAAACTTCCGTGGAGGAATGTTCAGATGGAATTTTTGATATGATGGACCATTATTGTGTTAAGAATATGAATGATATGTTCTGAATGAATTGTTATCTGATAATGAGTTCTATATAAGGGATCTTTATCCCATGTTTCTGTGGAGAGCTGACCAATCTAAAGAACCCCAGAATCAGTTGGATCAAAAGTCGGGATTTGAATTGTAAATAAAAGGACTTAACAAGAATTTTCGTATTGATATAGGATCATGGATCAAGGTCATCGTGGTTGTCATGAGAATATATTTTAAGTCCTCTAGAAAAATATTATTTATCCCCTCTTGAGTAATTTGGGGATGCCTAGATTACTCTTGCGTCATGCCGGCTAGGTTAATATCGTGGGTGATACCACTATAAATATTAATACGTGCGGTATATGACGTATGTTTGAGGCCACCTATGATTATTTCAGTTAGGTTTGTATGGCAGGGTGATTCCTGGGGTACTTACGCCTGGTAGTCATGAGTTGGTGATGATTTGTGCCTGTTTAATATTTGTGGGATTAATTTAATAATTAATTGGGCTTATATTTTCAGGTGATGAAGACTATGGGAATTGAAGAGTTTACTTTGGAAGAAATATCTTGGATCATCACATTTCATTTTTGGCAAGCATAGTAGCTTGTAACCTTATCAAATGATTTTTCCATTTTGAACTTTAGGAAAGATACATTTATTTATGTGGAATTTATTAAAGCCTATGGCTTTACCCTAGTCCCAATTTGACACTCTATTTTTGTTAAAGAAGAGTGCCGTGCTCTCTAAAAAGCACATCTTGTATTTTGGGGGCTATGGCCTAATTTTGGTGAAAAAGAAAGCTAATAAAGAAACACTCTTGTGTGGGGAGAGGCCACGCACAAGAGGGGGGAAGATTGCACCCAATATGGTCTTTTTGGAGCTAAGTATTTTTGTTTAAGTGTTTAATTTTTCAATTGATTTGATTTAGTTGAAGCTTACAAGCAATGGTTTTTATGATTGAATTAATTCTCTACTTTTCTACAATCAATTCCTAGAATAAGATTCCCGTTGCAGTGGTATCAGAGCTTGGGCTAGGAGATTTGTGGAGAAGGTAGGAAAGGGCTTCAACTTCTCAAAAATCAAGAAAGTGCAGGAATTTATCCAGTGGACAGAAGGGTGTTTTGCAGGTCTTTACCCAAAGGTCAAAGATTCAAAACTAGATCTACTCTCAAACCTACTCACCACCCTGCAAAACCATCCCTCTCTATCAAAAAGCGATTTTTCCAAATACTCAGTGAAATCAAAATCTGACCGTATGGATGAAATCCTCATAGCCAAAAACCTCACGGGTATCTCTCAAAAATCAGAAAGCTTCAAGGATGAACAAATCTATAATGGATGGAGCAGATTAAGCATGTAAAAAGCCATTAAAAAAAATCTCCAAAAGAATTTCAAGAGGGAGGCGCACGGCGGCAGCCTACCGGCGCAAAAACGCGTGGAGAGGAGAAATTTAAAAAAAAACTACAAGCCTAATCAAGCTTAAATCCATAAGCTAATCTCTCTCTTAATCCTAATTTCACTTTTCCCAATCCCCATGCAAGTCACATCACTTTTTGAACCTTTACTTTTCCCTATTTTCAAATTTGAAGAGAAATTCAAAGGTTTCCAATTCTGAAAATTTCTGGGTGCAGAAAAGTGATTTATAGGTTTTAAAAAGCTTGAAAATTGCCTAGAAAAGGCCAGAAAATTCCGAAATCGCTTCTGAAAAATTCTGAAAATTTCAAAAAAATATTACAGAGATTGGGCAAGGTTTACAAGACTACTTCAGCAGGTTTCAAAGTGAAGAAAAATTATTTCATCAACAATTCGACTAGCCCAAGTCTCTTGAATCATGTGGAATCGTTCGGGATTTGTTTGAGGCGACGAGAATTCAATTCAGCCATTGAACAACGTCTTGTTCAGCTTCAACCAAGATCAAATTGCGGGAGAAAAACAAGATAAGTACTCATTTTTGCTTTAATTATTTACATCAAATAAAGTAAAATTTTATTTATCTACATCATTTGCACAAGCACTATGGCAGATTTGCCTATCTCGCCATCAATTCAAGAGCAACTCCTTTCTTTACAACATCAAATTGTAGAAGAAAGAGAGAAGCGTATTGAATTGGAGAGACAACTCTCGAATCGTAGACGCAAGCGTGACTCTTCACTATCTTTTGATGACGAAGATGACACTATTCAAAGGGCTGTAAATGCTACATTGCAAGCACAAAGGTCACAAAAAGAATCCAAGATTAGTCGGAAAGCTTTCACATTTCAAAATTATTATGGAAAGAAGGATGCTAGGGTCATTTTAGCTTGGCTTAGTCAACTAGATGACTATTTTTCTGGAGAAAAATTTTCAGAGAATGATAAGATTAAATGTGCAGTCAATCATTTGGTAACAGTGCAGCTTTATGGTGGAGTGTAGTAAAGCAAGGTCGTGACAAGCCAGATTCTTGGAAAAGATTTCAACGACTGGTTAAAAAGCACTTTTTACCCTCATAATTCAAGTCCAAAGTTAGGCACCAATGGGACACTTTGCATCAATTGGAAAAGGAGACTATGTCACAGTATGTAGAAAAGTTCTCGAATACTTTATTACAGGTGCAGGTTGTGGATAGAGTCAGCGAGAAAGATCAAAAGAGGAAGTTCATATCGGGCCTTAGATCTACCATTAGGGCCAATGTGAATATGTTCGACCTCATTCACTATCTTTTGCAATATCTTTGGCAACTAATTCAGAACGTAAAAATGGTTTTCCTAAAGAGATTAAAGCACATGAGGGTACTTCTTCTAAACCATTTACTAAATCTTTTTATGCTTCAAAGAAGATGTATAAACCAGGTTATGACAAAGTCAAGGACGAGGCAAAAGGCAACATGAGTACCAATAAGAAAGTCAATGGTGGCAAATCGAAGACATCTCCTATCAAATGTTTCAAGTGCCACAAAGAAGGTCACATAGCACCGAATTGTCCGGAGCGAATTCAACACCAGCAGCAGCAGCTCGAGTCAACATGATTGAAGAAGACGACAATGAAGAAGAATAATTCAAGTAAGAGGGTAATTCCGATCCAGATTACTCAGAACAAGAAGGTAAACCTCATGTTCATTCTTTGCTTAAAATAAAAGGAACGATAAATGGACATGAAGTTCTTATTTTGCATGATGATGGTAGTACACATGATTTCATTTCTGAAAAGGTACTTAGAGCATTAAATCTTCATTCTTTACCTACGCACTATAAAGTCAAAGCAGCATTTACTGGAACAAAGTATGATTGCATGCAAGAGGTGAAAAGTTTGGATTTATGCATCAAACCTTTAACAGAAAAAGGGATTTCTTAGTTGCACCTTTACAAGGGGTAGATATAATTTTGGGTATGCCTTGGAGACACAAATACAATCCTATTATAGACTATGACACTCATAGCATTTCTCTAAGGAAGGACAATGAAAATATTATCCTCCAGTGTCAAGTCTCAAAGGAGAAATGAGTCCTTTGTTGAGTCACACTCAAGCAAAGAGAGCTCTAAGAAAAAGAGACAAGACTTATATGGTATGGGTTAACCAGCTTGATGCTGAGTTGGACACATCCAAAAGACCAAAGTTTGATTCTTTTATCTCCAAATTTAGTGACTGTTTCATGGAAGATCTGCCTCCAGGATTACCTAAGTCTAGGCCTGAGGATCATAGTATTGACTTATTGCCTGGAAATTCCCCACCTTGTAAAGCTCCCTATAGAGTCAACAATTTAGAGGAAAGAGAAATCCAAAGCCAAATAGAAGACTTGCTAGAGAGAGGCCTTATTCGACCTAGTAGTTCACCTTTTGGAGCTCCAGTACTTCTTGTTAAGAAGAAGAACGAAACTTACCGAATGTGTGTAGACTATCGTGCATTGAATAAGATTACTGTCAAGAACAGATATCCTATTCCTAGGGTAGATGATCTTCTTGATAAGCTTAGAGGATCAAAGGTCTTTAGCAAGATTGACCTAAAGTCTGGGTATCATCAAGTTCGTATGACTCAATCTGACATTTTCAAGACAGCTTTTAGAACCCAAACTGGTCATTATGAGTTTTTGGTTATGCCATTTGGTTTGACCAATGCTCCAGCTACTTTCAGCCGTATGATGAATCGCATATTCCTTAAGTTTCAAAGTTTTGTTATAGTGTTCTTTGATGACATTCTTGTTTTCAGCAAGGATCGACAAGAACATGAACAACACTTGGAACAAGTGTTCAATCTTTTGAGAGAAAATGAATTGTATGTCAATCCTGAAAAGAGTTCTTTCTTTCAAGAAGAGATTGAATACTTAGGTCATATAGTATCAGCCGAAGGGATTCGTGTAGATCCTAAGAAAATTGAGTGTATTGCTTCTTGGCCTACGCCTAGAAACATACATGATCTTAGATCTTTTCTTGGCTTATGTAGTTATTATAGGAAGTTCGTCAAGAATTTTGCTTGTATTGCTCATCCTTTGACTGAACTCCTTAAGAAAACTACAAATTTCAATTGGACTGAAAAGCAGGATAAATCTTTTGCAACACTCAAGAATGCTTTAACACAAGCACAGTTCTAACACTACCTGATTTTCAAAGGCCATTCTTTATAGTAGTGACTGATGCTAGTGGCAAAGGATTTGGAGCTGTTCTTATGCAAGACAACCATCCTATTGCTTATCAAAGTAGAAAGCTTAAGCCTGCAGAGCAAAATTATAGCACTTATGACAAGGAATTAGCAGCAGTAGTGCATGCTTTGAAAATCTGGAAGCATTACCTAATGGGCTCTGAATTTCTTATCAAGACAGACCAACAAAGCATTAGGCATTTGCTTACGCAACCTCTTATTTCAGATAGGCATATCAAATGAAACTTTCATTCAAAGTTTCCAACCTATGATTCAATATCAACCTGGAAAAGAAAATGTTGTTGCCGATGCTTTGAGTCGAAGACCAAATATCAACAACATTTCCATAATTGAAAGTGAACCATTTGTACTCATGAAAGAAACTTATGAAGTTGATCCTGATTTTTCTCAAATATGGATTAAATTGCGTGAAAACAATTGGACACCTCACGGAAGTTATTCTCATAATGATGGCTATCTTTTCTTTGAGAAGAGATTGTGTGTTACTCAACCTTACAGACAGCTTGTCTCGGAAGAGATGCACCAACCACCATTTGTGGGACATAGAGGAGTTTCCGCAACACTTCAAGTAGTTTCTCGAGAATTCTATTAGCCTCATTTGAAGAATGATGTAGCTAAGTTTGTAGCTGAATGTAACATTTGTCCAAACAATTAAAAGCTACAAAGGTAAGGCTTTAGGATTGCTTATGCCTCTACCTATTCCTGATAGACCATGGGAACAAGTGTCTGTGGACTTCATTACTGGCTTTCCTACTACTTCCAGTCATCATGACATGATTTGGACAATAGTGGACAGATTTAGTAAGCAAGCCTATTTCATTCCATGTAAAAAGACACTAACTTCTCAGCAAGCCGCGAACATATTTGTTAAGCAAATTTTTGTTCATCATGGTCTACCCAAAGTGATAGTTTCTGATAGAGATTCTAAATTTTGTAGTCACTTTTGGGTTGCTCTTTTCTCAAACTTAGGCACTAAGTTAGATTTTTCCACGGCTTTCCATCCGGAATCGAATGGACAAACCGAAGTTACAAATAGCACTATCTTAGATATGCTTAGAGCCTATGTTTCCCAACAACCTAGTGCATGGGATAAGTACATACACCTACTCCAATTTGCTTATAATAATACTCCTCATACTGCTACTGGTCGAGCACCATTTGAGATTATCTATGGAAGAGCATTGCCTATTCTGGCTACTAGACTCTCTCATAAGATTGAAGCAGCCAACCAATATGTTAGAGACTTTGATTGCATTCTATCTGAAGTGCGTGATTATATTGCAAGAGCTCAAGAGAAGTATACATTACAAGCAAATAAGAAGCGCAAAGATTTTTCATTTCAAGAAGGTGATTATGTACTTTTGAGAATTGAAAAGCATCGATTAAAGAGTGTGGAAAAATTCCCTGCAGTGAAGCTAGCGCCTAGATATTATGGGCCATTTAAAATCCTTCAAAAGATTAATGATGTGGCCTATAGACTAGAGCTTCCATCTAATTGGAATATCCACAATTCTTTTCATATCCATCTCTTGAAACCTTTTCGAGGAACACTTCCTACTCACCCAACATATGAGGAACCACCTCTTATTGAAGGAGAGGAAGAAGTATTAGTTCCTGATGCTATCATTGACCAAGAGATAACAACAACAAGGATAGGTAATCAATACTTCAAGTATCTTTTGACTTTCAAGAATCATCCACAAGAAGATGCTAAATGGATGCCCGAGAAATTTTTCCGAGTTTACCCTGAAATTCTTCATTCTTTTCAAACCCCACAAATCCGCAATTGAGGACAATTGCAAACTCAAGCAAGAGGGATGTCATGAGAATATATTTTAAGTCCTCTAGAAAAATATTATTTATCCCCTCTTGAGCAATTTGGGGACGCCTAGATTACTCTTGCGTCATGCCGGCTAGGTTAATATCGTGGGTGATACCACTATAAATATTAATACGTGCGGTATATGACGTATGTTTGAGGCCACCTATGATTATTTCAGTTAGGTTTGCATGGCAGGGTGATTCCTGGGGTACTTACGCCTAGTAGTCATGAGTTGGTGATGATTTGTGCCTGTTTAATATTTGTGAGATTAATTTAATAATTAATTGGGCTTATATTTTCAGGTGATGAAGACTATGGGAATTGAAGAGTTTACTTTGGAAGAAATATCTTGGATCATCACATTTCATTTTTGGCAAGCATAGTAGCTTGTAACCTTATCAAATGATTTTTCCATTTTAAACTTTAGGAAAGATACATTTATTTATGTGGAATTTATTAAAGCCTATGGCTTTACCCTAGTCCCAATTTGACACTCTATTTTTGTTAAAGAAGAGTGTCGTGCTCTCTAAAAAGCACATCTTGTATTTTGGGGGCTATGGCCTAATTTTGGTGAAAAAGAAAGCTAATAAAGAAATACTATTGTGTTGTGGGGAGAGGCCACGCACAAGAGGGGGGAAGATTGCACCCAATATGGTCTTTTTGGAGCTAAGTATTTTTGTTTAAGTGTTTAATTTTTCAATTGATTTGATTTAGTTGAAGCTTACAAGCAATGGTTTTTATGATTGAATTAATTCTCTACTTTTCTACAATCAATTCCTAGAATAAGATTCCCGTTGCAGTGGTAGGAATGATAATCCCCAACTCGATGAGGAAGAGCTCGACTTGGATGTTCGTAAAACTCTTCATAGATCGTAGCTTGGACCTTTCAAGGGTGAAGGGGAAGACTTGGGCGAGACTGTGGAGAAGTGGATCGAAGCAATGGAAGAGTACTTCAATGTCACCGGGTACAATGAGAAGAGCAAAATGGCTCTTGCAAGGTTGAAGATAGTAGAAACAGCCATAGTAGCATGGAGAAACCACTGCGAGACAAACTGTGCGGATCGAAACACTCAGACATGGAATTTTCTTAAAATTTACCTAAGGAAGAGATTCTATCCTCCCGACTTTTTGGAAACAAAGATGAACGACTTCTTAGAGTTAACCCAGCGGAGCAGAACTATTCCAGTATATCACCAAGCATTCACTCTCCTCCTCAAATACTCGCCACCGCTGGATGAAGAACAACTGATGGGGCCAGGTTCATTCGGGGATTGAACGAACCTTTGAATATCCTAGTGAAGAATGCCAAGCCAGTTTTTCCATGGCCAAAGTAGTGCGGATGGCGAAGGATTTCACCAAGGCCTTTGATGTCAAGGTCTCGCCGAAGCTAGCACCTTTACCTTTCAAAAGGTTTTTAGCTCTAGAAGGTGATTCCAACCTTCCACCATCTAAGAGATATAATGGTCAAGCCCAGGATATGGGAACTTCCAGAATGGAAGAAATATCCTTTTTTCGGAACTCAATCCCTTGGAATTCAACTTCAGAAGTTCCACCCTTGAACAAGGTAGTGAAATGCTATAATTGTCAAGGATTTGGACATCGCAGTATGGATTGCCCAACTCCTTTTGGAACAAGGCTTTTAGGGTGGGAAAATCAAGGATCAAGATTCCAGACTTTAGCTCCTTCCTTCGAGAGTAATCAGGTTTCTTTCCGCCAAAATAAGAGAAATCCTAGAGGTAGACCCTCTAACAACCCGCATTTTTAATCCAAAGTAATGCAAGACCTCCGCCTCATTATAGGGGAAGTCAAAGAGAGATGTTCCCAAATTGACCGTCCACTGGTTTCTTTTCGCCAAAATCAGAGAAATCCCAGAGGTAGACCCTCTAACCAACCCGCAGTTTTAATCCAAAGTAATGCAAGACCTCCACCTCAGAACAGGGGAAGTCAAAGAGAGATGTTCCCAAATCGGCCGTCCACTTCCAAGGCAGTAACGCTAGAAGTGATTGAAGAGGAAGAAGAAGAAGAAGATAAAAGAGATCATACTCCACCTACGAGATGAGGACATCTCGCGTTTTTTTAAGTGTGGTAGGATGTAAGATTCCTCGCTCTAGCTTTTGAGGTGTGCAGGTGTAAGAACCTCCCCTTCTGATCTTGTAATTATTCCCCTCTTTGAAATAAAAGAAAGATTCTGTTTTACCCTATTTTGACCTAGAGAGAGAACATGTCTAGAGAGAGATAATCCAAAAGTGAGATATTTTTGGATATAAAAATCCTCCTAGTGTCTAAAATGGTTTCCCCTGAAACACAAATTCAAAAAGAACTTTCCAATGTGCATTTGGAATTAATTAAAAATAAACATAAAGGACCTTAGCCTAAGGGTTTAGATTTGAAAAAAATTTTGGATTATGGTCCAATTAAGGTTCCTATGGACCAATAAGATTAATCTAAATGTAGGGAGGAGATAAATTGAAGAATAAAAGAAAAACCCCCAAAAATGAGTAAATGCTTACATATGATGAAGAGTTGACTAAGGACAAGGTTTATTAGTTGAAAATTATGAATATTACTAAAAAAGTGAGATATTTTGGGTATAATGATTCAATTTTGACACCTTGGTAAGGAGAAGGGGACTCTTCAAGGAGGCGCCTATTTCACATGTGTGGTGGAGTTTTAAACTCAAAAATATTGTGATATTTTTGTCTCTCCTCTCTCTTGGATCAAACCTAATCAAAAGGGAGCCACAAAGTAGGTCCAAATCTTGTCCAAATTCAGCCAAACTAAACCTGGAAAATTCTGGAAACTAGTTGGACTTGGTTAGAGGCCTCCCTCACCTATAAATAGATCCTTAGCCCTTTGTAAAAAAATATGAGAACTATAACATGCCAATATTATGCTGAAATAATGATATTTTCTATCATCCTCTACAAATTGAAGAGATTGGAGCTTCTCTCTCTTTTCAATCTTCGTTGGAGACTTCATCAACATACCAAACCAATTGATTGGTTGGGGGCCTCTACTGTGATCAAAGAATCAAGCAAATCTAGGAGGTAAAATGTGGTTTGTGGTTTTTTTTTTAATCTCCAAATGTTTCTCTCTTCTCAACCCCTCTCAAGATTGAGAAGCATTCAATTGAATGGCTTTTAAATAAAATTGAAGTTCTTTAATGAATAGTAGTGATGAAACACATAAATTTCCATTTATGCTTAAATTAAATGTTTTTTTAAAAAGCATGTCCCTCTCCCCCCAAAGAATGGTCATTCTTCCTATGACCTATTCTATATTCAAATGATGCTTCTCATGAAGCCATTCTCTAATCTAAAAGTGATTTCTATGCTTGACAAATTAGAGGCCAAAGAAGTAGCTTTTTAATGCTTTTATGATATTTAATTTATGAAAAAATTAGGAATCAATTCCATAATTGGATAGTGATCCAATTAATGGTTATTCTATCATATGATATTACTAAACTTTATGCTTTCAAAATTTTTGAGAATTATTAGTAATAGTGGTAGCGGAGCTATGGCAAAATTTTTGAAAAATTAACACATAAATCATTTTCATTCATAATATGAAAAGAGGACTTCCTACTATATTCTAAGATTAATCATCCTAGATTAATTAAATGATTCTCATTATAATTATGAAAAAACTAATTTTTATGTTTATGCATAAATAGTTAGTTAGGAAAAAGAGAAATTTCTAGTAATCCATTTTTATGTTAAAAGAGTAATCCCCATGGCAATGGAAATCCATGTATTCTAATGAAGTAAGAGAAAAATTATGATGCTAAGATAATGTATATTTTATTTATAAATTAAAGAAGGATTTTAGTTGCATTTATCTTTTTGCATAGATAAATTTAAATGATGAAAGAGGAATCCCCACCATATTGGAATTCAAATATTTAAATGAGGAAAGTGTAATTCCTAGTGTAAAGGAATTAATGGAGATTTTTATTTAAATTTTACGAGAAAATTTTAGTTAAATTTATCTTTTTGCATAGATAAATTTAAATGATGAAAGAGGAATCCCCACCATATTGGAATTCAAATATTAAATGAGGAAAGTGTAATTCCTAGTGTAAAGGAATTAATGGAGATTTTTATTTAAATTTTAAGAGAAAATTTTAGTTAAATTTATCTTTTTGCATAGATAAATTTAAATGATGAAAGAGGAATCCCCACCATATTGGAATTCAAATATTAAAATGAGGAAAGTGTAATTTTTAGCATATTGAAATTAATGAGTATTTTATTTAAATTCAAAGATGAATTTTAGATAAATTTATTTTATCTATGAGAAATATTTAAATGTTAAAAGAGGAATTCTAAATATGGATAGAACTGATTTCTGCAAATCCCATGATGTGATGTAATGAGAATGAATGTGGATGTGTATGTGGAAGAATGTATGTGGATGTGTATGTGGAAGAATGTATGTGGATGTGTATACGAAAGAATGGATGTGGATGTGTATGTGGAAGAAGGGATGTGGATGTGTATGTGGATGTGTATTTGGAAGAAGGAATGTAGATGTGTATGTGGACGAATGAATGTGGAGTATTTCGGTGTGACAAAGGAGTGAGGACGCAATGGGCTAGCACACACACATCGGGGAGTGATAATTAGTTTGTGGTAATTTCCAAAATCAAGAATCTAATTAGGGTGGAAAAATCAAGTCAAGTGCAAATATTTCTTTGGATTAGGAATGACTTACATTTATCCTATTTCTTGATTAAGAAGAAGATTAGGGAATTCAAAAAACAAAACCTAAATTAGTGTTCAGGATTGCAAGTACCCAATCTTACAAGGATCATAACTTTTTTACTGTTTAGAAATTTTGTGTGAGGGTAAAAGAAAAGTTATAGAGTTTAGTTACCTCTAGAACTTTGTGATCTAAGTCAAATGCTAATTTCAAAAGGAACATTTGTTAGGAGCCTCTTAAAATAGGCCATCGCACCGTCAACCCTATTCAAAGGTTTATAATTTAACATCACGGACCCTGTTCGAGGCACTACATCCTTTGTAGAGAGAAATTCACCCTCCTCTATAGGAGTACCAAGACTAGCCTCCAAACGGGCATGAATGCACTAAGCACAGAGAGAATCTCAACTTGATTTTCTCCAATGTGTTGATCCTAACGAACAATTAGGCAATGGACCATGTCAAAATATCTATCTTGTCATCCTCTACATCCACATGAGTGCATAGAGAATCATCTCCATACTCCTCCCCATCGAGAAGGTCATCTGTGGAGTAGTCATAGCTAGCGTCGCCAACTTGCAAAGGCTACTCATCCACAAACTCCATATTGTCCGAACGAACATACGGGGTCATCTATGGATAGATCAAGAGTTACGTCAGTGGGAATGTCCCTGGCCTCTCACGAGCCCGAGGGAGATCGTACCATTTCATCTTGGCGAGCAATCACTACTTGATGTATACGGTCAAGCTCGGCCTAAGACAAGCCCGATACGGAGGATAACATATGAGAAAAACCACCTAAAAAACGTGCCGACGGCGAACTCCCCCACTAGACATGCTGGAATCAGATTTCTAAGTCGGCAAAACAATCTCCTGCTGCTACCCACAAAGGAACGAAGAGAGAGGTTTCAATTTGCTGCTCCACCTCCCCTATAGTTGGCCCCTCTAGAAAAAATGAGAGAGAGAGATGCAAGACTTCCTTGGTTGCTCCTTTGAAAGGAGAGAGAGAGAGAGAGAGAGAGCATTTACGGCTGTCGCCTCCCTCCTCTTTGCTGTCGGGCTAAACCAGAGCCCTCACTTTTCTTGGTGGCTGTGTTTACCCCAAGAGCTGCTTCTCATTGCACTAAGGTTACGTTTTTGCTATGGCGGCCTCTCCTCTCCACACAGTTGATCTCAGTCGACTTTACTTCCCTGGCGGTGGCTACTGCCCACACGATAGGAGAGAGAGCTGCGTTTTGGCTACAACGATGAGAGAGAATATGCTCCTCTTCCCATAGAGCTATGGCATAGCCTAGTCACACCACACATCGTGCTGCAGTGCATAATTGATAAGATGATCCTCTCCCCACCACACAAAAATGATCTTCATAATATTGATTCACCTTTGTGGGCGTGACCCCGTTCACATGGCGAAGATGAGAACCAAGGCTCTGATACCAATGTCAAGCTACAGTAGTGACAACACATCGACGGAAGAGGAGAGCTCTGGATCACCACCCAGCCACCACCATAGAGGGAATGGGGATAAGGTTCCCCACTACCGGGTATATATGGTGGCTTGCTTGCCCACACATATCCAACTACCCGCAGAACTATGCTCGGGCATCCTCTCCCCTGAACCCTAGCTTGCTTGCTGCCCATGCTCCGATGGGCGGTCTTGAAGTCCAATCGAGCTCCCCGTAACCGCTGCGGGTTACGTAACATTCCACCTAACAAATCCACCCTTGTTTTGAAAAAGCACTTACCATTCTTATTTTCTACCCATGGTTTTTTCACTTTTTCCACCTAACAAAATCTACCCATGTTTTTTCACCATACCATGGTTTTGGAACATTAGTCCATTTAACCTTTGAAGATTTTGTTAATTAATGTGCACACTCCTTGCTTAAGGTGGGTCTTTAATTATTTTCTTAGGGATAACCATGATAGTTTTTATTATATATTTACACTAGAGTGATTGTGTTGAACTCATTTTTGGGGTCTATTTCTTTAATTACATCTTTCATTTATTATCCACACTATTGCCATGTTTGTACACACACATGTGCATATAGGCCACCTTAAAGGTCTATTTAATTTTTCTGAGCTCAAAAATCTAGGTACAATCACTATAACTAATTTTTATCGGCTAAATTTATTTTTAAAACACTGAGAAGAATTTATACCTCAATTACTAATAATTTTCATCATATATTATCATTTTCTCTCTCTACAACATCTCATAGATTACATTAATAAAATACAAGGGGTAAGATAGATGTTAAATTCTCTGCCCACTTGAAGATCGGAGATGTTGTCATCTTGTAAATTGAGGGTAATCTCGACCTAAGTCTTCTTTTTCCCATGTAGCATCATCTACTAGGAAGAAATTCCATTTGACTAAATACTCTTGCAGAATCCCGTTCCTTAGCGTTTTTCCCCCCCCTGATCTTAAAGACTTTCTTGGGTTCCAATTCTATCTATCCTTAAGCTAGCATAGTTACTTAATCATCCTTTAGAACATGATTGGGATCTGGAATAACTTCTTTAATAAACTTACATGAAAAACATTGTGGATTCGGAGATGAGCAGGGGAGAAGAAGTTCATAAGCTTGTTCTCTAATCCTACGAGTAACGATATATGGTCCATAATATCTTTGAGATAACTTCTTATACTTTCCCAAGGAGAGGGAACTTCTCTTGGGTGTCGTACTCAAAGAAATGTTCCCTCTTCTTTAAATTCTCTAGAAGTACTTTTCAGATCAGCATACTACTTCTGCCTATCTTGAGCAGCCTTGATATCTTTCTTGAGATCGACTATATCTGATGACTCATCTCATCCAACATATATTTTGAGGCCTCCACTTTGATCAAGGGATCTAACTAATTTAAGGGTCTAAGGCATTCTTGTCCATACAATGCCTTAAATGGGCTCATGCCACTACTTTGATGGTGATTGTAGTATTGCTTTGTAATTTCCATACTCTAATTGACAAAATAGTTAACTTGTGAAAGGGGTTAACTTATGTCCACTAGATGAAGATAGCTCAACCATCTCTTTGGCTCACGCTCACAAAAAGCTCTAAGAGTGCCTTCAATGACTTGATTGACCCTCTCTGTCTGACCATCAGTCTCATGTGATAAGATATGCTTTCAAGTGAAATTCCAACTACCTCAAAAAAGGATGTCCAAAATCTAGAGTTGAATTTGGCACCTCTATCACTGATGTTTTCGTAGGGCAATCCATGAAGTCAAAATATTTAATGCAAAAATACCTTGGTTATATCCAATGCTATAAAGTTTCTCTTCACTGGAACCAGATGTCAAAATATTTAATGCAAAAATACCTTGGTTATATCCAATGCTATAAAGTTTCTCTTCATCACTAGAACCAGATGTCAAAATATTCAATGCAAAAATACCTTGGCTATATCCAATCCTGTAAAGTTTCTCTTCACCAGAATCAGATGTGTAACATTAGTCAACCTATCGACCACTGCAAATAAGAGCAATGAAGCAATGTAAAGTGAGAGCTAAACTGCCACTATCATTATGGGTGGTTGCACCAATATGCAAAATAATAGTATGTAAAATATGTCATGTAGGTTAAAAGTTACAACACTATGTAAAACATGTCTTATAGGTTAAGAGCTATAGAAATATGAAAAAGAAGTAATGCATGCTAATATAGAATAACTCAACCACTACCATTGTGAGTGGAGAGATCAACCCATGGTGTGTGGAAGCATAGACATGGATATGGAAGAGAGAGAGAGAGAGAGAGAGAGAGAGAGAGAGAGAGAATAGAACTCAAGCGAGAGAGAGATTGCACATGAACACAATGATTGCATTATAAATGATAATACTCCCACCATGTATAATCCTTTTATAGGCACCAAGGCCTTATCTTCTAACCTAATTCATAATAAGGGGCGTTCACACACCTAAGAGGGTGTTCACATTAAAACAACCTAGACACAATAACCCTTTCACACTACAGAGATTCTGATAATTCCAACACCCCCTTCAGCGAGAAGGTGGTGAGATCCAAATGCAAAAGAAGCAACAAGCCTCTAACTTTATCACATCACTGCTGCAAAGAGGTGACCTAGCCATGCACACCTCTCGTGCCATGCTATTCCCTCAATCAACTTGTGACTGAAGCTGAGATTATTATTTAGTCACCCCTCTCCTAACTCCTTACTTGGATAAGAATACATCTTTGCCTTTTTTTATAGCATCAAGGCATTACAACAACTCCAAAAAACATCCAAAATTTTCAAATTTTAGGAGACAACTTGGGCAGAGAATTAACATAGAATAGAAAATAGATAAAGAGTTGGGGAAGAATCCTCCCCTCTCGAACATATTTCAATGAAGATCCTTTTTCGGCGACGTTTCTAAGCAATGGATGCTTGGGTCATCCTTTTAGGCTCATGGGCCACAATAGAGGACCCAAAGTTAAATGTGTTCATCGAGGAAGTGAATGTCAATGCCAAACACATATGCCTTGAAACAGGCATCAATGCTAAATCCATAAGATCCCATGGCTTCATTTGAAAGAAGCATAGGAGGTAGACCTTGTGGTGGTCTCAGCATCATAAGTTGAAGCACCTGTTTGTGCTGCATGTGCCTCCTCCTTGAAGTAAGCAAACCATTGAAAAACCTTATGACCCATTAAACTTCTTATAGAGAACCATCAGAAAGTTGCCGCTCATATTGTACATGATGTTGATGATGTATGCGTCCATGCTTCAGAACTCTTGTAGAAGACCTTTGATAAATGGATTGATAAAGCTATAAGTTTAGGTCAGCTTGTGGAGCATAGAAGAGGGTCCTCTTAATGAAGAAAATGTTAAATGTATACTGGTTATAACATAGGATTATTCATGAAAAAATGTTGACCATATGGATTATTATTGCATGGTAAAATGATGAATATGGAGTGATCACAACATATGAAAACACACCATAGGATAAGCTAATAAGCAGGACTGAAATGCAGCTATAAGGGCGACTATAGGGGCTACATCGAGGGCTATGTGGGCTAGTCTGTAGACCTGAAAACACAACCTATGATGGCTATGGTGAACTGGAGCAGTAATAAAATGCACTAGCTGATTCAAAGCTAAAAATGCAGTGTATATAGATGCTATATGGGCTGCAAGAAAGGCACATCATGATGGGAAAAACATAAAAACCCTTAAAAATGCAAACCCTAAAAATGTAAAAGGGGAGAAGGTGAAGCAAGGCGATGGAATGGAGCCTAGCTCTGATACCATGTTGGAAACGTAGCTAGGTCTAGGAGGGAGTGGAAGTGAAAGGAGTGGTGGAGAGATTAAGCCATGGTGTGTGGAAGCATAGACATGGATATGAAAGAGAGAGAGAGAGAGAGATGCAATAGAACTCAAGTGAGAGAGAGATTGCACATAAACACAATGATTGTATTATGAATGATAATACTACTCCCACCATGTATAATGCTTTTATAGGAACGAAGGCTTTATCTTCTAACCTAACCCTTAATAAGTGCGTCACACCTAAAAGGGTGTTCACATCAAAACAACCAAGACACAGTAACCCTTTCAAGATTGATAATTCCAACAATGGAGGCAATGTTGGATGGAATTTAAAGGAACTCGTATGTCAGCAAGTTTTAACATTGGGTGAATGGACACTTAAAACCTACGCACCATATGGTTCGATGACATGTATTGGTGTGGCAGGCTTATTCGAGAATGTCCACATCTACATCTAAATCCTACCAATGTTTTAAGTCCAATGAGGTGGGAGACATGTATTGGTAGGGCAGGCTCATTCGGCGAGAATGTTCACATCTACATCTAAATCCTACCAATGTTTAAGAAAAACTATCCTTTAGTTTTTTTTTTTCATGTCTCAATTTTAAAAACAATCGCTTGAAATTTTTACTTGGCATCCAAATTAGCGGCTAAAATTTTAGTTGTAAATAGGGCTAAAACATAGCTCTCCTTTTTTTTTAAAAAAAACAAGAGAAGAACATAGACTCTTTCACCCCTTTGTGGACTCTCTGGAGTGAGGAGAAGAGCACCACCTTAGCCACTCGGGTATTGTCCCCACTTATTTTGATTGGGTTGGAAATATATATATATATATATATTATTTTAGCTCTCCTTATTTTTAAAAATATATATTTTAGCTTTCCTTATTTTGATGGGTTGGAAAAAATATTACAACCTTGGGGACTGGTCACTAGAATGTAAGACTATGGCTCATATATGAGCTAGAGCTCTGCACATCCGGTTGAACGTGGTGAGAAACATGAGGATCCTTTCCTCGGTGATGGAGGCGTCCTCCCCATCATCATCCATACCATTGCCCCATTATCATCATCAGCAAGAAATCCATGACCACCACACCATCTCCCCCCGTAACCCTAATCCAGACCGACCTGTCTGCTCGCAGAAAGCTGAGATTGGGAACCATGGTGCGTACCTGCAAACTGTTCTCTGCCTTCTGCTTCTCGCTTTCTGGTTTCTCCGTTCTTTCATTTGTTCCCATTACCGCTCGTCACCATCTTTTTTGAATGAAATGCAGACACATCCATTGGCCAGGGGAAGCAATTTGCAGCAGATTCCCCATGGCGCTTTTATAACAAGGTGAACTCCTCTCTCTGTCCTTTTGTTTCAAGAGGGGTGACTGTGTGCTTGGTGGCATTTTCTCTACATATCCTAAATCCTAAAGTGTGTGCATTTTCTAAAATTTTGCAATGTGAATTGAAATTGATGTCTTTGACTGAATTTTCTGTTTATGTTACATATACTGTTCGCAAGGCAAGCACATACATACATACTCGTGGCATATGCATACATATGCACTTGCATTTACATGGGCATGCATACAGGTGTGCGTGTGCGCGCGCGTGTTAAAAGGCGATATGCAATACATGATGCGATATATCAAATGTTGCTTAGGTGAATCTTCTCTGTAATTCATTTATGCTTGTGTATTCACCTTGACTACTACGCATCACAATTGTTGGTGGCAGGAAGATTTGACAGATTTGGATGGCGTGTGTACTAGCACAAGTGGGGCAGTATGGGCCAACAGCTGGCTGAACCCTCAATTTCTAGAGGCAGAGCTGGAAACTCAAAAAAACAGTCCAAGACATGTGAATCATGAATCAAGAAACGAACACAATCGAGATGCTGGAGATAATCCTGGGTCACCAAGTTCTAGATTTCAAAGGTATGAGCTCTGTCTCACATAGTGGTATACAGTTTTCTACCAGTTTACTCAGTACTGTCTCCAGCACTACTCAAGCCACTAACTTGACATGCCTGTTAGAAATTTTCTATGAACTATTCCTGTTTTTTTCCAAGAATGAGCTATTGCTATTTAATGTTCCACAGCCTTGAGGCCTCATGGACATGACTGTCATCACATAATCTACTAGAAACCTCCTTAGAGGCGCCTGCTGACTCCTTGCCTGTCCAAGATGTCAACAGCCTTGAGGACCTTATTGAGACGACCCTTGTCACATAAGCTGCAGAAGATACAAGAGGCAAATTCAACCATCATTTTCCAGAGACCTTGCATGTTAGAGGCAAGAATAGGACCAATGAACAACAGGATCAATGAATGTCGTCATTGATCCTATTCTTGTCTCAACATACTGGGAGGCAGGAAAATGATGGTTGATTTTGGCTCTTGTATCTTCTGGAGCTTTCAGTGAATTATGCGATGAGGGTCATCTTCTTGAGGCCCTCAAGGCTGTGAACATCTTGGATGGGCAAGGAGTCAGCAGTGTCTATAATGAGTTTTCCAGTGGATTATGCAATCAGGGTTGTCTCAATGAGGCCACAGCCTGTGACGAGGCTCCTCTCAATGAGACCTTAAGGCTGTGGATCGCCATAGACACCATCAATCAGCATTTCCTCTGATACTATCAGGAGATATTGCGATGAAGGTCAGTTCAGTGAGGCACTTCAGGCTGTAGGCATCACGGACAGGAACAGAATAAGCATTTCCTCTGATACTATCAGTAGATATTGTGATGAAGGTCAGCTCGATGAGGCACTTCAGGCTGTGGACATCACGGACAGGAACAGAATAAGCATTTCCTCTGATACTATCAGTAGATATTGTGATGAAGGTCAGCTCGATGAGGCACTTCAGGCTGTGGACATCATGGACCGGCAAGGACTTTGCATCTCCATTGATGTCTTCTCGCATCTTCTAGAGAGATGCATCAAGGAAAGGGATTTACGAGCAGGAAGGGAGGTTAGCTACTATATAGTGAGAAGTGGACTGGAGTCAGATTCCTACCTGGGAAGCTTTTTGATCCGCTTGTTCACGTTATTTGATAGTGTGCTAGAAGCAAAGCGGGTGTTTAACAAGCTGTCAAACCCAACAGTATATTCGTGGACTGCAATTATCTCAGCACACACCCAGCTGGGACTGAATGAGGATGCCATCCTTTTGTTTCAGAAAATGGATAATCTGGCTGTCACACCAGATGGGCATGTATTTGTTGAAGTTCTCAAGGCTTGTTCCAGTATTGGAGCACTTGAGCAAGGCAATTGGATCCATACCCGCATCTTAGAAAATGGCTTTGATTTGGATCAGTTTGTGGGCACCATGCTTGTTGATATGTATTGCAAGCATGGGAACATTGAAAATGCGGAAATGGTGTTTGATAGGTTGCCAGAGAAAGATGTTGTTACATGGAGTGCATTGATTGCAGGATATGTGCAACATGGCTATGCCCATGAAGCACTTCATCTTTTCCAGCAAATGCAACAGGAGGGCTTGAAGCCAGATAAGGTTACGTTTGTTAGTGTTTTGCAAGCATGCTTGAATGTAGGAAATCTTGAACATGGCAAAGAGATTCACAGTCGCATTATTGATTTTGGGCTGGAGTCAGATCAATATATTGGCAGCACCCTGATTGACATGTATGCCAAGTCTGGGAATCTTGAGGAGTCACAGCATGTTTTTGACAATATGCTATGCAGAGATCTGGTAGCATGGAGTGCGTTGATGTCAGGCTATGCCCAGCAGGGACATGGTCACAAGGCTCTTCAACATGGCCAGGAAGCCCTCCGGCTGTTTAAGCAAATGCAACAGGAGGGCATGCAGCCAGATAATGTTACATATGTCTGTGCCCTGCAAGCTTGCTCGAGCGCAACATTTTTGCAGCAGGGTCAACAGATACATGTGCATACTATTGAAAGAGGAATTGAACTGGATCTGTTTGTTGGTAACACGCTTATAGATATGTATGCGAAGTGTTACTGCATTGATATTGCAGAGGCAGTTTTTCAGAGAATGCCAACGCAAGATCTGGTTACATGGAGTGCCTTGATTGCTGGTTATGCCCTGCAGGGACATGGCCAAAAGGCCCTTCAACTGTTCTATGAAATGCAAGAAAGGGGCATGAAACCAAACCAGGTAACCTTTGTTTGCATCTTGCAAGCATGCTCATGTGTAGCAGCCCTTGAGAAAGGCAGGCAGATACACAGACAAATAATTGAAAGTGGGTTGGAGTCAGATTTACTTGTTGCCAACACGCTCATTGATACATATATTAAATGTGCGAGCCTGGAGAATGCATGCACATTGTTTGACAGACTGCCAACTCGGGATGTTGTAACATGGAGTGCTTTATTATCAGGGCATGCCTTGCGTGGTGATTATATATCAGCTGCGCAGTGTTTTACGAACATGCAACAAACAGGTTTGAAGCCTACTGGTGTAACTTATCTTAACCTTCTTTCAGCTTGCAGTCATGTTGGATTAGTTGATGAAGGTTGTCTCCAGTTCAAACGAATGAGGGAGAGACATGAAATCATACCCACTCTTGAACACTACACGGCTATGATTGACCTCCTTGGCCGAGCAGGCTGCTTGAACGAGGCAGAAGACTTGCTTGAAACCCTTCCTTACTGCCCAAATATTGTGAGCTGGACCTCTTTGCTTGGATCCTGCAGAAGACATGTGAATGTGAAAATTGGAAGGCGAAGTTTTGATCACATTGTGCCAATGCAAGGTGGAAGTGCGGCAAGTTACGTGCTCATGTCGAACATATATGTGGATGCTGGCATGCGAGAGGAATCAAAGAAAGTGGAAGAGTTGAGAATGTGTGGGAATGTCTGGAAGAAGCCAGCAAAGGCTTTTATTGAGATTGGTGATCAGGTGCATGATTTCATTGTGGGAGATGACACTCACCCTTGCAGTGTTGACATCTATGCAAAACTTCATGTGTTGAGCATGTCCATGAAAGAGGAAGGTTACATATCACGACCAGGCTCAGTTTTGGATCCTATCTTAAAAGAGAAAGAAGATTCTGTATGTGGACATTCAGAAAAGTTGGCCATAGCTTTTGGGCTCATCTGTGAACCTCAAGGCACGAGTATTCGTGTGGCAAAAAATCTTAGAGTTTGTGTTGATTGCCACAATTTCGCCAGGATTATATCCAAGATGGAGATGCGGGAGATCATAATAAACGATGCATACTGCATTCATCATTTTAAAGAGGGGGCATGTTCTTGTAAAGAGTATTAATACTTCTGAACAGTAAAGGTAATAATTGTTGTGACAGATACTACATTGGACAGCCTGCCTTGGCTGAGATCTTACTTCTAAGTGCAGGTTAAGATACTTTTCATACATTTTTTGGTAGCTAGTATTATTATGCTTATGTGAAGCGCAGTTGCGAATGTCCTGATCAGCGTAGGGGCATGTCACATCTTCAATGCGTCTGATGGTGTGAGTGATGGGGTTGGTCACAGCTGAGAGTACTAAAGGGTGTCTGCTGTCCAAAATATTGCAAGAATGGAATTGTCTGAAGGCTGCATGTTTGGTCATCTGATAGGTTATGAACCTCTACCCAATAGAGAATCTTCTCTGGACATGCATTTGCAACGTCACCAAGCCTTAAAAGCATGGCATGAGAGGGCCAATAAGGTCATGTATTGGCTCTTCATTAGTGTGTCGGATTATGCGAGATTGGTCATATACATGATGGATCGATACCTAAAGATACATGGGATACCTTGGTTAAATTGTATAGCAAAGTACTAAGGCTAGGAAGAAGATGCTCTTAAATTAAGAGCTGCATAATGTGCAAAGAAATAACCTATGTATCAATGATTATTCATTGAAGATTAAAGGGCTTGCAGATGTCCTCGTCTCTATTAGAGCACCAGTTTCGATGATGACTTCTTAGTATCAGCGGTCACTTTGAATGGGATTAGAAAAGACTTTTGGACATCTATTCGAATGCACATAATTTTTTCAAACTTTCAAGACCTTATAGCCCTTCAAATCAGTGAGGAGATGAATGTTGGTGGAAATAATCATCCTCCAATGAAATGCAAGAGTGGGCCTTTTACACAGGTAGAGGTAGAGGTAGAGGTAGAATTAGAGGTAAGTCTTTATTTAGAACTAAGGTGCAGATTGTTATGGAAATAGAAATCATAGACAATAATAACAAGATTCCAATTCGCAAACACGTGGAAGAGGTCACTCTAGAGGCAAGGGGAGCCAAAGAGATCAAGATGAATAGCAAAGAAATAATAGTGAAAATAGCATATAGTGCTATTACTTTGGCAAACTAGGATACATAGTAAAAGATTGCTATAAAAGGCAGAATCATAGAAAGTGGGAAGTAGCAAAAGGTTACTATAAAAAGTAGAAAGACAGAGAAACTGAAAAGCAGCAAAAGATTGCTATAAAAAGCATAATGATATATGTTAACCACTCCATTAGTTAACATAGTTTTGTCCGCTCGACTTACCATAAGCCATTTCACCATCTTACCCATGCAAATGGACACTGAACTTTTATAAGATGGCATTGGAACATATAAAATAACCTTATCCTACACTTAATGTTAAATAGGGAAAGTTTGTGGACTTAGTATACCTAGTTGCTTAAGACTAGTAATATTGGCCGAACCATTTTTAAGTTTAGCTAGCCTATTGTGAAAATTAGCCACTTCTTTTTAACAATAAGTTATACACAATCGTTCCCTTGTAGTAGCTTACTTGTGAGCTCTCCTTTCCTCTTCTTACTTGTATGCTTTTGAATTCATGATTGCTTGATGGATGCATGCTTGAGTAGGTTTGATTGTAGGCTTTCCTCTTCGATTAGCTTTTTCTTCCCCCACTTTTTATGCGAGAGAATCATCGTGAAGGGCCGTCTCTTCTTTCCTCCATCTAAGCAGTAAGAGCTCTCCCTTCACCCCTTTGGCAAGGAGTATGAGTGAGGATGCGACGGGGATGAGCTAGCACACCCATATGGGAAGTTTCATTTGTTGCAAATCAAAACTAATGACACATGCTTCGACAAGACTAAGGTAAGCTCTTAACTTGAACATATTTGGTGTCACTTTTGCCAGGGACTAGTCTAGGGGCTTAGCTCCTTTTTTCCGTCCATTCCAAGCTATTGGGATCACCCAATATTTCCCGGTATTGATTAGGAGGTCACACTCCAAAAAACATACGGTTTTAGAGCATTGGATATGTTTGTTTGTTGATTTTCATTTTCATGTGGAGTTTATTTTGCATTAGGGCATTCTATGTTCATCTATTGGTAGGATAAAACTTTGATTTTATGGTGATTTGCATGAAATTGGAGCCTAAGAGGCTTAGATTTCATTGCTTTGATTCAAGAATTACCTTAGTAATTGTCATTAGGAGGAGAATCCATTGTGAAAACATAAACATTGAGCTCCATTAGGTTGAATTAGAGTGAAATTGTCAATTTGTGTTTATGCATTTCATATTTTTCATAAATTGTTCATGTATTGTTGGAATTGGTAAGAGTAAAAGCATGGTAAACCTTCAAAAAACAATCAGAAAACACTTATGTATTACAACCATTAATTAGGATTAGAATCCTTAATGTCCCATCAAGTCCAAAAAAATACAAAACCACTAAAAATCATGCCAAACAAGCTCGGGTAGGGACGTAAGCTCACAATCCCATGTAAAAAGACATGAATCTAGAGATGTGACACATGAGCTTGGATGCATGAGCTATGAGTCTGTAAATGTGAATCATGAGCTTGGACATGTGACCCTACATATGTGAGCCTAGAGCTAGGTATACCTAGTAGAGTATAGACCAATTATTATAGCCATAAAGACTCATACTACAGACATATCTACCCATGTCTTTAGAAGTTTTTCTTGTCATACAATCTATACTAGCTATAATCTTCAAAGGAAAATTATTATCCTTTGCAATTATTGGGGAATTAAGTACACCCAATAAGTACACACCAACCCTGTTATAGGTCCAATTCCTAGACGTGGATGATCACGGGCATGATTCTTAAGTGTGATTTATGATGTGGCAATTACACAATCATGATTAACAATCACAAGCCATGATCTGTGATCTGCGATCATGATTGGATAAGATGAAATCTATCCGAGACTAAGTGCCTTTAATGTGTAATCCCGAGGTTCATGGGACAACTAGATTTGTCAAAGAATCACGATGTGATAAAAAATCACGAGCGTGATTCTGTAGGTTTTGACCAAAAATCACTGATTTGGGGATGCAAATCTTAACTTTTTTGATTAAAAATTTTCAAATTGTTCCTTTGCAACATGAATGTTTAAATGATATTATGCAAAAGGATCAATGGCTCTTTATTTTTTTTAATTTTTTTACTATTTTTTAAAAAATTAGCAAATGTTTATTCCATGCACGATCATGGCGTTATTGTGGAGTTACCATCGTGCAAGTATTGATGTAAATGCTTGTTTTCTTGCTTTTCTAACTATTAAACAATGTAAATAATAATTTCAAATGCTAAAACAATGAAAAACAACCCTTCTTTATCTCTTTTTTTCTCTTTCTTCACAGCCTTATCCACAACATATCCTCTTTTCAATCAATTACACAGCTTCAAGAAGCCATACTAAGGGAAAAGGGACTTGTAAGAAGATGGCAGGGAGTGTAAATATAGTAAAAAGAGATTGGTGGCTCCTCGACAGTGGTGCCAAAATTTTTACAGGCTACACTATCCCTCTCCCAATGCAATGGAAAATGTTTACCTCCTTAACACGTCATGGGAAACTTGCCGATATCCAAGCTCGTATCTCTGAAGACTCTAGTGGTAGTTAGCTCCACTTCTTTGCCTCCTCCTCAAGTTGTCACCATGAGGCTGTCTCTCTTTGTAGTACAAGGACTTTCACTCTTCTCTAGTCTCACACTCATGAACACAAGCACAAGAGGAATATGTACCAAGAATATAGCTCTCTCTCCTCTCAACTCTCTCTCTCTCTCACCATAGACACAAGAGAGCAAGGAGATAATACTAGACTCAATTGGCACAAAGAGAGATTGTGTCTTGTATTATAAGAATGTTGTTATTTATACAAATGTCCCTTATTCACACTTAGGCGCTCAGAACTTAATGAAAGATGAACTAAAAGATTACAAGTTACATAGTTTTGTGGCATTGCTAGCTATTCTCATAATTACAACATTTATAGTGACATTTCATGACACACTTATTGTGTTATCTTCCTTATGTAATAACAAAGAGATGCTAGGTTAACATCAAAATGGGTAATAACTAGCTCCTCCCATTTTCACAAGTGCTAGCTTTTGTTCAAGACTAGTTTTTGTGGTCATGCGTAGCCAGAGTCTGGCAAGATTCACCTCCTAGTCTTCCTCTTCTGGCTTAGGCCATGTTAACAAGGATGCAACAGGTTACATAACTTGTCTTGCCTAGCCTTAGCTTCTTTTTTAGCCTCTACTACTTAGGCTTTATTTCTTGCTCTTCTTTTGCAGAGCGAGAGAGTTTTTAGATTCTATTAAACCTGAGGGTTTGTCTCTCTCTATGGCCATTAATTTAATCAAATCCTTAGAAATATTGAGCTCTTTTTTATCATTGTTGACAAAATTCCACATGAGAGTCTATGGCCTCGACATATCGAAGCCAATGGACTTCGTTGCCTCCCTAGAAGAAATATAAATCTTCTCTTTTTGAGTGTTTTGGGTACCAAGATGCCAACTCCTACCTATGGATATCATTTTCAAATTTGATGTATATTGCATTACTGCAACGCTTAACATATAGATTGAAGCAATTTCCTTGCCATCCCGTTATGGCATATCTTATGCCTATTCTAGTTAGGAGGATGTCCATGGTTGCAAGGATGTGCATCCGATTCTCGGAGTCTTCTTACTCTGGGAGCGAAGAAAACTCTTAGCTCTCACACTTCTCATCCTACATTTTATAATATGTGAGGCACATGTTTAGTTTTACAGTGTTAGTTGTGGTGACTACAAAAGGTCCACCACTCATGGGATGAGTTTTCCATGTTCTTAGGTTTACCTTGAGGGTTTCTTCTTTTTCATTATATAGATATGTTCTGTGTCCCAGTCATGAACCATTTTTGTCTCTCATAAAGAGTCTACCTAGAATGCAATCAAAAGATGGGCTGCTAAAAATAGTTCATTACCACAAAAGACTTAGTTCAAAGTTCTTAATTCTTAGATTGCGCAAAATCCCCATGGATTTTGTTGTGACCCCATCAACAAGCTTAACTATTAGACTAGTAGTATCAAGTGAAGGTTTCCCCTACTTCTCCCAGCACTGCTTAGTAATAATTTTGACACTAGCCCCCTCCATCTAGGATGGCTGTGACTTGATTATCCTTATATTTTACTGGAAGGACAGCATTCATGTCATCACTCTCAAAGTAGTGACCAAATTTATTCGCGATTACTTTTGGAAAAGCTTGGTGAACTATCTCTTCCCTAGCAAATTAGACTTATCTAAGGAGTCTTGGTGAACTGCCTCTTCCCTAGCAAATAAAACTCATATGAGGAGTCTTGTGGTGGTTTTTCTTCCATGGCCGCTCTTAATCTTACATCCATCCAATCCTTTGAGTACTTCCATAGACTCGGGCTTCCTTGCAAGAGCCAACAGAAATCTGGACTTGGGAGGAGAGGAAGGTGGAAAGACCTACTATGTCTCGCAGGGTGTGTCCATTATCACTTACATGGCCTATTAAGACCAGTAATGGTATATAAAATGTGTACTTGTCCTTTCAAGTGTGGAACTCTTCTATCAGCTCTCCCAAGAATTTTGAGGCAATAGCTTCAAAGCTTTTGTCCACTTTGCCTAATCCATGTTCTGAGCCTCCTCATTTATGGAGCAGACTGATTCTTTCCTCAATTTTCTCTTGAGCAAAGTGAAAGTAGCATCAACATTGGCTTCTACTTTAATAATGGGAAATTGCTAGAGGTTCACCATCCAATTGCACTTGGCATGCTCTTACCAATTCTTGAGCTACTTTTAGGTTTCTTCTCACCTCAATTAGGTTGGGATATTCTACCAACTTTTTAGGCAAGTTGTTTGGGTTTATCACCATTTCTTCTTGGTCCATGGTTCAATTCCTCCTTGAAAGAGTATGAAGAGACATTGGAATATGTATCCTTGCTTGAACCCTCTTGAACTACTATCACATGGTCTTCCCCTTGTCCTATCTTCTTAGACCTTTATCTTTTGGTTTTAGGGGTGACTAGCATGTTTTGAGACTTCATTGGTAGGTAGGACTTAGGTTGGCCTCTGTGCTCTTTGAGTATGGGGAACTGAAGCTTCTCCAGCTTTATGAGCGGCAAGCCCCCTCCTATTTTGCATTCTTGTCACAGCATTGAGAGGAATTGTTTACACCAACCCATCTCTAATGCTTAACAACAAGTTAATGCTTATAGTTGGCTTATGCCCTAGGGCAGATGCTCTCAATGGGCAAGCCTTGTATATGTGATCAATGCCATAACCCTAGTGTAGAGAAGTGCTAATGGTCATGGGTTGGTTGGTGTGACTACTATCATAGCCTGCTTAATGGAACACTCTACCACCCGCTGGTGTGAGGTCCCTTACAGTGATAGTACTGTAGTGGCATGCAGGATCCTAAGGCATTGATGTCTCTTCCTCCCTCTATTAGATTGCATTGTAACTATATAGATTGGGTAAACATTGTCACCATCTTGAAAGTAGTGATTGAGGATTTAACTCGGGGGGGGCCTCTAAGCCTCTAGGTGTTCTAGTAGGTAGATAGTGTCCTACCCTCTTCCTCTTCCTCCCCTTTAGGTATTTCTGTCAAGGTTAATTGGTTTCTGGGGAATGACCTAGGGAATGGATGGTTGTTGTGACAACACTGGAGGCGATAGATGTAGCTCTAGATTTATTAGTACTCCTCTTTGAGGCAAGTACTACCCCAGGTGAGGTGTATCAGCAAAGCATGGGCCTTATAAGGGGGCTACAGGAAAAGCCATGTGGTGATGAACGGGTGGAGCTAGTGTGACCGCCTTTTGGTTAATTGTTGTATAGCAATGGGCAATATTGTGGTTTCCTACCCTCATGCAATATGTGCACTTGATTCCTCCTTGTATTAGTCTTAGGTGGGGGCATTCCGTGCTTGTGTGGTTAGCACGGCATATTGAACACCAAACAAACTCACATCTAGGGCATAGATGTAGTTTTTCCGCGTCTTTTCTTAGCCCAACTCTCCATCAATTATTTTTTGCATGAGTGTATCTGCTAGGTCTTTGACTATCGGTGCAGCATGTGGTTCTTTCCCTTTGCTTTTGAGCTTTGAAAGCACCATGCAATATGATAATTTAGATGGGGTTCCATTAGGGAGATTATTCCTTGAAGTAGTTCCCATGAAGTTATGGTTGAAATCTATGGCACTCCTATGACATAGCTCAAAGTTTTTATGTTTTTTAGAGTACAAGGCATGCAAGGTTTAGTCAAGGATTCCTTCTAGGAATCTTTCAGTTAGTTGTTCATTAGAGAATTTGTTAATGTCAACACATCGAGAGTGGAGGTATCTCACTCTATTGGTGTAAACTCTCATTGATTCTTTTTCTAACTTCTGCTGACATGGTATGGTAGAGCTAGTGGACTGGGTTGTATTAGGTTCCTTGATGAGAATACCCAATTATGAATGTGATATTTAATATGTTTAATGATCAGAACCACTACCATGCCTTCCCTTCCATGGTGAGGCCGAAGACAATCACAAGTCATAGGGTTAACCACATGTATCACACATTTTATTAAACACTTCAAGTGTGCAATGGGATCTCCCATCCAATTAAATTTTGGCATACTTTGCAATTTGCATCGGTTTTATCATATCTGAATGTTGTTGATACCACTACTACAACTAGTGGTGAAGTTGTTGTTACGAGTCCGATTGAGCACTACCCCCTCCTTATTTCTGTTGCTATCCTAAAAATATCTTCCGTGGATTAGTACAGTTAGTGATGGTGTAGATGGAGGTTGAGGTAATGGTGTAGATGGAGGTTGAGCCACCAACATTATAACCATATGTGCTTAAGGGATGGGCACTATAAATCAAAGCCTCAAATCAGTGAATGAGGAGGCATAGGCAAGCTCTATGTGATTCTTAAAGGCTTGGGAATAAAAGCCCTAAGTTTTGGTAAGCATAGGAGGTGTGTATGATGCCCCATATATGGAAAGATTCAAGAAATAAGAGAAAAGAGTAAAAAATGTGAGGTGCAAAAATTTCCCCCCAACACATTGGCTAACATTACTCCGAACGTGCAGTAACATAATGACATCGTTAATAACCACATTGGCTAACATTACTCCAAACGTGCAGTAACACTTTTTGATACTTTTTGTACCACGTAAAAATGCTTCATGTAAATGACTATGGGAAATCTCCGAGCTTATGACTTGTGTAATGCCACAAGATAGTCAAGACCGAGCTTATGCCTTATGCAATGCTAGTAGTATACACTTAAACTAGGAAATAAGCCTAGATTAGCTTTTGGACCCTAGGATATTACTTGGGTGGCCGGGTGTGTTATAAATATGAGTCTTGTATATAAGACATTTTGACTAATGAGAACAGATAAAATCCCATTCTCACAATTGAGTTTGAGTCTTTCTTGCTCTTGTGATTGATGCTTGCTTATGTGCTCTCTTGTGATTGATGCTTGCTTATGTGCTCTCTTCTCTTTGATGCTTGCTTATGTGCTCTATTCTCTTTGATGCATGCTTACTTGAGGATTGTGTATGATGTGAGTGATAGTGTGATAATGCTAGCTCTCTTCTCCCTCTCTCATTCTCTCTCCTTCTCCCTTCCCATAGCATGATGATGCTAACTCTCTTCTCTTTGATGTGCATGCTTTCTTGAGGATTGTGTGTGCGAGTGATAGTGTGATGATGCTAGCTCTCTTCTCCCTCTCTCTTTCTTTCCCCTTTTCCCCCATATTCATGCTTGCTTGAGTATTGTGTGTGTGAGTGATAGTGTGATGATGCTAGCTCTCTTCTCCCTCTCTCCTTCTTTCCCCTTCTCTTTGATGTTCATGCTTGCTTGAGGATTGTGTGTGTGAGTGATACTATGATGACACTAGCTCTCTTCTCCCTTTCTCCCTTATTCCCCATGCTAGCTCTCTTCTCCCTCTCTCCTTCTTTCCCCTTCTCTTTGATGTTCATGCTTGCTTGAGGATTGTGTGTGTGAGTGATACTGTGATGACACTAGCTCTCTTCTCCCTTTCTCCCTTATTCCCCATGCTCTCACTCACTAAGACATTGAGGTAGAAGTTAAGCTTTCAATAGCTCTCTCCCTCTTTTCTCCCCACCCATTTGTTGAGATATCGAGCTCAACTAGTGCTACGGCGGACATTGATGACCCGCATGGGTGATAGCTTCCGCATCTACACCACTGGCATGGTTAGTGAGATTATGGATGATATGCGGCCAGTGGGATGACCAGTTGTGTGACAGTCATTTTGGATTACTAGAGACTGGCATAGTTATAGCGCCAGCTCATTTAGTCGGGTTCACATTATGGACCAACCCTTGTATGTTGTAGTAGTTGAGTAGTACTAAGCCTCCATACAGTGTGTACTCTTATCTTTATGTTATGATGGTTGAGTAGAGAAGAAGAAAATAGAAGAAAAATTCAGCTATCCATCTCTCTCTTGTGTCTTGCTCTCTCTTATGTGTGTGTGTTTGCTTGCTAGGGTTTGAAGCTCTCCTCCTCTCCCCCACATTCTCTTTATGGTATCAGAGCCTGGTTCGTGTAAGAGCTAAGAAGTCAAGCAAGAGGCAAGAACAAGCAAGGAAGGAAGCGGTACTACACGGGTAAGAGCACCATCATCTCTTTCCCCTTCTTGGTTTAGGTACAACAACCCCCTCAATAGCTCTGGGAGCTACACATCTCCGATTGAGGAGCTATCTTCGTGGGAGCGAAGCTACAAGCTAGGTATACTGTCCTATTGGACAATAGTTTTTCAGCCAGATTTGCGTTTCGGACATGTTACGGGCCCCGTTTCGTCACTATAGGGTATTTTCGGGGCGGTTGCAACCGGAATCTTATTCTAGGATAAATTGTGGAAGAGTAGAGAATTCACAAGAATTGATTCAACCATAAAAACCATTGCTTTGCAAGCTTCAACTAAATCAAATCAATTGAAATTCAAACACTTAACAAAATTAAAATACTTAGCTCAATAGACCATATTGGGTGCAATCTTCCCCCCTCTTGTGCGTGGCCTCTCCCCACACAAGAGTATTTCTTTATTAGCTTTCTTTTCACCAAAATTAGGCCATAGCCCCCAAAATATACAAGATGTGCTTTTTAGAGAGCACGGCACTCTTCTTTAACAAAAATAGAGTGTCAAATATTGGGACTAGGGTAAAGCCATAGGCTTTAATAAATTCCACATAAATAAATGTATCTTTCCTAAAGTTCAAATTGGAAAAATCATTTGCTAAGGTTGCAAGCTATTATGCTTGCCAAAAATGAAATGTGATGAACCAAGACATTTCTTCCAAAGTAAACTCTTCAATTCCCATAGTCTTCATCACCTGAAAATATAAGCCCAATTAATAATTAAATTATCCCACAAATATTAAATAGGCACAAATCATAACCAACTCATGACTACCAGGCATAAGTACCCCAGGAATCACCCTGCCATACAAACCTAACTGAAATAATGATAGGTGGCCTCAAACATACGTCATATACCGCACGTATTAATATTTATAGTGGTGTCACCCACGATATTAACCTAGCCGGCATGACGCAAGGGTAACCTAGGCGTCCCCAAATTACTCAAGAGGGGATAAATAATATTTTTCTAGAGGACTTAAAATATATTCTCATAACATCCCTCTTGCTTGAGTTTGCAATTGTCCTCAATTGCGGATTTGCTGGGTTTGAAAAGAATGAAGAATTTCAGGGTAAACTCGGAAAAATTTCTCAGGCATCCATTTAGCATCTTCTTGAGGATGATTCTTGAAAGTCAAAAGATACTTGAAGTATTGATTACCTGTTCTTGTTGTTGTTATCTCTTGGTCAATGATAACATCAGGAACTAAGACTTCTTCTCTCCTTCAATAAGAGGTGGTTCCTCATATGTTGGATGAGTAGGAAGTGTTCCTCGAAAAGGTTTCAAGAGATGGATATGAAAAGAATTGTGGATATTCCAATTAGATGGAAGCTCTAGTCTATAGGCCACATCATTAATCTTTTGAAGGATTTTAAATAGCCCATAATATCTAGGTGCTAGCTTCACTGCAGGGAATTTTTCCACACTCTTTAATCGCCGTTTTTCAATTCTCAAAAGTACATAATCACCTTCTTGAAATGAAAAATCTTTGCGCTTCCTATTTGCTTGAGATGTATACTTCTCTTGAGCTCTTGCAATACAATCACGCATTTCAGATAAAATGTGATCAAAGTCTCTAACATATTGGTCGGGAGCTTCAATTTTATGGGAGAGTCTAGTAGCCGAGATAAAGCTCTACCATAGATGATCTCAAATGGTGCTCGACCAGTAGCAGTATGAGGAGTATTATTATAAGCAAATTGGAGTAGGTGTATGTACTTATCCCATGCACTAGGTTGCTGGAAAACATAGGCTCTAAGCATATCTAAGATAGTGCTATTTGTGACTTCGGTCTGTCCATTCGATTCGGATGGAAAGCCGTGGAAAAATCTAACTTAGTGCCTAAGTTTGAGAAAAGAGCAACCCAAAAGTGACTACAAAATTTAGAATCTCTATCAGAAAAACTCACTTTGGGTAGTCCATGATGAACAAAAATTTGCTTGACAAATATGTTCGCGGCTTGCTGAGAAGTTAGTGTCTTTTTACATGGAATGAAATAGGCTTGCTTACTAAACCTGTCCACTATTGTCCAAATCATGTCATGGTGACTGGAAGTAGTAGGAAAGCCAGTAATGAAGTCCATAGACACTTGTTCCCATGGTCTATCAGGAATAGGTAGAGGCATAAGCAATCCCAAAGCTTTGCCTTTGTAGCTTTTAATTGTTTGGCAAATGTTACATTCAGCTACAAATTTAGCTACATCATTCTTCAAATGAGGCCAAAAGAATTCTCGAGAAACTACTTGAAGTGTTGCGGAAACTCCTCTATGTCCCACAAATGGTGGTTGGTGTATCTCTTCCAAGACAAGTTGTCTATAAGGTTGAGTAACACACAATCTTTTCTCAAAGAAAAGATAGCCATCATTATGAGAATAACTTCCTTGAGGTGTCCAGTTGTTTTCACGCAATTTGATCCATATTTCAGAAAAATTGGGATCAACTTCATAAGTTTCTTTCATAAGTACAAATGGTTCACTTTCAATAATGGAAATGTTGTTGATATTTGGTCTTCGACTCAAAGCATCGGCAACAACATTTTCTTTTCCAAGTTGGTATTGAATCATAGGTTGGAAACTTTGAATGAAAGATGCCCATTTGATGTGCCTATCTGAAATAAGAGGTTGCGTAAGCAAATGCCTAATGCTTTGTTGATCTGTCTTGATAAGAAATTCAAAACCCATTAGGTAATGCTTCCAGATTTTCAAAGCATGCACTACTGCTGCTAATTCCTTGTCATATGTGCTATAATTTTGCTTTGCAGGCTTAAGCTTTCTACTTTGATAAGCAATAGGATGGTTGTCTTGCATAAGAACAGCTCCAAATCCTTTGCCACTAGCATCAGTTCACTACTATAAAGAATGGTCTTTGAAAATCAGGTAGTGTTAGAACTGGTGCTTGTGTTAAAGCATTCTTGAGTGTTGCAAAAGATTTATCTTGCTTTTCAGTCCAATTGAAATTTGTAGCTTTCTTAAGGAGTTCAGTCAAAGAATGAGCAATATAAGCAAAATTCTTGACGAACTTTCTATAATAACTACATAGGTCAAGAAAAGATCTAAGATCATGTATGTTTCTAGGCGTAGGTATACACTCAATTTTCTTAGGATCTACACGAATCCCTTCAGCCGACACTATATGACCTAAGTATTCAATCTCTTCTTGAAAGAAAGAACTCTTTTCAGGATTGACATACAGTTCATTTTCTCTCAAAAGGTTACACTTGTTCCAAGTGTTGTTCATGCTCTTGTCGATCCTTGCTGAAAACAAGAATGTCATCAAAGAACACTATAACAAAACTTTGAAACTTAAGGAATATGCGATTCATCATATGGCTGAAAGTAGCTGGAGCATTGGTCAAACCAAATGGCATAACCAAAAACTCATAGTGACCAGTTTGGGTTCTAAAAGCTGTCTTGAAAATGTCAGATTGAGTCATGCGAACTTGATGATACCCAGATTTTAGGTCAATCTTGCTAAAGACCTTTGATCCTCTAAGCTTGTCAAGAAGATCATCTACCATAGGAATAGGATATCTGTTCTTGACAGTAATCTTATTCAATGCACGGTAGTCTACACACATTCGGTAAGTTCCGTTCTTCTTAACAAGAAGTACTGGAGTTCCAAAAGGTGAACTACTAGGTCGAATAAGGCCTCTCTCTAGCAAGTCTTCTATTTGGCTTTGGATTTCTTTTTGCTCTAAATTGTTGACTCTATAGGGAGCTTTACAAGGCGGAGAATTTCCAGGCAATAAGTCAATACTATGATCCTCAGGCCTAGACTTAGGTAATCTTGGAGGTAGACCTTCCATGAAACAGTCACTAAATTTGGAGATAAAAAGATCAAACTTTGGACTTTTGGATGTGTCAGACTCAGCATCAAGCTGGTTAACCCATACCATATAAGTCTTGTCTCTTTTTCTTAGAGCTCTCTTTGCTTGAGTGTGACTCAACAAAGGACTCATTTCTCCTTTGACTTTGGAGGATAATATTTTCATTGTCCTTCCTTAGAGAAATGCTATGAGTGTCATAGTCTATAATAGGATTGTACTTGTGTCTCCAAGGCATACCCAAAATTATATCTACCCCTTGTAAAGGTGCAACTAAGAAATTCCTCTTTTCTATTAAAGGCTTGATGCATAAATCCAAACCTTTCACCTCTTGCATGCAATTATACTTTGTTCCAGTAAATGCTGCTTTGACTTTATAGTGCGTAGGTGAAGAATGAAGATTTAATGCTCTAAGTGCCTTTTCAAAAATGAAATCATGTGTACTACCATCATCATGCAAAATAAGAACTTCATGTCCATTTATTGTTCCTTTTATTTTAAGCAAAGAATGAACATGAGGTTTACCTTCTTGTTCTGAGTAGTCTGGATCGGAATTACCCTCTTGCTTGAATGATTCTTCTTCATTGTCGTCTTCTTCAATCATGTTGACTCGAGCTGCTGCTACTGCTGGTGTTGAATTCTTGGTACGCTCCGGACAATTCGGGGCTATGTGTCCTTCTTTGTGGCACTTGAAACATTTGATAGTAGATGTCTTCGGTTTGCCACCATTGACTTTCTTATTGGTACTCATGTTGCCTTTAGCCTCGTCCTTGCCTTTGTCATAACCTGGTTTATACATCTTCTTTGAAGCATAAAAAGATTTAGTAAATGGTTTAGAAGAAGTACCCTCATGTACTTTAATCTCTTTAGGAAAACCATTTTTATGTTCTGAATTAGTTGCCAAAGATATTGCAGAAGATAGTGAATGAGGTCGAAACATATTCACATCGGCCCTAATGGTAGATCTAAGGCCCGAAATGAATTTCCTCTTTTGGTCCTTCTCGCTGACTCTATCCACAACCTGCACCTATAATAAAGTATTCCAGAACTTTTCTACATACTGTGACATAGTTTCCTTTTCCAGTTGATGCAAAGTGTCCCATTGGTGCCTAACTTTGGACTTGAATTGTGAGGGTAAAAAGTACTTTTTAACCAGCCGTTGAAATCTTTTCCAGGAATCTGGCTTGTCACGACCTTGCTTTATTACACTCCACCATAAAGCTGCTGCACTGTCTACCAAATGATTGACTGCACATTTAATCTTATCACTCTCTGAAAATTTTTCTCCAGAAAAATAGTCATCTAGTTGACTAAGCCAAGCTAAAATGACCCTAGCATCCTTCTTTCCATCATAATTTTGAAATGTGAAAGCTTTCCGACTAATCTTGGATTCTTTTTGTGACCTTTGTGCTTGCAATGTAGCATTTACATCCCTTTGAATAGTGTCATCTTCGTCATCAAAAGATAGCGAAGAGTCACGCTTGCGTCTACGACTCGTGAGCTGTCTTTCCAATTCAATACGCTTCTCGCTTTCTTCTACAATTTGATGTTGTAAAGAAAGGAGTTGCTCTTGAATTGATGGCGAGATAGGCAAATCTGCCATAGTGCTTGTGCAAATGATGTAGATAAATAAAATTTTACTTTATTTGATGTAAATAAATAAAGCAAATGTAAGTACTTATCTTGTTTTTCTCTCGCAATTTGATCTTGGTTGAAGCTGGACAAAGATGTTGTTCAATGGCTGAATTGAATTCTCGTCGCTTCAAACAAATCCCAAACGATTCTGTGTGATTCAAGAGACTTGGGCTGGTCGAATTGTTGATGAAATAATTTTTTGCACTTTGAAACCTACTGAAACAGTCCTATAAACCTTGCCCAATCTCTGCAATATTTTTTGAAATTTTTTCAAAATTTTTTAGAAATGATTTCGGAATTTTCTGGCCTTTTCTAGGCAATTTTTAAGCCTTTTAAAACCTGTAAATCACTTTTCTGCACCCAGAAATTTCAGATTTGGAAACCTTTTGTATTTCTCTTCAAATTTGAAAATAGGAGAAGTAAAGGCTCCAAAAAAAAGTGATGTGACTTGTATGGGAATTGGGAAAAGTAAGACTTGATTAAAAAAATGATTAAGCTTATGATAATTAAGCTTATGGAATTTTTCCAAGCACCTCCACTCGCCGTTTTGCGTCGACAGGCTGCCGCCGTGCGCCTCCTTTTTGGGTTTCTTTTTGAGAAATTTTTGATAGCTTTTATACTGATTAATGTGCTCCGTCCATTATAGATTTGCTACTGCTTGGAGCTTTCTGATTTCTGAGAGAATTCTGTGAGGTTTTTGGCTATGGGGATTTCATCCATGCGGTCACATTTTGATTTCACTGAGTATTTGAAAAAACCACTTTTTGATAGAGAGGGATGGTTTTGCAGGGTGGTGAGTGGGTTTGAGAGTAGATCTAGTTTTGAATCTTTGACCTTTGGGTAAAGACCTACAAAACACCCTTCTGTCCACCACTGGATAATTTCCTGCACTTTCTTGATTTTTGAGAAGTTGAAGCCCTTTCCTACCTTCTCCACAAACCTCCTAGTCCAAGCTCTGATACCACTGCAACCGGAATCTTATTCTAGGATAAATTGTGGAAGAGTAGAGAATTCACAAGAATTGATTCAACCATAAAAACCATTGCTTTGCAAGCTTCAACTAAATCAAATCAATTGAAATTCAAACACTTAACAAAATTAAAATACTTAGCTCAATAGACCATATTGGGCGCAATCTTCCCCCCTCTTGTGCGTGGCCTCTCCCCACACAAGAGTATTCTTTAACAAAAATAGAGTGTCAAATATTGGGACTAGGGTAAAGCCATAGGCTTTAATAAATTCCACATAAATAAATGTATCTTTCCTAAAGTTCAAAATGGAAAAATCATTTGCTAAGGTTGCAAGCTACTATGCTTGCCAAAAATGAAATGTGATGAACCAAGACATTTCTTCCAAAGTAAACTCTTCAATTATTAATTGGGCTTATATCTTCATCACCTGAAAATATAAGCCCAATTAATAATTAAATTAATCCCACAAATATTAAACAGGCACAAATCATAACCAACTCATGAGACTACCAGGCATAAGTACCCCAGGAATCACCCTGCCATACAAACCTAACTGAAAGAATCATAGGTGGCCTCAAACATACGTCATATACCGCACATATTAATATTTATAGTGGTGTCACCCACGATATTAACCTAGCCGGCATGACGCAAGAGTAACCTAGGCATCCCCAAATTACTCAAGAGGAGATAAATAATATTTTTCTAGAGGACTTAAAATATATTCTCATAACAGCGGTAGTTCTTTGGAAGTTCTGGTAAAGAACTATTTCTGCTCGAAATCTAGTTATTGCATTACAGCAGTGCATTTTGGAAGTGCAAACAGGGTTTGCACATGTATTGTTGATATTGGGTGTTTGTACATGTACTCTGGTCACATTTGGTGACACACAGGATATGCTAAAGTACCGCTGCTGCTGCTGCTCTTCTGCAGTTATAGGAGATACTACTGCTCTTCTGCAGTTACAGGAGATACTGCTGCAAGAAAACATAAGAAGTTGTCTGTTTGCAGGTTATTTGATTGCTGCAGGAAAACATATCTGACGAAATTAATCAGATTGTTAGTGAGAAGTTGGATAAGAATAACTTCCATGCTTGGAAGTTCAGAATGACCAATTTTCTAATGGGTAAAGGATTTTGGGATTATGTAGAAGGAGACAATGAGGAGCCTCCAGAGTTATCTGAGAAGAATGCCACTCGTCTCAAGAGTCTACAGTCAAGATTTCAGCGCCAATGGCTACTCCACGTGTGCGCTAGAGTAAAAAAACGAGGCTGCTCAGTTGGGAGCCATTGAAGCTTCCATTAAAGCTTCAAAATCAAGTGTCTTTTTTGCACTAATCCTCTCCTCTTAGCTTCAAATCTCTTAAGTTCTTCTTGAAGTGTTTTGCTCCAGATTCTTTGATGTTGTGGGCATACATCATGAGGTGTTCATAAGCCTCATTGTCATCAAGCTTCATCAACATCTTCAAGTGCACAAAGCTTCTCAAAGTGTGCTTATAAGCACTAATAGTGTTGATTAACACTAATGAGGCTACTAATCCAGCAAAGGAGAGCCATTCCAAAGTGTTTCTAAACACTAAGAGTGTTCTTAAACACTAATGGTGAATCTAATCACCAATGCAAGTGTCATTAGACTCTAGAAAAGTGCTCTTAAGCACTAATAGTGTTGCTAAACACTAATGGTGATCTTAATCACCGAACAAAGTGTTCTTTGACACTAATAAAGCTAATCTCCATCAGAATTAGTGGTTGGGCACAAACCCTAACTGCTAAACCATAAACTTTACCATCTTAATCTCCTTTTTTATGCAACATCCTTGGCTTGATTAAGGGTTGTTGCACTCTCATAAGCCTTTCTCTTTCTACTTAAGCCAAAACATCACAAATTTTTGGTTTTTTATTCTTCATAAATCAGCCCATTACTCTCTAGTAATCTCCTTTAATACCCAATGTCAAAGGACAACACCCAAATTAAGAAGTTCTCTAGAGAGGGCTTCCACACTTGGCAAGTCCTTGTCAAGTACAAGATGATGTCCAAAGGTTTTTGGCCATTCATATCCGGCACTAAGGTTATTGATCGAACTAAGGCTGAAGATATTGAAGATGATGAGAGGGCACAAGCCATCATCATGCTTCATCTTGATGAGGCTCTCATTCACCATGTGGACCAGCTTCTGACTGCAAAGGAGAAATGGGATGAGCTTGACAAGCTCTATGGAGCTCGTGGTAAGAATTCCAAGATCTCACTTAAAATTGAATTTTTCAACTTGGAACTCAAAGAGGGAGACGACATTGGAGCCTTCATCTCTCACTTGAAGGGCCTTATGGCTCAACTTGCATCAGTGAATGCGAGAATGGATGAAGATGATGCACTAAAAGCAGTCAAGAAGGTGTACCCCACCTTAGTCACCACCCTGAAGAACATACCTAATCCCACCCTTGAAGGAATCATTCGATCTTGTCTTGATGAAGAAAAGAGGCCAAAGGGAGGAGCTGAATCTTCAAATGCAATAATTTCATCGAATATCGAACAAGCTTTGTCACATCAAGTGATCAAAGTAAGATGTGTCCATTGCAAAAAGGTGGGTCATTTGGTAATAATTGTTGGATCAAATATCCCAACAAAATGAAATGTAACAAGTGTAAACAAACGGGACCTTCAAAATGTCCTAATAACAAAGTGTCAGAAGCTAACTTTGTATCAGCCTCTAACTCCACTGAGAAATTGTTTTAAATCTCAATGTAACCACACCTATATTCCTAACCTTGTACGCCTAATGTTATAAAGGCATCCTATGTCCAATACCACCTATTCCAATTTTTTCATAGCTGGTATTGAGGGGGGGTATTAAGAGACTAAGGTTATGTAAAAGGGGAGGAGAAGGGTGTGTGTGTGAATGGACTTATGGTCCACTAGCTCACCTATTTAAAGGTGGAGCTAGAAGGCATTTTATGGAGCAAGAAGCTTAATTGTATTTTGAGCAACTTAATAAGCAAGATCTTTTCTTGTATTTTGTGAGTCTCTCTCCTCCACATATTTGATCTAGCATGAGCACCATGAAATTATATCATAATTCAGGTAGAGGCCATGGTCGAGGGCCAAGGTGTTGGTGGCTGACAAGGAAATCAAAATTCTGGACAACAACAGTCCAATGATTCACAACAACAATCATACACAGGTGGAAGAGGCCAGTCTAGAGGCAGGGGGAGCTAAAGAGACCAACGTGGTTGGCAAAGAAATCAAAATGCAAATAGCATAGAGTGCTATTACTATGGCAAACCAGGACACATGGCAAAGGACTGCTACAAAAAGCAGAACGACATTAAAAGAGGAAAGTTGCAGCAAGGCAACTATGGAGGTGATGAAAGAGGTGAGCAGCTATTTGTGATGCAGCACATGCTTAGTTCCATAAAATAGGGGATGTGTCAGGATCTCAAGATATATGGTATGTGGATTCTGGCGCCTCTAACCACATGACCAGTCATGTTGAGTGGTTTAGAGATATGCAGAAAATGGAAAAACCAGGTTATGTAGAAACATGTGATGATATTGTGCATCCCATTGCGCATATTGGTAAAGTGCCATTGTCTATGCAGGATGGAAAAATGAAGTACTTGGCTGATGTACTTCATGTTCCGAATATTATAAAGAACCTGGTTTTTGCTGGACAGATGGTTGAGCAAGGTCTGCAAGTGAGGTTTAATCCTCAAGGATGTTTTGTGGAAGACTTCAAAAATAAGTGTCGCTTGGTTGCAAAGGGTAACAGAAATGGCAGGATGTTTACTTTGGATGTGAACATGCCTGAGATAAAGGCAGCCATGTTTGCGTATGGAACATGTGTCATTGTAGATATTGACATATAGCACAAGCGCATTGGTCATGTGAATGTATAGTGACTGAAGTCTATGAAGGCCCAAAATATTGTTGGGCTTGCCAAAGTTATGCATAAGGTATGTGAAGCATGCCAACTTGGTAAGCAGGCCAAACATGCTTTCCCACATGAAAAGCATGTCAGTGCAAGGCCATTGGATGTCATACATTCAGATGTATGGGGACCGACCAAGACTACAACAATTGCAGGTTGCAGGTACTATGTTACATTCATTGATCACCGCATTAGGAAAGTGTGGGTTTATTTCATGAAGGAGAAAAGCGAGGTTTTTGCTCACTTTTAGAGATTTAAAGCCGTGGTCGAGAAGGAAAAAGTAATGCAAATAAAATGCCTAAGATCATATGGTGGGGGAGAATTTTTCTCCAATGAGTTCAGTGATTTCCTGAGAAAGCAAGGAATCAAGAGGCAATTTATATGCTGATACACTCCCCAACATAATGGTGTTGCAAAAAGGAAAAACAGGCACATTGCAAAAGTGGCATGTGCCTTGGCTAAAAAGAATATGCCACATTACTTTTGGGTAGAAGCAGTAGCAACTGGTGTGTACATTATGAACAAGACACCCACTGAGCTGTTCATGGTATGACTCCTGAACAGAAGCTTACAGGCATAAGACCGAATGTGTCTCACTTGAAAGTGTTTGGGTGTATTGCATATGTACATGTTCCTGATGAAGTGAGTACAAAGTTGGATCCAAAGGTAGAGAAATGCATCTTCATTGGTTATGCTATGGAGCAAAAAGGTTATAGATGCTATAACCCTACCAATCGTGAGATGCGAGTAAGCTGAGATGTTGTCTTTGATGAGATGAGTAGCTGGTATGCACCAATAGTGAAGGCAATAGAAGATGTAGATGTAAGAAGTGCTGATGTTGCACCACATGTAAAGTAGCAATCACAGGTGCTGAGTGGACCTGTGGGGAGTCCTCGAGCAGTGGATCTAATGTTAGCCCATGGTCAGGTAGATTGAGAAATGATGAAAGTACACATGTATCATGGAAAGGGAAGGAAAAGATAGATCAACCTTTTTTGCCTCTGGAATCAGTAGAGTTTTAATAATAAAATTGATTAATAAGAATACGCTTAGAACTCGAGTAGTTAAATAAAAGCCTGAAGACTTCTCTAATGAATAGATCAACGGCTGTGCCTGATTCAATTAGGAAAAAAGCGTTGATTCCTTCAAGATAAGTCTGTAATAGTTTTCCTTCTATCTGGTTTAATCAGATGAAGGTTAGTTCAGTATCTTGACCTCGTTAGAAAAATTCGTTAAGAAATTCAAAATGGTGGAATCGTCCCCATTTTTCGGGCATGGGAAATTTCCCCGGTTTCGGTTTTCGGAATGACCACCAGCTTAGTCTCGTGTTGCCCAGGCATTCGAGGGCGAGGCCCCGAGTGGGAAACCCTGCCCCGTGCATGAGGGAGCTGCTTCCACTGCCAGCTCTACCGGGAATCCGGTGTGCGGAGGGGGCAGTGGATCTCACACTATGCGCAGACTTATGGCATAAACTATGAGGAGACATTCAGCCTGGCTTGCAAGAATGGCAACTGTGAGAGCTGTCATTGCTATGGCTGCAGAAGGGTTGGTCTTTACATCAAATGGATGTAAAGAATGCTTTCTTGCATAGTGATTTGCACAAGAAGAAGTGTACATGATGCAACCACCAGGTTATGAGAGTGATGCATTTCCAAATTTTGTATGCAGGTTACGCAAAGCCTTGTTGTATGGCTTGAAGCAAGTACCCAGAGCATGGTCAAACAAGATCGGGGAGTATCTTGTTACCATTGGATTTCAGATATCCAATGTAGATTTTTCACTATATGTGAAAAAGATAGATAGAGGGATCATGCTATTAGTCATCTATGTGGATGACTTGATTATCACTGGTGATAGTGATGTAGACATACACGATGTCATGATGCTTTTGAAGCAGAAGTTTGAGATGAAGGATTTGGGTGAGCTGCAGTATTTCTTGGGCATAGAGGTGGTGAGATCACCTCATGGCATTTTGCTATTGCAAAGGCAATATGGCTTGGACATGTTGTCTAAGTATGGTATAACAGGCTATTAGCCTATTTCAGTGCCATTGGAGTAGAACACAAAGCTTTTCGCAAATACAGCTGAGCTTTTGGAGGACCCCACTACATACAGGCGCATGGTGGGTAGTTTGATCTACATAACCATTACAAGGCTAGACTTGAGCTATGTTGTTGGACTTGTGAGTCAGTTTATGCATGCTCCTAGGAAGCCACACTTGGATGCGGCTAGACGGATCCTCGGGTACATAAAGTCCACAGTTGATTATGGACTTTTCTATGAGGCTGGTACAGAGATACAATTGCATGGGTACACAGATATGCTGATTGGGCTGGTAGTATTGCAAACAAGAAATCTACCAGTGGTTTTATGTTCTCATTTGGGAGTGCTGCTATGAGTTGGAGCAGTAAGAAGCAGCCAACAGTTGCCTTGTCGAGTACAAAGGCAGAGTGCAAGGGTGTGCTATGGCAGCTTGTGAGGTAGCTTGGTTTCAGAGGCTACTTGGTGACATAGAAGAGCCCATGGATAGGGCAATTTTCATATATTGTGACAACATGAGCAGCATACACTTGGCCAGTAACCCAGTATATCATGCTAGAACAAAGCACATTGAGGTGCATTATTACTTTGTGAGGGAGAAGGTTCTAACAGGAAATGTAGATCTGGTATATGTCAGCACACAGAGGATCAGGTGGCTGACATCTTCATGAAGGCATTGGGGATAGAGAAGCTCCACAGGTTTAGGAGCTTACTTGGAGTGCAGTGTGTGGAGTTGAGCTCGAGGGGGAGTGTTGAGATATCGAGCTCAACTAGTGCTATGGCAGACATTGATGACCCGCTTGGGTGTGATAGCTTCTGCTTCTACACCACTGGCATGGTTGGTGAGATTATGGGTGATATGCGGCCAATGGGATGACATGCTGTGTGATAGCCATTTTGGATTACTAGAGACTGGCATAGTTATAGCGCCAACTCATTTAGTCGGGGTTCACATTATGCACTAACCCTTGTATGTTGTAGTAGTTGAGTACTAACCCATACAGTGTGTACTCTTATCTTTTGTTATGTTGGTTGAGTAGAGAAGAAGAAGATAGAAGAAAAATTCAGCTATCCATCTCTCTCTCTCTCTCGTGTGTGTGTGTGTGTGTGTGTGTGTGTGTGTGTGTGTGTGTGTTTTCTTGCTAGGGTGTGAAGCTCTCCCTCTCCCCCACATTCTCTTTATATTTTCAAGGCTTCCTTGTAGTGAGAACAAGGAAGGAAAGGTTGAGGATCCCAACTCTCCACAAGAGACGTTGCTCTCCCAAGAGTGGCTAGAGGTGCAAGCCGAAAAGATCCTTGCATTCTTCATCTTCTTCTCTCTCTCATGTGCAAGGCTCAAGTGATCCCAAATTGGTGAACATCGTTGGCGTCACTATTGAGGAAGCACCCTAGCTTAGGACTCCCTCGCTATACTTTACAATTGGAGTATTGGCACAGCCTAGTTGGAATGAAAATCCACCAGTTATTAGTATTGCTTTACTCATGTTTTATTTTTATTTTTTTTAAATTGATTACCTTGGTATGAAGCATGGAGAAACCCTTCAAGCTTAAGTTAAATTTGTGCAAGTAAGTATTCTCTTCCGTTTCCTTTGATTCAAGCTATTTCTTCTTGCATGTGCTAAGTTTTTTGAGTTGGGTTTATTGTAAGCATTAATCTCACCATTAAACCTTGTAGAAACAGCATTAGTGTTATGGGAATATATTTTAAGCCCTCTCTAGAATATTATTCTATCTTCTTAGATAATTTTGGGGACGCTTGGATTATCTTTGCATTAAGCCAAATCATGTTAATATCATGGGTGATTCCATTATAAATATTAATATGTTTGGTGGATATTGACGTATGGTTGAGGTCTCCAATGTTTGTTTTTCAGTTGGTTTACATGGAAGGGTGATTCGTGGGTTACTTACGCCTAGCAAACATGTGTGTGGTTATGGTTTGTATACTTATGAAATATTTGTTTACCAATTTATTGTTGATTATTTTATATAGGTGAATAGGATTTCGAGTTGAGGAGAGTTCGCACATAATTATTACTTGGCACACATTTTTGTAAACAAGCTTTGTATATACATGTGCTAGCTTGTGCACATTTTAATTTATTTTGTAAAGCATGATATGCTTTAAACCCTAGCCTCAATTTATGGACACTCTATTTTGAGCATAAGAGAGTGTTGTGCAAGAAAAGCACATCTTTGTATTTTTGGAGGCTATGGCCTAGTTTGAAATAAAGTAATGCGTAAATACTCGTGTGGAGAGAGGCCACACACATGAGGGGGGATGATTGCACCCAATTTCGGAGTTGTGATTTGTGAGCTAAGTATTATTGGTTATTCACTCAAATATTGAACATGTGATGTTTGATTAATTATTTGGTTTAATTTAATCAAATTCTTGCAAGTTCCTTTTAACTCTATTTTCCTAGAAATTAGATCTGTATCAATTAGGCTACATTGAGTATATTATTACGTAGATTAAGAGTACCGTTTAATTATCTTATCAAATCAAAAACCCCAAAATTGCATCTCTAAGTAAGGATTAGAGGGGTTAAACCTAGATTTTTTGGCCAGAACTATGAAAAAGCTCTCTAATTTTCCCACTGTGTGCTCAATAGATCCCGTGAATGCATGTTGGCAAGTAGGATGCACGTTTCTATGTTTGTGACATGGGAAAATATCCTCATTAAGGAAAGGTTAAAAATATTCCTTCTATAAATGGGCCATAATGCTAAAAATGGCTAAAATCTAAACCAACACTAGGCCCACAATCCTACCACTATAGTTGGCAAAGCTATCAAACTAGCGTATGTACATACTTAGCAAAATATAGCCATACACGTTTCCTAACTTATGAATGCACATTTGCAAGGTCAAACACGGACTTCGCCACACACATTCCCATCTCATCTGGCCATGCATGTACCCAAGTGGGAATGCACATTCTCATCTTGTGAACGCATGTTCGCAAGTCAAATGGAGACCTAGCCATGCATGTTCTCATATCATGTCCACACATGTACGCAAGTGGGAGCATATGTTTCTTAACTCATGAATGCATGTTTACAAGTCACACAAGGACTAAAAACTTTAAAAATCCACCAATATCTAGATTTTTCAGGGCCACCTCACGACTGTTTGAGCAGGGTCGTGTGCTCTAAGCTAATCAAAGTCACCCTTACATCATGTACCCTCTCCATTCTATCTGTCTCCTCATGGCATCAGCACCTCTTTATAATCGCAACACCTCAATCATCCTAGGTCGTCTCCTCATGGCATCAGCACCTCTTTATAATCGCAACACCTCAGTCATCCTAGGTCATGTCCTCATGGCATCATCACCTCTTCACGATTGCAACACCTCAGACATCCTAGGCCGTCACCTCCTTCTCCTCACTACATCACCTTTCATGGGACTCAATCACCCACTAGATAATAGTACCTCAAACAACACATAATCGAGACCACCATCTCAAGAGGAATAACTGCACACTTCACAGTCCCTAGGATCTCATAGGAGAAAAGCAACCCTAGTAACATCAATAGATGCTATCATGAGTGAGGCCTATTATTGGGAGCCTATCACTACATGGCCTTGTAGTAGGATGGACTAAGAAGTCGGAGTACTTGTCTCTCCCCTACAACCACTCAAAAGAAGTTTTGCAGATGTAATTAGAGACATTATCACGAGAGGTCCAATTGACGAGTGGGAGTTAGAGAATCACTAAACCTCCCCTAGCAAAGATACTGTCGAATAGAAAGACCAACCATGGACAATTTGGATTTTATATTAAGGGGAGAGATTACACCCAATGATCTTTATCTTGTACTTTTGTTCATGCTTTATCTTGGGTTGCTTAATTTTCTTTTTGCCAATTCAAACTATAATTGTAGACATGTATGTGGTTGATTAGTATCTCATTGTCCAAGATCCTCTCAGTGATATCAGATCTAAGGTCTTTTTAAAGGATAAAATGTTTGGAAACGTGCAAAAAATCACATCTCAAAAGCTTCATGGAGAAAATCAAATTTCAGGTGCTTTGTGTGGAGAACAATGGAAAATTGGTTTGCAAAAGTCATGAAGAAATGTGAATCAACAAAAACCAAGGTTTGAGTACTTTATTTAGATCTTTGGGCAAAGAAAGAGCAAGGGGAAACACATTTGGGAAAGCGAGAGTCAAATGATCAATCATTAAAGCTTAAGCCTAGACGAGAGACTTTGGGTAATAATATCATGGATTTCCATTCAGGAAAAACTACACGCTCTTCATATGTATTGAAAAGCGTAAGGACCTCACCTCTTGTGAAGTAGAAGTCACATAGGACTAATCATCATGACCAAGACTATCCATATATGCAAGAAAATTTAGATTTGGTGAGAAAAACAACAGAGAACTCAACCCCTAACAAAAGCTGTGAAAATTATTTTTCTCCCAGGGAAGTTTACGTTTGCTTAGTTAAGATCTTGGGATGAAGACTTTGATTAAGCCTTGTACCCTTGGTATATACTAAAAAAGGCCATTTAAGGTGTGCAAAAAAGGCTAAAAAGAGACTCCTTTTCACAAGTGGGAGGACAAGCACAAGAGGAGGTTTCTAAGGAGAGTTTTGAGAGCTTATTTTGAGAGCTTGTCTTATAAAGAAAATGGCTCATTTTTCCATGTTTATTGCCCTCAGTCCTTATATGATGTTTGAAAGTTACATTCTTCGCTGTTTCTATAACTGAGTTGAAGCGCTACTAACTTTATTTTCACTCGATTGAAGTGTTGAGTTCACTCCTTCTACAAATGAATTGAAGTGTTGCCGACCTTATTATCACTTAGACCATTGGACTTAGAGTATTTTGACACTCGTCTTGTCCATTGACCATTGTACGAACTACAATTTATGGTAGTTATTTCGACTCAAGGCGAGAAGTCAAATTTATTTCTGTTTTGCGTGACAAATAAGGAAACTTTTCTCTTTTTTGCATTTATTTTATTGCACTTCAATTTCTCAATTTCTCTTTTTGCTACTATAACGAACAGTCTACCAACCACACACTAGTCAAGACAAACTTCTCTTTTTCTCCCTTAAATTCTTACTACTATAGTGAACAATCTGCAACCACACACTATGCAAGAGCAACTTAAGGCCTTAGTAGCCATAGAGAGGGAGTTGAGGAGGGAATTAGAGCACCATCTTACCCATAGAAAAAGGACTAGAAGACATGCTAGTTATAGAATCATAAACTTCCAAAAGAAGATCACATTCGTAGAACTATCAAAGCTACACTATAGGAAAAAGGAGAGTAAAATCAACCATAAAGCTTTCAATTATGATGGGAAGAAGGATCCAAGAGTTGTGCTTTCATGGCTTAGCCAACTTGATGATTACTTTTTAGGAGAGAAATTTTAAAAAAAAGAGATAAGATCAACTACGCTGGCAATCATTTAGTGAAGTGTTGCTCTATGGTGATGCTCTATGGTGGAATGTCACTAAGAAAAGTAGATGCAAATTGGCAAGTTTTTGTTGAAAGGCTCGTTAAGAAGAATATTTTACCACCCCAATACAAAGCTAGAGCTATACAATAGTGGGATATACTTTGTTAGTTAGAGAAAGAGACAATTCCTACTTATGTTAACAAATTTTGACAAAAAATCCTTCAACTTGAGGACATAGAGAGAGTTAAGGAGTAGAAGAGGAAATTCATAGCTAAATACTTCATTATTAAGAGAAAGAGACAAACTTTGCTTATGATGACAAATTTTGACAAAAACTCCAACTTTAGGACATAGAGAGAGTCCATGAGAAGGATTAGAAGAGGAAATTCATAACTAATTGAGATATATTATGAGAGGGGAGGTTAGCATATTTTATCCTCATTCTTTTAGCTCTCCTTTCTCTTTAGCCATGAATTGTGAGAGGAAGAATGGTATTCCAAAGGACCACAAGCTACTTAAGCATCATGTGTCTAAACCTCAGAGGCCTAGATTCTTCTCTAAACAATTCGACGAGCAAGAACAACATTATCCAACAAGCGACAATACCAAGAAGGTTGAAACTAATAATAAGTCTAATAGGGAGAATTTTAAATCTCATGTGATTAGGTGTTACAAACACAATAAGAAGGGCCAAATTGCTATAGATTTCGCAGAGAAAAACAAGAACAACATGGCCAAGCTACACATAATCGGTAATGATGAGAGGAGTATGAGTCTCTCAAGCAAGAGGATAATTTGAACCACTAAAGTGGCCAGGCCTTCAAATTCCACCATTGTTGTGGGGATGGGGTGTATGACAAGGAAGGTGAAGGTGAGGGTAGGTAATCAAAGTTCCCAGCACCATGATGGGGTGTATCATTGTGATAACACAAAAAGTGGCAAGGCTTTTAAATTCACCAAGATGGGGTATATCACTATGGATGACAACATTCAGCTTAATACAGAATGTCAAACCGTCCTGGCACAAAAGAACCATCGTGCAGGCCAACACTAGGATGTGCCATAGGTGCATTTGAATGTCACGCCACATAGTCAAAAACCATACACTACAAATGGAAAATGATGCACCCAAAGGTAAATGTTATGGCTCTACAAAACATAGGATCACATCAACAAATCACACGAACCAAATGTACATATCTCGTAGTCAGCATCATGCATGTATGTGTAAGATCCAAACTATGCATCACATCCTCATGTGCAAATCCCTCTATGTGTGCATGATTCTCCAAGGTAAGAATATGATCAATAGGATCATCATAATTGTCATCGTCACTGAAGACTTATGACATGTCCACACATGAGAGATAAGTGGAATTATCATCCCAAAAATCAATAACCCTAGAATCTTCAAGGTCACTAAAGTAATCCTCGTAGGTAGGGTCTATCTCCATCAATAATGGATCTAAGAAAATGTCTAAGTGAAATCATCATCCCAAAATCACTAAACCTGGAATCTCCAAGGTCACTAAAGTAATCCTCATAGGTAGGGTCTATCTCCATCAATAATGGATCTAAGAAAATGTCTAAGTTAAAAGTAAAACTCTCTAGATCCATATGAATAATCATGTGTCTCCTATAGATCTCACCTCAATAAAATCAACACTACCCTCATGCTCAATCTCACCTCAGTAAAATCAACACTACCCTCATGCTCAATATGTGACTACTCAAATATATGCACCATACCCACATAAAAGTTGCCAGGTAAACTATGGAAACTATGAGTAGCGGTACCATAAACATCTCCACATGTGAAATCCCTAAAAGAAAAGCTTGATAGATCTAGCACAAGAAACTCAAGCCTATGCTCAAGTGTATCCCATGACTCCACATGCAAAGTGTCGCTAACCTTGTGTGTGCTTATAGATGCATCACTGATCGAATGCTGGCCCACAAGATCATCTAATGCTAAATTATGAGTCCTAGGAAGGTAGGTAAGCCTAGGTGTATGATCAGTTGTTGTAATGCTTGATGCCATCCATACACTCGAGATCATGCCCACATGATCTAGCTCACACACATCACTATCACATATATCAACATCATGTGCATAGGTATCCATGTCATCATGTACACATATATCACTATCATCATGTGCAAGTGTGTGTGATACATGAATATCATCATATTTGTGTGTGCAATACATCATCATGTGTATGGGGTAGAAGATACGTCATCATCATTTAGATCCGTGTCAATTTAATCTACACCATCTGGAAAATAATCATTGTGGCTCGAGTGTGGGACACTCGCACAAGTCACCAAAAGAAGACTCGTCCCATGCAAACAATGCTAAACCATGTGTGTCGAGGTAGCCAAGCAATGAGTCGATGAAGTCGCCGTATGTAGACCATATATCCTCCTCATCAAAATAACACCTCATATGACTAGGCAACAAACCCAGAAGCTCGAACATCTAACCATGGCATGAGTATGCCACCTCGTCATAGCATGAAGTGTGAAAATGAGGGTATAAAGGTCTAAGCCTCAAAGTACCAAATGTATGTGTGAAATCAATGAAAGATATGTGAACCATGACATAAAATGGCAGCTCAAAATATCAATGGTGCAACCATAAAGTCAATGTATGAGCAACACTCCTAGACTAAGATCTGAGATGTTACTATAGCAATGTCGATGACGATGTGAACTCACACCATGGCGATCAAATGAAGGGTAAAAGTAATTGGAATAACCCATGGTCGCATGTGAACAACACAAACAATGCTCAAAGCATGTGTGAACAACGCCAGCAATGCCGTGTGAACAATCACCAAGAAAAAACGTGAAAGTGCTCAAATCAAATGCTAAACCACCCGGGATGTGAAGCACATGTGAAAAAACTCCACAGAATACAAGGCGTATGAACATGGCCGAGATTTTAAAAAAAAGTGTGAGATGGCCAAGAGTGTAGATCAAGCAAGGCTAGATAGTGTGGCCAAAGTATAAATGGGAGTGTGAGATGGCCAAGAGTGTAGATGAAGCAAGGCTAGATAGTGTGGCCAAAGTATAAATGGGCATATGCCCCAATGCTTAAAATGTTTTTTACTCTCAAGTTTTGTTCTCCTTCTTCTTCTTCTCCTAATGCTTGCGTTGATGATCTGCCCAAAACCTGCGTTGAGCCTTGAACAATGCCACGGTGATGAAGCTACCAAAGGGCAGTGATTTTCTCGCAGCTATGGAGAGACTGCAGCGCATCTTCACTGGTAAGTGAAGGTTTGTGCATTGATGATTGAGCTAGGACTTCAATGGCTCCTTGCTGATGTCCAGCAACAGCTAATGATTAAGTTGGCCCCCTTCAATGGCTCCTTTTGCTAATGTCCAGCACCAACAGCTTTCTGAAGCTCATACTGCAATGTTTATAGCCATCAAATTGTCAGATTTGCAGGCAAACTTCAAGCACACTGCTTTTGGTTATGTTGCTCTCCTTTTGATCCATGATGGTTTGTATGTTTCTGCTTCTACTCCTGCTTGTGCTTGTGTTGAGTAAATTGTTCACTTGTCTTCTACACTACTACAGAGCTAAGAGCTCAAAGCTCTATGATGCCTTTGTTGAGCTAGATCTCAAGAGCTCTCTGAGCTAGATGCAAAAGCTTCAGCTATTAGCCAACACTGTGATCTGACCCCTCAGAAAATAGGTTACAAGATCATCACAACACTTCTACTTGATCACAACACTGCTACTAATGTATCTCTCCCAGAAATTCAATGTTGCATAGAAAATCTGTGATAATCTATCTCATTGCTTAATGTCGATCCTCTTCTAGATTCATGCACCAAGATCTTTGATCAAAATGATGTTACAACTGATCTTAATCACCAATAGTTACAAAACTGCCACTTATCTACCTTGATTGAGCCAATAATTCCACCCAGAAGGTCTTTAAACAAGCTGTTGTTGTGCAACATTATTACAAATCACGTTCTTGATCAATAAACTGTCCAAACTACTTCTGATTTATCAAGTTTCATCAAGATTAATCATTCATTAATCATAAGATTAGCACTTATCTTTGATATTAGTCATTTTCTTAATCAAAAAACTGTCTTAATGACACTTAATCAACAAACTGTTGGCATAATCTTACACTATTATTACCAGGATTTATTAATCTTCCTTTCCTGCATAAATTCCATCAATATTTACTATTTTCTTAAAGTTTGTAGGAATTTCTCTTAAAGGAACCAGAATCTTATAAGAAATGACCAAGATTAATGAAAGGTTGGATCAAGCATCACTCATTGTCACCACCATGATTTGATTTTGCACAATAAATGTTTAAATCTGCAATTGAGCTTCTAGCTACACAGTAATCTGCATAAAATCCTCAACAGAACTACAATCTTCACGTAGATCTCCTTAATCTGCAATTGAGCTTCTAGCTACACAGTAATCTGCATAAATGTCTAAATCTGCACAACTGAGCTTCTAGCTACAGTAATCTGCATAAAATCCTCAACAGAACTACAATCTTCATGTAGATCTCCTTAAATCTGCTACAAAAATGTTAAATGCATTGAAATCTACATAAAATCTTCAATCTGCACACTTTCTTAATAAAAACTGCTCCAAGATCTGTAAAGCAACCAAAGGTTCTCTCTAAACTACCAAGCTTTTCCAAAAACTAGGCAAGTGTGAAAGAAACTAGGATTTATGAATAGATTTGATGAATTGCACAACTAATCGAGATGGTTTAGCATGAAATTTTTTTTTAAAATGCTCTAAAAATAACTAAACCTTAATTCAATAATCAAGAAAAAAAATTTAAAAATCAAGATTTTTCTAAACCTGTGTAAAAATTAGGGTTTCTTAAATTTTTGATTACATGCTCAAAAATGATTACCATTAATCCAATTACTAATCCCCTCAAAATAAAATTAAAAAAATTAAAATGACAAAAAAATCATTTAAAATGATTGATTTCTTAATCACTCCTTAAGCAAAGATGTGAGCCAAGCTTTGATACCAATGCAATGAACAAAACCATGGCTCTGATACCAATGTAATGAAGGAAATCTAAGGAGGGTAGAGATCAATGGTTGGAGTCCTCACAACTAGACTCAAATGGCTGAAGTCCACACATGTTGCTTCTCAATACCTAGAGCAGTCATAGGTTCATGAAGAAAGCCATGAAAGCTTGTACAAGAAGCTAATAGCTCCAAGAAAGGTCAATTATATAATATATCAAAAAGTACCAATTGGTACAATAACTGTCTGCTAAGTGACTTATAGCCACTTACCCTAAAGTATGTCTACACTAGCCCGAGCCCAAAGCCTGTGTACATGTGCTAGTGAAAAATAGCTTTGTTACATACATGTACCATATGTATATATCCGTATGTATATAGCATACACACATATATATATGCACTACATATACACAAACATATATATGTATACATTTAACATACATGCATATATATGTATACATATAACACACACACACACATATATATATATACACACTACTACGTATTTACACACACACACACACACACACACATATATATATACATACATACACATATGTGTATGTATGTATGTACGTATGTATCTTGTATGTATGTATGTAAATGTGTATGTATATGTACATATATTTTATATATACATATACATGTATATATGTATTTACATACAAGAACTCAACAACCTATTACCTAGCCTTGAAATTTCGGCACCTTATATTTGTCACAATTGATTCATTTTTTTAGTTGTAAACGTGTATATTCTCAAAAAGTCATTAAAAAAATCTTTAAACATAACCCGTCATGCCAACACATCTATTTTAATCTATATATCCTTTTCCAATAACAACTAGCTTGCTTTAAGCTTCACTACTAACTGAAGAAATAAGGCTAGGGTGCCATGTGTGGGCTTCTTTTCATTGTTTTTTTGGTTTTAGAGCTTGCACTTTGGGTCACAAAGAGACCATTGATGTTCTTTGAACCAACTTTGTGGAGTTGCTCCATCAAGGTGCATTCATGCCAACAAACACACTTCTTAGTGGTTCCAAAGGGAAATTTTAGCCATAAACCTCCTACTTGTGACATCCACATTTGACTCTTGAAAAATATATTCAAGACCTTCATAGTTTCTCAAAGAAATTGTTGTCTACTGTGCCATGAACAATTGGCACACGCATCAATCTCTCTCTCTCTCACACACACACTTTTTTTTTGGTAAAACCAGTTGAAATTGCATTATATCATAAATGTACAAAGGGGTTTGACATAAAGAGGATGTCTAAACCCTAGAACTTAAAAACAGTAGTAAAAAAGTTCTATGCAAGAGACATGAAGATCACCCTCGTGACAGGCATCATACAAAGACTGCCTCAGTGAGGATCTAAAGGACTCATATTAATGAGACAGTGGCTGACCCAAGAAAGCATAATTATGCTGCATCCATATAATCCATAGTGCCCAATATCGAACCAAAGAGAGGAACAAGGAAAACTCTGACAGGGAATGTGAAGATCTGCCAAATAGCCAAAAGAATTTCCCAAATCTCTGTCCCGGAAAGCGAAGATGCAAATAACCTGACATTGTGTCCAAAAGCAACTTTGAGTGAGGACATAGCCATAGCAAGTGAGGAACTGTCTCAAACTGATATGAACATCGGAGACAAGCAGAGGACGCTATCCCTCTTTTGACTAATTTAACTCCCACCAAAAGCGCACCAACCATGCATCTCCATAAAAATAACCTTTGTTGTAAAGGTAATTTACTTGCCCATAGTAGTTTAAGATTACACCTCCACCAAGAAAGAGATTTGTGCAGATGATGCCAAAGGGAGTTGGCATGAGTTGCAATCCAAGGGCGTGGCAAAATAGACCTGTAGACCTTCATAGAAGCCAAAGCATAAAGAGGGAGAGGATGATTAGCAGAAACTGAAGATTGCAAAGTCCAATCCCTTAGTCTGTCCCTTTGAGCAAGAGGAGGAACAAGGAGGAATGGATGTAACAAATGACCAAGCTTCCTCCAGATGAATCTATGATGCATACCCAGTGAGTATCACGAGATGCCTCCGGGAATGATAAAAAATGATGATTGTTCACCGGATATCTGGAGCATTGAGTCATGCACTCCATCCTCGCGTCAATATGGTTTTTTGCCCAGACGGCAAATACAGGATAACATTTCCAATGCATTGATTGCCATTGAATATGCAAAATATACTCAACAAGATGTGTTGATTATCCAAGTGGATGTGGCCAAAGCCTTTGCACGATTCATTGGGATTTTATTTCTCTCATCATGTCCAAGATGGGCTTTGGTCCTAAGTTGGTACACATCATATATTGGTTATATTCTAAGTCCACTTCTCAATGCATCCTTGGTAATCATTTATCACACAGGCTTGGAAGTTGACCAGATCCGTGCGTCAAGGCTATCCTCTCAGTGCTCTATTATATGCAATTGCTACTTACCCATTGCTCTTGCATATGGACTCTCTTACGACGCATGGACATATTCATGGATTGAGCATTCCTGGGTCTACCCCTCTTATAGCACAAGCATATGCCGATGACTCATATTTCATGCCAAAGAATACTCAGCAAGATCTTCGGACTCTCATGGATACTCTTTCTCTTTTTGGCATTGCAGCTGGTTTAATGGTCAATTTTGGAAAATCCAAGCTCATTCCCTTAAAGAGCTGTGATTGGCATGCCCTTTTATGGCCCGGAGACATTGTGCAATGTCATGAGGTGGTGCGTCATTTAGGGTATCCAATTGGCTGGAATATCACAAGGAAACAACAAATGGAATGGATTTTCCGGAAGCTTCATGACAAGTTGGAATATTGAAAAATTCCCACATGGCCGTTACATGTTAGACTTCGGATAGTCCAATCTATTCTCATGGCATATGACTTTGCTTCACTGGTCTCCCAGGGATATTTCAGCCTTCATGTCCCAAGCAATGGAATTGTTATGGAAGACTAAGTCACATGTGAAAGCTTTGCGATTACTGAAAATGGATTTTGTATGCTCCCCCAAGATGCATGGTAGTCTTAACATTCTCAATCTCAGGTATCACATGCTTGCCCGTAAGGCAACTCTGCTTACTACTTTTTTTTCCCAACAACAGCCCTGGGCCATTATGTTAGCAACCATGTGCTCTACTATGAAATCATCGGTGTATGGCAACTGGATCACTGATCTTTGGGAGGTAGTCTTGGGAAAATTTCAAGGGAGAATTCCAGGCTGTCCCCTTTCCACTTCTTTGTTGCAAGATTGGAAACAGGTTTTATCCTCACTTAAATGGTCTCCTGATAATGAGCATTCTTCCAACTCTTTACGACAGGAAAGTCTCCATTGGAGTGCTGTTTTTATCACTCCATTAGCTCTTCAGGAGCCCATCAGAGCTTACAATCTTATGAAGCTGGGCATAAGGAAGGTGGAAGATGTGATCAATGATTACGGACATTTTTTACTCTCTCTCTCTCACACACACAGGCACGCACGCACATACACACATATCAGAGATCTATCCATTAGGTCCTCGGAGGTTGAATACATAATAAAGCTTCAGCCATTGCTACTATTTACATATGCTTCCCTCATATCCTTCAAAGATGTGTCAACATTCATAGGGTAAGACTATTTCCATACTTGCCTTTATCATAGAGGTGTTGTAGCATACCAATGAACCTGAATTCATGCTAATGTTTTTCTTCCATTTACTCTCTATATATAAACTTACATGATTGGGACTCATAGGCAACAGTCAGCCTCAAAAAACAATAATATAATCTCTCTCACACCCCCCCCCCCTAACACACACACAGACAGGGGCACCTCAGGCATAAGCCTAGCAAGAACTCACCAACCTTCCAACATAAAAATGCTTCTCTGCTCCTAAAGAACCTAAAAATTATGCACTCCCACAGATACGTTTGTGCATAGTATATGCCTCCTCAAACCATCACCTCACAAATATGCACTTGCCGATCAAAAGGCCAACTCCACTAAGCTCAAGCATTGATCTACAGAATCCCTTACATGCGTTTGATATGGCTAGGAAGCATATGCATTCCAATGAATCACGTCGTGAAATTCCAAGTAATATCATGATAACTGCTCAATGAACCAGATAAGAAATAGTTGTAAAACAGATGTTCGGTTGACAAGAGGGGGGAGTGAAGGCTTTAACATGATGTCCACCATCTTTTAAAAAACTCTTTCTGAGAACACCAGGGTAGTTGCAATCCCTTGTTCATATGCTCTTTTTCTGCTTGACCAAGTCTCCCCTCCATCATGAGATCGGCCAGGTTCATTAAACTCCATGGTATGTATGGCACCCACCATTCAGCCTTTTTTACAACCCTCTCTTCATGTCATGCCACAGAGTGTTGCTGCAGCAGCACTTGCACCAAAAAGGATCCCAATATCTGTTTTTCCCTCTTAAAACAACATTTTTCAAACCAAAAGTGTCTCATATCCAGGTTCAAAAAGGACAGAAAGATAGGTATCAAGCCAGGCATGTTTGCCACAAAAAAGGGGGATGATAGGGTTGTACATGCAAGTAGAGCCCAAGCATGAGAAGCAGACACACTCATTCACCACTTTCTCAACACATCAAGAAGTCCAGCCATGGTCACAGCCAATGACTGAAGAACCTCAATTCTTCTTGCATCTGCTTCCTTCATAGCTTCCAGTGCATCTTTCCATGTTTCCGCCATCTGAGACAAGCATTCTTCAACATCCAGATCTCTCCGAGCACGTTTGGCATTCCCCTTCACATTTCCTTTATCAGTGTGATGGCAAGTCTGGTCTTGGCCAATGCATGTTTGTGATGCTGCCACATGTCCAGAACATGTCAATGGCACCGAATCCACATGATTAACTTGTGCGAAGTTCACATCAGTCCCCTGTGAATTGTATATCTGAATTGTATGGGCAGAGTCCACACAAGCGGCCTGAGCAGGATCCACCTCAGTAACCTGTGCAGTCTCCAAATGAGTTGTCTCATCCAAAAATACTAGCTCACCAGTACCAGAGGTGTGGCTATGGCATTTCACATGTGGGCAGATCTGCATGTACTTGTCTACCAGATGAAACCACTTGCATGTCAAATTCCGAGGATTATTACCAGAGGCTCTAACAATGCAGGATTTGTCTTCTTTGTACAACTTGTATACCTTCTGCCACTTCTTCCTACAACTCTCACTGTCTTTGTCGAAGCCATCACATGCTGCTGCTATCTCTGTCGCCACTCTTGTCCACATGTCCACACCTTGTTTTTGGGGTTTCATGAACTCATCATTCATACAGCCTCTCAGCTCTACAAGCATGGCAACCCAGTGATCCTTCCATGCTCCTCCTCGAGTGCGCTTTTGGGACGCCAACACATCTGAATGCCCACTATTCTGCATCTTTTTTTCCAAAATAAAGACATGAAAGAAAATTATAATGAATACTTCTCAGGATTAGGTGACGTTTGTGTATGAGAGCATGTCCACTTGGTCTCTAGACCGAGTGATTGCAACTAGGAATGCATGGTAGATCCCAGGTTTGAACTCGGGCACCTTAGCTTGGGAAAAAGCTCACAACAAGAAAAGATTAAGAACATCATCTTGCACCTTAGCTTAGGGAAAAACTGACAAGAAGGGAAAAAAAAGCATGAACTCCAGTCTTCACATTGCACAATGGCATGTTCCATGATGCTCTGGCATCTTAAGAGTGCCAAGGGCAAGATTAATGTGCAAAGGCATGTTATCACCATGATGCAGTCCTCCAGACACTAACTTGTCTGCCAATTTTATACAACTCTTTGAAGCCTCAATAGGTTTTTTTACTTTTTTTTCCCGACTGGCCTTAGGCCCAAGATCCTCCCGTAGTTACCGTTTTTTTCACCATCCGTAGGCGCATTTCACCGCCCGTAGGCGATGCCACCAAGGGAGTGTTATGTTACATTTTCTATTTAACAACACATCGAGTGGGGATCGAGCCCCTGAGCTCCCCATTGGAACTCTGATCCCCTAACCATCTCTATAAGGACAAATGGGTTCTTTTCTGAAACAATGCTTGAAAAATAATAATAATAATAATAACAACTGAAAAATAAAGGTTGATTTAAGCAATGCTTGTTGGCCAAAAAAAAACTTGAACCTAAAAAATTGTTTTAAAAAAATTACTCCTCTGAATCTGATCAACAAACATTTAGACATCAAAAAAAACAAAAATAGAAACTATATATTATTACATGTTTTTTTTCCTCGGGATCTTCAAAAAAATCGTCAGAACATAACGAAAATTTCTTGAGCGATGGATGCAGCCATTAGCATTTCAAAGAATATACAGCCCACAAAAAAGGAGGATTTAATTGCCCAACCCAAAAAGAAAAGAAAAGAAAAGAAAAAAAGCATACAGCATGCAATGAATGAAAGAAGGCTGATCTACTCTTGTGTGGAAGGGCAAGAAAGGCCATAAAAATGCATGAAACTAGCTGTGGCGATCTGTGTGCGTGCGAGAGAGAGAGAGACAGACAGACAGACAGACACACACACACACACACAGAGAGAGAGAGAGAGAGAGAGAGAGAGAGAGAGAGAGCTTCAAACAGAGAAAAGCAAGATCAAACATTTTACTCACCTGCGATTGCATTTGCTTTGAAAAAGGGCAGCCTTGTTGATTAATGGTAAAACTAGAGAGCTTCACCTTATAAACTTACTTCACATTTTGCTTAACTTGGTGGGTGAGTGAGTTTCTTTTCCTTTCCTTTTTCATTTTTCCATTTTTGCAAAGAGCACAAAAGTAGTGGGTCCTTTGAAAAAAAAAAAAAAAAGAGATTTGCAACATTTAATTTTCCCATAGCTTGAACTAAGGGTCTCATTTTGAGCTGCCCATTATTTTTTGATCCACTTGTTACTTAATTATAATGTTTTAAGTCCACTAGTCATTATTTTAAGATTGCATGCAGAGCAAGCACTCAACTTTTCTTTTGACAAGAGCTCCATTGATCCAAAAAAGGTGAGGTAAAGATTATCATAAGGTTTAAACATAGCATTGGACTTTTAAAAAGACTTAGGGAAAGAGTTTTCTTAATGGTATTTTGACACCGCATCCGCATCTGCAGATCTGAATTATGTGCCTCAAGTACCAAGAAACATTAATAGAGGTAGAAATATGTGAGAAACATTCATCATAGATGATAGGCCTACCTTTCACGTTATGCGAAAGAACAATAATAGATAACAAGCCCACCTTTAATGTCTTCAAATGGGAGAAGATAAATAGAAGCAAAGGGTTCACCACCACAAGCTTGTCTTGTAACATATAGGGGCTAGCAAAATTAGGGGTGCCAAAATTTTGGTGTTTCTCCTCCTTGAAATTGTAGTAGTCAAACACCAAAGTAGTATTGCATCAATCTAGTAGTGATTCAAAGTAGATTATGTGTCACAAGTGCATTCATCATCGTTTCTAATGATTAGGCTTGAGGGAATTATGATTTTCTTCTTGATCTTTGACAATAATATTCCTATAAAGTTCTGAGATTGATGGGCATGAGAGGTTGCAAAGATTCCCCTTGAGCTAGTCATTCACAAGCTTCCTCTTAAAGTTTGATATGTGCCACTAAAATGGTCCCTCTATCCTTGTCACCTAAAGAAGAAGAAAAGACCAATATGAAAGGGGTGTGTGTCTACATAAGTGTGCATGTGTGTGCCTACATGCGTGTGCATGTGATGTGCATGCACACATGTTGTGTGTCCATACCTCCTCGCTCTCTCTTTGTGTGTGTGTGTGTGTGTGTGTGTGTGTGTGTGAGAGAGAGAGAGAGAGAGAGAGAGAGAGAGAGAGACTAAAACCAAGTTTATCGGAGTAGCATTAAGGTACATTGTATTTTAAAAAGGGTGACATGATTAAAGCTAAGAAAAAGCATTCACTTTTAAATTTTTAATGAGATTAAGTAAGAATATAGTCATGTTCTTTATGCAATTGCCTCAAGCAAGAAAACTAACTGTCTCCACCTTTGCACTGCATGCCAAAAAAGGGTTGATTTTTCCCAAGGTATTACTACTTTTATTGAAAAGAACATACTGCTACATAGTAAATTCAACAATATAGTGATGTTCTTTATGCAATTGCCTCATGTAAGAAAACTAACTTTGTCTCCACCTTTGTGATGCATACCAAAAAAGGGTTGAATTTTCCCAAGGTATTATTGCTTATTGAAAAGAACGTAGTGCTACATATGGTGGAACATTTTACTTGGTTGATTTCACGTACTATGTCACAACCTGCTATTGCTACCACTCTACATTGTCACTGCATGTGCCATTCATTGGCATTACCTCCACCCAGCATTGTCACTTCATGTGTCCTCCATTGGCATCATTTCAACTGTACATTGCTACTTCATTTGTCCTTATTGGGGCGTGCGCGCGCACACGCACACATTTCTATGCATGTGCACATGTAGAGAAATATTATTAATGTCTGACAAATGACCACAAGGGTTTATGAGACAACAATAGCTTTTCAATGTACATCCATCAGATAGATTGGCATGTAACATTTTTAAAAAATCACAACTATTGACAACTATATATTGTAGAGTAGCCAAAAGAATTCCTTCAATCTAGCATGGTTACATAGAAAGCACCACTAAAGACCTCGGTACTTGTATGCATCTTCTAACAAAAATGCCCCTCAATACATCTGCCTACACAGCAAGAATACAAATACTATCATGTATCCTTTGGTCATGGGCTTCAACAATAAGTTCCATCATATTGAGAATAGGCCTTGAAACAATAGCATTCTCTATCCTTAATCTAGTTGCATGCCTTGGAGCTATTGTGAAAAAGGTCTTCAATGAGCATACTTGGAAGATATCTTGGAGTATCCTAGGTCTCATCTGTTGCCCCTAAGTGACGTATTCTTCTTGTTATCCTCTACATTTTAAAAAAGAAAAATGTTATAAATTCCTAGGATTAAAGAGTGCTCTCTCTCAAAGTCCACAATTTCTGTGAAAGCCACTTCACCATCTCTAATCAAGGTACTCAAGAAACTATGATAAAGGGCTTTGGCAACCCTTGGAGTGCCATTATTTGCCTCCCCTTCGACCACCTCCTTGGATCCCACACTCACATCCCTTCAGGGTCGTCTGTGCTCTGGCCCAACACAATCTGTGGGATTCTAGCTCCACCTCCCCCATGTTTGGGTTCTCAACATGACATCTCTCTCTAGCTCTTTGGCGTCCAATACAGATCCCTCCTGCTTGCCTTGGACATCAACAAAACCACAACCTGTAGCACATAGTGACTTCCTCCAAGGAGGATTGTCATCCCCATATAGCAAGAGTGGGTAGTCAAATTTCATGAGTGGATATGGCACACCGATCCCTCCCCTCTTCCCCCTTCTAGCATTTTTGGCTTTGGGAGCACTGTCGAATGGCGCCGCTTTAGTGAGACCTAGACAAGTGGCATTGGGGGAATTCTACAATCTCCCCAAACCATCTAGGTTCCCCTTCTTGGAGTACTCTGCATGGTTGGGATGGCCTATGTCTACCAATCTTACCATAGCGGCATTGCACAGCCTTGCTTTGTACTTGAGCCCGAGACCTTTCCTCACACGAGGAGATAGCAGTATCACTTGGCATCAAACTCCTAATGTGCCCACCACACGTCACCCCTCCCTCTCCCACATGTAGCTCTTTCAAGAGCGCGCAACCATGGAGGGATCGCCCCCCAATTCTACGATGTGCATTCTACCACTTTGGAGGGATGTAATCTATTCATGAGAAATGTTCTCTTTTAACTAATAGACCAATCTCTTAAAAGATGTAAGACACCAAAAAATATTTGTGATAGGAAAGAAACTTATTGACTTCCCTAAGAGTTTCTCAACTAGCTTCACTGGCTGAATGTATTTGTTGTCATCAAGATCCCCCTCATAGTAATGGGCTGCTTGTAGTTTTGCATTCCATTGCTCAGACTTGCCCCACCTCCAGCTCTATAATGCAATTTTCCCTTTCAATCTTTTTTGCCATTGCCAAAGAGCATGCTACTGGTTGCTCGAAAGCATCTTAAAGTTTCTTCTTACTGCATGCTATGAGACTGCATTGGACATTGTCCTTCAAGATTCTGGCATGTAGACCATCCTTGTGTGATGTAGTAGGACAAATCACGCCATCTGGACGTGATATGCATGATCAACATGTCTGTTCAAGCCTGTTGCTTCTAGGCTGTCCCGCTTTTTCTCCTCCATTAGACCACAGTGGGAATCGCAACACCGGATTGCATTTAAATAAGCATCAAACAGCTCCGGTCCTCTATAATTATAGACTTCTTGCTCATAGAAACCTCCTCAGCCATAGGCAGATCCCTAAATGCCAGGAGGGGCTGCTTCCTTGATTCAGATGTCTTGCCATTTGATTTTTGCTTATGGTCCACATCATTAACAATGTTGTGAAGTATCTTATCTGTGCAAGGTTGTCATCCAGGCAAGGATGCATGCAGGGATGCAGTCTAATGTTAGTACAATCACCGTCTGCATCTGGAAACTACTCATGGGCATACATGGATGCAGCCTCATACTTGCAATCATTGTCTCTGCATCTGGAAACTACTCATGGGCATCCATCATAATCAGTCATGCCAACACTTAAAACTCACAGATGCGCTAATGAGGTGATAGCTCAAGTGGTGAAGGTGTTTGCCTAGGACCAAGAGGTCCCAGGTTCAAAACCCTCCTTGGGGCTTCCTCGGTGGCATCGCCTACGGGCAGATAATTAAGCGCCTACAGGCAATGAAAATCAGTAACTACGGGAGGATCTTGGGCCTAAGGCCAGTCGGACAAAAAAACTCACAGATGCATTTTTATAGTATTCAGAATTGATCAATTTCCCCAATTCTTTTATTGCTCATTGTGACACCCACATGATAGCAGTGACAATGCCAAAAGTAGCATTAAATGGAAACAGCATGCAGCAAAACATCACTTGCATATATAACCTTGTTCTGAATGATGCATACCCAAACTGAATCGACAACAATGTAAAATCCTTGCCCAAAGTCATCCAAACACATAATAATATAGGATGACAAGAGGAAAACTAAAAATTTAATTGATTATGATAAAAGCATCTTGAGAAAAACAAAACTTTATATATATTTCTTCCAACAAGCACAGAGAGACTTTCTTCATTCTGCAATAAAAAAGAATAGATGGAACACATAAGGACAGATACCACAATGGATCACAACATCACACAAGACAGACTCTAGGACTGCTAACTTCTAAGACTTGAATGACTGATGGCATCATTGTCTCTTGCATCATCACTTGGAGCTTTGAGTTTGAAAGTTAATTACTGTTTCGATGCTCCACTTCAGCCATCAGGTGAATGGATTCCTGTGCCACCAACACAACATTTCTAGCACATCGCATAAAAACTGCAATAGTAGTGTTGCTTAGCTTGACGTCCATCCATTGTCCCTCAAGGAAAAACTGCTTCTCTTGTTCCTGCATGCTCAAGTTTGTCTTAAGTAGTGCTGTCAAAATTTCCTACCAAAAACTTCACAATGTCTCACAAAATTCCATCAAGGCAAGATGACCCTCTCTCATTTGGCAGCAGGCACTTACAACAGAGTTGTTATTCAGCCCCTCCACAAAGGGGGCTTGGGAATCATTGATCCGATGGTTCAGAGAGCAGGGCCCTTCTGGGAGCTGATAGTGGACTCCGCCACAACTTGTCGCGCACTCCCATTCTTGGCAGGCCCCAGCTCTTGAGCCCCAGGCGGATCTTCTAAGAGGCCCGCATACGAAATTTGGTTCCTCCTTCAGAACAAATTTGCAACCAGCCTCCTGCGCACTTGGGCCGGGGCGGCCACTTTTGTCGCCTCGGGGCTGAGCCCTCTTCCAAGTTCCTCCCTTCACTAACGAAGAGCGATCTTGACAGCCCATGATTTGGAACCATCGTTTCCGCTTACCAAGCAGACACCAGCTTGAGGCTCATACTCACATTCCTGAGGCCAAATTTACACTGGCTTAGTCCTTTGGTGACCGGTCCTACTTTCGACAGCTTCATTGTTCCCAGTCAACAGCATATCATCCACATAAAGTATGAGCACCAACAAAATCCCATGATCCTCTTTTACATATAAGATGCTATTAGTTGGACTGTTCTTGAAACCCCGGTTGGTCAAGTAAGAGTGTATCTTGCCCAAAACACATCCTTCACATACATGTCTTGGTGGCAACTCCACATGAGCATATTCTGTACCTTTTGATGCTTTTTTACAGCATCAAACTGCCATAATTGACATGCCCAAACCTAGCATGCCATAACCCGCCTCGTGCATGGCAGCCTGCAGGAGAATGAGAGCTAACCAAACAAGCATCTGGCGAAGCATCATAGCTACATACCGAAAAAGCCCAATCATCCTGCACAAAATGAGCTGAATCATCAACTTTGCTTACAGAAGTCTAAGAAGAGTCCAACTCCTCAAATTGCAGGGGTTATGGGTTACCCCTAAGAGACAAAGTAAGAGAAATGTGAAAATTCAGGTAGGGCTCTAGCAATGATTGTAATGTCCTGGATGCAAGTTCCTTTTCAGGAATGACCTCGTGAATATTAAGAAGCGGCTCCCGAAGATCTTGAATCTTCGTAAGATGATCAGCCATACTGTCTATCAACTTCATGCATATCCAGGTTCACAAGTTCTTTCTTGTGATAGGATACCCTGGCCTCATTTTTTACTTGATACATAGCTTCTAATACATCCCATGCATGTTGTGAAGTCTTGCATGACCAGATGTGTGGAATAATTGACCTCTTGACAGACAAAGAGATCAAATCTATCGCATGGGCATCCCACCTTCTCTGTTCCTGAGTGGCAAGCGAGTGATGGACCCTGCTCAGCACCTCTGCCAAAAGTTGCACGTGTAATGTCTGCAAGATGGGGTTTATCACCATTGACATACCCCCACAGACCCTTGACAACCAGCAAGTTGCTGACCATAAAACTCCACAAGGAGCAATTGCTCCCATCAAGTTTGTCCTCTTGGGACAAAACACCAAATACATATGTTGCATTCTGTGACATTTTGCAAAGTGCACAACTCAAAAAAACTGACAAGAGGCACAAATATCATGTATGCAACCCAAATACGATAGTCACCAAAAACAAGAAACGAAAACGGGAATGGAAACGGGGAAACAAGTTTTTAGGGGTGGAAACGGTTGTTTTGCTGTGACAATATCACTTGGGAAATGAGAAACGGCCATGGAAATGGATGGGCTCCTAAAACGGAGAAACGCGTTTCTAGGGACTTAAACGGCCGTTTCCTGTGACTACGATTTATGTGCATTGCCAGGCACAATGAGCACGAACTGCCACCAAATGCAGTCACTTGTACTTGCCCTACTCAAACCTATTGCAAGAAACTAAAGGAAAGAGTGGGAAAAGCCTTGATTTTGCACTTACAGATGTAATTTGTTGACACTAGAATAGTGTTGTGTGTAGATAGCCACGGTCGGGAAGTCGGGAACCCCAAAATTAGAGAAGCCCCAAATTTTGGTAGCTTTTCCAGCTTCTTTAATTTTGTGTGTGCAGGTACAAAATGCCACATCAGCACTATACAACCACCTCTAAACAAGTTCAGATGTTGCAGAGGTAATGTACAAAGCAAGGTGAACACACGTGTGATGGTCTTACAGCTGTACAAGCAAGTCATACAATTCAGAAATTAGGGTTTGCTGATTTAGACTACATAAGGAGATTCAGGGTGTCTTGTTATGTACAAAGGTTTGGGCGAATTCTAAGCAGAAACCCTAAAATGATCAGAAACCCTAAAATGAGCATAAACCTAAAATAGCGGAAACCCTAAAAACAGCAAGAACCCTTGCTTTGATACCAAATGTTGGCCCACAAGATCCTACTGTTAGGCTTTGTGGGGCAACGGAAGCACGAACATACACATAGGAAGACAATCGATTGAGAGAGAGAGGAAGTAGAACTTGCATGTATATTCATACAATGATGATAAAAGTGATAATAATAAAACCTAGTCTAGGTGTCCTGACTCCTTTCACACCAAATATCCAAGGGGAAAAACCCATCGGACAAAAGTGCCCTTGGAGTTAGTGCCTATTCACATGCAACACTACATATAAGCATATGCCTTCATTGACCACCCACCCCCCCCCCCCCCCCCCCCGGTCGGCTTCAGTGGGTGGCGATCTTCTCCCATCATGACAGTCGTCTTGTAGTCTTCGCTAGCTAGTATCAGAGAGGGTCTTTTGCCTCTAGCCTTTGAGGTAGGTAGCCACGTACGGGGCCCCCTTTGGAAGAGAATTGCCGCGTTCTGCAGCAGTGGGTCTGGATCCTCGGCTTTCACGAGCACAATGGCATATTGACACTTCTCTAGACACAATTACGGGTGACCCCTCATGGCGCCTGTAGCTTTGGGAGAACCAGCCCCGACCTTGTCTCCTGTCTTGTCCTGCAGTGGTACCCTGGCGAGTGGTTCTCTAGAGACCCCACTCTTCCACCTAAGGACCCAAGTTTTCCTCTTCAAGTACTCACTCAAGCTGGGCAGGTGGATTCAGTTGGCAAAGATCGAGGGCACACCAGCCACAGCATGGCATTGGAGTTCTCATGGCATTCCCCTCCGCTTCCTCTCCGACTTTTGGAAGCAACCGTGAAGGTCACTTTCTTCCTCTGGCAGCTTGATCACAGGGGCTTCACGGTAGGCACTTGGCTGGCGATGGCTGGCCTCCTGCTCTTGGTGCGGATTCCACAAGGAGTCTTAACATCACTGCCTCTTGGATCGCCCAAATTCACAGCGGGTTCGGATCCTCCAGCTCTTCACAGCACATCCAGGGACTTCCCAGGCCCTGTTACTTGGCGGGCCATCACATGGACCATGGATGCAGTCCAGCCCTCCTTTATAAGGAGTCTGATGATGGCATTGCACATCAGCTTACACATTTCAAGATCATTGCCATCATAGCATCAGTGGCCCAGTGTCCCCTTGGACCCCCAACACCCACACTAACCAGAGGTGGGAGATTATCAGCAGCATCACGGCTTGGAACATTTGGCGTGCACGCTGCAGTGAGGCTATCAAGGGTACTCTCTTCCCACCACCAGAGTCCATTAGCTGCATTTGGATAGATGTTATCCACACCCTGCATGGACATGCAGGAGACTCCGAAGGCATGTGGCAACGCCATGCGGCCTTCCTGCATACTTGGAGAGAGCAGCAGCCCCTTCCTCACCAGCAGGGATGCTGATACCACTTGGCATTACGGGCCCCAGTGTGGCTTTTCCCCTTCCCCCAAGGATGTGGTCTTCCCCCAAGATGCAGTCTCCCTCCAAGAGCGGCCAACATGGAGGGAGCACCCCCTTCTTTTCTTTGCACATTTACCTCTACGGAGGGTCGTACCTCTATGGAGGGCCCCCATGGATGGACATTTGTTTTTAAATAATAGAAGGATCTTTTTCGAGAAGGGAGGGGGAGGGGGGGGTGGTTGGGGGGGTCAATGAGAATTCTGAGCTCTTAATGAGGTCACCTACCTTTTGAGATTTTGATTCACATTTAGAAGATTACCATTAAGACAAGAGCATCGAGGCATGCCAATGCTACAATGTCTACCTTACAGAACCCATAAAATTACAAAGTGGGAAACTAGCCACTTACGCATTCACTCCTTTGTGATCTCCAATCTCAAAATAAGACCTACAAGCACATTCTTTAAGAAGTCATCAAGGGTTGTATAGATCAGCACACCCATACATGCATACTATCTTCTCTTGATATTAATTTTATAAGACAACTCAATGGGTGCCCGCACGCACGGACACTCCATTCTGGTATGAAAATTGGCTTTACAGAACTGAGCATTTAGTAAAGCTTATGCAAGTCACCTTTGCAAATTTCGTTTTCTTTTAAGACTCAAATTTACATAATGAGGTAAACCCTCTTTTTAATGTACGTGTTATTTACAAAACTGGATTGTAATACCAAGGGCATTCAAACTTGTTTAGATGTCAACAAAACATAACCTTCAAGATCGCCCACTACCATAAACCTGGTCATCTACAAGGATGACTTGAGGTCTAAACAACCCATGCACGAATGGCTCCTGATCTTTCACGAAGTGCAAGTCTCGAGCATGACCTCAAAACTCTGTGACAATGAATTCCATTTTGTCATCCTAGCAAATCAACTTCGTTCTTCCACACAATATCCTTTAAACCCTTTGAGAAATTTTGGTAGAACTGCACCGCCATAAAGCAGCCAAGTGTTTAAACAAAGAAGACAAGGCTAATAGCTATTCTAATACACAGATTTTTTCCTTGTCTGTGAATGGTCAAATAAATAAAACTTACATCATGATATTCCAGAGTATCACCACCAGATTTTCTTACTTCCACCACAAACAACGATGGTGCAACCTCAAACACCTGAAAGAAGTAAATACTCTGCATATGATTCAGATTAAAAACAGTTCAAATGACTTTACTGCTACTTTTGGAACAACTTTGCTGCTACTTTTCTAATGGAGAATATATAAGTGACCTCAGCAGCGACAGAAAGGTGACCCTTGCGACCTGTCTCTGCACCTTGGAACTTCATCTGTTAGCAGCAGTCAAAACACATGAAGAGCCGCAATCAATCATCACAGCAGCAATTCAAAAGACCATCTTAGTTAATTAAAAAATTCTGTCATTGAGGCTAGGGAAGCTAGTAGCAGATCTGGGCTCCAAATATTTTGTGGGGGTATCCTGGAGAACTTCACTAAAACATGATTCTCTGATCAGAATCTTTTGGGGAAAAAAAATTTCCAATCAGACATTGACACCAGGGCTTCAACGGGCTCTTCCAGGAGACCCCCTCCAGCACTGACACAAGTAATGGGGTGATCTGCCAGCCTCCCCCATTCCAACAGGGAATGGTGAGTGTCTTGCCGTCTTAACTCAAAAACGCACCTTGTAGTTCTGCCTTTGTACACTGAATCCAAGAGGCTTGGCAGTCTCTTCCATCTTTGAAATTATCTCAGGAGCAGGATGTTTTGAAGTAAAATGTAATTCTCGTTTTAGATCCTGGAAGGAAAAATAACCATTAAACATAAGAACAATCACACGTAAAGTGGACTTGATGCAAATATCATTCTAATCAATATGCTTTATGCATTCATTTATTTACTTTTCCATAAGCTTTATGCATTCATTTATTTACTTTTCCATAAGCTTTAGGCATGACTTGGCATAGAACTTTCAGAGAAAAAGCTAATTAATTATACCTTTTTTTTTCCAAATAGTCCAGAAAGACTTAGGCCATTCGACAAAGCAATCAGCTCAAATGCATTCAAATAAGCAGGCTTTGACAGTTTTGTCTCATCTTTCTCTGAAACAAGATGCTCCTGATATGGCAGGACAAAAAGTTGAATTCAGGAGGAATACTCAAAGCTACCATGAGTCAAACAAGAAACAATACAGGGAACACTGAACCAAGGCCTTAACCTTTGATTCATTGAAAACTGCATCAACATCATCCAAACTAATGTCGCCTTCTTCTTCAAATTTAGGTGGCATATAATCTTTCTTAAACCAGGAATCCTGTAGTATCTGTGGAATGGTGGCCCTCTGGCATCAACCCAAACACAAACTAATCAAGAATAGTTTTCCCAATGTCAAGAGTAGTTTTCTCAGTGTCCTCTCTCTCTCTCTCTCTCTCTCTCTCTCTCTCTCTCTCTCTCTTGCTGGTGGTCCATGGCGTGACATCGCGCAAGCCGCGCTACGTGCTGGTGGTCTCTTGCGCACCCTGCCCTGCTCGCGTGCTGGTGGTCCATGGCATGACGTCGCGCCAGCCCCTCCCTGCTCGCACTACGCGCTGGTGGTCTCTCGTTCGTATCCATCCGCTCGTGCTGCGCACCCTGGCTGTGCTGCGCCTATTCATACCCACCCGCCTGAGCTGCCAGGCTTGCGCTGCGCACCCCTGCTGTGCTGCGCTTGGCGCTGCTGTGCTCGCACTGTGCTGGCCTGCTCGCATTGTGCTTGCGCTGCCAGAAATACTCTCTCTCTCTCTCTCTCTCTCTCTCTCTCTCTACTAGGCTCCCTCTCTCGCTCCTCTCTGCCTGTGGGAAGCACTGCAGAGTAATCTCGAGGAATGGCTCTGAGTCTCCAAGAGAAGCTCGAGGCCCTCGAGACGGCAATGAAGGCACTAATCAAGGAGAACAAGAAGACATCCGATTCCAACCTCAATGAGGTGGAGAACAAGTTACACCGGCACATAATGGCCCTCGAAGCACGGGTCACGGAACTTGAACAAGAGAACACGGCACTCAAGGAGGAGGTGAGTGCACTGAAAGTGGAACTGGCAGCCATCAAGAACACCGAGAAGGAAGAAGGGGAGATCAATGGCAACACTCCCACGGCCATCAAAGAAGAGATCTCCAAGGAGATCACAAAAGACATGGAGGGGAAACTCGAAGCCAAGCAATCAGGATGGGTTGAAGTGGTGAAGAAGAACATCCGTAAAGAAGTGAGGGAGGAGACTCAAAGGGAAGAACACCAAATCATTCACACCACCATTGAAGAGGAGAAGATGAGGCAGGCACGCCGCCTCAACATTTGAATCACACGTATAGCCGAGGCACCCGACTCCACTCCCGAGAAAGATGGACAGCTTCTATGCACGAAGCTCAACTACAGGGAAGAGGACCCTCTCCCCTTCACCAAAGCATGGAGAGCCGGGAAAGACTCAACACACAAGCGAGCCCTCATCCTACAGTTTGAGGAGACGGAGAGGGCCACCTTCATGAGGAAGAGGGTGATTCTACGAGGATTACAGGGAGATCCCATCTATTTAGATGACGACCTTACGAGGATGCAAATAGAACACAAGAAAACATGCATGCCGAGAGTCCTACAGGCCCGAAAAGAGGGCAAGAGAGCATTCTATCACGATGGTCGAGTCATCATCGATGGCAAGGCCACCGATTAGCGCCAGGCGGCCTATGGGACATCGGCTATGGAGGATCCAGATTCACAGATACACATTGCAGTTTGGAACTGCAATGGAGCACTTTGGACACATCTTGGGAGGATGGAGGAGGTCATGGAGGGACGGGACATCATACTACTTACAGAGACACACCAGAGCCCAGAGAGGGGGCTACCCAAAGTAGAGGGGTATCAGTGGGAGTCTACACACAGGGGGATCTGGAGGTATAGCAGTACTCTTCAGGCAAGAGCTACATGAGCGCCTACGAGTGGTAGCACATGACCAGGAGGCTAGATACATGTGGATCAGACTGCAGCTCTCGGCAGACAGGGTGTTATACATTGCTCTATGCTACTTCTCTCCTAGAGGATCGAGATATGCCATGACAGCAGAGGAGGAGAGTAGAGAGGAGGAGGAGGACACAGGGCCATTGGGAGAGTCACCATATGCAGCCCTTTCAAATGAGATCATACACTACTCCAACCTGGGGGAATTCCTCCTTATGGGGGACTTCAATGCACACACACAGAGCCGACAATGCGACATTTATGATTTCGAGCACCCCGAGGTGACGCACACACTAGAGGTGGAGGACACGGGAGCTTGCAGGGTGTCAGAGGACATGGGGCCGGATAACACCAGATATGGTCATCACTTACTTGAGTTGGGAGCCCGACTACATCATGGGGTCCATGGATACCACACAGGCAGTGACATCTTTCACCATCCCCCCTATCGGGGAAGATCACACGTACCTCTTGCTGTCACTTGGCGAGCTCCACACCAGCACCCACACAGCCCACACACGCATCGCATACCACTTTCTACTTCACCCATGACCTGGCAGACATATATGAGCATCATGTATATAAAGGGCTACTCCAAATGGATCCCCTGTCACCTCTAGACACACTCACCACTTAGATGTCATCTCTACTACATACGGCCGCCACCCGCAGCTTCCCCCATCACACACACATTGCACACACAGATAGATCTAGGAGCATGCCCTAGAATCGGTGGTATGATGATGAGTGCAGAGAGCTATACAAACACCTCTGTGCCCAGAGAGCACTGGGGACCATTACACAGAGACGGGCGAGCCGACAGATACGGACCCTCACACGCCGTAAGAGGCGTGCATATGAGGAGGCACAGTACTGGGAAATATACCACCTACTCATGAGCAAAGATATGGCGCAGGATGAGAGAGCCCCGCCCTCATACCCCTATTGAGGATCCACACACATGGCACACATATGCAAAGAGCTTCTACCATATCCCTCAACAACCGCCCATACCACAGCCACAGGAGCCCCGCCCTACCACCACCTCTACTTTCTTTACCGCCTCGATGGTAGAGAGAGCTATCCGCCGGTTACAGCATGGGAGATCGGCTGACCACACAGGTATACATAGTGAGCATCTTACTTATGCAGCTGCACACTGGCACCCTTTGTTGCTCACCTCTTTAATAGGGCACTAGTGGAGGGCCTACCAGCTGAGTGGACTATGCACACCATCGTGCCTCTCCACAAAGCGGGAGACATGCTAGACCCCAGCAACTAGATCATGATTGGTCATACATTGGCCAAACTTTATGGCACAGTGCTCAAGGCAGAGTTGAGCTCATATGCAGAGAAGGAAGGACTGCAAGCACCAGGGCAAGCTGGATTCCGACGAGCTTTCTCCACTATTGACCATATATTCACTCTGAGATGTCTGATTGATTAGGCTAGGGCGCGGGAGAGGAGATTATACTGCTGCTTTGTGGATTTCCGCAAAGCATTTGACACGGTGCCACGGGAGAGACTCTTCTAGTGCCTCCAGTCATTGGGGATCCCATCAGAGATGGTTGGGGCATCTATGCTTTATATGAGCAGGTCCTCGGGCGCATACAATGCCCCGCGGGCTATCTGATGTTATTGCTAGCACCATAGGTGTGAAGCAAGGATGCCCACTCTCTCCTACACTATTTGGGCTATACATTGATGAGGTGGCTGACTTCATTGTTCACGGTGGTGGGGACGGGGTAGACATCTCAGGTACCACAGTCCACATTATGCTATATGTAGATGATATTATTTTGGTCTCTGAGTCGCGGATGGGACTACAGCATCATCTCCATGCACTCCATGACTTCTGCACACAAAGGGAACTTACAATGAACCTTGGGAAAACCAAGGTCATGATTTTCCACACCTCAGGGCCGGTTCGACGCGACAGGCCATCTTCACACTAGCAGGAGGACAGGTAGAGGTGGTAGACTCATATGTGTACTTGGGGATTACATTTGCGACTCCGCCAGGAAGATTTACTATGGCACAAGCAGCCAGGGATAGACTCACACGAGGGTATGCAGCTCTGGCCATGCTAGAGAGACAGTGTCACCAGGCACACTTCCAGGAGCCCCACACGAAGGGGTGGTTGTTTGACACACTAGTCAACCTGCTTTGATGTCATGCACCACACATCCAGCTCTCTCATAGTGAGAGGAACAGAGTCCTTCGGCAAGATTTATGGCAGTGATACACTCAAGAGACTTGGATTACACCCAGTCAGCCTCTACCACCGAAGATGCTATACTACAGAGATCAGTTTATGCGTATCTCAGCGGATGGATTCATTCAGCGACCCGGATATATGGATGTCAGAGTGTCATCATACCAGCTTGAGATTGAGGCAGGTAGGGCAGCACGGATCCCTAGAGCAGAGAGGATATGCAGACTATGCCAGGAGGAGGTTGAGAGTGAGGAGCATTATGTATCCAGATGCAGAGCATATAGTGACATAGAGAGAGATACACCACCATTTTCAATGGACATCCCTCACTCCGCCAGATCATGGAATCCGCAGACCAGCGCAGATTTGGCCAGTTCTTGCTAGAGACAACGCCCCAGAGAGACTGCTACGGACTCATACCACAGGGAGAGGTGGGCGACAGCTCCAGCTCACTGATTTCTTCCAAAGATCTATCCAGTGCCTACCCTGACACAAGAGGGGGTTACACTTCAGCGCGCTTAGGACCTCCGAGCCAGACAGAGACCGAGAGCACCACCAGACTCCCACTGCATGAGAGAGAGATCACAGAGATACGGGCTCAACATGAGCACCATATCCAAGAGCGGCTAGCTCACTTACACTCACACCCGAAGATCATGCTCTGAGGGATTTTTGCCTCGCCATCGCCTATGTATCGGTGTATTTGCTTTTATTAGAATGATGCAAATCTGAAAATTAAAGACTGAACCTGAACCTTCTTGGCTGAGGAGGATCCTCTGCCCTTGACCTTCAATTCTTCACCCTTTGCGTTAGCTTCTCCTTGGCTGTCCTGGCCCTTGAGTTAGCTCGTGCTTCATGTCATCTAGTCCTATACCAACAAGGTCGAGTCTAATGGTATGAATCAACGTTACCTGTCCCTTCCGGCTCAAAGCATCGGCCACTGGATTGGCCTTTCCTGGAAGGTACTCAAATCATACCACCAAATCGCTGGAATATATGGCTCCAGCGGTGTTGTCGATCACTCCACTGTGCACTTGGCATTGTTTGAATCCAGCGTAATGCCTGATGGTCAATGCGAACCTCAAAGTCACGGCCATAAAGGAAGTGTTTCCAATGTTTCAAGGCTTGTATAACTGCGAGGAGTTCTCGATCGTAGACTGAGTAATTCTTTTCTGTGGACAATAACTTACGAGACATGTAAGCTACTGGATGCTAATTGCAGAAAAGTAAGCTTCAAATTGATGCAACCATGAATAAAGAGTTGTGGGGTCAAGTTTACCATTATACTTACTGAAATTCATTTTCTCGAGAAAATGATTTGAGGAAGCCGCTGGTGTCAGTCCTGCGTCCAAAGCAGCAAGGTATCGCTCATGTTCCACGGGTCGCATGGCGTCGTCTTCTCGTTGTCGGATATCCAATGCACTCATCTGGAACTCAAGCATCGAACTCGGATGCCGTCGTGACCCTTCGAGAGGGTCCTTGTGTAGAGGATCTGGTATCTAGGAAATGGAAGGAGAGGGAGGAGGAGACGGAAAACGCGGAGCTGGAGAACGGGTGTGCACTTCCAGAGCTAGTATTTGCGCCTTCTGCTCTTCCAACTTGGTACTTTAGTCTGCGATTGCTCGCATCATCTGTTGGAACATCTCTTTAACACTCATGCCTGATGCCCTAGCTGGGCTGCCTGGTGCATGTTGGTCCCAAGGTTCCCGGTCTCTCTCGTCGTCGAAGCTCGCCATAGCAGGAAAATGCACCTCCTTTCCGGAGTGCAATCTGACCATCCACTATGTGTGTGGGAGACTTCCGGAGTCTGAAAACCAACCACACGAGCGAGAAAAAATTTCTGGTTTCTTGCTAAATCTTTAAACTTGAAGTAGGCTCTGATACCACTCTAACATGCAGAAGCTTCGGGGGAGATCGGTAACTTCAATGCTCAGAAATCAGCACACTTGTCGCGACAAAAATAACAGAATGTAGATGTGCAGAAAAATAGAGAGAGAGAGAGAGGGAGAAGAGGACACAGTATTGGGTCCCAAATACCCTCTGTAGGACCCCCACCACGAATGGTGTATTTGCTTTTATTAGAATGATGCAAATCTAAAAATAAAAGACTGAACCTGAACCTTCTTGGCTAAGGAGCATCCTTTGCCCTTGACCTTCAATTCTTCACCCTTTGCGTTCTTGGGTATTTTTACCCCTTCAGTATCCTGGTCGGCTGGCTGATTTTCTCTCCACAACTTGTTTTATCTAGCATTAAATGCTGATATTTATGCATGTTCACACTGCTTTTAATGTCTGGCCAGGTTGCCCATTAAATGGACTGCTGGGCAGTCCTGCCCAGCCTGTTTGGGCTGCCCAGCCAGGTTGGCTGGCTGCCCAAGGCTAGCCCACAGTCTGGCCAAGCCTTGAGGCTGGCCGACTGGGCTGCCCAGGCCTGCAATGCTGGCCGACAGCCCCTTCCAGCCCATCACATGGCTGGTGGGCACAGCCGGGGCCCTCCTGGCCCCTTGGGGGTGGTTCCTCTGGAATGATGTCAGTGGTTCTGTGTATCTGGTATGATACTGGATGCCAGACCTCTATGTAGACATGTAGGTTTGCATGTAGAATAGGGGCCAGCCCATAGGGCTACCCCAGAGCCAAGCCTAAGGCTCATGTAGTGGGCATGGGGAGGTTTAGAACCACCCCAAGGGGCCAGGAGGGCCCCAAGTTGTGCCCACTTGCCCTAGCTTGGGTTGGAAGGGCTGTAGGCCAGCCCTAGGGCCCCTGGACAGGCAGCTGACAGGGCATCCAGCCCTTAGAGGGCTGTCAGCCAGGTGTGGGGCAGCCCACACAGGCTGCCCAGCAGCCAAAGGCAGAGGCGCATGGTGGCCAGCCCTCCATTAGTGTGATGCGCAGGTTTTCCAGCATTAAATGCTGATTAATCAGGTCGTGAGGCTTTTTAAATCAGCCGCTTGGTTTTATCACAGCCGACCAGCACCCTGGAGGGGTATAAATACCCATAGCATATTTTCAGTCCAATCATCTCAGATTTCACCAAGTGCTGAAGCCAATCAAAGGGCCAAGACAGCCAAGGATAAGATAACGCAAAGGGGTGAAGGATTGAAGGTCAAGGGCAGAGGATTCTCCTCAGCCAAGAAGGTTCAGGTTCAGTCTTTTATTTCAGTTTTGCATCATTCTAATAAAAGCAAATACACCATTTGTGGTGGGGGCCCTACAGAGGGTATTCGGGACCTAATACTGTGTCCTCTTCTCCCTCCCTCCCTCCCTCCCTCTCTCTCTCTCTCTCTCTCTCTCTCTCTCTCTCTCTCTCTCTCTCTCTCTCTCTCTCTCTCTATTTTTCTGCATATCTACATTCAGTTTTGTGCGTTAATTTCGTCGCGACAAGTGTGCTGATTTCTGAGCATCGAAGTTACCGATCCCCCCTGAAGCTTCCGCATGTCACATCCACTCCAGTTGTCCGAGGTCAGGTGTGCATTGTCTTGCACATGCGTCCAAGGTCAAGTGTGCATTGTCCTGCACATGAAACAATGCCAGTCCGCGCTGTGAGTCTCCCTTTGGAATGATGTCAGGTGTGTGTTTGGTCAGCGACCAGATGCTAGACATCTGTGTAGGCATGTTGGGTTTTGCATGTAGAGATGGGGCCAGCCCATAGGGCTACCCCAAGACCATTGATGTGGCATGGTGGAGACTCACAGCGCAGACTGGCATTGTTTCATGTGCAGGACAATGCACACCAAACCTCGGACGACTGGAATGGGACCTTGGCTGACTCGTCCCGGATTGAGCTCACATGGGACCAGTTTTCCACCCCAGGTCCTTCACCTTCTGTACAGATATGTCTACGTGGCATCCAAGTGCGGGATGCACGTGACAGTGGAACCCTAGCTGACTCGTCTCTCGGACTGGACTCACATGGGACCAGTTTTCCACCCCAGGTCCTGCACCTTCTGTACAAATATGTCTACATGGCATCCAAGTGCGGGATGCACGTGACACACGTCCCAAACCAAAAGAGGACCACTCTCGCACCGAAGTCAAAGAGGATGATCTTCACATGCTACAGTCCGAGATCCTAAGGGTACCGCTTCTGGGATCCAAAGGTTGATGACATCATCATTTCCCAAGATGCTCGGTTTGATGAGATCTTGTTTGGCATCGACTCCTCTCCACCTGATGCATCTACAAATTTTTTGGATGATCCATTACCAGCGGATGTTAGTGATCTTATACCACTTCCATAACCTCCTCCTCCTCCTCCTGCTACAACTCCAGTGCCCGCTGCTACTTTACAGCAGTTCCTGTTGCACCGCTTCTGTAGCTCCCATTTCTCTACGAGTCCTGCTTTGACTCCGGGATTAGTCCCACCAGTGCTTACTTCATCACCTCTCCCAACAACATCGGATGAGTCCTCTACTGCAGCTGGATCTTCATCTTCTTCACGCTTTGAGAGGAAGGCTGGCCTACCTCAATGGAATTCTGGTCTCACTGATTCACAGCTCCATAACCAGATCTCTACCACCACCCCTGGACCTCACCATTCATCTCGGGCTTTCATTCTACAAAAGGCATTCAAGTTTGCCAAGATGTTGTTGATGCTGAAGGAAATGTTATGTCCTTTCCTCAAACTCAACGTTGGCAATTGGATATACACTACAGACCTTTATGGCGCATGTTACAAGAACAATTGCAGCCTTTTACTCTTCTTACGCGGTTCCGGATGGTGAAAGGACAGAGGATTGGATTTTCCTAGGGCAGATCTTGGACCTTATCCTAGTTTCTCTTTCTATCAAGTTTCGGCTGCTTTGATCTACAGGTTGATTATTCCTGCGCCTTGATTTGTCAATTGAGTTACTAAAGATTTGGCTCCTCACTAAGATAGCCGGTTGGTGGAAACAAAATCTCAAAAAAATCTAGCATAGTAAATTGCCACTCAAATCTAGATTACTTTCATGGTGATGCTTGTTGGGAGCACTCCCTAGATGGAGAAATTCTTGAAAAAAGAGACATAGCTGTTGCGAAATGCTCTTCTTGTCATTGCATAAAGGAAACACTGATGCATCTCCTTTGGCCTTGTCCACAGACCAAAAGTTTCCTTCAGTAAATTTCACATTCTCTTAAACTCAAATTCCTAGGATATTCCTTCTGTAGATTTTTATGGCTGATTGGCAGGTGGCCTTCTAGACTGGATCATCCACAGCCCTTTCTAATCTAGACTAGATATTGGGCTTTGTGGACAATATGGCATGCAAGAAATCAATTGGTTTTTCATTCTATAAGAATTGCACGCTATCACTACTTTCGTCAATCCTTGCGTCAGTCTTTGTTTGACAGCATCCATCTAGATCAAATCGATGATGGCTAGTTGGCTTTGTTTTTTCAGTGTTTTTAACTTGTGTGACTGTTCTTCAAGAAGTTTGCCTCACTTTTGAGGGCTTCTTTCTTTGTACAGTGAAGCAATAGAACATACCTTTTTACCCAAAACAAATGGTGTATGTGTGTTTATTTATACATATACACATATATGTGTACGTACATACATATCTAAGAGACATAAGTATGCAAAAGTTTTTGCAAGAAGGGCACAGGTGACATGTTGAAAATCACCCATGTATACATAAGAATTATGGAGTAACTTCACCTCTTTATGTGATAAAAACCGACTTTCTACAAAAGGACACTTTCATGCTCAACAAGGCTGTCTGAATAGAATACACACACTCAGGCACAATGTTCACATGCCCAAAAGTTCATATAAATTAGCGACAGAGTCAAGACTAGAAAAAGGGTTCATGCCTAGAGAGGCAATGCTTTCACGCGTATTTCCAGCAAGTTCACAAAATCTCTAATACTTGACTCATTGGCCCAACCAGCAAGCATGTAATAAGCAACTTTTTAAGAAGTTGGCCTCACTTCATGAGATTGGAGCTCAATAAAGAGGTATAGAAGTTCATGCTCTCAAATCTTATTCTCAATCCTACACTCATTTCAGGTGATCACTTACATATAGAAGGTTCACATTTTTGGGAAAGGTGGAAAAGGGCATCCATCTGCACCCATGGTTGGCTTGTCTTCAAAGCACTATGCAACCATAGGATTATCACAGATTTATCTTGCAAATATACATTCATAAGACATGGATACATCAAGGATGAGCCTTTACCACAATCAGTTCCAAATTATCACAGCAGAGCAAGGTTGCATCCATACATGCGTACCTTATGATAAGGTACATTTTAGTGTACAATACGGTACTGTACCGATCCGTACATGGCAGCCCCCCCCCCCCCCCCCCCACCACCACGGCGACTGATCTTTGGCCCAAGATCCTTCTGTAGTTACCGATTTTTCACCGCTCGTAGGCGTCCGCCTATAGCCGCTTATTTATCCACCCATAGGCGATGGTATTGAGGAAGCACCAAGGAGGGTTTTGAACCCAAGACCTCTTGATCCTAGGCAAACAACTTGAGCTATCACCTCATTGGCAAGTACGTGGCAGTTTTTAAAAACATTTTGGGCCCAAAAAAACCCTAGGCCAGCCGTCGTCGCCGATTTTAGCCGACTTATACAAAGTGCCAACATAGCCATTCCTCTCATTGATACAAACATTGCAGCAAGAGATGATAATGATGCGGTGCCAGGTGCTACGGTCACCGCCGTTACAAAGCGAGAGTTGAAAGTATGATAGCGAAGGAAACATGTTGATAGATGGAGATCTTGAATCTTCATCTTCTTCATCATTTGATGGTGATGAAGTGGATTGATCATTGGGCAGATAGTGACACTAGTGACTAGAACTATTATTTTTTGGCTTCTCTAGGTAGTAAACTATCTTTTAACTTTTAAATTTTGATTGATTGCTTATAGTATATAACCTTTGGCATTTGAGTCATGGGTACTAAACGTTTGAGTGATTCCATTTCATGAAACCTATTTATAGTTTTGTTTACTGATAGCTCTCATTTTAGTAATTGTGTTGTTGTTTAGAAATGAATTGTTTTTCAAATTTAAAGTTTGCAGTTTTTTATTCATTTTTCTGTATATATATACACTATATAGTATATTTTTTATGTTTTTACATACCTTACGTATTTAACGTACCTCAAAATCTTAACCCATACCTGAATGTGTACCTTACGTACCTGATTCGTACCTTACCTTTCCACCTTGCAGCAGAGGGGTTTATCTAGATACCAAGATACTTAGGAACTCACACGTTGCATCCACTTTGGATCTCCATGTTGAGAAGTCAAGCTCAACACAAGTTGACACTTATAATATGCCTGGGTGACCGTTTCTACCACTTACATTACGAGCGTGTTTGGTAGGATACTGACATGATAGATCTTCGCCAGTGATTCTACAACTGGACTACACCAACTACTAGTCCACCACTGAGTTATGGCATACTGATCTTGCCAGCTCACTCACTTAGCGTATTCACATTATGAAGCGCATGTACATAGTACTTTAGTACTTATGTTGTATTTCCCTTATCTTTTGGTAGAACCTTTTTGTTGAGAAGAAGAACAAATTTTCAGCCTCTCATCTTGTGTGTTCTCTTCTAGGGTTTGTATGAGTGTGTGTGCTTGCAAGAGCTCAAGCTCTCTTCCTCCCTGCATCTTTTCACTCCATGGGTAAAATTAGGGTATTGTCATTATAGATTTTATATAGAAGTTGGGAGACAAGAGGCAGTCACACAAGAAAACAAAAAGCTGTGAGTATGATTCGAAGTGGAAGAGAAAAAAAGAGAATTCCCGTTTGCGTGTACCTTCACGTAACCCAACCTCTTCTCTTGTTAGTGTCTTCCGACTGATACCCAAATGGTGACAGGCATACATAAGGTTGAGACTGAGGAGCACGCTATCCTTCAATGCCATGCATACTATGAAAAATAAATTGCTACCATTGCCTTTCTGCAAGAGGGCTTTGGGCTTCTCAGTGGTCATAGAATATGAGGATCAAAGATGTGTGGCATTATTCTTGCGTGAGATACCAAGGCATAGAGATAGACTCACGAGGGACCAAAGAAAAAGACGTGGAAACCAAAGCTAAACAATACTTACATCATTCTTCCATAACGTTGGCCAGTGCTGCCAGGTTAGAGAGCCATGTGCCAAGGAGGAAACACAAGGACACCCAAGAAGAGCACAACTTGAGGGACGCCCCACAGTGTCTTCGTCAACTTCAAGACAATTAGCTGACCTCTTAGTGCCCCCAAAGTGCACAAGCCAAGGATATTTGGAACTATGGTCACTCAGAGGAGATCACAAGAGACCAAAGAGAAATCAGAGAAGCTTTCCTTTGGCAAACGAAGGGGTCAACACACAGCCCTTAAAAAGACAAGATTCTCGGGCGTGTTTGTAGCCCCATTGCCTTCGCAAAAAGTGCGAGCTCACCACCCCTCCAAGAGGGGCATATACAGAAAATTCAATGAGGTGTGACATTCACATGCTCACTACACCTCAAGTTAACATTTCATTTTATCTTTGCTATGATAGCTCTAGGGGACAACACTATAGGCATCCTCCATTTTTTACAGTTTGTATACATTGAACGACTTTGGCCTGGCCTCCTCTGCAAACATTAATAAAGCTCTCTCTCTCTCTCTCTCTCTCTCTCTCTCTCTCTCTCTCATAAATGAATAAATAAAGAAAGATAGTTACAAGTGTGGGGTTTGGATTCAATATTTGTGTTATCAACTTGCATGCACCAGAGGAAAACCATGGAGGAAACTTGAAATCTGCCTTGTGAATCTGTGTTCAAAGGTCAAGCCAAGTGCAGACAAATAAAGCTCAAGTCATACGGTTAATATCTGTAAGATGTAAAGTTGCATTGGCATGCCATAGCATGTTGCTTTCTAAAATAACAAGACCCTTCACTCACCTTCCTGTACAGGTTCATAAGGTTAGAATCATCAAAAGGCAAGTATCCTGCCATTAAGATAAATAAGATGACTCCACAAGACCATATATCTGCTTTGGCACCATCATAACCTTTGTGAATGATGACCTGTGAAACAAGCCAGAAGCATCAGCCTCACATGAGGCAATGCTTTACTATAGACACGTAAGATGGGGCTGAAAAAAATGTAGTATTCACCAGAATAAGTGAAAGCCAACTGCAGAAACATACATCCAGTGAAATTGGACACAGATAAAGTCACTCAGTCTGTAGCAAAGAGAGACCCTGGCATGCTAAAGGATAGCTTCACACAAGAAGCACACACTGTCTTAACTATCCAAACATCTCAATTCACATAACATGCACTATGAAGGCCGCCACTGACATAATTACAAATTAACCTTCCCACACAACTTGGAGTCAAACACTAGAGAGGCTTGCACATATATTAGCACAGCAGAAAAACAAAAGCAAAGTACAAAGGTTAGTTTACCTCAGGAGCCACATAGTTCGGTGTACCACATGTGGTATGAAGAAGCCCATCTTCCTACATAATTAAAAGAAAATCAGCAGACAGTAAGCACAAAATTGGCAGGACTCAAAAATAATGTATATTCTAATTGCCATCTTTTTGTCTCCAAACAAAAAATTCAGGACTTTTTATGTGTGTATTTGTGTTTGTGAAAATTTCAAAAACTAAAGGGCTAAAGGACATGCATGCAAACAGGAGAGACACACTTACTCTCAACTGTTGAGGGAGTGCACTTAGCCCAAAATCAGAGATCTTCAAGTTGCCATTGCTGTCCAGAAGCAAATTCTCTGGCTGACCAACAAACCATACATTTCCAAGAATGAGAAAAGGGTGGACCCAAAAGCACTATCTATACAACAAAAGCTAATGACAGCAAGGACCCACAATCAGCTCTAACATTTCCTTTGAAATATGGACACTTGAATCTTCCTTTCAATCTTGCTGTGCAAGGAAAAATGGTATCGACGCATGCCACAAGCCATTCACAATACCATTATATCATCATAGAAGAGTCTTCTTCACAATAACTTTGTGGTTCTCACCCATGCAAAATGCAAGTTTGCACTTGGCATGACTTTTTTGCTAGAAGAATCACACAGCAATGTCAATGCACAATCACATCACTGAAGAGCCCATGGGAATAACCCATATGCAACAAGTTACTAAGAAGGATACTACTTGCAGTGTCTGATGCTCTTGACAAGGAATATCACTTGAAGAACTTATTTGCATTTCTTTTCTACACAAAATAGCCACAAATCATCAGTACCAAATTCAAAAAGGTCTGACCTTCAAATCCCGGTGAAATATACCCCTGCTGTGACAGTAGTCCACTGCATTTATGAGTTGCTGGAAATATTTTCTTGCTTTGTCCTCCTTCAACCTCCCTTTATGTGCCTATTTGGTTGCAAAATATATTTCAAGTCCGATAACAAAATGAGTCCTGCAGAAAAGCACAAGAAAAAAACATTCTTTGCTTGTACTCCATCTCCCACACAAGATGAGAAAACTCACAATCTTGTTGAACAATTCTCCGCCTGCTACATATTCAAGTACAAAGTAAATTTTCGACTTGCTTGCCATAACCTGTGCACATCACTTCAGAATTAATTGCCAGCATGAGCATCTGAAATGGTTTCCTGAATTCTCAAAGCTTCCAGTACAGACTAATAAGCCAGTAGCATTTTCAAAGCTGCACAAAAACTCCAGAAAAGCACGATAGTACCCACCTCATACAACTGGATGACATTGGGATGCTTCACAAGCTTCATTGTTGAGATCTCTCTTTTGATCTGTGATATCAGAAAGAATGAAATGAGCAGTCTTGCAGAGTGATGAGATTGTGGACATAGAATTGCCTATAGAGAAATAGGAAAGTCAAGGATAGGTCCCCGGGGCGGTTTATCGGCCCACAAAGGGCGGTAAGTCAAGAAAAGGTGGGTACAAAGTTCAATATCAAAACTGACAATGATCAGCAAAAGCGGCTTTCTGTAGTATTTCCAGTGCAAACATCAAACATCAAAAGCAGCTTTGTATGATAACCCCTTTGCATACATACATAGGGTTGAAATCAAGCATGAAAAGCAGTTCAGGGTGATTTACTTGCGAACATATTTACTTGCAAACATAGGGTTGACATGGGACATCCAAAGCTACCTCACATTGTGCACACATGAATTATATACACCAACAAAGGCAGCCTTGCATCAATAAAGTTAAAACAAATTGACAAAAGATCCCTTGCATGAGTGATGTTTGCAGACATGCATCAGGCAGCCTTAAACCCATGCTAATATGGGTTCTAGTTGGAGAATAGTAAAGAGACCAGTTCATGATAATACAAGGTGAACTAAGCTTGCAGGGCAATCCAAATTACACCCAGATTTAGAAAATATTTAGATTCCAAAACATGGGTTGTATACAATTGAAAATCAATAAGAGATCAAAGAGTGCATGCTAAACAAGCAGCCTTGCAGAATGATTCATTTTTGCAAGCATGGGCTAGAGCTAAAAATAATCAGAGATTATTGTGATCCAAACATGCAAACAAGGGTTGAGCCTGAAAGTAATCACAGGAATTAGACGATGATGCAAGCATGGGTTGAAAGCAATAAGTAATCAGAAATTAGTGCGTAATCTGAATTTGCAAACATGGGTTAAGATTGGAACAGATAATTAGGGTAATGCAAACATGGGTTAGGATTGAGAAACGATCAGAGATGGTTAGGAAATTTTGGCCAGAAAATGCACACACACACACACACAATCAAATATAGAAAAAGGGGCCTAACCTGCTCGACCAGCTTGTGTTTAAAAATGTTCTCCTTGTCAAGGATCTTGATGGCCACACTCTGGCCAGTGTCAATGTTTCTAGCATACTTGACCTTCGCAAAGGTTCCCTCTCCAAGGACTCTACCAAGCTCATACTTGCCAGCCCTTGTGCGCAAATTCTCATGCTGCCTAAGCATTGCAACTTTCACAGCAAAGACTGCAACGCGCCCACTCCTGCAAAATGTTATAACACCCCCAATAATTATAATAATAAGAATGATTAAGGTCTTATAAGAAGAGATAGGCACAGTGTAAAAATATCATTTGCTTAAAAATATTTTTCATAACCATTTTATATCATCGTTATCATTATTGGAAGAGAAAGTCCAATCCCAATCCCAATCCCAATCCCCCATATAGTGCCACATACCTTGTGTGTGTGTGTGTGTGTGTGAGAGAGAGAGAGAGAGGGGAGAATAACATAAAAGCTTCAATAAATAATTACATTATGTCATAAAGCCTTCAATAAGTGTGTGTGTGTGTGTGTGTGTGTGTGTGTGTGTGTGTGAGAGAGAGAGAGAGAGAGAGAGAGGAATAACATAAAAGCTTCAATAAATAATTACATTAAGTCATAAAGTATTCAATAAATAATTGCATTTAAGTCACAAAGTCTTCAATGCTCTCTACTTGTTTCAAAAGAAAAACCATCATTTTAAATCATGCAAAAGATAATGTTTGATTTTAAAACTCCCCTTTTGATTTCTTGTTTACCCTTTTCTTAAAGGGAATTCTGCACGGAATTTAAGGAACCAACATGGGTTTGTTTTTGTTTTTCGAGCCGGGGTTAGAGACGAGCACGCTCGTCTCTGAGACTCAAGCAAAGAAACGCTTTTGTCATAGCACGCTCATCTGTGAGACTCGAGCAGAGAAGCGCATTTGTCATAAGCACGCTCGTCTTTGAGACTTGAGCAGAGAAACGCTACCTAGACAATCTCAATAGTGGGGATTCTCGAGGAGCCCACTTGCCACGTTTTATTATTAACTTTGCTTTGCAAGGACTTTCTGGTACTCATAAGCTTGGCCTAAAGTGGACTCTTCATTTTCCATTCCTTTTTTGCTGATTTATTGTACATTTGCTTATAGAATCACTTTTTTAGACGTTTGGTGGAGAGTTTCTATCAATATTTTTAAAAAAAATTAGGACAATTCTTTTTTGGGCTATTTTTGTAACCAGCACCTCAACAAAATGTACTTGGGTTTCATCTTTTTTCACATCCAAATGTCAAACGTAGTTTTCTTTTGAAGTTTAAATTGGGCTTAAAAGCCCATATTTTAGCACAATAATATCTTCCTTCGAATGGGGGGTCATAATATCTTCTTTTCTGGAAGGGTCTTAGAAACTCCTGACTTCTAAAAGGGCACTCTTCAACATTTTATAGTATAATATTCTTTTAAGTCGCATCTTGTAAGGGCCAATTATATAGTGCCCCACTATGAAATGTGAAGGTGCCTCTCACCATGTCCACTTCCTAACTCTATGGAGGGTCAAATCATGATGCATCCAATTCTGAAGTAATAAATACTATGTGTAATTTTAAAAATTATCTCTAGTCCATATTAGATTTTTTCGCATAACATTGCAATTCCATATTGCCACACAAAAGTCCTAAAGACCATTAGTTTAGATGTTGATGTGGGCCGAGAGAGAATGGTACTACAATAGTGTTAAGTTGCTTTGAAAAACGGTACCTAATAGGTTTGGAGAGATTCTAAAGTTAACATTGATGCTCATATAAGCAACAAACAAAATTGTTTTGAAGGTTTGATTTTTAGTGCTTTTGTTTGCACACTATAACGTAAAATGTCTTGTGATGTGAGGCATTGTGTTACATGAATCAATTCTCGGTGGGTGGATGGATGCGCGCATACACTGTTAAAATAAATCGCCCTTTATTATATTTTCCATTGCTCAAAATTTTTTTAAATGATATTTTGCTTTTCTTGAAATTGACATCTAAGGTGTAGAAATATTGTTTATAAAAAAAACTTTATGGCATAATGTAGAGAGAGAGAGAGAGAGAGAGAGAGAGAGAGGTCATAAGAGGTGAGATTAAGTAGCTACATGACCATAGTAACTTGACTCTTGGGTTAAGAGAGAGACGATTAAACTTTTGACTTTGTGGGATGATTCTAATTTTTGGTATGAAGATAACAACTTAGTTCCATGCACACAGAGCATAAGGAAAGTGACAATAATAACTTGACTCTTGGGTTAAGAGATATGATTAAATATTTGACTTTGTGGGATCAGTGTAATCTTTGGTATGGAGATCACAATGCAGGTCATGCACTCGAAGTGTAAGGAAAAACACCTTGTTGCATCTCACGTCAGATGGCATCTTGGTTGAGTGGTAGGAGTCACTGAATTTGAAAGGCGACCCAAAAACCTCCACTGCTATTTGAAGTGATGATGTCATATATGAGTGGAAAAAGTGGTCAAATTTGAAAGGGAAATCGCCTTGTTACATCTCATGTCAGATGGCATCTTGTTTGAGTGATAGGAGTTGTTGAATTTGAAAGGCGTACTAGAAACCTCCATTGCTATCTGAAGTGATGATGTCATATTTGAGTGGAAGAAGTGGTCAGAATTTGAAAGGAGAGCCCAAAATTCCCCCTTTAAAAAAAAAAACTTGACTTAATTTAATTTGAAAGGGCTACATTGCCCCCCTAATAAGCATCCAAAACCTTTTTTTTAATGGTTATTAATTAAATAAACTTTTTTGGATACTTAAAATAATTAAAGAACATATATTGCCTTTGCTTCGAAAAGGTAAAGTTTTTTCCCACCCTTATTCCAAGCGCCGCCCATCGTTTGTGGCTGAAACCGCCCAGACGCCGCCCCCATCGGAGGAGACGCTTGGTCGCTGAAAACCGGCCAGGCGCCGCGCATTGGATGAGATGGAACGTTTGTGGCTGAAACCGGCCAACCGCCGCGCCAATTGAAACCTTATATGCTACAGCCCTAAACGCACCGCCCATCGGTTGTGGCTGAAATCGGCCGAGCGCCGCCCATTGGATGAAAGCTCTCGCCGAAACCGGCCAGCGCCGCCCAAATTTGAACTTAAGAGCGGCCGTGGATCCGTAGTCCCTTTTTTTTCCCCCCCCCAAACCTTAAGGGCGTCAACTATTGCTTCCAAAAAGCTTTACCATTGGGCTACTCTCCCTTACCACACTCAGGTACTCATCACCCATGGAAGTCGGCAAAAAGCTTTTACTCCACCAGGGGGCTGCGGGGTGTGAGGGCACGGGGATGACGGCCCTAGTATTCTGTGCATCATCACCTATCCTCTAGATGTTAGCATAAACGTTGTCGTATTAGAGGGATTACTAGATGAAGCCATAACCATAGAGTTCACAAGGAGGACTCTGTTGCAATATGAAGATATAAGGGGAGAGTGGTATGGGATGTGTCTAGAAGAAGAGTGTCTAGAACATGGCAATATCTACTGTTTTTATAACTTCAAAAGGAATAAAAATTTACTTTTTCGAGCACTAGAATTCTTATTTTAAGCATAACAAAAAATACTTTAATCACAATTGTTATTGTTTTAATGTCTCCATCATACTCTCTCTCTCTCTCTCTCTCTCTCTCTCTCTTGTGTTGTTGAGATCTCACTCCAATTGCATCATCTCTCTCAAAAATCTAAGCCATGAAAGAAACCAAAAACATGACCATTGTCATAATATGAGTGAACGAAAATAATGTCCAAAACCAATATATTTCAAACATTACAAGTTACTGAAATACATCAATACGGACATCGGACTCCCCGGTGGAAGATGTGAGGTGGTATGGGGTAGGGACCTCTACCAAATGGTGCAAGTGTGGGTGAAAAAAGTGGCCTTACAAAATCAGGTCGTGGTGCCCATGAGGGAATTACAAATAAAGCTACGGGGGATGTATGTGGCAAGACATGCCGATATTGGGACTCCACTGGAACACCAGGTGGCCATGACGAAGCACTAGACTTTGCTGGGCTCATGGGTACCGGGAGGACTGGATGATATGGTGTCCCCACGTCCACTTGTTGTTCTCGTCGAATAATCTCATTGGCCTCACCCCTGAAAAATTGGTTACCCAAATCATTGTACACAGCGGCAAGTGATCGTAGACATGAACTAAGGCACACCTCATCGCTCTCCACCCTGATGCAATGTCATTGCAGTGTCCTGCATGCTCTAGCCATGGACCCAGTACTAGCAAAGCAATCTAGGACGGCGTCCTAAATTGCAGTACTAGCAAAGCAATCTAGGACAGCGTCCCTGCAATTAGTGAACGTCCCGAGTAACCACCTGCCATAGTAGAAGCCCACAATTACCATATGTACAAATGGACAACAATGTCTAAGACATTGATTATATAACGATTTCACTACTTGAATCATGCACATGATTACCTTGCGAAAGGCTCGCTACGCTCAACAGTATATCGGATGGGATCCCTGTCTGTATCCAATTGGTATGGGGAGGTTTCCTCCTCTGCTTTCGACTCCAAGAAGATATCATCGCTAACCTCAAAACCTCCGCAATCTGCAGTTACCTCGCCTCCCCGCCTATATGATCCAAGGTGGAAAATTACCAATGTAGAGTATATAAGTGGTTAGAGCAAGCTAATTGTACAACCTCTTAAATGACTATCGTTTTCATGTAGCATGCAGGATCTTCTCACCATTGCGACATGTGAAATGAAAGAGGAGGATATGGATGCCCAATGTTTGTTCTAGGAATGCATTAATGAAGTGATGGACAACCATGGTTGTGAGAGGGCAGATTTCTATCGTTTCATGGTAGACGAGGCTCAGGCAAACTAGAATGCAATTCAACCTGTGTTCAATGGTGGAAAAAACAACGTCTTGACAGATAGGGAGAGGTCTTGCCTATTTCATTGGGAGCAAAGCATGGTTGCCCACACAACAAAGTATGTGTGTGTTACGTCTCAAGGAGAGCACAAAGCAATGTGTGAGAAGTGGCTCATGACTCCTACGAGTGAAGCTACATTAGTGGAGGCTCGATTGATACGTCAATGGTGGCATAGTGGTCATGTGATGGAAGTGCGCATAGCACATTGGGGTTTAGTCATGACAACGATAGAGAGAAGTAATGATGGTCCAAATACCCCAAGAACAAACCTAGCAGAAAGCAAGCATGGAAGTTGGCTGGCAGGGGAAGGATATAGACGCAAGATTTCTCTTCGATGCACGTACTACCGATATGGCGAATGCAATTTTGCAAAGCACAAAGGCAGTCTCTTACAGTCAAAGCAAACACATAGGGAGAGGCCCAAGCTTGGAGAAACTAAAAGAACGGTGCTCTACAAGCCCTGCCCAAGTGGTCCGAACAGTTAATCAGGCAACTGAAGGAACACCCATGTACAGGGCGCCTACCCCTCTCACTGGTGACAAAGAGAGTGCATGTCACAAGAGACCATCAGGGGTGGTAATTAATATTGATGATGAGGCCATGCATCGACCAGAGTACAACACACATGTAAGAGATCACAAGTATTCTGGGAGGCCACGGAAGATCAATTTCAAAGAACATGATACAAGCAAAGCTCCAGAAAGAACTGTAGAAGTCACAGAGGGCAATGGCATTGAGCGCAAGGTGAATGAAGCAATGTGGGCAATTTAAAGTACATGCATTGGCAGTAAGGTCACATGCAGGAGAATGCCTCGTGGGGGTAAGAGGTGTGGGGAACACATAGACATATCTGCTAAGGGTGTGCCTGGACCTTCCTTTGAAGGCTATCGCAAGCACCCTAATGGTCTCATTAGACAATGGATGTGATTCTGCCATGACCATGTGCTTCATTGCTATATAGAGGACAACAACATAGATTCAAAGCCCAGTCCACCACCCAAGATATGACTGGTTGCTATAGGAACGAACCTCACAAACGAGGAGGTATATTCATTGTGGGAAGGTGGATACCAGGTGGAGTGCAAGAATGCATAAGGTGTTGTGCCCACCCCATCGTGTAGCAGTGGGGCTCCAAGGTTCTTTACAACTGCAACTTCAAAAAATCTGCCATATGGGTCCACTACTAACATAGAGGTTGGTGGGTCAAGCATGCGAAATGGCATAAGAGTCAAGTATCGCACGTCAATATCAGAGGAAGCAGCCAAGAAAATAAAGGCTGCTTTGAAAATGAAAGCTATGGTGGTAGAAGAAGTGCAGAGAGTGGAACACAAGTACGAAGTTTTCAAGATCGAATCGCACGGGGATGATGCACATGTGGGAAAATATGATGTGCATGTGAAAGATGAACCATCTTGTACATGTCCAGATTATGCAAATAGAGACACCAAGAAGAAGTCGTACCTTGCATGCAAGCACTTATGCTTCGTTTATTTACGTGTGCTAGGCTTAAGCTAGAGTGAGAATATGTTCATCCACCAACCTATCCTATTTGACCTTGAGCTTTACAATGCCTTGTCTCGTAGGAGAATATACTCTAATTTAGAAATTTGAATGCAAGGATAATTCGTTGAGCTTAACCTTTGTGAATGTCACCTCATTGTAGATGGTTCTATTGTGCAATGTCTATCTCCTTCAAATACATGCTCGCTCTTTCTCAAACAAGTTCAAAATGTGCATTTTTTATTGTGGTGCCGAAATTCGAGGAAAGAAACCTTTATAAATAACATTAAAAAAAATTAAATATAGTTTTTTATTTTAAGTGTTGAACCTCTCCCACTACTATAAATATAGATGCAAGCTCCAAAGCAATTTGTTATACGTCATTACCACCAAGCCTTGTTAGAAGAGTAAAACAACCCAAACCCTCCTTCTTTTTATTTGTGATGGTCTCATCAAATGTTAGCATTAAAGTTGTTGCGCATATCGAGAGGGAGGCCACCAATGTGGAGATCAAGCAGAAGACCATAGATGGTGCACAAGCATGGAAAGGTCTCACATCCTTTCCACTTCTTGAAAATGATGAAAAAAATTCTCAAGTTAAGGACAAAGTGGTGGGCTTAATTGCAATTTGGCAAGTCCATGGTTTTATTGATGAATCGTCTGAGCGTGTCTTGCTAGAGGAAGTACGGAAGGGTACGAACACCGTTCACTTACTTTGTGCCTACACCCCGGAGAACAAGCGAGGCCCATAGTAGTAAAGATGTTGGTTTTCGCATTTCTGTATTTGGAAGGTGTACGTTAATAAACTTGGTTTTATTTTTGGTTTGAACCAATAACCCCAATGTAGAGGATGTGATAATGGTTTTCGCATTTCTGTATTTGAAAGGTGTACGTGAATGAACTTAGTTTTATTTTCAGTTTGAACCAATAACCCCAATGTAAAGGATGTGATGTTGACATGTGTTTATGTGTTCACTCCTGCCGAAGTAATTATGTCATGTTGCTCTCTCTAACGTGCTTCACCCCTCTCTCTTCATGTGGAGGGGGGTTGGAATTTATGTAATTGGAGGATGTATATTAAAAAACTAGGTTTTATTCTCAGTTGAAACCAATAACCTCAATTGTAGGCCCTCTCTATCTTGGGGGAGGAGGAAATCTTTTTGGAATCCGCTCGCCCGATTCCCAAAAAACGCTCACTCGAAAATGCTTGCCAAAAAAACGTCCCACACATACAACGCGTGTGAAGACATTGTGTGTGAATCCAATTGATTATGTGAAGACATTGTGTGTATGTGTGTGTGTGTGTGTGTGTGTGTGTGTGAGAGAGAGAGAGAGAGAGAGAGAGAGAGAGAGAGAGAGAGAGAGAGAGAGAGAGAGAGAGGAATAACATAAAAGTTTCAATAAATAAATAATTACATTAAGTCATAAAGTCTTCAATAAATAATTTCATTAAGTCATAAAGTCTTCAATAAATAATTACATTAAGTCATAAAGTCTTCAATGCTGTCTACTTGTTTCGAAAGAAAAGCCATCATTTAAAATTATGCAAAAGATAATGTTTGATTTTAAAACTTTCTTTTTTGATTCTTGTTTAGCCTTTTCTTAAAGGGAATTTTGGAATTTGAGGAGCCAACATGTGCTACTTAAACAATATCAATAGTGGGGATTTTCTAGGAACCCACTTGCCACCTTTTATTATTAACTTCACTTTGCAAGGACTTTCTGGTACTCATAAGCTTGGCCTAAAGTGGACTCTTCATTTTCTATTCCTTTTTTGCTAATTTATTACACATTTACTTACAGAATCATTTTTTTGGACGTTTGGTGGAGAGTTTCTATCAGTATTTAAAACAATTTAGGACATTTCTTTTTTTGGGCTGTTTTTGTAACCAGTAGGGTCTCACTTCTAAAAGGACACTCTTCAACATTTTATAGTAGAATCTTCTTATAAGTCCCATCTTGTAAGGGCCAATTATATAGCACCCCAGCATGAAACGTCCCACCATGTCCACTTCTTGTCTTTGTGGAGGTTCAAAGCATGATGCATCCAATTATGAAGCAATAAATACTATATGTAATTTTAAAATTTATCTCTAGTCCATGTTAGATTTCTTCGCATAGCATTGCAATTCCATATTGCCACAAAAGTTCTAAAGACCGTTAGTTTAGATGTTGATGTGGGTCAAGAGAGAATGATACTACAATCTGTTAAGTTGCTTTGAAAAACGGTAGCTAATAGGTTTGGAGAGATTCTAAAGCTAACGTTGATGCTCATATAGGCAACAAACAAAATTGTTTTGAAGGTGTGATTTTTAGTGCTTTTGTTTGCACATTGTAGCTTAAAATGTCTTGTGATGTGAGGCATTTTGTTACATGAATCAATTCTCGGTGGGTGGGTGAATGGGTGTGGATGTGCGCGCACACTATTTAAAATTTATCCTTTATTGTATTTTCCATCACCTAATTTTTTTAAAAATGATTTTTTTTGCTTGTCTTGAAATTGACATCTAAGATGTAGAAATATTATTTATAAAATTCCTTCTCAAAAAAAAAGAAAATCTTGACTTAATTTCATTTGAAGGCCCCTCCCCCCCCCCCCCCCCCCCTTATGTAAACTTCCATTAAAGACATTTGGCCTTTGCGTTCAAAGGGTAAAAGTTTTTATTAGTGGTTGGAAACGGCATCCAGGCGCCGCCCATTGGATGTGCTGAGCGCCGCCCAAATTGAAACCTTGTAGGCCAGGCACCGCCCCAATTGAAACCTTGTAGGCCAGGCGCCGCCCATTGGATGTGCTGAGCGCCGCCCCAATTGAAACCTTGTATGCCACAGCCCTAAACGCGCCGCCCATCGGCTGGGCTGGTTTAGCGCCGCCCCAATTGAAACCTTGTATGCTACAGCCCTAAACGCGCCGCCCATCGGCTGTGGCTCAAACCAGCCCAGCGCCGCCCATTGGATGAAACGTTGTCGCCGAAACCCGCCAGCGCCGCCCATATTTGAACCTGTAGCGGCTGTGGAGCGCCTGCTCATTGTAGCCTTGTGCGTAGCAGTCGACTACTCCTTGCTAAGGGTTTCAATGCCAGCATAGCTCAAAAGCTTTTACTCCACTATAGTGGTTGGCTAGCTTTCCACCCACCAAGCCTAAGGCTATACACATCCATCAATTTGCATCACCAAAGCCCTAGTATACTGTGCATCTCATCACATATTAGGATAGCTCTTGACCTTGGCCCACATCTTCTAGGAATCCTCCCAATTGGAGACTCTTCATATGAGCACCCCATTCACTTATATGTTTAGAAATAAAGGATGTGTTACTTTCTTAAGAAGCGGCACACAGGAACCAATTATGCCTTATATTGTCATTGTAACTATTAGCTATCAAAGTATGCCTCATAATATATGATTGAACCACTATGATGAGCAATTAGTTTCTTCAACAGTTATAACTTTCTTAAGAAGCACTACATGGGAACAAATTATGACTTATATTGTCATTGTAACTATTAGCTTTCAAGGTATGCCCTATAATATATGGTTAAACCACTATGATGAGAAATTAGTTTCTTCAACAATAGTAAAATGTGGATAGACTAAGGTCTAGAGATAATGAGTAAGGGACTAGGTGTGGAGTGTGTCCTAAATGCCAAAATATCTGCATTCTAGTTAAGTCTCTGCCATCTCTATGCTATGCTAAATATCTTATGTTTATAAATATAAAGACCAACTTGTGCGATCTCTAGGCTATGCTAAACATCTTATGTTTATAAATTAAAAGATCCACTTGTGATGCATAAGTTGAATTCTTTCATATTATTGGCTTGGCTATTATCTCGATCCAACTTCGTCTTCTAGAAATCTACATTGAGTTGAACTACCGAAAAGACTGTAGTTTTATGCTTTATGAATCTTACACCTTTTTATCTCGGTCTAACTTCTTCTTCTGGCAATCTACATTGAGTTGGACTACCTAAAAGAATGCAATTTTATGTTATATGAATTATACAGCTCAAATACTTTATTAGAGTAGAAAAAAACAAGAATTTAAGCTATGAACTCGAAAAGAAAAAAACAAGATCCTAAGTCATAAACTCGAAAAGAAAAAAACAAGATTCTAAGTTATGAACTCGAAAAGAAAAAATGATGGAAGCTTGCTTATAATTTGTGAGAGAAGGGATGGAGTTTTTGTTAAGTGTGTAGCAACATTAACAAAATAATTACATGTTTTCTAGAAAAACCTAAATTCATTTGAGAAGGGAAACTCTTAAGGGAAAGGAATGCGAAGAAAGAGTGGATAGTTCAGAAATACCAAGGGAAGTATCTTACACTCTCTATTCTCAAAAGATAGTTATTTCATATGTTCTCTTCCTCCAATAAAATAGACATTGTCATAGTTTATTTTGAGTTGAAAATCACATCTTTGACAAGAACAAACACATGATCAAGGGGAAGGGAGGGCAAGGTACTGAAATCATGTAGCATAGTATCATAGTTAAATAAAGGGGTTCTTTTTAATCAAGTTACAAAAAATGTACATACATATAATGGTTCTTTTAGATAGTATCAAAGTTCAATAAAGGGGTTCTTTTTAATAGAGTTACAAAAAATGTACATTCATATAATGGGTCTTTTATATGCAAGATAAAGTTGGTAGAATGCAATCTGTGTGTGTGTGTGTGTGTGTGAAAACCACTCCCTAGATTAATATGGTTTCACCCACCCGATCTACTTCCATCCTACTAACTAGCCTTCCCCGTTCCTTTGGCGGGATAGTGACCATTGATGTTCTAGGTGATTGTATCTACAATAGAAAGTCTAGAGACTCTGTGTATATAATTGCTTAAGACTAGTAATAGAGGTCAGACAGTTTGGCCACCCTAGTGTGAAAACTAATCATTTGTATTTTGATAATAAGTAAGGCATAGTCATTCCCCTTTCAATAGTTTTCTTGTAAGCTTACCTTCTTCCTTCTTCTACTAGTCATTTGTATTTTGATAATAAGTAAAGTCATTTGTATTTTGATAATAAGTAAGACACAAAATTCCCTTGCAAATAGCTTTCTTGTGAGAGCTTCCCTTCTTCCCTCTTCTTGCTTGCTTGCATGCTATTGGATTCTTACATGTTAGAGATGGATGCTTATTTAAATTGGTGTGATTGTAGGTTTTCTTCTTACATTAGCTTCCCCTTCATTCCCCGTCTTTTGTGAGAGAGAACCATCGTGAAGTATTTAGGCATAGAGAGCTCTCCCTTCACTGTTAATCCAATTCTAGGATTACACCAAAGGGTCATACATTCAAGATATGAAGCAATAGTGTCCAAAGCTACAACTTGGACGGGCTCCCGTAATGGTGTGACGACGGAGTATTTATGGCAATTCCTGCTTCAAGAGTGTGTGGTAACAAGATAGGATGAAGTCCTAAGTGATGTACTTCATGGATTTATTATGAGAGTAGTCATTGTAATAGCATTAGGCCTCTTATGAGCCTAAAGTGCCCGGTCGACCACAGTTTAAGTGAGTGGTGAACACTTATGGCCATGTATATAAGTGAATTTCTCTCATAATACAACATACTCTCTCATTGTGTAATTGAGTCTTGCTCTTGCTAATCCTCTTGCTAATCTCTCTCCCTAATGCATGCTAGTGAGTGTGTGTGAGTGAAGTGAGGTGAGAGGAGGGACGAGGACCCATAGTGCAACACGGCGGTGTGATAATGCTCACGGGAGACGCGGTGGGATTGCTTCTCAAGGAGTTGTAGAGCTTGGAGACCTCAAGGGTTACGACAGTTGCGGTTCACCAGGTAATCTCTTATTGGATGTGTTTCAAGGAGGGTTAGGGTGAGCCATAACAATTTTGGCGCCGCTGTGTCGGGGAGCCATCCCTTGGCTTTTTCCATCATTTTGCCTCTAATCTATGCATAATCCATTGCCCATTATCTTGATTGCTTAATTTTTAGTCAAATTCAAAGGGTTAATTTATACAATTGTTGATGCACAAAGATTAGCATTCCCTTGTTCTATCCAACGATATGCTCAATTGTATGAATTAATTAGGGATTGGTTAATTAGAGTCTTTGATTAGTATAAAAGAGGGAAAGATTAGTGAAAGGATTAATCTTAGATTAATCTTTAATCACTTTTTTACAAAACTCATTAAGGCTAATGAGCATTCAATGAGTAGATGCTCATGAGTTATCAAAATTATCCATTTTGGGAGGGGTCATTTATGAAAGGTGTAAGGGGTGTCATTAAAATGTTGACTTTTTTATTCCCACTTACTTTTTTGGGAAAATGCCCATACCCTTTTTATTTTAAATTAAAAAATATTCCCTCCCCCAAAAAGGAAAATTCGTATTTCCCACTAAGGGGTGTCATTAAAATGTTGACTTTTTTATTCCCACTTACTTTTTTGGGAAAATGCCCATACCCTTTTTATTTTAAATTAAAAAATATTCCCTCCCCCAAAAAGGAAAATTCGTATTTCCCACTAGACTCCAAAAAAAATAAAAATAAATTTAATATTCCGTGGAGTCCGGTTCACGGCATGAAACACTCAGTGTTTTACGGTGTGAAAGCTTAAGGTTTCACGTGAAAAAAAATAATTTAATATTTCATGGAGTTCGGTTCACGACGTGAAGTGTTTCACAGTGTGAAAGCCTAAGGTTTCACGCAAAAAAAAAAATCAAATTTAATATTCCATGGAACCTAAGGCGTGAAAGCCTTAGGTTTCATGCGAAAAAAATGAATTTAATATTTCGTGGAGTTCGATTCGTGGGACGTAAACCATTTTCTGCACTTTCATATAACTAGGTTTCACGCAAAAAAATAAAAATAAAAATTAATATTCCACGGAGTCCGGTTCACGGCGTGAAACACTCAGTGTTTCATGGCATCATGGCGTGAAAGCCTAAGGTTTCACGCGAAAAAAAAACTCGTGAAGTTCGTCGATGTGAAAAGGGGTCCGTCTCGATAAAAATAAAAAAATAAAATCGAACTAAATATTCCGTGGAGTCCGGTTCACGGCGTAAAACACTCAGTGTTTCACGGTGTGAAAGCCTAAGGTTTCACACCCAAAAAAATAAATTCAAATTTAATATTCCATGGAGTCCAGTTCACGGCACAAAACACTCAGTGTTTCACGGCGTTTCATGTGAAAAAAAAATGAATTTAATATTCCGTGGAGTTCGGTTCACGGTGTGAACCATTTTCTGTACTTTCACGTAACTAGGTTTCACACACAAAAAAAAACCGAATTGAATATTCCGTGGAGTTCAGTTCATGGCATGAAGGGGTCCATCGGCCCAAAAAAAAACTTCTTTGAAAAATACACATGTTTGGAGGCACGTTTCTCCTAGACCGTATATCCTATAAAGGCGCTCTAGGGATCATCGGAAAGCTGACATTGAGCTCTTCGACTTTGGACTTGGTCGTCCGAAGTCAAATTCGACCATTTTGGCCCTCGACCAGTAACCTCAAAATTCAACATGGAAATCGAAGCAAAAAACAGCCCAAAAACCACGAAAAATCGTAAAAAATAGCGCGAAAATGAGACGAGCCATATTCGGGCTACTTTTTGAGGGTATAAACGATAAAATCACGGACGACTCAGGGGAACAAAGTTGTAGTACTCTAAAAATAGTACAACTCTCTCGTACAGAGTTTTTCAAAATTCCTTTTGGAACACCCTCAAAAACGTGTTGCGAAACATGGAAAAAATTCTCAATTTTTTTTTTTGTCTTGAGACAGTGATGGAAAATAGGTTTTAGGACCTCCTCTTCCATCTGGGAAGTTCCTAGAATACACTTTTTCCAGAAAAATATCTCAAGGTTCACGTGCATATAGCGCCTAAGCTAATTAGAGCAAACAAACACCCGTTTGATACAACGAAGAGTACGCCAAGCCTCTTGAGGCTAACGGGCTGTGGGAAACTATAAAAAGCAAAAAAAGAAAAAAACTGTGATTGCTCATTAAGGAGAAATTAGGCACTTTGACATGGCCACGATAGAGGGATTGCTAGGGATCACACAAGGACTGAACCCAATGGTTGACATCTTCGAGCCATCGAGATCTATGCCACAAATTCACCTCCCAATGCCATTGGCCATGTTTATAACAAACGTGTCACCGGGTTTTACACCCCCTATGACTTCGATCCCTTGCCTAACATTCCCGCAAATCCTATGAGTACCAACCCTTTCCTTGTTAGAAATCTGACATGATATCACACTAAACTAGAACATGGAGAGAAGTGCAAGAGGGATGAAGCAAATTGAGATAATTCCATTGATGTGACCCCTTGAATATGTAGGGGGAAAGTACAAGAGCTGAGCATGAGTGCATATGGGATAAATCCCTGAGTGCCACATGGCATACACTAAGATGACCAAGACTAAAAGTACTCCTAGTGAGCATTTAGTAAAAGTACTCCTAGTGAGCACTTAGTTCCAACACCCTCCTTAAGTGATACTAGGAGGACATGACTGATTGACAAGATGATAGATGACAAAGATAGATAATAAGGAAAGATGAAGAGACTGATGACTGATGACTAGACAGACAGACAAGCCAAGATAAAATGACTAAGACTGAAAGACAGAAACATAAGACAAGATCCTAAGACACCCCTCCTCAAGTGATATCCTCATATGGATCCGCAAGGGTAGGGACAGAAATGGATCATAGACTTAGACATAGACAATCAACCAGTAGAGTGGTCCCACAGAAAAAGAGACTGTCAGATAGACATTAGAGCGTCTAACAAACTAGATGATAGAGGGGGACATAGACAAAATGCCAAAGACATGTGGGTAACTAATCCACAAAAGATAGGCATATAGACTGATAGATAGAGTGTCAGAGACATGTGACTGTAAGATCACACAAGATAGACACATAGACAGAGAGACTGACTGATTGTAGATAGGCAGAGAGATGGACCTTGATAGATAATCCCTCCTCAAGGGCTATCCCTCCTGCTGGTCAAGGATAAATCTGGTGCTCATGGCCCAGTTTCTCATGCCATGTCAGGGGTTGCCACAGGGTAGGTGTAAAATAAAAGAGAGGTCCAGACAGACAAAAGGATGTGACTTCTCCCCTCAGATTGAAGTCTTCATAAGGACATCTCCCAGAACAGATGGAGAAGCCTATAAGATCAGACAGATAGGGAAGGTAAGTCCAGAACAGGGTCCTCTTTGGCCTACATCATGTGGTGACCAAAGTAGGAGAGATAAAAAAGGTCTTTTTATGCAGAGAGCAAGGGCAGAGTACCCAAGAAGAGATGCCAAAGATAAATAAATGAGAGACAGCATCAGAAATGAGAAGGTCTTACCCCTATTTTGATGGGCAGTGTCTGTTCTCAAAAATTCAGTTCTGAAAATTAATTTTTAAGAATAAAATAGAACTGAGAATATTGCAGCATACAAAGGATAATCCATTTTGGTTTTTACCTCAGGTCTTCCACCCTTTCAAGCCCATGTCACAGACATGCTATCCAGGGGGTAACCCGAGAGAAAGGCAGCTGCAAACAGAGATTTCTTAGAGGAAATGTTGCTGTAGATAGAGAGAGAGGCATACGGCATAAGGTGCAGGTCGTCCTGCAGGTTCGAGATAAGGGGGCATCAAATAGAGGTGGCGTGGCGGAGATGTACAGTAGAAGATCATCGTGAGCAGATTCAAAAGGGAAAACGACAGCAACCACGACCACGGCCAAGTCTAGATAGCAGCTCCACGTAGACAGCTCTCAGACATCACGTCTTGGCTCCATGAACAGGCCGGTAAGCTCAAACAGAGAGGCGACAACACCACGATGAACCCCCGTAGCATCACGAACTTGTCACAGCTCAAAACGAGGCAGCATCTCCACGGCAGGCTCTCCACGAACCGCAGCAGCAAGAGCTTGAGAAAATGAAGATAAAAGAGTGGACGAAGTAGAAGCTAGCGACTGCAGAGTAGCAGAAGCAAAGCCCGCCATGAAAGAAGCGAGTCGGGTTTTGAAAGTAGCTAGAGCTGGATCTAAGACCCCCGATGGGGCAAAGCTAAAAAAGGAAGCTAGACCTAGAGAAAATCTATGGCTAGATCTAGACTAAAGGGCTGAGGAGAAGAGGAATCTACATGGCTCTGATACCATGTTAGAAATCTGACATGGTATCACACTAAACTAGAACATGGAGAGAAGTGCAAGAGGGATGAAGCAAACTGAGATAATTCCATTGATGTGACCCCTTGAATATGTAGGGGGAAAGTACAAGAGCTGAGCATGAGTGCATATGGGATAAATCCCTGAGTGCCACATGGCATACACTGAGATGACCAAGACTAAAAGTACTCCTAGTGAGCATTTAGTAAAAGTACTCCTAGTGAGCACTTAGGTCCAACATTCCTGAATGCCCACACCTTAGACATACTAACTAGTCTAGGAAGGGGGTGGCCCAAGGACTCATTGAGTCTCTTCCAACACAAGAGCTCTCACATATGGCCTCAGTGACTAATACAGAAATATGGCCGTTCAAATTTTCAAAATTATGGGCAAATACGACGGAACAACAAACCCTGTTCAATTCATTCAAATGTTTGAATAGAGATGTGAAGCCTTTGGAAATCCAAACTGCCCCACCGTAGGTACATGCGTTGAACTTATGCTTAGAGGAAAAAGCTAGTCGATGGTTCATCGCATTGATGCCGACGATCAAGACACTTCAAAACCTTGAAATCAGCCTTTATACATGGCTTTTCAGACAAGGTGATCGATGGAGTGCAGTAAGAGAACTCTATTTAATCGAGTGTCAACCAAATGAATCCATTAGAGATTTTATCCTTAGGATAAAACTCTTGGACTCACGTTGTGAGTCATGGGAAAAATTTAACGATGTTCAATTGAAGAAGAGATGTTTCATGATGGGCTTAAAGAATAATAGCTTACACAACTTGATCATTGTATCCACTCCAGAAACATTCGATCAATGTTGCAAAGAAGTAATACGTTTAGATGACAACATGCTAGAAGATGATCACACTGTGAAGTGTTTCTCATCTAAACCAAGTGAAGCAATGGCAAAAGAAAGATCGATCTCGAATTGACATTCCTAGAATTTTATGCAGCCTTGCTTAAAACCTTGCAACCAACATCTATAAGATAGGATGAAAACCTTCAAAACCAAACATTCTTGATGCCTCTAAAAGTGAGGAACGAAATGCCTTGTGCTGAGTGCAATCACTAACTGTTGGAAATAAAGGGCAATGTACCTGACCACTGGGCCTGCCTGCGCGCCTGGCATTGTACTCTATGTACAATATACCTATCCAGAAAACCAAAAAGAGGTACACTATTGTACCCACACACTGTGTCATTCTCTCTCTCTCTCTCTCTCTCTCTCTCTCTCTCTCTCTCTCTCTCTCACCTGGATAGCATCCACCATTGAAGCTCCGTTCTCTCTTCGATCCGTGCACTTCAAACTGGTATCAGAGCTCGGGATTCGGGAGCAGGAGCTTGCGCAGCAGGGGAGCAGCAGTCGGCTTGAAAGCTCGCCAGCTATATGGCAGCCATGATAGCTCTTCATTGAGGTTTGTCTTGATCTCATTTGCTTTGGCATCTATCAGGGCACCTCTGAACCTCATCAGGGCAGAGCTGGGGCATTATTGAGTGTGTCTTGAGCTCTTTTGGAAGAGCACTTCAAGCTAGAAATAGGACAGCCATGTCTCTTTGCTTCTTGTGAAGCATAAGCATTACCATTGCCTCTGAGCTTCAAGAGGGAGGAGTGTTTTACTCAGTTTATTGGACTGTTCATAACAGTTTACAGGACAGCATTAATAGTTCATGCATATGCTTGAATAGCATTGGTTGTTTGACGCTTATACATGCCCAAATGGATGCCTACTTGTCATGGGATGTTATGCCTACCATTTGGTACTGATTTGGAGCTGACTTTGGCACTGTCATTGCTCATTTTGACAGTGAATTCACTGCTGTAATAGTAGGGGTTGAATGCAATTTCGTCAGTGAATGACATGCCTATTGGTTGCACGCACTATCTCGGGTACTCAAAGTGATGTCTAGATGCTTATCTTGGATGTCATATACCTGGGAATAATTTTGGGGATGCTTTGAGCTTGGTTTTGAGCTTGGGACATTTTGTCTTGGCTTGGAAAATTACAATTTGCAAGTACCATAACAGAGAGGGTATTTTGGACAGTTGGATGGTTTCCATTGAGGTCCTTATGTACTGATTTGGTACTGATATTGTTGACATATGCTTGGACATTGGGTGCACATGCTTTACGCCTCATTTTAGGCTAAAACAGATCAGTCTATACAGGCATTTTGGTGCTGTTTACAGTGAACAGCAAATCTTGCTGGGTCAATTTTTATCTCTTCTTGGTCACTTGTTTTTTGACAGATTTGGCTTGTCTTCTTGTCATTTGAGCTGCAATTATGGCTGGCAGCACAGTAGTCATCTTATGCACATCAAGAAGCTTGAAGGGGCACATAACTTTGCAATTTGGCAAAAGCAGTGCTACAATGTCTTGGTGCAAAAGAAACAGGTGAAGCCTATCAAGTTGAAAGGAGCACGACCAACGGACACAAAGCAAGAGGATTGGGATGAGCTGAATGAGCTGGCTCGTTCAACCATTGAGCTTTCAGTTTCCGATGCTTTGTTGTTCAACATAGAAGGGCTCGATTCTGCCTATGCCATTTGGAAGCGACTGGAGGAATTGTATGCTCAGAAGAATGCTACAAGTAAAGTCTATTGGTTGGCTGAAGAAATTGATGGATTTATGCATGAAGGAGGGGACAGCCATGTCTGTACACCTCAGTGAGTTTAATTCCATTTTCAGCTAGTTGGTTGCCTTGAAGTTCAATATCGATGATGAGTTCAAGGCTACTTTTCTGTTATGTACTCTACCTGAAAGCTGGGATACTTTCAGGACAGTCACATGAGCAACTCGAATGCTGCTGTACTCTGATGTAGAGAGTTCTCTACTTATGGAAGAGATGAATCGGCAGAACAATGCATCTAACAAGTCGTCCAATGCTTTGCATACTAGACGCAGGTCTCAGCAGAGGGGGAAATCTGAAAGCAAAGGACGTAGTAAATCTCGTGGGAAAGATGTGGAGTGCCACCATTGTGGCAAGAAAGGACACTTTAAGCGGATAGCATCCACCATTGAAGCTCCATTCTCTCTTCGATCTGCGCACTTCACTAAGGACCATCCCAATCCTCATTGTGCGTACAAGGCACCTATTCTTCTATACTGTATATATTGTAAAACCTTTGACCATGATACTAAAAAGTGTCCCGATTCATCCACCATGGACTCAAAACCTCCCGTGCACTAAACAGAAACGGTCCAAAGGGTAGAAACTACTCAGGAAGTAGTTAATCAGACACTTCAGTGTTTCTATTGTCGTGGACCTCACAAGGTGGCAGACTGCATAGTTTGGAATACTTCCATGCCCATAGTTACTGACACCTTGCGAGCCATGTGTGAACGATATGGCATTGATGACATGTTCCAAGATTGCCCAAGACGAGTTGCTTCAATGCAACTTCTCACAAAATACAACTCTTAACATCTTAAGTGTACAAAATGGGAAAGGAGTCTGTAGGAGGACATAAACCCAAAAAGGGACAAACACGAAAGAGCCAAAAGCTATACATGATGTAGAAGCATCCACCTCAAAGACCACCACACAAACCTCAACACCCATACGTGCGACACAGGATACAAAAACCCAAAAGAAAATTCGATCTCGTTGCATGGGTAAACATAATGAAAAACGGATCGTCTCTCTCAATATTGGCACATAATTCTAAGGTCATTTGAGTAAACTTGTGGATGAGCTCTCTTTAATCCTCTAAGCTCTCAACATTAATTTTATCTTAATTCTTATCATAGCTCTTCTAATCACTTTAAGAATGGGTCCCGAAATACCATAGGAGCCGAAAAGGTAATAGGTCTAGAAACCACCCCGCCCATCTTGTTCACATAAGAAGGAAAGGAAAATAATAAATTGTGATCAAAGAGAGAATGGAGAGCACATCAAACTAACTATCACACCAAACCTATCTCCTCCTCTTCACCTTATCACACCAAACCTCCTCCTCCTCTTCACCTCCCTTTGAATACTACCTCCTCCTCCGCCTCCCTTTGAGTATTGAGCCCACTCTACCCCCTTCTTCTCTTTCCCTCCCTTCGAATACTAAGCCCACTCTACCCCCTTCTCCTCCCTCGTCACCTCCTCCTCTACAAGAACCCACCCCACCTCCATCTCCTTCTCTCGTCCCCTCCTCCTCCACAAGAACCCACCCCTCATCTATCTCCTTTTGTGCCCCCTCCTCCTCCATAAGAACCACACCTCTTCCTCTAGGTGCCCATAGAGAACTATCCAAGGGTGGGATATACATTGATGTGCCAAAGGAATCTTCAATTCCTATTTCAAGGATCTTACACCTTCATCATCATAGGCAGCCATTGATTGAGCATCACCTCATGGTCGAGTGTAGGGTGCATTCCCACATTGGAGGACAAAGAGAGAGAATAACTAGAATGGTGGTCTTGAGTAGTGTGTGTAGTTCCTATGTGTCAATTAAGAGGAGGAATACTATGGATGCATTGGTTGCTCAACGGGCCATTCCGGTACCTTTCAAATGGCAAGAAAGATGAGTACCACATCTCGCATCCTTCCATAGCACCAAACAATTAGAGTTGGGTCTAGGAAAAGGAAAAGTTCAGATGCTAATGATCTTGGGGCACAATGGGCAAGGAGTGATTGGGCACCTAGATATGATCATAGATTAGATAAATCCCTTAAAGACTGGATAGAAAACTTTTGGGAGGAAAACTCTTATGCCTCACCAGTTTTAAAGAAAGATCTATGTAAGAGTGGTAAGAAAGCACACCACTTTTTCTTACCCCATTGGTTCTTGGTGCATCGAAAGGACTAGCATGTGGTAAATGATAGCGGGGTTGAGGACCTTAGCGTAGTATAGGTCATTAAAGTTTTTCATTCAGAGATGCAACTCCATGGAGGTGAGGAGTGTGGGGCCATCAATGTCGGGGAAGTTGTAAGTTGACCTTTTCCTTCCAAGCGTAAGAACACCGTGGTGGTGAGGGGTGTGGGGCCATCAATGTCAAGGAAGTTGTAAGTTGGCCTTTTTTCTTCCATGCGTAGGAACTTGCCCCTGACCACCTCTTTTTGATGGGCATGAACTTGGGGTCAATGCACATCTCTTAGGGTGCAACCATGTATTCTTACTGCATTTCTTAGGGTGCAACCATGTATTCTTACCACATTTGGTGATCACCAAGGAGATTGGGTATGCGCCACTTGGGTTGGACTCATATGTGACATGTGGAAGGGTAGTTCATTGGATCAACAAAGTGCTAGCCTCTTCTCGTTGTGCCTCCTCTGGTGTGCCACAAGTGGTAGGTAAATAAGGAATCTATGTTTGTCCACCATATGGATTTCGGCCATGTAAAAGGTATATATCCAAGTAGCAATGGAAGTTGCCTTGGAATGTGAGATCCTGCACCATTGGCGAGTATGTGAATTATTGTTCATGGATATGCAAGGACACCCATGGGTCCTTCCCATTGTCTTCACTAGATTCTTCTTGAGTAGTTTGCAGTGGTTCCTCATTGAGGTCTAACCCCTCATATGGAATGATTTAAGGATGGGGGCTCGTGGATATAGTTTTAATGAGTTAATGAGCAGGTTAAGTTGTTTGAGAAGGTTGAGGCTTTGGGGTTAAGCGGTGGATGCGAGAGGGCCCCCCATGAAAGATGTTACGGCTATCTTGACGAGAGGGTTATGGGTGGGGGTTGGAGTTGGGTTGATTGGAGAGGTGGGTGGGTTTGGCTCTGGGGAATTTGCGTTATTTCCTAAACTTTCTACCATTAAGGGGGCTTGATTGGCTTGTAGAGCTTCTTCTCCAAAAGACTAGTGCCCATCATCTTGGGTTTCTTTTGAGAAATCTTTGAGGTCATCCTCTTCATCTTTAGGCTTATGGCTTTGGAAAAAAGGTTAAGGATGATCTTGCTCAAGGTAGAGTAAACTATATGATATAGTCGGAGGATGCCCAACGGGTTGTACTTATTATTGGACATGTTAGAGTGCTGACAAAAAGTAAACTTCACTACTCTCGGTGACGAACAAGGGTTTTCATGGCTATCATGACCAAGCGAAGTGAGTCTGCATAGATGGGGAAGTTGAGGCCAAGTGGTGCGGTGAGGTCAAGGAAATGATCTTCCTTGTGATAAAGAGTGTGGATTTCACAAACAAGTGACACCAAGTAGCCACGTTGTGGACACAAGCGGATAGGATTCTATGGAGTATAATAGTGTAGTGTCTAAGAATGATATTGCTTAGTTGAAGAAAAATAGGGTGGCGAGGGTGAACTCCCATGCGGATGGGATTCCATGGAGTATAGCAATGTGTCTAGGAATGAGATGGCTTGGTTGAAGAAAAACAAAGTGGCAAGGGTGTGTTGTTGCACGGTGTTGATGTGGGCTACGATGGAATGAAAGGTGGGAGTAGAAATAGGGTCCGACACAAAAAGATATTGAACTGAAGAAAATATAGGGCCAGGGCACATTGATGAGGGTAAGGGTATCCACAAAAGAGTGGCTCATGGTGAGAAAAGTGTCGAGGTTTGTATTCCATGAGAGAAGCATGTCTAACTTCTTTTGGTCTCGCCCTTCCAATGGGGTATCATTCGAGGAAAGGGTATCTATTTTATGAATTTTGGCATGTGCCTCAGTTCTCAGGGTTTCTTTGTGGAGGAATAGGTCTTAGTAGACGAATTCCCTAGCATGCTCACTACGTGATTGTACTCATCTTCAAAATTAGTAGTTTTGGTGGCCTCGTGTGTTGCGGTAGCAAGGGCAACTTCACACTCCTCCTTGGCAAATTGGCTAGTTGACAGATCACTTGGGCCTCTTCAGCTTAGCTTGCTTGAGCACGTCTAGGAGTTCGTCTCTTTGGACTTCATGTGCTTGGGCTCTATCGTAACCTTAGCAGCCTTGAGGGCTTGGTTTTGAAGTTAGAGCGCATCCATGTCTTACTTGTGAGTGTGGGCTAGCTCCTCCCGAGTGGCTTTAGCTACCATGTCCTACTTGTGAGTGTGGGCTAGATCCTCCTGGTGGGTGGCTTTTGTCCACAAGCTCATTCTCAAGCCAATGGATTTCATGTGTGGCTTTCTTGAGCTTGACGTTGAGCTAAGCATTCTTCTCATGGGTGGCTTAAAGCAATTGTTGGGAATGGTTGACCTTCTGACCCTCTTTCCAAATGTATGCATCCTCAATCTTGAGATCTTATTGTTATCTGAGGATGTAGTGCTTGGATGTTTTGGTGACATGACCCATACGCTTGACCCACAAGTGATTAGTGTTGACATCAGAAGTGCTGGGGGGGAATCATGGGCCGATTCTAGTGGAAAGAGATGGTATGTGAGAGACCAATCTATACCATTCTTTAGGGTTACGGACTTAGGTAGTACAGGATGCTCCCACGGGCAAAAGGTTGATAGAAATGGATGTTGAGACAAAGTGGGAATTGGTTACAGAGTTAGGGAGGGTGGTAGCCATGGGTCACTAGGTGACTTTCCTTATTGGCATCATCAACTTGGGCTCCACATGCCTCTCGGAGGTGGGTCAGGTGTGCGAAGAAGTCTTGAAGCTCAAACATGTCACTGGTGGAGCCAAGAAGAACTTTTTCTTGGGTGGATTAGGGAATGTGGGTGTTATTAGCGATAGAAGGTTGAGGGTGCAATTGAGCTAAAGCCAATGACGAGTGGCTAGTTGAAGGTTTCTCTATTATGGGCCCTTGGGGAAGAAATAGGTAGATTACGTGATGGCTCCCATTTGTATTTCTTCGAAAGAGGTTGGGGCTTAGGGGTGTCGGTGGAACGCAGTGTTGCAAGTCGTGTGAATAGACTGGGTGAGGCATAGGGGCAAAAGCTCTTTGTTAATGGCATGACAAAGGATCTTTTTAAGAATATGTTATACCTTACCTACAGGGTTCTTGCAAGAGCTTTGGAGCTTAGTGGTGAAGGCTTTAGTCCAATTTGTCGGTTGGCCGCCGAAAAAAGCATCTTGGCAAGCATAGTGAGGGACACCTTATTGTGGCGGTCTTGAGACTTCTTGTGAGTGAGAAAGGTGAGTAGTTTGAGGATGTGTGGTTTGATACGCTACAATTGACTATATTATCATGACCAACTAGATCGGGTAAATATCAAAGGTCCTTGGTGCTATTGGGTCAGGCCTAAAAATTATTTTAGACACTTGTTTTTTGTGCTGCTAGGCTCACATCTGCAAGTTCACCACTGCGGGTAAATATCAAAGGTCCCTGGTGCTATTGGATCAGGCCTAAAAATTATGTTAGACACTTGTTTTTTGTGCTGCTAGGCTCACATTTGCAAGTTCACCACTGCGGGCTTACGTATGCACTTTTGGATCAGGTCTTAAAATTATTGTAGGCACTTTTTTTGTGTTGCTAGGTTCACATCTGTAGACTCACGTGTCTAGGTTCAAGTCAGGCTTACGTATGCAAGCTTGTGTATCCAAGTTCACGTCTCTAGACTCATGTCTCTAGGCTAACATGTGCAGCTGCATTCATGCCTCTAGACTCGTGTCTTCAAGCTCATATATGCAAATTTACGCCTCTAGACTCATGTCTTCAGGCTCATATATGCAGGTTTACGCCTCTAGACTCATGTCTTCAGGTTTATATATGTAGGTTCACACCTCTAGACTCATGTCTATACAGGTGCAATACGTACTTTCCTTGTATGAAATAAGCTTACCTAGGGCATAGAAATCTAGGAAATGGGCCTATGACAGGGTTGGTGTACACTTAATTACGAAGGACAAGAATTTTCCTTTGAATTTGTAGCTAGTTCAAATTGTATGATAGGAAAATCATAGAAGGACATGAGTAGGTACGTTTGTACAAGTCTTTATGGTAGTAATAATTGGTATGTATAATAGGTATACCTACCTCTAGACTCACGTCTCCAAGGTTACGTCTATAGGCTCATGTGTATGTCTCATGTGCTCACAACTCACGTCTCTAGGCTCACGTCTCTACAGGTTCACATGTCTAGACTTATGTTTTTTTGCGTGTAATTATGGGCTAAACCCCCCTATCCAAGATCTGGTTTGGCCTCGTTTTTTACCATTTTTTGTGATTTTTAGACTTAATGGGGTGTGATTAATGATCCTAATCCTAATTAATGATTGTGATACATGTAATTAAATAATTATTGATTATTTTTTGATGAATTTACGTGTTTCTAATCTACCAATTTAATAATCAATGAAAATTATGAAAATGTGAAACGCATGAACAAAAATTGAATAGCATGCTCTAATTCACCATAATGTCCAATGCTCATGTTTTCGGAATGGATTCCAACCCTAATCACAATTACTAAGCTAATCCTCAGCTCCTCAAAGCAATGAAATTTATGACTTTTTTGGGCTCCAATTTCATGCAAATCACCAATAAATGAGGTTTACCTTTCCAATAGATGAAAATATAATGCCCTAATGTGAACAAGATTCAAATAAAATTAATAATTAAACACATCTAATGACTCTAAAACCATATGTTTTTTAGAGCATGACCTCCTAGTCAACACCGAGCAATATTGAGTAATCCTAATAGCTTGGAATGGATATATGAACAAAGCTACTAGTCCCTATCAGCAATGCCAAATATGTTCAAGTTAAGAGCTTACCTTAGCCTTGCCAAGGTATGTGTCGTTGGGTCTTGTCTTAGAGCTACAAATGCAACTTTCCAATGTGGGTGCACTAGCTTATTCATTGCGCGTCCTTACTCCATTATCACACCGGAATGCTCCTTTGCCAATGGGGTGAATGTTATGGCTCACCCTAACCCTCCTTGAAACACATCCAAAAAGAGATTACCTGGTGAACCGCAACTGTCTGTGAGGATCTTTCCAATGGCCAAGTTCGTAACCCTTAAGGTCTCCAAGCTCTACAACTCCTTGAGAAGCAATTCCACCACATCTCTCGCCGTGAACGTTGTCACACCGCTGCGTTGCACTACGGGTCCTCGTCTCTCCTCTCACCTCACTTCACTCACACACTCACATTAGGAATTTTTTGGACCCAAAGAGGGCCTCTTGGATTAACTTTTGATTAGGAATGGACCAATAGATAGGAAGAGGGCTGGGTGCACATTTTTGACTTCTTTGACCCTAGGGGGCCTAGGCTTTGGTTTGCTAATGGGGCCTAATTACTACTCTTGTCCCCCTACCTCTTGGGCCCAAACTTAGAGGTCCCCCCAAACCTAGAATCGCGCAGATTAAAAACCCTAAAAATTAAAAAATTTTATTTTTTTTCCAAAAGTGTGTTTTCCCTCAAACTTCCCCCCAACATACTCTAGGTTTGGAAAGCTCATTTTGAACCTCTTTCTTCCTCTTCTAAGCTCTCCATTGCTGCAGAAACTCCATACCTCTCAAGCTCTCCCTCCTTGTCAAGCTCCCTCAGTCTCAAGCTCCCTCTCCCTCTTTCTTCCTTTTCTAAGCTCTCCATTGCTATAGAAACTCCATCCCTCTCAAGCTCTCCCTCCTTCTCAAGCTCCCTCCCTCTCTCTCTCTCTCTCTCTCTCAAGCTCCCTCCCTCTCCATTGTTGCATAAACTCTATCCCTCTTTAGTCTACTCTAGGTTCAAGAAGCCTATTCTCAAACTCTAACCCTCTTTTAAGCTTTCCATTGCTGCACTGAAAACCCTGAACTTTCTCTCCTCCACTCCTCTATTGTTGTAAAACAAGCTTTTCTTTTCTCTCCTCTTCTCTCCTCTGTTGTTGTAAAACAAGCTTTTCTTTTCCCTTCTTCTCTTTACCACCATGGCCTCTTCCAGTAATGTGAGAAGACCTAGGGAGAAGGTGGAAGAGCTTGTGCTGCATAACACAAGAGATGAGAATGGAGTTTGGGCTCCAACAAGATTCAGGGTTGGGGCTTGGGTCTACATGTAGCCAAGCTCTAAGGGACCACATCGAGTGCGTCAACTGGGGAATATGCTACATCATTGGAAGGGGCAGCTACAAGGCTTCAAGCATACTAAGAAGGAAGGACTGGTTGCTATAGTGCAGCATGTGTATACCCTTGGAGACCTGTACATTCAAGGCCAACGACCAAGGTTTCCTTCAAATTGTCAGTGTAACATAAACACAGTTTTAACATGCTAATATTGGATTTTTTGTTTCAAATTTTCTTATGATTCTCCATTTTCTTATGTCTCTCTAGAGATATTTTTCCCTCTAATTATGTTGAGGAACAACCACTCCAAAGCCTCACTGGAGTTTTCTATGCTATGCATGCATCCATTGGAGAGGCAATGTTTGTATCTCAAAGCCCAAGTGATCTTGTACAGAACAATATCTTTTTCTTTTCTCACTTATATTTTGTAGATAAAAAACCAGGTTTATTTGGCAAGCTAGAAGAGATCCCCAACCCCCCTCTTAACAATCTCGAATGGCCCAAACCTGATGCTTGGACCATCTTATGCTTAAAGTTTAAGATGGTAAGTGATATCAAGACATCACTCAAGTTTTCAAAGGCATCTAGGTCAGTAGGGCTAAATTGGTTTTGTCCTTTACATGTTTTTGTGCACATGTTCAATTCCATGCCAATGCACCAAACAAAAACAATGTATATTTGTAAGGAGGTACGGTCTGACCTCATTCAAGGATTACTAGGAGAGGGTTGGGAGGTTAATGAGGGGTCACATCAAGGTGATGTGTACAAGTGCAATGTAGTAGATTCTGTAGTGTCTTTCAGGTTCTTGAAGGCACGCTCTATTTTGTACATGCGTCTGCACTACCAAAGATGGATGTAAAAGCACGGGACATGGATCCCACTTCAAGCCTCAGAAGAAGAAATTATGCCTATTGAGGTAGCTGTGATGATGCAAAATGGATGGATTAAGCGAGTGGCAGTAAGAAAGCATTTGAGCCTAGCAGACCTGCGTCAACGCTTTAGCATCATGGGCTTTGACAATGTGGAAGAGTCAAGTTTCAAGTTGATGAGAAGAAAGGTATATCTGATTCCACTACATGTCTAGAATTAACCCTTACACTTTTTGGTTATTGTGCCACTTTCTATATTTTTACAGATTGGGAAGCATAAGGAGGGGACAACCATGGTCTCAAAATCATGGCAAATGGGGAACCTTGAATTTTCAGCAGCAAGGTGCATAGCCCTACCAACACATAGTAGGCATGTGGAAGAGCTTGAACATGAACTGAGTATATGGGAAAATAGCCTCTATTTTGATGCACGTGAGGGGCAAGAGTTTCAGGATCGAGGTGAAGGCAATGACAAGCTTTCAAGTCAACAAGGAGATGGAGATCAACATGAAGTAAATGTCACAAGAGGGGCAAAAAATGAAGACATTATAACAATTTTAGATGACATGCTTGTAATTTTGTAGCAGGCTTTTTTTTAACCAATCTTTATTTAATTGAAATCTTAATATTTTTGCAAACTGTAATTTTTTTGTCTAGCGGTCTAGTGTGAAAAGGCCAAACTTTAAATTTTAACTATAAATAGCCAAAGGTGCCTTCTTTCTCATTTTCACGCGATAGAAACCAATAGAAACCAAGCACGAGCTCACACTATCTCTTTGCATTCACATGGCTACCCACTTTGACAACTTCTGTGAGTTCCTCCACCCCGTGGGCGGGCAAGAGCGAGCTCTTTGTCATGTTCTCTCGTGAAGTCGACTTTGAAAAGTCGCTCGCCCTTGCGTCCCAACATTATGAGATGCAGATTGCATACATGGAGCAATACTTGGCTCCCCACTCCATCTCCTTTCCCCATTACCTCAATGCTCGATGGGTGCCTGTTGAGCTGCTTAAGTACATTCAACAATATGCCCGCCCCTACATCCAGCGCGTTGAACGCTTCATCGACATCTGCATCCCCGCAGGAGCTTAGTGTACCCTTCAATAAGCAGGAGGTGAAGAGGTTGGGGAAGGGCAATTTAGGAACTAGGTTCCTCTCGTGGCTCGCCACTTTTGCATTCCTCATCAGCGTGATGAGGATTCAGATGAGGAGGTAGAGATGCCTGCATTGCAGTTGGCAGGGTATTTAAGGGATGACAAGGAAGTGAAGGCAGTAGGAACGAGTGCTGGTGTAGAAGAGCAGCTTGCATCAGAGCACTTTCCAGAGGGTGCACAATCTGCCAGCTGAACAACCCACTGTAGTAGAAGATGCGGGGCCATCCTCCCCACACGAGGAGAGCAAGGTGCTGCCAGAGCTTGAGATCAATCTTTTGAGCACCATTGTGGTGGAAGGTGAAGAATACTTATTTCTTCATGACCTTGAAAAGGCAACTAGCTTGAGAATGGATCAATGCTTGGGCATTATATGCACGCGATGTGACGTGGACCTTGATACCTCGGTCCTCACCTAGATAGTGCTATATTACCCCTTGGAGAATCTATCGCAGAGACAGTTGCTTTGGTCAAGGAAACTGTGGTTGAGACCGCGGAGCAAGCCCTAGTTCTAGAGGAGGAATTCACAACCTTACAAGATAAGCTAGAGGCTCAAAAGGATACCCTTGCTGCTGGAGTGATGGAGGAGACCAAAGCACCAAAAAAGGATGAGGCTAAGTCCTCGATTGACCTCTCCGCCCCCACCAGCACTTTGGAAAAAGAAGACATTGAGCAAGAGGTAATAATCGACCTTTTACAACCTAGAAACATTTGTAATTATGTATAGGAAAATATTTTGATTTTTCCTTTAATTGCAGAGGGTGGTTGAAATTGACACATTTGCTGGGAGAGGCAGCGGCAGCAAAGACCAGGCCAAGGTCCATGGACATGATGCTGCGTTGGCGTACTATCTTGGTCGACTTCCTGTGGATGGCATCGCCATTATCCATAGGGACCACACCCCTCAATCTGCCTTCACTCTCTTCTTTTTGAAAGCCCTCTCTAAGGTGCTCTGTGTAGCCTCTATGGCACAGAGCACCAAATGTATAGTTCTGATTAAAAAATCCCTTGCCTTCAATGTTTTTGGTTCTGGATTTAGGGTAAGCTTCTTGCTCGTATAGGTATAGCCAAAAGCATAGGCATAGATGATCCTCAAGAAATAGCCCAATCACTCCTTGAGCACACTCTGCCCAATAACAAGAGAAGGAAGCTCAATATTGTAAGAAAGCTTTTGTAAAGATGATATATCACTTCTTATTATGAATACAATACAATTTTTGCAAACTTATTTTCATCAAGTATATCATTATTTTTTCTAGTTTGCATCATCAATGTTTTTGTGAATGCATCAGAAATGACCCTGGGAGCCTGGGGGAGCAGTGCCAGAATAGTGCGAATTTTGAGCCTGCACCGCTGCTGTAGAGCCCAAATTCGCACTATTTTGGCACAGCTTCCCTAGCCCTTCAGGAGCAATTCTAATGCATTGGATGATAAATAATGTATTTTTACACATGATTAAAGGTATTTTTATCTTGTAAATTACTGTTTCTCATAATCAATGTACTCAACTTGATTATAAATGCATCAAAAAATGATTCTGAGTGGCTGGGAGAGTAGTGCCAGAACAGTGCGAATCTTGAGCCTACACCGCTGTTGTAGAGCCCAAATTCGCACTGTTCTGGCATAGCCTCCCCAGCCCTCCAGGAGCAATTTTGATGCATTGGATGACAAATAATGTATTTTTACACATGATTAAAGGTATTTTTATTTTGTAAATTATTATTTTTATAATTTATGCACTCAACTTCATTATACAGTAGAAATGACCCTCAGTGGTGGCTGGGGGAGCAATGCCAGAACAGTGCGAATTTTGAGCCTGCACCGCTGCTGCAAAGCCTAAATTCACATTGTTCTGGCATAGCTTCCCCAGTCTTCCAGGAGCAATTCTTATGCATTGGATAACAAACAATATAATTTTACACATGATTAAAGCTGTTTTTATCTTATAAACTATTGTTTCTCATAATTAGTGTACTCAACTTCATTATAAACGCATCAGAAATGATCTTGAGTGGCTAGGGGAGCAGTGCCAAAACAGTGCAAATTTTGAGCCTGCACCGCCGCTGTAGAGCCTAAATTTGCACTGTTCTGGCATAGCTTCCCCAGTCCGCCAGGAGCAATTCTGATGCATTGGATAATAAACACTATATTTTTACACATGATTAAAGGTGTTTTTATCTTATAAACTACTGTTTCTCACAATTAGTGTGCTCAACTTCATTATAAATGCATCAAAAATGATCCTGAGTGGCTAGGGGAGAAGTGCCAGAACATTACAAATTTTGAGCCTACATCGCTGTTGTTGCAGAGGCCAAATTCACACTATTCTAGCATAGCTTCCTTAGTCCTCCAGGAGCATTTCTGATGCCTTGGGTGACAAACTGGCACATGATAGACACTCCATGTTAAACAAACATGATGACACTGAAAATTTGTAAGAGAAACTTAAAATTTTAATTATCAAAAGGTTACAAATGAAAGCTAGATAGGCTTGTTACAAAGGGGGGTTTGAAACAAAAGAGTTACTTCAAAAAAAAGGTTAACATCTAAGATCTCTAGATCGTGTCTCACTCGACCGAATGCGTTGAGGTAGTTGCATGTCCTTGGCAGATATGGTAATCCTCTTTGCATGTATTGCAAGGAGGGGTGTCTTCAAAAAGCCCAACAAGGTAAGCCTCGGAGGCTTCTTGCAATGCTTCAAGGGCAATCCCCTGCACTCGGAACTCTGTTCTATATCATTGGAGAATCTCCTTCACTGTGCGAGCGAAAGGGGCTCTTCTTATTAGCAACTCAGTGTAAAACTTGATTTCTTGTAGAGCCCTATGCCCTTGGCGCATCCTTCTCCTCCTTGGAGCTCTCTGTGTTGTGTTAGTGTGTTGGCGAGGTTGGGACTTCCTTGGCTTGAAGAGCTTGACCTTTCTATGCTTGCGCGCACTTGCAGGAACCTCCTCTTAGTCTCTCTCATAGTCTTAATCCTCCTCCTCCTGTTGCTGTGGTACCTGTGTATCAAGTTCCTCCCGGGTAGGTAGGGGACCCTGTCCTGGTAGTAGGGTCTTGCCACCTATGGTGCTGCGCAATGTAGGAATGTTTTCACCAACCTAGTCGAACTGCTCATCATCGGCCTCTCTGTCTTGATCTCTGGGGTGGCTGCTCCCACTAGAAGAGCGATGATGAGAGAAACCTAACTAAACTTATTTTCTTAGCCTTATTACATCTAGATTTATGTTGGTGCGTGCACAACCCAACGCCTCCCTTGTCTCCTCATTCGTGCACGCCAAGCACCATGCCTATGGGGAGCATTGGTTTGCAACCGTTAAAGCCGAGCATGACTTTTTGTAGCCTTGCATGCCTCTTGCGCAAGCTTAGATTGTTGGGCAGCCCGCTCCCTAACCAATATCCTTCCAAAGGTTGTGCGATAAAACCAATTGAACATCTCTTGTAGATAGTTTGTACGTGTTCCTCCTGCAGAAGCTCCACCTCCATGTCTTGTATTTTTGAAATAAACCCCTCTTGCTTTACAATGTGATTTCTCCATCCCTTAGGTACTCCACGTGGAGAATATGGGTTTGCCAAGCTCCACTTGTAGTCAATCTTCTGTAGTATCCTAATAAGCCAAGCTCTCCTTCACCAAAAAATTGCATAAAAGATGATAAATTACGGAAAGGAGGGTTTGCTCTTAATGGAGGGTCAACTAGATAGAGATGCCCATCAACCCAAAGATCTACATTTTTCTCCTTAGCTATCCTCCTACGAGCTTGGACAAATTGTGCATCAGTAGGATGGGTTTTTTTTAGAGCTGCCATACTCTTCAGGAATACGAATGTGTAAATCAACCTTCTGTTTTCTAGCTTCACAAGGGGCTACACACACAGCTTGCAAAGGCTCCATAGCTAAAAGCAAAGAAAGAAGCTAAAGCAGAGAGATGCTCATAGGGAGAGAGAGAGAGAGAGAGAGAGAGAGAGAGAGAGAGGGAGTGAGTGAGAGAGACTGTTAAACTTTGTTGTTGCAGGTTTAACACAAATCCGTTTTTCTAAGTAGAAAATGATATTTTTGATATACAAATATACTAACATGGAGTTTTTCATCAATAAATTACATTTATGAGAAAAATTTTAAAAAAATAATTTTTGGGGTCCCCACAATTTCGGGATCTCATGGATGTAGTGGTTTCCTGACAGTTAGTTATGTTTATGGGGTTGTGGGGACCTGACAATTAGTTATGGATGTACTGGCTCCATGACAAGCTTCTGACATGACCCTTGAATTACAAGCTTTTTGGAGGGAAAAATTTATTTTCATCATACATATTGGTTGAGAGGTGTTTTTTCACCTCAAAATGTAAAAAGATTTAAAAAAATCACTTTTTGGAGCCCACCTAAATACGAGAATGTTTTGCTGATGTGGAAGGGAGATATGGTGGAAGTTAATGAGAAAGGAGATTTCAAACTAACAAGAAAGATTCAATTTGTAGAGAGTGAAGATAAAAAATTCAAAAAGTAAGAGAGAAATTATGAGAAAAGTCAAAAAGTAAGAGAGAGTATGAGAATATTCCCTTTAAAAAGTGAAACTTATGGCTGATGTGGCAAGGCAAAAAATAGGGGTCATCATAGCCTTTGTCTCCCTTAAGCCCAGTTTTTTAAGCTCTAATCCCTTAAAATTAGGAATCCTTAGGAGTCCCTTTTTGGGTCCAAAAAATTCCTAATGACTAGCATGCATTAGGGTGAGAGATTAGCAAGAGCAAGACTCAATTGCACAATGGGAGAGTATGTTGTATTATGAGAGAAATTCACTTATATACATGGCCATAAGTGTTTACACTCACTTAAACTGTGGGTCGACCGGGCACTTTAGGCTCATAAGAGGCCTAATGCTATTACAATGACTACTTTCATAATATATCCATGAAGTACATCTCTTAGGACTCCTATCTTGCTACCACACGCTCTTGAAGCGAGAATTACTATAAATACTCTGTCACACCATTACAAGCGCCCGTCCAAGTTATAGCTTTGGCCACTATTGCTTTTGCTTTTTGCTGTTGTTTGGGTCTCCATTCTTGTCAAACTTTAGATGAAGGGTTGAAGTTGGTGGTGAGGTTTTCTTCACATTGTTCGACTTTGGCAACCATATGATGGAATTACCATCATAGTATCCCTGTTTGTTGAAGTACATGCACAGGCACCCATCTTTGATGAACACTGTAATTTGGTGTGGCCGATGTGCTGGGTGTTGAGGCTTTCTTCTTTGTGCAAGCTTAGGGGACTTTGTGATACGCTTGGGGACCCAAGCCTTGGTATTTCTTTGGTAGTACCCTTGTGCTTGCAACAGTGTTTTTGATTCCCACACTTGTTGCATTGGTGGAGTTCTTTGAGGAACTCGCATAGGCTTTTGTGGACGGTGTTGTGGAGTACTCTTCTTCTTCCTTGGCTTTCAAGTGCTACGTTGAGGAAGAGGTTTTGACTATCGAGGCACCCAAATTTGATGTGGAAGGTTTGGGGCCCTCCTTGACTTTGGCTAGTGCTGAGGCTACAGGTTTGAGACTCATGGGCATTGTTAATGATAATGAGGTTAGAGTCTCTTGTGGAGTAGCTGTCGATGTGACGAGGCCTTTGAGCATGTGGTTGTCTCCTTTGGTGAAGTTTGTCGATGAAGATACATAGGCTCCGGGGTCTTTCCTTTGAGTTCCCTATTATTTTAGAGATAGATGGTTTGGCTCTAGGAACTTCTTAAGGAATAGCTTCTAATTACGAGGTCTTGGCATCGAACTTTGTAGGTGAGGATGGGATTGAAGGAGTAGATGCTTTATCAAAGTCAGTCGTTTGGCACAGATGGTAGTTCATTGTGTAAAGGGGCTTTTGTGGAAGAGGCTTGCATCCTTTTGCGTTCAGCATCATAGATATCCATAAAAGTTGGATCCTCTTCCTTGCAGTATGGTATTGTCAACTTTTTATCGTTGACCATCATGATGACTCTATCACTAGCAAAGCATAGTGATGCTTGAGCAGCAACAGTCCATTTATGCCCCAAGATTAAATCTACTTCCAACACATAACCACAAAAAACTTGCAAGTGAGGGGGTTAGTTTCAATATACATTGTATGTTGTATGTTCAAAGTACCCCAAACATGGCATGTTCAAGTCTTGTAATCCTTTCATAATGTGCCGTGAGTGTTGGTTGATCTAACAAATCTCATAGCTCGAGGGTCATGAGATTGTGTTCTCGTGTTAGATAAAGCTGTGCTTGAGCTATGGTGATTTCATTTGAAATTTTCAATCCCACCAAAATCCTAGGGGATCTTTTCAGTAAGATATGTTGGAAGTTCTGGCTCCTACACAAGGTTTCTTCCTCCCGTAAAATAGCAATTGTTCATTGCCTATAGGAGTGTTCAAGGTGATTGTTTACATGGATTCATCTAGTGAATATAACAATTCACTTATCCAAGGTCCGACAAGGATGCATCCTACTCAAGGGAATCTAGGGTAACATGGAATGTAAATTCCATATCGCCAATCAATTGTTTGATTAGTGTATCGAAAGTAACCTGGAACTTCGATGTTTTGTCCATTAGCTCTTCTTGCAAGACTACTGCTTGTGTAGGGATGAGTTTATGTTATCCCAATGACACTCAAGTGTCTATTGTTCATGATGTTATGACTTGCTTGGGGGCTAATCAATGCACGTTTACCGCCCGCTGAACATCATCCGCTGAACATCATTGCATGTAGGGAAATCCAACCATACCATGATAAAATCTTCCAAAGGAACCATGGGTGTTTTGGTTATTGTTTCAGCTTTAGAACCTGTGTCTGTTTCGTATTCCCATTCACTTTCATCCTCTGTTTGGGTCTCAGCTTTTTCAAGAGTACCCAATGCGTACACTAGCACACTTGGCCCTTTGATAATTCTTAATGAGGGCTGTTTGGAAACTTGCGAATCCTCACAGTCCTGTTTTATGGAGTTCATTATGTCCTTGTATAACTCAGGTTGAGCCATTAAAGGTGCAAGTATTGATGTGATGCTGGCATTATCATGAGAGGAGCATTCCTCCGAATGAGGTTTTGAGAGACTGTTTTAATCTTGTAAGGGAATTATCGAATTCCTCATGTGCTTTCTCAAGCCTATAGTTCTTACAGTCTGTTTCAAATGACTCTTTTGTAGAGAGTATGTCTTCCTCTTGAAAGGGAAAGCGGTACTTCTCTATGCTTTGTATCTTGGTTGCTCTTTTAGGTTCGGCATTATGAGATTCAATCACAACCGGTGACCCTGTAAAGACATTCAACCAAGCTAAGCATGCTTTCCTGAGCTTGCTTTTTGCGTTCTGCATATGTCATGTGATTATTATTATCTATTTGGGGTGGTTGGGTGGGTTCTAGTTTCTTGATTGGTCTATGTAGTGCATTGAACGAAGAGTAAAAACTTGTTTCATCCTCACTTAGTGATGTACTAGAACTTGTTTCATTCTCTGACTTTACTACTTTTTAAGCTTTATTATTTGTACATTCCTATATTCTTATATTCTTATATTCTTATATATTTTAATAACTAATATAAATAATTTATTATTATTATATAGTTTTAGTATCTAATATTTTTACATTATATATATTTATATAATTTTTACGAAATTGAGAAGGTCATGTAAAGAGGGTTGTTTAGAGGATGGGGATTTTTTGGGAGGTTGTTTAGGGGATTAGAATTGTTTGTGGGGTTGATTTGAGAAGTCATTTAGGTTTTATAAATGTATATATATGCAATCTATGTGAATGATAGCTTATTGAAAAGGTATTCTCACCAAAACATTTATTAAGGTTGATTAAATTATCACTACAAAAGAGATCAGCCTAATACCATTGTATATACCGATTTAGACTCATGATTTTTCCTAAACTGCCCACGGTGTCGATATGTGCATCAGTATAGAAGCTTGATATGTGTATTGATATATGTATCAGGCACTAACATATATATCAATTTATATATATACTACTATTGGTTAATATCAAAGAATTGGTATATAAGTTGGTAACTAACATACATACCAATGCATATACCGATGCTAGTTAATATCGATGCATATACTGACACTAGGAGAAATTTTCTTGGGTAAAATGGGACAGATTGGGAAAGTTTGTCCCAACCTATCCCATTCCACCCATAGTACCTAGCCAAGTACTTTAGATATAGACACATTAGGTTAAAAATAGACAATTTAACATTAAAAAAATAAAGGATGTACGAAAGATTATTGAACATATTAGTAATATATGCACAAAGTTTGTACACATCGTTGTCTTACAAAAATTATGAGCGGAGCTCTTACAAAAAAACATGAGCTGAACTAGCGCTCTTACAAAAATTACGAGCATAGCTCTTAAAAAAATAGGAGCAAAGCCTATAGCTACTCATCATGATGATCATGCCAAGTTCCTCCTCTCTCTTTCACATCATTGCATGGCTCCTCCAAAACTCACTGCATAAATAGAACCATAAGTTTTATGCTAGCAAACCATAAGTTATATGCTTGATTATGTTATATACTTACATAGTTGATGATGTGGGCCCAATTAAGCTCATGTCCTTCCTGCTCCATCTTGTGCAATGACTTAGTTTTGTAAGACCACGCGAAGTCATACTCTTCTTGGCTATAGTCATGCCCCACTACTTCCCTCTACACATATTTAAGGAAGAATATTTAGCATATATGATAGATCTAGATCGCAATTCATACATACATTATTAATTATATTGTAGAAAGAAAGAGATGAAAACTTATGAAGTATGTACAAAAGCACCCAATGCCATTGTTACCAAGATGAGAAGTCCTAAACCTTGAAGACATGCTTTAGCAGTCTCCCTTGTTGCTTGTGCTTGTCGAGGGTGTCATGAATCTCAACCTTAGCCTTTCTCGAGTCACATCAATGTCAAGTATGGGGGCTTATACTCTTTTATTCCTTCATCATTACTTCTCACTTCGGGCCGCCTTGATGGCTCATTATGTCTCATTCTCTTGAGCACCCACTTGTTAAATTACTTTTTTTGGGTTGGCACAAGGAGCTTTCTATGAAGTTGCTCAATAATAATGTAGTTCTTTTTATCATCAGGTTGGTTGTGCCACTTTGTGAGGATGTCATAGCTAAATTTTACACTACAAAGCTGATGCATACACATCAGTACCCTCCCACCTAGCTCATCCTCAATGATGGATCCATCATCATAGCATCTATAGGAGTACATGGGTTCTGCTATTAGAGAGTGAGGAGTAATGGTAGTGTGAGCATAAGAGTGCCTCTCGGAGTGAAACCTAGAGTGATGCCCAAAGTGCATGGGTCTTGCTACTAGAGAGCAAGGAGTAATGGGAGTGTGAGCATAAGGAGTGCCTTCCAGAGTGAAACTTGGAGTGACACAACTGGAGTGGCTATATGAGTGAAACTCGGAGTGACACCTAGAGTGTTTATAAGAGTGAAACTGGAGTAGTGCATGGAGTAGTCTCAATAGAGCGTGCAAGAGGACGATGTGGTGGAGTAGCAGCATTAGTACCACTTTCATCTCCACACATACCAGTGCCACCACCACCACCATTGCCACTACCACTACCACCACTGTCATTGTTGCGTCTCAAACGACTCTACCAATATGGCTAGTAATGAGACCTATGTCGTGAACTTTATACATCACTACCATCACTCCGATGAGCCGAGAATAGGTGAGGTGAGCTCCAACCTAGCTCCCTCAGGCTATTCAATGAAGAGCATGTGGAAGAAATCGTGCTCTCATCTTGCATGTAGTCCCGCGGATTACCAGACATGGCAGCTTCAAAATAAATCATGCATTAGGGATCAAAACAAAACATACTAATGCAACATATTTTCACCATCACTATTACTGCTATGTCTCGGCTCTACCACTATGGCTACTACAAGATCTATGTCGTGAACTTTATATATCACTACCATCACTCTGAGCACTAGGGCTGACAAGACTCAGTGAGCCAGGAACAGGTGAGGTGAGCTCCAACCTAGGTGTCTCACTCTATTCAAGGGGCAAGAGCATCTAGAAGAAATTCGTGATCTCATCCTGTGTGTAGTCCTGTGGATTACCATACATGGTAGCTTCAAAATAAATCATACATTAGGGCTCAAAACAAAATGTACTCATGCAACATCTATTAGGACACTATGCAACATACATTAGGACTCATAACAAAACATACTCATGCAACATATATCAGGACTTTATGTAACATACATTAGGACTCTTATGCTCACTCTATGCATAAGGACTTTTGCAACACACATAATCATAAACGTTTTCTCTACATGATGTTTGCAAGCATTCAGGTTCTCATCATCATCACTAAATGTTTACCACCTCGTTCTCCTCATCTTTCTTCTTCTTTTTATTGGTGATGAGAATTTGTATGCTTGCAACATCATTTAAAAAAAGATATAAGAGTATGTATACATCATATATATGCATAGAGCTTAGAGATCTATCTGTGTATACATAAAGCTCTATGCATTCTATGCATGCAAAGAGCATTTCAATGTATGCATAGAGCTATATGCCCTATGCATACATAGAAATCCCTATGTATATATAGAGCTCTATGCATACATAGAGATTTATGTATACACGGATAGATCTCTAAGCTCTATGCAAAGAGCATTTCAATGTATGCATAGAGCTCTATGCATACATAGAGATTTATGTATGCATGCATAGAGCATACAGCTCTTACATGCAAAGGGCAAAGAGCATTTTAATAGATGTATAGAGATTTATGCTCTGTGCATGCACAAAAAATCCCTATGTATACATTGAGCTCTATACACGCATATAGCTCTATACTCTATGCATAGATAGGGATTTACGCATGCATGCTTAAGCAAAGAGCTCTTACATACATAGAGCTCAAGCAAAGAGCTCATGCATGCAAAGAGTAGAGAGCTTATGCATGCATAGAGCTCAAGCAAAGAGATCATGCAAAGAGCTCTTACATAGATCCCAATGTATGCATAGAGCATATAACTTTATGCATATGTATGCATAGAGCACATACATAGAGCTCTATGTATGGATGCATGGCATTAAACTCTATGGCTTTATGCATAGAGCTCTAGCAAAATACCTACATGAAAAGAAACCCAAGGCGCTCAAAGACGCTATACACAGAGGATTTTTTTTTTTAAAAAAAAGAAGAAAGAGAAAGAGTAAAGAGGACCAACCTTCTTATGAGTTTGGAAGCAAATTGAAGAGAGAACAAAGCTTTCAAAAAAAGCCAAAATCCCCGAGCAGGATATTAGTTTACAAAAAAAATAGAAATAGAGAAAAAACAAAACAAAACAAAATAGACTTACTCCTCAGTTGTTGGGGTTGTAGATTTGTGGGGAAAGAGAGTAGAGAGACCCTATTTATAAACCCTAACTTGCAAAAAAAAACTAAAAAGTGATACAAGAATCACTTAAAAAAAAGACAATACCTTATTTTTCTTAATTTAAATAACAGCAGCATTACCTCTCTTATCGTGGCTTTGTGGAGAAGAAAAAGAGGGAGGGAGAAGGCTACCCTACACAAAAAGCATAGAGAATTTTCTAAAAATAGTAAAAAAAGAAAAACTAAAAACATTAAAAAAATACACAATAACCAAACCTTGCTTGTAGATTTGCATTGGAGACGATAACAAGAGATGAGGGAGGTATGGCAAGAGGTGGCTTGGCAAGAGTTGAGAGAGAGAGAGAGAGAGAGAGAGAGAGAGAGAGAGAGAAAGAGAACCAAAGCATGAGTTCAATCAAAAAGTAAAGAGAAAACAGTCTCAGATTTTTATTTTCACGTCACCAATATAAGCATCGATAGTAATTTTTTACAACATCGCTCTATGCATCGTTTTATCGATGCATATATATCGACAGTTATATAGACGACTATACCGACACCATATTTTATTTTCTTCATGTTCTGAATTTCATGGAAAAAAATTTAACCCTTTGCCAACTCATAATTCATACTCCTACTTAAAGAGATCCATATTTTATATCCCCATAACATTTCTCTTGATCTCTATTATAAACTCCCTTGATTCCTTCTTGATCCCCATAACATTTCTCTTAATCTCTCTTTGTTTTGTCAATGAAGCATGCAAACAATTCACCCTCTTCAGAGGAAAAACTTCAACAAGGGAGCATGGCATGGTTAGAACAAATTATCTAATGTCCATGTACACATTGCAAGTACTCTATTAGAAGATGATGTCAAATCCTTATCTAACAACATGTCAAAAGATATGGAGAATTTAACAAGTCCTTACTTGAATTAGCATATAATTTTGATGAGGTTAGTTGATTCGGCCCTTTGTTACATCATCTCCCTATCCCTCTCACTCTCACTCTCCATGATCTCTCCCCAAATTATTTTGATACATATGTAGAATGTAGATGATACAGATAGTACATACGAATTCAACTCGATGAGCCCATACAATCTAAAAAATTTAGGCGAGGTACAAGGCATGCAATTCTTAGAGGATAATAACAAGAACAATAAGAAGAACTAGTGATGATATGGAGCCACACATGCAAGAGGATATATGGAATCACATGCACAATAAAATTTTGTGGAAGACTTAATTGAAGTAATGTTTGAAGATGATACACCACGATGGACAAGACACAATGTCCAAGGAATCATATCTTTGAACTCTTGGTATAACACCATTTTTTGATGGAGCAAAAACATTAGTTATTACAAGCTTGCTTGGTGTTGCTCAATCTACAATCGCTCTACGGTTGGTCAGATGTGAGTGTCAAAATTATTTCTATATCCTCTTTCCAATTCCTCTTTTTCTTTCTTTATCCCATCCTCTTCAAAAATAAATCATCGGTCATAATTTGCAAGGTTATTGAAATATACAATATTACCAAAGAGAAACTCTATGCCCGAGTCATGAGATAAATAATCCAACACATGTTTAAGTGCAATGACGTTGCATGCTAAAAACCGTTCCACACTAATGGCATCGTACGCATTCATTAGCATTGTTGATTATGGTGCATGGAGACACATTGAGGAGACATAGCTTGACTTTAAGAAAGAGCCTTGATACATACGTCTTGGTTTAGCAATGGATGGTGTTAACCCATTTGGTTTGTGTTCAACGACATGGAGCACCTAGCCCATGGTATCGGTAAATTATAATATCCCTCCATGATTGACCACCATTAAAAAGGGATATCTTTTGCTTGGTTTATTATTACCTAGAAGTACAAAGTAAAAAACATGGACTTGTATAGAGCACCCTTAGTAGAGGAATTACAAACCTTATGGGTAGGCACCCTTATTCATGACGTGTCTAAACGTCCTCAAAATATATTAGCAAGTATAAAGGGAATATTAATGTGGACTATGCATGACTATCTAAGCTTTGGTGAGTGTTCAGGTTAGAAACAAATTTAAATTTATTTGTGGACCTCGATTGGATGTGTGTTGTTCTCCAACTCTAAAGAAGATGATCTTATCAAGGGCATGTATGATATCTTCCGTTGCATCATCCACTATGGGATGGAAATCTTGGTCGACCACCTCGTAGAATGAAGGCAAGTGATTGGTTGGAATTATAGAGAGCTAATGGTAATGAAGAATATGTAGATGGAATGAAGAGGCTCTCACTTTTTCACCAACTTCCTTACTCAAATGATTTACTAATCAATCATCTCTTAGATCGCATGCAAATATTAAAAAATCAGTCAATTTGGGAACATTTAATTGGAGATAAAGACTGTAAGAGTGCTCAAGATTACTTGAAGGAATTTGAAAAGATGGAATTTTTGTGGGAACAAGTAGATGAATCAAGCAAAGGAGTCCTACCCTCAGTACCCTATAATTTATCCAAGAGAGAGGAGAAAAGAGCAAAGAAGATTATTGAATCCTTTCATACACCAATGGGACATATGTATAGTCTTAAGGGCACATTTACTTGAAACAATAAGTTGAGTGGCCTAAAGTTTCACAACTGGCATAAGTTTTTATAGGTATATACAACCCATTTTATCTCTCCTTTATCATATATATATATTCATTACTAACATACATGTGTCACATTACAGTTTATGCTTCCTAATTCAATTAAAGATTGTGTAAATCAAGACATTAGGAGTGTTATTTAAAAGATTACTGGCTTAGTTTGATGGATATCCTTGAAGGATATAAACTCGCAAACAATCGAAGATGCAAGAATGAACTTCTTAGGAGTAGTGTGTTTGATTGTTGAGAAGCACTTTCCAACGAGTATTCTCACCATTCATATGCACTTTCTCATACATGTAATTGAGGAGGTTGCAATTGTGCTGAGATTAGCACTATTCATAGCGTTGATGGATGTTTTTTTCTTAGAGAGATTCATGAAGACCTTGAAGGGGTTTGTTCGACAAAAGGGAGCATGGTAAAAGGTTGGTTATTAGTACAAGAATCATTGGTGTGTATCTCTGAGTTCCTTAGACAAATTGATCTTGACATTCCTTGACTTTAGTACAACAAAGAGGATGAACCAATAGTTGGACAGGTACTACAAGGCAAAGGGCTAACTTGTAAGATCATGAATGAGACATTATAAGACAAGATCAATAGATTTTATATATTCAATTCTCTAGAAATTTAAAAAATGGCTTTGATAGATATAAAGAGGCATAAATGGAGACATCAAACATGTAAAAAATGTTCAAGAGAACAAATACATCTTCCATATCATGTTAAGCTTACACAACTCCCTAACAATCTGCTGCTGCTTAGATGGCTAGAACAAAATCTAAGGAAAGCAAGAGAGGACACTGAAAGGATCAGTGAGCAAGAGATGGAATTTCCAAGAGGATGTAATTAACATGTACGTAAATCAAACTAGCACATCCATATTCAATAATTAATTTTCTTGACGTACAATTGAAATAATGCTCTCTTTAAAAGTTATTTTTTGTATATGTAATGTAGTATCGAAAATATGGAGCATTATGGTTTCATGGTGGATATAATTTTTGTGTGGAGCGAATAGATAAGAAACGAACAACTTTGACTATGGAGTAATGGCTAACTTTGTACAAGAGAATTGAGCTAGTGCTAGCAACTCAAATGTTATTCTCTCTAATCTTGATTATAAAAGACATAATTGGAGTTGGATTTTGATAGTTTGTCATGTTTATTCTTGATGTGCAATGGTTCAAAGTGGTCACCAATGGTCCAAATGTATCTGTGAGAAGAGACAGAAGTGGATGTCTTGCACTTGACTTCACTAAGTTCTAGATAGATCTTTGGGATACATTTGTACTACCATAATAATGTGAGTAGGTATTATTTTCTGTAAAGCTTACTTATTAATACTTTATCTTTTACAACATGTACTTAGTGAGGGAATAACAAGTAATTTTTCAACCAAACCCTCTAAATTCGAAATGGTGGTACGTAATTCAAGTTGCTCCTCCTCGTAGAGCAAACAATTTTTTAAAGATACAGACTTGGAGGAGGAAATTGTTACTGTAGAATCTCTACAAGGGAAGAAGTAGATCATATCCTATACACAAATGAATTATTAGATCGTGTAACCCAATATCTATAGATTATAAGAGATCACACTCATGATCATAATGAAGAAATTCACGAGATGACATTGAAAATCATGAGCGGCTGATTACCACAATGACGATGATGATCCCACATCAAATTCCATCAAATACAGAGCAAAAAATATATATCTCTCCTGAAAAAACCATTGGTAAAGGGACAAGCGATTGTAGTGTATTTTTACTTAATCAAAGTTTTCTTAAAAAAGCATAAACATTAGTGGAAGGAAGGATTTTCTTAATGTGTGGAGATTGGTGTGTGACTAGTATAATAATGGTTGCTTATAAACACTCCTTGTACACTAGGTTTTTCTTATTTTAAAAACTTAATCAAATAGGATTAAAAGGAGGAAATACTTATCATTTTTAAGGCATTTTGTTTCTTCATGGATTTGATATGGGGGAAAACAATTTAATATTTCTCGATGTGGGAGTTGGTAATAAAGACCTACAAGCGTTAGTTAGATCTATTAGCATTAGTTGGATCTAGATTAAATAAAAGAAACAGGTAGAGAAGGATAAAAGGAGAAAGAATGTGTCAAATCAATGGTATTTTTTTGTTTTGATTTTCTCCTCTTCTCAAGATTAGTATAGTTATTAAATCCTTTATAGCCCTAATAATATGTAGAGACTTTAGAGATCCCTACAAACTCATAAATTTCACAATAATGGAGAGCAAGGAGATGACGAATCAAGAGAGATGTAAATAAAAATTAAGAAATTGTATTATCCTTATGTTGGGTTACATTCATAAATGCCCATAAGGTTGAGAGTGTCATACCCTTCATGGACCTAGATAAGTTTCATATGATTATTGAAACTTTAAGCCCAAATCTAAGAGGAGTATCATGGAAGTGATGTTATTCTAGATGTAATACCATTCTTCTACACATTTGGCCACTTATGTGTGGAGATTATGAGTCCTTTGTGAATTTTATATATGATTCTTCTATACATTTGTCTACTTCTTTGTAGAAATTGTGAACTTACCTTGTTCCAATCTTTTGAAAGAAGGAGATAATGGTACTACATACAATGCAATCAAGCATAAACCTAAATAAATGAAAGAACTAAATATCTCCTTTAAACATAAAGCTTAGTTTAACCACTATTCCTATTTGTGGTCCTAGTAAACCTCCATTTGTGGTCCTAGTAAACCTCCCTGAAACAGAAAGCATAGTATAACCACTATTCCTATAATTGGTCCTAGTAAACCTCCATTTGTGATTAAAATTGATACTTGTAAATTTTTCTCAAAGGTTCTGGTTTCCATGCCCCCCCCCCCCCAATCTATGTATGTATGCATACTTACATACATAGATACATAGAGAGAGAGAGAGAGAGAGAGAGAGAGAGAGAGAGAGAGAGAGAGATGATGGGCTCGGCTAGGTTATATACTCGTACTTGGACATCCCTATTTTAATTGGAAAAGTAACAAGGATCACAAAACATAACATTGGAAACAAAATATATATTCTCTATTCATGACTAATTAGTACAAAACAAAATATGAAAATACCTTTATTGAAAAATACAGCTTAGAAATACAAAGTCTTATACTTTTATTGAAAAATGCAGCTTAGAAATGCACAATCTTACTCACGAAAGAGGTAAAGGAAAAAGAGTCACAACACCCTTAGCACTAGTATCCTAAAACTTGATGAGGTAAATATGCTTGTTTAAGACTTCAATCTTACAAATTCATGATACTTGAGGAAGTCAACCATTACTATTTTGAAATAAAAAACTCTTGGATTAAATAAAAAGTAAAGCAAAAACTCAAGGGTTGAAGGAAAAAATATATCTCAATGTGCAAGAACAATACAGACCAAGTGAAACTCAAAGATTATCAAGTCATGGTCATGACCTTAAAGAAGACAATATTGTTGTAGACTCCAGAGGAAGATGCTTCATCCACATCATCTCAAATATAACTAATTTTATTGAGATAGTAATAGTGTAGAGACTAAGTCAAAGTAGTCAAAATTTGACTTGGTGCTGTTATTCTTATGAATGAAGGATATGCTTTTTCATTACTTGTATTTCTTACAAATAAGGGTTTTACATTGTATATCTTCATATAGTGTGAAATTGATTTTTATTTTTACTTACAAGTCTTCTTCTCTTTTTTTTTGGAAGTCTTGCACCCACTAAATAATAGCAAAATTCTCAAAAGTTGATGACATTAAAACTTCATTTGTTTAGCTCATTTTGGAAAACCATTTACTCACGGGTAAAGGGTTTTTAAATATCATTTAAAATTCTCTCTTTTATTTAAGGAAATCTTTTGAAAATACCAAACTGGGGAGAGAGAGAGAGAGAGAGAGAGAGAGAGAGAGAGAAGGGAAAACACCAAATTCTCTCTTTTACATTGTTATTCCTTCTTGAGGGAAATTCCTTTACCACTTTATTATGAACCCCAAAAAAGGATTCAATGCACCTACACAAGTTTTAAGGATCATATTCACAGTGCTTGTAGGCAAAAAGCATCTCCATCTTCTTGAAGAAGACAGGTGAAAATATTACTAGCAAAAGTATTTTCATCAGCTAGAAATGCAAGATGTAGGTTACAGCACATGATTCCCCCACTGTTTAGAACCTTCAGGGAGCAAAATCCAGGAGAGTGATTTCAAAAAGCATTCATGGTCTAACTTATAATCAGTGATCACTCATCCCCCCAATTCCATTTCATTCTTCCAAACTATGTCCTTCAATCCTCTTGAAAAGTTCTGGTAGAACTGCACACAACAGTGAGCATGCTATAAGCACATTTCAACATTAGATGAAGAGTGAAAAAAGAGTTATTTAGTTACATTGTGGTACTCCAAAGTGTCGCCACGAGCTTTTCTTACTTCCACCACAAATAAGGATGGAGCCACTTCAAACACCTGACAGAAAAACACACCATAGAACTCAAGTAAAGAAACAGCTTCATATTGAAAAGCCCTGAACCACAGTGTTTGCAATGACCGCCTTACCTCAGTAGCTACAGAAAGATGGCCCTTGCGCCCCGTTTCTGAACCATGTAATTTCATCTGTATGCAAAAGCAATTCAGCATTACCACGGTGCCCAAGAATACAAATTCCAGGAACTTATAAGCATAAATATGCTTGTAAACATCCATCTGTTTTATAAGAACTACCTTGTAATTTTGTCTCTGCACATTGAAGCCAAGAGGCTTGGCTGTCTCCTCCATTTTTGAAATGATCTCTGGAGCTGGATGCTTTGATGTGAAATGCGCCTCTTGTTTGACTTCCTAAGAATTTATACACAGTAAAGAGGTAAGAAAATGACATCAAGAACAGACCCTTTCATCCTTCAATGTATGCATACACAACAGAGACTAGACAGGAAAAAACCTTCTTTTTTTCGAACAATCCAGAGAGGTTCAGGCCCTTTGCTAATGAGATTAACTCAAATGCATTTAGAACAGCCGGCTTTGATATCTTCTGCTCTTTCGTCTTTGCTACAAGAGGTTCCTAATATTCCAGAACAGGCCCGCCATTATGCAATGAGTTAGTGAAACCTGAATCAATACTGGACCTACCAGTACCTAAAATGGCACAGTTTCTTACGTTCGTTTCATTGAAAACTGCATCAACATCCTCCAAACTAATGGCATTCTCCTCTGCAAACTTCGGCGGTATGTAGCCCTTCTTAAACCAAGAATCCTGCAGTATTTGAGGGATGGTGATTCTCTGAATATAAACACCAAAAAGTGGTCCATTAGCACTCTCTCTCTCTCTCTCTCTCTCTCTCTCTCTAAACAGTCCATGGCCCTTGGGCAGTTTCACTCACAACGTCCCATTGAGGCCTTAGGCATCCTTGAGTATACACCTTTCTGCAGCTGATGACAGTTCAAAGAAGCCTGTCTCACCACCAACACCCCACCACTCATCAAGCAGTTCACAGCCCAGCTTACACATGGCCTAGCTCCGGCAGCCCACAGTCAAACAGACTGAGTGTGGTGGACTGCCCCACCATCATCCGCTGTCCAGTGATCTGCTCCCTTGTGGGAAACAACAATTGCATTGGCAGCCACACAAAGAGAAGATTCCCTAAACCTTTTTCAAAAATAAGAAATAAGAAATAAAAAATAAATACATCTAAGGCCCTCTTTGTGGGTGTTCTCATTTCGTCAAGGAAACCTCCAACTATGAGGCAAATATCTCCACAAGAAATTGCAGCAAGAGAATCAAGAACTAAACAAATAGCTTCACGCTTTTGAGGCCTTACGCATCCTCCTTTCAGACCATTACTTATATTCACCATGTATACAAACTTCACAATGAGCGCCTCCTGAGATTGGCCCTTGAGTCATCGATGCGGTTACATCGGGATGGACATGGCAGATTGTGGTACTCTCAGTTGGTTGATTGGTTTGATGGGCACGGCCTCCAGATGGACTGCCTTCCTTCCAATAAAGCTTGTATTTTCCATTTTTGGATCTATCACGGCAAGAGATCAACCACCGCATTCGGCTGGACATTCCATACAAACCAGACATGGGTGTCTCCACCAGTGCTTACCTTGAAACCTCAGTTTTACAAAACATTTCTGAGGATGGGTTCATCGAGGGCCCATGGTACTTACAGAAGCGCATGTCGCATGCCATGCCTATATACTGATTGGCTAGCTGAGGGTTATCATATCACTGCCTTAGGTTGAGTCTGGAAGAGCCGAGAGCATCCCACGAGATGCATGTATATGTAGAGTATGCACCACTGGTGAGGTGGAGGATGAGGAGCACTACTTGTTCAGATGCTGACCCCCCCCCCCCCCCCCCCCCAAACTATGAGATCTTAGGGAGATTTCATTGTCTCTTCTGAGAAGACAGATTCAGTCCCCTCTCGGGTCATGCAGTATGAAGACCAGAGATGTCAGGCATGTATTTACTGGAGCTTCGCTGTCACAAAGAGGTCATGCTGAGGCAGCAGTCAGAGAGACAGAGCCACCGAGGTGCCTCCTAGACTCCCAGTACAGATTTCTTTGGGTCATAGACACCAACTATAGTGGCCGGACAGCAGCAGCAAAACCCACCAAGTTCACAAGGCCTACATGGACATGTCATCCTCTAGCCCAACGTTCACAGATTGTCACTAGTGAGGCTGCACAATCTCTTCTGAAAGCCAAACATCCCAGATCTCAAAGGCTTCATCCATCCACCCGGCAGCTGCAGATCCAATCTCCTTCAACATGGCGAGCTCCCATCACAGAGGGGAGATGCTATGGCTGCTTTTCTTTCTATTCTGGAGGAGGATGGTATCACCGTACGACCATTCATTGTTACCATGTAGCATCACATGAATACTTTAGCTTATGTAGCTAGTTTCGTACAGTTTTTTTCTTTTCCATTGTTTATGCATCATGAATACATTGTACTCCCTTTTTGGTCTCATATACCCTCTTGGTCAATTGCAGGTGTTACTGTCTCTCTCTCTCTCTCTCTCTCTCTCTCTCTCTCTCTCTCTCTCTCTCCAATTCATTTCACCCATGATTATGATCTTATCTATGCAGATCATCTCTACTGCCGTCTCTTGGATGTAGACCCCTCACCACCCTCACCTCACAGCTCACAACAATCATCCACACATCCGCCATTGACAGTTTTCCACACACCTCCCGGTCCACCACCAAAGCCTGCACAGGTACCATGCCTCAGAATTGTGGTATGACGACAAATGCCGTATCACACGTGCACGTCTTTTGCATGAGTTAGCTACCGGCCAAATCCAAAAGCGTGAAGCTGAATGGATTAGCCAGTACCTTACTTGCCGCAAGAAACGAGCACATTGTTCAGCATGAGGACTTATACCAACTCCTCCTGAGCAGGAATTCCAACAAGGCTTGGCATAGGATCCGGGAATGACGCTTACCCGCCCCCATCACAGACCCACATCTGGCACTCATATGCACACGCATTATACCACATATACCCCCCCCCCCCCCCCCCCCCATCCACCTCACGCACGTCCCGCCATATCCACCTTCTTCACAGGAGACATGGTGATGAAGGTTATATGCAAGCTTCGGAATGGCCAATCACAGGATCACGAGGGGCTTATGGCTGAGCACCTCTCTTATTGCAGGTGATACCCTGGCACCCCTCCTAGCCCATATGTTTAATAGGGCCCTCTCAAAAGGCTTTCTCCCCACCTGGTCACATCACATTATTGTGCCTATCCATAAGGCAGGAGAGCCCATGGATCCTAATAACTACAGAACCATCATGATCGATCATAAACAAATCAAAACTCAATGATGTAGTTGATGTTGAGATCCTTCCTCTATTACCCCCGATCCCAACTAGACGCCATCGGTAAGCGACTCGACATATCTTAAGCTACTAAAGTGGAACCAAGCTAGTGTTGACAGAGTAGTGCTATTAACATATCTTAGTACTAGGCTTCATTATGGCTGAGTCTACCTTGCATCTCCGAAGGTTTGACAAAAACTTAGTACAAAGGCCTTAGTGTGAATATATGCTCTTATGTGTGTGTGTGTGTGTGTGTGTGTGTGTGCGGAGTGCGTGTGTGAGAGCATATCTTGATATAGAGTTCTACACCCACTATTGGGCACCGATGACGTTAGTGGGGATGTCGTAGTATCTAGTCTATACTATGCATAATGGAGTTGATAGTTATATAGTCTTGTGGGTTGACTACCATGAGTATATAACATGCACGTTCCTAAAAGGTGAATTTGGACATGTTCCTGGATTCATCTAGGTATATAATTCAGCCGTATTAGCGGACATGCAGATTTCACATTGTGAAGTTTTCGTCCGAGTTGCGGCCAGTTGATATTGTGCTAATTCTTTCTATCTTTAGCGGTGCATTTGCCCTATCAACTATTTATTTGTTGTACTAATTCTTTCTATTTGCTACTTCCCTTAGTGCTAGGCTTCATTATGGCTAAGTCTGCCCTGCATCTCCGGAGGTTTGACAGAAACTCAGTACGAAGGCCTTTGTGTGAATATATGCTCTTATGTGTGTGTGTGTGTGTGTGTGGAGTGCGTGTGTGAGAGCATATCTTGATACAGAGTTCTACACCCACTATTGGGCGCTGATGACGTTAGAGGGGATGTCGTAGTATCTAGTCCATACTATGCATAATGGAGTTGATAGTTATGTAGTCTTGTGGGTTGACTACCATGAGTATATAACATGCACGTTTCTAAAAGGTGAATTTGGGCATGTTCCTTGTAATATGCGAAAGCTTCGGAGAAGGATCGGTACTTCAAAACTCAGAAATCAACACTCTTTTCGCGACGGAATTAACGCACAAACTGAAAGGAGATGTGCAGAAAATAGAGAGAGAAGGGGGAGATGGAGAGGACATAGTATTGGGTCCCAATTAACCTCTGTAGGGCCCCCACCACGGATGGTGTATTTGCTTTATTAGAATGATGTAAATCTGAAAAACAAATACAGAAAACTTGACCTTTTCTTGGCTGGAAAATCCTGCCCTTGACCTGAATCCTTCACCCCTTTGCGTTAGCAAGCCCTTGGCTGTCTTGACCCCTTGGTTTGCTTGAGCACTTGGTGAAAAAAGAGATGAATGATGGGATTATGGCCTCCACTATTTATACTCCTCCTCAGGAGCAGTCGGCCAGCTCAAAAACAGGCAATGTCCCACGACTGGTGAAAATTCAGCAATAAATGCTGAATTAAATCCCAAAAAATACTGCCTTTTTTTCCTAACAGGCTGAAAGTGATGCGCCTGCTTCTGATTGACTGGACACAACTTTTGTCCACAATCCCAGGGCTGGGCAGCCTGTATGGGCTGCCCCATACATGCCCTACAGCCATATAAAGGCTGACTCGTCCCGGACTGGGCTCACATGGGACCAGTTCACCATCCCAGGTCCTGCACCTTCTGTACAGAAATATCTACGTGGCATCCAAGTGCGGGATGCACGTGACATCCCCTTCTGCTTAACTTGACAGAAGCTGCATAGCCTCCAAATAATCCGTCAATAATGCCGGATAGTCTTCAAAGAACTCTTTGTCGAGCCATACCGCTTCATGAGTTCCCCGGTCCTGAAACTTTGTGAGGAACTGTCGTAATCGTCGGCCTAACCCATGCTTGAAACGGTGCAGAAGGATCTATTCTGGAACCATTACTTCTGCTTCATCCACAATGTCTGGTTCCGCTTCGTCTTTGACCTCTGAAGGGGGTGGACCTGCATATGGCTTTAACCAACTGACATAAAATACATCGTGCATAGTCCAACTCGGAGGTAGCTTTAACTGCATAGACACCTCATTAATCTTTTTCCGGATGGGGAAAGGTCCGAAGCTCCTGAAAGACAACTTTGGGCATCGCTTGCCCACCTGCTTCAATCTTTGCTTCATAATCCGAAGATACACCCAATCTCCTTCCGAAAACTTCATATCCCTTCGGTCTTTATTGGCCTGTCGAGTGTAGGACTCTTGCGCTTTAGCCAATCTGTCTTTAACTGACTCTAGGATCTCCTAGTAAGACTCCGTCACTCTGTTCGCCTCCAGTACTGAAGATGAAGTCTTAGTTAAGAACGACCGGAAGGATCTTCCAAACGCTGCCTCATATGGAGTCCTGCCAATAGCTGAAGAAAAAGAGTCATTCAAAACAGCTTGAACTAAAGGCAAAAACGATTTCCACTTACCTTGCTAATCGTGGACATAACACTTCAGCACATCAAAGGCCAACTGGTTGTATATCTCTGTCTGGCCATCTGTCTGTGGGTGGAATGCACTGGAAAAATTCAACTTAGTACCAAAATTATCAAACGATGCCCTCCAAAAATGACTGGTAAACTTGGCATCTCGGTCTGACACTATGGTTCTAGGAATCCCGCCAATCGGGTACCAATGCCGAATGAATAGCTGGGCAACATCCTCGGCGGTCACATTGGCCCTGCAAGGAATAAGCATAACAAATTTGCTGAACCTATCAACAATAGTTAAACACTACGTATTACGCTTACTCAGACTGGGAGGCAGATTTGTGACAAAGTCCATCGAAATGTCCTGGAAAGGACCCTCAGGAATTGGCAAAGGTTGTAACAACCCTATCTTCTTTCCACGAGGAGCTTTCACCTTTTGACAAATGTCACAGCGTTGTACATATGTAAACACATCACGCCTCATCTTTGGCCAATAGTATTGCCATTCTAATTTCTCCAGAGTCGAATTCATGTCCCTATGACCACCTATAATGGCGTCATGGGCATCATGGAGAAGAGCTGCCCGGAATGATTTCATGACACATAGTCGGCCTTTGTAGAACAGCCAACCATCGCGTATCAGAAAATGGCATGGTCCTGTGGCATCCAATGCCTGTTCCCACTGAGTACCGAATTCCTCGAAATCCGCGTATGTGTGCTTCATGTCCTCTAGTCCTGTACCCACAAGGTCAAGTCTAGTGGTCTGAATCGTAGATACTTGTCCCTTCCTGCTCAAAGCATCAGCCACTGGATTGGCCTTTCCTGGAAGATACTCAATCATACCACCGAACTGCTGGAATATCGGACTCCAGCGGTGTTGTCGATCACTCCACTGTGCACTTGGCATCGTCTGAATCCAGCGCAATGCTTGATGGTCAGTGCGAACCTCGAAGTCACGGCCATACAGGAAATGTTTCCAATGTTTCAAGGCCTGTATAACTGCTAGGAGTTCACGATCATAGACTGAGTAGTTCTTTTCAGCGGGCAGTAACTTACGAGACATGTAAGCTACTGGATGACCATTCTGTTGCAATACACCTCCAATTGCGATGTTACTCGCATCGGTGATCACTTGAAATGGTTCGTCCCACGAGGCAAGGGCTAAACAAGGCGCTTCTAACAAAGCCACCTTGAGGTTCTGGAATGCCTCCAACGCTCGTGGAGTCATTCGAATCTTTTGCCTTCTTGTTTTCACTCCCTTTAGCAGATCGGTGAGATCTGCCGAGAGATCAGAAAACTTGTCAATGTGGGTGGAATATGCCTAGCATATACCCACAAATGATCTAATGTCATAAGCTGTCTGTGGTACTTCCCAGTTAACAATCTCGGCCACCTTAGCCGGATCAAGTCGAATGCCTTCAGCACTAATTATATATCCCAAGTAATGTACCTAGAACAGATAAAATTCTGACTTCTTTTCATTGACGTAGAGCTCGTTGTTTTCCAGCAATTTAAGAACTTTCTCCACATCAATGTCATGCTGCTCAACTGTAGCTGAAAATATGAGTATGTCGTCCAGAAATATGAACACACTCTCTCCAATCAACTCCCGGAAAACACGCATCATCATGCGGTTAAATGTAGCTGGGGCGTTTGTCAAACCAAATGGCATGACCACAAATTCATAGTGGGCCCGTTCTGTACGGAAGGCTGTCTTGGGGATGTCCCCCTCTACAATCCGTACCTGGTGGTACCCACTCTTTAAATCCAGTTTGGAGAACACCTTTGCTCCATTCAACCTCTCGAGAATATAGTCAATTCGAGGCATCGGGAATCTGCTCTTGATAGTCAGCTTGTTGAGTGCACGATAATCGACACACAACCGAGAAGACCCATCTTTCTTCTTGACAAACAAGATCGGTGCTGCAAATGGCGACACGCTGGGGCGGATGAAGCCAGCTTGCAACAATTCTTGGAGTTGGCAATCCAACTCCGATTCCATTGCCTTAGAAAGGCGATACGGAACTTGCTCGGGGGTTCCGAGCCTGGGAGGAGGTCAATCCTGTGATCCTCCGGTCTGGACGGGGGGAGCTGGGGAGGGAGACTGTCCCGAAGAAAAATCTTCTGGAACTTTTCGAGAACCGAGTACTTCTCAGAAGCACTGGCCACCGTTTGGGCTGTCTGGATGTAAATCATCGCACACTGTGCGCCTTTCCTGATTGCTCGCTTAGCCTGCAACAAGTGGCTTATGAGCGGAAAGTTTGGAATACCTGGCTCACACTTAATGGTCACCGGGGTGTTTGACACATTCCGATTGATCTGGAACATGTGCTTGTCCCACTTGACATCAGGAAGAAACTTGTGAAACCACTGGTTACCCAAAATTATGTCTGCTCCTACAAGAGGGGCAACCATAAAGTCACGCACAAACTCTATGCCCTGAATCACTAACTTAGCACCTAGAGCTTCATACTTGACGCTCGTTGTCATACCTGTGCTAAAACCCTCAACCTGTTTGTCCACCGGAGTCAGCTCGAAACGGGCAAGCCTAGCGGCCTGTTCCGTGACCACATCCTCCGTGCTGTCGCTGTCAAACAAGACGACGACTCTTTGGCCACCTATGTAGCCAAAGGACTTGAGCAATTCGTTGCGCTCATACTCCTGGTCATGGGCGCCCTTCTGCTTATCTTCGAGCTCCCAGCTAATAATTGCTCCAACTGAAGCACCGGGGGTTGAAGAACTAGGGGTAGCCGCCGCTGGGGTCTGTGTGGGAGCTGTGCTCACCACGGAAGCTGTGGAGGCGGCGGCAGCCTTTGGAGGCTTCTTCGGACAATCCCGAGAAGTATGTCCTTTTGTGTGACAAAAGAAACATCTACCCTCCTTCTTGTCCTGAGAAAGCTCCTCAGCACTCAACTTGCCACCTGTCTTGCCTGCCTACGCTTTATGGTCTGGAGTAAGCTTAGACGCATTGTTCGAGTTCTTGGAGCCAGAGGCTCCCGGGCTCTGTCTTGGGGAAGACCCCGTCTGGTTCTGGCTTTTGCCCCCCGAGGTGTTAGCCCTGGGAGAAGCCGGCTGGGAAGTCTTGGGCTTGCCACCATTGTGTTTCATTTCTGCACTCTGCGCAAGCGAGAGTGCGTCCTCAAAGGTGGCTGGCCTAAACATACACACCTCCCATTGGATTTGCATGTACAGGCCATACAAAAACTGCCCTTTCTTGTCCGTATCAGATAAGCCTAATTGCAGACACAAGGTCGAAATTTTATTGGCAAACTGAAGGACTGGTTGCGCGTTCCGACGCGCTCCCCTGAACTCGTCTTCGAGTCGCTCAAGGTAGTGGGGCGGTAGAAACCGCTGCTTAAGGTTCGCAGACGAACTCGTCCCACCCATAAGCTGCCATACCTGCTCTGGTCTGGGCATGAGCCCACTGAGTCCACCAAGGAATGGCCTCACCTTCCAAGTACCAACTAGCTAAGATCACTTTGTCAGTATTTGTTTTCCTAACTGCGGCAAAGTAAGCTTCAAATTGATGTAACCATGAATAAAGAGTTGTGGGATCGAGTTTACCATTATACTTACTGAAATTCATTTTCTCGGGAAAATGATTCGAGGGCGCTGCCGGTGTCAATCTGGCGTCCAAAGCTCTGAGGTAACGCTCGTGTTCCACGCGTCGCATGGCGTCGTCTTCTCGTTGTCGAATCTCCAATGCACGCATCTGCAACTCAAGCAAGGAGCTTGGCTGCGGCTGTGACCCCGCGAGAGGGTCCCTATGACGAGGATCTGGTATCTGGGATACGGAAGGAGAGGGAGGAGGAGATGGAAAACGCGACGCTGGAGAGCGAGAACGCTCCTCCAGAGCCAAGATCCGCGCCTTCTGCTCATCCAACTTGGCTGTCTGGTCTGCGATTGCTCGCATCATCTGCTGGAACATGTCAGTGACACTCAAGCGGGGTGCCTTAGCTGGGCTGCCTAGTGCACTCTGGTCCCATGGTCATAGCAGCCAGGTACGGGACGGGACGTATAATACGGCAAAGTATAATACGCGTATTATACGTCTTTTTCGCGGGGCAAAAATAAAAAACGCCGTTTTTTTTAAATAAAAAACACTAGTTTAATTACATTTGACAAAGGGGGGCGACCAGCACAGCGAGGAGGCGAACAAAGGGAGAGAGGGGGAGCGGGGTGGGTGGGGAAAGGGGGGCGACCAGCACAGCGAGGAGGCGAACAAAGGGAGAGAGGGGGAGCGGGGTGGGTGGGGAAAGGGGGGCGACCAGCACAACGAGGAAGCGAACGAAGGGAGAGAGGGGGAGCGACAAGCAGGGGCGAACGAGCAGAGATGAGAGAGAGAGAGAGAGAGTACCGTACCGTGTGAGGTTGGAACTTGGGCGTGCAGGTTCGGGAAGCAACAGAGCGCACCAGAGCGCACGCGGATCCCAAAAAAGCCCAGGCATAACGTTAAACGTTAGCCTGGCAAATTTTTTAATTAAAAAAAAAACATCACGTTTTTTTTCAAAAGGACGTTTTTTATCCAAAAAAACGTCCCGTCGAGTATTTTTTATAAAAAACGCGTTTTATAGCTGCTATGCCCATGGTTCTGGTTCTCTCTCATCGCCGAAGCTCGCCATAGCGGGAAAATGCAATTCCTTTCCGGAACGCAATCTGACCATCCACTATCTGTGTGGGAGACTTCCGGAGGCTAAAAACCATCCGTCCTTCGAGGGACAGGAGTCACTCCGAAAGGGGTAGTCCACCGGCATCTAAAAACCAACCACACGAGCGAGAAAAATTTTCTGGTTTTCTTTGTTGAATCTTTGTCCTTGAAGTAGGCTCTAATACCACTGTAATATGCGGAAGCTTCGGAGAAGGATCGATACTTCAAAACTCAGAAATCCGCGACGGAATTAACGCACAAACTGAAAGGAGATGTGCAGAAAATAGAGAGAGAAGGGGGAGATGGAGAGGACACAGTATTGGGTCCCAATTACCCTCTGTAGGGCCCCCACCACGGATGGTGTATTTGCTTTATTAGAATGATGTAAATCTGAAAACAAATACAAAAAACTTGACCTTTTCTTGGCTGGAAAATCCTGCCCTTGACCTGAATCCTTCACCCCTTTGCGTTAGCAAGCCCTTGGCTGTCTTGGCCCCTTGGTTTGCTTGAGCACTTGGTGAAAAAAGAGATGAATGATGGGATTATGGCCTCCACTATTTATACTCCTCCTCAGGAGCAGTCGGCCAGCTGAAAAACAGGCAATGTCCCACGACTGGTGAAAATTCAGCAATAAATGCTGAATTAAATCCCAAAAAATACTGCCTTTTTTTCCTAACAGGCTGAAAGTGATGCGCCTGCTTCTGATTGACTGGACACAACTTTTGTCCACAATCCCAGGGCTGGGCTGCCCCATACATGCCCTACAGCCATATAAAGGCTGTAATCTCCTGGAGATTGCCTTATCTGTGCCCTAAGGCTGTCCTATAGCCCCTCCATGGCTGGTGGGTTCAGCCTGGGCCTTCCTGGTCCTCATGGGGGTGGTTCTACACCATTCCCATGCCCACACTCAGATCCGGGGTAGCCCTATGGGCTGGCCCCTTGTCCTAAACATAATCTACTCAGTGATCTGGCATCCGGTACCATACCAGATACACAGAACCACTGACATCATTCTAGAGGGAGACTCACAGCGCGGACTGGCACTGTTTCATGTGCAGGACAGTGCACAGCTGACCTTGGACTCATGTGCAGGACAATGCACAGCTGACCTCGGACGACTGAGATGGATCCCTGGCTGACTCGTCCCGGACTGGGCTCACATGGGACCAGTTCACCATCCCAGGTCCTGCACCTTCTGTACAGAAATGTCTACATGGCATCCAAGTGCGGGATGCACGTGACATTCCTGGATTCATCTAGGTGTATATATATATATATTAAAAGACAAAATATTTCTCTATACTTATCTGGCAACCCATAATTTTGGTCTTATAAGCTTGACGCCTATCAGAAACTATCTTACCTAAATGAGTTTGTAACTTGTCTATAGACAGGCTTTTGAGTTGATAATGATTTCTTGCAGTGCCTATGCTGCACACATTACATTATTCAAAACTTGAGACTTTAGTTCTGGTAAACAGGTAGCTGCAGCAGAAGCGGCCATCCGCTTTTCAAAACCAAACTGCACCAACTCCTGTTCCTGGATGTCACAGTTGTAACTCATGTAAGCAGGCATAGAAAATCATCGCTCATCAGCAGGTGCAGAATGTTAATGAAGATGGTGACAGGAGGGTGCAGGATATGTTGATTCCAAACATTCTTGCAGACCAATTTGATGGACGAGATTACACCTCTGCCAAACCACAGCTCTGACATTCTACTATTAACATAGGCCCTCAGCTGTATTCTCCGAGGTATGGAAAGAATGCAAATTTTACTATTATTTCTTCAGGTTGCTACCAAAGGACTACTGGCATTGGAATTCACAAAATGTACAAATTCTTCAAAAGACTCATCTTCTGACTAATAGTTATAACATTTTCTTTAACTCTGCGAGCATAATGTACATGCAAACACACATGAGCTTAACACCACAAGATTTGCAACTACTTACAAGCTTGGGGTTTGGATTCAATATTCGTGTTATCAGCTTGCGGGCACCCGAAGAAAACCATGGAGGATACCTGAAATCTGCCCTGTGAATCTGTTTGAAAACACAATTCGTTAAAAGTCTCATCAAAACCTACGAGAACCCTAGCATCATTCCCCAAACATCAAACATACTGACACACTAGGCAAGGTACAAACCCTACATACTCTCTGCACTGAGACCAAACAGATCACCAAAGGGCCAAAGCCATCAACGAATGATTCTTAGCTGTTGAAAAAGAATCTTTGCTAACCTTCCTGTACAGGTTCATGAGATTAGAATCATCAAACGGCAAATACCCGGCCATCAAGACGAATAAAATGACTCCACAGGACCATAAATCTGCTTTGGCACCATCATATCCCTTATGAACAATAACCTGTAAAAATACAGGTAATCATCTTCAGCCCCATAGCAGTGCATGCACTGTCTACGTAGAATGGCAGATAAAAGCATGAAGTAAGCCAAAACTGTATGCTGGAGACTGCACCTCAGGGGCGACATAGTTTGGAGTGCCACATGTAGTATGCAAAAGCCCATCTTCCTGCATCATGGTCCATGTGAAAAATAACTCACACACTATGGAAAATGTGCCAATATCATTTAGTCCCGCAGGTTTGCTTTACAATAATTGTTCATGTTCAACCAAATACCCCCCTTTTTTGGGCCAGAACAACCCAACTGCTCTAGCTACATTGAAAAACCAAGAACATCATGCATGCAAACACAATAAGGACGTGTGACACTCACCCTCAACTGCTGTGGGAGTGCACTTAGTCCAAAATCAGAGACCTTTAGATTGAAATGGGCATCCAGGAGGAGGTTTTCCGGCTGCCACCAGGAAAAATAGGCAGTTTACAAAATCACAAAGCTGAAGGAGAACACAACAATAAAGAAAGTAACCTTTTATATATATAAAAAGTACCCTTGCAACATGACCAGACAAAGACACACCACTCTACATACAACACTTAAGTCATGATTGCCATCTAGTGGAGATGTGTACAACCTTCAAATCTCTATGATACACACCACGACTATGGCAGAAATCTACAGCGTCAATCAATTGCTGAAAATATTTCCGTGCTTCATCCTCTTTCAACCTTCCTTTTGAGGTCTATGAAAACAGCACCGACCAAAAAAATAAGTAGCAACACAATGGACACAGCTAGTGTATTATCCTATCTTAAACCATTAAGCTTAGCATACTCACAATTCTGTTGAATAACTCCCCTCCTGAAACATATTCAAGAACAAAGTATATCCTTGATTTACTTGCCATGATCTGTAAAAATCATTACCTAAGGGATTAACTGCCATAATTTCACACATGCTGAACACTTGGCTGTTAATGATTAAATTTTTCAAAGAAAATAAAATCTTCTAGTGTCATTATCCCGAGACACCCATAGGACCAATGAATAAATTAGCTCTTTGCAGACAATAATATATTTAGTCCAACAACATCAATATTTGCACTGTCCACAAGCATGTAGCCTGTTGGTAAGGGCTTTTGCCTCCCAAGCTTCAAATATGCAGACACAGTAAAACTAAATAACACATCCCATGCACTAGCACACAAAGTGAATATTTTTCAAGAACAATCACCTCATAGAGCTGTACAACATTGGGATGCTTCACAAGTTTCATCGTTGATATTTCTCGTTTGATCTTCCAAAACAAAAAATAAAGGTATATATTAGCCATCAATTTATCGAATTTCATTGCATTATACAGCAATGAAGAGAGTGCACGAGGTGGGAAAAAAACCAAAAAAAACATACATTTATGACATTGGGATGGTTCATGAGTTTTCATTTGACCTTTAATGAGATCCAAAATCATACTAGCCCAAACATCCCAGCGGAAAGAAAACGACAACTCCTAGAACATTTTAAAAAACAACGACAACAAAATGAAAACAGAAACAGATCTCAGTGCCGTGTCGTAATGCCACCCTATCCCGTAAGTTACATTCCATAGGCAGGGGCATCTGTGTGAGCAGGATCAAGTTAATGAATGTCAAAAGTCGCAGCACAAGGTGAAGTCAGTTTAAAACAAACATGATGGCAATGGCACAGTTGCCCTAAGGTGTGGTGCTCATGGGCAACTAGATAAGATCTTAATCTTCCTAAAGCTAAACCTAATGCGAGCAAGCATTCTAAGTTAATGTGACCTTTGTTGCCAAGTTGGAATGCAAACGTCTTAACCGTGTTGCCGATGACTCCCTCCAAAAAACTGTGAGAACAGGGTTGGGACCTTGCCAACATCAAGTTTTGACAACTGTGTCCAAAACAAAGTATCAGCAGTCTTAGGGTGGTTAAACATAAAAATCCCTGCCTGCTGGAGGGAGTCATTGTGACTGCCCAAGAAGCTTGGGCATGCAATCTTCACCATCTTGTGGGAATCTAGCTATGACAATGAAAAGATAGTGTGTAAAACAACACAATATTACACAGGTGTAAACACTAAAGTTGCGTCACAATTTGATTAAAAAACAAAAGATCAGCAATCTTGAACATGGTCAAGTCTCAATGCATTGGGCCATTTAATCTGATGTCTCACAGGTTTTGGCATGACAAGTTAAAACTTCTCAGAAAGCATTGTGTACAAATAAGAAGACTATGTTAGTCCAACCCAAACTTCTATGTATGACACGGAAACCATACAACAGTCTGATACTTCAAGTTTCAAATGTGTGAATTTCCCAATATTGAACATTAAGGGAGAGTGCACGATTTTGGGTAAAAAACGCAGAAGCCAGTTGAACAAGCTCAATCAGAATATAGGAAATGAATCAAGGGCTTCTGCAAAAAATTGGCATCTAGAAAGGCATCAACCTCCTTACCTGTTCAACCAACTTGTCCTTGAAGATTTTCTCCTTGTCCAGGATCTTGATGGCCACACTCTGCCCAGTTTCGATGTTCCTGGCAAACTTAACCTTGGCAAAGGTTCCTTCTCCAAGGACACGGCCAAGTTCATATTTGCCAACCCTTGTGCGTAGGTTTTCTGCCTTTTCTGTGGTCTTACTCATTTTAAATCAAGCAGAGGGGGAATTTCAAGTCTTGAATGAGAAGAAAAATGCCTCTAAGGATGGAAACCAGGAAGGAATGGCAGGATCTGGATACAATGAAAGCAGAGGATATACAGTAGAAGCCCAACCTGAGTGATGCATTGGAGATCACTTGTGATATACATTCAAGAAAGCCCAATTTAGCCTTCAACTGAGCAGCCAAATTTCTTTAAGCAGTGTGCAATAACCCAAGGTAATATGGAGAACGTGGATGACGCAGTAACCCAATATAATATGGAAAATGTGGATGATGCAGTGACCCAATACAGCATGGATGCTGCAGTAATGATATGGCAAAAGTGGATGGTGCCAAGCTGCACAGATGGGTTCGCAGTATGTGCCAGGCCAACTGTGTTATGCGTTCAAGAAAGCCCAATCCAGCCTGCAAATGAAAGAAAGGATGAGAGCACCAGAAGCACTTTACCAGCTATGGATGATATCGTCAATTCGCCCAAGAAGGCAAATGTGCCCAAGATGGCATAAACCCAACAGCCCAATTCAGCTTGCGAGTGCACAATCACAGCCGTAACAGAAGCTCTGCAACTCGATGAGGGTTCGGTTCACCCAAAAAGGAAAGGTGCGCGGAAAAGATGAAGAGTGTTTTGGCCCCCAGGGTGCCTCTTTCCCTCTCTTTCTCTCTCCCTCCTCTCAGAAAAGATGAGACGAGGACGCCCAGGAAGAGGAGGAGGAGAGGGAGAGGCAACCACAGCACACAGGAAGAATGAAAGAGTGGGCAAATGGCAGATTGTATAGGTAGCAATCGCGCAGATCTCCCGCTGTGTTTGAGGGATCCCCTAACTTGTGGGACAAGCTCCCGTGTAACCGTGTTGTTCTTAGCTGTTCAAATTTGACTTGAAATGTCTTGAGCCTTGGCCTCGCCCGTGATTTTTATTCACGGAAGACCAAATTTTCTCAACAAATCATAAAATTTGCAAAAAAAAAAAATGTAGGCATTTGCAGATTTTTGAGAGATTCTTAAAAATTGAGAACTAAATGTTTATAAGTTAAAATGAAATTATTGTAGGTCCTTTGTGTGTAGTTTTGTGACTCTCTCCCATATGTGGCAAATTGCTTGATTCAATTAAATAACATGGAAATATGCTTGTGAAGTTTTTTTTAATTTATTTTTTTGCAAATGCTACAACCCTGGAACCATGGACCTCCAACAATTTCATTCTTTCAGGGGTGGGAAAACAACCTGACTGGTAGGTTGAGTCTGTACACAAGGACGTGGATTCCATTCCGACTACCCACTCCACACAAATACCTTTATGGATGTAAACAAAAGGGTGTGTGTGTGTGTGTGTGTGTAAATCCTAGCATTTAAAAATATATATATATTTTACCTCTATTTCATTCCCACAATTTAAAATAACTTTCAAATTTCAAGCATCTTAGTTATATTTTAGCTCTAAAATATAGTATTTTGACCTTCGAAATTTTTATGTTATAAGTTTTGTGATTTGTTGAGAAACATGAAAAGCTCGTGAGACATTGGGGTGCGCGCGGGGGGGGGGGGGGGGGGTTGGGGGGCAGAAGAGGTGGATTTGAACTCACTCCCTCTCTCACTGGCCAAAATAGAGACATAAAAAAGGTCAAGTTCCTATTGATGGATGTAAGTATCACTCCCTCTCTCACTGGCCAAAATAGAGACATAAAAAAGGTCAAGTTCCTATTGATGGATGTAAGTATCATGCAAATTCCCAACACACAAAAATTGAGCCTTGTGTTCGATCAAATAGAGACAATCAAAATAAATTCCTTCATCTCTATCACTATCATTAATTCTTCCTTTTGCATTCTTGGAAGATTTTGGCATTGCTTCATATGTTATCTAAATTGTTTGACCAACACACTTTTTAGTTTGTAGAGAAGTGTGTAGTGGCCCTTGGGCCTAATGTAGTGGTAGCGTTTTTTTATCGTTTTGAGCTCCCTAACACAAGCATCTCAATGGTTCATGAGAACTTTATAGAACTCTCTCCTTGTAAATATTGGAGATGAAAGAAATGTTTGTATCTAGTGAAACAAAATAAGCCATAAAATCTAGCCATATACTTATTTGTATTGCTTTGTTCAAAAATAATAATTTGTCCCTACCAAGCCAGCTTAAAGAGCAACATAGACATGTGCTTACCAAGTTGTGTGTTTTGAAGTACTACAAGATTAGAAATAATCAAAAGTTCATGATTGATTATGTGTATTCATGTGTTCTAGCATGGTTTTTTAGTTGATCTAGATGTAGTTGACCAAGGCAAATAGACAAGGCATGCATGCGATTTTATATTGTTTCAATCCATTAACAATAAAAATGACAATAAATGAAAACAACTCTCTCTCTCTCACACACACATACACACACATCTGCTCTCTCTCTCTCTCTCTCTCGCTCTCTCTCTCTCTCTCTCTCTCACACACACACACACACACACACACACGTGTGTGTGTGTGTGTGTGTGTGAGAGAGAGAGAGAGAGAGAGAGAGAGAGAGAGCACTAAAAGCGCAATGCCTATAAAAGGTTTGAAATAGGTAAAAGGGAGCATGAGATCTTACCAAAGGGAGAGTCTCTTTGTCTCTCTAACACACACACACACACACGTGTGTGTGTGTGTGTGTGTGTGTGTGTGTGTGTGTGTGAGAGAGAGAGAGAGAGAGAGAGATGGAGAGAGAGAGAGAGAGAGAGAGAGAGAGAGAGAGAGCACTAAAAGTGTAATGCTTATAAAAGGTTTGAAATAGGTAAAAGGGAGCATGAGATCTTACCAAAGGGAGAGAGAGAAATACTCATTATGGAGACAACCTTATTTTTGCATGCACCATCTATACACATTTTTCAAAAATGTTTTTCTCATAATACATATAAAAAGTTAATTTAATCATTGTCCTTGCTGTCTATTTCATGACCTAAAAGTTTACAAATTTTACTCTTGAAAATAGAAAACTGATGCATCTTTTTAGACACATAAGGATGCAAATCCTCAAAAGTAATGTGAATAAAAAAGATTGAAAAATCATTTGCTTTTTATGTTGTGGGTTTGATAAGAATCTAAGGAACCATACCAATTGTGTGGTTAGGCTTTGTCTTTTGTAGAAGTGACATTACACAAACATGATTTGTGGCAATTTCAGAATTAAAACTAAAAGGCCAACATATGCCATTCTAATGCCCTTTGGAATACATAAATCTTTTTGAGGACAAGGTATACTTGTGATTTTATATTGTTTCAATCCATTAACAATAAAAATGACAATAAATGAAAACAACTCTCTCTCTCTCTCTCTCTCTCATACACACACATGTGCTCTCTCTCTCTCTCTCTCTCTCTCTCTCTCTCTCTCTCATACACACACATGTGCTCTCTCTCTCTCTCTCTCTCTCTCTCTCTCTCTCTCTCTCTCTCACACACACACACACACACACACACACTAAAGCATAATGCCTATAAAAGGTTTGAGAGAGAGAGAGAGAGAGCACTAAAAGCATAATGCCTATAAAAGGTTTGAAATAGGTAAAAGGGAGCATGAGATCTTACCAGAGAGAGAGAGAGAGAGAGCTGAAATCTTATGCCTGTAGAGGCTTGAAGTATATAAAAGGGAGCAAGAGATCTTAACAAAGGGTAAAGTGGGATATTTAGTTTTGCCTCAAAAGTAATATTATTAGTAGGTTATTTGATCAAAATTTGGAGTTGTAATATTACATATTTATTTGAGTACTTTGACACTCTCTAATCATTATATAATGCGCTAGCCACAATTGCTCCCACACATAATGATTATTCAATTTACTTCTATTCTATTGGATATTGCTAAAGGTTTTGTCGCGTAAAACTTGAGGTGTGGATAAACTCCATATCTAGGATAAGTTTAGATTAAAAAAATAGAAAGTCTCTTATCCAACGAAAAATCAATGCAAAGTAAAGAAAATAGAGGGAAAAGGACCTTTTCAAAGGACTTAATATTCATGTACTCGCTTTGGAAACATTAGAAGTTGAGTATATCATTTTTTTGAAGTTTATATGTACCTTCAACCCTCTAATGATGTACTACTCTTTAATGAATTTTAATCTCCAATGATGTATTAGCCTTTAATCAAATCATTCGAGCTCTTTGACCTCGACATTTTCTCTTAGTTGTCCAACAATTGGTATCATAGCCCTAGGTCTTAGCTTAGCTTTATTTTTGCAGCTTCTTGATTATCGACAATATTAGTATGCTCGTGTTGTTCAATTAATGTTTTTCCCTTTGATGATACATAAAATATTGGCTGTAGTAGTCGTTGCTACAAATAGATTGTGAAAGTATTTGAGCTTTGACATCGTAATAGGTCATGCTTGATCGAGATGGTTATGGTAACCATGTGAGCTTTGGCTCATTGCTACCGCTAGATAACAATGAGCTTTAACTTGCTCATTGCTATTGCTAGATAGTTGGTGCACACTTACACTTATGGGCTAGTGTTCACACATGCTCATGATTGGGAGCGCTTCCTTGGAGAGACGATTACGAGGGCCCATATGAGTTTGTAGAACAAGGTTAGTTGTTTTTTGAGAATTATTAATTATGGTAGCTACTTTTATAAGGGTTCACTTTGTGGTTTGCCAAGTTGGCTAACATGTTGGGTGTAAAACTTTGGGGTCTATATAAAAACCCAATACTTTTTCATTTTCATATCAAGCCATTTAAAGGTCTCCTCTAAGTTCTAAAGCCTTAACCAACCTCTATCAATATTCACTAATTGACTTTTGTTTTGAACATAATGTGCACGTCAATTTTTCATCCAAGCATTCAAAGCTATCCTTCTTTCTTCCAACCTCCATCATAACTTTTGTATGCCATATCCTCTCCGATCCTAGGTGAATCTAAAGGAAGGCATCCATTATAAGATGTATATTAGTAACTAGGAGATGTGTTTTTCTCATTGAGTACGCAAATTGTACACTCAAATTTGTTGTGAATCATCCTTTTGTTTTTGTTTGTGTGTGTGTGTGTGCGCGCGCGTGTTTTATCTTCATTTAATAACATATTCACATCCGAACAAAAAGTTCGAGAACCCAAACAGTCTTTATAAATGAAGTGTTTAACATGATTACAAAACAATAATATTGTTTACAATAATCATGTCATAAATAAAAGAGACAGTGTCTCAAACAGTAAAGTATGCATTGTAAAGCTTAATCTACAAGACATTTGAGAGGGTAGATCCTATTACCTGCATCCATTCAACCAGACAAATAGATTGTTAGCCTATATGCATATTAGAGGTGTCCTAAGACCTACCACATGTTATAGATGTCACTCAAAGAACCCCAGATTTAAGCTATAGTTGGATCAATTAATCGATTTCAGGTTAAATTTGAGTAGTCAATCCCTATGTTTATCTATCAAATCCCAAGTTGACAACTTTTTTTTTTCCATAACCACCAGTAATGATAACATAACCAATATATAGGTAGTGATCACCATATATATTCAACCAATCATGTACCCTATAAACATACTCTAATCAAAGAATGTAAAAACAAGTAGATGGCAAAATAGTCCCATAGTGGATAAACTAATAGACCCTGCATGTTTATGCCATGGCTAATAGAACACGCTGACTTGTATCATCTACTCAGCTGTTAGTCATTCAAAAGAGGCTCGCCCCATTAGTTTTTAGATAGAAAAAACATCATCAAACGTAAAAGGAAGATTGAGTGAATCCATACACTAGGCCATAGAATCAAAGACAGGATTTCAGGTTTATCAACTCCTTGTGATGAAGGAGTGTAGACATTCCAAAGAGAGAGATGAATCAGTACCATAATGGACATTAACAAGAGACATTCCAAAGAGAGAGGTGAATCAGTACCATAATGGACATTAACAATAGACCCAGCAAGTATGTACCAAGTCTAATATTCATATCAATGGCACCTCCTGATCATCTGGCCAAAAGGACTCATTAATATATTCCCTAGCCAGCATAGACAACAAGTCAATGAAAGAAAAATCGTAAACCCTCGAACATCTCGTAAATGGGTTTAACAAGTAGAGAGAATTATCCTGGTGCTAGGAACTGAAATCAATAGAGCTGCTAAGTTTAGTTAAAAATTGTAAACGGGTGGAGACAGAGCAACACCCTCATTGGGAAGTCCAATATATGCAATACATGGTTTAGATTCTCTATTATTAGAGATAGATATTAATAAACAACAACCATAGGGAATGCCTTATGAGAGTAGCAGAATATTAAGTCAGCTCAGCCCTAAATCAGATAGTACCCAAAAAAATCAGTCCCCATCCAATCGAGCTATCAGTGAGCTGTTTTATAATCAAAGCCTTATAACAGGATGTAGATCTCCAAAAGAGATAGAATCCAGCTTAATTCATAGTTTAAGATTAGCACTATTCAACATGTCTAACAAGTCCTAATCAGACAGTAGTGACGAGAGCTTTATTGTTCCCTCATGTCCAGTCAGTAATAATAGGCGTAGAATATCAAATGTTGATTCATCTATAGTGCTTATTTATTGCCATTAATTCATTGCCCAATATGCCAATAAGCAAGCCAGCAATCCAAAAACCGCAGTACAAATCAGCCAGTCAGCAAATTTGGTGGTTTTTTTTTATCATCCAATCTCTATGTATGGATGCCACACCCAAAAAGAGTTAGGAGCCAAGTTGGGTATGTCAACAGTCTGCCGTAATTAGTCAGAGGACAAAACCTGTGTCCAGATCACAATACTCACAAATGCCATATGGTGCGAAGCTTCCAAATATAAGGGACCAAATCCAAACTTCAGAACAGAAAGACCACTTAGTTAGTCCAAGCATCCCAAAAGGATGATATGCAAAGCTCACCCAATATATCATCTATCTTTAGTATATTCAACAAACTAGCTATAGACCAAAACCAAGGCTATTGTATTCATCAATTAGATCCCTAGTTATGAAAACAAGATAGGTTTGATGGTTTCTTATGCTGACCTATGAGTTACAAACCTAATCAAGTAGTAGTGTCCTTGTCTATATAGTTCCCTAAGGTCTAGTCAATAGCAGATGTAAAATATCCTTTGAATGACATGCATATTCATTCACAATATTCAGAAAAGCAAGTCTGTAATCTCTTATCAGAGTCTTTACGGGGTAGGTAGCAGCAAGATGCCCATGCCATAGAATAACAGAGCATTAGTACCAAATACTCTTTCCAAAAATGGGATTCAAAAAATCCTTCCCATAAAATAAGAAACCACTGGTCAGCTATTTATGTAGCTTAAGCAAGTGCAACAAGTCCATGTAATAGTTATAGGCACCTAAGAGGATCAGCTCCTAGCCGAAGCAAGCACAATTGACATTCCCAAAAAACCTAAGATACACCACATAGGCTAAGTGAGTTTGTACAACTCACCCAAATTTTGGCCTTTTTATAGTTAAAGCAAAGCAAAGGGTGCCAGCTACCACATTTGTGAGCCATCATCGAGGATTTGTGTGAGATCTTGTGCAGAGTGACGTCACGTATGCAGCCAAGGGTTATCGGCGTGGTTACACCCAATTATGGTGATAAAGCCAAAAGTTATAAGGCTTAAATTAAAGCAATTGATAACAAACTTTCCCAAAAAAATATATTGAGTAGGTTATGTTAAATAGACCACATGAGCATGTGTATGTGTGTGTGCGCCCACACTTACCCAAGCACCATACTCACAAATATTGAGGCAATAGGCCCCATGAGTATGGGTACCTCAATAAGTTAATAAATAGATATGGGTTGAATTTAAACCCGGGCCATTCGTTTGCAGAGGCTAGATTTTCAACAACAATCTTGAGAACATCACCTTTTCTAAAGCCATTGTTACAAAACTTATTGATAAGTTTAGAAACATCCTCAAAGGCAACAAAAGGGTTAGCTAAAGAGTACATTGTTACAAAACTTATTGAGAAGTTTAGAAACATCCTCAAAGGCAACAAAAGGGTTAGCTAAAGAGTACATTACCAGGTGAAAAGGCCCGAGAATGGTGTTTAAGGCTTGAGTAAAGGGATGATTACTTTTCCTCTTTACAAATTATAAGGGTGTAATCGGTAGTTTTTCCCGTTTTCGAGTGTAACGTGTAACAAAATCACCACCAATGAAAGGGCTTGTAAGGGAAAATTCTATATTCAGATAGTTAGTTTTGGTGACAAAGAAGGTTTCCTCAATGTCTAACCCATTTATCCAGGTCGGCTCGATTGAAATAAGGTTAATTGGATAAATTTCTTTGAGGAGTGAAGCAAAATCATGACAATTAAGATTAAGGAAACTCATTTAGCAAGGTTTTTTCATTTAGCAAGTTTTTTGGCTTTGAAACTTATCCCATACCCTATTTTATATATATATATATATATATATATATATATATATATATATATATATATATATATATATATATATAAATCAAATTTGAACCTCCATGTCCCCCCAAAACCTCCTATATCCCCTTAAATGTGACATCTTTTTCTCCCTCATTTATTGCCTCCACTTCCTCACCAAATCACCCTCATTTAATGCCTCCACTTCCTCACCAAATCACCCTCATTTAATGCCTCCACATTATCCCCTTAAATGTGACATCTTTTTCTCCCTCATTTATTGCCTCCACTTCCTCACCAAATCACCCTCATTTAATGCCTCCACATTATCCTATCACTTTCCACATCATCATTCTCACAACTAGGTGGGGGCCAAAAATAGTGATTTTTTTTCCATCTTTTTTGAATTCTCCTGCTTGAAAACTTAACCCAAACCCACACATATATATATATTATAATTCATTTTTAAACTCAATTTCCACCTAAAACCATCTCTACCCTACCTTTTTCCCTCCAAATCAGCCTCCCCTCTCTCCCTCCCTCCCTCTCTCTCTCTCTCCCTCCTTCCCTCCCTCTCTCTCTCTCCCTCCTTCCTTGCCTCCCCCCCTCCCTCTCTCTCTCTCTCTCTCTCTCTCTCTCTCTCCTTCCCTCCCTCCCCTCCCCTCCCTCCCTCCCTCCCTCTCTCTCTCTCTCTCTCTCTCTCTCTCTCTCTCTCTAATGGCCTACATACACACAGTCCCTCTCTCTACTATCAACTCCCTCCCTCCCTCTCTCTCTCTCTCTCTCTCTCTCTCTCTCTCTCTCTCTCTCTCTCTCTCTCTACTATGCTTTCATGTAATTGTCATTGTCTCTACTGTGATTTCATAGCTTAACATCAACATAGAGCTGTTAATCCAACATTACTTGGCCTATTAATTCTTTTGTCCACTTGGAGCTCGTTCGGTTGTGCAACTTGTCACCTAAGTAGAATCACAGCCTTGTAGAAAATCACCAATGTGAATGTGCCATCGCAACAACGATGCAAGGTGGATTTGCATGTTCGAGTGTTGGAAGAGTATGTCATCTCACGGAATAAGAGAAGATTGCACGGAGACAAGGTGGTCACACAAATGTGGATTTGTGGGTTGATGGAAATCGAGTGGAAATCTATACCAAGCGGACCCTTATGCGCAATACCCACCAACTTTTAGAGACTTGCCCTCATTTAATCAGTATGTGGGAGATGGTAACAATGGGATGCTTGGGTATTGCAAGAGATTATAACAAGTGACATTGGCAAATTATTCTACGTGTTCTCGCAATTGCAAGAGATTATCAACAAGTGATGCTGGCAGAGTATTATACTTATCCTTGCAATTGCATGCTCTTTAAGAGACGTTAGGTGGTTTGCACCAAGCCCTACTTTAGTCTCATGCCAAGGTTAATGAGCTCAAGGATGCAACTCAAGAGGGTGTAGCATGCATTGAAAAGCTAAGGCAGACCACATCGACCACATGAAGAGCACCCCTGTTGGAGCTAGGGAGCGCAAGAGGCCACTCAACCGCATTGAAACACTTGTTGTGGGAGGGGGTGCTCATAAGCAAAGAGTTCATGCAGTGTGGTATGGCTCTTAACCATTCCACTCATAATGTCGATACACTGTCAGTGCAATTCCAAGTTCGAAATGTTAATGCTTTCTTTTTGGTTTATAGGGTATTCCTCCAAGATGTTATAGGTGCTGATAAGTCTGGGGATTGTAATAAGCTTTTACGCTCGATCATAGCGAGGAAGCATGTGTTTGAAATCATCAAGGATCCCTGTGGCAAGAAGATACGTTTGGCAGTGGCCAGTGATATCATGTGCGAGGTAGTCCAAACTATTAGGAGTGCTGAAGTTGTTAATGCATGCAATGAGGTAGGCATTAGAACCAAGGGATCTAAGGCACTTCATCAGTTGTTAGGAGACACCCTTCGCAAGAAAGGTATCATGCACAACCTTTTCTCGCCGCCTAAGAGGGTATAAATAGCTAAGGGAGTGAGAAACGAAGACGTCAAATGCAGGATTGGTGAGTACTATCACATCCACGGCATCGCTCCATTACAGCATGGGGGAAAAAGAAGACCGCACATGATATGGTTTCGTTCCCTTACAAAGAATTCAACAACATATTTGTGGACCTCTAGATGCTACAAAAGGCTATGATATTATTCTATGAATTGCCTACAGGATGTGAGTGGGGTTTGTAACATTATAATGTTTTTGTTCGTGTGCACGTTTTCACTAAGAGCGTAACATTGTTTTGTTTGTGGATTTCATAGGTCAAATAGTCTCATTTGTTTTGAAGTTGGATGAGTGTTAGATAGCGAAGGGAAGAGAGAGTGCGTATTACACTCATGAACTGCGTTATGGTAGAAGCCTTTAAAGTTGGTGACGATCATGAGGAGCTAGAGAGTGATGGAGCTCATGATGGGGAGATTGATGGAGTCCTTGGGTAGTCCACATGTCAAGGGAGCCATATGTGTTCATGAACCATGCACCATGAGCGTACAATAGGTGCTGTAGTCAGAGAACAAAACCACATTTCTGTAAAATGCATTAATAGAAGATATCTTTAGTGCAAACCTTAGAAATCTATGGAATACCATGTAATGCACGATATTCAATTCACCCCATGTGTTGACCACTCCTTTAATGAATCTTTACAACTCCGCTTGAAATTGTTTGCATTGTTCCTCAGTTGTGCTGCTTAGATTCATCAAAACCGCACAACCTTATTAAAATCTTCCCACACCTCACGCAAGACAACAATATTTGCATCCGATCCGTCCGAGGTAGTGCAAGCACAAAGGTCTTTCCACAGCTCCCATCTCTTTCGAGCTATGATTTCCACACCTTCCCTGTGTGCATTTGCTAGAACCTTCTTACCTACGTTTGCAGGCCACTGGAGAAACCTTATGACCTTGGTGCCACTCGTTGAAACCTTATGCACAACCATATGAGAACTTCCTGAGTTCTTTTGGTTTACACAAGTCTCCATGCCACCACCATGACAACCAATCTCATTGAGAATGTTCTCTACTTTTGTAATCGCCTCATCTTGTCGAGCTTTACCAAGCATAGTGAAAGATGTTGAGGGTCTATGAAGTTTTGCCATTGATTGGCATTTGGGTGGGGACCAAGACAATCAAGTGTATGCTTGGTTGCACTCAAGGTGAAAATATTGCTCATCCCTACCCTTGGTGCATGCATGGAGTGAAACAAAAAGGCAAGAAGAAATGCAAGGGAGGCACATTGGTGAAGAGGAATGTGACGAAATCGGAATTTGTTGGCCAGGGTGAATAGGATGGTGGTGTACTTTCATCACCTATGTTGGCGCCTCCAACGAGGGATTTGTGAGATAATAGTTGGAACCCCATTCTTCCTTTTCCTCTCAAGAATGTTCACTTTTGTCCTTTGCATGCTTTCATGCGTATCTTTGACCACCTCTTAAAGTGTCACATAGACTATGCTTTCACTACATTGAACACTGAACGAAAAGTTAGTGTTTGTTCTGCTCCTCTCATTCACTAGCTTCATTAGTAGCTTCATCACTAGCTCCATCAATCTCCCCATCACTAGTGTTGAGGGAGATTGTCAAGTATTGTAGAATTGAGTTTTTTGGACAAAAAAAAAAGTAGGCCAAAAGGGTGCGAAAATGCCCTGTGAGTGAGGTGCTCGGACTGGGCATTTTCGCACCCTTCTGGCCTGTGTGAAACGCCTCCTAAAATTAGGGTTTCTTGCAATGATGACATTTTTTGAGCTCTATATAAGTAGATTCTCCACTTTGGGATATTTTTTGAGCTCTATATAAGTAGATTCTCCACTTTGGGCCATTTCATACATTTGAGAGCATACATCCTCTTTGGGCCATTCATACATTCGAGGCCATGGTGCGCACTAACTAAACTGTGAATAAAGTAAAGATAACGTGGGGGAGAGGGAGAGCTTTAAACCCTAGCAAGCAAACACACACACAGACACACGAGAGAGAGCAAGACACAAGAGAGAGATAGATAGCTGAATTTTCTTCTATCTTCTTCTTCTCTACTCAACCAACATAACATAAAGATAAGAGTACACACTATATGGGTTAGTACTCAACTACTATAACATACAAGGGTCGGTCCATAATGTGAACCCGACTAAATAAGCTGGCGCTATAACTATGCCAGTCTCTAGTAATCCAAAATGGCTGTCACACAGCCTGTCATCCCATTGGCCGCATATCACCCATAATCTCACCTGTAGATGCGGAAGTTATCACCTAGGCGGGTCATTAATGTCCACTCCATAGCACTAGTTGAGCTCGATATCTCAACATTCCTCCTCGAGCTTAACTCCACACTCTGCACGCCAAGTAAGCTCCTAACCTGTGGAGCTTCTTTGTGCCCAATGCCTTCGTAAAGATGTCAGCCACCTAATCCTCTGTGCTGACATATACCAGATCTACATCTCCTCCTAGAACCTTCTCCCTCACAAAGTGATAATGCATCTCAATGTGCTTTGTTCTAGCATGATATATTTGATCCCTCTATTTGTCTTTTTTACATATCATGAAAAATCTGCATTGGATATGTGAAATCCAATGGTAACAAGATACTCCCCGATCTTGTTTGACCATGCTCTGGGTGCTTACTTCAAGCCATACAAGGCTTTGCGTAACCTGCACATAAAATCTGGATGTGTATCACTCTCATAACCTGGTGGCTGCATCATGTACACTTCTTCTTGCAAATCACCATGCAAGATAGCATTCTTTACATCCATTTGATGTAAAGACCAACCCTTCTCTACAGCCATAGCAATGACAGCTCTCACGGTTGCCATTCTTGCAACCGAGTTGAATGTCTCCTCATAGTCTATGCCATAAGTCTGCACCCTTGGCAACCAATCTTGCCTTGTACTTGCTCACTGAACAATCAACATTGTGCTTGACTTTATACACCCACTTACATCCAATTGTCTTCTTTTCCTCAGGCAAAAGCACTAACTCCCATGTTGCATTTGTATCCAATGCTGCCATCTCCTCATACATGGCATCTCCTCATACATGCCATCTCCTCATACATGGCATCTTCCCATTTCTTATTTCTAGTTGCCTGCTCAAAGAAAGTGGGTCAACCTCCTGTATTGCTTTTACCATGTAAGCATAATGATGGGATGTATATCCATCATATCTCAACCTATCAACAGGGTATCTAACCCTCGTAGACCTGCATACACCTGGATCACTGCCAGGTGTCTTCAAAACAGCCCTGGTTCTCCTTACACCAGGAGTAACCCCACAGACGGAATGCCAAGCTCCTCAAGGCTCTGCTTAGAGCCACTAGAGTCACCATCCATATATGAGTGACCTGCTGACAGATCAAGCACAAAAGGTTGATCTACCTTTTCCTTCCCTTTCTGTGATACATGTATACCTGCATCATTTCTCAACCTGCTTGACCATGGGCTAACGTTGGATCCACTGCTCGAGGACTCTCCAGGTCCACTGAGCACCTGTGATTGTTGATCTACATGTGGTGCAACATCAACACTTCTTACATTTACATCTTTTGTTGCCTTCACTACTGGTGCATATACAAGCTACTCATCTCATCGAAGACAACATATGTGCTTACTCGCATCTCACGAGTGGTAGGGTTATATCATCTATAACCTTTTTGCTCCATAGCATAACCAATGAATGATGCATTTCTCTATCTTTGGATCCAACTTTATTCTCACTTCATCAGGAACATGTACATATGCAATACACCCAAACACTTTCAAGTGAGACACATCCGGTCTTATGCCTATTAACTTCTATTCAGGAGTCATACCATGAACAACTACAGTGAGTGTCTTGTTCATAATGTACATAGTAGTTACTACTGCTTTTGCCAAAAGTAATGTGGCATATTCTTTTCAGCCATCAAGGCATGTGCCACTTCTGCAATGTGCATGTTTTTCCTTTCTGCAATACCATTCTGTTGTGGAGTGTACCTGCACGTAAACTGCCTCTTGATTCCCTGCTTTCTCAAGAAATCACTAAACTCATTGGAGAAATATTGTCCCCCACCATCTGATCTTAGGAATTTTATTTGCATGCCTTTTTCCTTCTCAACCAAGGCTTAAAATCTCTGAAAGTGAGCAAACACCTCACTTTTCTCCTTTATGAAATAAACCCACACTTTCCTAGTGTGGTCCATTAATGTAACATAGTACCTGCAACCTGTAATTGTTGCAGTCTTGGTCGGTCCCCATACATCTGAATGTATAACATCCAATGCCATTTCTGTTACCGTTTGCAACCAAGCGACACTTATTTTTGAAGTCTTCCACAAAACATCCTTGAGGATTAAACCTCACTGTACATTCACATGACCAATGCACTTATGCCATATGTCAATATCTGCAATGACACCTGTTCCATGCGCAAACATGGCTGCCTTTATGTCAGGCATGTTCACATCCAAAGTAAACATCCTGCCATTTGTGTTACCCTTTGCAACCAAGCGAGCTTATTTTTGAAGTCTTCCACAAAACATCCTTGAGGATTAAACCTCACTTATAGACCCTGCTCAACCATCTGTCCAACAGAAACTAGGTTCTTTGTAATATTCAGAACATGAAGTACATCAACCAAGTACTCCATTTTGCCATCATGCATAGACAATGGCACTTTACCAACATGCGCAATGGGATGCGCAGTATCATCACCTGTTTCTACATAACCTAGTTTCTCCATTTTCTACATATCTCTAAACCACTCAGCATGACTGGTCATGTGGTTAGAGGCGACAGAATCCACATACCATATATCTTGAGATCTTGACACATTCCCTGTTATGGAACTAAGCATGTGCTACATCACAAAAAGCTGCTCACTTCCATCATCACCTCCATGTTTTCTAGATGATGCATAGTTACCTTGCTGTGCTGAAACTTCCCACTTTTAATGTCATTTTGCTTTTTGTAGCAGTCCTTTGCCATGTGTCCTGGTTTGCCACAGTAATAGCACTCTATGCTATTTGCATTTTGATTTCTTTGCCAACCACCTCGGGCTCTTTGGCTCCCCCTGCCTCTAGACTGGCCTCTTCCACCTGTGTGTGATTGTTGCTGTGAATCATTGGATTGTTGTTGTCCAGAATTTTGATTTCCTTGTCGGCCACCACCTTGGCCTCGACCACGGCCTCTACCTGAATTAGAGTAGAAGGCTTGTTCCGATGTGTTCTTGCTTTGTGAAGAAGAATCCTCACCTAAAGCCTTTTCTTTTATGATCAGCATAGATATCAAGTCCCGAAAGTTGGGAATATTCTTCCTAACTGCTATGGAGGTCTTGAATGGCTTGTACTCTTTGCCAAGCCCATTCAGACAGACACTCACCAAATCATCATCTTCCATTGATACATTGATAGACCCAAGGGATTCAACAATGCCCTTGATCTTTAAGGCATATTCATTGATGAACATGCTTTTCTTTTCCACAGTATGCAACTCTTGCTTTAACTGCAACTTCCTTATCTTTGTGTTGGTCTGGAACATCTGAACCAGATTCTACCATGCAACTACTGGAGTGTTTGCATCCTGTATGTGTTCTATTCATAGTGTCTGTGACATTAGTAGAAAGCCAGTACATGACTTTTCTTGCACTTTGATTCCAATCCTTGAATACCTTTATATCTGCAGGAGTGGCATTCTCCTCAGATAACTCTAGAGGCTCCTCATTGTCTCCTTCTACATAATCCCAAAATCCTTTACCCATTAGGAAATTGGTCATTCTGGACTTCCACGCATGGAAGTTATTCTTATCCAGCTTCTCACTAACAATCTGGTTAATTCTGTTATACATGTTTTCTTACAGCAATCAAATAACTCGTAAACAGACAACTTCTGTATGCAACATGTAATATAGCTGTTAGTTCAATTCTAGGACTAACAAGAGCTACCGCCATTATCTTACATCAAGGAGCCACGGTAGATACACCAAAGGGTCATACATTCAAGATATGAAGCAATAGTGTCCAAAACTACAACTTGGACGGGCGCACGTAATGATGTGATGATGGAGTATTTATGGTGATTCTCGCTTTAAGAGCGTATGGTAGCAAAATAGGATGAAGTCCTAAGTGATGTACTTCATGGATATATTATGAGAGTAGTCATTATAATAGCATTAGGCCTCTCATGAGCCTAAAGTGCCCTGTCGACCACAGTTTAAGTGAGTGTGAACACTGGCCATGTATATAAGTGAATATATCTCATAATATAACTTACTCTCCCATTGTGCAATTGAGTCTTGCTCTTGCTAATCTCTCTCCCTAAAGCATGCTAGTGAGTGTGTGTGAGTGAAATGAGGTGAGAGGAGGGACGAGGACCTATAGTGTAACACGGCAGTGTGACAATGCTCGTGGGAGACGCGGTGGAATTGCTTCTCAAGGAGTTATAGAGCTTGGAGACCTCAAGGGTTACGAGCTCGGCCATTGGAAATATCCTCATAATAGTTGCGGTTCACCAGGTAATCTCTTTTTGGATGTGTTTCAAGGAGGGTTAGGGTGAGCCATAACATTTTTGGCGTTGCTCTGCCGGGGAGCCATCCCTTGGCTTTTTCCATCGTTTTGCCTCTAATCTATGCATAACCCATTGCCATTATCTTGATTAATGGTTTCCCATGAAAAAGATGTGGATTTGATGGTGATTTGTGTGAGATTTGGTGTAGAATAACTCTCTTTTGTGTTTTTGAAAAGAATGCTTTTTGTTTAATTTTTAGATTAATTTGTTGTTTTGGAGGTTTTTCATGTTCTTAGGGCTTGCACATAGTTTGTATTAGGCTTAGTTTGCATCCATTGCATCAAATAATGCAATAGAATGCAATTTTTAGTGAATGTTAGCTCTCTTTAGTTTAAACATAGAACTAAGATCATTAATTTTAGTTTAATTGTGTGTTTTTTGTTGAAATTGTTTGGTTTAGAGTATTAGCAAGCATTAGCAGTAGCTTAATCTTTCAAAAAATTTCTTAAAACTATAAAAAAACCTTGCCTTTGACTAATTTCTCTTAATGGACTGGTTTTTGTCATTAAGGGTGATTAATCTTATTCAAGAGGCCAAAAAATTAGAAAATGTGTTAATTGAGGTTTAAATTGATCATATGAGTAGTCGAAATTGGGATTTTTGAGTGTTTTGAGAGCATATTGATGCATCAAAACACCTAATCATATCAATTTCTTCATCAATTAGAGAAATTTGACTCTCTTTGTTTAATTTTGCCTTAAAAGAGGAGACCATAATTAAGAGTCTAATTAATCTCCTATTTTAGATTAATTTACACAATTGTTGATGCACAAAGATTAGCATTTGCTTGCTCTATCCAATGATATGCTCAATTGTGTGTATTAATTAAGGATTAGTGGTTAATTAGAGTCCTTGATTAGTATAAAAGAGAGAAAGATTAGTGAAAGGATTAATCTTAGATTAATTCTTAATTACTTTTTTGCACAACTCATTAAGGCTAATGAGCATTCAATGAGTAGATGCTCATGAGTTGTCAAATTTGTCCATTTTGGGGGTCATTTATGAAGGATGTAAGGGGTGTCATTAAAAGGTTGACTTTTTTGGAAAAATGCCTATATCCCTTTCATTTTAAATTCAAAAATATTTTCCCCCAAAAGGAGAAATTCGTATTTTCTACTAAAAATAAAAAAATAAAATTAAATTTAATATTCTGTGAAGTCCAGTTCACAGCGTGAACCATTTTCTGCACTTTCACGAAACTAGGATTCACGTTAAAAAAAATAAATTTAATATTCCGTGAAGTCCGATTCACAGCATGAACCATTTTCTATACTTTCATGGAACTAGGGTTCACGTTTAAAAAAATCAAATTTAATATTCCGTGAAGTCCGATTCACGACATGAACCATTTTTTGTACTTTCACGAAACTAGAGTTCACGAAAAAAAATTCGAATTTAATATTCCATGAAGCGGACCGGTTCATGGCGTGAACCATTTTCTGCACTTTCACGGAACTAGGGTTCACGTAAAAAAAAATTGAATTTAATATTCTGTGAAGTTCGGTTCATGGCGTGAACCATTTTCTGTACTTTCACGGCGTGAACCATTTTCTACACTTTCACGGAATTAGGGTTCACGTAAAAAAAATCAAATTTAATATTCCGTGAGTCCGGTTTCACGGCGTGAAACACTTAGTGTTTCACGGCGTAAAAGCCTAAGGTTTCACGTGCCAAAAAAATAAAATAAAAAAAATCGAATTTAATATTCTGTGAAGTCCGGAGTTCACGGCGTGAACCATTTTCTGTATTTTCACGCAAAAAAAAACAAATTTAATGTTCCATGGAATCCGGTTCATGGCATGAAAAGGGGTCCGTCGCCAAACATGACTCCGAAAACCACCCCTGTTTGGAGGCCCGTATCTCCTCAACCGTATATTCGATGAAGGTGCTCTAAGGCTCATCGAAAAGTTGACATCGAGCTCTTCGACTTTGGACTAGTCGTCCGAAGTCAAAATCAACCATTTTGGCCTCTGACCAGTAGTCTCAAAATTTGACTTGGAAATTGAGGCAAAAAACAGTCCAAAAACCACGAAAATTAGCACGAAAACGATGAGTCATATTCGGGCTACTTTTTGAGGGTCTAAACGACAAAATCGCGGACGACTTAGGGAAACAAACTTGAAGTACTCCAAAAATACTACAACTCCTCATACAGAGTTTTTCAAAATTCCTTTTGGAACACCCTTAAAAATGCGTTACGAAGAAACAGGGAAAAAATTCTCAGAAATTTTTTTCGTCTTGAGACAGTGATGGAAAATAGGTTTTAGGACCTCCTCTTCCATCTGGGAAGTTTCTAGCATATGCTTTTTTCGAAAAAATATCTAGAGGTTCACGTGCATATAGCGGCTAAGCTAATCAGGGCAAATGGACACCCGTTTAATCCAACGAAGAGTACGCCAAGCCTCTTGAGGCTATAAAACAGGCTATGGGAAAGTATAAAAAGTAAAAAAAAACTGTAATTACTCATTTAAGAGAATTTAGGAACTCCGACTGGCCACGATAGAGGGAGTGCGAGGGATCACACAAGGACTGAACCCAATGGCTGACATCTTCGAGCCATTGAGATCTATGCCACAAATTCACCTCCCAATGCCATTGGCCATGCCTATAACAAGCGTGTCATTGGGTTTTACACCCCCTGTCACGTCGATTTAACCGGGCTTTGGCCCCTTGCCTAACATTCCCATAAATCCTATAAGTACCAACCCTTTCTTGAATTCCCACACCTTGAACATACTGACTAGTCTAGGAAGGGGGATGGCCCAAGGACTCAGTGAGTCTCTTCCAATAGGAGCACTCACATATGGCCTTAGTGACTCATACAAAAATATGGCCGTACAAATTTCCAAAATTATGGGCAAATATGACGGAACAATAGGCCCTATTCAATTCATTCAAATGTTTGAACAGAGATGTGAAGCCTTTGAAAATCCCAACTGCCCCACTAAGGTACATGCGTTGAACTTATGCTTAGAGGGAAAAGCTAGTCAGATGGTTCATCGCATTGATGCCGGCAATCAAGACCAACTTCAAAACCTTGAAATCAGCCTTTATACATGGCTTTTCTAGACAAGGTGATAGATGGAGTGCAGTAACAGAACTCTATTCAATTGAGCTTCAACCAAATGAATCCATTAGAGATTTTATCCTTAGGATAAAACTCTTGGACTCACATTGTGAGTCATGGAAAAAATTAAACGATATTCAATTGAGGAGATGTTTCATAATGGGCTTGAAGAATAACAGCTTACACAACTTGATCATTGTAACCAATCCGGAAACATTCGATAAATGTTGCAAAGAAGCAATACATTTAGATGATAACATGCTAGAAGATGATCATGCTACGAGGTGTTTCTCATCTAAACCCAGTGAAGCAATGGCAAAAGAAAGATCGATCTCGGAATTAACATTCCCCGAATTTTATGCAGCCTTGCTTAAAACCTTATAGCAGACATCTATAAGAGAGGATGAAAACCTTCAAGCCCAGACATCCTTAATGCCTCTAAAAGTGAGGAGCAAAATGCCTTGTGTTGAGTGCAATCACTACGATCATCCCAATCCTCATTGTGCATACAAGGCACCTGTTCTTCTATACTGCATATATTAATGCATACATCATAGAAAGAAGGGTCATAACAATAGTGCACAATGAATACCCAATCATCTTATGCATAGTTCGTTGACTCCTTTCAGCACTTGGTGCTAATGTGCATTAGCCATATTTGACTCTTTGTTAAGGCTCACCCTAACCCTCCTTGAAACACATCCAAAAAGAGATTACCTTGGTGAACCGCAAACTGTCAACATGAGAGGATCTTTCCAATGGCCGAGCTCGTAACCCTCGAGGTCTCCAACTCTACAACTCCTTGAGAAGCAATTCCACCGCATCTCCTATGAGCGTTGTCACACCGTCGCGTTGCACTATGGGTCCTCGTCCCTCCTCTCACCTCACTTCACTCACACACACTCACTAGCATGCATTAGGGAGAGAGATTAGCAAGAGGATAAGCAAGAGTAAGACTCAATTGCACAATGGGAGAGTATGTTGTATTATGAGAGAAATTCACTTATATACATGGCCATAAGTGTTCACACTCACTTAAACTATGGCCGGCTGGGAACTTTAGGCTCACAAGAGGCCTAATGCTATTACAATGACTACTCTCATAATATATCCATGAAGTACATCACTTAGCACTTCATCCTAACTTGCTACCACACGCTCTTGAAGAAAAAATCTCCATAAATACTCCATCACACCATTCCGGGCGCCCGTCCAAGTTGTAGCTTTGGACACTATTGCTTTATATCTTGAATGTATGACCCTTTGGTGTATCTACCGTGACTCTTTGATGTAAGATAATGGTGGTAGCTCTTGTTAATCCTAGAATGAGATTAACATTCCCCCCTTTCCCGCCGATGACGATCACGTCCCTCGTGATGTGTTGAAGACCTTTATGTGGGGAGAATGAACAAGCTTTGTCGATGGCTTGATGTTGAATAACGTTCAATGATCTTTGTTCCTCTGGAAGGAATAAGAAAGGCTAGTTAATGAATGAAGAGGTTAGTTGTGTATTGGGAATTCCTAACAGGGTGGGGGGTTTTTGCGACAAATGATTGCATTTTTATATTTGTGTGAGTGTCTTTTTTTTTGGCTTACTTTGTTTTTGGCAATCATCGGCAAGGTTACATGTGATTTTTGTTAGTGGGGACACTAAGAGTGTTAATAATGAGAGAGAAGAGAGAAGGATCCGGAGGAACATAGATCATCAGAATGAAATGGTGATTCTCAATTCCTCATTTGATTCATTGAAGTGACATTCATCATTTGAAGTATTTGGCTTGTGATGATGTCCCTTTGTGTGGCAGGATTCTTGTCAAATTTTGTTGAGTAAGACTTGATCCTATCTTCTTCTACCCATGTGCTTTTTATGTTTTTATGCATATTTAAGTGCTCTTATGAAGCTGATTTACATGAAGTATAAGAATGTAGTCATATAGAATCTTATTGAACTGCTCTGTGTTGAAGTAGCCACTTGTTGGTGAGGATTGAAAGAATTACGTTGACTTGCGAGGCTAAATAGATATCTTCACTATGGATTGAAAATCATTGAGTTGTTGTGAGGATTGTGGCGTCGTTTGGAGAGGTTTGTAATTTGAAGGAAAATTCCAAGCGATGGGTTGTACCATTGACCAGGCTTTCACCCACCGTGGCTCCCCCATCCAGAGATGTACCTGGAAGTTATTGTTCTCCAATGCATAAGTATGGATTCGTACTCATGGAACAGCTACTACATTAATTTAGCCAAAAGAATAGTAAGCAATAAGCTTAACAAATATATAGTGGCTATTGTGTGATATGGCTTAATCCATGATGAGACTTAAATCATGAAAGTTCAGGTTCTTAAGCCTTGAGATGGACTCCTTAAATTTGCAAATTTTGACCTCATTTTTTTTTCTCCACGTGAACTGCTAAGACGTGAAACACTGAGGCATGAAAGCCCAAACGTGAAAGAGCAGACGTGAAAGTCATAATGTGAAATAGCAGGCATGAAAGTCATGAAGTGAAATCGCAGACATGAAAGTCATGACATGAAATTGCAGACGTGAAATAGCAGACGTGAAAGTCATGGGACTGACATGGGCCGTGACTTTACAACTGTGTTTGCACTTGCTTAGGATGGATCATTTATCATTTCCAGAGGAGTGACTAAGAGCATTGTTATTTTGTTCTTGATGTGCTCGTAAGTCTCCATATTTGATCTTGAATTTGTTGCTGAAATGATGTCGAGACAATAGGGAAGACTGCTGATTGTTTACTTGAACAGACAAGCTCTTGTGTTAGTGCTGGATGCACGAGAGTGGTTGAGGGATTTGCTTACTATTTCTTGGGCCTCCATTCTTATCGAACTATAGGTGAAGTTGTTGGGGTTAAAGTTGGTGGTGAGGTTTTCTTCACATTGTTCGATTTTGGCAACCATATGATGGAATTACCATCATGGTATCCTTGTTGTTGAAGTACATGCACAAGCACCCATCTTTGATGAACACTGTAATTTGGTTGGCCGATGTGCTTGGGGTTGAGGCTTCCTTCTTTGTGTGAGCTTAGGGGACTTTGTGATGCACTTAGGGATCCAAGCTTTGGTATTTCTTTGGTAGTACCCTTGTGCTTTCAGCAGTGTTTTTGGTACCCACACTTGTTGCATTGCTAGAGTTCTTTGAGGAACTCGCATAGGCTTTTGTGGACGGTGTCGTGGAGTACTCTTGTTCTTCATTTGCTTTCGAGTGTTGCATTGAGAAAGAGGTTTTGATTGTCGAGGAACCCAAATTTTATTGGCACCTTCATAGAGCCTTGAGCTACAAGTAGCTGCTTCTCCACCCACATTTTGATACTATTAAGATATCTTGATTGTGGTTGTCGTGGTGGAGTTTTCTTTTGGGGTGATGTGGAAGGTTTGGGGCCCTCCTTGAATTTGGTTGGTGCTGAGGCTATAGGTTTGAGACTCATTGGCATTGTTGATTGATGAGGTTAGAGTCTCTTGTGGAGTGGCTGTCGCGATGATGAGGCCTCGGAGCATGTGGTTGTCTCCTTTGGTGAGGTTTATTGAGATGAAGATGCATAGGATCCACAGCCTTTCCTTTGAGTTCCCTGTTAGAGATAGATGGTTGGGCTCTAGGAAATTCTTCAGGAATAGCTGCTGATTGCGAGGTTTTGGCATCAAACTTCGTAGGTGAGGATGGGGTTGATGGAGTAGAGGCTTTATTAGAGGGTTGTTGACGCAGATGGTAGGTCATTGTGTAGAGGGGCTTTTGTGGAAAAGGCTTGTATCCTTTTGCGTTCAGTATCATAGATATCCATTAAAGTTGGATCCTCTTCCTCGCAGAATGTTATTGTCAACTTTTTATCGTTGACCATCATGATGACTCTATCGTAAAAAACACAGTGGTGCTTGGGTAGCAACAGTCCATTTATGCCCTAAGATCAAATCTGCTTCCATTACATACTCAACCACAAAAAACTTGCAAGTGAGGGGGTTAGTTTCAATCTACATTGTATGTTCAAAGAACCCCAAACATGGCATGTTCAAGTCTTGTGTAAAGGTAATCCCTTCAGGATGTGCCATGAGTGTTGGTTGACCTAACAAATCCCATAGCTCAAGAGTCATGAGATTGTGTTCTCGTGTTGGATAAAGCTGTGCTTGAGTTGTGGCAATTTTATTTACAATTTCCAATCCAACCAAAATCCTAGGGATCTTTTCAGTAAGATGTGTTGGAAGTTCCAGCTCTTGCAAGGTTTCATCCTTCCATAATAGCAATTATACATTGCATGCAGGAGTGTTCAAGGTTACTATACATTGCATGCATGAGTGTTCAAGGTTACTATACATTGCATGCAGGAGTGTTCAAGGTTACTATTTGCATGGATTCATCTAGTGAATACAATGATGCACTTATCCAAGGTCCGCTAAGGATGACATCATGCTCAAGGGAATCTAGGGTGACATGAAATGTAAATTCCATATCGCCATCGATTGTTTGAGTAGTGTATCTAAAGTAACTTGGAACTTCAATGTTTTGTCCATTGGCTCCTCTTGCAAGACTATTGCTTGCAAGGATGAGTTTAGGTTGTCCCAATGACACCCAAGTGTCTATTGTCAATGATGTTATGACTAGCTCGAGGGCTAATCAATGCACGTTTGCACTGAACATCAGTGCCTTTAGGAAAATCCAACCATACCATGATAGAATCTTCCAAAGGAACCATGGGTGTTTCGGTTATTGTTTCAACTTCAAATCTTGTTTCTGTTTCGTATTCCCATTCACTTTCATCCTCTGTTTAGGTCTCAGCTTTTTCAAGAGTACCCAATGCGTACACTGGCACACTTGGCCCTCTCACAATTCTTAATGAGGGCTGTTTGGAAACTTGTGAATCCTGACAGTCCTGTTTTATGTAGTTCGTTATGTCCTTGTATAATGCAGGTTGGGCCATTAAAGGTGCAAGTGTTGATATGATGCTAGCTTTATCATGAGAGAAGACCATTCCTCCGAATGAGGTTTTGAGAGACTGTTTTAATCTTGTAAGGGAATTATCGAATTCCTTACGTGCTTTCTTAAGACTATAGTTCGTACAATCTATCTCTCAAATGACTCTTCTGTAGAGAGTATGTCTTCCTCTTCAAAGGGAAAGCGGTACTCCTCTAGGCTTTGTATCTTGGTTGCTGGTGTAGGTTTGGCATTATGAGGTTCAATCACAACCGGTGACCCTGTTAGACATTCAACCATGCCAAGCATGCACTCCTGAGCTCATTTTTTGTGTTTTGCATATGTCATGTGATCATTATTATCCATTTGGGGTGGTTGGGTGGGTTCTAGTGTCTTGATTGGTCTATGTGGTACACTGAGCGAAGAGTAAGAACTTTTCTCATCCTCACTTAGTGATGTACTAGAACTTGTTTCATTCTCTGACTTCCTTTGGTTTGTCAAATTTTCACTATGTTTACCCATGTGACGAGATCGAGTTTTCTTTTGGGTTTTTGTATCCTGTGTCGCACATATGGGTGTTGAAGTTTGTGTGGTAGTCTTTGATATGTGGATTCTTTTGCATCATGTATAACTTTTGGCTCTGTCATGTTTATGTCCCCTTTTGGGTTTATGTCCTCTACAGACTCCTTTTCCCTGTCTTTCACTTCGACCTTGGTTTCGATAGCTTTTTGTCCCTTGTCTTTCTTGGGTTTAGAAGGTTACGTTTTCTCTTTTGGGTTCTATTTTAAAGCATGTTCTTCTACCCATGTTGAGGTATTCTCACTTTCATCGCACATACTAGAAACAGCCAATGCATAACAATCTGACGCATAAGAGGCACCATGAGAGCCAGAACGAGTGCGACTAGACAAAGGGGCATCCAACTTGCTGTCATGCAAAGTCTGCACCAGCCATCTAGGCATATTCCTAGAGCCCTCAATCTCTTGTCTCTCATCCTCAAGTGCATCATGCACATCTGCATCAGATATAGGCTGATCTGTGCCATCATTTAAAACCTGCATAGGCTGAAAAACTGCTTCATGAGGTATTGCACTTGACTGTGCACCACTGAAAAGAGGCAACAATGTATCATAGACATCACGTGAGCTGATATCTGTCTCCTTAGTACATGAAACCAAGGGCTGAACTGCATCTTCCACAAATACAACATCACGGCTAACCAAAATGCGCTTTTTCTGTGGATGATACAAACGATAGCCTTTGCTCTCAGCACTATATCCAACAAAAATACATTTGACAGCTTTGTCATCCAATTTTCTGCGATGTTGCACAGGCACTAATGCATATGCCAGGCAACCAAAAACACGTAAATGGCCAACAGATGGCTTGCGGCCATGCCAAGCCTCATATGGAGTGACAACCTGTAATGCTTTGGTGGGACACCTGTTTAGTACATAAGTGGCACACATGACAGCCTCAAGCCAAAAACCATGTGGTAGACTTTGACTCTTAACCATACATCTTGCCATTTCCATGAGAGACCTGTTTTTTCTCTCAGCCACACCATTTTGCTGTGGTGTATACGGCACTGTACATTGGTGTTTTATCCCACGCTCAGCCAGAAATGCATTAAATTCTGAAGACATATACTCCCCCCCTCGATCTGAACGGAGGGTGCCCATCTTACTTTCTGACACATTTTCAGCCATAACCAAAAACTGTTTGAAGCACAAAAACACTTCGGACTTTGCCTTCAAAGGATATACCCATGCATGCCTGGTAAAATCATCAATGAAAGTCACGAAGTAAAGGTAGTTTCCAAATGATGGAGTTTGCATGGGACCACAAACATCACTGTGAACAAGCTGCAATCTGCGTTCAGCTCTCACTCATCCATCTTTGGGAAAGGAAGCACGCTGCATTTTACCCAATATGCAGCCCTCACAAACATGCTTGACAGGTGCCTCAAGCTTAGGCAAAGAAGACACCATTTCAGATTTCTGCAGGCGCAGCAAACTTGCAAAATTCAGATGACCAAAACGTGCATGCCACAGTTTTGCATTTGAAATAGCCTGCGTATCCATAATAGCACATGCTGAATCCTCTACACATTTGCCATCCATATTGAGCTTATACAGCCCTCGACATAGTGAACCAGATGCTACAATGATGTCACCACAAGAGAGATCATGAACAGTACATCTGTCATCCACAAATTTTACAACCAAACCTGTTTTGGCAAATGCGGAGACTGACAGCAGATTCTTTTTGATCCCTGGCACATACAATGCATCAAAAAGTGTAAAGGTGTTGCCATTTGCAACATTCAGCACAATCTGTCCAACTCCTTTAACGGGATAAGAGGAGTTATTGGCACAAGTGACAGTATTCCCTGTGGGAGCAGACTCAAGGAAAGTGAATAAACTGCGCTGCGAGGTGATATGCTTAGTGGCACCACTGTCAAAGTACCATACATCTGAATCTACTGCAGACATACATGTGTCATGCAAAGATGGGTCATAAATGCACTGCGCATTGAATGCCCATTCTGTATCTAGCACAACATTAGCAGATTCATTGTTAGAAGGAGAGGCATCTGCAACAGCCATACCAGCCTCTTTCTTCTTAGCCTCTTTCGCAGCCAGCTTAGGACACGCTTTGATGACATGATCATTTCCCTTACAGTACTTGCAAAATGTCTTCTGTTTGTCACCCTTCTTCTCATCTTTGTCTTCCTTCTTTGGTTGCGCAGCATTTGCAGATTTCTGCTTACTAGAAGAAAAGCCAGCTTTACCTTTCCCGCTTCTCTGACTAGCAACGAAAGCTTGATCTGCGACACGCATACTATTCCTGTTTTGCCTTGACTGGTCTTCTTGCAGCAAAACAGAAACTAACTCCTCAAATGATAAGGCATTGGGATTGCCTTTCATCATCAAGCGAAGAGTGGAAGCAAAACCCTGATAAGAATCTGGTAGACCATTCAAAACAGTCTGCACAAGTGAACTGTCTGACAGGATTTCATCTGCAGAAATGAGCTGCTCTTTGAAATCCTTGATCTTTGTCAAAAAGCTATCCATAGAATCACCTTCGTTCATATGCTCATTCTCCAACTGTTTTCGGAGATAAGCAACACGAGCCTCATTTCTTGCCTGATACAATGTGGCAAGTACATCCCAAGCATCCTTAGAAGTCCTGCAGGAGCGAATATGTGGGATAATGGTACGTTTGACAGACAGCGCAATCAAGGCATGAGCCTGCGCATCTCTACCATCCCAACGAATCTGCTCTGCTGAAAGTGGTGGTTCTCGAACAGCTGCTACAGCACTTGTGCCTGCACCATCATCTACAGTACCTGTTTCTGATGTGTTTGCAGCATTCCCAGCCACAATAGGACGTGCATCAATACCCTGCACAATGTTCCATAACCCCTTTGCTACCAATACATGTCGCATCATATATGCCCACAATGGATAGTTGGTGCCATCCAACTTATCCTCAGCAGCCAACATGCGGAATACATCATTGTTGTCAGCCATGGCCAATGACTGTACTACTAGATGTAAATGCTGTCTGCAAGAGGTAAACCTGTATAAAATCGACCTGTGCTATATAGCACAGCCCAAAACAGACGAATGGGCACCTGTCCTGCAGATTTTAATCTTGACAGAAAATCTGCACAGTAGGACGATTTTGCCTGCGCAGTACTTGGAATGCAAAAACGGAGGGCGAAATGACTTCAGATCAAAATTCTGAAACGACCAAGCCCTACGGGATCTCCCACGGCATATACTAACCTGCAGACGCTCGTGAAACCTCGTTGCAATCGGAGGAGATGAAGCGGCAGGTGCCGGTGATGCTGCCCGGGAGAAGGAAGCCTGCTCTGATACCAATTGTTGGAATTAGGGTTGCAGGAATGCACACACAACTTCAAGAAGATGAGGAAGCTTGAGCACAACACAGTAGTGTATTATGAGTGCCAAAAATGAAAGATAACAAGCCCTAGAAGATAATGGGCGTATATACAATGCACGGGGGAAAAAACCTCCTAGTGAGGGAAAAAGTGCCCCGGCGGTCCTAAGTGTGTTCACACACATCACTACTATAATATGGTAACAATGAGAGGCATTGCTTCAAGTACCGAAGGACATCATTTTTCAAGCTTTCCCAATGAAAGCTCCTTCTTACGGCATTTAATGTTTTTGCATAGCCTAGGTGTCCTGCAGAGCAGCAGGACTATCATGAGCTTCATGGAGGATTAGTTTCTTAAGGAGGATCCTTAGGGATACATAGCTTGTGATTGAAGTAGAGACTTCCTTCATGAGTAGAGTATCCCTTGATTAGATTCTTCTCTTTCTCTGAATTTTCCCCTTCTTCTACTAACTTCATCATCCTCTGATAATCTGGATCATGATATGAGACTTCTTCCACCTTAACCAGTATGGGATTATTTGGCATTGAAATTGCACTCAAGAAAGATTTGCGGCTAAGTGCATCTGCTACCACATTATCTTTCCCAGGGCGGAATTTGATATCGAAGTCATATTCTTGTAGAATTTCAATCCATCTCCTTTGCCGCATGTTGAGGTTAGGCTGGGTGAAGATCCAGTTTAGACTTTTGTGGTCAGTTACAAGCTGGAATTCGCCCCCCAAGAGATAATGTCTCCATAATTTGAGGCAATGAACAACTGCTAAGAGCTCCAAATCATGGGTGGCATAATTTGCTTCATATTGCTTCAGCTTGCGGGAAGTATAAGCGACTGGTCTTCCTTCTTGGCCTAAGACACCACCAAGTGCTAGACTACTGGCATCCCAGTAACCACTTCAAATTCCTTGGTGAAATCAGGAAGTTTCAGGACTGGGACAGAAGTAATAATGACCTTGAGCTGATCAAAACTATTTTGATGGATTGGTAGCTACACTATTTTGCAATCCTTCTTAAGAAGATCCATCAAAGGTGCAGCTACCAAGGCATAATCTTTGATAAAAATCCTGTAAAATGGAGACGATGAACCCAAGATACTCAGATGAGTAAAGAAGGTACATTTGCTCTTTTTGGTGGCATAGAGTTTATGTCTGCGCAACAATTGCAGAAGTTTACGCACATGCTCCTCATGCTCTTCCATTGATTTGGAGTAGATTAAGATGTCATCAAAGAAAACAAGCACAAATTCATCCAAGTAAGGACGGAATATATCTTGCATTAGGCGGTTGAAGGTTGCAGGAGCATTGGTTAACCCGAATGACATTACAGTAAACACATAGTGGCCATAACGGGTATTGAAGGCTGTCTTGGGTATATCTGCTTCCTTGACTTTGATCTGATAGTAACCAGACCTCAAATCTATTTTGAGAAGACTTTGGCCCCATGAAGCCTGTCAAGAAGTTCGTCTCGATGCGAGGGATAGGATACTTATTCTTGACAGTGACTTGATTCAGCCCTCGATAATCTATGCAAAGGCGGAGAGTTCTGTCCTTCTGTTTTTGGAAAAGGACAAGAGCTACTGGGGCGTACAAATCCTTGCTCAATGAGTTGGGAAAGTTGCTCTTTAAGTTCAATGGCTTTAGGAAGGGACATTTTATAGGGCGTTTTTGAGATGGGTTGATGAGCCCCAGGGATCACCTCGATTTCATGATCGACTTCTCGAGGAGGCGGTAGCCCTGTAAGCTCATCAGGGAAGATGTCAGAGAATTCTTGGAGCCAAGAGGGCTCTGTCTCCTTACTAGGTTCAATGGTTTTATTGAGCTTGACTAAGAAAACTTGCTGACCCTTACGTGTTCCCTTGAGAAGATGTTTTGCCTTGACTACTCTATATTTAGGTTTTCCTGTTATCTTCTGAACGGATATTACTTGGCCATGCTCATTTTCAAAAGTGATACTCCCCTGGTTACAATGAATGCTAGATTTGTTTGCAATTAACCAATCCATCCCAAGGATTCCATCATAAATTCCTAATGGCAAGACTCTAAAGTGGCCATGAGTTCGCTCATTACCCAGCTCAAAATCAAGGCTTCCTATAGAGTGGCGAGATACTACTTCTTTCCCACTGGCTAACTCTACAATCATTCTTCTAGCTATTTTTGACCCAAGTTTAATTTTTGCAAACACCTAGGAGAAAGAAATGAATGGGTGCTGCCACAATCAATCAAAAGCTGAAATGGCTTGCCGTGATGAGTGGCTAGGGTTTGGATTACACCAAATTATTTATTCGGACCTTGGTGTTCTACTGCCGCATGGATGGTGGCGCGCTCTTCTTCAGCCATTTCCAAGGTCGGTTCTTCACTTATAATGCAGGTGGTCCTAGCAACTGCTCCTCCACGGCCTCTGCCACGCCCACCACCTCTTGCACCTTGGTGGATAGGGGTTCCACGGCCTTGATTTTCTCTGCCACCTTGGGGAAATGATGTTGCCATCTTGGGACAGTTGGCCCTAAAGTGTCCCGGCTCATTGCACTCAAAACATAGAGGGCCTTCTCTGGAAGAAGCAGCATACGAGCAGGGGACAAAAGAGTTGCCTTGTCGCCCTCTGTTGTAGTAGGGAAAATTTTGTTGGGGTTTCTTGTAGGGTTGATCTTTAGGATTTGCCTCATTGTGGGCCCTCTACCGCTTGGTACTAACCCCTCTTTTTTGGTGCTAGTACCAAGCGACAGGGGACTTGCATGTGTATATCCAAATCTCTTTATCCAGGTACTGACCCCATGTATAATAAGCGTGCATGTTCTAATTGACTAAAATGTTTTTTTAGGCATGTCTTCGAAAGAGTTGGACATTGTCTACGAATCGGATGACGAGCAGAAGAGTCTTGTGCAAAAAAGTTGTTTATGTTTTTGTACAATGCACAAGCCCACGAGCGTATCCCGGAGTTGTCTTCAATGTTCAACAAGGAACTCTCTTGAGAACGTCATTAATTCTTGTAGGATTGTTCTCAGTGACTGTGAGCAAGAGTATGAAGACATTGTTTTGCTAATATCATTATGTCCAATGGTGAACGATATGTTCATCCATCTGATTTTGCAACAGACAAAGTCATGAAGAGGAGGCTTAGCCGTTGTCTTGAAAAGATTCCCAGCTGCATCAATAGAGTAGAGGAGAAATGCCCAATACACTCAAAGAAGTGTCACCTACTCCAATTTAGTTATGGTTTTCTTTGTTTTCTGCATCTTCTTATTGAGGACTCAAAGCCCGAGACAGTGACTTTGGCAAGCACTCAAGTGCCAATCAAGGATGATGGGGTTAAGGAAGAGGTGGCTATAGACCTAGCAGAGGAGAGGGCAGAGGCCGAAAAGGAAACCTTTGAGGCTAATGCATCCCTTATCCCCTTCGATGTAGCCCTTCTGATGAGAATGAATAGGGGGAGTTGTCACTACCTTCCTTGCCCAGCTTTACTATGGCAGCCCAAGCTAATTATGTATTATTAACAGACATTATGCAACATTTCAATATTCGTGAAGACTATTGCTTAGCTGCCTTAGCAAATTTTAGTGAAGCAGACATGGGCTGGATAGAGGAAGGAGTTGACAATTATCTACTAGGCGGATTTTGCAGTCCAGGACTCCGAGTACCTTCCTGGAAAGGAGATATTAAAGAAGATGTTCGATGAAGCTAGGACATATGAAACCCAATTACCTTCCAAGGAGGAGGCTACAGCAATTGCCGACCGTCTTGGTTTGGCAGATATGGGTAAATTTTTGGCACCAAGCGTGCATGAAGACAGTAAGTCCACGATCCCTTTGTGGACAAGATCCATGCTTGAGGGTGAAGAAAATCAACAGGTAATAGAGCCGAAGATTTGATTTACGTGGACTTTATCGATTGTGTGAATTAAACATATAACATTGGTACCAGGTTTTTGTATATGATGATGATTTCCTGAAGAGAGCACGAGGCTCAAGATTATCCGGAGCTTCCACTTCAAAGTCAACAGGTCATCGAAAGGATGTTGCTCTTGCTCAATATATAAGACATTTGAATCATCAAAAGGTACGTGCAATTTGAATCATCAAAAGGTACGTGCAAAATATATAAGACATTTGAATCATCAAAAGGTACGTGCAATTTATGACACTTGCTTAAAATTGACAACAGCAAGCAGTGGCATGAGTCATGATGATTACAATTTTAATACGCAGATCATTATATTTCACAACAAGGAGTTCTCAAAAGACAATGCAAAATTCCCTTTATTCGCATTCAAAGTACTATCCAGGTTTTGTGGTGGACACGAAGTGCCTTCAAATGCTGAGAAGGTGGTGCTTGTCGAGAAACAATTTGCACTACGGGTGTTCGGTCAAGGGTATTGTTGCCAAGCCCTAAGATGCCCCTACTACCTGTGTCATATACAGTGCATGCTATTGTAGTGGGAATTATAGACCCAGACACATTGCATCCATATGAAAAAAGATATCTAATAAGGACAAGAAAAAACCGATCGGAACTGTTGCCTCCAACAGTGCAGATGCCAAAAATAGATCTCCCGGGCAGATGAAGAGGAAGAAGAGGAAAAGGAAGATGAAGAAGGAAGACCACTGAAGAAGATCAAGCCCACCTCATCTAGACCACCTTCTCCCAAACCTGACTCTTGAGCAACGCCACAACTGATGTGGCGCTCTCTCGTAGTTGACTGATTCCAAGCGCATTGTCACTTTTCTTTATTAATTAATTGTATTGCACGTGTCTGCACGTGTCAATGATGAGGACTCATTAGGAATTTTTTGGACCCAAAAAGGGCCTCCTAATAAGGATTCCTAATTTTAAGGGATTAGAGCTTAAAAAGCTGGGCTTAAGGGAGACAAAGGCTATGATGACCCCTATTTTTTACCTTGCCACATCAGCCATACCCCCCTAGTTTCACTTTTTAAAGGGAATATTTTCATACTCTCTCTCTTACTATTTGAATTTTTTATCTTCAAGCTCTACAAATTGAATCTTTCTTGTCAGTTTGAAATCTCCTTTCTCATTAACTCCCACCATATCTCCCTTCCACATCAGCAAAACATTCTCGTATTTAGGTGGGCCCCAAAAAGTGAAATTTTTTATTTTTTTATTTTTTTTACATTTTGAGGTGGAAAAAACACCACTCAAACCAATATGTATGAAATTTTTATCTTCACTCTCTACAAATTGAATCTTTCTTGTGAGTTTGAAATCTCCTTTCTCATTAACTCCCACCATATCTCCCTTCCACATCAGCAAAACATTCTCGTATTTAGGTGGGCTCCAAAAAGTGAAAATTTTTTATTTTTTATTTTTTTACATTTTGAGGTGGAAAAAACACCACCCAACCAATATGTATGATGAAAATAAAATTTTTCCTCCAAAAAGCTTATAATTCAAGGGTCACGTCAGAAGCCTGTCAGGAGCCAGTATATCCATAACTAACTGTTAGGTCCCCACAACCCCATAAACATAACTAACTGTCAGCAAGAACCACTACATCCATGAGATCCCGAAATTGTGGGGACCCCAAAAATTATTATTTTTTAATTTTTCTCATAAATGTAATTTATTGATGAAAAACTCCATGTTAGTATATTTGTATATCAAAAATATCATTTTCTACTTAGAAAAACGGATTTGTGTTAAACTTCCAACATCAAAGTTTTAATCTCTCTCTCTCTCTCTCTCTCTCTCTCTCTCTCTCTCTCTCTCTCTCTCTCTCTCCCTCTGAGGATCTCTCTGCTTTTGCTTCTTCCTTTGCTTAGCTATGGAGCCTTTCCAAGCTATGTGTGTAGCCCCCTTGTGAAGCTAGAAAACGGAAGGTTGATTTACACATTCGTATTCCTGAAGAGTATAGCAGCTCTAAAAAACCCATCCTACTGATGCACAATCTGTCCAAGCTCGTAGTGATAGCTTTTTTTCGACTATCCACATTGCCACAGGAAGCTACCTCGGCCAAGGAAAATCACATAAACTCTTTGTCATAAATACCTTTTCACTGTAAATAGGCGTGTGTGCGTTAGGGACTTTACCCATATCTTCTATATATTTTTTATATTATTAAAAAAAAATTTGCTAGCTACTCATCAAAAATAAATAAAATTATTACGGCCCATTTTGTGTAAATATTTCATTTCATATAAGGTCCTAAATATGGGGGTCTCTATTTTCTCAAATATGTAAATACTTCATTAGGTGTGTGTATTACAAAACCTAAGTATATTTTATTTATTATTATTATTTTTTTTTCTTCATAATACTTTTGGACCATCATTGTATATATGCTTCAACTTCACCATGCATAAGTAAATCCTATGCCCTCACATTTCTACCCACACCGTGTAGAAAGCCTACTACCTAAATCACTTTTTCCCTTAGACTATTTCATCTTTTATTCTCTCATCTATCCTAAAATAATGAGGGTCTCCCTCCCTTTTGACTTCCATAGTTTAGTATTTTTGTATATATTTTTTACTATTAAATATTTTTTATATATTTTATTTTATATATTTTTATTAAATAGTTTTTTATATATCAATTATTTTTGTATATTTTATTTTAGTATTTTTATTCACAATTAGATCTCTTTGTTTATTTTATTTTCCTATCATAATAACCATATTGTCATGATATGTTGACTAGTTAAAGTACTAGCTTGTTTTTTTCTTATTATATCTTTATAAAATAAAAAAAATCTCCTCCATGCAAGTGTCCACATGCACTTGAGTCTCTAAGGTCAGGGTATGATGTATTGGAGGGCTCACTCTTGGAGCTATCAGGAAATTCCACCAATGGGGACCCACACAAAGATTTTGAAAATTCAAAAAATACATGATTCTGCTGAAATTTTTGCGCCTGCCTCCACTCCGAATTTGGACTGGTCATCAAAAGATAAAAGTTAGCTCGTGTGAGCTCAGGAATATGATCAAATTTTTTGAGACTTTTTGGAGCTAATGGCGGTGAGATCTAAATTTTTTATTGCTGCCCGCTTTTTGGCAAGGTACACCTAGTCTCTTCTCACCTCCCTTACACATTCATCACCTACACACTTACTCATTCCTTTCTCACTCCATCAAACCTGCAAACTTCATGTCCTCTCTCACCCTCTCCACCTTTGCCCTCTCCTTCCATCTCCATTTGCTCTCATATCTACTCTACACCCATACCTCATCTCCATTTCTCTCCCTACTACTCCCATATTACTAAATTATTTTCCCAATCTCAAAAAATACATAAAAATTCAGCATGAATGTATCATATTAACCTCTGCAAATATGGGGTTTCCATCTACAAAAACCCCCATGTTCTTCACCTCAATCAACTTTTGTGGCGTCGAATGCAAGAAGGAGACCGGCGGGTTAACCTAAAGATCTACACATGGGTGAGTCCAAGCTTCATCGAGCTTTCAACCACACAAAGGATCTTTCCAAATCTTTACTCCTCTCACTCAACCTCTCAGCCCTTCTCACCCATTTGTAGATTGTACTACTAACCTTTTATAGTGATTACTAACACTAAACATATGTAAATAAGCACCCACTCTACTACTAACCTTTTATAGTGATTACTAACTACTAACCACTAAACATATGTAAATAAGCACCCACTCTACTACTTTTTGAGTAGGCATTACTACAAGTTATTTGCTCAAACCTCTACATCACACTCTCCTCTCATCTTTAATAATTCTCTCACCTTGAGCCCACATCCATGTGACTCAAGGGATAAGAAGAGGCGAGGAAGAGGCCCACTCTCATTCCAAAATAAAAAATTCATAATCTATGATTTCTCATAATAAAATTGATTAGGCTTAATCCTAATTGGGGCTTCTCAAACCTATAAATAGAGCCCTTCCATTCCTTGTGGAGAAGGGGATTACACACATTGTACACCACTCCCAACTCTAGTGTGTAAGGAGATAGTGAACTTGTGAGCTCTCTCTATACATCAATACCTTTGATTGCTTAGAGAAGCTTGAAGCTAGTTATGTCATTGTGAGGGCTTGAGTGATGCCATACTCTCTATCATAATTGTATCTTGCCTTTGTTGCATAAATAAGATTAGTAGTTTGGGTGCAATTGTGTACAAAATCTTGGACTCCTACATCTCCAAAGTTGATTTAGCAAAGCGGTCCGATGTTTGATTTAAGGTAAATTCGATCTTTGTATTTTGTGGTGTGATTTTATGCTTGGCAACTTGAGGGTCTGTTTTTGATTTATTACCTTTAAATCTATGGTAAGAGGGTCGTATGGTGAAAGGGCTCTCGTAACCTTAAGACCATGTGTATACCGACAACAAAATCAAGCTTATATTGTCTCTCTAAGTTCTTCTAGTCTCCTACACACACAATATCATATGTTATGAGTGTTTGTTGAGGGTGTGTGTGCCTTTTGATTGATATATATGGTTAGCTTGTGTTGATTGGCTATAAGGAAAGATCTTTGGTGTCCTAGTTCACACACATAACTAGGTGGTGCCCCTTTGTTTGTTGAGTGTGTGGTTTTGGGGTTCTTATGTTTGTGTTGCGTTGTGCCCCAAGCCCATTGAGCAACACGGGAGCCTTGAGGAGTGCTTAGAGGTCGCTCTTCTTGTTGCCCGCCCTGGACTGCCTCAATTTTGGTGCCCCCACTGAGGAACAAGCAGTTTTTGAATGGGTAATTAAGGTACATCGATCTCTTTAACACATAAATTTCCTTGTGTGCTTGTTGGGTATCATATTTTAAGAAGGAAAGTTGGTACTTTTGTGTGATCTTTCATGAATAATCCACCTCCTCCTAATCCTCTTGGGATTCAATTCAACCAGTTTCATTGGGTGCGCTCCATTAGAGTGAATGTTTGCATTAATAGAAAAATTTTCTACCAACAACGCATGGTTCTTCTTTTTGGTCCAGAAAGACTAAGAGAGGTTTTAGCATCACCTAATCCTGTCATACTTCCCATTGTAGATTACACCATTTCCTTTGATGTACATATTTTCATCTTGTTTTAGCTTAGTTTTATGAATCAAGAAGACTTATACCGTAGGCTAATTTCTTATGCTAGGCAAGAAATACACATAGTTGTTGGTAGTAAGTTGCAATTTCAGCGTGTCATTCGTCGTATGTTTGGACCTAGGCAAGTAGCATCCATTAATGCCTCAGTTAATCCATTTATTTTGCCTTTGATTTGTTATGACATAAGCTTTGACGGAAAAAAAAAGAGTGAGAGAGAAAGAGAGTGAAGGAAGACCTTTGTGCAATCATATTTGTGCTTCTTTTTCTTGAGCATGGATACCACTAGGCAAATGAGTGGCTACCCCTTATTCTTTGGAGAGCCCGGTGAGGATGCCGAGTTGTTCTTATCAAACTTTAGAATGGCACTCCACATAAAGAGAGTGGTAGGAGACCAAGAGTGCTTAGACATGTTTGAGTTGGTCCTACGACCACTTGGTTTCAATCTCTACCCACACATGCACGAGTAGATTACAAGGGGGTCATACAACTTTTTAGAGACAATTACTTCACTCCTTTAAACACACAAAAGCTATGGCAAGAAATAGTTGCTCATAAGCAAAAGGATCTAGAGAACTACTTGAGTTATAAGCAAGAATTCTTACGTCTTTGGACTCTTTGGTTGCGTAGTCTTCCTAACCCTGGAGATGGTGCAAAATTCTTGAAGAAGGAGAGATTTATTGCAGGGATGTACCCATCACTAAAATTCCAAGTAGAGTCAGGAGAGCCTACAACATTTGATGTTGCTAAGGCTAGGGCTACCAAGAAACTCCGAAAGATGAGGTGTATGCTAGGGGGGGCTTTATCTTTGATGATTCAAAGCCTAGGGAAGAGGTACAGTCTTGCACTCGTTAGAGAATTACCTGAGGTCACAGCCGAGGTGATAGAAAAGTTAAATGAGTCTTTAAATAACTTGTCTATCCACTTTGCACAAGCTCTGGAACAGAAAGGCCAAGCCAAAAGGGTTGAAGAACGAGAGCCACGACCTAGGTGACTCTTGCAATGTTGGAATTGCAAAGAGTCAGGGCATGGGATATATAATTGTCCTTGGCCTCGTGTTGGGGAGCCAGGGAAGCCTAACATGAATTATCCAGTGATGAATGCAGGTGAAGGCACTAGTCAACAACAACCGATGCTTTTGCAAAGGCCTAATGCAACAAGACCACCTCCACGAGGAGTGGAAGGAATGCCACCCTTGCCGGACCCAAATGTACATGTGGTAGAGGTAACAAAGGCCAAGGAGGTAGACATTGAAGCAAATGGTATCAAACGAGGGCGTGGAAAAGAGAAGGAAAAGGAGGGTGTGGCATCACAAATTGACCATGGACGAGGAAAGAAAGTGAAGGAAAACAAGGAAGTCAAGAGGAGACGACGTCGTATAAACCTCCAGATTTCCCCCTTGGACATGGTATGGCTCCATACAACCTTTTGGAAGACATGAAAGGTAAGGGTCCTGATATCTCGTGGCCTCAATTTCTAGCCTTATGTCCACAAGTTAGGAGAGAATTAACAAAGGCCGTGAGCACTAGGAGAAAAACAAAAGAGAATGTGCCTGTTGTAAAAATTTCACAAGCCGAGATGGATGAGGACATTACACCTATATTAGATTGCTACATCAAGGGAAGGCTAGTTAAGAAGGGTCTAGTAGATGGGGGTGCACAAATTCATGAAACACCTGAAATTAAGGTGAAAATGGCAAACAATAGCAAAGCAAAGTGTCTTGGGATTTGTAAGAATGTTTCTGTGGAAGTTTTTGGCATTAAGAGGTTGTTGATTTTTATGTTATGTCTACCAAGGGAAGTGATTATCCATTTACCCTAGGTAGACCATGGCTAATGAGAATGCGAGCTTTGCAGGATTGGAAAAATGGAAAGTTAATTTGCAGGAATGAAAATCATAAGAAGATTATCTTTGACATGAAGGAGCAACAAGGAGAGGAGATAAATGAAGAATCTTCTCAAGGTGAAACAGAGGAGGATTGGACCGATGACACCTCAGAGGAAGAAAGTAGCAGGCACTACGGAAGAGGAGACTTCCATTGAAGTCATGGGGGTAAGATTCAGAGCAAAAGACAAAGAGACACCCTGTCAAGGTTTGGAGGAGGTAGGCTCTCAAGAAGACCAAATTGTGCATGATGAAGAAATGTTTGATGCTATGCTCTCAAAAAAGCTTACATCGGAGGAAGGAGAGGAGTTTAAATCGGAGGAAGGAGAGGAGTTTAAATGTGTACTAAGGAAATTTTCTAGGTTTTTTGCTAAAGATTACACAGATGTGCGTGGCGTAGAGGCCATTCAACACAAGATCGAGCTAAAGCCAGAAGCCAAACCTAAGGCACAAAAGCTACGAAGGTTAGGAGTCATCAAGGAGCAAGCACTACTCAAAGAGGTGAGGAAGCTTCTAGCAGCGGGGTTCATATATCCTGTAGAAAATTCAGAGTGGGTCTCTCCCGTCGTGGTCACTCCCAAGAAGAACGGCAAATGGAGGGTGTGTGTGGACTATCGTCCACTCAACGAGGCGACAAAAAGGGACCACTTTCCTCTCCCATTTCAAGATGAGATCCTAAATGAGGTAGCAGGTCATGAGAAGTATATGATATGTGATGGCTACTCTGGTTACTTTCAAATTGGGATTGCATCGACGGAGGATCAATTGAAAACAACCTTCATCACTCCTTGGGGTTGTTATGCTTTCAGAGTCATGCCATTTGGTTTGACCAATGCTCCAGCGACATTTCAACGTTTCATGAACATGGTGTTTCAAGCATTCTTTGGGAAATCCATTAGAGTGTTCATAGATGATTTTTGCATCTATAGCTCTAAGTCATTGCATGTGCAGAGGGTGGAAGAAGGCTTGAAGAAACTCTACGACATAGGGGGCCAACTCAATCCCGACAAATGTCATATCGGTGAGGATGAAGTAATCTTGCGTGGTCATAAGGTTTCTTCCAAAGGCATTGAGGTGGATCCTACAAAGGCAAAGGCTCTTATCGATCTACCATCTCCAAAGAGTCTCAAGGAGGCCATCTCATTCATTCAACAGGTGAAGTACATGTCACACTTCATTCAAAGGCATTGAGGTGGATCCTACAAAGGCAAAGGCTCTTATCGATCTACCATCTCCAAAGAGTCTCAAGGAGGCCATCTCATTCATTCAAAAGGTGAAGTACATGTCACACTTCATTCACTTAGCCTCAGAGTTACTTCACCCCTTGCAAAAATTGACTCAATAAGTAGAGTTTGCATGGTCTAATGAGCTTGAGGAGTACTTTTGTAACATTAAAGTCATTTTGTCAGAGCTACCAACACTCATGCCTCCTTGTTGGGAGTACACTTTCTTCGTTAGCTCTAGTGTTGGAAAGGAAACAGTGGGTGCAGTTTTGCTACAGCAAGATCCCCACAGTACTAGGATGCGGCCCATCTACTTTGTTAGTAGGGTCATGAATGTCTTGGAGAAAGGCTACACGGAAGCGGAACTCATGATGCTTGCTCTCATCTTTGCGGTGAGAAAATTTAGATCCTACTTGTTACCAAAACCTTTTGTAATTCTCACTCTGCAGAAAATTTGTTTCCTTGGGTGTCTTCTCAAATGACTCTCAGCACTAGATCACAAAGTGGGTTATGGAATTGCAAGAATTCCAATACTCTTCAAGGTAGAAGATAGTGTGCGTGCACAATTGGCAGGGATTCTCACTTATAGAGTGCATGAATAAAAGATTAAGGTGCCTGAAGTAAAGACCCTACCATTGCCACCACCCAAAACTATACCTAATGCATTCACCTTGTTCTTTGATGGAGCTTTTAGAAAAGCCACAGGTAAAGCAGGGGGAGGGCTGGTGCTGCTCAACCCAAGTGGAGAGGTAGTTATGAAGGAGAAGGTCAACTTGCCAAGTTCTACTAGCAACAATGCAGTAGAGTACGACATACTACTTCATGGTTTGAAGGTGTGCATCAATCAAGGATACAACGTCTCCTGGTAAAAGGGGATGCACTTCTTATTGTAAGGCAAATTTTAGGCATTTGGGCATGCAAGAATGAAAGATTAAGGCAAAAGGTTCATGCTATCCGTAGGTTGTTTAATCAATTTGAGGAAGTGCAATTGTATCATATTCCTAGGAAACAAAATGAGGATGCTGATCTACTTGCACAACAAGTTGTTGCATGTGTTAAGAAGGAAATGCAAGTAGTCTTGATGGCTGCTGCAGCGGCTATTAAGCAACCATGATACCAAGGAATGGAGACACTGGCTCCCATAGTGAGCTACATCTTGGAAGGTGAATTTCCACAAGACTACACAAGGGCAAAAAAGAGGAGGCTCATGAAGAGGGCAAGTTCTTTCTTGTTCTTCGAAGGTGCCCTCTACCAAAAAGGAAAAGATCAAGTGTGTAGAAGAGTACTAACAACCAAGGAGATTCCAGCCATTTTAGAAGGTTTGCATGAAGAAGCATGTTGTGGTCATTTTGCTTAAGAACTAACTGTGAAAAAGATTTTGCTTACTAGGTATGTTTGGCCAAGCTTACATGTGGATGTCCAACATTGGTATAGGAGCTGTCATAACTACCAAGTCAATGGTAATAAGAGGATGCTACATGGTCCACGCCAATTAGTCATTGCAAGTGGTCCATTTGAAAAATGGGGCATTGATGCTATGGGTCCACTACCTAGAACTAAAAATGGAAAATTGTACATCTTAGTGGCCATAGACTTCATGACTAGGTGGATGGATGCTCAAAGTGTGGCAAGGGAGAATGAAAAGACTGTAAGCAAATTTGTTTACACTCATATATGTTGCAGATTTGGCACACCCTTGGAGATTGTTTCTGACAATGGTCCAGGTTTTAGAAAAGGTTTGCTCACCGAAGTTTGTGAAGAGCTTCATATTTCACATCGTCGTAGCACACCCTACTATCCCCAATCAAATGGGTTAGTAGAGAAGGCTAATGGTGTCATTGCAGGAATCATAAGGAAGATGGTGGAGAACAAGACCAAGCTTTGGGACGAGTTCCTTGATGGAGCATTATGGGCATACTGGACTACCTACCGAGAAGCAACGGGGTATACGCCCTTTCACTTGGTCAAGAAGCATTGCAGCCTATTGAGCTCAACATTCCAACAATGCGGCTATATGGAAAAGGTGGACTAGGAGATCAAGATGCATGGGTGGATTGACTTCTCACTTTAGTTGAGCTAGAGTGGAAAAGAGAAGCTGCATGGGTGGATTGACTTCTCACTTTAGTTGAGCTAGAGTGGAAAAGAGAAGCTGCATACGAGTGTTATAGTAGAAAAGCCATGCAAACAGCGGAGAAGTTCAATGCAACTTTGAAAGACAAGGGCATCAAAGAAGGAGATCTTGTGCTAAAGTATGACAATCGACTTGATAACCGGTTTGATGCCAAGTTTGAAACTAGATGGCAGGGACCATACATTGTCAAGAAGGTTTTCAACTCTAGCTATTATCAGCTCATGGATTCGGATGGCAAAGAACATTCTAAGAAGGTTAATGGCTACAGACTCAAGCCATACTTGAGTCGCATTCTACCGACAGACTTACAAAAGCAACCACAAAAAGGAGATAAAAGGGCATGTAAGTTCTATGGTTTGAGTGATGTCTGTGGTGCAAAATACGAGGAACATAAGAAAGATGGACAAGAGAACCACATTACACCACTTGCTTTAGAAGGCCTACTAGATGATGGTACATGAATATACCATCATCTAGGGGGAGGGCTAAATGATAGCCGTTTTTTCGACTATCCACATTGCCACAGGGAGCTACCTCAGCCAAGGAAAATCACATAAACTCTTTGTCATAAATACCTTTTCACTGTAAATAGGCGTGTGTGCGTTAGGGACTTTACCCATATCTTCTATATATTTTTTATATTATTTTAAAAAAAAGCTTTTGCTAGCTACTCATCAAAAATAAATAAAATTATTACGGCCCATTTTGTGTAAATATTTCATTTCATATAAGGGCCTAAATACGGGGGTCTCTGTTTTCTCAAATATGTAAATATTGCATTAGGTGTGTGTATTACAAAACCTAAGTATATTTTATTTATTATTATTATTATTATTATTATTATTATTATTTCTTCATAATACTTTTGGACCATCATTGTACATATGCTTCAACTTCACCATGCATAAGTAAATCCTATGCCCTCACATTTCTACCCATGCAGCATAAGTAAATCCTATGCCCTCACATTTCTACCCACACCGTGTAGAAAGCCTACTACCTAAATTAATTTTTGTCTTAGACTATTTCATCTTTTATTCTCTCATCTACCCTAAAATAATGAGGGTCTCCCTCCCTTTTGACTTCCATAGTTTAGTATTTTTGTATATATTTTTTACTATTAAATATTTTTTATATATTTTATTTTATATATTTTCATTAAATAGTTTTTCATATATCAATTATTTTTGTATATTTTATTTTAGTATTTTTATTCACAATTAGATCTCTTTGTTTATTTTATTTTCCTATCATAATAACCATATTGTCATGAGCTTGTGTCTAAGTTCAAAGGATCACGGAATCCCTATAGCCACCTTGCTCCATTAAGGCAAATCTACATGGCTGAGAGACAATTGAGAGGGTAATTGATCCTAGAACTAAGATAGATGCCTTCGGATTTGACTTTAAAAGATACTGCATTCTTATGGTTTCAAATGCTATAAGACTCACCAAAAGTGACCATAGAGGATCTTGAGCTAGCATTTACCATGGGCTTCTCCTAGATTGGTGTCAAGCATAGTGAAATTGCATAATTGTATCAATTCCATGCAACTTGAGTACAAGTTTATGAGAGACTATATCAATCCCCTCAAGAACTTAAACAATAGATGTCAATGCGCCTCAAGAACTTAAACAATAGATGTCACGTTGAGGAAAAATTGAGCCAAATACAGTTGATCTCATAGTTCTTTGAGGGATTGAGAAGTAAAGAATTGCATGATGCATTATATGCTAGAAGGCACAAAATGCTTATGGAGGATTGCCTAGATGCAATAGATTTTGACAATAACTTTACATGCATCCCTTCCACGGAAAGCAAAAAACTAGAATCTTTGGTTAAAATAGGACCCAATGTCAAAACTCAAGACACTAGGAAGACAAAAGAGCCTAGGAGTGTAGAAGACATTGCCAAGGGCTAGAAGAAGTGTGGAAAGCCTCTCCTAGAGGGAGACATGCTACTCATATTTAGCTCCAAGAAATAAAATGACTTGGTGTGCTATTTGTAGAAGCAACCACATGGTGCATGAGTGCCCAATCTTGAGAGCAAGGGGGAACTAGTGGTGTGGATATTATATAAAAGATATATAAACCATGAATCATCCAACTACTACCACATGCAATGAATGACTAGAATGATAGGAGTGTATGTATTACCAACAACTCCTCAGCCATTAGCCTTATCAGCCCCACCTACAACTGGACCAAATGCTACTCGTATAGCAATGAACCCTACATTGGCAAGAAACCCATATAGAGCATTGGAGGTTACACCTCTAGTGTTACCACCATAGCCAACGCGATATAGAGCATTGGAGGTGTTACCATCATAGCCAACACTTCCAAGAACCACACCGATGAGGCTAGTTGATATTGAATTTGTTTCTAATAAACCTACTAGCATGTCAAAATTTTACATTGATCATCCAAATTCAATTCCTAGAATCCCACCTTGAAGTGAGTACCATCCAAGAAAACCAGGACCAATGATGTCCATACACATAATAATTGACTACATTAATGCAAATAGCATCAGAACCCTATAGAACAGGGGACATTAATGGACCAAGGAGAGGTCCTCTTGCTTATTTTAAATTTTGAGGCCCCCATAAAGTGGCTAAATGGCCCATAAAGGCAAATCTAGAAGTAATAAAAACAACAAATATGCCACCCTTGGATAGATGATGCATTAGGTGTGCCATAGATCACTTGATTGGTCACTTCCCACATAAGCCTATGACTTCAAATCCATATACCATCACACCCCAGACACCACCAACAAGCTTTAGGATAGTATCATAATCCAAACTTCTTCAAACGAAGAACAATAAGTACTAATGAGGATTGTGACTAGGGTGCAGGCTCAACAAAAGTAAAATAAAACTCGTTCTCTCAGTCTACGAGGCAAGTGTCAGAAACTTCTAAAAGTGTTAAAAATAAGAAACAAGATAAGGACCATAGCAAAGAAAAGCTACATGGCTCTCTTCAAAGCCAACTAAAGTACCCAATCAACCAAGGACCTCAAAAATTCCTAATGGTAAGGAGACAAGGGTAAGAAATGCAAAAGAACATCCAGGTTATGCTAAGATCAAATGTGTTCTTGATTCAGTAAGCCAAACAACCTTGGATAAAAAATGGTCTTGACAGACCTATAGTGCTGAGAGATAGAACCCTATAACTCTAGGAGAAAGAAAAATAGCTTTGCAAGCCCATAAAGAAGAACAAAAAACCCTGAGGTTAGAACCAATTGATGATCCGAGTTATGTAGAAATAGAAATCACCAGTTAAAATCACTCTCGATGAGGAACGGGGTGAGGAAAGTGTAGACGGATCAATCATAATGGACCAAAAAGATGAGCTTCTTGAAATGGCCTAGAAAGCCAAAGGAAAATATAAATTTAGAGGATTAGAAGAAATGAAGTATCATTTTTTAGGATTGAGTGGAATGATCATTTTCTAGTGCTTCCTCAAAGGAAACAAGTTCCTCTTCATTCCACATAGCCTACATCGAATGATCATTCTCTAGTTCTTCCTCAATGGAAACAAGTTCCTCTTCATTGCATATACAAGAAATGAGAGCATGATCCACAAAAGAATAAGATGCATAATGAGAACCAACATATGTCCTACTAGGTAAAGGAGATGCTAATTTGTTGTCCTACAGTGTCCTACTAGGTAAAAGAGTACCTAATTTGTTGTCCTACAGTGTCCTACTAGGTTAAAGAGTACCTAATTTGTTGTCTCATAATGTTTGCACCAACCCTTTTGGCATACTCTTGGTGGACGTAGGTATGGCTATCATTTCCTTAATCATTGCATAATCCATAATTACCTCATCAATAGGCTAATATTTGGGCTGAAATTTAAGCTAATTTTCAACCGGTATATGCTGATTTGTAACACCTTGTTAAGCATTCATTTGCTCCACATATGGCTGTCCAACATTGTACAAAGGTAGGACTATATCAAAAATATCATGTGAGCATAAATTTTGCTATTTTTTACATAAAAGCATGGGATGACTTGAGTTCTCAACAAAGACAATGTCTATACTCACCAAAATTTGCTTTGAGTCTAGATACCCTTTGCTTTTTTAACTATATCCCACAAAATACATTTTACCACCTTATCATCTAGCTTGTTATGTTGTTTCTTAGGTTTAATAGCATAAGAAAGACAATCAAAAACATGCAATAGAGCTAGATAGGTATTCCTTCCATTCCAAGATTCAAAGGGGTAGTTGTAAGGCCTTAGTGGGGCATCTGTTTAGCACATAAAAGGCATACATAACTACCTTCAACTAAAATACATGAGGTAAATCCTAGCGTTTAACCATGCAACATGCCATCTCCATGAGAGATCTATTTTTTCTCTTAGCCACACCATTTTGTTGAAGCTGTGAAAGGCACTGTACATTGATGTTTTATGCCTCTTTCAGCCATATATACACAAAACTCCTTTACATATACTCCCCCTAGGATCTGTGCGAAGGGTGCTAACTTTACATTCAGCCACATTTTCAGACATAGAGACATAGTGTCTAAAGTATGTGGAGACCTCTGAATTTTCTTTCAATGGATATACCTAGGTGTGCCTAGAGTAGTTATTATTAAAAGTTACAAAGTAGAGATATCCCCCAATTAATGGTGTCCTCATAGGACCACATACATCACTATGTATAAGCTATCAAAACAGCCATTTACTGATCCATCTTTTGAGAATGATGCCCATTTCATCTTGCCCAAAATACATCCCTCACATACATGTTTGACAGGGGACTCAAGATTTAGCAACTCTCGCACAATGTCTTTTCTTTTAAGGTACAATAAATTGCCAAATTTTAAGGTACCACATACATCACTATGTATAAGCTATAATTTCAAAACGGCCCTTAACATATCCATCTTTTGAGAATGATGCCCATTTCATCTTGCCTCACATATATGTTTGATAGGAGACTCAAGATTTACATCCCACATACATGTTTGATAGGGAAATCAAGATTTAGCAACTCTGGCACAATGTCTTTTCTTTTAAGGTACAAAAAATTGCCAAATTTTAAATGAACAAAGTGGGCATACATAGTTTTGCATCACTCATAGCACATGTGGTAGTAAATGAACAAGCATTAGGAGCCAACCTTTTATACATGTCCACCTAAAAATCTTATGGATTAGAGTACCAGATACCGTAATATTTGCATCACTCTAATCTATACATATGCCATCAACAAATTTGGCTACTAGGCTTGTCCTAACAATGGTAAAGACTGACATCAAGTTCATTTTAATGTCTGGCACAAACAATACTTTAAATTTGAGGGAGTGATTGTCCCACCATTTGCAACATCAAGAATAACCTTACCAACTCCTTTCACTAGATATGAGAATGTTTTTGCACATGTGATTATGCCTCCTTGAGAAGAGCAGACTCAAGAGAGGAAAACAAATCATGCTGATGAGAAGTAATGTGCTTACTAGCACCACTATCAAAATATCATACATGTTGATCTATCCAATGCAACTTGTCTCACAAAATACAACTCTTAACATCTTAAGTGTACAAAATGGGCAATTGTCCACGGTGCCCTTGAATGTGCTTACACGTTTACAAGCCAAGGCACGATAAATAGTCAAGAAGAATGTAAAAGAAAACTGTTTCATTTGATGAGGCACAAAGTTCAGAAAATTGGATGGCTGCTATGCAAGCAGAATACGATGCTATTATGAAGAATGGTACATGGTCTTTATGTGACTTGCCCCCTGGCAAGAAGGCCATTGGCACTAAGTGGGTATACAAATTGAAGCGTAAGCCTGATGGCACAGTGGATCGCCATAAGGCTAGGCTTGTTGCAAAAGATTATGCTCAAGAGAAGGGCATTGATTTTGATGAGACTTTTGCTCCCACATGTCGTATGACCACTGTTCGTAGCATCTGTGCATTAGCAGCTCATAATGGTTGGAATGTACATCAGCTGGACATAAAGACTGCGTTCTTAAATGGAGATTTGCATGAGGAGGTGTATGTATCGCAGCCTCGTGGTTTTGTTCAAAGAGGGCAGGAAAACAAAGTGTGCAGGTTAAAAAAGGCTTTATATGGTTTAAAGCAAGCTCCACGAGCTTGGTATGAAAAAATACATGCATATTTGACTGCACATGGGTTTCAGAATAGTCCAACAGAAAGCACTTTGTATGTTAAACGTGTGGATGGTGTACATCTAATCATTGCTCTCTATGTCGATGACATGCTGCTCACAGGACCAAATGAGAGTCATATTGCTGATTTTAAGGCTGATTTGAATGCCTCTTTTGAGATGTCAGATTTGGGGCATTTGCATCATTATTTGGGGATACAATTTAAGCAGTGTGATGGAGGTATTGCTTTGTGTCAGACAAAGTATATTGAAACATTGTTGCGGAGATTTGGCCTTGAAGACTGCAAGCCTATTGCTACTCCAATGGAGACAGGTTTGAAGTTGAGTCTTCATGATGCTGGAGATCACTTTGATGTCACACTCTATCAGACAGCTGTTGGTTGCCTCATTTATGTATGCATTACGAGGCCAGACATTCAGTTTGCAGTCTCACAGGTGAGCAGATTTATGCATAGCCCAGGCATTAAGCATTGGCAGGCAGTGAAGCGTATCTTTCGCTATTTGAGTGGTACTCGGCATCTTGGGTTGTTTTATCCCAAGGGGGGATCATTGCCGCCAGATTTACATGTTTTTTCAGATTCTGACTGGGCTAGTTGTTATGACACACGCGTGTCCACGAGTGGTTTTTGCTTCATGCTTGGAAGCTCATGCATATCATGGTTGAGCAAGAAGCAGCCTACTGTGGCCACTTCTAGTTGTGAAGCTGAGTACAGGGCAGCTTTCACAGCTACGGTTGAGTGTGTGTGGCTCAGACGCCTTATGGCTGATTTGGGTGTTGGGCAGCCATCTGCCACCACCATCTTCACTGACAGTCAGAGCGCATTGGCAGTTGCGCGGAACCCAGTGTTCCATGCTCGTACGAAGCACATTGAGGTGCACTACCATTATGTCAGGGAGAGACTCTCTGCAGGAGAGATCAGTTTGGCTTATGTGCCAACACAGGATAACCTTGCAGACCTTTTCACAAAGGCTCTGCCTCGTGAGAAGTTCGAAGCTTTTCGCAAAGCTTTGGGCTTACTCCCTTTTGTGGATTCGTCCACATAGCTAGACACTTCCCTATACATGAGTGCTAGCTCTTGTTCACCGCATCACTCCAGGGGGGATTTGTTACCATATTATAGTAGTGATGTGTGTGAACACACTTAGGACCGCCGGGGCACTTTTTCCCTCACTAGGAGGTTTTTTCCCCCGTGCATTGTATATACGCCCATTATCTTCTAGGGCTTGTTATCTTTCATTTTTGGCACTCATAATACACTACTGTGTTGTGCTCAAGCTTCCTCATCTTCTTGAAGTTGTGTGTGCATTCCTGCAACCCTAATTCCAACACTCATGCCAAAGGATCAAAGCTGAAAGGGTCAAGATGCCTAGGAAACTTCAACCCTTGGATATTCCCCAAATGAAGTGGGAGTGCATTAGTATGGATTTTATCACGTCTCCCCACTGTACAAGGAGGATATGACTCCATTCTGGTAGTAGTGGACTTACTTACCAAAGTAGCTCACCTTATACCAGCAAAGAAGACCTTCAAAGCTTCTGATGTTGCTCGAATATTCATCAAGGAAGTCCTCAAACTTCATGGTCTCCCAAAAAGGATAGTGAGCGACCGGGATTCTGACTTCACTTCAAAGTTCTGGCAGTCCTTATTTCAAGCCCTGGGAACTCAACTTTGCTTTAGCACAGCTTATCATCCAGACCGATGGTGGCCAGACTGAGAGAGTCAATCAAGTAATTGAAGACATTCTCAGAGCATATTGTGGACGGGAACCAAGAAGGTGGATTCAATACCTTCCTCTGGTAGAATTTGCCTACAATGTATCTTCATCAGAGCATAGGAATGTCACCATTCACAGCACTCTATGGGCAAGAATGCTTGTCTCCTCTAAATTTCTCTGATCCGACCATAAGAGTTGAGGCATCCAGGAAAATGCTCAAAGAGATGGAGGAACAAACCAAAGCAATCCAAAAGGATATTAAAGCTGCCCAAGATCGACAAAAACATTATGCTGACACCAAGAGGTCTGAAAGGATCCTCAAGGAAGGAGACAAAGTTCTTCTACGAGTGCGACCCAAACGAAGTTCTCTATCACTTGGAAAATATAAGAAGCTCAGCCCTAGGTATTGTGGCCCCTATACAGTTATCAAGTGTCTACGTAAAAGTGCCTATAAACTCCAACTCCCAGCCCATATCAAAGTCCACAATGTATTTCATGTAAGTTTGTTAAAACCTTATGTACCCAGTCTCGATCATATTCTTGATGATGAACAAGTTGTAATCCCTACTCAAGGAGTCCTTGAATTACAGCCCAGTAGCATCATAGATTCTAGGGAAAGGCAACTCCGAAATAGAACTCTTGTAGAACATCTAGTACAGTGGAAAGATTACCCTGAAGAGGATGCAACTTGGGAAGATGAAGCTACACTCTTAAAGGATTATCCCGAATTCATGTGACGAGATGAGGACATCTCGATTTCTTTAAGGGGGGGAAGGATGTAACATACCCATCTTCACTAATAAAGAAATGTCCATGTAATAGATAAATTTATGAGTTTTTATGGTATAAAAATCAATGATTTTATTAAACGAGTCATTTTTACTTAGAATCTTCAAATTCTGAGCCCCAATTTGGAATCTGCGTGCGATTTTATCCTAATATAGGGTTTTACAGCATCCAAAACAGACACCAGATCAAGCTTATACGTAAATTTCAGTCATTTTAGTTAAAAAGCGATGACCTTTAAACCTTAATAAATGCACGACTGGGCGTCGGATTGATGAACGGTATGCACCCCAACGACCAGGAGAACCTCCCGGACAAAAAAAAAAATTCGCTCCCCAGGGCGGTCCGGCATGCAAATCGAGGCTGGTGTCCCAAATTTGGGGACCTCGCCCCAAAATTTGGACTGTACACACTTACCAAGGTGCCCGTACGATGGTTGCACAAGAACCAAAGGACGGCCGCCCATTGTGTGGTCCACACGTACCGCTATGTGGACACCCATGCTGCCCCAGACCAGATAAGGTACATGCGTACCGCTATGTGGACATCCATGCTGCCCCAGACCAGATAAGGTACATGCGTACCACTCCTTTCCCTGTTAACTGACACCGTACCTTTCCCATAGAGCCATACATGCCACTGATCTACAGCCTTTGCTGGTACACCGTCCTTTCGTCCTTGCTTTGCGCAGCGCCCGTACCCGTACCCCACAGTTATATAAACCCCCGGACTCCATGGTGGGCAACACACATTTCTGTGTAGCTTATGCTCTGCTGTGCCGCCGTCCATACCGCCATACGTCCCTGTGCAGTGTACTTGTTGTAGTACAGCCACCCCTTGCAGCCACCCCTCTTACACCTCCTCATTTGCCACTTTTCAGATAAGGCAATTTTCCTCTATCCCCCTCTTGCTAGGAGGCAGTGTCCTTAACTCTTCTCCCCCCTCTTGCTAGGAGGTAGTGTCCTTAACTCTTCTCCCCCCCCCCTCTTGCTAGGAGGCAGTGTCAGCTCTTCTCCCCCCCCCATTTGCGTGGATTTTAGTAAGAGGTTTTAGCCTTACGAGAGGGTTCAGGCGCTGTGGTCTTTTGCTCATATAGTGAGTAAACGATCTCAGAATTGAGATCTGACTGGAGCATTTCGACCGTGACAGCAAGCCCTACAAGACAACGCCCAAGATAGCCCCTTCCCGGAAACGTCAGAATATTGCTTCGAGAGGAGCGCGCAACAACGAGATTAGAGAAGATGCTCCCGATGCAGCCCCAACCCTCCCTTTACAAGCTCCTCAAGGAAATGGTGGCCAGGTTAGCTTGGTTATCTTTTAAAGAAGAGTTTTTTTAAAGATATTAGTGTTAATAAATGTGTATCTTTTTCTTTTAAAATAATGACATAAAATTGTATGAAGCTACGAATTGAGTGATGTTGTATTCAATGAATTGTATTGAAATTGTTATCTTTAAAGAGTGCAAGTTTTTCTTGGCTTCGACGCTAACTCCGTTCCGTGCTTGTGTAGCTAGGTGGCGTCGTTAGCAAAGCCCGAGAATGGCCCAAGTATCTCTCATACCATTGGGAGAATAAGGTTCGCTGATTGAAGCGAGAGATTATGATGCTGTCTAGTTCTGAGGGCCCAGGCTAGTGCGGTGAATAAGCCCACCCTAGTGTGCAGACATCCCTCTGAGGGGCGAGAGGATCGAGCGATTGAGCGTGAGAGGGCGACAGGCCGGCTTGAGTCCTCGCCCAATGACCGACGATGAGGTGTATGGTCCCGTAGGGTTTTGCCCAGCATACATGTAAAGGCTGGAAGGCCGAATTCTAGATCATCGGCAGTATAAAGGAAAAGAATAAGAGAGCCGGTTTGGCTTGTATGAAATTGATTCATGTATAAACTTTTTATAAATCTTGTTTTTGGCATTATTGTATTGTGGAAAAAGACTGTTTTAACAAACCTTGTGAAAAGGGCCTTAATTAAGGAACATGTTTATTTATGTCAAACAATGTGGTAGGATTAATTAGAAAACAAATTGACGCGTGAGTAGGGTGGAAAGTGGGAGGATGGAATGCCCCGACGGCACCATCCAACAAATTAAGTGAAAGCCCTACACTAGATAAATAGGTTCTTGGGCAACTCTATTCTAGAAGACTAGGCCAGCGGCTGTGCCTTGCATGGATGAGGAAAAAAGCGTTGCCTCTAGAAATCAAGTCTAGTAGTTGCCCAATTTATGATCAATTACTCTATGGGTGATTTGATTTTTAGAAGATCACGCTCCCCCTGCGGGATAGGACTAGGTCTTACCTATGAATCGTATCCTTGAATCTCTACATGGTCAAGGTGTCAATAAATAGGAAATTTTCTCCAAGTTAAGACTTAGTGGACTATCTTAAGTGTTTTCCCTATTTTAGAAGGGGGGAACCTTACATCATACTCTCAATTTGTAAGGTTAGATATTTTTGAGTCTTATGAAGGTATATTATTCTGTCACTTTAGCACACGTGCAAATTCTATAAGAATTTATTTCCAAGTGGTGACTAACTACGGCACTTGATCTTAGATTTTGAGGCCTAACTGCTATCATTGATGTAGTTATTTTCTCTATTTATAAGCCTGAATATATTCCATTTTTGTGAAGGTATACTTCTTCAAAGATAGTTTATTCAAATCCTAGGCTACTACAAAAAAATGCACATATATGTAGGATCTCAATGGGGAAACTTGGGGTCTCATCATGCAGATTTAATAGGGAAGCTCATGGATTTTGGTTTATTGGAAATACACATGCACCTAGGATCTCAATGGGATAGATTAGGGTCTCCTCATATACAGACTCCATGTTGAGATAAGAAGCGAGAAGCAACACAAAAGAAACACAACCTACAAATATGCTTGGTATGTAGCATGCATGAGATGGAGCCAGAGGATAATGACATCCTACAATGCCTAGCATATGAAATTAAAGAAGGGGTTGGGTTCGGTGACTTATCAAGTATGAGGATCAAGGATGGGTGGCCTTATACTTAAATGAGATATAGAGAAACTCATGAGACATATACTTAAATAAGATATACTTATCAAGTATGAGGATCAAGGATGGGTGGCTCTATACTTAAATAAGATATAGAGAAACTCATGAGACATATAAGAACACGAGTCATTGTTACTTTTCACATCCTTTTCTCATTGCAGAGGTCAATGCAGTGCCAAAGACGAGGACATGAATGTACCTTAAAGTCGCTAATCCAAAGCACGACAATAGCAATCACAGACACAAGACACTGGCATCGCGACATACAGAGACTTTTCATATGTGATGCATTGGCCAAAGACTAGCCGTTAGTTACCCATATGTGACACATTGCATGCAAGAGACTTTTCACAACTGTGCAGGACACTAGCATTGTGACATACATATGACTAGCACCATTTTATTGTGCATATGTGATGCACTGTCGGCGCAGGGGGGCTTTGGACCTTGCAAAGTGATACCCCCTATAAGACAACACAATTAGTGATACCCCTTATAAGACAACACAATCAGTGGAAGACATCCCCAATGGCACACATAATCTTCTTTTCATCTCATTGAGTTTTCAGAGGAGATTACTACTAGATTATGTAACTCTTTCAGATGAATGATAAAAACCCCTTAAGGAAACTCCGATGATTTTAACGTTTTATGGTAGGATTTCACAATACTACCAATTTTTTATTTTATTTTTCTAGAAATGAGACTTCTATTAAGTAATATAAAATCATACAAAGGGAGATCTCAATCAAAAAGGTAGGGAGATCTCAACCAATCGAGGGCACTATGCTGCCATAAAAGCCCTGTAGGAGTAGAGCAGAAGAAAATAGCATGGTTGCACTCTCCCATAACTCTGTTGCATTTTGTTTACACAACTGGTGGTTATGGCTATGAGAGCGTTGCCCTCTCACGCGACTTCAGTGGGATCCGGGGGGAGTGGACATGGCATGATTCCTTTGATAGAGAGGAGGCTCATGGCACCCCTTTCTTTGCTTACATCGCAAGGCCGCAGGATTCAGATGCCTGCAAATCGAGGGCACTCTAGCAGCGTGGGCACTGGGTAGTCTCAAGGCCTCCTTTCTCATTTTGTCTCAAATTTCTAGAAGAGGCTATGGAATAGTTTTTGGCCGCAAAGGATCACCCTCTTTCTGTGTGGTAGTTGGCACATTGGAGCTAGCAATGGGCACTTGGCTGGCCATCATAGGTAGGCCATGATAATGTCATGAATACCATCCCATGAGCATTATGAAACTATGAAAGTGTGCTTCAATGATGGTGTCATGAATACCATCCCCTAAGCTTATGAAACTATGGAAGTGTAAATATCATCCCTTGAATAAGCCTCCTTATAGGCTTTCAAAGGTTGAGCGAGAAGAGGTGGCAAAGCAAGTGGAAGAGATTTTGGAAATGGGATTCGTACAACCAAGCCAATCACCTTTCGCCTCACCCATTTTGTTGGTGAAGAAGAAGGATGGATCTTATAGAATGTGCATCAATTATAGGGATCTCAACAAGATCAATATAAAGAATCGATATCTCATTCCAAGGATGATGATTTACTTGATGAATTGAAAGGAGCAAAATGTTTCTCCAAGATAGATCTCAAGTCCGGGTATCATCAAATAAGGATGAAATATGGTGATGAGTTTAAGACGGCATTCCAGACTGAACGGGATCTATTTCAATTCATGGTTATGCCTTTTGTATTATCAAATGCCCCGGCCACATTTCAGGTTCTCATGAACAAAGTTTTGAAGCCATATCTCTACAAATCAGTTTTGGTCTTCTTTGATGACATACTTGTGTATAGCAAGTCAAGGAAAGAGCACTTGATGTATGTGGAGCAAGTGTTGACGGTATTGAGAGAGCACAAGTTGTCCTCCAAGCAAAGTAACTACACCTTTATGTCACAAGAAGTGGAATACTTGGGTCACATTGTGAGCAATGATGGTATTAAGATGGATCCCGGGAAGATACAATGTGTGAAAGAGTGGCCTACACCCGCTAGCACTACTCAACTAAGGGGATTTTTGGGATTATCATCCTTTTATAGGAGGTTCATATGCCATTATGCTCACATGGCAGCCCCACTTACCAATAGGCTTAAGAAAGAAGCATTTTTTTGGGATGTCGTGGCCGATAAGAGCTTCTAAGAGCTCAAGCAAGCACTAATCTCATCTCCAATATTAGTTTGCCCTGATTTTTCTAAGCCTTTCACTATACAAGCTGCTGCAAGTGGGAGAGGAATTGGTGTTGTGCTATATCAAGAGCATGGGGTGATTGCTTATGAGAGTAGAAAGCTCACCGAGAAGGACATGGAGCTTCATGTTTATGATCAAGAAATGTTGGCCATTTTACATGCTGTAAAAGAAGTGGCATCACTATTTGTATGGTGGGCATTTCAAAGTAAGGACCAATCACCGAGTACTCCAATTTTTCCTCACCCAACAAAACCTTTCTCCAAAGCAAAAGAGATGGCTTGCTACCTTGCAAAATTATGATTTCGAGATCTCTTACACGGCGGGAAAGGACAACGTTGTGGGGCAGATGGACTTTCTAGGATGTGGGCTTGCACTATACATGCCATTTTGGAGGTGCATTATGATTGGATTCATGAGATACAAGAGGTGCATGATGATTGGATTCATGAGATACAAGAGGAGTATTTGGTGGATGACATGGCTGGTCCAATGTTTCAGAAATTACAGCAAGGATTATGTGATGAATATCCACATTTTGAGGTGCACAATGGGTTGCTTTGGTACAAGGGAAAGGTCTATTTGGTCCCTCACTCATCCTTCAAGCTAAAAATCCTATAAGAGATGCACTCTTCACCAATGGAGGCAGGTCATTTGGGAGTGTTCAAGACCTATGATAAGATACGAAAAGGTTTCTTTTGGAAAGGACTTTGGAAGGATGTGCATGACTATGTGCAAAAGTGTTTGCCTTGCCAACAAAACAAGGATCCCAATCAATTGCAGGGAGGATTGTTGCAACCATTGCCTATTCCGGAAGGAAGGTGGACACACATAGCCATGGATTTCATTTTTACCGGGTTGCCCACTACTAAGCAAGGGTGGAATAGCATCTATGTGGTAGTGGATAGATTAACAAAGGCGGCTCATTTCATACCCACAAAGGTGCAATATACAGCTTCTATTGTGGCTCAACAATTTATGGAGCATGTGTTTAGGTTGCATGGAATGCCTAAGCAAGTGGTGAGTGATAGGGATGTCAAGTTCATGAGCCATTTTTGGAAGAGTTTCTTTGATTCCATGGGGACTACACTCACTCCAAGTACGGCCTATCATCCGCAAACAGATGGCCAAACCAAGACGGTGAACAAGTGGCTCGAAGTCTATTTGAGACACTATTGTTATGACACCCAAGCTTCATGGGATAAATGGCTGCACTTAGTTGAATTTTGCCATAACAACATCTATCACATGAGTATTGGCATGTCTCCATTTGAAGCCATATATGGGTATAAGGTGCATGTACCTTCTATTGCATTCAATGAGGAAAATGTGAATCCTCAAGCCAAAGAGGAGATTGAGAAGATGTGTGCAATATTGCAAAGGTGCAAGGATAACATGGCTAAGGCACAAAACCAAATGAAGCAATATGCCGGCGATGAGTCAAGGAAGCATGTGGAGTTCAAGGAAGGGGATTATGTATTCTTAAGAATACCTAAGTCAAGGTATGCTTCATTGAAGGGAGACACCAATACAAAGCTTTCTCATCGCTTTCATGGACCTTACAAGGTGTTGAGAAGAATTAGTGAGGTTGCCTACCAATTGTTGTTACCTTCTACCACAAGGATCCACAATGTGTTTCATGTGTCACATTTGAAGAAGTATGTGGGACCTCAATTGGAAGTGATTTATGAGTTGCCTCCTATGGATGAAGAGGAAATGATTCAATATGTGGTACAGAAGGTGATAGGAACGAGGGAAAGACACCTTCATAATAAATAGGTCTATTGTTGAGTACCTTGTGAAGTGGAGAGGCTTGCCTATGAAGAAGCTTCTTGGCAGTCCGAAGGCTTCATGAAAGACCATCCGGAGCTTCTACAAGCAATGAATCATAGTGGATAAAGTGGGTACAACTATATGGTTCTTTGGATAGCTAGATGCATGGATTAGGATGATGATATGAGGGGTGTCATTGCTGTAAATTTACTATATGGATAGCCATGGCCATTGGTGTACTTCACCACTCATCAATCAAAGCTCAACAAGACTCCGTGGGCTTATGGACATCATAGAGAGTAGTCCATATGTACATCAAATAAGTGGACAGCTCTATGTGGAGTTCTCTTGTGTGAGACACTTTTGGAATTGCAACTAAGTGAAGTCAAGAAGATTCCCAATAGCCCATATATTGCTCCATACATGGTTTCGAGGACTAAACCTTTGGGTGGGGATGGTTTGTAATGAAGGAGGCTTGGTTTTGAGCATAAGGGATATGGCCAAGCAAGTATGGGGGCCCAACATTAATAAGTGTGAAAAGGTGGGCAAGTATATGAGTGAACAAATTGTAATTACGAACATCTAATCATTTTAACTAATCAAATCATACTTCTTGGAGCTCCAAGCTTCCATGGCTATGGTGGTACTCCCTTGAGTGCATGTGGTACTCCATCATGAGTGCATGTGGTACTCCATTATGAGTGCATTCTCTTTCTCTTTCTCCCCATCATTATAGAGAGAGGGATGTCTGTGTGCATGTGTGAGAGAGACAGAGAGTGAAAGAGAGAGGGATGTGCGTGCGTGCGTGCGTGTGTGTGTGTGTGTGTGTGTGTGAGAGAGAGAGAGAGAGAGAGAGAGAGAGAGGTGTCTGTGATTGAAGGATTTAGGCTAGATCCCAAAAGAGGATTAACATGGTGGATTAAGCGTAATGATAAATAAACAAGGGTCTTTTACAGTATGAAGTGATAGGAGTTGTGGGCAGATACCTAATGGCAAAATTCAACCATCAATTGTGCCCAATGGTTGGAATTAGGGTTGATTAATCTTTGATTAGTAAAAATTAGGGTTTATTAATCGCCTAGACTCCTCCTCCAATTCTCAATTTCTAGTGAGGCAAGCTAGCTCCACTGAACTATTTTCCACTCACTTGTTATCGCTTAAGCGATGCACTAAAAAGTTAAAAAAAACCTAAAAAACAGATGGCCCACAAAATCGCAAGAGCCATCTATTACAACCACGCTCAAAACCTATCCCTGGATCGCTTGTCGTAGCCCGTCCATAAGAGTCCACGCCCTTTCCTCACCTCATCCACACCACCTTCCTACATGCAGAGAGAGAGAGAGAGAGAGAGAGAGAGAGAGAGAGAGAGAGGTGTGATTGAAGGATTTAAGGTGGATCCCAAAAGAGGATTAACACGGTGGATTAAGCATAACGATAAATAAACAAGGGGCTTTTACAATATGAAGTGGGCAAGTCCCTAATGGCAAGATTTAACCATCAATTGTGCCCAATGGTTGGAATTAGGGTTGATTAATCTTTGATTAGTAAAAATTAGGGTTGATTAATATCCAAATTAGGTTGGTTAATCGTCGAGAATCCTCCTCTGATTCTAAGTTTCTGGTGAGGCTAGCTAGCCCCATTGAACTATTTTCCACTCACTTGCATATAAGAAAAACCTATATTGGAATTAGGGTTAGAGTTGCAACAATGCACAAACACAAGATAGAGAAGCTTGAGAGCACATAAACTCACTAGATTAGAATGAACACAAATCTGTGCCGCCAGATACAAAAGATAAGTACACATCCCAAAATGAGTAGATAGGAGGGTGTACATATACGTACAGGGGAAAAACCTCCTAGTGAGGGAAAAAGTGTCCCGGTGGTCCTAAGTGTGTTCGCACACATCACTACCATATAATGCTACAAATCCCCCCTAGAGTGATGATGTGAACATGTACAGGGTACGGCCGATCAATCTTAAAAAGGAAGTAATCCTAAAGCTTTACGAAAAGCTTCAAACTTTCCACGAGGAAGAGCCTTCGTGAATAAATCTGCCATGTTGTCATGTGTAGGCACATAGACCAAGCTGATCTTTGCTGCAGAGAGTCTTTCCTTGACATAGTGGTAATGCACCTCAATGTGCTTAGTGCAAGCATGAAACATTGGGTTCCTTGTAACTGCTAATGCGCTCTCGCTCTGTCAGTGAAAATCATAGTGCTAGACGAACACCCATAAGACGTCTGAGCCACACACACACTCAATTGTAGTTGTAAAAGCTGCCCTGTACTTAGCTTCACAACTGGAAGTGGCCACTGTAGGCTGCTTCTTGCTAAGCCATGATATACATGAATCACCAAGGTGAAAGCGAAACCCACTAGTGGACACTCGTGTATCATAACATCTAGCCCAATCTGAATCACTGAAAGCATGCAGCTGTGACTCACACCCCCCTTTGGATAAAATAATCCAAAATACTATAAAAAACTCGCTTAACAGCCTACCAATGCTTCGTAACTGGGCTATGCATAAATCTGCTCAATTGTGAGACCGCATACTGTATATCTGGCCTCATGTTGCACACATAAAGAAGGGATCCAACAACTTGCTGATACAAACTAGCATCAAAAGAGTCTCCTGCATCTTGAAGACTAAGTCGAGTACCTGTCTCCATAGGTGTAGCCATAGGTTTACAGTCTTCAAGGTTAAACCTCTTCAATAGCTTCTATATATATTTAGACTGCAATATAACAATGCCATCATTGCGTTACATAAACTGAATCCCCAAATAGTAATGCAAGGGCCCTAAATCTGACATCTCAAACGATGACTGAAATCTGATCTATATCGGGTCCCGTGAACAACATGCATCAACGTATAGAACGATGACAAAAAATGTATCCTTACTCCTCTTCACATAGAGGGTACTCTTTGTTGGACTGTTATAAAAATCATTTGCAACCAAGTATGCATGAATCTTCTCATACCATACTCTAGGAGCCTGCTTAAGGCCATAAAGAGCCTTTTTCAACCTATGTACTTTAGATTGTTCTCCTTTCATAGCAAAACCAGGAGGCTACGATACATACACCTCCTCATGTAAATCACCATTCAAGAATGTAGTCTTAATGTCCAATTGATGTACATTCCACCCATGATGTGCTGCCAAAGCAATGAGACACCTAACGGTAGTCATATGAGATGTGGGTGCAAAGGTCTCATCATAATCAATGCCCTTTTGCTGGACATACCCCTTTGCAACAAGTCTGGTCTTATAGCGATCAATGCTACCATCTGCTTTGTGTTTTAACTTGTAAACCCACTTAGTACCAATGGCCTTCTTGCCACCATGAGGTAGATCTGTCAAATACCAAGTGTCATTCTTGAGTATAGAGTTATACTCATTCTGCATAGCATGCATTTGATGATCATCATCCTGTGCTTCCTCAAAGGAAATAGGTTCCTCCTCATTACATAAAGTAGAAATGAGAACATGATCCACATGAGAATAATCTGCATGATGGGAACCTGCATGAGTTCTGCTAGGTAAGGGAGCTGCTAACTTGCTACCCCTCAATGTCTGCCCCACAAGCCATTTTGGCATATGCCTAGATTCTTCTGTGGCTGCTCTCTCCTCATCCACTACATCCTCAATAATTTCCTCATCAAAAGGCTAATTTTGCACCTGCAAAGGCTAAATTTCAGCACTTGGTTGAGCAGTCAATTGCTCTACATATGGTTGCCCTCCATTAAACAAAGGTAGGAGCGAATCAAACACGTCCTGTGAGCATACATTCTGCTGTTTTTTGCATGAAAGCATGGGCTGAACTAAGTTTTTGACAAAAACAATATCTCTACTTACCAAAATCTACTTTGAGGCCGGATGGTAGAGTCTATATCCCTTGCTTTCTGAACTATATCCCACAAATATGCATGTAACTGCCTTATCATCAAGCTTACTGCGTTGTTGCTCAGGCACAAGAGCATAAATAAGACAACCAAAAACACACAAATGAGCCACAAAAGGCTTCTTGACATGCCAAGCTTTATAAGGAGTTTAGACTATAAGGCCTTGGTAGGGCATTTGTTCAACACATAGTTTGCGCACATAGTTCCCTCTCACCAAAAACCATGAGGTAAATCTTGGGCTTTCACCATACATCGTGCCATCTCCATGAGAGACCTGTTCTTCCTCTCAGCCACACCATTTTGCTGAGGTGTGTATGGCACTATACATTGATGCCTTATGCCTGTTTTAGCCATATATGCATGAAATTCCTTGGACATATACTCCCCCCCTCGATCTGAATAAAGGGTGCCAACTTTACATTCACATGCATTTTCAGCCATGGATACAAAGTTCCTAAGCACATAAAAACCTCTGACTTTTGCCTTAATGGATATACCCAGCTATATTTGGAGTAATCATCAATAAAAGTGACAAAGTAGAGATATCCCCCAATAGATGGTGTCCTCATAGGACCACATACATCACTATATATAAGCTGTAAATTCTTACAGCTCTCATAGATCCATCCTTTGGAAATGATGCCCGATGCATTTTACCAAGAATACATCCCTCACATACATGTCTAGTAGGGGTCTCAAGAGTTGGCAACTGACACCATATCATGCCTTTGAAGGCATAACAAATTGCCATAATTCAGATGGTCAAATTATGCATGCCGTAATTCTGCATCACTCATAGCACGAGTCGTAGAGACTGAGCAAGCATTATGCTACAACTTCTCAAATACATCCATCTTGTATAGGCTATGAACCAAGGTACCCGAGGAAATGATAAAATAACCATTATTTCTATCTTGAACTGTACATATGTCATCCACAAATTTCACCATCAAACCTGACAAGGCTAAGGCTGAAATTGACAGCAAGTTCTTCTCTGGCACATATAAAACTTTAGAAAGAGTAACCCCATTTGCAGCAGTGAGCACAACTCTACCAACTTATTTGACATGATACGAGGAACCATTTGCACATGTGATGGTTCCTACATTTGGGATAGATTCCAGAGATGAGAACAAATTTTTTTGTGAAGTAATGTGCTTACTAGCACCACTGTCAAAGTACCAAGCATCCGATTCTGCCACACTAACATGCATACATCATGAACAGAAGGGTCATAACTGCAATGTACAGTCCATGCCCAATCATCTTGAGCAAAACTTGTAGATTCCTTCTTCTCTGCACTTGGTGCAGATGCATCAGCCACATCCATGCCCGATTCTTTCATTTTCTCCTTCTCTAGCCTTTTCTTGCACATTTATGTAGTAGTGCCTTGGTTTCCTGCAATAGTGACACTTGCCCTTCTTTTTAGGCTTATCACCTTCTTTCTCTGCATCCTTACCTGAGGATTCCGATTTTGGCTTATAGCCACCATGCGAAGAAGCTTTACCTTTGCCTTTTTGACTGGCAACAAAAGCTTGGTCACCAACTCGCATAACAGATCTGTTTTGCCTAGATTGCTCTTTACAAGAGTACTAAAACCAGCTCATCAAATGTAAGGGCATTTGGATTTCCCTTCATCTCATGAGTTTAAGGGTAGAGGCAAAACTCTGATAAGAATCCGGTAATGCATTGAGAACTGTGGGCACCAATGTACTATCAGGATATATCTCATCCACACTAGCGAGCTGCTCCTTAAAATCTTTGATCTTGGTCAAGAAGCTGTCCATTAAGTCTCCCTCATTAATGTGCTTAGACTTCAACTGTTTGCGTAGATATGCAACACGTGCTTCATTGCGCACCTAGTATAATGCTACAAGTGCATCCCATGCTTGTTTTTAAGTCTTACATGACTGAATATGAGAAATAATGCTTCGCTTCACAGAAAGTGCAAGCAATGCATGTGCCTATGCATCTCTTTCATCCCATCTCGTCTAAGCAGCAGTGGGGGGTACTGGTGGTGTATGTGGAGGAGCCACATTTATAGCACATGGTTGCATTGGTAGTTGTGAAACAAGACAAGTTTCACTACCACTAACCACGTTCCAAAGGCCTTTAGCAACCAGTACTACATGCCTCATCATATAGGACCACAATGGGTAGTTAGTCCCATCAAGTTTGTCCTCAACAGAAAACATGTTGAATACATCACTACTGCCAGCCATGACTATCTACCAAACGCAACATAAGACGTCCTCATATAGTGGACCCCTTTTATTAAAATTTCCAATTAAATATTACAATGTGTATGGTAGATATAAAAGCTTACTCTTCAACGTCTTCAAGTTGGCTATGTGTGTGTCAAGCCGGTCTGTGGAACACCGGCAACTCGTTTGCTTTCTGGGACTCGAAGACGACACCTCCTACTCCTCAAGAAAGTGTACCAATAATGGCTCCACCATCCAGAACCATAGCACAGCCCGATGATGTTACCTTTGTGACACCCTACGTTCTAACGCATGTGTGTGTGAGGCCGAGTCCCCCACGTAGCCTTGTCATCTAGGAGTCAAGCTTCACCACGTAGCCTCCGCCTTCAAGGGTCAAGCACCCAGCACCTTTGTGAGCCGGTCTTACTATGTGCCGCCTCACCCTTCACCACGCCACGCACCGGCAAGGAGCACCACACCGCCTTATAGAGGCAATATATTGTTACTTGCTGGCACACCTTGCGAGCACCGCACGCCCTGGATAGAAATCCAGGCCAAACCCCGCTCTATGCCCAAGAGGGGTTCTTGGCCATTTAGTGCACCTGAGCAGGTGCACAAGTGTGCACTCTCTCCACGCAATCTGTTGTGACCGCATGCACGCTTGGCGAGGGGATTGTGAGCACCCACTACACGTTCACATCGGCTGTAGGTTTCCTGGTCACCCTCTCTCTTCCGTGTGTCGGCCATGAGCCTTGAGGCGCCTCATATAAAGTTGGTGCATGAGACATCACACCTTTTTGAATATCTAGCCCATGTCCTCTCTAGGTGTTCCACACCCCAACGGCCAAGATCCAAATCATCTGCCTAGAGACTATGGTCTCGTTCACTTACACATGGGCTCACACACCCTTGGGGTGAAGGTCTCCCTCGACCTCCAAGCCAACATGACACCTCGGTCCGTCAAGCGCCATCACGAGATGAGACATTCCATCGCATGTCTAGGTGCAAGGTGGGACTCAAGAAGTCATCATCATGACCTTGTTAGATGAGTCCTCATCACGCCCCCAAATGTAGTAAGAATCTATCTAGGTACAATGTGGGTAGCCTAAGGATTGTATGACAATTTTTAAAATCGCAACTTTGTTGTTCATTGATATTATATGCTTCAATTATTCCGTAACATTGAAGAATAACAAGAGGTGGAGGAGTAGCATAGAGGTAGAACTTTGGCTTTGGAAGTTGGCTGACAACAAAAAAAAAGGGAGAAAAAAGAGAAAGAGAAAACATATGTATCTATGTGCTCAAGGCAAAGGAGATGCGTAGCCAATTGACAAGCCTCAAGTTTTTTAACATTTTAATGAGATCTAGAATTAGCATCCATCAGGTCCTTTGGTCATTGTTGATAGGAAGATAGATTCGATTTCACTACTTTGACAGGCAACCTTAATGGGTAAAACGTGCTCCTTAGAAATTTTTGAGGACAATTTGGAGTGCATAGGGTAGTGCATAGAGATCCTTTACTCAATATTCTATTTACAAACAATGAATTAACCATGTTGTTTTTGCCTCTGGAAGCAAGCCTAACTTGTGTTGGCATTCCAAGAGCTTGATATGTTATCATGGATGTTAGAACTTGGTTTAATAAGGGTTGAATGTTGTAAGCCTTTGTTGGGATTAGGAACCTTGGGATTTTAATTTTTAGAAATATATAAGTATAATAGATGTTGCCATCCCTAGAGTTGAACCCTACTCACCACCATATACGAGAATCTATCCAAACCACATACATACACATGAGATTCCTAGTTTTGAACCAAAACAAAAAACTTCAACCTTCTTCTTCTTCACTTTAATCTCACTCTCATAGAGTTGGATGTTAGGAGCTTGTTGTTGGCCCAAAACACCTCTTCAAGCAAAGATGTCCCATTACACAAAAAGAAGAGATTCCACCTCTCTTTTGTCCACAAGCTTGGTCGGGAACCCTAATGTTTAGCAAGATTGGATCATAGCAGACCCCCTTCATCAAAAAGAAGAGGTATGCGCCTGCTTAGTAACCTTCTCCTTGCAACTTGCCTCAAATGGATGCTTGGACCCCCAATTTGAATAAGCCAGCTTATCATCCAGTCTTTTCATCTCCTCCGTAAGAGGCAAACCCAAAAGCATATTGTCCTCATCATGGCTCTCTGGCACCGCTTGTCGAGAGGGCAACATGTCTTCTCTTGATTTTAAGGCTCCACCATGTCTTAAGTTGCATTGAAATATCCTCATCTCAGTCCCCTTGTGGGTTAACCCTTCTCCAAGTCCTTCTCTTAGCCGGCTTCAGAGGCCGACGCCCAATGTGGGTATGGCAACTCCTCATCGGAGATCCGTCGGGCATAACAAAGTTTTTAGTAGGTGCGCATGTGTAAGCCCTACATTGCCTGGGCTCCTGTGTGTGACAAGGGAGTACTTGGTGGCTATCATCATGAGGTCTTCAGGGGCTAAGCCTTAAAGGAGTAACTAAACTGTTTTCGGTAAAGTTAATGACAAAAGCGTTTCTCTGTTCAAGTCCACGGATAGCTTCGGCCGCCCCTAACCCCGGTTCGAAAAACAAAAAATTTCTTGGCTTCCTTCCACTCCCCTAGTTTTCCCATTGATGAGTCGAAGGCTATCAAGCCTTGTTGTCTTGCTTGAGCGGTGTCTCTTAACATCCATGCATGTAAAAATCCATTCGATCTGTTCTCAAATGGAATCTCATATTCCCACGTCAATATCCACCTATGCTGGAATCATGCGATCCATATGCCACGACACACATACCTTCACGTCCTAGGCCCATACTCAAATACTTAAGCTTGGGAACATATAACACACCTCTAAGAGTAGTGACAATGTTATGGACATGACCTGTGAAAAACATTGAAGGTGACCCACAAAGGAAAAAAGGAGAGAAGTTCTTCGAGTTTTAATGAGTAGTTGAAATTTTTTTAGCTATGTGTTGCAATTTTCCTTGGACATTGTGAGCTAGCCAAGTAACATAATGTAACCCCAATGTTTACCCCCATTTAGTAAGAATCTAATAAGGCACAACTTGGACATCCTAATGATTGTATGACTTATAATAAAATTTTGACTTTGTTGATTCATATTATATGCTTTAATTTTTCTTGCAACTTTGAAGAATAATAAGTGGCACGGAATAGCCTAGAGGTAAAGCTTCGTCTTTGAAAGTTGGGCACGTTGGTTCAATACTCGACCAGATCCCCCCCATGCTTCCCTCCTCCACCTCTCTCTCTCCTCTCCCTTCCAATCCTACACCATAAGGTGTGGGGTATAAAAGCCTCATCACAGTACATAAAAAAATAAACTTTGAAGATTAAACAAAAAAGTAAATGACACAAGGAAAAGGGTAAATGACACTTCAATGAGTCAAGGTAACCCATTTTTTCTAGAGTTACATGGCTTAGGAATTGCGTCGGTAATTATAGAAGTAATGTGGGCAGGCTTGCTCTAATAGGAAAATACATATAAAACTATATTGTTTAGTGTGTTTTTTCCCTCTAAAGCAATTAAAATGGGTTACAATAGGTAAAATTCTCATAAAAAAGAAACCTTATATTTTCTTTGTGTATTGTGCTAGTATATAATACACATCCATTCTAGAAAGGCAATAAAAGTAAGGCTTTGGGAAACACCGCATATAGGCCTTTAAAATATGGCCATGGGGGGAAAGTGAAAGTTTTAGTAGATTACTTTCCTCAAACACTGTACACAAGACATGGAAGTCGAATTATTACTGCTCTTAGCATGCATCCTAACATATGAACACATAAAGTAAGCATTTCTCACTCCAATACCAAGACCCAACCAGCAACAAGGATGTGCTATGTGGGAAGATCAAGCAAGTGTCATTATGGGTACGTGAGCTCATGGATAAAATGAAATAATTATCCCACCAGTTGCATAACATATTGATGGAATAGAGTTAGAGATCTTGGGTTTTAAATACCTTGAAAAGACAAAGTAGAGTGTTGTCATCTCCCCCAACATGCCTAAAAGAGTTGGTGGAAATACTTGGAATGGCTAGATTATATCTCTTCTATGTATGTCGCACTAAAAAAAAGGTTAAGGAAAGAATGAGTCAAAGAAAAGAGAATGCCAAGCTCAAGTTTCCCACCCGAACCTTTTTTCTTTGCTAGATACCAATTTAATGGGAAAGGGACAATCAAATATGCAACATGAATCGAATAACAAGCATAATCTAAAGAGAAGAATTAGCTAGACTGATTGTAGGTGTTTGAGTACGTACATAAGCAATGAACTCTTAGGGTTGTTTAAATAGCCCTCAATAGGTATGCAAAGGTCTTGGGACTAGCTACACAACTATTCATATTCTCTATCAATTATTATAAGCACCATCTATGAACCTTAGAACCATATTCTCTACAACTATGAACCTTAGTTTAGAATGATATTCTCTACAACAATATAGTGTAAAAACATCATTGTACAATAAAACCCTTTTAATCAAAGCATTCAACCCTCCTACCTTTGGAATCACGTGTATGACCAAACTATGAAAGAACTCAAAACTTGCCAAGGAAAAAGTGTGCTCACATGTGTATTCAAGTTTTCTTGTATCTACTTTTTAAACTTTTAGATTATGCCAAAACTTTTTAGCTTGGCATAAGTTGGAAACATGGGGAATCCCTCAACCAAACAAAGGGTTGTAAACAAATTGATTTCGGAGCTCATCATTGAACAACTGTATGCCGCTTTTACTATTAATGTATGGGATGACATGTTACTCTATTTTGTAAGGCCCCCTATATAAGGAGAAGCAATTAGTTCCAAATTTAGACACCATACATTGGCTATAAGTGTCAAGATGGTTAGAAGACAACTTATGTAGACTTGGCACCATGCACATTGGATACATATAAGTGCTGGGGGTGGATTTATTAACTCCACTATAGGGTAGAAGATGATTTGCCTAGAATAGTTAATCCTTGGGTTGTAGGGCTAAAATGGGCACCCACATGACCTTGGATGGGCTTGGAAGCTACATCATGACCTAGGTCTCATGTTTAGTCTATTATTATCCCAATTGGGTGATGTGGTCAATTTGGTCCATCTAGACTAGTGATGGGTGGCCGACTAGGTGGGTACCAGAATGAATAATCGTAGAAAAATATGCTTGATTTCATGTGTGTAGGAATCGGCTTAATGAAATGTGCGAATGTGCACAAGATTATTATATGTGCAAATGTACACAAAGTTATTTCATGTAAAAAGACCCATTAGCAATTATATTTGGGCAAAGGTTTTTATATGTACAAACCTTAGGAGCCTTCATATGGTTAATAATATGTAAAGCAATACCTAAAAGTGGGAAAAGCAAGCCTAATTTATACGTACATCTATTATTAACTCGGGCTATTTTTATGAATACAATTCTCTAAATACTCATGTCGTGGAAGTGGAGCTACACGACATGGGAGGGGGAGATTGCACCCAATCTTGTCTTGATGGTGGTGTTATTCTATTTATCTTGTCTATGCTATACAATGCTCTTTGATATCAATTTAATTCAAGTCTTTGTTTTAATTTTTGATGTATTTTATGAGTTTTTAATTATTTCTTCAAGAAGTACAAAAGGGTCCCGTGTGACTGTTATGGGGATCCTTTTTGTACATCTTAAAGAAATAATTAAATCTTCACAAATATACATCAATTAATAAAAGAGAAATTTAAAATTGAATTAAAAATCAATTAACGTGACTTGTTATCATTAAACAAAGAAAAATTAAATACATAAAATAGCAACATCATTAAAGGTTATGATATAGAGTACCACACAAAGAAGAACAGCAGACTGGGTGCAATCTCCCGCCCGACGTGTGTGGCTCCACCCCCACACGCGGTATTTTAATCATATTCATAAATTTAGCCCTTGGAGCCATTAATAGCATAGCTTTTCCAAAATTGGGCTTTTTACGAAATTGAGCCTTAGTCCAATGCTTTTAAAGCATCTCATAAAAAATAATCCTTGCCCAATATATGTACAATGGACCAAACCATACAAAATTAAATATTTAGCACACATGTGCTTGGCTAGATAATCTCGTCCAATGTCCACCTTGGTCATCTCGAACTCATGATCTATACTCAACATGATCCACAATGTTAGATCACAATTACTTTGGAATCACTCACAAAAATAATTATAACAAATGAAAATCATTCATTTTACCATGTTTCACACATAAACCATGCATCACACATAATTAATTGGATTCACTCCCATGATAAAATATTCTGAAAAATCTCACTCCCGTGACAGTGACATTTGTCTAAATGAGATGAAATTTTATAACAAGATAGCTATGGTGACAGTAAGTTAGTTGTGGTGCAAAGAAGAGAAAGTTCATGTGACAAAACGAACATAACTCAGTGATGTTTTGTCTAAATGAGATGAAATCTTATGAGAAGATAGCTATGGTGGAGAACAAGCTACTTGTAAAATTTCATGAAGAAAGAACTAGAGTTGCAGAGGATATGACGAAATGAATTTCATTTTTTTTTAAAAGAGACAAATGGAAAGCTAGTGAAATGCAAAAGGAGGGAGAGTAGAAAGTTAAACATGAAAAAAGATTAAAAATGAATTTTTTTTCCAAACTTCCATGTAATGACCACAAGGTACATCTGACATGAATGAATAGTTTATGGGCGAGAACCACAAGGACATCTGACATTTCTCTATTTTTTGAAGTTATGGGCTCTAATATCCTAAGACATTTGGGCAAAGATATGACAAAATATGTCTGTTGCATGGATCTAGAATAGAGAGTTCATATTTCTCCTAATGTCCTTAATTGTGTGTGTATGTTGACTTGTTGTGGCACCTACTTTACATGTGTGCTTCTATTCCATCTCCTCACGTTTGTATATAAATATGTGCTAGGCCTCATGTATGTTGTAGTGCATTGTTCTTTGACACATTTCTGGTTATATGAGCTACACTCTTCATGTGTAAGCTATAGATCCTTGAACTTGCGCTTTATTGTATGACAAATTTTATTTCATTTGCAAGTGATTATGAGCAATAGAAAATCTAGTTATCCACTCCATTAATCATTATATGAGAGATTTCATTTCATTTTGCAAGTGGTTGTGAGTGACAGGTAATCTAGTTATCCACTCCATTGTGGGAGTAAATCCAATTAATTATGTGTGATGCATGGTTCATGTGTGAAGCATGGTAGTGAATGATTTCCATTTGTTATAATGCATTAAAGATTAAAACTATAATAAAAATAGTAAAAATAGTAGATAAAGACAAGTTATCCATTAAGTTGTTGGAAAAGTACTTTAAAAATCCAGTTTTGTATCACTAGATCGTATCATGCATGATAAAGTAAGATTAAAAGTAACCATCAAGTCAAGATTACGAATTAAAGTATCAATCACAAGAGAGTATAGTCTAAATTTTTCACAAGATACAAGTACAAGATCTATTCAAGCTCAAGAGGAAGTTTTATTTTAGTAAAAGAGATGTTCAAACCAAAACTTTAATCAAGTACAAGATTCCTAAAGATTACATATTTCTTATTCAAAAACAGAGATTTGTTCAAGTCTACAAACATCAATTGTAAACAAGACCTCTTTCAAGATTTAAAATCCCTGAAAACTATATTAGACCGAGGAGTTTAGTATGTTATGTGTAGAAAATCTAAGTTTAATACAGTATCATACCAAGATCAGTAATAATTATTAAACTTTCATCTTTTTCTTACAGACAAGTTAGAAATAATATGTTGATATCTAGGTGGCTTACGACACCATCTTCGACCGAACAGGAAACCGAGATTCCTACCTTAAACACATGCTTATTGAAATCATCATTGGAATAAGATGGCAGGTGTGAGGGTACCGAACGAGGTGTCACACGAGAGAGATGCGTGTGAGGGTACCGAATGAGGTGTCTCACAGTGAAAGATTGTGTGAGGGTACCGAACGAGGTGTCACACGAGAGATATGCATGCGAGGGTACCGAATAAGGTATCCCACCAGTGAAAGATTATGTGGGGGTACCGAACGAGGTGTCACACGACAGAAATATGTGCGAGGATACCGAATGAGGTGTCGCACAGGTGAGGATTAGTGTGAAGGTCACCGAACGAGGTATCACACTATGCGAGGGTCACCGACGGAGGTGTCGCACCATACGAGGGTACTGAATGAGGTGTCATATATGGGTCCTCACGAGTCATACCATACTAGTGATTACGTATCGTGGGTGACTCCATAATAAATACTAATCATCTAGTGTTATTGATGTATGTATTATTGCTAGCGAATGGTGATTGAACTATGTTTAATTATTTGAGTTAACCTTGTTAGGTTGTTAAATCATTTGACGCAATTGAGGACAATTGCTTCTCCAAACGGGAGGAGTGAGATTTTTCAGAATATTTTATCATGGGAGCAAATCCAACTAATTATGTGTGATGCATGGTTCATGTGTGAAGCATGGTAGTGAATGATTTCCATTTGTTATAATTATTTTTGTGAGTGATTCCAAAGTAATTGTGATCTAACATTGTGGATTATGTTTATAGATCATGGGTTCAAGACAACCAAGGTGGACATTGGAAGAGATTATCTAGCCAAGCAGATGTGTGCTAAATATTTAACTTTGTATGGTTTGGCCCATTGTACATATGTTGGGCAAGGATTATTGTTTATGAGATGCTTTAAAAGCATTGGACTAATGTTCAATTTTGTAAAAGCCCAATTTTGGAAAAGCTATGCTATTTATGGCTCCAAGGGCTAACTTTATTAATATGATTTAAATACCGCAAGTGGGGGTAGAGCCACACACGTCGGGGGGGAGATTGCACCCAGTCTATTGTTCTTCTTTGTGTGGCACTCTCTATCATAACCTTTGATGATGTTGCTATTTTATGTATTTAATTTTTCTTTGTTTAATGATAATAAGTCACGTTAATTGATTTTTAATTCAATTTCAAGTCTCTCTTTTATTAATTGATGTATATTTGTGAAGATTTAATTATTTCTTTAAGATGTACAAAAAGAATCCCGGTAACAATTAATTCCTTTTATGATTTACAAGGTGTGAACTAGCAACACTTGCTGATTGAGTTCAAATGGGCTTGAAAGTTGAATAAAGTCCTACAACCATTTGTAGACTAATATTACCCTAGTGGGGTGGTATGGTCTATCAGGGTCAAGTTGGACCTGGCCACAATTAGTCGACAATGACCGATTTGAGCTTCAATCATCATTGGAGGCTATACAGATATATATGGCCAAGTAGCATAGCGCATCGTTTATAAAACACTCATTCACACTTCATTACTTTTTCACCTTTATATTCTCAATGCATACAACCTCCATCTATAGCTTTTGAACATGCTATCAAATAAGCTCCTATTAAGTATAACATGCAAAGCCATTTGTTGTAGTCGACAATGACCGACTTAAGCTTCAATCATCATTGGAGGCTATACAGATATATATGGCCAAGTAGCATAGCGCATCGTTTATAAAACACTCATTCACACTTCATTACTTTTTCACCTTTATATTCTCAATGCATACAACCTCCATCTATACCTTTTGAACATGCTATCAAATAAGCGCCTATCAAGTATAACATACAAAGCCATTTGTTGTAGTCATCTTTTATAATAATAACAACATTTTTCTCTATCTTTCCTCTTTTGCAAGTTGTGCTAATTTTATCTCTTGTTAAAGATCTTATGTTTTATGTTTACACATAAAATTTGTAACCACAACTCTTCTTTAAGTAAGAGACTTTCTACCTCTATAGAGCCTTTCTAGCTCTATGGATGTGGGAATCTTCTCACAAACACCTAAGGTTCCCAAAAATCCTTAGTAGCATTGACCAAGTCCACAAGTATATTTATTAATAGGAACAAAGATCTTGTCAATGGTTACTTCTTCTATAGCATTCAATGAAACTCATGACTTTTAAAATTCACTATCATGCATCTCTATATCATGTGGCTACTACCAAAGATGCATACTCGGATAATTCATGACCTACTTTTTGAAACAAAAATCTAAGGAAAGTTGGCTTGTCTTGTTGTCCTCTATAAAAATCCTACCCTTACTTAAACAAATTGCAATGTTTTTTACATTTTAAAAAATTCATGAAATTTTTTTAAACTCTAAGAAACTTTAATCTCTTTACTATTCCCACCTTTTAACACACAAAAATCCACAAGCTTTTTTAATCTCAATAATATGAGTAAACAAGAAATGATGATAACAATTTGTATTCTCACCTCAATAAACAAATACATGAGATTGTGTGGTTAAATCCATCCTCAAACTAGTTTTTTTTCATGTTACCAAACCCATATCAATGCTTGTGTGTGTGTGTGTGTGTGTGTGTGTGTGTGAGAGAGAGAGAGAGAGAGAGAGAATTTGATGTCTACCATTGGATGATGGCCAAATAACAAGATAATCCATGAAGAACAATGTGCATATCAATTTGATCTCCACCATTGGATGGGGTCAAAAAGCAACATATAATCTTGGCCATTGGATAGTTGGAGGAAAAAAATATTCCATACATAATATGTATAAAATGGCATATAATAAATAAACTTTAATAACGAACAATGGAGAGCCTTGGGAATTGTAGAAGTTAGTTAACAAAACCGGGAGGACAGGTGTCAGTAGAAGGTGACCGACTAGTTGCCTGGTTAAAAGATGACTAGGCCACGGGCGAGCAGCTGCCGGCACGGGCTCGCTGCTCGGCCACAAGACTCTCAGCGAACCAATCGAGGCGTTCCCGGTTGCTCACCGGCAGCTGCCGCTTCCCGCAGAAAGGGATGTGCTCCATGCAGGGCTGGCCGAGCATGTCGTCTGCAATTTTGGTGAGCCGCCTCACGTTGGAGCTGCTAGGGTCGTCCATCTCAGTCAGGCAACGGCCGGGCAGCCCGGAAACCTGCAATAGCCGGTTAAATGCACATAATCAAATTACATGTATAAGGCTTATAAGGCATTAAAAACACCATAAAAATCAATAATGAAAAATTGCTATTAAAATAATTGTTTTCTCTTCCTTGCACCAAAGCCAGCAACAAAAACATTGCCAATCCCAACGATTAGAATGGAGTTATAGAGTCCCCAAGTTGTGGATTTGAATCTCCCTTTGCAAGCGGTGACACTTGTGTCTGGGTGTTAACATGTGTACTTTCTACTTTCAAGGCCAAGATCCAAAAAAAAAGGTAAAAAACAAAACCATTGCCAATGGACGGTTTTGATTCACACATGCTTTGATGGGTGCTTGGATGGATATAGGTAATTTGAGTTCGAGTATGTATGTAAGAGTGCAAAGGCATCTATAGTAGGATAAGGTTTGGCAAGGGAATTTGGATTTGAGTATGTAACCTTTGAAGAGTGTAACTGCATCTATAGTAAGCCATGTCATCTCCTCTTGCCTTGTCTTAGTACAATGTCATGCACAAGACGCTTACAATCAAATTTAATTAGGAAAGTGCAACAAGTCCATGCAAGGCACAAAACGATGTGAGTAGTTTTGTTCCTTTGAAATTCACACAAATTTCCTAGTCATGTTGGAAAGTGGAGGGCTTCCCTAGGTTTGCACCTCTTCTTTAGTTTTTTTTAATTTGCAAAAGAGGATCCGATGCATTTTAGTGCACCACAAGTTAATTATGTGGGACACCAAGTTACTTGCTAAGTTAAGTTTGAAAGTCATAGAAGGCGGTGTGGGATCCAACTCTTAACCTACCTAGTATATGACTTAAAAGTTCTATGTGGGTTACCATAGCATTTACACATGAAGCAAGTTTTGCTTTGTCTAGGAAAAGAAATTTGAACCCTGGCTATGCATATGAATATATCTTTTTGATTAATCCTTCACATCATTGTGTTCTTACACAACTTGCTCCCCTTGGTATCATCAAGCACATTGCCTCCTTTTTATAAAGAGTGGTTTGCCAATGACTAAAGTAAGACACCCCTTGCACAATCAAATGTGGAAAACTACCTTGACAAGAGAAAGCACTTTCAACATGCCTTTTCTTGTATGCATTTATAAAGTCCATAGCCACTAGGCATGTAAGTTGATGTAGACATCCTACACGAGACCAATCATGGCTCAATCACGTCCCACTTCACCCCTTTTAAAACAATGCTAGAAAAAAAGATCATGCAATATATTTTTCACGAGAAAGATAGAAAAAAAACTCATTGAAATTTTGGCTTGCCTTGAAATTGACATCTAAGCTTTGAAATTTTCCCTTTGAACCAAAGGATGCATATACTATTAGAAAGGAAAGCCAAGATGCCTCCTTATTTTGACTTGTTGAGAAGCACACTACACAAGCTCATTCGCCATGTGAATGGATTAGTTTTCCTCTCCAAAGATCATGTTATCCAAGGTCCTAAAAAGTATTTTTATCTTACATGATTTCTTACGCCTATGCTCCCATGGAGAGGCTCTACACAAAAAAAGAGCCCAAGTAAAGAGTGTGTAAAGCTATGAGGTCTTCCTTCCCATTGACCACGAGAGAAAGATATTCAAGCAACCTAAAGTGGGATTCACAAACATCTAGACAACATTTAACATGGAAAAGAGCATTGATTGGCCAGCTTTTTTTTGTCTTCACACACTCCACGGATGGTCCTTGCATAGGCCCACCAAATTTCATAAGAAACTTGACCAAGATGGGCAAGTCGGATGAGGTGTGAACATGGGCAAAAGTCGAGCCATTGTGGACCCAAGGAGCAATATTTTGATTTCAATTTTACATGCTTCGTTCAACTTCCAACCGGCCACAACTTTGAGAGTGTTGAAGCGCAAGGAGACAAAATGCACAGGGCTCTTCTATGGTTGCAAATACAACACATAGGATTTTGAACTACTCACCTCGCAACTAGTTACTAGTTGCTAGTTTCACACGGCGTGAAAATTGTCCCTTTAGCACTCGCGTGTAAAAGAAGCCGAAACGGGTTGAATAGGCAGCCAAAGCTTTGGTTGGCGTGATCCAACAATGGGGCCATGGGATGCATGTGATTTTTGAACGTAAAGTCGAGTGACCAATTAAAGTCATATCAATTCCAAATGGATTGGTGGTTTCTTAACCAATTGGGAACATATGAAACATGAGGAACCTTTACACACTACCTAGGTCAAGCCAACAATCTGGCACAAGTAAAGCAGGCCCTTTACACACTACCGAAGCGCATCCATGAACTTAGGAGTCCCCTAACGTTTTGGGGGTGGGAGCAGCCCCTTAATTGGATTTAAATTCATGTATGTACTAAAATGTATACCTGGATACGAACGTAGTTCTCGCGATGCTCGCTGAAGGCCATGCTCATGGAGTGGTCCACCATGTCGGAGATGCCGTCCAGGACGATCCTCGCAACAGGCTTGGTCCATTGGAATGCGCCCCAAAGCTTCACCTTGTCGTGAGTGTAGGCACGGTCGAACAGGCCCGTGCCAAGCGACAGCACAAGCGTGTCGCTCACCGTGTTCACGTGCGAGAACTCCACCTTGTTGTGCAGAACGTGCGTGACGGCAGCGGCCGCCGGGTTGTTCATCACCAGCCCGCCGTCGATCCCCACGACAGACGTCTTCCCGTCGACGGAGAAAAGCCGCGCCGGCTTGAAGAACCCGGGCACGGCCGACGTCGCCCGGCAGACGCCCACGAGGCGGAAGTCGTAGCTGTCCGTTTGGAGGGCGTCCGCCCGGCTGAACAAGAACGCGGCGGCGCTGGACAAATCGTAGCACGGAATCAACAGCGGTTTTAGGGTATCTTTCAGGGTGAGCTCGCGTCCGTCGCGCACCAGATACTCCTTCAAGATCGATTCCATGTTTTTTGTAGAGTATCTGGGCGTTAGAATGCCTCTAAGTTTAGCGAAGGGTCTTTTTAGCGGCGGGATCTTGAAAATGCGCTTGCCCTTCTCTGCGATGAGCTTCCATGCCTCTTCGCCGCTAAATAAAGGCCTCCCATGGCCATCATCGGTGCACAGCATCGTTCCAATCAGTCCTCCAACGCTGGTTCCTGCTACGATGTCAAAGAAATCTGCTATTCTAGCATCTGGGTTTCCACTCTTCTGCTTCAATGAATCCTCCAAATAGCATAGCACCCTTGCTGGTATAATGCCCCTCATGCCTCCCCCATCTATGCTCAGAATGCAAGCTTTTCTAGGGCTTCTCTGCATTCCTGCTGCTGTTGGGCTCCCCCCTGTTGATGTGCTTTGATTTACCATGGCCTTTGCAGGGCTTCTGTCTTTCTTTCTCAGCTCCACACCCTCCTTGTATTGCAGCCAGCCTTCCTCTAACGCTGCCAAGGCCTCCCCATTGGCATCCTTGTCCCTCTCCCCATTCACTCTCTCTGGGAGGGCCATAGCCATATCTGTTAGTTGATTTATATCCCTGCAATGTATAGATAGCTCTCCATAAATGTAGAGTTTCCCAAGCCAAGTTGCATCAAATGTTCTTCTGAGTTCTAGCAGCTTTGCTGGCACTTTGCACTGTAGATTCAAGCCGATTTCCTTTACCAAAATGATGAAAAAAGTGAAGAAAGAAAAAGCACGTGGTTCTTGCAAGCCAACCTTGGGCAAGAACAATTGCTAAGGTTAGACAACTTTAAGTATCAATTGCCTAGGGAGAAGAAGTCTTAAAAATTTCGAGATGGTTCCTTTGTAAAGACTTTGAAAGGAGAGAAAACGGTAGCATACCACCACACAAAAGCAATTGAAGCTTGAAAGGGACTAGGCAGAAATCTTTGCAAGAGCCTTGGTTGATAGAGGAGTGCACGGTTTATGGTGAGTTATAAAATAAAATGTTATAAAAATTTTGTTTCAAAAAAAAAAAGCCATAGAGGAGTGCATGGTTTATGGTGAGTTATACAATGTGAGATAAATAATTTTGCAAAAAAAGAGAAAGAAACTAAAGACATGTTTGCTAGCTTCTTTATACCTTTATCTCTATATATATTATATTAAAAAAAAGAGTTTCACGAAGATGCCATGTGGTAAGAATTTAGAGGTTCAGGACCAGGCTTAGAATTTGAAGGGAGCCTCTATTGTTTCTTTTGAAGGGCTTTTTTTTATGAAGAGATTGGAAGGGCATATACTAAATTTCCCAAAACTCTTCCCGTCTTCTGAACGGTAATTATGTTTTCACCCTTCTTGTGAAGGTTTTGACCACATGGAAAGGTATTGCAACCTTCAAATTCTAGCCCTGCTTAGCTTATTCAGGACGCACTTTGAAGATTTGAGGAAGGACGAAATTTGAAAAATATCAAATTGGAAATTATATAAGTGCAAAGCACAAGTGAGTACATTGTTTTTTCTTTAAGAAAAGAAAATTCAATAGTCCATATGGTCCACCTCACCATAAAACATCAAAACTCTTCAAACCTTCTAGAAAATAAAGATACAAAAAGAACTCTACTATTTTAAAAAGAATTCTACTCACATCAATTGTGGATGTGAGTAGACCGAGTATATGTATGTGGTACATGCATATTTTGAAGCCCACAAACTGACCTTCAGATTGAAGGTTAGAGAAGGCCTTCACCTCCCCTTAACCCAACCCTGGTTAGAACGTGGACCCCGGTAATCAGTACCAACCTGTCTTAAAGCCTACGACTGGTTTTTTCTTCCAACGGCACCGTGCCCCCCATCAATACCCATTGCCCCTCATCAATACCCATTGCCCCGTACCCACTCGACCTTGCTTGCTAAGCAACCACTTTGTATCTACTATCAAAGGAAATAATTAACTTAAAGGAAATAATTACATCACAGCACGTTGGTGGCTACTAGCCCCTCTAGCAAGTTCATCACCAACAACAGGTTCCTCGCTTAACTCGCTATGATGCTATCACCCCTCTACATACTTGTTCCCCAGCCTTCGGACGTGTCTCATGCCCGTTTTTTAACATTTTGGCCATAAAATAGATGCAAAATTTTAAAAAGCTATAAAAAATTACATTAAAATATAAAAAAAAACTTGCTATATTTCACTCTTGAAGTCAAGGGTGCTCATCTAAAAAATCAAGCATGGACCTCGCCCCGAAACAACCTATCGTTAGAATGTTTTTTACTCGAGGTTGTCGCAACACTTATTTTTTTTCCTCAACGCTATCATTCTACTACTCTACTTGGCAATGCTAGAAAATTATCTAATCTCCTTGACTACATGTGAGAAAGGGGCCTTCGGAATAATGAGATCAACCGTTTTCTAAAATAGACGTATCGTATGGAGTACCTTTATCCCGTTTTTGCTCCACTCCTTGGTGCACATGGAGACACCATTTTGACAACCTTCAAATTTTGAGCTTTTCCTTAATATTAGTTTCTTTAATTTAAAATAAAGGTTTTACTTTTTTGCATGCTAATACCTAGTTTCCATCAAGTAACCACAACCTATTTAAGTCAACTAGCATGCTTTTGTTTGGACCAGCCTCGAGGTTACTTAGAGAGTGTCATAACCACTTGGGTTTAGAATCTCATCACACAAGGGAAACTGGGGGTACCGTGAAATAGTGATGAAACAAGGAGCTTATATAAGAGGATACAACCTGTGATGTATACAAGACGACACTCATAACAAGTAGGATCTTTCATAACATTAAACTTTAAAGCTTAAATTGTATTATAAGAGAGAAGGAGAAGAATATTGTATTGTTGATGTGATACAATATATGGTAAATCTCCACAACCATGTGCTCATGTGAAAGAGAGCTTCAATGGGAGTAAAGATAAAGATAGTATGTTAGTAGAATATAGGGAGTAAGTGATGATGACCAATGATCTATATAGAAAAGGGGTTGGTCATATATTTATGTAGGCATGTATACACGGGGAAACCATGCGAGGTACCCATGACATGACCTCATAGGTCTATGATCATTATCAGTAGTACCGTCCTTATTTGCACATAAAGAAGAATTATGTTATGATCCTAATGTGAATACATTGGGGTGCACTGGAGGCAAGGGAATCCATTAACAGCTTACAATTGCAAATTAGTGCTTATGAGATTAAGTGTGGATGTGTAACATTCAAGAATACTTTTTGTAGGCCAAAGACCCAATGGTGTGTAGCATCAGAAGGCACACACTGGATGCCCGAGTCATTGGTACATATAATGATTGGGTAGTTGAAAAAAGTATGCCATGCTAGGTCCTTTTTGCTAGCATGGGGTACCAATAGTTTCTATTTGACAGGCGTCAAGCCCGTTTTTAAGTATTTTGGCGATAAAATTCTTGCTAAATTTTAAAATGCCCATCAAAAAATTACACTAAAACACAAAAAACTTGTATATTTCATCAAACCCACCCATTTTGAAGGGCAAGAATGCTCGCCAAGAATCAAACCTAAGGGTACCCATATAGGGACATAGGGGCACATGAGTGTGACCTATAAGGTAAGGGTCATTGATACATATAATGATTGGGAACTTCAACTTCATTATTATTTCATCTTTTTCTTCATGGAGGTGTGCATAACTAGAGAGTCTTACCATGAGATTTTAGAGTTAGTTACATGTGGTATGAGACATTCCAATGCTTTTGCGAAGAGCAAGAGATAGAAATAGCTTTGGTTTTGTTGGGTTTTGCTGTGTTTTTTTTTTCCTTGGGACTTGCCTCAGTTTCTTGGGAAGGAGAAGACGACTCTTGCCATGCTTGATAGTGTTTTTGGCTGGAGCTTTCTACGTTGCTTTTCAACCATGCAGGCTTTTTCAATTTTCGTCGTCCATTATACTCAGTCAATCGGCTGCCGACGTCCATTTGCAATCCATTGTCGTGCAATTGACCTCCGTCCTACGGCTAACCGTCACCACTGAGGGCCATTATACGCAGTCGCTTGGTTGCCGACGTCCATTTGCAATCCATCGTCGTGCCATTGACGTCCGTCCTACGGCTAACCGCCAACCACAGATGTACTCTAGTGCTCCTCCAACACACTGCCATCTCTCTCTCTCTCTCTCTCCATCGTCATTGCCTTCTTCATCGATGTCAACCGCATCCTATAGCATTTATCTTCTCAAAGATCAAATTCTAAGGTCCCTTTTTAAAGCTTTTAAAGCTTACAAGGGCTTGTTCACCCGCAGCAAATATTGAAGGCTTAGTAGATGGGTTTTGTGCATTATTTTCTAAGTATGTGATTAGATTTATGTGACAGTAGTCTCTGCCTCTAGAGGCAGCCCATGGGAGGTGTAATGCTAGCTTTTATTTCAAATCAGAGTGCATACCTACTATACGTGGTGGCAAATCTCTTGTTCATAATCCGAGAGCCTCAGCCCACGATTTGGCATAGAGTTTGATTAATTTTACTATTTTGAGACTCACCATCATTGAAACACTACATCATATCGATCTCTAGAAAAGATGTTTTTGGGATTAAGGAAAAGGACATCTTACAAAATAGCAAAAAGAGCAGGACGATTGTGATATCATACTCTGAGATTATTTATTTAATTTATTTATTTATATATTTTTTGAGATGAAGGTTAAGGATAGTTCGGCAAGACCTTGAGCATAATTTCCTAGTCCAATACAACACCACCCTTGTTGCCTTGAAAGACTTCAAAAGCAACTCACTACGATTGGGTGAGACAGTAGGATTCAAAAAGTCACCAGTCAAGATCTCATGTAGTCATTAATAAAATGTGATGTGATGTTCAAATGTAGTGTGATGGTCCGTGCACACCCAGTCACATACATGCCACACGACCCATTATACACGGGAGGGCACACCTACACATGCACACACAGCCACAGTTCCTTGTACACGGTCTTAAAAACTCTCAAGATCTGTACCCACTTCATGTCAAGTAATTTCCATTCTATATCTAACAATAGAGAACTTTGAGGTACCAACACTTTAATTCTCATAAAGCACAAACCCTGAAAAAATCTGATATGGGTTCTTCCAAGCAGAGTTACTACAAAGTCTAAAAGTCGGACTAGCCATTTGGGTGAGATTATAGTATTCTTGAATCTGGTTTTATTTTGCGGTTTGCAAGGCATTGACAAAACTTGGCGATGAGGCCCTAAAACCACCCCACATTTGGTGAGCTCTAATGAATGGCACACATGCACAAAGGAACAAACAGAAGGGCAAACACAAAAGGCTAAAGAAGTTAATCTAAAAAGAAACCATCACTAGGGAATGTCAATGTAGTCTAGCTCTAGACACTAGAGCATTTTAAGTATGATGTGAAGTAAGTAACTAAATGTCTTTAGAGGAGACCTATTTACACGTCCGCAGGCTATCTGCTGTTTTTGGAGGTCTGCTCCAAAAATTTGTACTAAAGGCATCAATACCGCCCAGCTATCAAACATGGCCAAAAGTATCTCCATCTGAAGAGAAACAAAGAGGACAATCATCAACAGCACACTTGTCTTCTCCAAGTATGGATGCCAAATGACAGGCCATGAAAAACCTGATCAAACACAACACTGATTGCATACCCATTAAATTACTAGGAAACTAATCTAAAAAGAAATCATCACTAGTGAATGTCACTGTGATCTAGCCCACTAGAAGACATGAAAAATAATTAAGTTACTGTAAAAACTTTTTAGGAGGCCTATTTATATAACCACAACAAGGTCCCATCACATTCCACTGTTTCAAAATGGTAGACTATCCGCTGTATTCGGAGGTCTGCTCAAAATGTGGAACAAAAGCCTAACACAAGGCATCAATACATCCCAGCTATCAAACATTACCAGAATTTCTCCATCCAAAGAGAAATAAACAAGACCATCTTCAACAGCACACTTGTATTCTCAAAGTAAGGAAGCCAAGTGACGCGCCATGAAAAACCTGATCAAACACAACAATGATTTTATATACTCATATGATATTACTAGGACAAGGCTCGTTATTCAGACATGCTTGTTGCCCTAATGCATGACAATGCAGATTGGGCTCTAAACATTCTGGAAACAGGGAAAGATGACCAATACTTTGCTCAATATAGAAGACGGCAATGATAAAGCACCAAAGCCTACAACAGATAGGTTCATTTGAATAAAGTGGTGATCAGCATACCCTGGGCCTGTTGATCCACAACATTAGTCTAAAAATAAGGCTGCATAAAATTACCTGTGCAGTAAATGCACTTCAATCCCATTCCTACGCTCATTCCATGCTCCTATCACTTTTTGTTCTTTAGCTGCAACAAAATATTTCTCCATTAGCTCAAAAGTAGAAACTATACCTTGCCTTCCCATACCTTATCATCCTCTTACTTTATTGAAGAAAGAAAAAGAAGCATGGCTTCACTTGTTCTACAAAACAAGTATTGTATGTACCCAATTCTCAATGCAATAAAAATTCTCCGAAGCTGTGAACCAAGTCAACAGAATCAATCTATCATCTATGCAAGCACATACACATGCAAACCATCAATGTAAGCTCATGAATCATGATGATGCCTAGAGAACACACACAGTGGAGCATCATCATGACCTTACGACAGTTGTATGATGTGGCCAGACCAACCTATACCCAACAAATGTCACATTCCTCAGCCCACATCATCTTACCTCTTCAATGCTCTCGATGCTACTAGGGCTCTTCAAAAACTGCATTAACGGGAGAGCAAAAGATCATGAGAATCTACCCACAGAATACTTGGCCCACAGGCACCATATGCTAGCTCCCGTTCGCGAGTCTTTTTAACAAAGAACTTTGTGAAGCAGCAAGCCTTCACCCCCCTCTTGGACCACCAACACAGGATGGGACACAGAGCATCAAGCCAGGCAGGCTTGAGGAGAGACTTCTCCATGCTAGACCATATCTTTACTTTACGGGCTTTCATAGAGGTGGCGACGTCCCCAAAGAGATGTGTATTTCTGCTTTGTGGATTTCCACAGAACCTTTGACTCCATCCCCCAATCCCATTTGATAGAACACTTCCAGGAGCTCTCATGAGATGATCTCAGGTGTGATGGCACTATATGAGGCAGTAATTGGCCAAGACTGGTGGACTCTCAAGAGATATATATAGCACTATTGGGGTTAATTAGGGCTGCCCACTCTCACCTGATCAGATTGCAGCCTTCGTGGACCCTTTTGGAGGCAGATGCTCACCATAGGCTCAAACTCTAGTGCCCATATTGCTATATGCCGACGACATTGTCTTGATCTCAGATTCAGCTGAGGGTTTGCAGACACTTAGATGCATTGGACAGATTTTCCAAGGAGAGAGACCTTATGATCAATTTGGACAAAACTAAGGTTGTGGTCTTCAACACATCTTGTGTGGTCACCACACGATTATCTTTCTTATATAGAGAGGCTCCCATCTGGAGAGACACTGTTTTCATTCACTTTTCTAGGAGCCCCATACTAAGTGTTGGCTCTTTGACACTTAAAGTACCACCACCAGTATGTATAGTGCAACCTTCTAGGGGCCAGGCCTAGGGAAGGATGAGAGGTGGAGGAACATAGAGAGGCTACAGGTGATGATGATGTCATGCATGATTAGAAGTAAGCCATCAGTACCACATGACATTATACGTGCAGTGAGATTGTAAGTTCATACAGAAACACATGTCGCATGCTATGCTATCGCAATTGGCAAGCTTAGGGTATCCTCTCACCGCCTCGGGGCAGGGACAAGAGAATATGTGAAGTATGTACCACGGGGGAGGTAGAGGACGAGGCACACGGTATGTATAACTACCCGGACCACTATTAAAGGCAGGGGAGATTCCAATGCCTTTTCCAGGAGGGATTCCGAACACTTGCATGGGTGATACAATATAAGGATCAGAGATGCATTGGCATCAGATGTAACACGCAAAAGCTCTAGGAGTCTTGTTTCAGCCCTAAACACTCCTAGAAACATGCTGATGCAAAACACAGATATGGAGAGAGAGTAGAGAGAGAGAGAGATATGCTGGAAATTCAGTATATTCATATACAAAAAGGGTACTCTGCTACAGCCCTAGGCTGTATTATAAAAAGGGTGATAAACACCAAAATTCTGGTCCCTACTTGGACCCTAAGGATCCAATCCCTAAAGGACTGAATGATTCAATCTATGAGCACTCTTTGGCTTTTATAGTCTTCTGGGACACTTGATATACTGGCCGACTGCTGGTCGGCCAATCATTTATGCTTTAAATACCCCTTCAGCGCTGCCCGACTGGATATTCCTCCTTGATCACGATGCGCCTGCTGCTGCCCTGTCCTCTGGTTCAACCGACCAGTTCTGTGAGCAGCCGACAGCCTATCTTTGCTTCTAACGCACTGTCAAGACACCTTCTTCATGCCCTCCAGGCCTTGCTCTGAGTCCACACTTGTCCTCTTCTGTATCTTGTGCTCAAATCCTAACTCTATCTGGTTCATACTCTTTATCTGGCTGCCTCTTCTGGACCAGCACCTGAGAATGTCCATGGCATTTATCATGCACATGACATCCCCCTCTGCTAAACTTGATGACGGGATTCCAACCTACTCTTCAATGACTGTCATCATCCCAAATCTTTTCCCGAAGTCCCTCTGTCATCCATCCCTGGCAACCCTTTTCTCTGAAAGCCCGGCCCGGTCTCCAAACCACTCTGTCACACAGACTAAGATCTATGCATCTGTTTTCCATCTAGTCCACAACCCATTCCTGCCTCGACTCTGAACACTGTCTTGGTCTTCTTTCCCGAGAAATGAGTTTGGCAATCTCACATCACCCTTGGAGGGTAAACCTCCCTTGGGACCGTTGCCCGAGAACCATCTGGCTCACAAGACTGCCATCCCCTTTGGCTCAATGGAACACCACCAACAAACCTCCTGGGAGCTCTTCCCGATTCTGTGTTCCTTGCCTTGGGCTTCGTATCCGTGTACTTTCTTGTACCTTGGACCTGTACACCAGCATATGGGACTGATTTAGTGTTTAGCTTTGCTGAGCCTGATGCTCTGATACCACTGTAACATGCGGAAGCTTCGGAGAAGATCGGTAACTTCAATGCTCAGAAATCAGCACTCTTTTCGCGATGGAATTAACGCACAAATTGAATGAAGATGTGCAGAAAAGAGAGAGAGAGAGAGAGAGAGAGAGAGAGAGAGAGGGAGAGATGGAGAGGACACCGTATTGGGTCCCAAATACCCTCTATAGGGTCCCCCCACCACGGATGGTGTATTTACTTTATTAGAATGATGTAAATCTGAAAAGAAAATACAAAAATCTTGACCTTTCTTGGCTGAGAAAACTCTGCCCTTGACCTGCAGTCCTTCACCCCTTTGCTTAGCACCTCCTTGGCTTGTCTAGCCCTTGTATGCTTGAGCTCTTGGTGAAATCTGAGATAAAACAATGGGATTGTGGGCTCCCTATTTATACTACTCCATAAAGGACAGAAGGCCAGCTGTAAATCCAAGTGGCCAGCAATATTCTGTCCCACGACTGTAAATTTAGTATTAAATGCTGGAAAAATCCCATTAAATGCTGCGCACTCTCTCATGGCTGGCTGGGCATTAGGCACCTGTGCAAAGAGGGGATGGGCACTGTTTATAGGCTGTTTGAACTGGTTGTATATCTCTGTCTGGCCGTTCGTCTGTGGGTGGAATGCACTGGAAAAATTCAATTTAGTACCAAAGTTATCAAACAATGCCCTCCAAAAATGATTGGTAAACTTGGCATCTCCGTCTGACACTATGGTCCTAGGAATCCCACCAATCGGGTACCAATGCCAAATGCACAACTGGGCAACATCCTCGACGGTCACATTGGCCCTGCAAGGAATAAGCATAACGAATTTGCTAAATCTATCAACAATAGTTAAGCACTGCGTATTACGCTTACTCGGACTGGGAGGCAGATTCGTGACAAAGTCCATCGAAATATCTTGGAAAGGACCCTCAAGAATTAGCAAGGGCTGTAATAACCCTATCTTCTTTCCACGAGGAGCTTTCACCTTTTGACAAATATCCCAGCGTTGTACATATGTAAACACATCTCGCCTCATCTTTGGCCAATAAAATTGCCGTTCCAATTTCTCCAGAGTCGAATTCATGCCCCTATGACCACCTGTAATGGCGTCATGGGGCATCATGGAGAAGTGCCGCCCTGAACGACTTCATGACACACAGTCGGCCTTTGTAGAAAAGCCAACCATCACGTATCAAAAAGTGGCATGGTCCTGTGGCATCCAATGCTTGTTCCCACTCTGTACCGAATTCCTCAGAATCCACATACGTGTGCTTCATGTCATCTAGTCCTATACCAACAAGATCGAGTCTAGTGGTTTGAATCGCAGTCACTTGTCCCTTCCTGCTCAAAGCATCGGCCACTGGATTGGCCTTTCCTGGAAGGTACCCAATCATACCACCGAATTGCTGGAATATCTGACTCCAGCGGTGTTGTCGATCACTCCACTGTGCACTTGGCATTGTCTGAATCCAATGTAATGCCTAATGGTAAGTGCGAACCTCAAAGTCACGGCCATACAGAAAATGTTTCCAATGTTTCAAGGCCTGTATAACTACTAGGAGTTCACGATCATAGACTGAGTGGTTTTTCTTTGCGGGCAGTAACTTACGAGACATGTAAGCTACTAGATGACCATTCTGTTGCAATACACCTCCAATTGCGATGTTACTCGCATCGGTGATCACCTGAAATGGTTCGTCCCACGAGGCAAGTGCTAAACAAGGCGCTTCTGATAAAGCCACCTTGAGGTTCTTGAATGCCTCGTGGAGTCATTCGAATCTTTTGCCTTCTTGTCTTCACTCCCTTTAGCAGATCGGTGAGATCTGCCGAGAGGTCAGAAAACTTGTCGATGTGGGTGGAGTATGCCTAGCATATACCCACAAAGGATCTAATGTCATAGGCTGTCTGAGGTACTTCCCAATTGACAATCTCGGTCACTTTAGCCGGATCCAGTCGAATGCCTTCGGCACTAATTATGTATCCCAAGTAATGCACCTGGAACAGATAAAATTCCGACTTCTTTTCATTGACGTAGAGCTCGTTGCTTTCCAGCAACCTAAGGACTTTCTCCACATCAATGTCATGCTGCTCAACCGTAGCCGAAAATACCAGTATGTCGTCCAGAAATATGAACACACACTTTCCAATCAAATCCCGGAAAACACGCATCATCATGCGGTTAAATGTAACTGGGGCGTTCGTCAAGCCAAATGGCATTACCACAAATTCATAGTGGGTCCGTTCCGTACGGAAGGCTGTCTTGGGGATGTCCCCCGCCACAATCTGCACCTGGTGGTACCCACTCTTTAAATCAAGTTTTGAGAACGCCTTTGCTCCATTCAACCTTTCGAGAATATAATCTATTCGAGGCATCAGGAATCTGCTCTTGATAGTAAGCTTGTTGAGTGCACGATAATCGACACACAAACGGGAAGACCCATCTTTCTTCTTGACAAATAAGATCCGTGCTGCAAATGGCGACACGCTGGGGCGGATGAAGCCAGATTGCAACAATTCTTGGAGTTGGCGGTCCAACTCCGATTCCATTGCCTTGGAAAGGCGATACAGAAACTTGCTCGGGGGTTCCGAGCCTGGGAGGAGGTCAATCTTGTGGTCCTCCGGTTTGGACGGGGGGAGCTGGGGAGGGAGGCTGTCCCAAAGAAAAATCTTCAAGAACTTTTCATGGAGAGCCGAGAACTTCTCGGAAGCACTGGCCACCGTCTGGGCTGTCTGGATGTAAATCATCACACACTGTGCGCCTTTCCCTGACTGCTCACTTAGCCTGCAAGTGGCTTATGAGCAGAAAGTTTGGAATTTCTAGCTCACACTTAATGGTCACTGGGCGTTTGACACATTCCGATTGATCTAGAACGTGTGCTTGTCCCACTTGACATCTAGAAGAAACTTGTGAAACCACTGAATACCCAAAATTATGTCTGCTCCTACGAGAGGAGCAACCATAAAATCACACACAAATTCTATGCCCTGAATAACTAACTTAGCACCTAGAGCTTCATACTTGACGCTCGTTGTCATGCCTGTGCTAAAACCCTCAACTTGTTTGTCCACCGAAGTCAAGTCAAAACGAGCACACCTAGTGGCCTGTTCCGTGACCACATCCTCCGTGCTGCCGCTGTCAAACAAGACAACGACTCTCTGGCCACCTATGTAGCCAAAGGACTTGAGCAATTCGTTGTGCTCATACTCCTGGTCATGGGCGCCCTTCTGCTTATCTTCGAGCTCCCGGCTAATAATTGCTCCAACTGAAGCATCGGGGTTTGAAAAACTAGGGGTCGCCATTGGGGTCTGTGTGGGAGCTGAGCTCACCACGGAAGCTATGGAGGCAGCGACAACGGGTTTTGGAGGCTTCTTAGGACAATCCCGAGAAGTATGTCCTTTTGTATGACAAAAGAAACATCTACCTTCCTCCTTGTACTAAGAAAGCTCCTCAGCACTCAACTTGCCACCTGTCTTGCCTACCTCCGCTTTTTGGTCTGGAGTAAGCTTAGACGCATTGTTCGAGTTCTTGGAGCCAAATGCTCCCGGGCTCTGTTCCTGGGGAAGACCCCGTCTGGTTCAGGCCTTTGCCCCCAGAGGCGGTAGCCTTGGGAGAAGCCGGCTGGGAAGTCTTGGGCTTGCCACCATTATGCTTCATTTTTGCACTTTGTGCAAGCGAGAGTGCGTCTTCGAAGGTGGCTGGCCTAAACATACGCACCTCCCATTGGATTTGCGTGTCAAGGCCATACAAAAATAGCCCTTTCTTGTCCGTATCAGATAAGCCTAATTGCAGACATAAAGTCGAAATTCTATTGGCAAAGTGAAGGACTGGTTGCGCGTTTTGACGCGCACCCCTGAACTCATCTTCGAGTCGCTCAAGGTAGTGGGGCGGTAGAAACCGCTACTTAAGGTCGCGGACAAACTCGTCCCACACATAAGCTGCCATACAAAATCTGTTGTGGGCATGAGCCCACTGAGTCCACCAAGGAATGGCCTCACCTTCCAAGTACCAACTGGCTAAGATCACTCTGTCAGTATCTGTTTTTCTAACTGTGGCAAAGTAAGCTTCAAACTGATGTAACCATGAATAGAGAGTTGTGGGATCGAGTTTACCATTATACTTACTGAAGTTCATTTTCTCAAGAAAATGATTCGAGGGCGCCGCCGGTATCAATCTGGCGTCCAAAGCTGCTAGGTAACGCTCGTGCTCCACGCGTCGAATGGCTTCGTCTTCAGGTTGTCGGATCTCCAATGCATGCATCTGCAACTCAAGCAAAGAGCTCGGCTGCGGCTGTGACCCCGCGAAAGGGTCCCTGTGTCGAGGATCTAGAATCTGGGATACGGAAGGAGAGGGAGGAGGAGATGGAAAACGCGATGCTCGAGAACACGCACGCTCTTCCAGAGCCAAGATCTCCGCCTTCTGCTCGTCCAACTTGGTTGTCTGGTTTGCGATTGCTCGCATCATTTGCTGGAACATATCTGTAACACTCAAGCTTGGTGCCCTAGCTGGGCTGCCTGGTGCACTCTGGTCCCATGGTTCTTGGTCTCTCTTGTCGTCGAAGCTCGCCATAGCAGGAAAATGCACTTCCTTTCCAGAACGCAATTTGACCATCCACTATCTGTGTGGGAGACGTCCGGAGGCTGAAAACCAACCGTCCTTCCAGGGACAAGAGTCACTCCGAAAAGGGGAGTTCACCGGCGTCTGAAAACCAACCACACGAGCGAGAAAAAATTCTAGTTTCTTTGCTGAATCTTTGCACTTGAAGAAGGCTCTGATACCACTGTAACACGCGGAAGCTCTGGGAGTCTTCTTTCTGCCCTAAACACTCCTAGAAACATGTTGATGCAAAATGTAGATATGGAGAGAGTAGAGAGAGAGAGATATGCTGGAAATTCAGTATATTCATATAGTACAAAAAGGATACTCTGCTACAGCCCTAGGCTGTCTTATAAAAAGGGTGATAAACACCAAAATTCTGGTCCCTACTTGGACCCTAAGGATCCAATCCCTAAAGGACTGAATGATTCAAACTATGAGCACTCTTTGGCTTTTATAGTCTTCTGGGACACTTGGTATACTGGCCGACTGCTGGTCAGCCAGTCATTTATGCTTTAAATACCCCTTCAGCGCTGTCCGACTGGATATTCCTCCTTGATCATGATGCGCCTGTTGTCGCCTTGTCCTCTGGTTCAGCCGACCAGTTCTGTGAGCAGCCGACAGCCTATCTTTGCTTCTAACGCACTATCAAGACACCTTCTTCATGCCCTTCAAGCCTTGCTCTGAGTCCACACTTGTCCTCTTCTGTATCTTGTGCTCAAATCCTAACTCTATCTAGTTCATACTCTTTATCTGGCTGACTCTTCTGGACCAGCACCTGAGAATGTCCATGGCATTTATCATGCACATGACATCAGAATTCGGATGACACAAAGATGATGTACTCAAGGCAACGCGCTGAGAGACATGCCAAGTCTCGACAGGACACCTCTTAGAGAGCCAACACAAATTTCTTCATGGTACAAGCATCCACATCAAACTCCATCACCTAGCTCCAACATGAGAGCCCACAATTGTAACATGCGTTGCGGAAGCGTGTTCATGATTAACACTAAGTAAAGAAGATTAACGCTAATCCTATGTTTAGCAAAGACACAAAAGAGAAGGAGAGATGAACCTAATCTACTCTCTCTCCTAATCTACTACATATCGCCAAAACATGCTATATATACAATGATCTTGCTGATTCACAGCTTCGTGCAAATTATCTTCACAGCTTCATGATGCATACCAAAGATCCCTACAGCCCTCTACTTGCAACCGGACAAGAGAAGCTCCTACTGATCCACCATTGTGTCCTTGCTGCCTTGCAGCATTCCCCCCCCTCGACAACCCACACGTGTGTTGTATAGAAGTTATGGAGCGATGGCGGACCTAGCGCACAACCCCCCTCCTCGCTTCGTTCGCTACAGGCCATGAGCCCCCTCCTCGCTTCGTGCAACTGCCGGCCCTGAGCGCCCCTCGCTGCTGAGTATCGATCGCCCCCCCCTCTTCGCATCGTGCAGATGCAGCAGGCGGCGCCTTTTCGAAGCGGCGCACCCCCTCTTCCGGTCGGGTACGTGATCCAGGCCACCGTCACCGTTAAGCCATTTTTAAAAATTAAAAAAAAAAGGGCACACTATGTGGCATTTGGGCCTCTAATCATTTTCTTTTAAAAGGTGTGCGCGAGTGTGAAGCACCCCCCCCCCTCTCTCGTTGGCGATTCGGCGACCATCCCCCCCCCCCCCCCCCCCCCGGGCTATCAGGATGCCGCCAACTGCACATTCACCTTCATCCTCTCTCCCGGCTCTGCCCACGCCACACTGTGTGTGCGCTCTCACCATCCACGTGCATGCTTCATGAACAATTTTCCGGAGGAGCCCTACATGCACATCCCCTACTTGAGTTACATCGACGAGATCCCCGAGGCTCTCCTTCCCGAACACAGCCCTCTTCGTGCCCCCACTCCGGAACCGGTGCCACTTTCCGCCGATGCTGGGTGGATTCCAAGTCTCCCGGACTGTCCTATCCCACTAGCCCCGGCCTCACAGGTGTACCGCATACATGTCAGCAGCCCGCATGTAACCGAACCCGACAGTTGGGCGATCTGGACTATTTTCCTCACCTGTGAGCCACTACACCTTGCTCATTTCGAGTACTTCCTGTCACGGTACCCTCAGTTGGCACACTTTCTTCTAGAGTGTAGTGTGGATGGCTTCCGCAATATCTCCTCCACGCGCCCTCCTCTGACATTCTACTGCGAGATCTTCGTCTCCGATTATACTCCATTATCTCCGGTGCCCAGCTCTTTGGCGGAACCAAACGAAGAAGTGGAAGCAGACGAAGTAACCTCTGAGGACGATCCCGAGGAAGTGGAGGACCCCGACTTCGAGTACGAGGATCCCGTTACTGCCTCTCCAGCAACTGTTCCTTCCATCCTACATCTCGGGTGGACCTTGAAGGGAGCTTTAGAAGCTCAGCTGAAACAATTAGGGTTTCATGTGGGAGACACACACAGAGAAGAAGGGAGAGAGAGAGAGAGACATGTGGGGATAAGTCGACTCACAAAGTATGAGTGTGTGACTCCCCTATCACACATATATATTTGCTCTAGTACACATAGTGCACTTAGTACATTAAAAGTACTAAGTGTACTATGTACTATAAAACTTATGGGCTTGTACACACTATAAGGGTGGGCATAATGCCTTTACCCCAACAACCTCCCACTTAAAGGCAAAGTGCCCTTAAATGAAGGAAAAGAAAAAATCAGCATGTACATGATAATATACAAGGTCATATCAAGGCTGAAACTGGCCTCATCCAATGCCCATCAAGTGTCTGCAATGAGCAAACCGCTCTGGAGGCAAACTCTTTGTCAACAGATCAGCCGGGTTGTCACCCGTATGAATCTTGACAAGCTGAATCAGCTTGTTCTCTATCATCTCTCTGATGAAGTGATACTTCACATCCACATGCTTCGTCTTTGCATGAAAGACAGGGTTCTTTGCTAGCTAAATGGCACTCTGACTGTCACAATGCAACAATGGAATATCCCCTGTATAACCCAAATCAACCACTAACCGAGATAGCCATAATGCCTCCTTGCAAGCCTCTGTGGCTGCAATATACTCGGCCTCTGTAATAGATAAGGCAGTGCACTTCTGCATCCTAGATATCCATGACACAGTACCTCCTGTGAATGTAAACACATAACCGGTAGTAGACTTCCGGTTATCTGGATGACCGGCATAATCCGAATCCGTGTAACCATGCACTAATGCATCTTGTTTGCCAAAGCAGATGCACATATCCTCTGTGCCCTTCAGGTATCTCATGACACCTTTCACTGCTTCCCAATGCTTCTTGCCAGGGTTGGCCATGTATCTAGTAACCACTCCCACTGCAAATGCAATGTCCGGCCTGGTAGCAACCATGGCATACATGAGACTGCCACAAGCTGAAGCATACGGAATATCAGCCCTGTCACTATCCGACTGTGGGCTGTCCATAGCACTGAGTTTCACATATGGAGGCAAAGGAGTACTAGTCTTCTTCCCCCCTTCCATATTGAACCTCTGCAAAACTTTGCCAATGTATTCCTTCTGAGACAAATACAACACATGCTGATTTCTGTCCCGAAGTATCCGCATACCCAAAATGTGATTTGCATCACCCAAATCCTTCATATCAAAGGTCTGATGCAGCCTCTTCTTCAAGGCATCCATCTCTTTACGAGATTTCCCGGCAATCAACATATCATCAACATACAAGATGAGGATTAATAGACTGCCATCCAAAGCTTTCTTGGTGTATAAGCAGTGATCTATGTCACTCCTCCTGAAATCCTTGGATTTCATGAATGTATCAAATTTATGATACCATTCCCTTGGTGCCTGTTTGAGCCCATAAAGACTCTTTTCAGCTTGCATACAAGCTTCTCCTTTCCATTCACTGCATAACCTTCTGGCTGTTGCATATATATCTCCTCATGGAGATCACCGTGAAGAAAAGCAGTCTTCACATCCATCTGAATCAAATCCAGATCATCATGAGCAACCAAAGCTAATACAGCTCTAAGTGTGGTCATTTTGACCACTGGAGAGAAGATCTCATCAAAGTCCACACCATATTCCTGCTTGAAGCCCTTAGCCACTAACCTGGCTTTGTATCTTGGCTTTGCATCAGGTGCAACTTTGAGCCTGTAAACCCACTTGCATGGCAAAACCTTCTTGCCTGTAGGCAAATGCACCAACTTCCATGTTCCATTTTTGTGCAGAGAATCCATCTCTGACTTCATAGCACCCTCCCAAAGAGCCTTGTCTGCCCTCTGTAAAGCCTCCTTATAACAAGAGAGCTCCCCACAGTCAGTGTGCATCAAGCAGTCAACCCCTGGAACAAACCTGTCAGGGGGTCTGGAGGATCTTGTGGACCTCCGTACCCAATGATCATCATTTGCAGGTTGCTGTCCAGCCTGCATATCACCTATTCGTGGCTCCTGTTCCATGCCATAAGGTTGAAAGATCATGCCCGGTATCTCCTCTAACTGTGGGATATCCATAGGGATATCTTCTGCCATCTCTGGCTGTCCATTTGGACCATTTTCAGCACCATTTAAGGGCTGGTTTTGTTGCTGTACTGGCTGATTTACAGCCCTTGGTTGTTGTCCATGATGTCCATCATCATCAAAGATGACTCTGCCAAGCTCCTGTTGCCTTGCAAGCTCCTTATACATGCATGTTTCATCAAAAATGACATCATTGCTACGTATAATCTTTCTATTCACTGGATCCCAAAGTCTATACCCCATTTCACCTCTATCACCATATCCTAGGAATATGCATTTGTGAGACTTAGGATCAAGTTTGGTGCGTATTTCCCTGCGTATGTGCACGTACGCAACACAACCAAACACTCTCAAGTGCTTGTAGGACGGAGGCTTCCTTGTCCATACTTCCTCTGGCACTTTCCCACCAAGCCTCGTGTTAGGTGACCTGTTTATAAGATGAACGGCTGTCATAACAGCTTTAGCCCAAAAACCATGAGGTAACGCAGCATGTGACAACATAGAACGGACCTTCTCCTGAATGGTCCTGTTCATCCTCTCTGCTGTCCCATTTTGTGGAGGATCATAAGGAGCAGAGAGCTCCCTCTTGATGCCTTTAGCATCACAAAAGTCCTGAAACTGTTTGGACATTGACTCTCCACCATTGTCAGAACGCAAAGCCTTCAGTGTTTTGCCAGTTTGATTCTCAACATGAGCAACAAACTTCTCAAACACTGAGAATGTATCACTCTTCAAACGAAGAGGATAAACCCACACCTTGCGTGTGGCATCATCAATAAAAGACACAAAATATTTTGCCCCTCCCAAAGAAAGCTGAGCCATCTCACATACATCTGTATGCACAAGCTCTAACTGAGCATCTTTCTGTCCAAGAGCTTTCTTGTGGGGGCACTGGAGTTGCCTGCCATATAGCAATCAACATATCATCAACATACAAGATGAGGATCAATAGACTGCCATCCAAAGCTTTCTTGGTGTATAAGCAATGATCAATGTCACTTCTCCTGAAATCCTGGGATTTCATGAATGTATCAAATTTATGATACCATTCTCTTGGTGCCTGTTTGAGCCCATAGAGACTCTTTTTCAGCTTGCATACAAGCTTCTCCTTTCCACTTACTGCATAACCCTCTGGCTGTTGCATATATATCTCCTCATGGAGATCACCGTGAAGAAAAGCAGTCTTCACATCCATCTGAATCAAGTCCAGATCATCATGTGCAACCAAAGCTAACACAGCTCTAAGTGTGGTCATTTTGACCACTGGAGAGAAGATCTCCTCAAAGTCCACACCATATTCCTGCTTGAAGCCCTTAACCACTAACCTGGCTTTGTATCTTGGCTTTGCATCTGGTGCAACTTTGAGCTTGTAAACCCATTTGCATGGCAAAACCTTCTTGCCTGCAGGCAAATGCACCAACTTCCATGTTCCATTTTTCTGCAGAGAATCCATCTCTGACTTCATGGCACGCTCCCAAAGAGCCTTGTCTGCCCTCTGTAAAGCCTCCTTATAACATGAGGGCTCCCCACAGTCAGTAAGCATCAAGTAGTCAACCCCTGGAACAAACCTGTCAGGGGCTCTGGAGGGTCTAGTGGACCTCCGTACCCAATGACCATCATTTGCAGGTTGCTGTCCAGCCTGCATATCACCCATTGGTGGCTCCTGTTCCATGCCATAAGGCTGAAATATCATGCCCGGTATCTCCTCTAACTGTGGTATATCCATAGGGATATCTTCTGCCATCTCTGGCTGTCCATTTGGACCATTTTCAGCACCATTTAAGGGCTGGTTTTGCTGCTGTAATGGCTGATTTACAGCCCTTGGTTGTTGTCCATGATGTCCATCATCATCAAAGATGACTCTGCCAGGCTCCTGTTGCCTTGCAGGCTCCTTATACATGCATGTTTCATCAAAAATGACATCATTGCTGCAATAATCTTTCTATTCACGGGATCCCAAAGTCTATACCCCATTTCACCTTTGTCACCATATCCTAGGAATATGCATTTGTGAGACTTAGGATCAAGTTTGGTGCGCATTTCCCTGTGTATGTGCACGTACGCAACGCAACCAAACACTCTCAAGTGCTTGTATGACGGAGGCTTCCCTGTCCATACTTGCTCTGGCACTTTCCCACCAAGCCTCGTGTTAGGTGACCTGTTTATAAGATGAACGGCTGTCATAACAGCTTCAGCCCATGAGGTAACGCAGCATGTGACAACATAGAACGGACCTTCTCCTGAATGGTCCTGTTCATCCTCTCTGTTGTCCCGTTTTGTGGAGGATCATAAGGAGTAGAGAGCTCCCTCTTGATGCCTTTAGCATCACAAAAGTCCTGAAACTGTTTGGACATATACTCTCCACCATTGTCGGAACGCAAAGCCTTCAATGTTTTGCCAGTTTGATTCTCAACATGAGCAACAAACTTCTCAAACACTGAGAATGTATCACTCTTCAAACGAAGAGGATAAACCCACACCTTGCGTGTGGCATCATCAATAAAAGACACAAAATATTTTGCCCCTCCCAAAGAAAGCTGAGGCATCTCACATACATCTGTATGCACAAGCTCTAACTGAGTATGTTTCTGTCCAAGAGCTTTCTTGTGGGGGCACTGTAGTTGCCTGCCATATATACAATGCTCACAAAACTGAAAACTTGAAAACTTTAGAGAAGGCAAGTAACCCAAACGAGACAATTGCTCCATTCCTTTGACACTCATGTGTCCCAACCGGCTATGCCACATAGAGATTTCCGGCAGCTCGGTTGCATTTACATTAGCATGGTGACAAACACCTGCATGCATGAAGTAAAGAGTGTCCACCTTAGAGCCTCTGGCAACAACCAGTGAGCCCTTACTAATTTTCCACTTTCCACGACCAAATGTGGTAACATAATCAGCATCATCAAGCTGTCCAGTAGAAAGCAGATTCTTCTTGATCTCAGGCACATGCCTGACATCATGGAGCATAAGCTGTGAGCCATCTCAAAACACAAGCCTCACATCACCTCTGCCAAGAATCTTGCATGCATGGTTATCACCCAAATAAACTACTCCTTCATTGCCAGCAGTATACCTGACAAACAAGTCTTTGCAACCTGTGACATGAAAGGAGGCACCTGAATCAATGATCCATGAGTGCATACCATGACCACCTGTAAGAAGTGAATGGGCATCAAGTGAAGACGTAAATAGGACCTCATCCTCACTGTCACCTGCATGTGACACATTGACTTCATCAATCTTGACTCCACTTTTGCCTTTTGGCTTTACATCTTTGGCTTCATCTTTGTCTTTGCCTTTTCCCTTTTCTTTTTGATCGTTTTTTCATTTGTAGCATTGCTTTTTAATGTGTCCCTTCTTGCCACAATAATGGCATTCCAAGTCCTTTTTGGAGCGAGACTTGCTCCTTCCCCGTTCTTGGCTTTTTCCCCTTTGCTGGGATCTCCCACGTGCATTCATTGCATTGGACTTTCCAACAGAGTTGTTTTTCCTGTTCATCTCTTCTTGAAGAAAAACACCCTAAACATCTGCATATGACAGCATAGCATTCGAATTGCTAGTGGCTGTCCTGAATGTGTCCCAACTCTCTGGCAAAGTGCATAAGAGAAAAGTGGCTTTGAACTCATCGTCCATTGCCAACTTTTGATTAATAACCTGGCTGACAATACCATTAAACTCATTTAGATGGACTGTCATAGACGCCCCTTCCTTCATCTGAAGACCTATGAGTTTCTTCAACCAATACACTTTGCTTGAGGCACTTTGCTGGGCATACAAGTCCTGCAATCTCTGCCACATTCCCCAAGCTGTCTTCTCTTCACGAATGCTGAAAAGTAAAGAGTCTGACACAGACAACATGATAGTAGATCTTGCCAGCTCATCCATATCTTCCCACTCTTCAGCAGTAAGAGAAGCGGCATTACACCCCTTTCTTTGATAGGCTTGTGCTGCTTCTTCTGGAGCAACACATTATAGCACTAGGTTTGCCAAATATCATAGTTATGTGAGCCTTCAAGCTTCTTGATGTGAAGCAATGAAGAGCTCTCACCTATGGTTGCCATAGCAATATGCAACCTATCAATGCCTGACTCCCTGCAAAATGTGCAAACACTGCACCAAAAGCACACAAAGCGCTCACAGTTATTCTCCCAAGCTTTATCTCCCACTGCGGAAGCACAAATGCAACTCTACTCCCACTTTATGTGATGAAATCACCAAAATCTGGTTGCTGCAGATTTAGGACAGCACCTTAAATGTGCTCTGTTCCCCTTCCAAAGTACTGTACAGCAGTACTAAGTGCTCACCAATGATGTACCAAACTTGTACCGGCAAGTACAGCAGCTGAAATTGAACCTTTTCCTCACTCAAATCAGTGTACAGCCATGCCAAAACTTGCACAAAGCTGTACCAAATCTGTACCAGCAGGTACAGTAGCAATAAATGCTCTCCTGGCTGTCCAAATGAGTGAAAATCAGACTTTTACAGTCCCGAACACTGCATACAACAGTCCCGAACAGAAATTGGGCAAAAGCCCCTTGACTGCAAGCTGATTTCTGAGGATTTAAGGCATAAAAGTCTTGCCTGCTGCTTTGCCAAGCTCAACAAGCATAAAATCTTGAAAAGCCCCTTGATATAAGATCAATTGCTGATCATACATGGTACATTGACGCACATGAAGGCATCCAGAGTCTTCACAGTGCTTCCCCCTCGCCACATATACATCAAATACATGAAAGCCCCTTGATTTACAGGCACATTGAGTGCTTGGCAGGCATCAACACGTTGCCCAAAGCATCAACTGCGAGTGCCTGCATGCAAATCAACTTAATCAACACAAAAGCCCCTTGATTTGCAGTGCAATTTGCTGCAATTTTGCCCGAATGTGCAATTTCTCACATCATACAGCATGTATGAATGCTTAATTGCACAAATACATCAAAAGCCCCAAATTTTGACATCCAATTTCCTGCAAATTGATCCTGATTGTGACCAATGTCACCCAATTTTGCCAATTTTGCTCAGAAATTGAGCAATTCGGCACCTATACCTGCTCAATTGATTGAATTGATAAGAAATTCCCAAAATTGAAGGCAAATACCTCTTAATTTTTGAATTTCTCTGAGATTTGCAAGCTGAATTTTTGTTGATGCTGTTGCAAAAATCTGATGCAGAAAGGGGGGGGGGGGGGGGGGGGGGCGCTTCTTGCTGATGTTGATGCTGATGCTCCTGCTGCTAGTTCGAACGAATGGTTACATCTACCACCAGCTTGTGTGACCGGCTACACTGCTACAGCTTGTGGATCCCTGCTCCAGGGTGTTGGCTCTTCTCTGCTGCTGCGTATTGGGCTAGAAGTCGTAGGCGGGAAGGACATCATCTGCCGAGAAATCGAAGCCCTGCTTGTTGTCGCCCGCGGCTTTGCGGGCATTCGGGTAGGCAGTGACGGCGGCCCTTTGTTACACCTTGGCCAGGACTACGTGCGATGGGCTGAGTGCCGGTGACGAGTTTCGCTATCGCCGGTGACGAGTTTCCAGTTGTGCGCGAAGGCTCCAGCACGGCGCCCGACTTTTATTTGCCACGTGCTCGCCTAGCGATTACACGCCTGCGTGTGATTCAACGCAGAAATACGCCGCTGCACTCCTTCGCTCGCCTGCCTGCGACCTTCTACGCCATCGCTCCCAGCTGCCTTCACCGCCTCCACCTGAAAGCCAGCCGTCTAACTTCACTGTTCTATGCTGGCCACCCTGCAGCCGTCTAGCTTCATTGTTCTATGCTGGCCGAAGATGCTATCTGTAAGCACCTGCTCCACAGCCTGAAATGCAGCCTGAGATGCTATCAAGAGGGAGGGGAGGGAATGACCAAAGCTCTGATACCAGTTGAATGGGAGAAGAATTAGGGTTAGAGTGTGGGAGACATACACAGAGAAGCAAGAGAGAGAGAGAGAGAGAGAGTTGTGGGGATAAGTCAACTCATCAAGATGAGTGTGTGACTCCCCTATCACACATGTATATTGCACTAGTACACATAGTGCACTTAGTACATTAAAAGTACTAAGTGTACTATATACTATAACTTATGGGCTTGTACACACTATAAGGGTGGGCATAATGCCTTTACCCCAACACACCTTCATGGGGGAAGGTTCATCCGACTTTTCACATTTCTTGGCTCAAACAGTATGTTCAAGGAGATTTGCCTGTTCCAGACTTATCTTCATATGTACCAGCAATTGAAGATGACCATATTATCCTTGTTCTAGAAGTAATTCTTGACGTGCGACAGAAGAAAACAAGAAGAAAGTTGACTACAGAATTTCTTGTGAAGTGGATGGATTTGGATGAGTCTGATTCCACTTGGCAAACAGATGAAGACATGCAGCAGTACCCTAATCTTCTTCAAGAGTTGTTTGACAAACGGATGTCTATCATTTGACACATGGGTGTTGTTTGACAAACGGATGTCTATCATTTGACACATGGGTTTTATTTTAAATGGGAGGGAATGTCACGATTGTGACGTATGTATGTATCAGATCCTCTCTTCATTTGCTGATTCCTGTTGCAGATGCAAAGAGTAACCAGCCAAGGGAACCCCTACTCTCGACTGGTTGTGACTCTTCGCCAAAGGATGTACCTCTTCATCGAATAGCCACATCCCTTCGACGAATGGTTGTATCCCTTGATGAATGGTTGTGCCTCTACATCGAATAGACACATCCCTTAGCCTAAAGTTGTATCCTTTCGTCTATGGTCATGTCCTTTCGTCAAAGGACATGCCTCTTCAAATGTGTCTCTTCATCTCCTATATAAGAGACCTATTGTACTCAGTTTAATAAGAGACCTATTGTACTCAGTTTAATTCAATTCAATCTTCTCTCAAGTGTTCTCCTAAAGTCTCTTGTTCTCTAAGTTAAGTACTTAAGTAGTAATTAGTACACAATATGAGGGATTAACAACATAATCCTCACAGTGTGTGTGTGTGATATCTAGCATCCATACAAAAATAGCATGAAAGACGATGGTAATACTGAAATAAAAACTAATCTATTAACTACTGAGCAATGAACACTGACTAAATAATTAAAAAATGGGCCAAATAAGTGTTGTACATTGAACCTCATATTTGGTACGAAGACCTTATCCATATGAGGTACGGTACATATGGAGTGGTACGGAAAGTACTAAAGGTACACATCGGATGAGTATGGGTGCGGAATGCAACTATGCACGCTTCCATCACATAGGCCTAACACTCCCTCTACCATCAGATCAATTCTAGTCGAGGCAGGTATCGTCATTAGCTGATCAAGCATTTCTCACTCTACAGAAGATCATATGCTGATTACAAGTACATACACTAGTGTTAGATGTTTTCTCTTTACTTTTTCTTAGTTTCCCATGGCTCAACAGTATATCCATGGTACCACTGAATCACTTTTGGTCTCATAGACCCTTCGGTAATTTCTTTTCCTCTCTCTCTCTCTCTCTCTCTCTCTCTCTCTCTCTCTCTCTCTCTTATTGAGGAGATGAGGGCACGCCGACAATGTGTCAAGTGTTGCTGTGTGGACTTTTGTAAGGCCTTTGACTCAATCCCGCGATCAAGACTCTTGGGCCGATCGAAGAACTTCATTTCCCACCAAAGATGATGTCGCATGTGATGACACTAAAAGAGTCTGTGATGGGACGGGTTCAAGCACCTGAAGACCTTTCAAGTGAGACCAGTAGCACTAAAGGGGTCAAACACGGCCATGATAAAGCCAATATGGATCTGATGGCCGAGAGAATATCTGGCCTCTATGATGGAAGCATATCATGGTGTCAAAGAACCTCCTCGATCCTCATATGATGCTCTAGGTCAAGGACGTCTGGCCCACAAAATAGATCGAGCTCTATCACTGAGGACCCCTCTAGGGCATATCATGTAACTATATACACATATAGATGGATCTTATAAAAAAGAGACAAAATATATCCACTGCATATCATTGCTTACCACTTCTTGCATGCATTTGTTCAAAGCCACAAACTCAGCTGAGCACACGCCTTGCTCTATGGATGGAACTTTGCTAGCCACACATTGACCATAAACTTTAAGCTGCATAAAATAAACTCGCAAGTAAAACAACTGATTAGTGTCATGAAGATCTGAGCAATGAGAACCAAGGGCACACTCACCTCACAAGAACAAGTGACAAAGACAAGCCTGAAATTGGATGGAATGTTGGGTCGGTCCGGCCTGGGCTTCCCCATAGCTTTGCTTGGCAAACCCAAACCTACAATGACAAAAACAGTTAACATTTAGATTTCACTACAATATAGAAAATTTAACAAAGTGATACATCTAATTGGCACTGTATGCAATAGTATTAGAACTGTCTAAAGGTGATGGTGTTGCTTTTCCAAAATACTTTAGGAGGCAACATGATTAATCTCGTAAGTCCCTCTCACTCTCAGAAATCTTGTTCTCAAGAGTCATTGTAGTTTCTCTCTCAACACCAAAACCCTCAAACTTACTTTTGAAGATCTCTCTTTGCCCCACACTCTTCAATAACTATGCAGGTCACCAGCTGGCCGTTTTCCATGGGAGTTACCCATAGAGTTCAACATGTACCACGGGTCCACGGGAGTTACCATGAAGCTAGTCTACTAGACACTTGCTATGGGAGTTACTCGCATAAAACTCAAATTTCACAATAGAGGAATAAAGTATTTATTAAGTGATACAATAGATGGCAAAGCCCCACACCCATGTGCTCCTATGAAGGGAGCTTTGATGGCTGATCTGGAAGTGGTATGCTAGTAGAAGCTAGGGATTAAACTCACAATGATGATTGATAAAATGTGTGCAGAAACGACTCGCCGTGTTTCTATATAAGCCTATACACACGCAAGGCCTACATGACATGAACGCTTAGGTCCGCTTCATTGAGGGCCAATGCACATGTCACATACCATGTTGATAGCAATTTTGGCAGCTGAGGGTATCTTCTTATCGCCTTAGGGTTAAGTCTAGCAAACCGAGGGCATACCACAAGATGCACATATATGCAAAGCAAGCTCCACAAGAGGAGTAAATGCTTACTAAAAGGCAGGCGTCCTGAATAAAAATCCAGGAAGAAACAGAAACGACAGTGCCCAAAAAAAAGCTTACTGATTCGTGTATTACTTCCAGCTACTGGGTATGAGAGAAAACCCTTTTTAAAAATCTATATTTACGTTCTGATGAACCTGTATACACAATCCCCTTGTTATTAGGGTTTCATTTCTACCGACATTTTTACTTCTGTTATTTGGTGCTCGTCTGGTTTCTCAATGGAGATGGAGAGTGAGCACCATTTCACCTGACTGACTGATTTTACACAGGCCAAAGAACAGCTCAAGGGTCCAACAGGGTTTCAAAATCCATGTGTTCTAGCTCACCTTCTCTTCGTCCGCGCGCCCCTCTTCGAATTCGCAAGTACTCGGCCTGTGGATTTTTGAAAAGGATTTTGTTTAGCGCTTCTAAATTAATGGTTCACAAATGGGTCTTTGTTAATGTCCATTTAGCCCTAAACAGCATGGATGTAAGTGGAATCTTGGCTTCAAATCCTAGAACTTGTTCAATCTTCTAAAAAGCCTTCTCAAATTGATGGGAAAAGGATATTTTCCTCCTTTAAAACTATAAATTTTAAATAGGGCACCAAAATCTTTTTCTTGCGTTCGTAATTTTTGGAGCTAGTCAATATAGTGTTTTTAATGTAAATAAGACGATATTTTATAGTTTTTTTGCCATGAATCTCGCATGATCTTCCTTAATATGGTGCTATTTGACATATAGCATTTCTCCATGCTTCCAAAAAATGGCTTCTTCCCCAACGCGTTGCATTCGCACAACTTCCCAACGTGCAGATGATGGTGCAAGAGGTGGAGGAGTAGGCACTTTGCTCTTCCGAGCATGCACATGATGGTGCAAGGGGGGGAGGGAGGGAGGGAGGGTGAGGGGAGAGGAGGCGACCAGGCAAGAAGAAGGTGGGGGAGGCAAGCAAGCGGGAAGAAGGTGGGGGAGGCAAGCAGGCGAGGGGAGGACATGCAAGCAGGCAAGGGAGGAGATTTGGTGAGGGGAAGGTGGGGGAGGTGAGCATGCGGTGAGGGGAGGCGGATACCTTGAATTAAAGTGTGAAGAAACTGCTTGTTCAAATTGCAATTTCCTCTTCAATTCATGAAGAAAAAATTGATGAGGGTGAGGGGAGAGGAGGCGACCAGGCAAGAAGAAGGTGGGGAAGCAGGTGTGGGAAGAAGGTGGGGGAGGCAAGCAGGCAGGGGAGGAGATTTGAGGGGAAGGTGGGGGAGGTGAGCATGCGGTGAGGGGAGGCGGATACCTTGAATTAAAGTGTGAAGAAACTGCTTGTTCAAATTGCAATTTCCTCTTCAATCCATGAAGAAAAATTTGATGTAATCATCAGTAAAAATGATTTCCCAAACATTGGTCATTTCTTGATGGAAAAAACAAAAGAAAAGGCAGATAGTTGATGGAATGAGAAGTTGGCAAATTGTGTCTTCCAACTAAAACCCCAACCGAAACCTAGCACACCCTCTATGAAAAGGAATGAGCTTTTCAACACTCTTTTGCCAATAAGGGGAAATTGTGTCCTTCCAACTAAAACCCCAACCAAAACCTAGCACACCCTCTATGAAAAGGAATGAACTTTTGAACACTCTTTTGCCAATAAGGGGAGGTTGTCACACGAGGCTAAACTTACATAAGGGACTTTAAACATTACAAGCAAAGTTTGATTCCCTTTTCCATTTTACAAGGGGGATGATCACTGAGGGAGCTTTCCTTGGCTATCCTCTCTCTCTACTTGAACAATCTCTCCTAACTATTCCCACCACCATCATCTCCCAGCCCATCCCAGCCCCCTCCACCACCAACCTTCTCCTCCCTTTCTATCTCTATCTATTACCATCTTCCCTTCCTCTCCTCTCCTCTCTCAAACCATCTCACATCTTTTTGTTTCTCTCTCTCTCTCTCTCTCTCTCTCTCTCTCTCTCTCTCTCTCTCTCTCTCTCTCTTTGCTCACTCTATCCTTCTCTTTGCCAACTCTCTCTGTCCTCCCTATCTCACTCTCTCTATCCTTCTCTCTTTTTGCTAATGTCACGGATTTAATTTTCTAGGAAGATAGAATTTAAAGAAACTTGCAAGAATTGACTTAACAAATAAATTCATCAAACACCACATGCTCAACATATTCAATAATTGAGAGAAAAACAAATTTAAAAAAATACTTAGCTCACAAAGTACGCGACTCCACCCAAGATTGGGTGCAATCATCCCCCCTCGTGTGTACGGCCTATTTCCCCCACACATGAGTATTTATGAGATATTTTTTTACAATTCAAGTCTCCAAAAATACAAAAAGGTGCTTTTCTTGCACGACACTCTTATTTTCAAAAATAGAATGTCCATAAATTGAGGCTTAGATTTAAAGCATATCACACTTTACAAAAATATTAAGGATCAAGTCTATGCTTGATAAACTAAGGCTTTTCCAAATAAATCAAAATGTACACAAGCTAACACATGTATATACAAACAAAGCTTGTTTACAAAAATGGTGTGCCAAGTAATAAATTTGTGCAATTCCTCCTCAATCTTCAGAATCCTCTTCACCTATAGAATAACCAACAATAAATTAGTGAAACAAATATTCCATAAACAAACCATAGCCACACACATGTTTGCCAGGTGTAAGTAACTCGGGAATCACCCTCCATACGAACTAATTGAAACAAACATTGGAGACCCCAAACATACGTCAATATCCACCAAAAGTATTAATATTTATAATGACATCACCCATGATATTAACATAATTTGGCTTGACGCAAAGATAATCCAAGCATCCCTGAATTATCTAAGAGGGTAGAATAATATTTTTAAGAGGACTTGAAATATATTCCCATAACATTCCCTCTTGCTTGAGTTTGCAATTGCCCTCAATTGCAGGTTTGTTGAAAAGAATGGAGCATCTCTGCTGGGAAAGCACGAAAATATTTCTCAAGCACCCATCTTGCATCTTCACTCACAAGGATGATTTTGGAAAGTCACTAAATATTTGCTATATTGGTTTCCCGTTCTAGTTGATGTATCAACAATAGTGTCTCGGAGTAAAACTTCTTCCTCACCTTCAATAAGAGGTGGTTCTTCATATACTGGATGAGTGGGAAGTAATCCTTTGAAAGGTTTTAACAAGCTAACATGAAATGAATTATGAATCTGCCAATGAGAAGGTAATTCAAGTTTATATGCAACATCATTAATTTTGTGAATCACCTTAAAAGGTCCATAAAATCTTGGGACGAGCTTAACAGCTAGGAAGTACATAATCTCCAAGTTCAAAAGATATGGCTTTATGTTTACGGTTTGCTTTTTTAACATATTTTTCTTGAGCATAAGCAATAGAATGTTTTACATCATTCCAAATTCTACTAAGATCGATAGTGAATTGATCAGCAGCTTTGATTTTGTGGGAAAGTCTAGTTGCTGGAATAGCCAAAGGTTTTCCATACACAGTTTCGAAAGGTGCTCAACCAGTAGCCGAATGAGGAGTACTATTGTAAGCAAACTAGAGAAGATGAATTTACTTATCCCATGAATTATGTTGTTGGGCAACATAGGCTCTGAGTAGATCTAGGATAGTAGTGTTAGTAACCTCAGTTTATCCATTCATTTTCGGATGGAAAGCTGTGGAAAAATCTACTTTAGTGCCTAAGTTGGAGAATAGCGTGATCCAAAAGTTACTACAAAATCTTGAGTCTTTGTCAGAAACAATGACTTTTGGCAATCCGTTGATGTACAAAGATTTGTTTGATAAACATATTCTCGACTTCCTAAGAAGTCAAAGTTTTCTTACAAGGTAAGAAATATGCTTACTTAAACGGTCAACTATAGTCCATATCATTATGATTCGATGTAATAGGCAAACCTATGATGAAGTCCATGGATATTTGTTCCCAAGTATCATTAGGAATTGATAAAGGAGTAAGAAGTCCTTGGGTTTTACCTTTGTAGCTTTTAATTTTCTAGCAAACAGAACATTCAGCCACAAATTTTGCTACATCTTGTTTAAGATGAGACCAAATGAATTCTCTAGAGACTAATTATAGAGTAGCTGAAACACCTTGATGACTCATATACGGTGGTTGATATATTTCCTCCAGTATATGAAGATCTGAAAGGTTGTGTAATGCACAATCTCTTTTGGAAAAAAAGATAACCATCATGGCATGAATAATCACCAATAGGGTTCCAATTATTGTCTCTAAGTTTAGTCCAAACTTCAGTAAAATTTGGGTTTGTATCATAGGATTCTCTCATAGGACTCAATGGTTGACTTTGAATAATAGAAATTTTTTGAACACTAGGACGTCTACTTAAAACATCTGCCCCACAACATTCTCTTTGCCTGGTTGATATTGAATCATGGGTTGAAAACTTTGTATAAATGAAGCCCATTTGATATGTCGATCATCAGAGATCAATGGTTGGGTCAACAAATGACGAATGCTTTGCTGGTCTGTCTTGATTAAGAATTCAGATCCCATTAAATAATGTTTCCAAAGTCTTTAAGCATGAACAACCCGCAGGTAATTCTTTGTCATATATATTATAATTTCTTTCTGGTTTAAGCTTACAACTTTCATAAGCAATGGGATGTCCATCTTACATAAGAACAACACCAAAGCCTTGCCCACTTGCATCAGTAACTACAACGAAGAATGGTTGTTGAAAATCTGGTAGTGTAAGAACTGGTGCATGGGTTAATGCTTTCTTAAGTTCAGCGAAGGAATGATCATGTCTGCTAGTCCAATCAAAATGTCTAGCTTTCTTAATAAGAAGCTCAGTCAAAGGATGTGTAATGTATGCAAAATTTATAACGAACTTCTTGTAGTAGCTACATAATCCAAGAAAAGATGGAGTTCGTAAAAATATCACGTGGTCTAGGCCAATTAGCAATGCTTTTGATCTTTTTGGGATCTAATTGAATAATACCATTAGCATAAATAATGTGTCCTAGATATTCAATTTCTTCTCGAAAGAATTTGCTCTTTTTAGAATTGACATAGTGTTGATTTTCTTGAAGAAGTGAGAACAGTTTTTCTAAATGTTGTTCGTACTCTTGACGATTCTTACTAAAAACTAAGATATCATCGAAAAACACTACAATAAATTTTTGATATTTCAAGAATATTCTATTCATCATTGTGTTGAAAGTAGCCAGAGCAATAGTCAAACTTTGGTCTTCAACACGATGTGGGGGACCTATGCTTATAAGGTTATGACTTTTGGCCTAAAAGGGTTGTGGTACTTTATACCTATACAAGAGGCATCATGATATGCACGGTAGGTGTGGTTTTGCTGGTCAGGATCCAAGGTGGCATGCATTTGTCAAGCACTGTACATGTTTTCCTATTTGTTTTTCAGCCATATCCTTGAAATTCTGAAAGTGAGTAAACACCTCACTCTTATCCTTCATGAAGTACTCCCATACTTTGTGAGTATGATCATCAATGAAGGTAACATAAAAAGTGCATCCAGCCATAGACGCAGTCTTTTCTAGACCCCATACATCCAAGTGCACCAACTCTAACACATTGTTGCTTACATGCTTATCATGTGGAAAAGGACCTTTTGCTTGCTTTCCAAACTGGCATTCTTCACAAATTTTTTGCATATCAACAATTTTAAACATAGGCAACCCAAGCTCTCGGCTTTGCATTGTTTTCAGCCTTTGTATATTTATATATCCAATGCACTTATGTCAGATCTCAACATCTGCAAACAACACCTGAACCTTGTGCAAACATTGCAGCATTCACCTCAGGGACATTTACATCAAGAGTGAACATTCTGCCCACTTTCTTTCCCTGTGCAACTAACTTCCCATTCTTTTCTACATATAGTCCATCTGAATTGAACTGTACCTCCAAGCCTTGCTCAATCATTTGCCCAATAGAAACTGAATTCTTTGTAATGTTGGGAACATGAAGTACATCAGCCAAGTACTTTACATTGCCATCTTGTAGCAATAACGACACATTTCCTGTATGCGCAATAGGGTGTGCAGTATCATCCCTAGTCTCTACATAATCAGGATTTTGCAAGGTTTGCAATTCTTTAAACCACTTTCCAACGACTGATGTGCATGGCCTTCAAGGACTACTTGCAAAAGTGGCTGGAGGTATTATTGACAATCTATGTGCACACTTACGCTGGACTGACCACTTGGCTTGCTTAAGGAAGGTGTTTGAGAGATGTTGATTATATCGTATATCCTTAAACTCTTTAAAGTGTCAATTCTGGGTCACGCTGGACGATCCCTTGGCTTGCTTTGAGAGATGTCGATTATATTGTATATCCTTAAACCATTTAAAGTGTCAATTCTGGATCAAGCACGGTGTCATCTTAGGGCACATTGTGTCTACGAATTGTATTTCCACTGATGAGAGAAAAGTGAAGTTGATCTTGGAATTACCTCCACCAACAAACTGTAAGGGTGTACAACAGTTTATGGGACACTCTGGATATTATCAATGATTCAGCATATTCTGTGCTAAAATTGCCAAGCCATTGTATAGACTACTCATCATCTTTGAATGGAGGTATTCAAAAGTGGATGGAGGTACTCATTGACAATCTATGTGTGCACTCACACTGGACTGACCACTTGGCTTACTTAAGAAAGGTGTTTGAGAGATGTCAATATATTGTATATCCTTAAACCCTTTAAAGTGTCAATTCTGGGTCAAGCACGGTATAATCTTAGGCACATTGTGTCTAAGAATGGTATTTCCATTGATAAGAGCAAAGTGAAGTTGATCTTGGAATTACCCCCACCAACAAACTACAAGGGTGTACATCGGTTTATGGGACACCGTGGGTATTATCAAATGATTTATCATATTCTATGCTGAAATTGTCAGACCATTGTATAGACTACTCATCATCTTTGAATGGAGACGAATGCCAAAATTCATATGATAAGTTGAAGAAAGTACTGTCTAGTGCACCAATGTCGAGATTAGCCAACTGGGATCTTGTACTCCATGTGCACATCGATGTATCAAATTTTGCTATAGGATGCGTATTGGTGCAACCTCAGGAATTAAAATCGGATTACCCAATTTGCTTTGCCACAATTGAAAACTAAATGATGCAAAGATAAACTACACCACAACTGAGCATAAAGGGTTGGCCATGGTTTATGCTATTAAGAAATGTATTACATACATTCCTTGTTGGCCAACTAGGTTTGTATTCTTTGTGGATCATCAAGCCTTATTATATCTAGTGAATAAGCCATGCACCACGGGGAGAATCACATGTCGGCTGCTTTTACTCATGGAATTCTACTTTACGCGGTCACGGTGAGAAAAGGAACACAACATGTTTTGGCAGGCCATATGTCTAGAATTCTAAATGATGAATATGTAGCAACTGGCAGCATTGACGATGACCTCCCAGATGCATGTCTATTTAAAATTGATATGTTGTGTGAGTGGAGCGAGGAAATATCATAGTATCTAGCTCATGGTTTTCCATAGGATCGACCTTTGTGAAGAAGGATAAGATGCATCGGCTTATTAAGCTAGCTACACCATATCAATTGATTATGGGAGAACTATATAAGCTAGGCAAAGATGATATCCTCAGGCGATGTGTGTGAGAAGATGAGTTCGTCACGGTATTAGAAGAAGCACACTCGAGAATAGTTGGAGGACATTTTGTTGGAGAAGTTACAACTCATAAAGTACTTCAAGCATAGCTGTGGTGGCCTACATTATTCAGAGATGCCATAGAATTTGTGAAGAGATGCGAAGAATGTCAACGATTTGATATTTTGCAACAAAAGGACTGGATGCCACTTACCCCTATAATTGTGAGACAACCCTTTGAGAAATGGGGTATTGATTTTGTTGGACCTATTAGTCCAGCAGCACATCCGTCTCTTTAGAAGCATGTTATGTGATCGTGGCCATGAATTATTTCACTAAGTGGGCGGAGGTGAGAGCCTCTAAAATAAAGAGAATGTGGGGGAGAGAGAGCTTGAGTTCCTTGCAAGCAAACACACACACACACTTGAGTTCCTTGCAAGCAAACACACACACACACACACACACACACACACACACACACACACACAAGAGAGTGCAAGACACAAGAGAGATGGATGGCTGAATTTTCTTCTCTTCTCTACAACCATATATCTAAAAGATAAGAGTACATACATAAAGGGAAAGTACTCTCCTACAACAACATACAAAGTAGTTGTTGTGAACCAACCGGACTATATGACCTGGCAGTATAACTATTAACTCTAGTACTCCAAAGTGGATGTCACACAGCCTGTCATCCACTGGGGGCATATCAACCATAATATCACCAACCATGCCAAGTGACATAAGTGCAGAAGCTATCACCTAGGTGGTTCATCAATGTCTGCTATAGCACTAGTTGAGCTCAATGTCTCAACACTCCCACTCGAGCTCAATTCCACACATTGCACTCCAAGTAAGATCCTAGAAATGTGGAGCTCCTTTGTGCAGCCACTTGATCCTTTGTGCTTACATATACCAGATCTACATCACTTGCTAGAACCTTCTCCCTCACAAAGTAATAGTGCACCTCAATATGCTTCATTCTAGCATGGTATATTGGGTTACTGGCCAACTGTATGTTACTCATGTTGTTACAATAAATTACAACTGCCCTATTTATGAGCTCACCCATATCACCAAGTAGCTTCTGAAACCAAGCTACCTCACAAGCTGCCATAGTAGCACCCTTGTATTGTGCCTCTGTACTCAACAAGGCAATTGTTGGCTGCTTCTTATTGCTCTAACTCACAACAACACTCCTAAATGAGAACATAAAACCACTGGTAGATCTCATGTCTGCTGCAACACTACTAGCCCAATTAGCATTTGTGTACCCGTGCTATATCTCTATACCAACCTCATAGAAAAGTCCATAATCAACTGAGACTTTATGTACCTGAGAATCCGTCTAGCCGCATCCAAGTGTGGCTTCCTAGGGGCCTGTATAAACTGACTCACAAGTCCAACAACATAACTCAAGTTTGGCCTAGTAATGATCATGTAGATCAAGCTACCCACTATGCACTTGTATGTAGATCAAGCTACCCACTATGCACTTGTATGTAGTCGGGTCCTCCAAAAGCTCACCTATATCTGCAGCGGAAAGCTTTGTGTTCTGCTCCAATGGCACTGAAATAGGTTTATAGCCTATCATACCATACTTGGACAACATGTCCAAGCCATATTGCCTCTGCAAAATAACAAAATGCCATGAGGTGATCTCACCACCTCTATGCCCAAGAAATATCGCAGCTCACCCAAATCCTTTATCTCAAACTTTTACTTCAAAAGCCTCCTGACATCATGTATGTCAACATCACTATCACCAGTGTGATAATCAAGTCATCCACATAGATGACTAATAGCATGATCCCTCTATCTGTCTTTTTCACATAAAGTGAAAAATTTGCATTGGATATCTAAAATCTAAAGGTAACAAGATACTCCCCGATCTTGTTTGACCATGCTCTGGGTGCCTGCCTTGCTTCAAGCCATACAAGGCTTTGTGTAACTTGCACACAAAATGTGGGTGTGCATCACTCTCATAACGTGGTGGCTGCATCATGTAAACTTCTTCTTGCAAATCACCATGCAAGAAGGCATTCTTTATATCCATCTGATGTAAAGACCAATCCTTTGTTGTAGCCATAGCAATGACATCTCTCACAGTTGCCATTCTTGCAACCGGGCTAAATGTCTCTTCATAGTCAATGCCATAAGTCTGCGCATGGCCCCACCAATCTTTCCTTACACTTGCTCACTATGAACCATCAGTGTTATGTTTGACTTTATACACCCACTTACACCCAATTGCCTTCTTTTCCTTAGGCAAAGGCACTAATTCCCATGCTGCATTTGTATCCAATGTTGCCATCACCTCATTCATGGCATCTTTCTATTTCTTATTTCCAAGTGCCTTCTCAAAACAAGTGGACTCCAATCCTTGTATTGATTTAACCATGTAAGCATAATGATGGGTTGTATATCCATCATATCTCAACTGTCAACAGGGTACCTAACCCTCATAGACTTGCATACACTTGGATCACTACCAGGTGTTCTCAAAACAACCCTCATTCTCCTTACACCATGAGTAACTACAGATAGGATGCCAAGATCCTCATCAAGGCTCTGCTCAAAGCTGTTAGAGTCACCATCCACATATGAGTGACTTGTTGACAGATCAGGCACAAAAGGTTGATCTACCTTTTCCTTTCCTTTGCATGATACATGTGTACCTACATCTATCCTCAACCTACCTGACCATGGGCTAACATTAGATCCACTGCTAGAGGACTCTCTAGGTCCACTAAGCACTTGTGATTGCTAGCATCAGCACTTCTTACATCTACATCTTCTGTTGCCTTCACTAGCTACTCATCTTGTCAAAGACAACATCTCTACTTACTCGCATCTCACGAGTGGTAGGGTTATAACATCTATAACCTTTCTGATCCAAAACCAATAAAGATACATTTCTCTACCTTTGGATCCAACTTTGTTCTCACTTCATCAGGAACATGCACATATGCAATACACCCAAACACTTTCAACAAGTGAGACACATCTGGTCTTATGCCTATAAACTTCTGTTCAGGCATCATACCATGAACAACTATAGTGGGTGTCATGTTCATAATGTACACATCAGTTTGCTACTACTTTTGTCCAAAAATAATGTACACATCAATTTGCTACTACTTTTGCCCAAAAATAATGTGGCATATTCTTTTCAGCCATCAAGGCACGTGCGTGTTTTTTCTTTTCACAACACAATTCTATTGCGGAGTGTACCTACATGTAAATTGTCTCTTGATTCCATGCTTCCTTAGGAAATTATTGAACTCACTGGACAAATATTCTTTCCCACCATCTGATCTCAGGAATTTTATTTGCATCATGCCTTTTTCCTTCTCGACCAAGGCTTTAAATCTATGAAAGTGAGCAAACACCTCACTTTTCTCCTTCATGAAGTAAACCCACACTTTCCTAGTGTGGTCACATCAACAATGAATGTAACATATAGTACCTACAATCTGCAATTGTTGTAGTCTTGGTCGGTCCCCATACATTTGAATGTATGACATCTAATGGCTTTGCATTGACATGCTTTTCATGTGGGAAAGCATGTTTGGCCTGCTTACCAAGTTGGCATGCTTCCCATACTTTGTGCATACCATCAACCTTAAACTTTGGTAAACCTGCCAACAATATTTTGGGCCTGCATAGACTTTAGTCATTATACATTCACATGACCAATGCACTTGTGCCATATGTTAATACCTGCAATGACACCTGTTCCATGCGCAAACATGGATGTCTTTATTTTAGATATGTTCACATCCAAAGTAAACATCTTGCCATTTTTCTGTTACCCTTTGCAACCAAGCAACATTGATTTTTGAAGTCTTCCACAAAACATCCTTGAGGATTAAACCTCACTTGCAAACCCTACTCAATTGCCTTCTTTTCCTTAGGCAAAGGCACTAACTCCCATGTTGCATTTGTATCCAATGTTGCCATCACCTCATTCATGGTGGCATCTTTCTATTTCTTCTTTCCAAGTGCCTTCTGAAAACAAGTGGGCTCCAAGTCTTGTATTGATTTAACCATGTAAGCATAATGATGGGTTTTATATCCATCATATCTCAACCTGTCACAAGGTACCTAACCCTCGTAGACTTGTGTACACACTTGGATCACTACCAGGTGTCCTCAAAACAGCCCTCATTCTACTTATACCATGAGTAACTACAGATGGGATGCCAAGATCCTCATCAAGGCTCTGCTCATAGCTGCTAGAGTCACCATCCACATACGATTGACTTGTTGACAGATCAGGCACAAAAGGTTGATCTACCTTTTCCTTTCCTTTGCATGATACATGTGTACCTACATCTATCCTCAACCTGTCTGACCATGGGCTAACATTGGATCCACTGCTAGAGGACTCTCTAGGTCCACTAAGCACCTATGATTGCTAGCATTAGCACTTCTTACATCTGCATCTTCTGTTGCCTTCACTATTGGTGCATACTAGCTACTCATCTCATCAAAGACAACATCTCTGCTTACTTGCATCTCACGAGTGGTAGGGTTATAACATCTATAACCTTTCTGATCCAAAGCATAACCAATAAAGATACATTTCTCTGCCTTTGGATCCAACTTTGTTCTCACTTCATTAGGAACATGCACATATGCAATACACCCAAACACTTTGAACAAGTGAGACACATCCGGTCTTATGCCTGTAAACTTTTGTTTAGGCGTCATACCATGAACAACTGTAGTGGGTGTCATGTTCATAATGTACACATCAGTTGCTACTACTTCTGCCCAAAAATAATGTGGCATATTCTTTTTAGCCATCAAGGCACGTGCGTGTTTTTTCTTTTTACAACACAATTATATTGCGGAGTGTACCTACATGTAAATTGTCTCTTGATTCCATGCTTCCTTAGGAAATTGTTGAACTCACTCGAGAAATATTCTTCCCTGCCATCTGATCTCAAGCATTTTATTTGCATCATGCCTTTTTCCTTCTCGACCAAGGCTTTCAATAACTGAAAGTGAGCAAACACCTTACTTTTCTCCTTCATGAAGTAAACCCACACTTTCCTAGTATGGTCATCAATGAATGTAACATAGTATCTACAAACTGCAATTGTTGCAGTCTTGGTCACGGTCCCCATACATATGAATGTATGACATCTGATGGCCTTGCATTGACATGCTTCTTATGTGGGAAAGCATGTTTGGCTTGCTTACTAAGTTGGCATGCTTCACATACTTTGTGCATACCATTAACCTTAAACTTTGGTAAACCTGCAACAATATTTTGGGCTTGCATAGTCTTCAGTCACTGTACATTCACATGACCAATGCACTTGTGCCATATGTTAACACCTACAATGACACCTGTTCCATGCGCAAACATGGATGCCTTTATTTTAGGTATGTTCACATCCAAAGTAAACATTTTGCCATTTCTGTTACCCTTTGCAAACAACCAAGCAACATTGATTTTTGAGGTCTTCCAAAACATCCTTGAGGATTAAACCTCACTTGTAAACCCTTCTCAATTGCCTTCTTTTCCTTAGGCAAAGGCAATAACTCCCATGTTTCAATGTTGCCATCGCCTTATTCATTTTTCTATTTCTTATTTCCAAGTGCCTTCTGAAAACAAGTGGGCTCCAATTCTTGTATTGATTTAACCATGTAAGCATAATGATGGGTTGTATATCTACCATATCTTAACCTATCAACAGGGTACCTAACCCTCGTAGAATTGCATACACTTGGATCACTACCAGGTGTTCTCAAAATAACCCTCGTAGAATTGCATACACTTGGATCACTACCAGGTGTTCTCAAAATAACCCTCATTCTCCTTACAACATGAGTAACTACAGATGGGATGCCAAGATCCTCATCAAGGCTCTGCTCAAAGCTGTTAGAGTCACCATCCACATATGAGTGACTTGTTGACAGATCAGGCACAAAAGGTTGATCTACCTTTTCCTTTCCTTTGCATGATACATGTGTACCTACATCTATCCTCAACCTACCTGACCATGGACTAACATTGGATCCACTACTAGAGGACTCTCTAGGCCCACTAAGCATGTGTGATTGCACATCCCATGTATCTTGAGATCTTCACACATCTCCTATTATGGAACTAAGCATGTACTGCATCACAAACATTTGCTCACTTCTGTCATCACCTCCATGTTTACTAGAGGATGCATAGTTGCGTTGCTGCAACTCTCCACTTTTAATCTTGTTTTGATTTTTATGGCAGTCCTTTGCCATGTGCCATGGTTTGCCACAATAATAGCACTCTACGCTATTTGCATTATTTTGATCTCTTTTCCAACCACCTCGGCCTCTTTGGCTCCCCTTACCTCTAGAGTGGCCTCTTCCACCTGTGTATGATTGCTGTTGTGAATCATTGGACCATTGTTGTTCAAAATTCTGATTTCCTTGTCAGCCTCGACCATGACCTCGACCTAAAGTGGAGTAGAAGGCTTGTTCTGATGTGTTCTTGCTTTGTGAAGAAGAGTCCTCACCTAAAGACTTTTCTTCTATGATCAGCATAGACACCAAGTCCCGAAAGTTGGGAATATTAACCCTGACGACAATGGAGGTCTTGAATGGCTTGTACTCTTTGCCAAGCCCATTCAAACACACTTACCAAGTCATCATCTTCCATCGATACATTAATAGACCCAAGGGATTCAACAATGCCCTTGATCTTTAAAGCATACTCATTGATTGACATGCTTTTCTTTTCCACAGTATGTATTTCTTGCTTTATCTATAATTTCCTTGCCTTTGTGTTGGTCTAGAACATCTGCCCACCAGATTCTGTCATGCAACTGCTAGAGTGTTGGCATCTTGTATATGTCCTATCATCATGTATGTGATACTAATTGAAAGACAATACATGACTTTCCTTGCACCTTGGTTCCAATCCTTGAATGCCTTTATGTCTGTTGGAGTGGCATTCCCTTTAGACAACTCAGGAGGCTCCTCATTGTCTCCTTCGACATAGTCCCAAAATCCTTTACCTCCATAAGGAAATTGGACATTCTAAACTTCTAGGCATGGAAGTTGTTCTTGTCCAGCTTCTCAACTGAAAATCTGATTAATTCCATCACCAGACATGTTTTCATGCAACAAATAAAAAAACTGTAAAAAACAGACAATTTCTATATGCAACTTGTAACACAACAATATCTTATGTGACTATTGAACGGTACTTCAGCACAACCTATAGGTCACCAAATCTGACAAAGTACATATATATACACCCAATGTCAACAATACATGTGCAAACACTATCTGCAGTCCCAAAATGCAATGCTGGCACTGTAATCAGATTTCGACCAGAAATAGTTCTCAACCAGAACTTTCCAAAAACTGTCGAAAATATCTTGCAAGCAGTGTCATAACAACGGAGACCAAGACATGCTTGAAACGCGATTCTGGCTGAAAATCTATAGTAAAAAGTACTACGTATCACACAGGCACCTCCAAGCCTCCGAAGACAGCTCCTCAAACAGAGATGTGTAGCTCTCGGAGCTACCGAGGGGTGTTGTACCTAAATCAAGAAGGAAAAGAGATGGTGATGCTCTTACTTATGTACTGCTTCCTTCCTTGCTTGTTCTTTCCTCTTGCTTTTCTCCTTAGCTCTTACTGGAGCTCTGATACTATAAAGAGAATGTGGAGGAGAGAGAGAGGTTGAGTTCCTTGTTTGCAAGCAAACACACACACACACACACACACATACACACACAAGAGAGTGCAAAACATAAGAGAGATGGATGGCTGAATTTTCTTCTATCTTCTTCTCTTCTCTACACCTATATAACTAAAAGATAAGAGTACATACATAAAGGGAAAGTACTCTTCTATAACAACATATAAAGTAGTCAATCTATAGTGTGAACTTGACTATATGAGTTGGTGTTATAGGCGACATATCAACCATAATCTCACCAACCGTGCCATTGACATAAGTGCAGAAGCTATCACCCAGGCGGGTCATCAATGTCCACCATAGCACTAGTTGAGCTCGATATCTCAACACAAAGAGCTGATGCTCGAACTATGACCAAGTTCTTATATGAATAGATCATTTCTTGATTTGGCTGCCCACTGGAATTAGTCAGTGATTGGGGTTCACATTTCATCAATGAGGTGATTGAACAGTTACTCACATAATTCCTTGTAGAGTCCATTGAAAATCATCACCTTATTACCCACAGGAAAATGGCCAAGCATAGAGCACAAATAAGATTTTATGTGCTATCTTGACTAAGACTTTATTAAGCTAGTCACACGGATTGGGAGCACAAGTTGATTGCAGCACTATGGGTCTATTGTACATCGTATAAGGTAGTGATGGGATACACTCCCTTTTGTCTAGCTTACGGCATTGAGGTAGTAACGCTTATGGAATTCTTAGTTCCAAGCCTGCGTATTGCAGTACATGAAAAGTTCACAAAAAATGTGTTAGCGAGAGGTTGGTAGACTTAGAAAAACTTGATTAAACCTGGTTAATTGCATCGTATGGGCTTATGGTCGAAAAACTATGGAGGAAACATGAGGAAACCTTGTCCTCATGTATGATGTTGGAAGCACTAAGAAAAAGAAACTGAAATATAGAGGGTTAGAGCCTTTTAGAGTGTCTGAAATCACCCCTCAAGGGCCAGTCCCGAATTGAAACCATCGATTGAGTAGAAATGGAGGGATATATTAATGGAAGTAAACTCAAAAAATATTATGGACCCCTAACCTAGGAAATGCTCGCACAAGAGTATCTTCTAAAATAAAAGAAAGAGCTAGTCAAGGAAAAAGCGAGACAAGCTCAAGAGGAAGCCAAGGCAAGGGAAGCCAAAGCAAAACAGAGACTCCAAGGGAGAATCCTACATGTGAACATGGCTTCACTCACCTTGCTTGAAGAGGATTACTTGGATATTGAGCCAACACGCCTCAGTGTAAATGTCACCTACAAAGGGAGTCACACAAAGAGCATTGCATTGATTAATACAGGATCAAGTCATAACTTGATTTCCTATGAAACATGGGTAGCTCTAAACAAACCCCCCCTAGAGGCAACCGATGCATAGGTTCACAGTGTGTCTTTATAACAACTACGTAAACAGTGGGATTTTTGAATGTTACCATCTCCATAAAAAATAATCCCTTGGTCAGGAAGGTATTTGTTATGCCTGTAGGAACCATGGAAGAGGAGATGATTCTTGGACGATCTTGGATTTACACCAGCAATTATCACATCCAATGGAAAAAACAAGTAGTACAACTCAACGATGGCATGACACCATCACCATCCCATCATAGAGTCCATTAAATAAGGGAAAACAAGCAGCTACATGTGACATGGAGCCGCCAATGCCAAGCAAAGAGGATGAATCAACAGAATAGGCATCCACCTCAAGCCAACATCACCAGTCAAGAGAACCATAGAAAGCGCAACGAAGGTATCCAGTCAGACAACAATGGGTTCCTAAATCCCACCTTCAAGCCCAAGGATACGATGATAAGGACAATACCTCGTGGGTGTCAAGTTAGGAAAGCAGAGCTACAGCAAGAGACAAGGGAATCAAACCAAGGAGAGGAAGCAGCAACACAAGCACACTTGAGCGTCACTTGGCATTCAACAATGGCGGGTAAGGAAAAATTTAGTAGTAGCATAGGGCTACTATCAAGGAAACGCAAAAGTACGGGTACCGAAAACCAACACAAGACTCAATGTGGCATGTATCTCCAAAAGAACAAACGAGAGCCATAAATACATGTAGACTCAGGCCCTAGCTAAATCAGCTATCAAGGCAGTACGGAAATTGATATGGAAGGAGAAAACTGCTTAACCAAATAAACAAGGGAGTGGGACACCTCCAACATCACCCACCAAAGAGATCAAGTTGAGCCAAGTGGTGAAACAAGGTAATGCAAATGTGCACTCACATGTACATGAAACAAAATAGGTTCACTTAGGATTCGGTAGACATACTCCTCCACTAGACGGAAGGAAAGCTTAGAAGTTCTCACTCAGAACTAAAGTGGCTACAACAACACATACCCACAAGCTCCAAAGTACAAACTTGGTTCCCATGGCATTAAAAGGAAGGAGGTTGACAAGGAGTACCTAGCTCCAAGCAATAACTCCAAATGGGTATAAGGTAAAGGGGTATGCATTTCACGCCGTGAAACATGTTCATACGTTTCACATCTTTAATTCTACTCCTCTAATGCATATCATGTGGCCTTGGAATGTTTGAGCATATAGGACTCCATTGGGTATTAATAATTGCATGCAGAAGGGAACACAACTGTTTCATGTTGTGAACCGCAAAACGGATTGTTTCACATTGTGAACCACTTCAAGCTAGTTCATGTTGTGAACCGACTCATGCTAGTTCACGCTGTGAAATGGTCAAAAAGCCTCCACGCATTATATTCAGATACGTGTCATACCTAATTAAGATGGCCGCTAGTGCCAACGACTAGATCAAAAATACTTTGGTTTTCCTCTTTCATGCATCTTTCATTGTTTTTCTTTGAGAGTTTCTCCTCCGCCATCGTCTATATGATTTGCGAGCATTGTCAATGCCCCATCTAGCCAACACATTGCTGCCTTTGTCTTCTTGCTTTGCGATCATCGTTCTCAAGTAGGATCTCTAAGCTTGACTATGGATTGTTTCAATTAGGCTTAGCATACGACTATGCTAAGTTTTAGCATACGACTATGCTAAAACTGTTTGCACATGCTCACTATCCATCAAGCTTGCATCTGCAACTTTTCTTTTCCCTTTGTATTCTTTTCTTGTTCCATTGCATCGTTTCCAGAGCAACACTTCTCACAAAACAAACTTGGGGAATTTATAATGTGAAACAACAGTTTGTTGTTTCATGATATCAAACTTGCTCTTGCTACTTCACGGAAAATAAACTAATGTCCTGCATCCATCCACTGATGATAAATCACTCAAGGAAAGTGCAGATCACTAGAACACATCACAAACGTTTAGCCATGAACAATACCTTGCTAGCTCACGGACTACTAGTTCACGGCTTAACACTTCACGGGTTACTAGTTCACGATTTAATAGTTCACGAACTGACAGTTCACACCTTAACACTTTACGGCTTAACGGTTCATGGGTTAGCAGTTCATGATTTAATAGTTCACGGACTGCTAGTTCACGCCTTAAAACTTCACGAACTAACATTTCACGGACTGCTAGTTCATGAACTAACAGTTCATGTCTTAACACTTCACGAACTAACAGTTCACGGACTGCTAGTTCATGACATAACACTTCACGAACTAACAGTTCACGGACTGCTAGTTCATGACATAACACTTCACGCACTGCTAGTTCACGATTTAGCAAGTTCACGCACTGACAATTCACAGACTGCTAGTTCATGACATAACACTTCACGCACTGCTAGTTCACAATTTAGCAAGTTCACACACTGCTAGTTCACGATTTAGCAAGTTCACGCACTGACAATTCACGGACTTCACCCTAATTCACAAATTCCTAATAATTCACCACATAACTCCTTTATTGTTCACACTAACACACTTTCCATCATCCTCCAACACTTAGAAAATCACTAACACAAAAAAAAGCCAACACATGTGCCACAAGCTCCTATTAGTTAACAATAATTGATGTTATTTTAAAAATGTTATAGATGGCATCCTCAGAAGCCTTCGACCTGGAGTGTGAAGAGAACCCGGCCGTCACCCAAGCTAACACTACAGGATCACCGACCTCCAAAAGGAAGCGAGGGAAAAGAGGCACAAAGTTGACATATCTGGGGCCATATGCATAGGATTTACAAGGGGCAATGCTCCAAACAGATATTCAGACCAATCAAGGAAAAATAATCTTCGAATATCATAGCCCGGAGTGCCTAAAGATTCTAGAAGACACTGATGTGCATTATAAGCTGGAGGAGGTGGGGCTATGAAAGATGGCAGAGGTACTCCCCTAGACAATGAACCCATCACTATGTGCAGAATTTATCAAATACTACATTAAGAATACAAAAAGGGGGACCATCACCAAGCCAGATGGATCTATAGACAAGGTTCTCATCACTGAAGCCATAATCAGAGATGCACTACAGTTGCCCCCTCCCATTCTGTCACATGTGCACCCACTAGATCAGATTCCCATGGAGGACATGCTCAAGAGGGTCTCCTATAACTCCAATGGGGCTAAGTATGAGAACATACGAGAGGAAGTAGATAAAAGAGGCTGTCGAGCGATGTCGATACTCATGCAAGTGAAACTAGTGGATAGGTACAACAAGATCCCTCTCCATAGAATCGCCAAAGTACATGAGGAGAAATCCAAAGATTGGGCATGGTACATCCACAGGGAAATGGAGAACTATCTTCGAGCTCACCAGTCCAAAGGGTGAAACCCTTACCTCCTCACAAAGGTTCTAAGCCATGTAAGTAACATCCCCATACCCCAAGGCACTCAGGAAGCATAAATATCACATGCCCAAGGAGACATGGAGCCACCGCCACACATACCAGAAGAGCTGCTCAGCAAGGACAAGCTATCCTTAAAGAGACAAAGGAGCTTATAAAGAGCATTGCCAAGAAGGTTAAAGAAGGTAAAAAGCCAAGGAAGCCTAAAAAGATGAGGGGCAGCCTACATCAAGTGGAAGAGGAGACCAAGCTCTTGCAGGAAGAGGTTGCAACCCTACTCTTAGAAGATATCTCTAGACTTAAAAGATAGGTCAAGTCTCTATCAAGGGGGAACCTCACGCTTAGAGATGACCTCTAGGCCTCAAAGATAGGTCAAGTCACCATCAAGGGGAGGGAGGTGAAAATATGTTGTAAAACCTTGCATCCAACCACCTTGAGTAGCCCAAAGATTTGGCACCAAGGGGGGATGTTGAGATATGTGGTGCCAAAGAGCATAAGGAAGAGGTAGGGAGTGAAAATGAGTAGCTAAGAAAGTGAAAAGCATAGCATGCAACCACATGAGCAAAGGTATTTATCCCACATTGATGTACAAGCCTAAGGGTGTACTTCCTCATATAAAAGGAGGCCATTCCAAGTAATGTAATCATATCATTTGCACACATCTCAAGCCTCTGAGTACAAGTCTTAATCTTGTAACCTAATTGTGCTTGAGTCTATTGCACATTCTCATCATCATGAGTTCACTTAGATATCACCCACCTTAGATTAGTCATGTTAATTGTGTTTTCATTAGAGTAAGATTAGCATCTCATTAGTCAACACTTTTTTTAAACAAAAGGCAGGGAAAAAAGAGGCTAATGGAAGAGCAAAACTTACAAAACAAACTTTTCAAGTAAGCATCCATCTAGCATATGCATGAATCCAATTGCATAGAAGCAAGAGAAGAGTGAAGAGGAGGTCTGGCAAGCAAACTGTTTTACAAGGGAAAAAAATGACTTATCTACAGGTGATTAGTTTTCACACTAGGTCGGCTAAACTTAAAAATGGTTTGGCCTCTGTTACTAGTCTTAATTAAGTATGTATACAAAGTCCATAGACTTTCCTTATTTGGAATTAAGCACAAGGTAAGGCTACTTTATATGTTCCAGCACTATTTTACAAAAGATAAGGGCTCATTGGAGTGGGTAAGATGGCAAAAAAGAGCCTTATGATAGGGTGGGCGGGTGAAACCATCTTAACCTATGGAGTGGTTATCAAACCCTCTCTCCTAATGGTTGCCCCCCTCACATCACCCAAGTCAATGGGGTGAAGTTGCTACCAGGGTGGAAAGGTGTGGATGGTCTAACCATGCACCATAAAGTTGGCGGGCTGAGGTTAATTAGTATGGTTTGGGATTAATCCGTAGCTAAATGCAGGACAAAGTGGTGAACGCTTTGGGGAGCCCTAGGGATAATAGGTAGGGTGTCGAGGTGCCATGGAGAGTGATAGGCAATGTAGAGGTTCTTCATGCTCTAGACCTCTATGAGTTGTGGAAGTGGCATAGATCCTTCAAAATTAGGTAGGAAGTGTGCACACCTTGTTGGTAGAATAAGTGTCACAATCACTATGGAGTGATTAGAATAGGGAGATAGCAATTCGGATCTTCATGGCACAACATGAGAGTACGCCCTGATAGGGTAATGCTGAGAGATGAGGCATCTTTATGGCGAATATGTCATCCAGGGAAAGTTTTTGTTGGTGATGAATTGGAGTCAAAGTAGAGGCTGTATGCATTGAAGATCTATGGAGGTACCTGTAGGTCTTGGCACTCTCCAAGTAGGATGCATGCTTTTGTACGACGCTGTTTAGAGAGAGAAAGATGGTTTAAATGCTCTAAATTGAGATGAGCCCAAGTCTAGATTAGCCTTTAGAGTAAACTATGAGTAATGGATGTTAATTAAGAGGTTAAAATTAATTTATTAATTCAAGGTTGGCCCTGGGCCTAGAGAGAGAAATTAAGATTAGGGTTATAGTAGAGAGAGAAAATAGTATTAAGATGGGGAGAAGGATCATAGCTTAATGAGGGTTTTTAAGGATTAATATTTAGATTTTTTTTTAAAATAACTGGTGCAAGTATAGAATCAAGAATTTTAGAGAGAGAAAAACTCTAGAAGGATAACTCTAGAGAGAGAAAAGAGGAATTCTAGAGCGAGAAGAGAAGTGACTTTCTATGCATAGGTAGGATTAAGGCCAAGGGTTAAACCCTAGAATTAACTCAAGAAAATCCAATTGTTTTAAAATGGTTAGACTAATCTCTCCCAAGAAATATATTTTTAGAGAGAGAAAATCCCCAATTAGTCCTTCAATCAAGGTAATTGTGAGTACTTTAATCAAGTGCAAGATTAAACCTTAAAATAGATTCTTAAGTGTGCACCAAGAGACTAAATCAAATGACCCTTAGAGATGAATAAGGTCTAAGATCAAAGTCAAGAATAGGAAAAGCAAGATTAGATATGCTTAAATTTAGAGAGCCTAAATCCTTAAGATCTGATACCAAGAGAAAAGAGACCAAGAAATTACGGTTGTGATATTTTAAGGAACCTTGCAAGAAAGTAAATCCTTAAGAATGACCAAAAGACCCTTAGTAATTTTGTTACATAAAGTTAAAGCTTAAAACCTAACTAAACTTGAGTCTAAACTTAATTAGCACACACGAGGCATACACTTATCACAATGAGTCTCTTTCATTTTTATCCACCTTAGATTAGCAATGTCATTAGAGTAGATGAGTATTGTGATTAATATAAGATTAGTTTATGATTAGGTAAATGTCTTGTTATTAGGAAGTTGTTTAGGAGAGCTCGATCCATGCTTTCAATATGGTATCAGAGCCTAGGTCTAGCTCTTCCAGTTTAGTTCTTTAGTATTAGCAGTTTTCAAAAATTAGGGTTTTCTTTTCTCCTCCTCCTCTACCATTAAGGCTATCCCTCTTCACATATCATTGTAGCTTAACAGAGAATTAGCAAATCTCTTGAAGAGTAGATACAACAGTCATGCACTAATCAACTCCGGTATCTCATGAACATTTACACATCCTTCCTCTCGCAATAGCAAGAAAAGAATTCAGTGCACAGTTTGGTAGAGAAGAGAGGTGAGAGTATTAAGCAAAACATTGTATTTAGCATAAGGTAGCACTCTCAATTTGTGAAGCTGCAGAGAGCGGCGTCGCCAGCATAAGATATTGTTCTGCAAACCTTCCAGTAAGGGTCGCATAGACGCCACAAGCCCAGGAGAAACACAACCAACAAAAGTAGCAGAGAAACACACACCCCAGAGCAACGGGAAGTTGTAGAGCGAAGGCGTACACTAGGCAAAAGGTGTAGGTTGAGGTTGAGCAGCCCAGCAAGTAAAGACACCAAAGAGCGTAGTCTTGCAGGCTGCATGCAGCCCACGTGCATGGCTACGCGCAGTAGCAGGAATACCCACAAGCAGCGTGTAGCAGAAGGGTTTTCAGTCGGCTCACGCAGGCAGCTCAGCACAGTAAGTACTAAGAAGTTGTATAGTAGCAAAGAAACGACAATTTCGCTATCGCCTGCTGCTGGCTGAAAGACATTACCATTCACTGCAGAAATTGGCCGGCCACTGCAGAAAGAAGATAAGCTTTGGCATTTTTTTTTTAATGAAAGGTCTTTTAAAAACATTTTTGTAAAGGGGTGTTCACACCTACTGTTGGGCACGCCATCCTCTTGCATTGCATCAAGTTAACTCAATCAAAGTGTTAATCAAGTTATCAATTATTTCTAACAAATCACCCTAATTCAAGGTGCATAACATGTATTTAAATCTATAGAACTAAAGTGATTTAGGATAAAAATCAAAGGAATTTTCTCCCATGGATGTGTTAATCTAAATTATGCAAATAAGTATGCCAGCATTTAATGTAAATCACATGAAAATTAGCTAAATGACATGTAGATTAGTTAAATCATACATGTCAAGTAGAGTGTTGAGGATAAGAAATCTTAGGCTCTTAGTTCATTTGTGAATTAGTTAATTTCAAGTGTAGCTTAGTCAATACATAGATGGATTAACTAATTCAGATGCGGTTTCAAAACAATGAAAAATTGTATATTTAAGTTTTTATGGTTTTCTCATAGAAAAAGAACACACACTTAATAAAAATCCAAAATTCCATAACATTTTACTTTTCCCATGAATTTCTTCATTGTACTTCAAAAAACTTATATGGTACGACTCATTTCATGGTTTTCACAATACAAAAATCACATAGTACCAAAATCAATTTGTTTCTCAAACACTAGGCTAATGTATGGTGGGAAGCATAAGGTGCTAACATGGTGCTAAAAATTTCTAGCCTTGATGATGCAAGGGTTATAAGGATTCTTATTCCTTATCCGAAAAGCTCAACATCCTATTGTCAAAAGGATGCTTGCACCACACTTCCACACCATTGTCACTCCATTATGGTTCTTTTTCTAGGTATTCAGAAATGTTCATGAGAGAAGGTATGTGGGCACCTCCTACTTGCATTACTCCTCATGAGGGATAGAATTAAAAAGATGATAGAAAAGTAGAAGAAGAGAGCCCTCACATTAAGTTGCAAGCTATCCCTCTTTTAGCTAACTCACACTACCATACTTGCAAGAGATTGAGAGTGTCAGAGAGCATAAGAATACATGAGAGAAGATAATAGACTCAAGTTTTTCATAATAAAAAATGTTAGTACAAGATGAGGTCAATTGACTTTTATATTTTCTAAGCCTTTTAACAAGTCAACTTGGGAGTAAGTGACCAGAGCCTATGCATAACATTGCTAGTTCTAGGACATATACATATAAGTTGGACTCCTCATGTTACAAGCTTAATGTCCGAGATATGTGGTCATCCATGGGGAAAAGTACACACTTTTAAATGTGTCTTATGTGAGCCTAAACATGACATTATTAATGGAGCTACTACTTTTACAATGCAATGGTGACATTACAAGGTGTCTTATGTGAGCCTAAACATAACATCATAACATTATTAATGGAGCTGCTACTTTTACAATACAATAGTGACATTACAAGATGTCTTTCATGGATTTAGAGCCGATATTGTTGATGTACACACTATCCATATAGACTGGACTCAATCCCAACATTCTATGCTAACTAAACCAATAGTATAATAGCATCTAATATGTCAAACATGTGCTCCATTCCGACCATAACTCCCATCTTAGTATTTAATTATAGTAGATCTTGTAAGTTGCAATGGGCATTATAAAGGTTGCAAAACAACTTTATGTGAGTAGTACTACAAAGTGACAAGATCTTTGTACATTCATGTGAATGAACTTCAAGACTGACAAAATTATTTTTCAAATTATAGCTTAGACTGATTTATCCAAAGTCTCCAAATGTGAAAGAAAGAAGAAACTTTGAGTGCCAATACCACTCATTCTCACAAGTCTACATAAGGTGATAGAAAGATATTGATATAGTCAACTAACGTTTGTGAGTCTTGAGTTCCGTGTGCACTGCTCTCTCTTTAATTAACATAAGGACCACCTTTGTAGAGCTTTTAGTCATGTGTACTTTTTGACATGCAATTTTTTAAGTAACTCAATTCTATTTGTGATATCACCATCTGTTAGACCATGTACATCAATTGGGAACATATCAATTGCATTCATGAACTTCTTCCAATTCTAAATAAAATCTTTGACATGTAATTCTTTAAGGAGTAACTCAATTGTATCTTTGATATCACCATCTCTATGTACATCTTTCTTGCTAAAAATTTCCAAATACCCAAGGTATTGCATAGCAAGTGCTCTCCTATTATGATAAACTAATGTCTTCCACTATCACCATTCGATGCATGCTCACCAATTATATCTACAAGATAAGCATTCCAAAGTAATACTTGACTAGGGTAATAATATACTAAATAAGGTACCTACGATTATGACAACTTCCAGACTCATTCAAGGTCGTCTAGGAACCCATTTGGGCTCCATAACTCAAGGATAGTGTATGCCAAAAAGATCTCCCTCTACCCTTATACATATGGATATATCAGCCCATCACTTGCATCTAGCCTATTCCACAAGATGCTAAAACTACCTAAGCCATCCACATAGAGCTATCAAATATTTGCAGTCAACAAGACAAGGGTGGAGCATTGATTTCCAACAAATACCCTTCCAAGCTTAGCTCACCATCAATAGCTACAATGCTAGTGAGAGCTAATGTCATACAATAAATCTATGTGATGATACTAACATTACCAATTTTTAAGAATAGTCACAAATTTCAATATTATTGACTGCTTGCAAATAATCTAGGAATGACAATAAAGTCCATGCAATAATGTTTAATTCAATTGACAACCTAATTTCAATCAACTAGCTAGTGCCAATAAAGTGTATGCAATGATGTTTAATCCAATTGGCAACCTTTCAATCAACTAGCTACCTAGAAGAATAAATCCCAACAGTTGGATGAATCCAGGACCTGATGTGATACATCATTTTGTAATCTCCTTCTTATAAATAAAAATCTCTCCCTTTCTTAATACATCATTTTGTAATCTCCTTCTTATAAATAAAAATCTTTCTTGGCAAAAAAATAAAAGTTGGATGCTTCATGATTTTGCTAAAAAGGGCTAATTTCTAAGGTTATCTAACCCCTACTATATCCTCTAGTACCTAGGACCAAAAATTCCCTTGCATACATTGGCTTGATTTATAAGATAGACCTGCTGATTAGAACAATATGACTCCACTCCATAAAATGACTTGCCATCACCACATTCAAGCAATGCTTATGCTCACACTCGAGAGAGACTTTCTAGAACAATCCTAGTCCCTCTCCTAGAACAATCCTGCCCCAAGCATTCTTCAGAAGAAGCCTCCCTTCTACAAATTTGAGAGTCAAATCCAAAAATAATAAAACAAATTACCCAGAATTACAAATCACCCATAAACACAGTGTCAGTGGATACAAAAAGATGAATTTCCTAAAATAGATTTATTTTCATTTGCTCACAGAGCCGATCTAAGTAAGCTTAACATCAGTGCCGGTCTGTTTCTAAATGTCCATACAAAATGATACTTTTTTTTCTCTCCAAAAATGGGTTTAAAGTAATCTTTTATGTGCACAGGTGAATTGACCTGGATTGTATTAAAATACATATCGAATTCGGTCTTCTTACCATTATGTCACTGCATGGGCTATCATGTAGCTGCTTTCATCTACAATCTGCAGCAGAAAAATCCCATGAAACTCCACTGCCCTTGTCTAATTGGGTATTACCTAATTGTGAGTTGCATATATTAACCTAAGTGGGGTGCATACAGCAATGGAAAATTGCTGCAAAATCATTGACTGTATAATCCAGGCCATAAGACGCTTGGACTGCCAAATAAGCCAACATATCATGCTTACTGTTGTAAGAATTTCAAGTCGATTCAAGCCCATATGTACATGTTCCTGCGAAATAAATACAGAGGACACAAAAAGGAATTCTGTAAAATTCTCTGTCCAGCTTTCAGAAAAAGGTGACCTTCAAGTTTCTCCCAGAATGTCTGCATGTGTATGATGATCAAGCTTTGTCAGCTAACATGCCATTTAGTGCTGTTTGATTGAATGCATACTATAATGCCAAATCTGCATAATTCTCCAAGCCTTTGAAGAGGTAACATCCAAAGAGGGGTGGCTTGGCTCATCTTAAGTTTATACTCCTATTCCTGCTACAAAAATGCCATGAAATCATGTTCAAACATTAATTGTTCCCAAAAACAGCTCCTACTTTTGCTACAATAATGCCATCTAATTCTTCTTGTCTTTTCATCTCAGAACCCCCCAAAATTCCCTTAATTAACTGTTGAAAATAATGGCTAAGTCTAGATCTTGGTATTTATCTTTTCATCTCCAGGATGGTAGCAGCCCCCAATCCATATTCAGTTTGATTAGGGTGAGCAGTAATCTGTGCTGTCTTTTCACTTCACAAGTTCATTGACCCACCCAAGGTCGAGGTTCGCCTTTTCAGGCTGGCTCTCCGGTCCAAGCTTTCCATACATTCCAGCCTTTACGTTTCCACCTAATTCAGGCCTCTGAAGTAGAGGGCCTCCAGCCCCATTCCAATCCCAAGGCTCAGCCTGACTAGCCCTTGAATTGGGTGTGTTTGGAACATTGCCTAATTGAGGGGCAAACTTCATTTTGTTCTTCTCATCTGCAGTTAAGCACCTCAATTCCATCTGCTGAAGAGAAGCTATGAGATGGGTCATGGCCTGTGGAGAATGTAGGCCTCGGATTGTATTCTGAGGGTTTTGATCATTCATGAGCTCCATGCTGTTGAGTGCTGGGACTGATCCTTGCATAGAGTTAAGAATATCAGGGTGATGCCTAGCAACGGAATTTGGTGATACAGGTGGGGAAGGTCCATGCGCAGCCCGGTATCGAGCTAGAGCATGGGCAGCCAAGATAGCTTGGGCCTGAGAAACTGCATCAAGGGATGGAGCCTGGCCAGAAAGGGAAGAAAACCTCTGGGCTAAAGCATTGTTCCAGCTTGAAGGAGGGGATACTGATGGGGACAAAGGGGACGAGGGCAGGACTGGAGAATGTGAATGGAGCTGGAGACCAGAATTTGGTAATGCAATGTGATGTGTGATGTTGCCAGGATTGCAGAGAGCAAGCTTGCTCATGGGTATAAAATCATCAAAAGCCCCACCATTCACGAAGCTGTTGTACCCTGGAATGCCATCAATTGAAGCTGCCAAGGCTAGTAGGCTACGAGGTGAACCATCAGAGGAAATGTGAGGGAAGGAATTCGCTGGCAGAGAAGGTGAAGAAGCTCCATAAATATGGCTGTGACTGGAGCCAAGACCATCAAAAGCTGCACTGTTTGGGGGGGGCTTGCAGCATGGAAAGGAGCCACCATCACTAGAAGCTGCTGCCAGAAGGGAGCCATCGTAAGAAAAACGAGGGGGTGAGTTGAGTGATTGTGGACAGCCCATATGACAATGATTATTTGCTGAGTTAAAACCCTCTAAACCCCCATCATTGGTGGGGTGGCCATGGATTGAGGTTGACATAGCCAGCCTGAGAGCCGGGGAGCCATCATAAGAGAAAGGAGCGGCGGTGGTTCCTGCGGGTTGGTGGCAAGTAGCTCCCACATGATGGTTGAGGTTTGAGGCAGGGCTATGGCCGTAGTTGCGTGGCAGGCCGTGGATGAGTTGGGAGGCGGCCATGGCCAGTCTGAGGGGAGACCCATCGTAGAGGTACTGGGCGGTTGTTGGGCGATGTTGGTGGCTGGCTGTTGGTAGGCGGGAAGAAGTGTTATTTGAAAATGAAGGGGGACGGACGATCCGGAGCTGAGAGGGCGAGTGGGCGAAGAAGCAGACCTTGCGTTTGCAGAGCTTACCATCTTTGCAGAGTTGGGTGCGGTAGCGCGAAGGGTGGAGCCAGCACTCGAAGACGCCATGGGAGAGCTCGCAGGAGTCGCCCCGCGTGCAGAAGGCCTTGCGGAAGTCGGGGCAAGGGGCGGCGGAGTACTGGTGGAGGCGCGGATCCCTCCGCCGGGCTTTCTCGCCCGGATGCGCGAAGGGGCACTGCGTCCAGTCGTGGCTCCTCTCCCGCATGCACCCCCTCACCTTGAACTCGTACATTCTGAATTCATCGCAGCCGAACAACGCTCCCCCCAGCTGCTGTTGCTGCTGCCCGTCTTCTTCTTCCTCCTCATTTGAGGGCAAAAACCTCTGCAGAGACCGGGCTTCCGCCATGATTGAAGCTTGCAAGTCTCTCAAATACGCCGCGGCCTGCAGGTCGCCCTCCTCGCGTTCCATCTCCGACGCATCGCTTCTGTACATTCTGCCCAGATCTTCACCCTCCCGCAAAGCTTGGGATTGCAAAAACGCTTGATGATAACGACGCACAGAAGCTGCTTGGCGCATATTGCCCAAGTAAGCCGGCCAATCACCAGCTGCAAGTAAATCAACGTCATGACTGCCACCAGCTTGCGCAGATTCTGACGTATAACCTGGCGCCAAACCGCCCACTGCAGAAGCTCCGCCATCGCCCTTTCCACCCATCTTCAAAACTTTTGACAAGCTGCTTCCGCAGAAATTATTCGCTGCAGCTTGCAAATATACCTGCGACTCACCATCTGCGTGTACTTGGAGAACGTTTGCCATGCCTTCTGTGCACAGAAAGTTACCTGCACCCAATTCATTCTTTTTCTGGTATTCGCCCACAGTAGCTTGTAAGTGCCCCAAATTTGGTTGGAGATTGCCATAGCCGCCCATGAGACCCACCATGGGCACACTTCTGCACAGCAAATCGGTGCGCAGCTCAATATCCTCCTTCCATTCTGAGTCTTGCAGATCGCTCAAATAACCATGATTAGCATCGCCATCGCCATTCTTAGTTATGTTTCCGGGCAATAAATCAGAACCACTGCAAATTGGTAGAGTTGCGATTGAAGGTGAAATGCCCATATAATCCATACGCTGCAAGGGGGAGGTGCTCACTGTGGCGTGTTGATTTGCAGCAGACCCAAATGCGTTTGCTGCAGAGTTATCTCCACCACTGAGATTGGAAGAGAACTGCAATCCGAGAGGGGTGAACACAGCTGGTCTGGGACCATGATTGGCACTAAAGCTGCTGCAAGGGGGCGCAGGGTTGCAAGGAGATGAGAGAGCGTTGTAATTACCAGCTGGGCTTCGGGAGGGGTGGAAAGCCTGCTCATCAGCAAGAGACCCTGTCATGGTTCAACTTACCAGAGATGATTAAGTACTTGGGCGAGATTTCGCGCACTGATACGCGCAGTTGAGGGAGAAAGAAGCAATGAGATAGCTAGTGGGTCGATCTTGCTCGAAATGCCACCTTGATCATTACAGGGCTACAGCTAAATCACAGATTAGAAACAGGTTTGGCGCAGAATTGTAAAAAACACACTAGAGAAGACGCCATGTTGAGCTCTTTAATGCATTATTGCTCTTAAATGCAAGCTTGCAAATGATCCGAAGTGGAACATTGAATAATTGCCAAACTAGCAAAACAAGCAAGGCCAATTCTTTGGAGCAGAAAGGCGCATACCCTTTCACAAGCTAATTGGGCTGCGGATTAAATACCTGAAGGATTAAGGCACCCCCCACTAGTAAGGCGGGCTTTCTGCAAGTAATTAAGGGATAACTGGTTCAAGAAACGGTGATTAAGAGCCTAATTGTGTTAATCATGGTGAGGAGAGGAGGGTGATAAATGGTGGGGGCACTCCTGGAGGGCGTGCTAATAGTACAACTGCTATAGTTGGGCTTAATCCAAACTGCAGTTTGTACGAGTAACTGCTATTCTCTCGACCTAGTACACACTGTGAACTCCAGCTAGTACACAGACTGCTAGTTAGCAGTTGGGCTTTTGCTCTCTAACCCATCTCCATTGCTGTGCTATAATTGTAGTTTATGCTGTGCTCAGGATCTTCAGTTACCGTTGCTAATGCTTGCACAACTAATCAAAGAGCCTAATTAGAGCATTAGGCGAAGGGTGGTGTTGGATTTAGAGGCTAAAGAGTGTTGATTAATTAGCTTACCAAAACGGTGGTGATTAATTGGATGATGGTTTAGCCAATGGGTACAATGTACATGATCCGATTATGCTAGTGATGGTGAACCACACTAGCAGAGTAGAGAGAGGGGGGTTCTGCAGTTAATGGATGATGATTGCCTTTAAATTAAGTAGGATAATGACACAGTGCTTTTAACACCGCTCCGGTACACTTTTGTGTACAGTCCCTTCCAAGTTCCCTTTGCTTTTTTGCATGCAAAAAGCAACTGGACCTTTAATCAAAAGTTGGCCCCTTTCAGACAAAGCAAATCCTTAATCTTTTAATTGTTCTTAACACTTTGTAATTACATTGGTGAGAGCTTGAAACTCTTTATTTTCTATTTCTGAACAAAATTGGTTCAAAGCACTGAAATTTTATTATACTGAAAATAGTGATTTTCATTTTCAGACCTACTTTGTTAATCATTATATAATATTTTCATTTCCAAGACCTACCTTTTTCAAGTCATTAAATTTCCAAAGATATTAATAATGCTTACCTTCTAAATGCAAATTTTATTATAATGAAAATAGTGATTTTTTTATTTTCAGACCTACTTTTAGTATGACATAATGATTTTCATTTCCAAGACCTACCTTTTTCAAGTCATTAAATTTCCAAAGATATTAATAATGCTTACCTTATAAATGCAAATTTTATTATAATGAAAATAGTGATTTTCATTTTTAGATCTACTTTGTTAGTCATTATTTAATGATTTTCATTTTCAAACCTACCTTTTTCAGTCATTAAATTTCCAAAGATATAATAATGCTTACCTTATAAATATAAATTTCTTTTTTCTTTTTTCTTAAAAAGAAACCAACAGGAGGGATTATATTATAACATAATGGAATACAAAATGCTTTTTAAACAGAGAAGCATAACTCTTAACGGATAGATCTTTTGAAAGCTACGAGTTTTGAAAATTTTCCTACAATTGATTCATCCCTCTGGTTCTCGGGGGGTCACTATATGTAAAATATCCCTATCGCGTGCGTTCAAGGCCTATATTTTAAATCCCTTATTTGTGAATTTTTTAATCTATATAATATCCCCTTTTCTTTATGAATCTGTAAATTTTTTTAAAAATTTTTTAAATCATACCCTTATGTAAATATTTTCTGTGAGTTTCATAAATTAAAATTATGCTTCTGTTGAACGCACATGATATTCACATTTTTTTGTGAGTGACCCCCCCCCCTCCCGAGCTCTGGTTGATGATCCTCATCTCTTCTTCTATTGTTTCCCATGCTTGATTGAACTGGGAGTTGGCTTCTTGGGTGAGCTTGTCGAATTTCTTGTTGGCTCTACTCATCACTCGCTGACTCTTGGTGCTTGCGTTGTAGCTTCTTCATTGTTTTCTCTTTGTCCAATTCTAGGGTTGTCTTCTTGGTGTTGAAAAAAGCTCTGTCCACTAGCTGCAAACATAGATAGCTTCTCAGGGTATGAATCGGGTCCCTGTGCAAGGCCTGAAATACAAATGCATTTCTGGATAACCACAGAGCCCATAAAAAATAAGCTCTTATTAAGGACCATAAATGAGAAGAGCATCCTATAGATTCGCCCAGAAGAACTTGAGTCCATGATAGAGTTATCCTGATTGAAGAAAGGCATTCCTGCAGCAATTCACGCGCATGAGTATTAGCTAGACAAGACCAAAAAAGATGGGTGACTATTTCTGGGTGCCTCCGACATCTGGGGCAGACACTTTGCCCTATACCGAGCTTGGCTACCCTTTCATTGGTCCATACTGCATGGTGGAGAATCAGCCATAGGAGGCAGGATAATTTCGGGGGATTAAGCTAGACCATATGTTTTTGAACCTGTTATTCCATGTTTCCCTGTCCCATAGGATATTCCATCTCTGATTTAGCTTTATATGAGTTGGGGTAGGGTCGGTAGACTTTGGAATAGGGAGGAGAGGCTCACCTTTGCTCCACGAGAAGGATTTTTTGTGGACTTTACCTTTGCTCAGATGATGAGTGTTATGCCCTTCCCATAGGTCCATTCTTGCCTGCAGCAATTCAGATCCAGTTTGATTGATTCTATACTTGTTGCATAGCTCCTCCTGTGTTAGCCATCTGCTATTTGTTGGATGCCTTTGATCATCCCAAACTTGTAACCCTTTTTTGGCGAGAGAGAGAGAGCTAGTTTGACCTGATGAGGTTGAATAGGGGGGAGGTTGATTGCCATAAAACACCATATTGGGGAATATGGGAATTTCCCACAAGTTTGGGACACGTGGTCAAAAGTTTGGATTAACCATAACTTGAACACCACTAATCCAAAATGAGCACTTTATAGCTCTTTAGATTCCATTTTTCAAGCGCTTTCCAACGATAGGTCATATGATAGGGTCTTGAGAAACTTACAAACATGTTATCCATGTCCCCTTTTTTAAGTATTCAAAAATGGGAATTGGGAAATTCCCAAATTCACTAATATGGTGTTATAAATACAAATTTCATTTTGATGTGTCTTATAAGAGAATTTCTTTGGTCACAACTATTGGTCCAAAGGTATGCAAAAACTATATGTTGAAACTCTCTCTCTAAGGATAAAATAAACATTATATTTTCTCTCGTAGACAAAACTCTAGGACAAAATAAAGATTATATTTTCTCTCTCAAACCAAAGTCTCTAGGAAAAAATAAAGATTAAATGTTGTATTTTGTAAAAATTTAATGACAAGCAAATTAGGTCATAAAATGAAAAGCGCTATTTGATAAATTTATGAAGACATCTCTTATAAACAAAGTCTTTAATAAAGCATATCACTATTTGAAAATCATCGATGATAGTGACTTTTGATCAATTCATATAAGTGAAAATGTTTCTATTTAAACTTTATGAAACAATATATATATATATATATATATATATATATATAGAGAGAGAGAGAGAGAGAGAGAGAGAGAGAGAGAGAGAGAGACAGAGAGAGAGAGAGAGAGAGGAGGAGGAGGAGGAGAGTTTTATACTGTAGGAAACTATCGGGTAAGAGAGATGAGGCGGAGGAGTTTTAACATCATAGCCAACATCGGACCATATATGATCCATATGATGTAACAGAAGTGCATGAATGGGACTTGAACCCAAGATCCCTCAGTAGGGAACTTGATGCCACTAAAGTGTGTGGGGATTGGACTTGAACCCAAGATCTCTCAATTAGAAGCTCGATGCCATTGAAATGTGGGCCATCAAAATGTGGGAATGGGACTTGAACCGATATCTTTTGATTGGAAGCCCAATGCATAAACCAATATGCTAGCACTTGAGAGAGAGAGAGAGAGAGAGAGAGAGAGAGAGAGAGAGAACTAATTTGGTTTGGAAAATTTTTCCTAGCTAGGGAGATTATCCTTATCAATTAATCTTGTTTTTTCATAAAAGAAAAATCTCCAAAAAGGGTAGCCATAGTGTTACCTACCCTTTGTATAGATTTTAAGGGCAGCTCAACATAAATTTTTAATGGCCAAAACTAATGAAATTTTTGTCCCCATCACAAGAGCAAAATATGTATTTTCTTTTAGTTCATGTGTAAAATTAATTGGTTTATACATGACATTTTCATATTAATATTCAAGTTTTCAATTTCGTAAATAAAAAAACAAAATCCAAAAAATTAAACACACTTACTTGGATTTTTAAGCTTTTCTTTAGATATCAAGGATGACAAGAGATTTATAGATAATGAAGGCTCGAGTTTCATGCATGGAGCACAAAACGGAGCACTTGACTTTTGGTTTTGAAATTGGATAAAATCCACTAGCTTTGGAATTTAGAATTTGATTTAATAAGGTTCATATGATTGCTCTCAATGTGGATTCTCTATGTGGGTAAAGCAAAGGTGTAAACCTTTGTGAGAAAAGGTATGATTTGGTGTTAATTTTTGGAAGAAATAAGAGCATAGGTAATGAGAGAAGGGAAATGAGCTTGCTAACCATTTCCTTGTCGGGCAAGAAACCAAAAAAAGAAAAACAAAGGAAAGACACATAGGAAATTTGAGAAATTCATATAACCTAAAGTTAAGATCACCCTTAGTTATAGGAGGAGGTTGATTTTTCAACCTTATCCCACAAATAAAGGGGCTGAAGGGAGGCATGGGAAATTCGAGTTGAAAAAGGCACATGGAAATTTTACACTTGTCCCTTATAAGCATGGGACAAGGTACATGTGTCCTTCACATGTACATGGAAATTTTACACTTGTCCCTTATAAGCATGGGACAAGGTACATGTGTCCTTCACACTTGGTAACTACCAATATGGCCACATGTCAACATTATGTGTACCCCCACACATAGAATCACAAGCGAGCACAGTCCATGCTTCCCTGTTTAGTGTAACTCACATTGAGAATGTGTATCACAGCGTTAACTAACGCGACCTGATAGGTATTTGGCAACCCTTTCCCTTTAAGCATACTCGAAGCCGTCAATCACTATATGTTATACAATGCCATTGATCACTATCTAATTCTTACATTGAATAATGTCATTTTTCTCTAGAGAGTCGCTTAATCCTTTGATCCTTGTTGAAGTAAATTCTCCATCCCAATTAATGTTAAAAAAAAACTAACTTCTTTCCTAGCTCAATTTTTACCATTACTAGCCAAAACTTGAATTTTCAAAAAGTGTGAGCTTTATCCTCAAAAAATGTACCCAAATCTTCCTAATAGAGTGAACTCTATCCCTCAAAAGTGTGAGCTTTATCCCTTAAAAATATACCCAAATCTTCCTAATAGAGTGAGCGTTATCCCTCAAAAGTGTAAGCTTCATACCTCAAAAAATATACCCACATCTTCCTAATAGAGTCATCAATCGATAACATGAAGCAAGAAGAACCACCTAGAGCAATGGTTGGCATTTTACTATAAAGGTTAGCATGGACTAGACAAAGATGATTATTTACTCTAATTCTAACGTGTTAAAGAAACGGTTACTGATGCTACTTTGTAAAGGCTTCACAAGCATTTGGAATCTCTTAAAAAATTTGATAGATGTGCCAAACTGCATTTTAGGTGCCTTTGAAGAAGAAAGGTCACTATGCAACCTTTAGTTTCTTCATGTTGGTGGAGAATGTTGGATGCCTATCATTCATGCATTTACATTGCAAAAAATCATTGAATGTAAGTTATCATATGTAGAGCATATGTACAAGGTGGATCTCTAACCTAAGTGTTTACAGTAGTGACTAGTCCATTTTCATAGTAGTGATTATACCATGCTTTGATAGTAATGATGACTAGACCATGCTTTTAGGGTATGAGCCTTATGTGTGCAAGATCCTAGATTGTCATAATGATCTTGAATACCACCATGTGTTCACATGAGTCCTTAATCCTTGTGACAAATTGCTTTATTACCTCCATCAGAGATCTTCTCTAGTGCAAGCAAATTATCAAGGTTCTACACCTTTGTTGATAAGAAGTCTTATACTAATTCCTTAAAACCATCCAAGCTTCTGTGTTTGGGAGGATATATATATATATACTCACGCACACACACCCACGCTGCGTAGCCATGAGGACCTGGGTCCTCTCATTGGAACCCAACCGTTCTACCAACTCAGCTACGTGCCCGTGGACCAAAACCATCCAAGCTTCTACCACCATAGATAGATAAATGCTAAATCAATGTTATAAAAAAAGCATTCATGCTTGTGGTGACAAAACATAGAGTATCTACACACCTCTCCTTACCCATGCCAGGAAAAAAGAGCAAGATCTAGTGGAATTGTCTAAGTTGGTTATACAAAATTTAGTATAGTAACCATCTTATCCACCCTAGTAACTTCCACAACTCACATGAAGGCAAGGTTGCCTTTACCTTGAACTTCTAAATCGTGTAAATGGTATCATCTAGCATTCCTTAATTTGGTGATCATGCTTGAGAGGGACTTCTGGTAGATTGAGTCAGTTGTTCAAATTTGCTTCACACAATAACTTGCCAAAATACCTTGTCTAGAGCCCATGCTCTAATACAATGTAAGAAAATACAACTTGTGTATTAACACAAATAAGAATACCTTCACCAAAAAAAAAGAACTTAATAAGATAAATATGGAAAATGATTTCAAATTATTTTTCTAAGGAATACAACCACCTTTATGCTCCTTTGAGGGAGCTTAGATGGCAATTTAGAAAGACATCAAGACAAAGGACTACATGCACTAAGAAAGAAGGGTGCACATTAGTGAAGGGAGATTTCAAAATTGATATTCTTAATAAGATGAAAGCTGTCAAACCCACCTATATGTAGTACCTAAGAGCTATCATATGCTAAGATGAAAGCTGTCAAACCCACCTATATGTAGTACCTAAGAGCTATCATATGCTAGGATGACCCATGTTGGGCACCTATTGTGCTAAGAGAGAAATGTACCCTTTTCTCTATGCATAGTAATCATAAAGGAATGACATGTTTGTAATATCATTACAATATAAGCTTTCCTTCACAAGTAAAGGTGTAGTACCTAACATTATTGTATACTAATGCACATGATATGAGATTCCCTTCACAAGTAAGGTGTAGTGCCTAACATTATTGTATACCAGTGCACATGATATGAGCTTCCGTTCACAAGTAAAGGTGTAGTGCCTAACATTATTGTATACCAATGCACATGATATGAGCTTCCCTTCACAAGTGAAGGTGTAGTACCTAACATTAACATATACCAATGTACATTCCCTACATGGAAAATAATTCTAAGATAGCTACTAAAAACTCATCCAAGAAAATTGGTTGTTATTATGCAAGCTATGTAAGAATTAAAAGAGGAAAATCAAGCCCTTCAAAGAGAGAACATAAACCAATTTATGATCAATGTGTGCATTAAGTTATGTCTTGAAAGAGCTAAACTATAAATAGCAACATTAAATGCCTTATAGTAATATAAAGCTACCTTGCCTTAATATCATATTTTGAAGGTATTTTAGCTAGCCTCGTTTCACACTTTGAAGTGAAGGCTTAGTAGAGATCTCACATGTGTACATCTTTCAAGAGTCATATCAATAAATTAGGGGAGGTGTGGTGTGCTATTTCATAGTATGTAATGCTTGAGTTGGATCTCTTCCATTGTTGTGGTCTCTTCCACTAGCCATAGTTAAATGTTTGTGCATCCTCTAGGGGTTTGCACTCTCTTCTTGAAGAAAGGGTAAAGGTCTTCGATGTTGCACTTATGCGTGAGTTAGGGATCTTTATGTATGGGCTTGGGAGTAGGGTTCAAGCCTTTGTGAGTTCTTAGCAATACATTATGCCTTGTGTGTGTATAGCGTACTTCATCTTAAATCCAGAAATATCTATGCCTTACCCTTGAGAAGGCTACTAACCTTTAAATGGATACTTCGTCTTAAATCTAAAAATATCTATGCCTTATTGATACCTTATGAGCCTTTTCATAGAACCTTAGGAGGAACCTTAGGACTCTCTTTAGGAGGGTGTTCACTCTCTTTTAGAACCTTAAGAGGTTGTTCACTATCTTTTAGAGTGAAGGCTGGAACTATCATCTATGTGGACACATGGAGAAGAAATGCATGGCCATATTTGGAAAGGCATGGCCACTAACTATCTTCTATGTGCACACATGGAGAAGGAACACATGGCTATGTTTGGCTGACTATCTTCTATGTGCACACATGGAGAAGGAATGCATGGCTATATTTGGTTGACTATCTTCTATGTGCACACATGGAGAAGGAATGCATGGCTATACTTGGCTGACTATCTTCTATATGCACACATGGAGAAGGAATGCATGGCTATATTTGGTTGGCTATCTTCCACATGCACACATGGAGAAGGAATGTATGGCTATGTTTGGAAGGCATGGCTGACTATTGACTATCTTCCACATGCACACATGGAGAAGGAATGCATGGCTATGTTTAGAATTGTCGTGTATTATCATCTATACGAGTGCATCTTTCAAACGAGCAGTAAGCTTTTTTTAGCCCATACTTCCCTAGTTCTTCTCACTCTTCTTTACTCCTCACTTCTCCCCTCCTCCTCCTAGCCCAACTTGGCCTTCAAATTACTCCTCCACCCCTCCTCACATCCATTCTACATCTCTCTCTCTCTCTCTCTCTCTCTCTCTCTCTCTCTCTCTCTCTCTCTCTCTCTCTCTCTCTCTATGTGTGTGTGTGTGTGTGTGTGTTCATGTCAAGAACCTTCTTTCTCTTTAGCAAGGAACCATAATGTTAGTGGTTAGAACTTTTGTCTTGGATCATGGAAGTCTCGATTGGAGAGGCAAAAGAGGCCAAGAGGTGTGTCAATCCCTCTTGTTTGAGCTCTTCCCCTACTCTCAATATCCTAAGTAATCCTTCCAAAGGCAGTGGCTAAGCTATAAAGCTTGAACCTCACTCTTCTCCACTCTTGCTCAATCACTTGAGCTAGCAAGCATGCACACTCGACACATTCCACCCACACACACACAAGCATGCATCCTACAACCAAGCAAGCACACTCGACACATTCCACCCACACTCGACACATTCCACCCACACACACACAAGCATGCATCCTACAACCAAGCAAGCAAGAAGGCACAAACTCAACAACAGAAGAGAAAGCTTTACACTTGAGAAATGATTGAATTTACCATTCACATTATAAAAAATTATATATATACAAGTGTGTTTTGCCTGAAATCCCAAAATTTCTGGCGCTGATTGCAGAAAGTGTTTCAAGTTGTGAAGCAGCAAATTGCGGTTCACGCCATGAACTACTTCCTGCACTTTCACAAGTTAACAGAGCCACATCAACATAATGATGTTTGGAATGTAATGCAAGTCACCAAAACAACCAATGGCTCCTTGTTTTTGTAATTTTCGTGATTTTTATGAAAAAACAAAACAAAGCATGTCACAAACTACTAGCTCACGGTTGTGAAATTGGTGACGAAAACAACAAAATTGAAAGTAAAACCAAGTGTAGCTTTCCTCTAGGAAATACCAAGTACTCACCCACACTTTATCACACCTCTCTCTCATTCTTGCTATACTACATTACAATTATGAATTAGGAAAAATCATGGGATGGTCAATTTCCTATGCCCTTGTACAAAACTTCATTACCTTACTAGCATAATCTTTTCACATAAAAGAGATACCTTATCACACTTGAATGCATACATGTGCAATCACTTGCCTAAGCATTCACTTGCATTGTCATCACTAACTTAGGGAATTTACACACATTAATAGCACTTATATGCACATACAAATTCATTGGTAATACTCACATAATCTTATTCTAACCTTAATATATCTAACATAATCATATATATTGATTAGCATGACTTACATAAGCATATAAATGCATTAGCATCACTTGCATAAGCATATACATGCATTAACATCACATAAGCATATGCATGATTATTACCATTTTCTAATCATGATTCCCTAATTAGGTATTCAGCCCCATACACATAATATCATTAATGATATGTAACCATATTAATAGGCTAAACTCAACCTAATAGATATGGTTACATGATAATTAATGAAGCATGGAATTATTACAACATGCAGAGATCTAGACTACACAATTGTGGATTAATCCTTAATCCAATCATGTCCAATTATGTAACCCTTAATTAGACATAATTATGGATTAATCCTTAATCCAATCATGTCTAATCATATAACCCTTAATCAGACATAATTATGGATTAATCCTTAATCCAATCATGTCTAATCATATAACCCTTAATCAGACATAATTATGGATTAATCCTTAATCTAATCATGTCCAATTACATAACCTTTAATTAGACATAATTTACAAAGCTTAAACATGTATAATCATCTAGAGAAATTACCACAACAATCAACCCTAACTGGTCTACATAACCTAACAATTATTAAAATTCTACTCAAACCTAAGACTTGGGCAAATCCCACATCCATGTTCTCTCTGTAAACTCACATCCATATTCTTTTTTAATTTTATTTGAGTTTTAAAGCCTGATTTCCAAAGGCCATCATTGGACAACATTCCTTTAAGAAGTTGACACCATTCTTATACATAAGTTGGACATAAATACATGTTTCTTCATCTCTCACTTCCAATTGATATATATAAATGAGGCAATGAATGCAAGGAGTGTATGTGATCTCTATGTTGTGATCACTAAACAATAGAGAGAGAAATCCTAGTGGTTGGAGAATGCGAGTAAAGAGGAAGGAGTGTGTGTGCTTTGTAACAATTTAAATTCTCTTCCTAGTGGTTGTAGAATGCAGGTAAAGAGGAAGGAGTGTATGCGCTTTGTAACAATTTAAATTCTCTTCCTAATGGTTGTAGAATGCAGGTAAAGAGGAAGGAGTGTATGCGCTTTATAAAAATTTATTCTCTTTGGCTACACTTGTGATATATTAAGTGCCTCACATCCATGTTCTTTTTGTAGACTCACATCCATGTTCTTTTTTACTTTTATTTGAGGTTTAAAGCCTCGTAGGCCATCATTGGGACAATATTCCTTTAATAAGTTCAAACCATTCTTATACATAAGTGAAGGACATAAATACATGTTGCTTCATCTTTCACTTCCAAATGATATATATAAAGGAGGCAGTGAACTACATAAGCAGAGATTCTTTTAGGTTTCATGGATGATCATGCTATTATCCTTGTGACATCTTCTCTTCAAATGAAGGATCATTCTATTTTCCTTGTGATTTCTTCTCTTCAAATGAAGGATCGTGTGGATATATAGTCCATGACCATGGTATATTGGGATCATAAAGTTATGGGAATCTAGTTTGTATACAAGACTTACAAATATCGCTTTTTATAAGTTGAAGTGCCTCACGAGAGACCTCATAGGAGAATGCAAAAACAAAATTCCTTTAAGAAGTTGAAACCATCTTATACATAAGTTGGAGGATACCAATACATGTTGCTCTGTCTTTCACTTCTTCCAACTAAACTGATATATATAAAGGAGGTAGTGAACTACATGAGCAGAGAGTCTTTTGGGTTTCATGGATGATCATGCTATTATCCATGTGACATCTTCTCTTCAAATGAAGGATCATGCTATTATCCTAGTGACATATTCTGTTCAAATAAAGGATCATGATATTATCCTTGCAACATCTTCTCTTCAAATGAAGGATCATATTGATATATAGGCCTTGACCATTATTGTGTATATTGGGATCACAAAGTTATAGATAACACTTATAGATAACAAAGTTTGTTTGCAATACTTATAGATAACACTTTTTATAAGTTGAAGTGCCTCACTAGAGACCTCATGGGAGAATTCAAAAAAAACATTCTTATAAGAATTTGAAACCATTCTTACACATAAGTTGAAGGATAGAAATAAATGTTGCTTCATCTCGCACTTCCAAATGAACTGATATTATATATATAAATACATAAGCAAAGAATCTTTTAGGTTTCATGGATGGTCATGCTATTAACATGTGTGTGTGTGTGTGTGTGTGTGTGTGTGTGTAATGTATGTATGTATACAGTGCATATATGTATGCATGTGTGTGTGTGTGTGTGTGTGTGTGTGTGTGTGTGTGTGTGTGTGTGTGTAGTTATTGCCTTTTGTTGTGCTTGCATGTATGTAATGTATAAGTGCATATATGTATGCATGTATATATGTATAAGTGCATATATGTATGCATGTGTGTGTGTGTGTGTGTGTGTGTGTGGGGATGGGGTTGGGGTTGGATAGTTATTTCCTTTTGTTTTCCTTGCTTGAGATTTTCTCTATGAATACATTATGGCGAGTGATATGCTTCCGTGCGATGGATGATTTGTATATCGACTAGTTGTGGAGCTCATCTTGAGGCTATATATTATGGACATGTGGGTGAGTTTTCATACTTAGTTAGACTTTGTCTACTCTTTGTTAGGTATCAATATCTATATCATGGCTATGGTTTTAGCTTCTACAGGGAGTGCTGCTACACATGTACTCCTACACTCACATACACAATTTTTCAACAGTAGATATTTGTTACTTTCAAAGTGGTTATGAGAGTTTTTACCCACCACTGAGAGTTTGGGGTGGCTCTTGCATGTTGCTTTACACTTTAATATGTTGTATATTTGCCCTATCAATGTTGGGTGTACATTGCATGCTTGATATAATAGATGCTTTGCAGTCCTAGGGTTTTGACGCTTGCTCTACTGTATTTTCGGGGATTTAGGTTTGGTTGGTTTAGAACATGGGATTTAATATTATAAAGAACTAGAAATGTGCTCAAGATTTTCTGATAAAAAGAAAGGTTCAAAAAAGTAAAATGATTTAAAGATAAAAATTTGGAGGCTTGATACACTTTTTTAAAGGAATTTAACAAAATGTTAATAGAACTATGGTAATTGAATCAATTAGTCTTGGTTGGATTTTTACTCGTACCAAATTGTTGTTTATTTTATCTGACGCTGATTGGGTATGGGAGCTAGGCCCTAGTTTCTGTTTAGCCTTACTCTACTCTTCGTCATCATGAACAGGTAAAAAGGGTTGCTCTTTGAGGTAATTTGAATATATTTATTAGGGGGGATACCCTATTCACACATATGCATGAAAAATGATTACAAATCATCCTAATATAATGAATGGAATGATTCACAATACATTAAAGACTGGCATAATTGAATATACTCATGTTGTTTCCAATACTGTTTTAGAACACTATGGGGAATAAAATTTGAAAAGATTTTTTACCAAATGGCTTGTTATGATTTTGAGAATTTATGCTATCAGATCTTCTGGGGGTGTTTTGATAACCCTTTGGCCCTCTGGACTAGATTGACTCTTAGCTAATGAAATGGATCTACTTACTAAAAAATTATTGACACAACTTGGTAATTGGTTAAGAATAGCCTATTGACATGTAATGAATAATTTATGGTTATGGGATTGAGCTGGCCCACCTATAATTTAGTATGTATGGAAGAGGATGACTCTTTTGGGCCTAATGATATTTAAGGTTGTTAGAAATGACTTATACCACTATTGTCTAATGATAATTTTGTGTTGGTTCATGTGTTTGTTCAGGTATGGCTTGTAGATAATATCACATGAACTTAGTATTTTATAACTTGATGGTTATTCTACATCTCTTATGGTGATCTATTAAATATAAAATGATGTCCTATTGGTTGGTTTGTTGATTTAACTTGTTGGTTTGGTCAACTCCTTTTCTTTGGGTATTTTGCTCAATCAACATATGTTTTGGACTAGACTACATGCTGGTATAATTCATCACATGTTGCGTCTCTTATGTTTAGATGAAACCATCAATGTTTGCCCTATCAATGTTGGGTCTACATAATAGATGCTTTGTGGCCCTAGGGTTTTGATGCTTGCTCTATTGTATTTTTGGGGATTTAGGTTTGATTTACCTAAATAATGAGGTAAACCACTCTGTTTTCCCTATAATGAGTGAATTTGCCATATATAGGCCATTAGTTGTCTAGTCTTTGGTTTAGAACATGGGATTTAATAATATAAAGAACTAGAAATGTGTTCAAGATTTTTTGATAAAAAGAAAGGAAAAAAGGAAAAGTTATTCATTAGGAATTTTTTGAAGTCATTTTTGGGCCTTGTAAGGAAGTTTGACCGGAATATTCCCTTTAAAAAGGGGCACCGGATAAAATTTTTACAAACAAACTCCAAATTTGTCGGACCTCACATATTTAGATTCTACTCTTCAAAAGCTATCCATTGATATATAACACGATAAGGTTCGGAGAAGGGACAAGATATGTACCTAGAAGATTCCTTTTTGCCTGGGGAAGATTCACGTAACGTGAATCTATGTCAAACGTCCAACGGGATCATAAGTAATGGCGACAACATTTATTGGCAAGTACTATTATAGGATAGGACCACGTGAAAGGTCAACAAAGTACAATGATAATTTACTCATATATCTCTACTCTTAATCTTGCTTAGGTTTTCAAAGATCTATTGGGTTAAATGGCTAATATAATTCTTATTATAAAAAACATTCAAGTTTAGCTTATATCAATGGGAATAGGATGCACTTGTAAGGTACTCTCTCTCTCTCTCTCTAATATATATATATATCTCTCTCATATATATATATATATATATATATATATATATATATATATATATATATATATATATATATATATATATATAGTTACAAAGTGAACTCCTCTTTGAAGAAATCAATGAAGGTTAACTCAAGATAACACAATCAGAAAGCATAAGAGGGGTTTGAATTTAAAGTTTCACTCTCTTTTATTTCCAAATAGCCCTTTTAAGGTCCAAGGTTCTCTTAACTTTTGTGTAGGATTTGTTATGTAAGCACATTCTACTAGAGTAAAGAAACACTTTGGATGGATATGCCAATTTGAAAGTGAGGTCCAAAGTCACATCACATAAGCTTAACTAGTTTATGTTAAGCTTAGTATACTTCTGCTTTTTTTATTATGCAAAGCGTGATTCTTTTATTTGAAAAAAAACCGTGTGGTACTTTCTTTTTTTCAAATCATGTGGTACTTTTGTCTTTAGTTTCCCCAAATTGCAAAGAAGAGTTTTCTCTTTTCCCCTAAATCCTTAGGAGTTATCATGCTACTCCTCACGATGGATTTTGGATAGAGATATTATAGAGTTTATTTTTATATTCATGCTTTTATGAATTCAAATCAATCAAAACACTTATGAGTTTAGGCTTACCTTGCTCTTTTGTTTTAAGCTCCAAAAGTAATTTTGGAATTTCAAGCTTTTCAAAGATGTGTCCTCTTATACTCGGCCTTAAATTTGACACCATTGAAACAAGAATCTTTTCTCCAAGTATTTTCAAATAAACAAGGGTGCTCACATTAAATCAAAACACCATGGCATAACATAACATATAAGAAAATACTAAAAAGCACATGAAGAAGGGCATTGAGTGAAATCTCCCCTTCCACTTGTGTGGCTCCTTCTCTCACATACAATATTTATGTCATATTCATATTTTTAGTCCTTGGGTTCAACACTATAGCACCTTTTCCACTTTTGGGCTTTTGTTTTACATATAAATAGCCTTGTCCAAAGTCTCAAAGGTTTACACATGCTAAAACCTTTTCTCAATAATAAATCAAATGGACTTATACATACATAACTACTTGTGCACACACACATTAAATAATCTTGTGCACATAAAATAATCTTGTGCATATACGCACATAAATGCTAATACAAAAATATCATGATTAGCACATGATCTTAGTCTTCACACTACTGTTGAGTCCACCACCATTTGTACGCAATACCTCAATCGATACCCTCACACATCTCACTACCTATACTCATAGACATAATCCACGTTAGTTAAATGATGAATTTAACACATTAATCAATCCCAACGCTATCATGAGAAATAGGCAAGCATAATATCAAATCATCCACTGGCATGGCACACACACGGGCATCCACAATATAAAATAAACAATATAATTTCCAATAACTCAAGAGTGATTTTCGTAACGCACATATATATTCATCTATTTTGACTCTCTCTCTCTCTCTCTCTCTCTCTCTCTCTCTCTCTCTCTCCACACATGCACACACACACTAATTCAAAATTATATACATTATTCTAGTCAAATATAATTTTATAACGTTTTATTGGTGTAATTTACACTATCATATGTTTTTCATATTTTTCTTTTATATATATATATATATATTATACTGAATACACACACACACACATATAATATATATATATACATTATATATATATATATATATACACATAGTAATTTACACACCAAATCAAATAAATAAATGTGAGTTTTTCCTTAAGTCAAAACCAACCATTGTATAGGTTCTCTCTCTCTCTCTCTCTCTCTCTCTCTTTTGTCCCGTTAAAAAAGGCCCTTTTCTAATTTTAATTCCATTTTAAAACAAAACAAAAACAATTTTTAAACCTAATTCTATACTCTCTCTCTCTCTCTCTCTCTACAAAAAGGGTCATTTCTTATTTTTCCATTTAAAATAAAACAAAAAACATCTTTTTTTATAACTAATTCTACTCCCCCTCTCTCTCAGCGTAGGTTTTGGTCAGACTGACCTCTCTGGTCGTCTTCAAGCGAACGAGGCTAGCACGTCTCCTTCAGCGTTCAGGCACCGAAGGTGGAGAAAAAGGATTAGTTGGTCGTCAGCGTTTAGGCAGCAGCTCTTACGTGTCTTCGTCGACGATCGCATGGGTCATGGTCGAGCGAGGAGGACAGGGAGATGCCATGTGGCCGAACGGAGAGGTGCCACGCGACAGCTCCCCTAAGATATGAAAGACCTCTTTTGCATGCGCATTGGTCGTCTTGTTACTTGAGGCGTGTGGGTCATGCTTATGTGTTAGAAGATGGCATCGGCAAAGGCCTGAGTTTCACCTTAGAGTGCGTTTTGACCCAAATTGCCATCGTTTCTAAAGCCTTGTTTTGATGTAAATTTAATGCTTGTGGAATTCTAGTTATGCTTGTAGCTTAGATAGATTATCACAATCTTGGATTTTTTTTTAAATTGTTTGTGAAACTTGAGTTCGTCATAGCTGTGTTTGCCAAAACCCTACTGTTCGTGGGCATAAATGTACTTCGTGCTCTGCCTTATTTGGACCTACTTTTTGATGTAAACAAGAGTCTCATTGAACCATGTCCAGAATGGTGGAGATGGCTGGCCTGGCAAGTCGTATTGGTCCCCCACTGTTCATGCCTAGTGATACCTCAGGCTTGGAAGACACTTAAAGAAACCCCGAAAGTACTTGTGATAAACCTTGGAAATCTAGGCTCTATGTTCGGGGCTTTTCCTTGAGCATATTATAGATGTGGGAGATTTGGGCATATAGCAAAGAATTGTATGATCCCAAAGGAAGATAGGCTAAGGGGAGATGAAAGCAAGAATACCACTCCAAATGTTGACCAGGGCAAGGGAGGTAAGAATTTTGATAAGGTGAAGGTGGTTAAAAGTAGGGGAGGAGTATAACACAAGGTAGAGGAGGGTTACTCTAACAAGGGGATACAAGATGGCAAAGATGGGTGGACCACTCTTGTAAAGGGAAGAGTCTTAAGAGGTTAAGACAAGTAAGGGGAGGAAAGAACAATGAAAGCCTTCACTGTTCTTTCCACCCTTTTCTAGCCTTTGGTAGCATAAATAAGCAGGAGCATAAATAAAAGCAGGAGGTATCTGATACCAAGTTGTTCTTTGTTGATCTTGATTTTTTTAAAGGAGCACATCAATTTCACATTCTATTTTTTTATTTTTCACTAATGTTCCCTAGTGTTGAAGGGCCTATATGAGCATTTTGTAAATTACTCCACAAGCGTCACAAATGCGCCTATATGAGCATTTTGTAAATTACTCCACAAGCGTCACAAATAAGCACCACTAGGGACTTTTATTTTTACAAAGTTCGGTGAAAAACCAATCAAATTCCAATAACGAATTTATTTAAATTTCCAGAAATGTGAATTGGCCCAAAAAATGAAAAATTTCCATCATCATATCACAATTCAATTTTTGACGCAGAAGGCATAGACGGAGTTTCCACGAGTGCCGTTGTAGCCAGCCCCGACATTGGTGCTAGCGCCAGAACCAACATAGATGCAGCCGTTGGCGATGGAGCAGCCGCCGTAGACGGAGGCGTTGGTGGTAGCACTCCACAGTACGGCTCCAGTGCGAGCGTCGAGGGCGAAGACGGAGCCGTTGTTATCCATGGAGGTACCGAATACCACGCCGCTATTAGCCAGGCTGACGGGACCGATGGCCGGGAAGCCGGTAGGGTTAGGCACCGACCATAACACCGCCCCCGTGCTGGCCTTGACGGCCGCCCAGCCGCCCGTCGTTATATTGGTTGACCCCGGCACTAGCGTCCAGTTCTTGTGGCGCGAGTTGGGCACGTTGGCGAAGATAGTTTCGCCGTCCGTGGCGGTGCCCCAGATCTGCCCTCCGCCTCCTCCTGGTCCTGTCACCTGCAAAATCAAGTATTTCAATACACGGCCCCAAAAAACATTAGATTAAGTACAGCCCCATTACTACCGTATAATCGTGCTTACTGAGCTCCACACGAGTGATCCGTTATCGCGATCCACAGCCCATACGTCCCCGCTCTTCTGCGCAGCCACCACCACGTCCCGCTTGGTTCCGTTGCCGTAGTCTATGGTTAGCATTGACGGACAATCGCTAAAGTCGTAGTCCGGGTTCGGGCCCGTAGGGCAATTGGGACTGACGGAGCTGCCGCTGCAGGAAGACACCCAAGCATCGTAGCCTCCCAGCTCATGGTACCACGTGATGTTTCCGGTGTCCAAATCGAGGGCCAGAATAGACTCCTCGTGGTTGTCGGGCTCCACGCACGGATCGGGGAAGTCCGGCGTCGTCTTGTTGTTCTGCTCAGCTTGACACTCTGAAATATTTGGCGGCACGCTATAGACGTTTCCGGTGGCAATGAAGACGAGGTTCCTGATGGCATCGATGGACGGACTGCTGCCCCATATGGGAGCGCCGGAGTAGAGGTTCTGGCTGCCGTTGTTGTCCGGCAGCATGCGTGTGCGCCACAGGATCTCTCCTGTCGTTACGTCCATCTTCATGAAGCTGCCCTGGAATGTGCAGCAAAGATCGGCGAAGTTTTCTTCGATCGAGGAAGTGCCCACATAGAAACCTCTACACAGAAGATCAAAATACGACCAGTAGCCAATAAAAAACATAATTGAATCACCAATTATCACCAGTCAATCTTTGATTTTTTTAAATTAAATCAAGCAGCAAAATGGTACCCTTTGTAGTACGTCCCCGACATCGTTACGACAGCTCCCGGATGACTGTCTATCTGCTTTTTCCATAGCAGCGCCCCCGTGAATCGATCCACAGCAAGCACAACAGCTGGCCCATACAAACCCACTATCAAGCTGCCGTTATCCTTTCCTGCAACGGTGGGCGTCGACCTTGACAGCGTCGTGTTCTCCCCTCTTTGATTGTCGCCGTAAAGGATTCCGGTCAGTTCCGTAAGGTTCTTCATCCATACCAGGCTGCCGGAATCCGCCGTCACCGCATACAAGTTGCCGTTCCAGCTCGGGAAGTAGACCACTCCGTCGTAGATGGCAGGCGTCGCCGACACATCGAATCCGGTGACAAATCGCCACTTCAAGCTCATTCGGGCGACGGAATTTGTGTTGATGAGAGGCTCGTCGGCGGCATGGCGAGTGTTGAATAAGTCGCCACCGTGATTAATCCACTGGATTTGGAGTAGATCACAGTTAACAAACAAAGATGAAAACACGTTAAAAGAAGCTAATTAGGGTGTTAATGAGGGCAAAATACCGTATCAGCGTTTGCACGAGGGATCAACAGGATCAAAGAAATGGTAAGGATAACGATGAGTGTAGTGTTGGAGCTCCTCATGCCTGTGTGCATTGTGAATCGTGATCAGCATTGCATTATTTATAAAAAGAGAACACCGCCATGTAATATGTCCACGTGCATCAAAATAGTCCACGACAATTTTTGGATAGCCTTGACCTTTCACCCCCCAACCACCTGTATTGATTTCCTTGTTAGAACAACTTCTCAAAGTTCACATCACACTGAAATCGTTCAAACAAGCTCATTGAAATTCTAACAAGCTCCTCATCATTAGCGGTTGATATGCACACTAAGACTAGTCATATCCAAGTTTAAAGGTTGGCCAGCTCATTAGAATTCAAACAAGCTCCTCAAGCCGGTTTCACATTAGCTAACAGTCCCCCACGCATCTTACATTTATTCTAATAGGTTGAGCTTTTTTCAACCTGATTATGGCATTTTCCTTGACGATGTTGGACCTACTTGGGTAGGCTATTGGACGAGGAAACTTGTTGCCCCAACTCTTGGGCGGGGGAGATTTCTGACAAACACCTGTACTTGTTAGAAGGGCGAGGGAGTTTTAGTAGGCAGTGTGTAACCAGCCTCACTAAAAGTTGATATGTTGACTAAGAGGAATGTCCCACCTTGGTTCACAAAGGGCAGATGAAGATGTGCAAAAGGGGGCATGGATCCTATATAAAGCAATTTGATTCGAAGAGTGAAAAGTGATGGGTGTCTTCCAAGGGAAAAGGTATCCAGCACGTCTAGGCCGGATGAAGATTGGCGCACAAAGATTGGCGAGACACATTCACAAAAAAAAAAATCCTCACATTGGAGTTGGAGGTATTTGAACTCATGCATCTTAGTTCAAATTGATTCACCTTGCCAATTGAGATGTGATGATGCATAATTCATGGCACCTTTTTTACTCATTATTACACGTGTGTTTGCCCTTTGTGAATGGTCGGGGGGGGGGGGGGGGGGGGGGTAGAGGCCCTTGTTACCACCCTCATCTGATCACACATTGAGTCACTTGAAACGTTCAACATGGTCTAGTGCTTGGAAAAAAACTTTTTTCAACTAATCAAGAAAAGGAAAACTCTTTAATTTATCCGATTTTGACTGTCAAAATGTGTACCAAATGTCGATTTTATATCTAAAATGTATCAAAAGTTATTGCTTTAAAATAAAGGCTTACCAAAAGTCCTAATTGATTTTTTAAAAAAAATCTCAAGTTGTAAAAGTACACTATGTAATGTTGTTGTTATTATTGGGTGGGTGTGTGTGTGTGTGTGTGTGTGTGTGTGTGTGTGTGTGAGAGAGAGAGAGAGAGAGAGAGAGAGAGAGAGAGAATCATTTTGTTTAAAAATTTTGTATAGGCACTAATGTTAAATTTGGGTGTGTGTGTGTGTGTGTGTGTGAGAGAGAGAGAGAGAGAGAGAGAGAGAGAGAGAGAGAGAGAGAGAGAATCATTTTGTGTGTGTGTGTGTGTGTGTGTGTGTGTGAGAGAGAGAGAGAGAGAGAGAGAGAGAGAGAATCATTTTGTTTAAAAATTTTGTATAGGCACTATTGTTAAATTTGGGAGACATTCACACAAGAAGAACAAGACATAAAGACATATAGTCCACTACTAAACCCTTAGTACCTAAACCCCAACTAACTATGCAAATAGCTGTGTTATTGGAATACAATTATCACTTGTGAGAAAGAAGGATGTATAAGAGTTATTAGTTCTTCAGGTGGTGCTTTTCTTCAATAACTAGACCTAAAATTGATAACTCTCTTAGTGGGGGTGTGCTAAAGGATTATCTGTGCTTCTTAGTTGCTTAAACCGACTCGTCATCTACACACATTTTTTTATTTAAATGTTAAAAAACCCAATAAGTAAGTTTACTTTTGTGAAATTTTGAGAGCATTTTAACTTATAAAAATCTCTCTTTTTGACTTATAAAAAACATTTTAGCTTATGAAGCTCTCTTTTTGGACCCATGCGGTAGGTTTACTAGCCTTATATGAACTCCATGATAATGTATAATATAGTCAAATCTCTTATAATTTTTTAAGCATAGATATTGTAGAGGCAAATTAGCAACCATAATCAATCCTACCTAAGCATAGATATTCTAGTGGAAAATTAGCAATCATGACCAATTCTACCTAAGCATAGGTATCATAGAGGCAAGTTAACAATCATGATCCCCTACCCCCAAAAGTTTATGCACTTAATTCTTTGGAGGGAAAAAAAATAGAGGCGTGCTAATATAGTCGCCTTTTCTTATCTCTTTAAAAACTAGCTTATAATTTAATTGCAACTCTTCATCAACCCCCTGTCATAAATGATTGATACATTTGCAAGTTTAGAATATCAATTATGCTAGGAAAAAATAGTAACTGCATCATGCTTGTACATTAGTATAAAGGTGGTCAACTTTGTCACATGAATTTGATTTAACAGTATCATGATAAAAAATAGTAGCCGTAACTCACACTTCATAAATAAAATTAAGTCATTAATAGTGGCAACATCTTAGATAAATTCATACCTAATTACAATTTAAAAAAATTACTCACATGAAAGAAACCTTTTATAAATATATTTCTATACCTTCCAACTATAATTTCCTAAAGTTGAGAAAAAAATAAGATTCTAAAACATTAAAGTTGTATTTCCCTTCTTGCGAGAATTGGATCCGGTTAACCAATTGGCTCCTCCAAGTTTATACTTGCCACAAATCATTCCTTGGCTATCTAAGTGGTTATCCTTCTTAACCAATGCTGCTTTTGTATGTCCAGGGTCTCCCCCCTATGGAGCTAACCCCGTAAGAGGGAGATCTTGTTGTTCTTCAAAGTGACCTTGTAAAATGACAACAGGACACTCTTGTGCTATGAGAAAGACATCATAAATAAAAAAAGCCCACTTAAGAGGGAAGTAGTGTTTTTAAATATAGCTATCTATGTTATGATTAGATTGTGCTTCTTGTCATTAGAAATTAAAAAGAGTGCAAGAATTTCCTTTTGAACAAGTGGCCCACATGCAAGGACAAATACACTTTACTTTTCTCATGCAAGCAAGAACTTGTGGTTTAGCCAAACATAAAGAGAGTTGTGTTTTTCTTCATACACCTTCCATTTACAATTTCTGCATCCATATGTTTCGTCAAACTTTCAATATTTCACCTCCTCTTCTTTTTTAATACCTTGATCGTCCTCCTCTTTTTCTTATACCTTAGTATTGAAATAACAAAGTTTCCTTATCAAATGTTTAAAGATTGCCTTTGAAATATCCCAAAAACATGCTAAGTATTAAAAAATGACAAAAATTGTTCAATATTAAAAATAGAATATTCGTATTTTTTAAATAAGTTTTTAGAATTTTGATAAAATTAAAGTAAATAAATTTTTGAAATGGATTTATAAACCCAAATATAAAAAACTCTCTCTCATGCATCAAACACATATATTGCTCTTTAGCATATATAAACATTAGCATATATTCTCTTTAGCACATATGAACATTATTAAAGTCACACTAAGAGTTTTAGTAAAAGTTTTGCAAATAAGAAGATTTTGAGAATTTAGAGATCAAGACAAGAAAATAACAAATGATGGAGTAATCAAGACACATAATAGAAAAATAAAATTTCAAACTTCTTAGCAATCTTTACTTCAAACATTATGGCAATATAAGACAATTCCATTGAAACAAATTGCCATCATTATCAACTTTGATTTTAAAAAACAAACCACAAAGAACAAATGAGTCCCTATACATAGAAATATATAGTTCTTCTCTCTTAAAGAATGTAAATTTTATCAACATTATAATTTCTAGATAGAAAATAACTTTGGTTTAAAAATAAATATTTTAAAAACTTTTAAATTTATATGCACTTGAGGGATAGATCTAACATGAAAAAATCCAAGTGGCTAAAAATAATCATAAACTAAAAAATGATAATGTTATAATATTAAACACTAAATAAGGTTTTTGTAACAATGCTTGCATTTTATATTCTTTCTCCTTTCAAATAATAGAGCATTTTGAATTCTTTTCCAAGTAATGGAGCAAGCTCTCCAATTCTCACAAAGTGGAAGCATGGGCTCCATTGATATTAGCTACAAGTGAAAGCATGGGCTCCATTGATATTAGCTACAAGTGAAAGCATGGGCTCCATTGATATTAGCTAGAAGTTGTCATTGTTTTCAATAGTTCTAGCTCCAACTTCTTAGTATTCATTAGTAGATAGTTCCATGACACCAAATACCTTCACATGACACTAATGACCTTCATATGCATCTTGATATTCTTTTATATCATCCTTTTCTATACAATGACTCTCTCTATTAACTGCCTAAGAAAAAGTGGCAACCCTAACCTACACAATAAATCAAGCACCAAATCATCATCTAGAATAAATCAAGTAATTGATTGATTAAGAATTGTCTAAATCAAGAGCTTAACTTAGCCTTGCCCGAAGCATGTGTAGTTGGGTCTTTCCTTACTACAACTTCCCTATGTGGGTGCGCTAGCTCGTCTCTTTTCATGTCCTCACTTCGTTGTTACACCAAAATGACCCTTTGCTAAATTGGTGAAGGGAGATATCTAAAGGGGAAGCTAATGCAAGAAGACATCCTAAAAGCAAACCTATCTAGCTTACATCCAGGTGTGCCCTTGTGTGTATACTCCTCCAACTTGACGATTAGTCCTACTCAATTACTTTCTTTGACTCTTATTACTTGCGTTCTTCAACATTTTCTAGGCATCCCTTTTCCTGGGGAGTCAAGAACATTAGATTTTTAATGCCTAGCAACAACTGGCTTTGCCCATAGGTGTAATGGAGCTAGGTAACCTCTGTGGCTTGAGGGTTTTGGCATTAGCGAACACTAGGGAAAGAGTCAATGTGGATCAATGGGTGGTTTTTGTGTGTAATAATGTGGCACATGTGAGCCTATGTGATAACATGGCACTTCTTTGTTGTTTTTTTCCAAGATTATTTTTTTTGTTTTTTGGGTAATGACATGGGCATACATGAGCTTACGTGAATGACATAGAAACTTTTTTCTAAGATTACTTTTTTGTGATGATGTGGCACACATGATCCTATGTCATACCAGGTACCCTTTTTTCCCAAGTTTTTTTATGGGTGATGATATGGCACACGTGAGCCTACATCATGATGTGGTACTTTTTTTCCCAAGATTATTATTGTTTAGGTGATAATGTGGCATGTGTGAGCCTACATGATGATGTGCCACATGTGAGCCTATGCATAATGTGGATTTTTTTGGGGGTGATGATGCGACACACACATGAGCCTACGTGATAGCATGGTACTTTTTTTTCCTTCAAGTTTTGTGTGTGTGTGTGTGTGTGAAAATTTTCTAAAAGGGAGGGGGTGTTTCAAAAATTTTGGAGAAGAATTTTTTTATCTTCAAGTTTTGTGTGTGTGTGTGTGGAAATTTTCTAAAAGGGAGGGGGTGTTTCAAAAATTTAGGAGAAGAATTTTTTAGGTGATGATGTGGCCTGTGTGAGCTTACATGATGATGCGGCACATGTGAGCCTATGCATAATGTGACACTTTTTTTTATCTTTTTGGGTGATAATGTGACACACGTGAGCGTACGTGATGTCATGGCACTTTTTTTTTCCTTCAAGTTTTGAGTGTGTATGTGTGTGCATGTGTGGAAATTTTCTAAAAGAATGAGGGTGCTTCAAAATTTAGGAGAAGAAATTTAAAGAGTCTAAAGGGGAGAAACCTTAAAAGGTCCTAAGGGGATTAGATTTTAAGGGGGGAGGGGGACTGAGTCCATGTACGTGTATATGTGGGTACACATGATGATGCACGTGAGTGTGGGTGTGTGTATGTGATGTGGGATAGGTGCATGTGCATGTTTTTAATTTTTGGTTGTTTTGGATTTTAAGTTTTTCTAACATTCTCGGGTATATCTGTATGTACAATTAATATAAAGTGCTGCATTACATATATATAATAGGGTTTAAAGGTTTCGGCTTACCGTGGGGCTTCATGGCAAAGAGAGGTGGAACCCACTGCTCTCCATTCCTGCTTAAGATTTAGAGTTGGAAGCGAAGGCATGGATTTTGGTCTCTCCAGTCCATCTTTGGTTTGGCGCTTGATGGCATGGTTGCAAAGGCTTGTGGTGTGGGGTTTTTGTGACTTCGAAGCCCAAATGTAGGGGTTCCCTTCATAGAAACCTTACTTGATTCTCTTTGGCTTTGGAGATTAGGGTACAATTTGTGAGGTTTTGGGACCCAAATAGAAGGGTTTCCGTCGTAGAATCCTTGAGATTCTAACATATTGATGGGATCCAACAGGGGTTCTCCAACTTCTCTCTAGGTGACTCTTGACACATGAGTCTAGGTGGAATCCACTACGCTCTATTCCTTGTTAATATTTGGAGTTGGAGTCAGAGGCATGGCTTTTGGTATCCATTCCATCTTTGGTTTGGTGTTTAATGGCGTGGTTGCAGAGGCTTGTGGCATGGGCTTTCATGACTTTGAACTTCTAAATATAGGGATTCCCGTCATAGAAGACTTGCACTTCTAGAAGCAAGGTAGCAAATAGAGCGTCAGTTACTTGGCTTGAACTAGTGTTCGATGTTGCCACTTGACTCTCTTTGGCTTTGGATATTGGGGTGTAGTCAACGAGGTTTTTAGACCCAAATAGAAGGGTTTCCATCATAGAAGCCTTGATATTCTAACATCTTGATGGAGATCTAATGAGGCTTAGGGGTTAGACAAAACTTTGTTGCATGGGTCTTCTACTTGGCATGGGTAGGCTTTTAGCTAAATGCTAGTCTTTGCTTGGGCATCGTAATTTCTTTGCTAGCCAAGTTACTCTTAGATACCCACTCCCTCTTATTGGTGACAACCTCCTGAAGGGTTGTTAAGGTTGAGGTTTGGGGGTGGTCTTCATCTTTATCGATGAGGTTTTGGATCTCCATAATGGTTTGAGGGTGTGGTCAATCCTACAAGGTGAGAGGAGTGTTAAGTGTTAGGGGTTACCTGAGGTGATGGATTCTAAGTTTATCAATAAAATTCACCCAACCGTCCACGAAGCGATATGTCGATTCGATTTCACATGGAGAATAGCCATATCGCACCATGAACAAAATCAGTGAAAGAAAAGGGGAAGAGAGAGAAAAACTTACAGGCACTCGAAACAAGGGTTGGGATGGATGGATTCAGCAAGCTACATGAGCAAAGTGTGGAGAAACGCAATTGGAAAAAATCGTGAAAGAAAAAAGCGTGGAAAAGAAAATATTCCTCCTTTTTATAGAGCAGAATGCAATCATGTGTTGACTATGTCGCCCTACACATGGCAATTTGTGAATCGACGATGGCGTAAGCCCTTCAACATGTGGCGTTCGATCCTCAATCATGTGATGTCAGCCCTACTATTTGACCTATATAAAGATGGTGTGAGTTTTTTTTTTGCTTTTCTCTACGCTCGAAATTTTCTCGCTTTAGATACCGTCCATGGTGCGATAGGTGCATTCCTGCATCGTTGCTTTGCCCTTATCGCACGGTGAACGGATTACACCCATATCAAAGAAGCAATGGAGGTTAAGGGTTCTCACTTGTACAATGCTGCACATGATGTGGATGATTTATTACTGGAGGAGATTAAGGACGAGCCTAGCACCACAAAGCATCTCTTTGATCTGCAGGCAGGAAAAATTCCTTTGCCATGTAGAGCCTATGTTCAATGTTGCTTTCAGTCTGGAGGAGGAAATTAGCAAGGACATGGCAAGGACATCCCTGGAGGGAGAGTGGACAGACTATTGCAGGTTGGTCGGCGGAGGGACCATCTCTTATGGGTCCATTATGTATGTCCACATGTCAAGCCTCACAGTCTCCTGGTCTCAGAATTCAAGCATGTCGAAGAGGTGGGACACTTACTCAGATGATCAACGTATCAAGATTTGTGTTGACATGTGCCCAGTGCATGGCCCAGTGCATGGCAGGAAATGCAGGTTGCTAGAATATCATTTTGGGTTTGTTGCCTATCTCTTTTTTCATGCTGATAAGGAGGATTACACAAAAGAGGAGCTCAAAGGAAGGACTAATAAATCAGAACAGTCCTTTATTTCAAGTGCTTAGTCTGCAGAAGAAGAGGTCCTGGACCTTGTGTCCAAGAAGGAGGAGGAACTTCTCAGCACAAATTTTGATGTGGTCTGCAGAGTTTAAGGCCTCCACCATCATTGATGAAGGAACGTCATCCGTCCATGGTGGGGAGTGATTGACGTCCAATTTTGTCATGCCTGGACTACCGTCCTTCCTAATTAATGGGAAGTATTACCTCCTCCTCTCCCAGATTCAAAAACTCTACAATTTTATTGAGGATTACTATCTTGCTATAATAGCAGACAGTTGTCAAGCTGCGTCCGGTGTTCTCGTTGTAGAGAATGAGCAGGTATACCCTAAAGTGTGTTGTTAACTATGTTAATAACAATACCTTTTGCATGTTTGACGACATTTTGGGTGTGCTTTAAGGTTTTCACAAACATCCTAGGGGGTGTCAGATCGAATGATTTTGGATTTTCTACACTACAAAGTAGTATTTGGTGTGTAGACAAGGCCGTCCTCATCATCTTTGGTATCACATCTTTGAGCTCATTATTAATAGCTTTGATTGCATCAGCATCATTATCATCAATTTTTGCATTCTTGTTAGTAACATTTCTATACACTTGTTAGTAACATTTCTACACTCTACACTACCTTTTTTTATACACTTTGCAAGTTTCTTTCATTTATCAGTGAACTACCGACATCTCATTTATATTTTTGAGCATTGATAATACATGTAGAGGTAGTTGAAATATTTGTGTTTTGTGTTAAAGAATCATTATTTTTAAGCTAAAATGGCAGGGAGTGATATATTTGAGATGCTTTTTGCTCAACTACTACCCATTTTGGTCCTATATGATACATCATGTATTGGTTAACAAAAGACTTTGGAATGTCCTTATTGGCATTGAGGCATACCCCCTATCTCACCAATAGAGGATAGTACAAGTACTTTGGATAGTGACACTAGTTCAGATGTAACTATGGCATATCTATCTCTGCATCTCCCATAGAGTAGGCAAGGATGCAACAGTCACATGCAACAGTCATATTTATCTCTGCATCTCCCATAGAGTAGGAAAGGATGCAACAGTCACATGCATTGGTGGCACTTTTCATGAAAATGATCATTATTTCTCATATTCGCTCAGCCAGCGCATTCCAAGTAGCCTTGGAATGCACTGGCTACGGTTTAGCAGGTGCGTAACGAGGCACAAAAGGCCTACTTGCATAAGAAGTTAGAGTCTAAGCTCTGAGGGAGATTTAATGGATGAGTTACTCACAAGGGGGTGTATTTTTTGAGGGAGCTTTGTGAAGGGAGATTTTACTAGCAACTCCTATCTCTTAAAAATGTGGACATTCTCTCTCCAGTCCCTCCACTACTACCTCCAACCCAACCCACCACTATTTACAACCTCCACCACCACCTCTCAGCCACCCAACCCACTTTCTCCCCTCTAGCCCAATTTAGCTCCTCCCTTCTCTCTCTCTCTCTCTCTCTCTCTCTCTCTCTCTCTCTCTCTCTCTCCCACCATCTTCCCTCTCTTTCCCTCTCCCACCCTCTTCCCCCTCTCACTCTTTCTCCCTTATCCACCCTCCCTCTCACTCTCTATCCTTTTGTCTCTCCTTCCCTCTAACTCTATCCCAACCTCTTGCCTTTCTCTCTTCCTCTCTCTCTCTCTCCCTATCCCTCCCTATGCATCATCTCTCCTTTTCTGACTCTTTCTCTCCGCCTCTCTCTCCTTATGCATAATCTCTCCTCTCCTCTAAGCTCTGTCTTTCCCTCTCCCTATACATATTCTCTCTCTCTCTCTCTCTCTCTCTCTCTCTCTCTCTCTCTCTCTCTCTCCCCCAATGTCATCCCTTTCTCTCTCCCTCTCCCACCCTCTTCCCTCTCTCCTCCTCCCAACCTCGTCCTTTATTTCTCCCTCTCTCTCCTCTTCTCCCACCCTCTTCCCTCTCTCCTTCCTTGCCCTCTCCCTCACTCTTACTATGCATAATCTCTCTGTCCCTCTCCCTCATCCTTCCTATGCATCATCTCTCCTTCCCTTTCTCCCACTATTTCTCCCTTTCCCACCCTCCCTTCCTCTCTCCTTCCCTCTCTCTATCTCCCCCCCTCACCCACCCTCTTACCTTTCTCTTTTCCACCCCCTTACCTCTCTCTCTCCTTCCTCTCTCTCCCCCACTCCCACTTGCTTTTTTGAAATAAAGAGATTCCCTCCCCTGTCCATCAAGAGAGAGAGAGGAGCGTTAGTTACAAATACTCTTTCCAAATGGGATTCAAAAAATCCTTATCCCGTGAAATAAGAAACCTCTGTCAGTTGTTTATGTAGCTAAGCAAGTGCAATAAGTCCATGTAATAGTTATAGTACCTGAGAGGATGAGCTCCCAGCCAAAGCAAGCACAATTGACATTCCTAAAAAACCTAAGATAAACCACACAGGAGGCTAAGTGAGTTTGTATAACTCACCGAAATGTTGGCCTTTTTATAGTTGAAGCAGAGCAAAGGGTGCTAGCTACCATAGCCGTGGGCCTTCATGGAGGATCTATGTGAGATCTTGTGCAGAGATCTGTGTGAGATTTTGTGCAGAGCAACCTTTCGCATGAAACCAAGGGTTATCGGTGTGGTTACACCTAATTATGGTGGTAAAGCCAAAAGGTATAGGGCTTAAATTAAAGCCATTGATAATAATTTTTCCCAAAAAAAATATATTGAGTAGGTTGTGTTAAATAGACCACATGAGTGTGTGTGTGTGTGTGTGTGTGTGTGTGTGTGTGTGTGTGTGTGTGTGTGTGTGTGTGTGTGTGTGTGTGTGAGAGAGAGAGAGAGAGAGAGAGAGAGAGAAGAAGAAGAAGAAGGTGGGGGGGCGGTGGGAAAAGAGAGAGGGGGAGAACAAAACCCCTTACCTCTTCTTGGTTCGAAGTGCCCTTGCACCCATGGATTCCACACAACTATCATCATGCATGTAAAAAATGGTGAAAATAACAACATAGTACAAGGTAGAATGTGCATTACCACCTATTAACGTAAATAGACATTCACACTTGGATTCATGCCCTTGTGTGTATTCGTGTGTGCAACACTCCCTTGGTCCTGGATAAATACAAACAATGAACCCCTATTATAACGTTAAGCCTTGCTTTCCTTGGCTTTGTGCCTCTAGTGAAAAATCATACCCATAACGTATGAGTGGTAATATTTGTTCATTACCCTCTCCCTTGGCTACCACAATATATACACATTGCAAGCCTTGTTGTAGCTAGTTATGACCTAGAGCCTTGCTTACTTTTAGATTTGTGCCTCAAGTGGAAAATTCATATCCATAATTTGTGAGCAACAGTGTACTCCTCGCTGTTCTAGATGTCACCTAGAAGATGCGAGATTACAATGTGCGGGTTAACACCACAACCCTACTTAGTCCTCCTCCTACTCCTACTCCTACCCATTTACACTCATCTTTCAGTAAAAGTGATGTGTCCACCCTTGAAGATTTTGATGCTAGTGCTCACTTATCCCTCACTTCACACTATAGGTCCCTAGGTGGGGATGACCCATTACTCCCTATTGTAGCTATCACTTAGAAGATGCCAGATTACAATAAGCAATGTTAACACCAAACCCTACTTAGTCCTAATCCTCCTCCTACTCCTACCCATTCACTCTCATCTTTGAGTAAAAGTGATATGTCCACCCTTGGAGATTTTGATACTAGTGCTCACTTACCCCTGACTTAAAACTATAGGTCCCTAGATTTTTGAGTCTTTGGCTTATCAACTCTTATGTTAATGAGGTGTTAATGGTCAAAGCTTAAGGCCTGAGGTTCAATGCTCAAGGCTCAAGGCCTAATGATCGACTCAAGGAAATTTCCTATACAAGATAGCCATTTCTTTCTCCCTTAGATTCTTCTTGTTAATAAAGGTGGTTCCTAGTGTCTACTCCTTTCTAAGCTCCTCTAGATATGGAATGAGGGGTTTCTCTCCCATTGGGTCTCACATAACTTCCTCAATTCCTAACAATCTCTTCTCACTTCCTCTTTCCCACTCTCAAAGCTCTTCTCTCACAACTCACAAACTCCATTCCCTTCCATGTATCCACTCCACTACACTCCAATCTACATTGCAATACTAGCAAGAAAGTATGCTCTTCTACTCAAGAAATCTCTATGTAGGCTATCTCACACATGGTCATAACGTAAAGCTAAATCTTGTGATATTCTCAATCTCACTTAAACAAGAGCATAAGTCAAAGCTAAGACACACACAATTGCAACGAAACTCACAAATCATAGAGAACATTCACAATTAGTAGCATAACATGAAGGATAAGCAAAACGAAACATAAGAGACTAGTTCACGGTTGTAGTAAAATGCGTGTGTGGTTCTTAAAAAGTATAAAAAAGTATGTGTGGTCCTTAGAAAGAATAAAAAATGCATATGTGGTTCTTAAAAAGTATTAAAAAGTAGAATAAAAATGCATGTGTGGTCCTTAGAGAGAATATACAAATAGATAAGATAAGTGATGGGTGTTTTACGCTTGTCCTAGGCCTAAAACTCAAGTATACCTTAGTCTAGCTCTCTATCCCTTTATTCTTTTACAAATAAATTAAGCTTAGGCACATTTTTATCATACCCTTATGCCATCACAAGCTTTCATTGTGACATTTTACCCACTAATTGAATGGACAAGGCCAATATGATTTCTTGCTTCTTGTCATGATGTAGTCCGGTTTTGCTAACTAATGTAGTCCAATTTCGCTCATTTTGTCATAGGTAGCCTTTGGTTGATGTAGATGCATTATCCACCTTAATTGTGTGGAATCTTCAATGTGAAACCTTTCATTTAACCCTTAGTGGGATGAAGCCTGTGCCCACAAAACACAAAACACAAAACACAAAACACAATGAATTTAACTCCAAAATCGTCCGATATTGGCTCATGTCTTACCCACTATGCTATTGGTGACCTCCTTGCCTAAATCTACTATTTTAAGAAATCGCTATTGGCAAAAAGGATAGTGAGTCTAGCTCACCAAATTTTCATGAGCCTATTTTATGCAAAAAAGGGGTGAGCCTTTTTTCTATAGATGAGATTCTAGAGGTGTGAGTCTAAAGGAATAATCCCATAGACGTATATACATGAGCCTAGAGATATGAGTCTAGAGGCATAAGCCCCTAGACGTGAGCCTATATACATGAGCCTAGAGATGTGAGTTTAGAGACATGAGCCCACAGAGGCATGAGCCTAGATACATGAGTCTAGAGATATAAGTCTAGAGGCATAAGCCTACATATATGATCCTAGAGGTATGAGTTTAAAGTCATGAGTCTAGAGGCATGAGTCTAGAGACATGAGTTTATAGGCATAAGTCTAGAGGCTTGAGCCTAGAGACGTGAGACTTAAAAAAATAACCAAAAAACTCAAACTCAAAAACAAAACTTGATTTTTTGTAGCCTGAGCAGCAGAGCTAACATGTCTAAATTCATTTTTAGACTGTTTTGAGAGAAACACTCACCAACGTGAAATCCTTTGATGTGAACTAGCTAATCTGGACTAATAGTTGGAAACAATAATGCAATCTATTGTAGTGCATCAGAACACGACTCCTCAAACCCACCTAGCCCTCGGTCCTATCAACCCCAGGACTTAACAGAGTGCTCCCTTGTTGAGAAGGCAAGGCTCCTCTAGATCTACCTTGATCAAGGAGCTTTGGGATGATATGAGCCACCTAAACACATATATGAGTGAATAAATAACATAACTCTCAAAATGAGAGCCACCAATGATCCTTCAAGCCCTTGATCCACCAACTCACTCCGTAAACAATGCCATCAACTTCGTGAAAAGGGTATTAAACCGCCTTATCTTTTGGTGAAGCTCCAGTTGAAGGAATGGGAGCACAACCAAGAACCTCACGGTTGGATCCCTTAGGAAGTGATCAAACTATGTTGGCGGGATGCCAAAATGTTTAAAACCTTTGGTGCTGTAAGACTCCCTTAGATCTACCTCAAGTGAGGAGATTTGGAATAAGATAGGCCAACTAAACATAGATATAAGTGGAGGAACAATGGAACCCCTAGAAACGAGAGCTGCTACCATGGTCCTTCGAACCCCTAATTCACTATCTAGCTTTTTAAAGAGCACCATTAACTTCATGGAAAGGGAATTAAATTGTTATATCTTTGGGCAACACTCCAGTCAAGGAACATGAGAAAGACTAAGAACCTCAAAGTTTGCTTCCTTAGGAAATGATCAAACTATGTTGGTAGATGCCATACTAATTCAAACCTTCTTGCTCAACTAGAGTTAAGTTTTCCCTAAGCTAGCCATGGCTAATAACCACAGTTACGACAATAATCGGGGCATGTCTCTTTAATTATACCATGGGTGAGACAAGCCCGTGAATCTTTCCCAAAGATTAATTCCCAAAATGTATAAGCTAATCTGATTAAGCAACACATAACCCATAAAGATAATTAACTAAACATAAATGGAGAAAGAAAGATGTTGGTGGGGCCATAACACAAGCCGTGCATGCAAGATTAAGAGACATAAAAAGTTAAGCATGAACACAATCAATGGGTTAAATCTCCCCCCACGCATATGCCCAAAATGCTTGAGGATTTGAAATCTTTATTATTAAGAGTCCCATAGTGCTTGGGCATGTCGTGTACATTTGCATGAGGAAAACGTATCATATATCAGACATCTCATTACATGCTAAATGGGTAGGTTCACTTGTACCTCATGCTTACACTTTCCAAGTTTGAAATGCACGACTCACTACAACTACTAAAATGTATCAACTAATACAAAGACCTTAGGCTTAAATACTTACATAATTTACAAAGCTTTCACAATAACAATCCTAAGAGGTGTTTTCCATGCTAGCTTTCTCGAGCTATCTGCCACATCCATTCCTTCAATCTGAGTCCTCTTCACCTACATTAAATCATGTTAGCACTTGTATAAAATAATGTAGCATCCCATACACCACATCCTCATGCTGTGACACACATTGCACCAATAAATGGCCCCAAGCACATCATTTACACTAGTCATTTAACAAGGATCAACCTTTAACACATAAATGCTAGCATGATGCCCCAATATTAGGCATCCCCAAATATTGGTAAAAAATAGAGAAATACAAAGCGTGTCACATTCCTCTTGCTTGAGTTAGTAGTTGACCTCAATTGCGGGAAAAATAAGTTGAAGGATAGGTACGAAAGAAACTCTCAGGAAACCATTTAGCATCTTGAATAGGATGATTTTTAAAAGTTAGAAGATATTTTGCGTAAGTCTTACCAGTTCTTGTAGTAGTGTTTTGGTGGTCAATAATGGAATGAGGTTCTAACAATTCTTCATGTTTATCGAAAAGTGGTGGATCATCATAGATTGGTGTAGGTGGAAGTGGTCACTTATAAGGTTTAAGTAAGTGAATATGAAATGAGTTGTGAATGTTCCCAATGTGGTGGTAAGTCTAATCTATAAGTTGCATCGTTGATTTTATGAATAACCTTGAATGGTCCATAATAGCATGTAGCAAGTTTAACAGTTGGACAATCATCAACACTTTGTAATCTTAGTTTTTCAATATGCAAAAGAACTAAATCTCCTACTTTATATACAAAGGTTTTTCTTTTGAAGTTACCACTTTTAGCATATTTTAGTTGAGCCTTATGAATAAATTCCTTAACCTGTTGATAGATTTCATCAAAGTTTGTCACAAATTCATCAGCAAGCTTCTATTTGACTATCTACTCGAGTGGATGGAACAGGCAAAGTTTTATCGTACATGACTTCAAATGGAGCTTTTCCGGTAGCACTATGGGAAGTGTTTATAAGAAAATTGCAATATATGCAAGTACTTATCCTAACACTTAGGTTGAGAGTGGACATAAGCTCTCAACAAGTCTAAAATGGTGGAGTTAGTTACTTCAGTTTGTCCATTACTTTCAGGGTGGAAAGCAGTAGAGAAATATAATTTAGTACCTAAGTTAGAAAACAAAGCTATCCAAAAATAACTACAAAATTTAGAATATCATCAACTCGTGGTATTGGGTATCAATTTTTAATGGTGATTTTATTTAATGCATGATAATCAGTACACATCCTATAAGTGCCATTTTTCTTTTTGACAATCAATACAAGTGCCCCAAATGGTGAGCCACTTGGCCTAATCAATCCCTTATTAAGTAACTCCTCAATTTGTTTTTGAATTTCCTTTTGTTCTAATGGGTTCATTCTATAAGGTGCTTTACAAGGAGGTGAGTTACCAGGAATAAGGTCTATGTGGTAATCCTCAACCCTAGATTGTTGGGGGTAGTTCAATCATGAAAGAGTCCTTCAACTTAACAATGAATGGATCTTAAACAATGAGATTTGACGTTTCTTCTTGTGAATCAATAGAGTTTACTAGAATCAGAAAGGTCTTTTCATGTTTCCTTAGTGCCCATTTTGCTTGAGTGTGAGATAGAAGTGGTTGCAATTCACCCTTAGTTTCCCCTTGCAAGTGTACTTTTTCCCCATTATGGGAGAATTGTATAAAGTGAGTTTCATAGTCAATATGTGGTGAGTATGCGGTAGGTGTTGGTGTCTCCAAGGCATCCCAAGTATAATGTCATCCCCTTGCAATGGTGCAACTAGTATCTCTAAGTTTCCCCCCAAAACTAGCTCTGATCTTCTTCGTCTCTCCAACATAGTCGTTCTTTCTTTTTCTAAGTCTTCTCCAAATTAAGCTCTCATCTTCTTCTTCCGTGTGTCTTTTGCTACACAAAATGGTAACCTATAGAAAGCCTCATACTAGCATTTCAGCTATTACTGTATTCAATAGTTATAATATAGATGATGGGACATGGATACCATCTACAATTACAATCGGGAGCTGGGTACTTTTACAAAGAAGGAAGAGGAAGAGGAGAAATGCTAATGAATTTGTGGAGCCATTCAACAGATAAGTTAAAGAGTTCAAGGTATGTGAATCGAGCAAGCGTGTGACAGAGGTACTAATGCAACATGTTTTCTAGCATGTAGAATTGAGGGTGAAAAAATTTCCTCCCTGGTCTTCCACACGATATCATCCCAACTGTGAGTAGTATCTTAGTCAAAGCTTATATTGTTTTAAAAGTGTTTAATTGTTGTTATTATGCAATTTTTTATCCATTCAATCATGTCTCCTTATTGTTTTAATAGTGTCTAATTGTTGTTTTAAAAATGTCTAATCATTTGATTTTATGCAGATATTTATCCATCCAATAGGATAGACTGGCAACCAGCGGAGAGTATAAGTGGGATTTTTGACGCTTTCCATGCATATGTAGGTGAACAAATTTACAAAGGAAGAACTCATAGAGATCTTGAAGACCACAGCATATTTTTCTATGATATGCAATACTTAGAACCAAACACGTCTTCTGGATGGGGTCATTTGACTCCATTACCGCTCCCATTGTTTGGAAGCAAAGATTGGCCATTGCCAACTTCACAAACTAGTGAAAGTTATAGGATGAGGTTGTATCACGACATACAGAAGTCTCTTAAGGCATCTGTTGCAACAACAAAGAATGTCAAGCTTACTATTTTTATGCCTATCAAAGTGTTTGTTGACTTCTTCTTTAATGAAGAAATAAGAAATAATTCAACAATTTTATTTGCAAGTCAAGTAAGGCACTGGACTTTTTGGACAATGGTTGGGACAAGAGAAAGACAAAAGGCATCATTTCTATTTTGGAGAAGAATTCAATAGTTTGCAAGTACATTATTGGCTCTCAAAACTTCATTGCAACTTTTCACTACACCAGATATCATTATGTTAATGGCTACCTTCTTCCATTAAATCAAGATTTGGAGTCAGATCTTGAGAATACGCCTCTAGTATTGGAGATATATTTGGAAGGGCGATTGCTTACAATGCTAAACACACTATCTAAAACATCTCTTTCTCATATTAGAGAAGACCTTACATATACGAGGAGATTGAACAATTGCCAAAAGATTATACATTTATAATGGATACTAAAAAGCTCCTAAAAAGGTAAACCATTTATATTTACATTCACCATTTAGTATGTTGTGCAACATTATGTAATATAACACTAACAAAACCCCCTTTTTACAGGTGCCAAGGCGAAAAGAGAAAACGACTTTTTGCAAAGAATTTGTCTCTCATACTATTCACTTGATTAATCGTTGAATGATAACAGTATTGAGACATTGTAACTCCAAAAGCAATTGTATATATGAAAGATTTTTTTCTTACAAAACAATGTCAGGTCTCTTACAAAATTAATGTTAATGTTACAAATGTAAATATAAGTCTAATGATGGTGACACCGATCAGAAGAGTCACGGGCAAGAAGCAACGTCTCGTGATTGAGAGGTCGACTGCACTTGGGACTGAGGGGGGCGTCAATTTTGCTCCTCTTATAGCCTTTCCATTTCTTCCCATAGTGTTTCTTCTCTTTCCCTCTTCGCGTGCAGCTCGACCTACCTCCTGGAGTCCACCCACTCATCCACCTCTGCTTGCAACATGTCATACTCATTCTCAAGGCAGCCATATGTTCTTTGACTTGTCTTTGCCGCTCCTCGTCTCACTGACGTATTCTCTTTGCAGCTTCCCTTGCAAATTCATCCGCCCTCCTGATCTCTTCTTCTGCACGATCATGGACAGCCAAAATAATTCTTTGTACAGATTTTGTCCTGAATTGTTTTATGTGTGCAAGGGAGCATATTTGTTCAAACTTATTTCCTGTACACAAAGAAAAGCTTTATTAGGGACATTATAGCTATGTTTGATTATGCAAGTCCACGTTACAAACAGCACTTACATCAGGAATATCAAAAGTTTTCTTTATTAAAAGATAGGCATTTAGGGCCGTCCTCCATCCACAGCTGACATCATTTGGTTGGACTAGCACCCTTATCCTATAATATGTCATGCGTTGAACAAGGCTCGGCTCCATTAGGAGATGTTCCAATGCATATACAAACTTTTGAGCACATCTGAGAGGTCCAAAAACCCACACCAGCTTATCCTGCTTAAATAAATATACATGCTTGTGGAAGAGGGAAATGTCAATAGGGACTTACTCTCTAACGCGGCCATGATATTGCTGAACAAAGTTAGCAAATAAACATGTGTTTTGCTCAATATCGTACAACAACAAACTCCAGTGTTCGACTGAAAAAAACAAAGACGACATAGGTGTTATTAAAGAAAACACATATAGATTATCAAATATTTGATGTCAATTTTAAACTTAACATGAGACTCACTCTTCATGGTAAGCCGTGAAAACAATTCTTGCCAAGTCGAGGTTCACTAGTTCAAACCACGACATAAGGTTCAAAAATGTTGAGCTTTCATTTTGTAATACCGTGTGGGGAAATGAGAGGATCCACATTATATGTACAATTTTGGACCTCTTCTAGTAGTAGTAATATACAATACCTAAAGGCAACAATGAAAAGAATAAAGAATTAGTCCACTGGTACTTATAGCTCAGTCATGCATCATACTATATACATCATGCATTGTATATACTATACATACCATAGTAAAATATTGATAATGTTATCTATGATTTTGAATGCGTCATTCCTCAAAACATTTAAATCGTATGCATCCAAATGCCTTACAACTCTTTGGTCCCGAAGTGAAAAAGTCGCTCTAGCCGGCACAGCAGCCTCCAAAACTCTCAATTCTCTGATATTGTCTGCTTCAATAATCAAACTTAACTCCCTCTCTATCTTGTCTACATCTTCTTCTTCTGCAATAATTTCAACTTCAGCGGAGGGCTGTGGCTGTGCTGCAGTAGCCTCCGGTTGTGGTTGTGCCTTCGGTTCTAGTTGTTTGTGAGGTTTTGCTTGAGAGGCATCATCACTGAAGTGTTCAAGTCTCAACCTACTCTGAGAACGGGTGTCCCTGTCATGAGGAGCATGAGAGCTCTCAGATGGCCTTGTATGAGGATGGAGGGGGGAAACTGTAAGGATACGCCACATTCGAGGAGGATCGCTTACAGAAACAAGAACAAACATCTAGTCGTATCTGTACCGCAATCGACGAAGGGTATCAAAATCCCTCGACATTATTGTCAGCCTGTGGGCATGAGCGACGAGAAAGTAAGCATCTTTAAAAAACTCGATGATCCAGTCCCCTCAATGATGTCTTGAAGACACAATAATGTAGACACAATAATGTAGATGATCCAGTCCTCAATGATGTCTTGAAGACACAATAATGTAGATGATCCAGTCCTCAATGATGTCTTGAAGACACAATAATGTAGATGATTGTCACCGCATGCTGATACTCCATTGCTCACAAATTTCCCTCACAATCCTCTGGAAAGGGAGCTTGGATATCGTACACTGCACATGTGTCACTCAATGCGACGAAGCTCCTGCAAAACTGCCCTATGAGCTTGATACCTCCTTGTTCTCCCTTGCCCCTGCAGTGACTCAGTAGGTCTTTCAAGCCTCCGAGCAGTTGTCTTGGTACGAGCCATCTAAAAAAATAAACAAAGCGTTATGAGAAACACATTTAAAAAAGTCAATACCAAGCGATATAACAGAAATAGGATTCTAGAGTACATTGTATCGCTTGGTACTGACTCCATGACCCCATGACTCACAGTGGGTTCGGTACCACAAGCGATATAAAGCAGACATGATTCCCAAGGCCTTTGTATCGCTTGGTATTGACCCCATGACCAACGTTATCACATTTGGGTCGGTACCAAGCGAAAAAAAGAAGACAGGATTCCATAGGCCTTTGAATTGCTTGGTACTGACCCCATGACTCACAGTGGGGTCGGTACCAAGCGATATAAAGCAGACAGGATTCCAGAGGCCTGAATCGCTTGGTACTAACCCCACTGTGAGCGTTATCACAATGGGGTTGGTACCAAGCGATATAAAGCAGACAGGATCTTGGAGGCCTTTGAATCGCTTGGTACTGACCCCATGACTCACAGTGGGGTCCGTACCAAGAGATATAAAGCAGAAAGGATCCCGGAGGCCTTTTTTTCGCTTGGTACTGACCCCATGACTCACAGTGGGGTCGGTACCAAGCAATATAAAGCAAACAGGATCCCGGAGGCTTTTGTTTCACTTGGTACTGACCCCATGACAACTCATGATGGGGTCGGTACCAAGTGATATAAAGCAGACAAGATCTCGGAGGCCTTTGTTTCACTTGGTATACTGACCCCATGACTCAAAGTGGGATCGGTACCAAGCGATATAAAGGAGACAGGACCCCGGAGTCCTTTGTTTCACTTGGTACTGACCACGTGACTCACAATGGGGTCGGTACCAAGCGATATAAAGGAGACAGGATCCCGGAGTCCTTTTTTTCACTTGGTACTAACCCCATGATTCACAGTGGGGTCGGTACCAAGCGATATAAAGGAGACAAGATCTTGGAGTCCTTTGTTTCACTTGGTACTGACCCCATGACTCCTCACAGTGGGATCAGAACCAAGCGATATAAAGGAGACAGGATCCCGAAGGCCTTTGTTTCGTTTGGTATTGACCCCATGACTCATAGTGGGGTTGGGACCAAGCAATATAAAGCAGAGAGGATCTCGGAGGCCTTTGTTTTACTTGGTGCTGACCCCATGACTCACAGTGGGGTCGGTACCAAGCGATATAAAGCAGACAAAATCCCAAAGGTCTTTATATCACTTCGTACTGACCCCATGTCCAACGTCATTAAAGTGGGGTCGATACCAAGCGATATGAAACAAACAGGAGTCCAAGAGTCCAGAGGTACCAATATCTCTTGGTACTAGACCCATGGGCAACGTGAGCCAAGGGGGTCAGTATTAAGCGATACAGGACCAGAAGGACCCCGATGAAACCCTAATCGCTTTGTATAGACACTATTATCAACATTCACAAAACAGACAGCAAAACATTAATAGAGGGTATGAAAGAACTTTGAAATACCTATAATGGATGTAGGGGCTGATGGCGTTTGGCTTAGTTTGGGGGGCATTGAGGAGGCTAATGTAGTCGGAGACTTGGAGGACGATGGATGTAGCAGCGATGGCGTTTGGCTCTTGCTATTTTGTCGGAGACTTAGGTGAAAAAAATGAACACATGCAAGAAAGTCGATGAGTGAGCACATAGTACATACCATATTCATGTTTTGTTAATGCGGCCGACCTTTTAAATGTCCGCACGAGTGGTATGAGTCGATAACATCCCAAAACTCCTCGTGTGGTACTCGTTTTTTAAGTCCCAAAGCAGTGTTCGGGGAGGATATTTTTGAGAAACGTACCCAAATTCCCATTGGACTCCTCTCAAACTAGCAAATCAAGCAATTTGGGACATACATTTTTAGAAATTTACACTATTTCATAAAGTTTCTTTGCATGCTAAAATCCTTCTAGGTTTAAGTCTTATAGGAAATCCTAAAAGCTAACCGCCTCTGTGATAAGCTGAGACACCCATTTGCGTTGAGTTACCTACGTTGCCGTCCCTCTACATCGTTATCATCGCCCCTCTGCATCGTCATCGTCGTCCCTCTGCATCGCCAATGCCATCCCTCTGCATAGGTATGCCCATCTCTCCCTCCCTCCCTCCCTCTCTCCCTCCCTAAGGTTTCAATTGAAATCAAATTTTCTAGAGTAGTAGTGGGTTGCAAATGTGTAAACATGAAGACCAAGTAAGTTTATAGGCCTTCAAGTCGAAGCTTAGGGCACGTCTTAAATTTTCAGGCTTGGGAGACATACTATTTCAGCTTACAAAATACAACTAAAATGCAAAATATGTCGCTTGTATGTTTTTTATTTAATATATATAAAGGCTTCATCTTTAAAAAAAACAATAAAACTTATTGACCCCTTTAAGTCTCTTTAAATTTAGGGGTCAGTACCAAGCGGTGATGGGCTCATCTCTTTTGATGCTTAGGTTTATCAGTCCTCATTTCTTTCACAAGGGGCTTTGCTCGTATGAGAGCATCCTGTAATGTGCTTGGCCTCGTTGCTTCAAGGCGGGAATCTAAGGGTTCATTTAACCCTTGGCAGAATTGAGCCACTTGCTGGGAAGTAGTCATAGCTGGGGCATACTTTCAAAGAGTGATAAATTTGGAATAGTAGTCCTCAAGAGTTAAGCTGCACTGCCTAAGACTAAAAAACTCATTCATCTTTATGGATTCATGGGATGGGGGAAGATATCTTTCCTTCAATGTCTTCCCACGTTTGAGAATGCTCGGTGACTCCCTTGTCACGGCACCACTGTTTCCACCAAAGTTTAGTATCTCCGATGAGGCGAAACCGTGCAAGCATAGACTGATTTGCTACTCCAGTACTGGCAGCAGAGAAATAATCGTCCATCGCTTCAATCCAGACTTAAGCAACCTTCTCAATCTTTGAACCTTCTTCTTTAAAGAAGGGAGGTTGCATTTGCTTGAGCAGGAGCTTCTTCTCGTCGTGGATATCAATGTAAAGCGCATTGGGAAGTAGAGGGTGATCGTCCTGACCATCATTGTAAAAACAATTTTAAGATTACAAGATTCATACTTGCACAACACTTATTTTGGAGAGTAAAACATTGAAATCATTTTATTTCCAAATATTTACAAGGATGAGTTTTATTACAAAGATCTGAGACTAATATAATTAGTCTTATTTGCCCCCATCAAGGGAAATTCCTAGGCTTGACTATGACATAAGGGTAGAGCGGTCCACATAGGTGAAATATGGGGGTTCCGCTGCTGTAGTTTCTAAGACTCTAAAAACTGATGGTAAGGGTGGTAGACTCTGGATTGGGGTAGGTCCCAACATAGCTACTCTATCAGCAGGTAAGACTTGTATCACTTGGTCATACACCCAGCGATCTTGAGGTGTGCGAATCCCATCTATAGTCCAGAGGTGTCGGCCCTGGGGGTACCGACGAACCAAAATAAACGGATCATCTTCAACTTTTCAATCCAACGAATCCGCTTTAGGTCGGTGGTAAGGTTCCCAATTCGATCTGCTCGGATGAAGAAATATCTTGGTCTAGGACTCAAAAAATCTCTACCCCATCCTCTTTCAATACGAGAGAAATGAGGGAGGGACATCTTCTCTAATATCTGCACCATGGTGTCACGGAACTTGAGTGACTAGTAGTCTCGAAGATGCATTGGAAAACTAGAAACTTCGAGTAGACATCTTCGTCTTCCTACAATCATTCAAACATCAATTCAACTTGTTTGTTTTAGTAGGATGTTTTTATTAATTAGCATTATGTTAGGTAAAACATTCATTGCAAAACAGTCCTTAAATGGCAATTCCTAGGAGCTAAAATCGGCTCTGATACCAATTGTAAGGTTCCCCCTTCTAAAATAGGAAAAACACTTAAGATAGTCCACTAAGTCTTAACTTGGAGAAAATTTCCTATTTATCAACACCTTGACCATGTAGAGATTCAAGGATACGATTCATAGGTAAGACCTAGTCCTATCCCGTAGGGGGAGCGTGATCTTCTAAAGATCAAATCACCCATAGGGTAATTGATCATAAATTGGGCAACTACTAGACTTGATTTCTAGAGGCAACGCTTTTTTCCTCATCCATGCAAGGCACAGCCGCTGGCCTAGTCTTCTAGAATAGAGTTTCCCAAGAACCTATTTATCTAGTCTAGGGCTTTCACTTAATCTGTTGGAAAGCTACCCGGCTAGTCGGGTCTACCCGTTCGTAGAATGGTGCCATCGGGGCATTCCATCCTCCTCCCACTTTCCACCCTACTCACGTGTCAATTTGTTTTCTAATTAATCCTACCACACGGTTTGACATAAATAAACATGTTCCTTAATTAAGACCCTTTTCACAAGGTTTGTTAAAACAGTCTTTTTCCACAATACAATAATGCCAAAAACAAGATTTATAAAAGTTTATACATGAATCAATTTCATACAAGCCAAACCAGCTCTCTTATTCTTTTCCTTTATATTGCCGATGATCTAGAATTCGGCCTTCCAGCCTCTACATGCTAGGCGAAACCCTACGGGACCATACACCTCATCGTCGCTGGCGAGAACTCAAGCCGACCTATCGCCCTCTCACGCTCCATCGCTCGATCCTCCCGTCCCTCAGAGGGATGTCTACACACTAGGGTGGGCTTATTCACCGCACTAGCCTGGGCCCTTAGAACTAGACAGCATCATAATCGCTTCAATCGGCGAACCTTATTCTCCCAATGGTATGAGGGATACCTTGGGCCATTCCCGGGCTTTGCTTTACTAAGACGCCGCCCAGCTACACAAGCACGGAACGGAGTCAGCGTCGAAGCCAGGAAAAACTTGCACTCTTTAAAGATAACAATTTCAATACAATTCATTGAATACAACATCACTCAATTTGTAGCTTCATACAATTTTATGTCATTATTTTAAAAGGAAAAGATACACATTTATTAACACTAATATCTTAAAAAAACTCTTCTTTAAAAGATAACCAAGCTAACCTGGCCACCATTTCCTTGAGGAGCTTGTAAAGGGAGGGTTGGGGCCGCATCGGGAGCATCTTCTCTAATCTCGTTGTTGCGCGCACCTCTCCCGAGGCAATATTCTGACGTTTTCGAGAAGGGGCCATCTTGGACGTCGTCTTGTAGGGCTCACTGTCGCGGTCGAAACGCTCCAATCGGATCTCAATTCTGAGATTGTTTGCTCACCGTATGAGCAAAAGACCACAGCGCATGAACCCTCTCTTAAAGATCAGTGGCCTGCATGGCTCTGTGGGAAAGGTACGGTGTCGTTTAACAGGGAAAGAAGTAGTACGCATGTACCTTATCTGGTCTGGGGCAGCATGGGTGTCCACGTAGCGGTACGTGTGGACCACACAATGGGCGGCCGTCCTTTGGTTCTTGTGCGGCCATTGTACGGGCACCTTGGTAAGTGTACGGTCCAAATTTTGGGGTGGGATCCCCAAATTTGGGGTGCCAGCGTGTTAGACCGCCTTGGGGGAGCAAATAAAGGTCGTCGCTTTTTAACTAAAATGACTGAAATTTGCGTATAAGCTTGATCCGGTGTCCGTTTTGGATGATGTAAAATCCTATATTAGGATAAAATCGTACGTAAATTCCAAATTTGGGCTCAGAATTTGAAGATTCTAAGTATAAATGACTCATTTAATAAAATCATTGATTTTTATACCATAAAAACTCATAAATTTATCTATTACATGGACATTTCTTTATTAGTGAAGATGGGTATGTTACATATGATACCACCACTGATAATTTCATTTTTGAGGATACTCTACTATACATGGTTCATCCTCGATGGGAGCACCTTAGGCTCAATCCATTCAATGTGAGTAAATATATTTATATATGCCAAAGTCACTTCTAAGAACTTTGTTAATTTTGTGTCGAAGTGGTTTATAGGGTAACTCATCATCTAGAGTGGTGGTAATACATCGAGAGAGAACCCATGTGAATCATTCTCCTTCTTGCATCATGAGCGCACCAACAATCCTCTACTCTATTCAAGGCTAATTTTTTGGTTGGATTTGTCACACGGGACCCTTTTGTACTTCTTGAAGAACGACATCAATCTTTGCATCTTACGAGTAAAATTTCTACTCACTATACTCTGCATTTCTATCATACACCTTGTAGGTCTCCATTATTAGCGACTTTATTAGCAATCACCTTGGTTGCATCAAAGAGCACTTAGCACTTTGTAGGTTGTGTGATTTCTTGCTTGGGTATTATCAAAAATGGCAGACAATGGTGTATTTTGGATGTTATCTGCTAAGGATAAGCTTGATGGGACCAACTACTCGTTATGGTCCTATATGATGCAGCATGTATTGGTAGAGCCAAAGGGCTATGGAATGTTGTGGTTGGTATTGAAAACGTCCAGGTTCCTCTGATGAACATGATGCAGAAGGAACATATGTAGACACAGACTCAGTTTCACATGGTGCATTACCACAACATAGCATATCTCCTACACAGGAACAAACAAAAAGTGGGATGGAAGAGATGCACAAGCACATGCATTGCTTCCTTTGTGAGTTAAGAGGAGTATCATTTCTTACATTTGGTCATGTAGGACTGCTAAACATGCTTGGGATGCACTTGTGTCATTGTACCAGGTACGTAATGAAGCATGTGTTGCTTATACATGCAAGCAACGAGAGCTAGAGCTTGCTTTGTGAGTTAAGAGGAGTATCATTTCTTACATTTGGTCATGTAGGACTGCTAAACATGCTTGGGATGCACTTGTGTCATTGTACCAGGTACGTAATGAAGCATGTGTTGCTTATACATGCAAGCAACGAGAGCTAGAGCTTATGGATGAGGGAGACTCCATGGATAGTTTCCTTACAAAAATCAAGAATTTTAAGGAGCAGTTGGCCAATGTTGATGAAATATATCTTGACAGTTCATTGGTGCCTGAATGTGTTACCGGACTCGTATCAAGGTTTTACTTCTACCATCGAACTCATGATGAAAGGAAATCCAAATGCCTTGAAGTTTGAGGAGTTGGTTTTTGTGCTTTTGCAAAGAAGAGCAATCTAGGCAAAACAGATCTTTCATGCGTATAGGAGATTAGGATTTTGTTGGGCTGGTCAACAAAGAGGTAAAGTTGAAATCTGAGTCATCAGGCAAACCTGCAGACAAGGAAGGTGACAAGCCAAAAAAAAGGGCAAATGCAACTATTGCAGGAAACCTGGGCACTACATTAATGAGTGCAAGAAATGGCTAGAGAATGGGAAAAAGAAAGACTCAGGTATGGCTAGCTGATGTATCAACATCCAATGCAAAAAACTTGACTCTGATGAAATCAGTCATCAAGCAAACCTGCAGACAAGGAAGGTGACAAGCCAAAGAAAAAGGGCAAATGCAACTATTGCAGGAAACCTGGGCACTACATTAATGAGTGCAAGAAATGGCTAGAGAATGAGAAAAAGAAAGACTCAGGTATGGCTAGCTGATGTATCAACATCCAATGCAAAAAACAAAGAATCTGCAAACTATGCACATGATGATTTGGCTTTCATTGTGCAAAGCAGTTATGACCCTTCCCATAAGGATGTATGCATGGCTATGATGTACATTTTTGGTATTTTGATAGTGGTACTACTAAGTGTTATGGACTACCCCACCTCCAAGAGAGAACTCAATGCATTCACCTAAAGGAAGAGCAATAGAACACAACTATCGTAGGGCACTTACCAATGATTCGAACTTGAGTCCCTTGAGGCCTCCAAGCTCACTTGTTAAGCTCCAAACCTCCAAGCTCCACCTCCACGCTGTCACTGTAGTAGAGTCGCTCGCACCGTCGCATAAGGCAATCACTCTCTCTCTCACTCTCCCACACAAGCATGAAACATACAAGCATAGAAGAGGCACAAATGCTAGAATGCTCTCTCTCAATCTCTCTCAAGACACAAAGAAGAGCTCTCAATAGCACAAAGGGGGATTGTGTCTATTCATTTTATGAGAAAATGCCTTGTATACATTTGGCCTTTATTCACACTTGGGTGCCCAAAACTTCCTTAACTAAGGCCTTGGGTGGCCAATATCTCATAATGTACAACTTTTATAGTGCCTTTACATGACACTTATTAATGTCCTCAATTGGAGGAGCATACTTGTTAATCCAAAATGGGATTAACATCCCCCCTACTACCGGATGTAGGTTCTGCCCTCATAACCTGTTACCAAGGTCGAAAGACCTAGTCACCGAACTCATGACGGTAAAATTTTCGGCATGATTGAAGCTTTTTGAGGGTTCTCCTGAATGCTAAGTGTGATCTCCAAAACCCTATGTCCACCATGTCCTCGAATGTGACATGCATATAGGTAGGAAGACATCTTAGGCGATGATAGTACAGCATCATGCCCCTATCAGATGGACCTTGATTCATGTCGAATTGCAATTGCTCAGCTTCATATCCATCATATGCTTCCTTGGGTTGATCAATTAGGACACGAGCAATTTTAAGAATCTAACACTGGCCACTATTGCTAGGTCCAGAATACGACGCCATGCCCTAATCCAAGTCAGCATGTATTTTCTTTGCTCCTTTATGTCTATAAATGTAGCTGGCATGAAGATTGGGAAGTTATAGACATGCGAATCTCGCTGCTTGGCTTCTTGAAATTCCAGAGGAGTCCATCTTCTCTTAAGTGGCATGTACAAGGGATCAACTCGTTGAGTTGGTGGCACACACATATATACATGGCTGTATTGTGGAATTGTTAGGAAATCCTTTCTCCAGTCTGCTGGCTGTATTTCAAAATCTTCTAACTTGGGGTGTGCATCATATGTGATGATTATTGCATAGCCCCCTCGTGTGTGGAGACTGGGTGAGCTTTCCTCCACCTATGGAAGCAAATAACTAATCGTAAATGTAACCACTCTGATTTCCAACAGGTCGGCCAATTGTGGATTGGCTAATTGGTCTGTCGTGCCACGTTAGACCACAAGGTGCCCTCTCCAACCAAAGGTAGTAGTTCTTCTAAATTTGGGTGAGGTGCTCGTAGAGGGTAAGGTACATAATGTTGTTTTGTTGGTATGACATTGAAGTAGGCCTCTGGTAGAATCCTTCGAGTTGGCTCAAATGGTGTTATTTGCATTAACACCTTGAACATTAGCTTTGGCTTTAGTAGTGGATTTCCAGTTCATATGAAGCCTTCATACTCTGCACCAAACAATGACTCCAAAATAATATCATCAATAAAATCTTCAATATTGTCTTGGGGGGAAGAGTATGTCATACCTCTTGAGTTTGCCGTGTGGGGGAGACGGGTTAGGTGCTCGTACCTCCTCAAGGGAAAGAGGGTTAGTGGGAAATTCTATATGTTGAGGAGTGAGAGTATAAAAAATGCAGTCGGCTTGAGACTTATTAGTAGGCGGTGCATTAGGATATGGATTAAGTAGTTTACTAGCTACATTAGAATATACTGGGTAAGTAGGGATGGATGATGAAGTTTGTGTCTCTTCCTGACCATGGCCTAAGCTGGGGGGTGGGTGGCTAGGTTTGTGGGATTTCATAAAATCTTGAAGCTCAGTGTAATCCTTAGGACTTATGTTAGGATATTCAATATGGGTGTTATCAAAAGTGTAAAGGACACTCGTTAACATGGATTCTAAATGTTTGTAGATATTATGGTATAGTTTTAGAATACCAAAAGGGTGATATAAAGAAGACACATAAGTTTAAGTGCTGGTGAGTATTGTAGACTAGCCACCCATGGCTTATAATCCATTGATAACTTTGTGCTACCACCTCGTAGTTGGCCAGTGTTTCAAGATATCATCTAGAACAAACAGGTCTAATTTTTCAACACTGTTGTCCAAGATTTTTGAGTTTTGAAGTACCCGACACCAACTACGCGAAGGTTTAACACAATAGGGTGCAATGGATAATAGTAAATATCATGTGGATTAGTTAATACTACATCCCCCCGCAAAATTCCCATAATGATAGTGGGATCAGCATCACGCTCAGTATTTTGCTTAATGAGGGTTAGTTCACCTAGGCTGAGGTACTCGGATAGATTTATATCATATTGAAGCAATGAGAGGGTTAGTGTAGATAAAAATACAGTAAGAGTTTGAGGAGGGGCATGAGGAGTTACTGGCAAACTGACCTATCTTCGAGGCTTGCTCCATGAGTAGGCACATTTTATATGTAGGCTCTTGTCTTTGACTTCGGTCCTGTATGGCCAGTTGTCATTCCAATTCTTGTAGACAGGAGTCATTGGTGCTGAGGAGGTTTGATATGGTTGTTTCTCAGACCATCCATGCAACATCCAACTCCTCGAAGCGCCTTGTTGCTTGCTCTTGCACACGTCTGGCGGTAGCCTCCCTTTCCTGCTTTTGTGATTCTTTGAAGTCTTTCGGCAGCCAGTCTTTGACTGTCTTATAACTGTTGGGTGACTTGCGCCATTTCCTCTTGGTGTGCAATCACCATTCCCTCCATCTCAACTTGATTGGTGCTAATGGTATCATTAAGGGCTCTCACCTTCTATGCATGTGCCTTGTTTGTCTGTTCCCTTTCTTGTTGCAAGTGGGTAGCTCTGCTTTCTACCTCCTTAAGTCTTAAGGATAGCATCTGGATCTGGCTTTGTAGCTCCTCTTCTTTGGCCAGGAACGTATGCTAGAGCTCATGTACCTACTGGGCATGAATGGCTATTAACTCGTGTGGGTAACTTCCTTCAAAAGTTGCTCTTTAGCCTGCTCTAGCTGTGCCTTAAGATTCATATTCTCTTTAATTCTTTGGAAATTAGTTTGGCTGAGAACCAAATTATTGTTTTCTAGTGCTTGGTACCTAGCATCTTGCTCCTCGGTGGCCTTTAAACTCTTTATGATGTGTGGCCTCTACTGCTGCTGTCAGGTGTTTTTTTAAGGTCTGTACTTGTGTGTTGGACTCTTGAACTTGCTTCCAGAGTGCGGCATTATGATCATGAAGCATATGTGTTGTGAGGAGATGGCACCGCCATACTCGTTGCTCCTGCTCCCAAAGTGATGCACTTGTGCCCGCTGCCCCTTCCAGTCCAGCATGCGGCAGATTCAGTAGCTCATCCAAGCCTTTCACAGTTTCCTACAAGAATTGTTCATAATCTATATTCTGTAGGAATGATAGCTCTAGTATTCTTTCTTCATCCTTTAGACGCCTTCTTTTGCCCGAACTGGGTGTATCTATATCTCTTGGTCTTTTACCTGTATCTAGTGGTGCTGCTGGATCTTGCATCTATCCATTCATTCCTACACAATGCACTACTAGAATGCAAAGGCAATCATGAATCTTATGCAATGGAAGCTGAAACTCTAAGAGGAAGGAAGAAACAAAGGTATTTCCCCGGCAGCGGTGCCAAAAATGTTATGGACTATCACACCTCCAAGAGGGAACTCAATGCATTCACCTAAAGGAAGAGCAATAGAACACAACTGTCATAGGGAACTTACCAATGCTTCAAACTTGAGTCCCTTAAGGCCTCCAAGCTCACTTGTTAAGCTCTGAACCTCCAAGCTGTCACCGTAGAGTCACTCGCACCACCGTCGCAAGGCAATCACTGTCTCTCTCTCTCACTCTCCCACACAAGCATGAAACATACAAGCATAGAAGGGGCACAAATGCTAGAATGCTCTCTCTCAATCTCTCTCAAGACACAAAGAAGAGCTCTCAATAGCACAAAGGGGGATTGTGTTTATTCATTTTATGAGAAAATGCCTTATATACATTTGGCCCTTATTCATACTTGGACGCCCAAAACTTACTTAACTAAGGCCTTGGGTGGCCAATATCTCATAATGTACAACTTTTATAGTGCCTTTACATGACACTTATTAATATCCTCAATTGGAGGAGCATACTTGTTAATACAAAATGGGATTAACAGTAAGCACATTACTTCTCATCATAGTTTGTTCTCATCACTTGAATCTGCTGCATAGGGAAACACTATAACATGTGCAAACTCCTCATATCTTGTAAAAGGATTTTATAAAATTGTTCTTGCTACTGCAAATAGTGGAACAATTATGCTTTCAAATGTATTATATGTACCAGAGATCAAGAAGAATTTATTATCTATCTTGCTTATATACTTGTGCTGCCTGAGCAACTTTGCGAGCAAGCTTGATGATAAGGCTATTAAATATATTTTTGTGGGATACAGCTCAGAAAGTAAAGGTTACCATCTCTATCATCCTGCTACCAAGTGGATTATTGTGAGTAAAGATGTATTTAAGGTGGAAGATGCAATTCGACACTCTCCTTTGTTCAATGCAAGACACAATGGAAGATGCAATTCGACACTCTCCTTCCATTGTTCAATGCAGGACACATTGATATAGAGCATTTGGGTAATCCAAGGTATGCTAAAAATAAGCCCACATAGGTTACAAATCAGCATGTTTTTCATCCCATAGATCAGCCTATTGTTGAGGCAGATGTGGATGATGCAGTTGATGAGGAAAGAAGGGAAATTGTGGAGTCAAAAAGTATGTCAAAATGGCCAGTGCAAACACTACGTAACTATAAATTGGCCACTCCTTTGCCTAGGAGAACACATGCAAGTTCTCATCATACATCTCATGTTGATGCAGGTTATGCTCTTATTGGCCAGTTTATGTGATGAAGAGGAGCCTGTCTCCTTTGATGAAGCAAAAGAATTGGATAAGTGCTATGCAATCTAAGTATGATATGATACTAAAAAATGATACATGGGATTTGTAGACTTGCCTCTTGGGGCAAGAAGGCTATTAGTACAAAATGGATTTACAAGCTCAAACATAGAGTGGATGGCAGTGTTGAGTGACACAAAGCTAGGCTTATTGCAAAGGGTTATGCACAAGAGAAAGGAATTGACTATGGTGAAACCTTTTCACGCACACGTCATTTGACTACCATGCGGACTATCATTACATTTATAGCATAGAAAGGTTGGAATGTATTTAGATATAAAAAATTGCTTTCTTGAATGGAGATTTGTATAAGGAGGTCTATGCATCCCAACCTCGTGGATTTGTTTAGAAAATTCAGGAATCAAAAGTATGCAAATCGAAGAAAGCTTTATATGGTCTTAAGTAGGCTCCCAAAGCATGGTACGAAAAGATACATGCATACTTGGTTGCATAGGGTTTCTGCAACCACCCAACTGATAGTACCTTGTATATTAAGGAGACTAAGGATGTTTTATTGGTCATCATGTTATGCGATGATGACATGCTGCTCACAAGCCCTAATGGTGATTATATTTAAGCTTTTATAGCCAATTTAGAGAAGTCTTTTAAGATGTCAGATTCTTGGACTATTGCACTATTATTGGGGCATTGAGTTTTGGCAGTGTAATGATGGCATTATTATGCTACAGAGGAAATATATAGATGCATTGTTGAAGAGGTTCAATCTTAAAGATTGTAAACTTCTACACCTATGGAGCTAGGTGTAGGAGTTTACATAGATGCATTGCTCATTGAAGAGGTTCAATCTTGAAGACTATAAACTTCTACACCTATGGAGCTAGGTTTACGACTAAATCTTGAAGATGTAGGTGAATCTTTTGTTGTCGGCTTGTATCAAGAAGCTGTTGGATGCCTTATCTTTTTGTGTAAAGGTCTCAATATTGAGCAGATTTATGCATAGCCCAAGAATAAAGCATTGCCAATCTATCAAACGGGTGTTCTGTTACCTAAAGGGCATTAAGAACTTTGGGTTATTTTATCCCAAGGGGAGAAGATCATAGCTGTATGCATTTACACACTCAGACTAGGCTAGATGTTATGACACACGAGCCACGAGTGGTTTTTGCTTTTGCCTTGGTGATTCATGTATATCATGGCTCAAATAAGAAGCAACACACTGTGGCCACTTCTAGCTATGAAGCTGAGGATAGGGCAACGTATAGTTGAGTGTATTCGGCTCAAGTGCCTTATTGGGGTGGCTGATTTGGGTATTGACGAGTCCTTAGCCACTACCATATTCACTGAAAGACAGAGCGCTATGGGAGTTGCAAGGAATCCATTTTTCCATGCTTGCACACAAAGCACATTTAGATGCACTATCATTATGTCACGGAGAGATGCTCTATAGGAGAAATCTGCCTGGCTTATGTGCCAACACATGACAACTTGGCAGATTTGTTCATAAAGGCTCTCCCACGAGAGAAGTCTGAAGCTTTTCACAAAGATTTAAACTTACTTCCCTTTGGGGACTAGTCTAAGCTCCCTATCGCAGTCCAAAGAGCCTGGCACATCTCTGTACTTCTAGTGTCAACTCACTCCTTCTTCACATCATCACTCCCAGGGGGGATTTATAGCTATATTTGGTAGTGATATGTGTGAACACACTAGGACCATTCGGGGCACGTTTTCCCTCTTTAGGAGGTTTTTTCCCCCATGCTATTATACACCCATCTTGAGGTATACTTGTCTTCTTTGTACATCACACATTCATTATCTATCTATCATATCATTGTGTGCTCTCTTGAACTTCCACTGTGTGTGTGTGTGTATACATTCCTACAACCCTATTTCCAACACCAACAACATTAAAAGTTACAATAAAATATTTTTACTTACTTCAACACACTGATAAATTGTGTCTTTGGAGACCCTCGAAACTCTTCATTTACTTTATGTTCCAGCATCCAAATGACTAAGCTAGTGAATAAGAATGATAAAAGCATTGTGGTCCACATGATAAATGTGAATGGTCTAAGATAGGCCCATGGATTATTCTCCATGTTGTCCTTAACCTGGTACTAGTACAAGTAGCCCAAACTCCATGTATGGTTGAGTAAAATTGACTATTTGAAGGTGATGTGCAAGTATAGATACATCTCCAACAATAGCATCATAGTCCTGCTAATCAAACAAATGGCCAGTGCAAGTTTGACAAGTGGCACAAGATAGTTATGATAAGTTGCAAAGGTAGGTGAAGACACTTGGCAAAGGTAGGTAAAGACAAGTGGCAAGGGTTATTATGAAAAGTGACAAAGGGGGAGTATGACACGTGTCAAGAGACAAGACTTTTATTATTATCAGTAATGCGCCATTACTTGTAGCTCTTTTGACACATAAAATTACATTGAATACTCACATGCTATTACTCTTAACACACCATTACTCATGTAGCATACTCAGATGTAAGTATCCTCAAACCAAAAGGTAAGGAGATCTCAACCAATCGGGGGCACTATGCTGCCATACAAGCCCCATGTAAGTATTCTCAAGCCAAAAGGTAAGGAGATCTCAACCAATTGGGGCACTACTCTGCCACACAATCCCCATAGGAGTGGAGGAGATGAAAACACCATGGCTGAATGGTTCCACTCTCTCATTAATGAACACACCATCACTCTTAATTAATGCATAGACATATGCATTCTCTTAATAACACACACAGAGAATTACATGTGCACACACACTATTGCATGTGTGTACTTGTTATTCACGTGAATAGTGAGCCAAGGTACATGATGTGTATGCACCCGATGTTCCAATTTCAGAACCAGATCACTATATGTTGGTGTTGTCATCCCATTTTCGAGCATTTCATAGCGGTAAGACACAACATATGGGAGGTATTTGAGGGCAATCTTAAAAACCCGTATGCAGAACCCATCAAAGGTAGTCACATCATTGGAATCAGTAGTTACCTTAACCATTTGAACCATTAATGCAATTTGAGAAATTAGTAGGGTGATTTGAAGAGATATCCCTATGATTTGCCTGCCAGTAGCCTACCACATGTGGGCTTCTACCTACGATGTTGATGTGCTCAAAAGTAAACCCTATAAGGTCTCCTACCGTATCAAACTTGATAAGACCAGATGTGCCCATGAACTTTTTCTCCAAGATGTAATTCCTCATCACTATACCTCTTTCAAAGATCTTCATTTGAGCCACCTTAGATTCACCCCCGGATTCGAGGTAGTTTAGTTGGGGGGTGGAATCCTCTTTGTCATTCTCAGAAATGATGAAATGGCATAGGTGACTTCCCATACAACATCATAAGCATATAATCCATAGGCATTGATCTGGATCAGATCCTGCAAATCAAGCAAGTGGGTTGATGAGTTCTTCCCCCATTCAACCAAGAAGCTCTTCAGCTGGGGAGAATGAGCTATATATCTCCGCGTCCTAATGATGCCCTGTATGTATCTCATAATTCTGGGATCAAGGTGAAAGTCTCTCAAACTATTAGTAATGAAGTTAGTCACAATTCATAAATATCCAGAATCCATCATGTGCTGCGAGTATGCTTTTTGGAGGATCAAAAGCCCCACATCTTGATGGGTATGCAAGCGAAGATCCGAGTTTTCCTAATGGCTAGCTGTGCTAAAATATCAATGCCAGGTTTATCAATCCATGGGACAAGGGCTACTTTGTCCACTATTTTTCTCCCCCTAAACTGTAGTGAGTCACTCAATGTGGAGGCTCCATTTTTTCTATAGTCATCATCCATGTGAAATATCACCACTTCTCTCCATCCATAGTTTGCGATAAAGGCTGCCAGCTTCCATCTATAGCATGTCATTATGTGCAACTTGAATGAAGTAAGGGTAGTGCATCTTTGAGAGACTTGGGTCTGTTACTCCAAAGGAGACAAAGGGCACCCTTGCTTCCTTTCTAATGTGGGCTGCAAACTGTGAAACTACTGAAGATTGAGGGCCCACCACATCCACTACCTCTCTTTTCACAAGCCACTAGAACACAACCCACCCGTTAGCGCGACGAGCTCGAAATGATGGGTTTTTACAAAAGCGTCATTTACGCGATGACGAATGTCGTATAAGTGACTTTTTAAAGCTGAAAAAACTATGTTGCAACGATCATCACATGAACAATCGCATAAGCGACGTTATTTGTTGCATCACTTACACAACGCTATAAACAACACTTGTAAACTACTAAGCGTTGCTTAAGCGACGCACTGAAAAGTTAAAAAAAAAACTCAAAATAGATGGCTCTCGTGAAAACGTAAGAGCCATCTATTGCAGCAGCCATGCTCGACGCCTATCCCTAACATGTGCCTACATGAGCCAATGATTGCATTGATCTTGGGATCCCTTACTTGAAGAGCTAATCCTTGCAGATCATATGCCTTGTGATTCACATGGTGTTGGGAAGGAAAATCCCAAACCACTCAAGATCTCTCAAGGGCTTTGGGAAGACTTAAAAGGGCATCTTAAGGAAAATCTACCAAGTCGTCAAGTGGTTGATTTGGACACCATTTCAGGGTGCAAAGGGGCTAGTTTGGTTAGACTAAAGACCCTCATTCAATCAAAAACAGTGTGGACTGAATTCAAAGTGTTTACATAGCTTAAGAGCACTACCTAAGAGCTTCCAAATGAGCCAACAAGTTCCCAATTCCGTTACTGTTTTGGATGGTCAACCTCACATAGTTGACTTTTAGTTAAAAGTTAAAACAAAGAGGTATAGGGGTGCTCAAAGTGGTGATTCAGGGTGATAGGAGTGTTCCTCTCATCAAGACGAATGTGGACAACTAAAGAAATCCCAATTTGGTTGCCATTTTCTATACTAACCACTTGGTAGCATGGAAAACCATGGAAGGCCATCGAAAGCTCAAGCACAAGTGCCTGTGGCGAGAACCAAGTTCAAGATGATGCCAAATGAGGTGGTTCGCGGGCGATGACATGGTACATGTGGGTGATGCTCCATTGGGTGAGGATCCACATGGTCAAAATGTGGCACCACATTTCATTATTGAACAAGGGCAAAACTCAAGGGCAATGCAACAAGAAAGTGTACCTCTACATGACATTAGTGGACAAATAGTAAATGAAGGAATACTAGTGCACACTAGTGGACATGATTAAATCTCATCGGGGAACATCACTTTGGATAGGTTAAGGATTGCTCTCACCGATGCCATCAAGAATGCACAAAGAGATGCCCAAAACAAGGTGCTTTGCATTAGTAGTGAGATTGTGCGTCAAGGCAATGAGAATGCCAAGTTGATGCTTCAAATGGTGGACAAGATGGATGAAAATTTTGCAACTCTTGAAGACCGGATTTTAGGTGTACAAAGGGGTGTGAACGGGTTTGACCATGCACCAAATCCACATGGGAATCTTGGTGGTATGCAAGGAAAGTCAAATATGCCTTCAAGAGACCGTCAAAGTGGGCATGTTTCAAGTTCTAGGCTTGGAAAGCAGCCCATAGTTTTGGATCCCATGGAGGGATCCTCAAGGGGTGTGTACAATGTGAGTGGGGGATGGGATATACCACACACTACCCATCGACGTTCTACATTAGAGTCACCAAGGGTCAAAGATGTGTTACACTTCCCAAGTTCAAAGAGGTGAACACAACCACCAAAGAATTGGAGGAATGGGTTAGTAAGATGGAGATGTACTTTGCATTGTATCCCCATGTGGTGAAGAGGAAGACAAAGTACAATTTGCCGTGTTGCATTTGGAAGATTATGCCCATTCACGGTGGCGGTTTACTCAACATGAGGGTATGCATTTTGACACTTGGGAGGCATTCAAGGATGCCATGTTTCAAAACTTCACATCTCCATTGGAACGAGCTCAATTGGTGGGACAATGGTATGATTTGAAGTAAAAGGGAAGTTCCGTAAGGAGCATAGTAACCACTTTAGGAAGCTTTCCATGTTTGTTGGGGGAATGAATGAGTACAACAAAATGGTGAAATACATACATGGATTGCAATCATCACTTGGAGCTGATGTGAAGGCTCAAAGACCTCAAACTTTGCAAGATGCCATGTATTATGCGAAGGTCTTTAAATCTAAGTATAAGGTGGGTGTTGCAAATAGATGGAATGCGGGGTTAACTAAGCCATCTATTTTCAGCCCAAATGTAGTAAAATGGCCAACTTCTACCTCTTCTTCAACACCTTATGTACCTCATGCAAGCTTTACTCCAACTTCTACTCCCATACAAAGATATCCTAGTGTGTATGGATAGCCAACTTCTACCTCTTCTTCAACACCTTATGTACCTCATGCAAGCTTTACTCCAACTTCTACTCCCATACAAAGATATCCTAGTGTGTATGGATAGCCAAGGAATGTGAAATGGAGTGGTTCTATGGCCAAACCTCCTCTCAAAAGTGATGCTAAATCCTCTTCTTTTCAAGGCAAAGTGATTAAGCAATTGTCCACAAGCGGAGATGGTGGATGAGAGGAGGAAGAAAGGGGTTTGATTCTTTTGTAATGAGAAATGGAGTCCCGACGAGCATAAAACGATTTGCAAGGCAAAGGAGGTAAGAGCTAACATGATTTTTGAGGTGGTTGAAGATGAAGAGGCACCATTGGATTATATGGATGAGGCTGAATTTTAAGATTATGCAAATGATGTGATAGAAGAGCCTACTCTTGACCCTTCTCAAGAGTTTTCATTTGATCTACGTGGAAAAGATTGGGTAGAAGTTAAAACAAAAGAAAGGATAGCCATGCTATGTGCCATTTCACAAGGAGCTAAAGCGAGATGCAACACTTTGAGGCTTGTGGGGAAGATTGGGGAAATCTCCATTCACATACTTGTTGATTTGGGGAGCACACATAGTTTTGTGAACTTTAAATCAATAAATTCTTTGAAACTATGCCCAATAGAGATGATGAAGCCTCTAAAAGTGGAGGTTGCAAATGGACAGCATGAGCTGAGTAAGAGTTGGGTTGCAACAAGGATTTCTTTGTCTTCCGATTATGCCTATGATGCCCGTTTCATTGTGCTTGACATGGGGCCCATTGATGTGCTGCTTATATGCAATTGGTTACACACTTTGGGCAATGGATTTGAAGCACATGAAAATGTGGTTTATGCACGAAGGCAAAGAGCTATGTTTGGATGGAATTTGCAACCATGCTTTAACCTTGGTGTCTATGAAGCAAATGGAGAGAGAGTTGAAGAGTTTATGCCTTGTTTACATGCTACAACTCAAGAAGAGGACAACGGGCTGCAAATATATGATGAAGGGATGGATGCCTTGTTGCAAGAGTACAAAGATGTGTTTGAAACACCTAAATGCTTGCCACCTACTAGAGAAGAGTCGACCATGCTATAGAGCTTGAGAGGGATGCAAAACCAGTCAGCATTATGAAACTATGCAAGTATGTATATGAAGACGAGTATCCTAATTGGTTCCCCAAACCAATCCTTCTAGTAGTTGATGAATGGCAGCATCCACTATTGCACTAAACCATAATTCTCTCCTCTCACTTGGCATCTAACTCCGCCTATTATCACAAATATCCCAAGCTTAGTTTTATGTACACACTAACCACCAACAAGAATCATGAATAATAATGAAATAAATTACAAAACTTATTATTAAAAAGGATGTCGACTTGCACACAATGTTGAGGGTGATTCATCAAGAATTCTTGAGCACATGGAGAGGTTTATGAAGAGGGTAAAGAAAAAAAGAATGTTTTTTTAGTTTAGTTAACGCAAAAAAAGGGAGGAGGGGGAGGGGGAAAAAAAGGGGAATGTGTGAAAAACAAACGGGGAAGTTGATTAGTCAAAAACAAGGGAGGGGATGTGTGTGTGTGTGTTCTTGGGGAAGGAGAGGGGGGATACGTGTTTTGGGGAGGGGAGGTTAACTAGTCAAAAATGAGGGAGGGGATGTGTGTGAAAAAAATTGAGGGAGGGAGGAGGCTGACTAGTCAAAAACGAGGGAGGGGATGTGTGTGTGTGCTATAGTGGGAAAAGGGGCATGGGAGGGGATGTGTGTGTGTGTGCCATGGTGGGAAAAGGGGGGTAAAGGGGAAAAAGAGGGGAATGTGTGAAAAAATATGGGGGAGGGGAGGTCAAAAATGAGGGGTGATGGGTAAGGTTTAGGTTCGTTCATACGCTTTTAGGTGCTACCGGTCATTTACACACGACATAAAGGGACCTTGGTAATGATGTCGGTCCAAGCACACCTATAGGTGGCAAGTAGGGGTGATTGGAGTGGCATGGCTATGGGTGTGGAGAAGGGAGTGTAGAGGAGGGAGTGCTGCTGGACAACAATTACATAGGCAATGGTGCATTGGCATGAGGAGCAAGGGCATTTGAGGGTATTCGATGGTGATACAATGGCAGCATATGGTTAGGCAACCATAGGTGGCAAGGAGTGGTAGCAAACGAGCACTTGTGAGCCACAAGGATGATATTGTGGTGGCGGGCTATGGATGATGGCTACAATAATGGCAACAGTGGGGATGGTGATGTGCTAAGAAAATGGTAGGAATTATCTTTGTTGGCAAGGTTTTGAATCATCTTCAGAGTTTGAGGGGGTGGGGTGGTGACAAAGCAAGGATTTTGTTTAGGCTTCAGGGTTACTTGAGCCAAAGGGGGGGCTCATTTTCTATGATGAGGGAAGGGATGTTGAGTGGTTTGGGGTGTCATCAATGTCATAATAATGGCTCCGGAGTGGATCGCTCAAGGGTTGTAGTCTTCTTTTTCCAATTAGTCATAATAATGGCTCCGGAGTGGTGCGCTCAAGGATTGTAGTCTTTTTTTTTTCCAATTAGTCATGTCATCAATTATGGCTATCCATCCTCCTCCAAGGAGGATTCCATAGTGCTTTAGGGGTCATATATACAAGCTTAGTTCCAATGCAAAATTTAGTTTTGGTTTGGTAGTTTTTGAATGTGCTAATTGTAGCTATTGAGAGTGGCACAATAGGGTCACTTAAAGGAGGACCACGTACACATGGTCCATGTCTCCCAAGACATTAAATTGTCCAGGTCTCCTAAGACATGTGGTCTAGGTCTCTCCCAAGACATCAAATTGCGACTAGCCCCTGATGTCAACCAAGGCTAGCCACACAACTATATGGTCTCTTTCTAGAAACTCTAGCTCAAGAGAGCAGGTTTCATTAATGGTTTTATCTTGTATACACCTTGAAGGTTAACTTTGTGCATTTTTTATCTTTGGCCTTTCTAGCCCTTCTTTTGCCTAGAAATTACCTCAATTCTATGTCAAGAGCACATGGCCATAGAGGAATATTTGCTAGAAGAGTCACTTGCACGATCTCAAAATCACTAGTAGCTCCCTCCTAGGATGCTACACTTAGCATGAACAAAGATGTTATCTCATTCCCATCAAGCATTATGAATATAATAATGGGAGAGTGTCCATGGTTTCCGAAACATGAATTCAATCCTTGGATTCATCAAGCACTAGAAAAGACTATGGGTTCTCATCTTCGTTGTCTAATAACTTTTTACACACATTAACCAAGCGATTATGGGAGAGTGTCCATGGTTTCCAAAACATGAATTCAATCCTTGGATTCATTAAACTCTAGAAAAGACTATGGGTTCTCATCTTCATTGTCTAATAACTTGTTACACACATTAATTAGAAAGGACTATGGGTTCTCATCTTCATTGTCTAATAACTTGTTACACACATTAACTAAAGTGATTTGAGGAGTTGTCTCTATCTCCTTTGCAAGATATCAATAAAGTTGTTACACACATTAACCAAAGTGTTTTGAGGAGTTATCTCATTCCCATCAAAGGTTATGAATCTGATTTCAATTATTATGGGAGAGTGTCCATGGTTTCCAAAACGTGAATTTCAATCCTTAGATTCATCAAGCTCTAGAAAAGACTACGGGTTCTCATCTTCATTGTCTAATAACTTGTTACACACATCAGCCAAAATGATTTGAGGAGATGTCTCAAACTCCTTTGTAAGAATTACTTGACCATTTGGGTGTGTACTCCTTCGAGGTTTTTAAGTTCGCTTTCAAGGCTTGGTCACCCTTGCAGATGTACATATAGTTAATGTCCCAATCATGTAGATATAGTTGATGTTCTAATCATGTACCAACCTTGTAGCATCTCGCATGTAAAAGGCCTTTCAGGGATCATGTTATCGGATCCTTTGCATAAATTCCATTATCATAAATGAGTTGTGGAAAGGCAATTCAAATGTCTCGATCTTTACATCTTGAAGGACTCCCATTGATCTATATCTCTTGAAGGACTCTCATAAGGTTAATGACATGAATGTCATGCTCCTCATCATGTTTATTTAAACACATAATGACAATCTTAGATGGTGGTCACAATCCAAGAGTTAATGGGAAAACCTAGAAGCCTAACATTAGTAGACATAAGCTAACAGGGAAAAATAATTAATTAATGAGAAAAAAGATTTTGGTCCCTGATTTTATTTGTTTAAATTTTTAAGCACAAAGATTAAACTGTACGTATGAGGTGCCATCGCTATGGCAGATAACAACACCAAGCCCTTAGCAAAGCACGGCCAGGACTCGCAATGGCTGTGCATGAAGTGGCCATTCCTGTTTCCTGATGGAAAAGAAACGCCAAGCTCAGCCAAGGGAGGAGGCTGCAGGCTGGAGACACCGCTGCCGGTGAGGGCGTTGAAGAATCTGGGGTTGTTCCTGGTATCTCACATGCAGGAAGGGGTGTCAAGCTTGCAGGGACGAGCAAAGGCAGGATTCCTGGACGGGTTTTCAGCCACTTGGGAAAACGGCCAGAATGGCATGTGGGTATTTCCCGATAGGAAGGGGAAACATGTCCTGTCGCCGGAAGAACAAGGGGAAGCGGAGCAGAGGGCGCTTGCTCTTGCCCTCTCCAGCAAGAAGCCCGCCACCGTGCTAGAGTTTTACTCGCCCAAGTGCACCCTCTGCCGCTCCCTCCTCCCATCCATCTTGGAGGTGGAGTCCAGGAATGCGTCCTGGCTCAACATCGTCATGGCAGATGTAGAAAACAAGTTATGGCTGCCGGAGGTAAGCCTCCTCTTTGCACTGTTTTTTTTTTTCCCGTCTTCTTCTTTCTTAATTGAAGTATCTTAATACAAATTTAAAATAATTAACTGGAAGTAAATCTGTAAGGGATTTTTTCTTACAAACATGAAAACTATTATCCTCACAGTCCCTCTGGGGTGACAGAGGGGCCTGTACTAGGACCATGGTGTGCTGCTGCATTCCTGCATCTCCATACTTCAGAGATGATAAGAGCTCTGATTGAGTTCCACACTTTGTAGATTGCTGGGTTCATCCTGTCGAGATCATGAGCACTTCAATGCCATCATATGTGGTCCATTAGTGTCATTGGCATGCAAATGTCAGCAATCATGTAAGCTAGTCACGTGTCGCTAAATTCGGCTCAAGGGGAGTCAAAAGGTCATATTCAATGAAGCAAAAGGGCAAACTGTGCACTTCAATCCCTAAAGTTTTTCAGGCCTGTTGCCTGCCCATAGCATTGGCATATGTTGTCAAGAAAACTGCATCCAAAGTTGTAACTTGGTTGGGGTACCGTTTACACACAGTCAATACCCTAAGAATGTGGGGGACAATGGGACCCTCTTGTCAAAAATGTAATTTTGTATTGATTGGTCCTTCCGGATGTGCCCACCCATGTCCAGCCACTTTTGGCTGCCCAAAATTTATCTTTTGATGCGGCATCCTTGTCAGCAGGGGGCTTCTTTGTGTGTAAAGGGCCTAAGGGTCATCGCCACCTTTTGTAAACCCTTAACAAAGTAGTGATAGTCATGTATTTGATTTAATGCAAGTAATCTAGTGTAATCCAACCTAGTCCTTCATCATGTAACCCAAGGGTTTTTCATCATGTTCATGTGCTTGAGTTTCTGTTGTTTAAAAAAGGGAGAAAGATATCCTTCTATTAGTTAAAATCAACAGCCATAGGCTAAGTGTACATGTCCAAAACCCTCGTAAGAGGCAACAAAGAAAAGGCGAGGGTGGTTCCCTCATTATTGGCTGCTCTCAGAGGGAACCTACTTCATAAGGGGGGTGTTGGAATGTGCAGCGGAATGAGACAGAAATCTGAGAGCAGAAAATGCAGAGGTGCAAGAGAGCTATATACACAATATATCTGGTACATAAAGTGGGGGGGGGCAAGCGCCCCTATATATATGGCCAAGGGCTTCTGGTCGGTCCTGTCTAAACAGGCCGACAGCCCCCCTATAGGGTCCCACGACCAGCACAACCTGGTCGACCAGCATGGCCCTGTCGGTCAACCCCTAGTCGGGGGCCCCTCCTGGCCAGCCGCCCCCTATAGGCTGACTACAGAGAGAAAAATAGGCCCCCCCAACTGCACTCCTACCTGGGAAATGAAGGAAAAAAATGGGGACTCCTCCCGCGGGTGGGCACACCCACATCACAAGCCCTCACTCCCTATAGTATAATATGGTACAGATAGGAGATGAATGCTAACACCCCCTCTCAGTTCCTAGACGTGGAACCAATCCCAGTGAGCTGGAGTGTTGACGGAGCATCTGTTGAGGAAGAGGCATTGTGAAGAGGTCCGCCGCATTGTCCTTTGTTGAACAAAAAACTAGCAAGATGTCACCATCCAAAATCTTCTCTCGAACAAAGTGATATTGTATCTCTATATGCTTGGTCCAAGCATGGAAGACCGGGTTCCGAGCAATAACTGTACAACTCTCGTTGTCACATTGGATGACCGTGGGTTCCTTTTGCGGAAACCCAATCTCGTCAAGTAACCTCCTTAGCCACACCACCTCACAAGTAGTAGCACAAGCAACACGATACTCTGCCTCAGTGGAAGACAAGGCAACTTCTTGCTGTGCCAAGAAATCACTCCAAAGCCAAGGGTAAAGCCGTATCCTGGAGTAGATCTCCTCGTGTTAAATTCTCCTCCCCAATTAGAGTCACTCCAACCTCGGAGACTGACTCGGTACTTCGACCCCCCTCCAGTGTCATAAAAGAGTCCAAGATCCTTTGTACCCTGCAGATACCGCAAGATCCGCAATCTTGAGTCCTAATGAAACTTCAAAGGTGTCTGCATAAATGAGCTCAACAGCCCCAATGGAAAACTCAAGCCCAATCTGGTGTTCAGCAACCAAATCAATGAACCGACAAGTTTTCGATATAAAGAGGCATCAACCTGCTCACAAGGATCATGTACACTAAGTTTGGTATTCGGGTCCATCTGAGATGAAATAGGCATGCAGGTCTCCATCCCAAAGGCCTCTAGCAACGCATGAACATACCGTTGCTGAGAAACAAAGAACCCCCTCTAGGTCTGCCAAATCTCCAATCCCTAAAAGAAATGAAGTAAGCTTAAATCCGTCATCTCAAACTCCTCGGATTAGGTAGCCTTCGTCACGGCTATGTGCTCCACATGACTGCCAATGAGAACAAGATCATCCACATAGAGGATAATCAATGTGACCATACCGTGTTCCCGAAAGAGATACAAGTTCGGGTCTGCAATTGATCTCTGGAAACCTTGTCTCTCAAAGAAAGCATCAATCTTCTGGTTTCAAGCCCTGGGAGCTTGTTTCAAACCATACAAGGCCTTCCACAACTTGTAAACCATACCTTGAGCCCGGAACGTCAAAGCTTGGAGGTTGCTCAACATACATCTCCTCTTGCAAGTCACCATTCAGGAACATAGATTTAACATCCATTTGATACTTTGGTGTCCTATTTTAGCCTCTAGGGCTGACCATGTTAGTCTGAGGGGCTGGTCACCGCTCACATATATTTTCCCATATTTTTTCCCATTTTATGGAGTCTTGGGTATTTTCCCAGTCGTGTAGGTATTTTAGCTGCAGTTGGCTGCCTTCATGTAGAGGTATATATAGCCGGCATGCCTCCCTCATATTTCACTGCTTAGCATTGCTTGTCTAGCTGCAGTCCCTCACTTACGAGGTTCTCCCCTCTTGCTAGGGACATGTATTCCTTTTGATGATGATATTCAGAGCAAGTTCTCACCTATGTTTCCTCTCTCTCTCTCTCTCTCTCTCTCTCTCTCTCTCTCTCTCTCCTGCGTTTCCACTTTCCCTTCTTCCGCTGCACATTCTATCATGGTAAGTGCCAGTGATTGTCAGCATTGGATGCTCCCTCCTCTACCACTTCAGATCTGCGTTTTTCTACCCATGGACAGATCTGTGTTTTTTCACCAGAGATTGGTCAGTACGTTCATCTAGTTAGCTCAGCGAGTGGCTCGGTGGGGACAGCCAAGACTTGTGGGCTTGCCCACGGCTGTCAAGGTTGGGAGGTGAGTCAGGCCTGCACCCCCGTCATGTTTGTTTGGATTGTTTGCAGGTTTCGAGTCTTGTACCAGGAGCATTCTACGAGGAGATCCTATGGGGATGAGAGAGAGAGAGAGAGAGAGAGAGAGAGAGAGAGAGAGAGAGAGAAAACACAGGTGAGAACCTGCTCTCAATGTCATCACCAAAAGGAATACATGTCCCGAGCAAGAGGGGAGAACCTCGTAAGCGAGGGACTGCAGCTAAACAAGCACTGCTAAGCAGTGAAATATGAGGGAGGCATGCCCGCTATATATACCTCTACATGAAGGCAGCCGACTGGAGCTAAAATACCTACACGACTGGGAAAATACTTAGGACTCCATAAAATGGGAAAAAATATGGGAAAATATATGTGAGGAGTGACCAGTCCCTCAGACTAACATGGTCAGCCCTAGAGGCTAAAATAGGACACCAAATAGGAAGCCAGCAAGTAGGGGATGATGTCTAACACCCCCTCTCAGCACCGGATGCTGAGCAAACTCCAAGAAGCCAGAGACGTCGTCCTCGATCAAAGATGAAAGACTGCAGAAACAGGTACCAAGAAAGCTCCACAAGCAATCTCCTCAGCAACTCAGCTACAAAAGCAACAAAACAAGCTGCCAGGTACATCGCTCCTCTGGAAGAAAACAACCATATAGGCTGTGACGTGCTACTCCAAATAATGGTTCCAAACTCCCAAGTGTAAGAACACTCCCCGAAGTCGGATGTCGTGTATCCAGCCTGGAGAAGGTATGAAAAACCTCAAAACCAACCAAGATCAGATCTTGAATATAATCAATCCTAGGAGGCTCAAGATCTCTGAAAAGATCACTGCTCTCCTCCAGAAAATTGGAAACTCGTGTCACAGAAGAAAGTCTCCAAAGTTACAAAACAACTCCCGAAACTGATCCTCAAGTGAAGTAGCTGGAGAAAGGTCCCCTCTGAGTGTAGAAATCTCCTGTGGGAAGCAAAACGCAGCCAAGACACTGCTATTTATCAAAAAATAGCACTCCACCGCCAACAAAAGGCAAGGAACATGTAGAAACCGGGAAACCGTGTAGGCCAGGAACAAAACACAAGTATAGATGCTCCAAAATCAGCAAAACGTTGACTGAAATCTGCAATTCAGAATCCTCCTCAAGTACCAAACTGTCTCCAAAGCCACAATCCAAACAAGAAACCCCCTTTGCAAGTGATCCGTGTCCACTAGAGAAGAAAACGGAGCCAAACAAGGGGCTACAAACCTGAAGATTCGGGTCAACCAGTGTCCACACCTCCTATGAGGAAAAACGCTGAAGAGAAGGTACCTTTGGGTCCAATAGATGAAGCCCAATTGAAGGTAGAGCTACCAGCAAGATCGGTTCAGAAAAAACGCAGCAACCATGGCTGCAAATCTGAAAACGCAGAGGTATAAGGGGCTGTAGAACAGGCTGAATATGGAAACGTTGAAGCCTCAGATCAAGAACTGCTGTAGAGAACAATCAGGGGGAGGGGGGGGATGGCACAAGATAACCAGAAGGGACAGGCAAAAGGGAGCCTTGAGAGCTCCAAGATCAGGGCTGGGAAAGCAAGCCCAAACAGGCCAAAAATGTAGCCTGTTTGGGACAGCTATGCTGCTGTCCACACCTGGAAAAAAAAAACGCCTAAGAACCCCTGGAGGGTGCCGCCAAGATGGGCAGGTATGTACTATGCTGTCCAGAAAAACGCCCCTGTCAGGTTGCAAACTGACGCCTTGAAGAGAAGAAACTGCAGCCCACTAGAGTGGTGATGAATCAGCCCTTGAAAATCTGAAACGCAAGCTTCAACTACCTCGTGACGTCCCATACCACCACGAAGCTACCCTTGCGAGCCTCGAGATTGCTATCGGTCTCGGTTGCATAAAGCAGGTGCACGTTTGCACTAGATCCAGGCTCCTGACCATAGAGCTCTCACAAAGACACGCGAGACTCTATATGACTAATGACTAATCTTGGCCACCCTTTTATAGGCTCTTGGCCGGTCATTGGGCGTCCACACTTGGGCGCTTGCCCGTCCATACTTGGGCGCTTGCCCGTCCGTTAGTCTATCCCTAACTCAGCTCGCCATTCAGCCTGCCTAGCTCCAAGCTTCCTCAAACCTCGAAGCTAGTCTTGTGTGCGTGTAGCACACGGTAGATACCCACTGTGCACATGACATACTCCCCTTCCTCGAAGAGCTTACTCCTGAGCTCACTAAAAAGCCAGGGTAATCTCTCTGAAGAGTAGTTAATGTCTCCCATGTAGCGTCCTCCTCAACACGATCCTTCCACTTGATCTTGTATTCTGTGATAAGCGTATTATGCAATCTTCTTTCACGAAATCCAAGAATCTTTTCAGGTTCGTGTGGAACAAATGTCATGTCCTCGACATCTATGATTTCTTGAGGAGTAACTAACTGGTCTGTTCCACCCAGTACTTCCTTAAGTCTACTAACATGAAATACAGAAATAACTTTCACATGAGAAGGCAAATCCAATTCATATGCGACTGAACCACTCCGTCGTGTAATACGAAATGGCCCATAGTATGTAGAGGGTAATTTTGGAGATCAACTTGTCCGTTAAGTCTCGGAATCTTTCGGAACTCGCAAATACACCATCGTTCCTTCAGAGAAGTCTCTGGGTGAACGATGTCTATTAGAATAAAATCTGTCTCGGTCTTGAGCTAATAGATTCTTTCGCAACTTGTAACATTTCTTGCATATCTTGCATATCTTGCAAAAAATTACGTGTTGCATCATACTGAAGTCCTGAGAATCCCATTGTAACAGGTGATCTAGGTTGAAACCCATACATAAGCATGAAATGACTAAAACCTGTACTCGTATGGTTAGTACTGTTATATGCAAATTCTAACATAGGAAGATAATCCTCCTATGAACTCTGTCTTTTGGAGACATATGCACGAAGCATATCTTCCAAAATCTGATTCACTCTTTCAGTCTGGCCATCAGATTGAGAATGATCTGAGGAACTCAAATTCAAAGTTGTTTCCAATTTCTCAAAAACAAGTTTCCAAAAATCACTCGTAAACTTAGAGTCCCTATCATTGACTATGTCCTGCGGTAACCCGTACAGTCTAAACAATTGCTCGATAAACTGCCTTGCTAATTGCGTAGCTGTAATGGTCTTTCAGGTCGGTAAAAATCTAGCCATTTTTGTCAAGCAATCTACCACAACCCAAATAGAATCGTGGCCTTGATGTGTTCTTGGCAATCTGGCAATAAAATCCATGGAAATACTTTCCCATTTATTACCTGGGATTTGGAAAGGATGCAACAACCCAGCCTATCTAAAGCGTTCAGCTTTATTTGCTTGACAAACTTGACACTTGAGAATATAATCTTCTACATACCATTTCATCTTTGGCCAATAAAAAGTGTGTTTCACTAATGATAAGGTCGTGTGTATCCCAGGGTGTCCAGCAGAAGGGGTGTTGTGACACTCCTTAAGAATCTTGGACCTGGGATCTGTGGTACACAAATTTTGTCATTACGGAATAGTAAACCATTCCGAATCATCCATTGACCTCCTGCAGCCTGAATGGTAGGCTGCTCAGTCATTGAGTCTTGGTCAATCAATGAGCTCCCGTCCTGGATCTTGTGCCAAAATGGACCAAAATAACTATCAGTCCTGCAAAGCCCTCTCAATGATTGAAATAAGTCCGTAGAAATCTCGGTGAACGACAAAGTATTTACCTCTCTAATTCGACTAAGCGCATCTGCAATACTGTTCATGGACCCTTTTCTATAACGAATCTCAAAATCAAAATCTTGCATTAATTCAGCCCATCGAGCTTTCCTTCCTCTCAAATCATCGCCATCACACACATACTTGATTGATTGATGATCAGTCAATACCACAAACTTGGAACCATATAAATAATGTCTCCAAACCTTGAGAGCGTGAATCACAGCATAAAGCTCCTTCTCAAGGGTTGGCCAACGAGATTGAGTGTCGTCTAGCTTTTTACTCTCAAAAGCAACAGGGCTATCATCTTGAAATAGAGCAGTCCCGATAGCATAGTCATTGGCATAAGTTTCAAGAACATAAGGCCGACTAGGATCGGGTAATGCTAAGATAGGTGCTTCCTTGACTTTATCTTTCAAAAGTCTGAAGGCCATATCCAGATTGTTCTTCCAAGTGATAGTCTGATTTGACTTACGTCCACGACCTTTCAACAAGTCGGTCATCGGTAGTGTGAGCTGAGAGGACTCCCGCACAGATTTCCAAAGAAAAACAACAAAACCGAGAAAAGAACGAAGTTGTTTCACTGTTCGCGGTATAGGCCAAGCCAGAACCTTCTGAACTCGGTCATAGTCAATGCTCAATCCATCTCTAGTGATCTTGTGTCCCAAGTAAATGATGTCTGGCATGAAAAACTCACATTTACTTAATTTAGCATATAGTCAATTCTGTCTTAAAATAGTAAAGACAATCATGAGGTGTCTAACGTGATCCTCAAGAGTACGACTATATATCAAAATATCATCCCGGAACACAACCATAAATTTTCCCAAATGTTCACGGAAAAGATCGTTCATCATTTGCTGGAAAGTGGCTGGAGCATTGGTTAACCCAAAAGGTAATACGAGAAACTCGTAATGGCCATACCTAGTCCGAAAGGCGGTTCTTTCGACATGCCTTTCATGAATACGTATCTGGTGATAGCCAGTACGTAAATCTATCTTCGTGAAATATTTCGCTCCCGCTAACCGGTCAATCAGGTCATCTGATCTAGGGAGAGGATAACGGTTCTTAATTGTCAGCTTGTTTAATCTCTTGTAATCTATGTACATTTTCCAGGTGTTGTCCTAAGCAACACAGGTGCACCCCAAGGTGATTTACTTGGACGGATCTGGCCCATCCTCAAATAATCTGTGAGTTGTTTGGCCAACTCATCTTCCTCAGCTTGGCTCATCCTGTAAGGTGGAATACTAACAGGGTGAGCACCAGGGATAAGGTCAATACGATCGTCGATGATCTACTGTCCTTTATGGCAGTTCCTTAGGAAATATATCTTGAAACAAATCAAGTATCTTCTGTAATTCTTTGCTTTCAAATACACTTAATTCATTGACATCCATAGAAGGTATGAGAAATGAAGAAAGTGGAATCAATACACAATGGAAAGCAGTATACAAAGAAGAATCCATTATATTGCCAAAATCAATTGTATTTACAAGAGGTCCCTGAGAGGGATGTATACAATCACCTAAAATACTCCTATGTTTAAAAGAAAAAATATGACTAGATCAATCTATCTGGACTTGAAGAGTCTTAAACCACTTAATCCCTAATAGCAAGTCTACATGCTCTAGGTGCATAATATAGCATTCCAGAGTATCTTTGTAGTCCTGAATCCGGATCGGTAGCGTCTCCACCTTTCGATCCCATACTTGCCGACGCGCAGGTAGGCGTACCTCATAGGTATGATCGCTGGGTGTTGTGTCAAGACCCAATTTCTGCACAAGTTTGTAATTAACAAAGTTGTGTGAGCTGCCAGGGTCTAGAAGAATGTGGATTCTATGGCCATTCACTTCTCCATAAACTCGGAGAAATCATGCAAGCCAAAAACTTTAGAGTTGAACAGAGAATCAGAACATGTACTAGGGTGAGAAAGTACAGTAACTGACATACCTGTCAAAGACAACTGGTTAGCTGCCTTTGGCTTGGGTCCTGCGTTGGTCTTTGCACCCTTTTGCTATGGGCACTCCTTACGCATATGTCCTTTTTCTTCGCAAATGAAGCAACGTCCCTCCTTCTTAAGCTTCAAAGCCTTAAGGAGACGTTTTTTCTTTGCGGGGGTCGAAGTAGAATTCTTTGAAGGTTGGTCCGAGGACTTTCCTTCAGTCGTGCTAGTCTCATTGGTGCGGAGAACTTCCTTTTGTGCTTGTTCCCCTGCTCGGTAACGGGTTTAGACTTGGAAGAGACCATTGTATCATCATAGATACGAGCGGAATGAATGGCTTCGTCTAAAGTTTTGCATTTGTTGTTTTTAACCTGTAAACGGTATGAGTCGGGTAAACCGGCTATGAAGAAACCCAAAAGAGTTGTGGAATCCATCTTCGTAGCTTTCATCTGCAAGTCCCTAAATTTCTGGAGATAGACCTCATAAGTGAGGTGTTGCGAGGTCATGGTCAAAGTAGTAAACCGGGCAACAATATCATAGTCATTCTCTTTCTTGAGGAATTCTTTCTTGAAGACATCTTCGAACTGTGCCCAAGTCGTTGGTTTAGGGTTGAGTTCCTTCCACCAAAGCAAAGCTTTGCCTGAGAGGAAACCTGCTGCTAATTGGATCTTTTTTCCATCGTCATATGGATGAAATTGAAAATGGACTTGCCACTTATGTAGCCAAGTGTCCACTATCTCCTTGGTACGCTGCTTTTGCTCGCCCCCAAACTGTTCCGGAGTAATATTGGGGCCTAAAGCAGATGCCAAGGTATCCATACCCGAAAGAGTAGATAGGGTAGTGGTCAACAAAGAGATGGAGTTCTGTAAAGCCTGCATCTGCGCGGCGATTTGTGCTTGACGTTCAGAGGAAGAATCTTCGAGAGCAACTTTAAACTCTTGGAAATTTGATTTTGAAACATAATCGTCGAAAAGATCGACATCGGTGGCTTCCGTAGCCGGCAGGTCTTCACGTTCGAGAATGGGCTCCAACTTGGATTCTTGGGTCGACATCTTGAAGAGGGCAAGAGGAGAAAAAATATTTATCTTGCACAAGGAAGTGCTAGAGAGCTTGAGAGCTTGAGAGATGTGTGGCAAGAAGCTCGCTTAAGGGGAATATATAGGCTTCCCCAAAAGCTAACTTAGCTTTTGCTTTTGTGTTTTTTTTGAAAAAATAAAAAAAAAATAATAAAAAATATATATTCTGTTTTTCTTATATAAAAAAACATCACTTTACAAAGCAATAGAAGCAATACGTGGGTTAAAAAAAAAAAAACCCTCTCTAAGGTCCAACAAAAAAAACAAAAGCAACGTCAAACCTGGGTTTTAAAAAAAAAAAAACTAAAAAACTCCACCCCACACGTTTGCTTTTCGCTTTTCTACTGTGCCCGATTTTCTGCCACCCGTACGCCTGCATGATTACGAAGTCCTACCGCCCGTGCACAGAACTGGCCCCTACGTACGTGCGCTTGCATAACTGCCGCCTGCGCATGAATCTGAGCCGCCTGTACTCCGCTGGCGCCTGCGCGTATGTACCTGGCCGTAACCACCTGCTTGGCGTACCTGACCGCCCGCACATCCACCTGGGCGCCTGTGCTTGCCTGCGCTTGGTGTTGCCGCCTGTGTATCCAACCGGCCTGCGCAAAAGCAATCTTTTGCCTGCGTACAAAAGCAGTCGCTTGCTTGCGCCTGCACACATACCTGGCCGGTATGGGCGTACAGATGGCCACGTGTCCTGCTTGCGTACAAAAGCTTCAGGGCTGCGCTACAACACCCTGACGTCACTTCTCCCTCTCTCTCTCTTTTACGAACAATAGCCGACAGGCTTTTCTACTTTTCTCTCTCTTCAAACTGTTCATATAGTTGAGGCACCTACAGCCCTTCTTCTTGCAAAGTAAACAACCCATTCAAGACTACAATCTTCCTCACGGGTTCCTACGATGCAAAAGCAACATGCTGAAATTGAAAAAACAGCAGTATGCATAGAAAAACAGCAAGCTTCTCGAACTCATATCTTTTCTTGGACTTCTTTTTCTCTACCTACCGACTTGCTCGTTCACGAGGCTTGCTCTGATACCACTATCAAATCCCCATAGGATCTCCTCGTAGAATGCTCCTGGTACAAGACTCGAAACCTGCAAACAATCCAAACAAACATGACGGGGGTGTAGGCCTGACTCACCTCCCAACCTTGCCAGCCGTGGGCAAGACCACAAGTCTTGGCTGTCCCCACTGAGCCACGAGCTGAGCTAACTAGATGAATGTACCGACCAATCTCTACCTCGTGACGTCCCATACCGCCACAAAGCTACCCTTGTGGGCCTCGAGACTGCTGCCGGTCTCGGCTGCATAAAGTAGGTGCACGTCTGCACTAGATCCAGGCTCGTGACCATAGAGCTCTCACAAAGACACGCGAGACTCTATATGACTAATGACTAATCTTGGCCACCCTTTTATAGGCTCTTGGCTGGTCATCGGGCGTCTACATTTGGACGCCCGCCCGTTCATACTTGGGTGCCCGCCCGTTAGTCTATCCCTAACTCAGCTCGCCATTCAGCTTGCCTAGCTCCAAGCTTCCTCAATGTCATGTGCACAGTGTGTATCTACTGTGTGCTACACGCACGCAAGACTAGCTTCGAGGGGCTTCCTCAATGTCATGTGCACAGTGTGTATCTACCGTGTGCTACACGCACGCAAGACTAGCTTCGAGGTTTGGGGAAGCTTGGAGCTAGGCAGGCTGAGCTAGGGATAGACTAACGGGCGGGCACCCAAGTATGGACGGGCGGGCGTCCAAGTGTGGACGCCCGATGACCGGCCAAGAGCCTATAAAAGGGTGGCCAAGGTTAGTCATTAGTCATATAGAGAGTCTCGCGAGTTTGTGAGAGCTCTATGGTCTGGTATGGAACGTCACGAGGTAGAGGCTGGTCGGTACGTCAACCTAGTTAGCTCAGCTCGTGGCTCGGTGGGGACAGCCAAGACTGTGGCCTTGCCCACGGCTGTCATGGTTGGGAGGTGAGTCAGGCCTGGCCCCCCTCTTGTTTGTTTGTTTGTTTGTTTGCAGGTTTCGAGTCTCGAACCAGGAGCGTTCTACGAGGAGATCCTTGGGGATTTGACACCCAAACCTCGAAGCTAGTCTTGTGTGCGTGTAGCACACAGTAGATACACACTGTGCACATGACACTCTCTCCTGTGTTTCCACTTTCCCTTCTTCCGTTGCACATTCTATCATCATGGCAGTCCTAGCTGTCGCGGGGAGGCATCAAAGCAATCCACTCTGCCTTCTTGTATCTCATCACAAGCTTGGGTAAAGGAGCGGCAAAGGGTGGTAGAAATGGAGATTTGTCATACTCTTATTGAGTGTAATATATCCTTCAATGTGTTAAGGACAGACCAATGGAAAAGAATGGTGAAAGCAATTGCACAAGTAGGGCCTATTGAGACGTGGACAGGTCTTGAGTATACGAAGATGCGTACATCCATGTTGGATTTGCAGAAGGCCTTGATAGACAAGGCGCTCACTCCTGTGAAAGCAGGTTGGCAGGAGTTTGGATGCACTATTATTTCAGATGGGTGGGCAGACATTCGCAAGAGGCACATAATCAATATCCTTGTGTCATCTTGCTTGGGCACCTATTTCTTGCGTGCCGTGGATGCAGGGAGAGCAGGAGACAGGATCACAGGGGAGTTCATTTATGGCCACATTCGACAGGAAGTTCATTTATGGCCACATTCGACAGGCTATCCTTGAGGTTGGGGAGGACAATGTTGTGCAGGTGGTGACCGACAACGCCTCTAACTGCAAGGCAATGGGTCAAATGGTCGAGGCAGAGTTTCCACATATAGTGTGGACTCCACGTGCTGTCCATTGTCTTGATTTACTTATGGAAGACATTGGGAAGCTTGTTTGGGTGCAGCCCATTGTTGTAGATGCTGTAAAGATCACCACCTTCTTCCGCAAGAAGTATCAGGCTCTTGCCATCTTTCAGAGCCATAGCCCTTTGGATATGGTGAGACCCTCCAAGACCAGGTTTGCCTACATATTCTTGGTCTTGGATAGGCTCTACAAGATAAGAGATTCACTATCATCAACAATTGTGGATCCAAGGTGGCGACAGATGCATCATTCAGAGGATGAGCATACAAAATACTTGCAGAGGCAGATCCTGGATGATGATTTTTGGCGGCAAGTTCATAGCCTTTCAGTTGCAGTTAAGCCCGTGTATGTCCTTCTCCGACTTACAGACATGAAGGGCTCAACTTTGGGGCTGGTCTTTCATTTGTTTATGCAAATGAAAGACCATGTTGCTCAGTGCTCCATGATGACTGCACAATGGTAAGCAATAGTTCTAATTTCTTCCTCTTTCTTTGATTTTTATGACTTCTCGATTCTCGATTCTCATGACATGTCAGGACTGACATGTGTAACCTAAGACATGTATTTTCAATCTCTCATTTTCAGCCGAGGTGAGATCTTGGACATTGTAGACAAACGGTGGACATTCATGAGCCGTCCCATCCATGCGATGGCTGCCATGCTCCATCCTCTCTACAGGTCGCCAGAGCTATGGAATAATACTGCTTTGAGCATGAAGCAGTCAGAGTATGTTGGAAGGATGTTCTCAGAGGAGGAGCAACTTCAGATCGATAGAGAGTTCACCACGTACATGAATGGTATTGGTGCTTCATTTGCGAGAGCTGTGTCATTGAGGAAGGAAGCCATGAAATTTCCTTTGACATGTGGCACTCTTATGGAAGGGTTGGTCTTCCAAACCTTTCACGCTTTGCTCTTCGTGTTCTCTCTCAGGTAACTTGTAATTAATCTCTAAAGTATAGTCTTCGGAAGTGAAGCCTGATGTTTTAGCATTAAAAGATTTACAAATTTGCTCGCATTGCACTCATTTTTGCACAGGATTGCTCAGCTGGAGCATGTGAGCGGAACTGGAGCTCATACTCTCTTATACACACCAAGATTCGGAATCGCCTTAGTACTTCTCAATTAGAGAAGTTGGTGTACTGCAGAGCTAACATGAGGCTCATGCGAAGCTACCATGCTTTGGGGTCACCGAAGCAGGTATAAATTGGACTCAAGAAAAACTTAGAAGTAGAAAATTATTTCTAGTTCAATGAATATCCAATATGCAATTTTTGGCATGTTTAAACAGGTTGATCCAACACTACTCAAATTGGCAGATGAACCCAGCTCGGAGCTTGTGGATCGGCAGATTAGAGATGAGCAAGATGAGATTTTGAGAGCTTTACATAGAGCGCGTGAGAGTGTGGATCATTGTGTGACCCGCTCACGTGCACGATCTCTCAGCATTCCTCTACGCCAGGCAGCTCCAGATCCAGGCTCTGCGAGACGAGAGAGCATTCGCAGGGGAAAGCTTCCAGTTCGTCGCACCCAGCAGAGGCGTGCAAATGAGGCTGTCCAACTCATTCACACTCAGATTCCCGAGGCACATGACGAGGATGCACTGGAGCTTGTTGTTGCTGAGCCAGAGTTTGATGAAGAGGACAATGGTATCAATGATGGAGGCATGCTCTCTTCAGAAGACTCATCATCTTCATCTGATGATGAGATTTGAGACTCTTGTGTCCAGACAACTGTAGTGTTTCATTGTTTTGCTTTTTGCACTTGTGGACGAGGACATGTGCTGTAGACATGATATTTGTACTCTCTTTTATCATCTATGACTTTCATGGTTCTTGCTTATATCACTATGACATGAGGTATTGTGTAATGGGCTTGGTAACTGATTTTTAAACTTTAAGTAATGAGGTTCACTCTTTATTTTAAGTATTTTGGTTGCTATGTCTACAAAATATTCAGGTTTCTAGGACTGTTTACAAATGGTACGTACTGTTTATGTACGTTAAAATTTGTTTCGTACAGAAGTACGTTCCGTACGTACTGATAGCGTGCCGTACACTACGTACCTTTCCACCTTGTTCCGTTCTTTAGCATCCAGCTTTGCCTGCATAGCACGAAGCCAGGGTTCATGTGAAAGAGTCTCGTCCACAGAAGTGGGATCAGAAGGACCATGAATAATAGAGGACATAAGAGCATAGTTAACAAAAACGTTACCCTCATGAATTTATTTCCATGTAACTCTGGAAGATCGCGTAAAGCTTCCCCCATCTATTTGTAGACACTTGGGTTCTCCAACCTCTCTCTAAACTTATCCTTTAGTTTCATATTAAACATATATCATAGAAGTCCCATAAACAGATGTACTGTCAGCCTCAGTACCTTCGGGTGAGATAAAAACTACACCAAGCGACCTCTAGATGTCATCTGAGCCTGTTTGTATCAAGGGAGTGGAGGTGCTACCCCCCTCTTGAGCATCAGGTAATGCTCCAGACCCATGCTCTGCTGAACCTGAATGAGCCACAACAAGAGTCGGCTCTAACTCAAAGGCATCGAGATAAAGCTGCAAAACCTAAGGTGAATCTGTTAAGTCACCTTCCTCCATCCACTTCGCATCCATCGGTGAATAGTTCTTGAACTTCACAAGATAGTGACGGGAAACTTTACCTCGTACCTTTCTTTCCTTATGTGCCAGTATCTGCTCTAGAATAAGAACCTCATCAAGTTCCTCAACTTCCGGCTGAGCCTCATCTGATACATCCTCAAGCACATCCCCACGGAAAGGTCTAAGGAGACTCACGTGAAAAGCATTGTGAATCCTCCAGTGATCTGGTAGCTTCAAACGATAGGCTACCTCACCAATCTTTTCCGATACTTGAAAAGGCCCATAATATCGCATGCTCAACTTAGGAAATAAGCGCTCTTTACCCTTCATCCTCTTGAGTCTAGCCTTTTCAAAGCGCAAAAGAACCCAATCACCCAATGCAAACTCTAAGGCACGTCTGTGACGGTCTGCGGCTTTCTTTTGCTTCTGCTGAGTTTTCTGGAGTGCCAACTTAACTCTCCGATAAGCTTCATCCATACTCTCCACATACTGATCAGCCTCAAAAATCTTATCCTTTGTATGCAAAATGGGTGGTACCTTCTTCCCTCCTTCCACAATCTCAAAAGGCGCCTTGCCTGTCGAGGTATGTACAGTGTTGTTATATGCAAACTCCACTAAAGGAAGATACTTTTCCCATTGTTGATAACACTTGAGAAGATCTAACACTGTAGAGTTAGCCTCTTGACGGACCATCTGTTTGTGGATGAAATGACGATGAAAACTTGAGAGTTGTACCCATGTTGTCAAACAACCCTCTCCAGAACAAACTCGTCATCCGTGGATCACGGTCACTAATGATAGACGTAGGTAAGCCATGATACTTGAAGATGTTCTCCATGAACAACTTCACCATATGATCCACTTTGATCGTCTTACGCACGGGAATGAAATGAGCCTGCTTACTGAACCTGCATATGATAGTCCAAATGCCATCATTGCCCGTTTGTGTCCGTGGAAGATCAAATATAAAATCCATGGCAATGCTCTCCCAAAGTCTATCTGGAATAGGTAAAGGCTGTAATAACCCTGGTGTCTTTTGACGGTCAAACTTTACCTTCTGACATACGATGCATTGCCTCACAAAGGCATCAACATCTCTTCTCAAGGTTGGCCAATAAAAGAAAGTCTCCATTGCTTTTACCGTGGCGTCAATACCTCTGTGACCTGCATACGGTGGAGCATGACTTTCAATCATAATCTTGAGTCACAATGGCCTGGTAACACAGTCTGCCATGCATCAATAAAAACCCATCTCTGAGAGTATAATGCTCATGCAATGGAACCTTGAAACCAGCCTCTGGTATAAACCAAAGTGCGGTAGACTAGCAGTCACCCTTCCACTTGTAGTCCAGATATGAAAACAAAAATGACTGGAGCTAGAGTGCCCCAAATCTGAAAATAAAACGACACCTGTTGGCCCCAAAGCTTGGCGTCCCTTGCGGTATTTCTTTATTCAATTTCAAAAATATGTAAGGCTGAGTACAACAAAACCAGCCAAGAGATTACACCTGTATGTCCAATCTGGCAGCCTACAATACCTCTTAGCACAGAGGATTCACACACACAGATCTGTGTCTCAAAGCAACACTCTGTGCCTCCCTCTGATCAGCCAAGACCATTTAGGAGGACAACCTTGAGCATACATCTGGCATATCTCATGCACATGGTTCAACAACCCAGCACAACATACATTCACTGTTCAATCTCTGTCTCCACCCTTTTCAATCTGCCATACCCCTCCTCTCACAAGGGGCCAGATAGCTCAAATGAACAAATTCAGAGCTTACCAAAATCAGCTCGTGGATCTGCACCGGAGGAAGTGATTTTACCAGTCTGTACTTGCACACTTGTTTCATAGTTTCCACACGTATTAGTTCTGCACTGGTCAGTAACTAACAGCAGCCGCCTGTTGACTGTACCTGTGAACTCAGCCTGCAATTGTACTGTCCAGTGCCGCCTGCTCCTGAACTGTTTGTACACTGTACCTGTAGTCGTACTTGTCTGCACTGCGTGTACCAGCAACTACAGCCGCCTGCAAAAACAGCCGTCGCCAGCACCCACAGTACGGATTCCTGTCTGCGCCGCATGTACCTGCAGTCGTACAGTTGTACTTGCAGTCGTACAGCTCTGTACGGCTTGTTTTCTCACACAGTTTTCAGCAGCCAAGCTTCTCTGCAGCAGCAGCCGACTAGCTTCCTTCTCCTCTCCACGCTTGAGCATACACGTTTGTCACACGCCTCCCAAAAGCAAGAGAGAGAGTGAAGAGAGAGAGGCATGCACTCCAAAAGTGGAGTTGCCCCCCTCTCGAAACTTGTCCTAGGGCCCCAACTTTAATAATAGTTAAAGTTCCCTAGGGACCACTAAGGCCTAGGGGCAATCATACATAAAACATTAAAATATTAATGTTCTAGTTCCCCCCTTCACACCTGGAGATGTCCACACATCATTATCTCTGTCCGGGCACCCCAAATGTAAATCATTTAATATTTTGACTCAGCAACCACCATGCCCACACTTGTGTTGTTCCATTTTCACAGGGCCATGACAATGGTAGTCGGATGGAACTCCACCCAGCTCTGATACCAATGTTGGGTTAGGGTTGCACAAAAAACAGACACAAGAGATGCACAACAGCAAGCACTCTCAAGAGAGTGAGAGATGGTGATTGATGCTCAAAGAAGATAGGATAGAAAAATGTGTGTGGAGCTTGGGGGTTGACTCCACAATATCAAAATGCAATAAATGAGTGGTGTCCTTTCACCCCTAATATCCAAGGGGAAAAAACCCAAAGGGAGAAAAGTGCCCATGGTTAGCCCATGTTCACATGTGGCACTTCTCATAGCGTATATGCCAATACTTTTGGGCACTGATGACGTGAGTGGTAATGCTATGCATGATGGAGTTGATGATTTTAAGCTTTGTGAGTAGACTGTCATGGAGAGATGATTTTGTGGAGTTTGGGAATTAATCTGGACTTTCTGCTGTATCACATTTAGAAAAGCAAAATTGCAAATCATGATTGTTAGAAATAACAGATTTTTGTTTCCTTTTTTGAAGTACACTTATATGGTAACACCAAAAAAATCACTTGTTGGAAGTCCACATCAGGAAAGTGCTTTTATGATGAATATTTAAAAAACTATAGAGTCACAAATTCATAAGCATATACCCTTGCAGTAAAATTACATTTCTTCATTCTTTTTGGGCAATATTGATGTTGTGTTCATGCAGTCCATGGGAATTGCTGTTTCTTTTCAGGTACTTCTCTATGATATAAAATATGTGCCGTGCTTTGTGCTGCTTGATTCTTATGGGACTGCATTGGCCAAGACCGGCACTCCCTTCAGCCGTCTACACGTTGTAACAGGCTTGTCATACCTTCTAGAGAAAATGAGACCAATCAAAAGTACAGTGATTAATGCTACTCCTGGTGAGTCAAATAATGCAAAGAGCAGTGAAGGTCAAGGACGGATGCTTTGATTACTGTGATTTGGAGGGTACGATTTTGGTGCCCATTGCTAGTGTTACAGTGTGAGTCATTCAAAGGAATGACTATATACCATCTATTATGAACTCAATTTATGGTTGAGAGAGACCATATTTTTGTGTATACATAATTTAGAAGTGCGTTACTTGCTTTTTTACAGTTATAATTGCTCTAATTGTTACCGAGTATTCGGTCTGATTGTTAGGGCTGTGAATGTGAGCAATGCAGCCTAACCTTGTTGCACCATGGTTCAGAAGCTTCAAAACGTGGTGCTCGTACAACTCTGTTTGTGTGAATGTTTTGTGTTGTAATTGACTGTAAAACTTATGTTCCCTGTAGTGGCAAATGCTAAAATTTGCTTTGGATTTCTAGTCTCTATGTTGTCAGAATGCCATTCAAAGACTTGCAAGTTCTTCCTTTCTGGAAGACCTAAAAGGAGGATTACACTTGATCGATTGCTGGCCTGTGCCCATCCTCTTGGGAGTGTGAGAAAGAAACTAAAAGGCTCCTTTTGGAGAACATACAGGGTGTCAATCTTTGATGTCATAAAATGTGAAGTAGTGAAGTGCTCTTCTCGTCCGGCTGCTGTTAGAAGTCATCTCCTGTCTATACATATACACCAGGGCCTCTGTTGTGGGTGTGCCTGCCCGTATTAGGTGTTTTCTCATTTTTCTCCACTCTCCATATTTTTCCCCCATTTTTTCCTATTTTTCCATGGTATGGGTGGCTGCCCTGTGATGGCAGGATGACCTAGTAGCTGGCCCGACTGCACCAGTATGCATGTGTTCATTTTTGGGAGCTGTCCAACTGGATTGCACAGGTCGTGGACCTGTCTAGTGCTGGCCGATTGGATGACACCAGTCGTGAGGCTGTCGGCAGCTTTTGCACAGGCCGACTGGGTACATGGGGCCATAAAATGGCCCCATGGCCCCCATTCCATTGTATCAGTTATTCGGGATTCTTTTGTGTATATAGAGCAGAGTTACATGCCTCTCTCTCTCTCTCTCTCCTCCTCCATTGCTGTCTATTATCTGCAGTGCACTTGCTCTTGTGTTCTCAGATTTTGTCATCATCTCCGCTGCATATTCTGATGTGGTATCAGAGCCCTAGGCTCTTGATAGATCTTGGGAATTTTGTGAGCAAGAGGGGGATTGTTGTGTTGCTAATTGGTGGACTGTTCTGAACTGTTCGGGAAGAGGAGAAGCAAGAGGAAGGCGGGCTGATTTGCTGGACAGCCACTTGCAGGTGTAAGTTCTTTTTTTTCCCACCCACCCACTCACCCTTTTCAATTACATCCCCGCAGTGGCAGATTTACTTGAGATGGTTGAGAAGCATGTGAAGATCCCTACACTCCCCACGTTCCCAGTAGACAGTCAGTTGGATAGGAACAATTATGGCATATGGAAGGTTATGATGGAATCTAGTCTGGAGTCATATGACCTTGCTGATTTCATCGTTGTTGGGGTTCCACGGCCGGAGATAGAGAAAGGGGAGTTACCGTCAATTTGAAAGCATTCTACTCGTCTTTGATTACCAGTGGCAGGCTCAGCACCATCATGTGGGAGGAGCTTGTGTTCATGGTCTTGGACCAGAAGGAAAGATTCACAAACCCTCCATAGGGCGGAGGTTCGGAGGCCTTAACTGGCCAACGGTCAAAAGGCCGGAATAACAAGGACAAAGGGATGGTCTCATCGGAGAAGTCTTTTGAGAAGAAGCTTGATGCAGACCGAGAAAACTGAAGGCCGAGAGGTCCTGCAATGATTGTGGCGAGAAAGGCCACTATTGGAGAAAGTGTTCCAAGCGGACTGGGAAGAGTGCTGATTCTTCAGTCTCAGCTGCAAAGACTCCAGCATTTGTGCACTTAGAGATGATGGAGTCAGATGCTTCATCGTCTTCGAGCGAGGAGGCAGTTGGCTTCACCGCAAAGGATACCCGGGAGTGGATTCTTGATAGTGGTGCTTCCAGGCACATGACTCCTTCTCGATGCTTCTTTTTGGATTTGAAACGGCAGTCAGGTCGCATGTAACTTGGTTGAACACAATACTAATCAATACACTTAAATACACTAAGATTTGATGGACACTTGCTCAAATGCAAGAAGTAAATTGTTGAATTGACAAGAGACACACAATGAGCCGGAACGGCCAATCCCTCAAATAAAGTATACTGATCTTGGGAGAATCAAGTACATAGTGTCATGGGCATTTTTGACCAGATTTCCATACCAATGCACATGAATACAGTATTGCAAATAAGTGGTTGTCGATGTAGACTTGCAATTCACACTATCCTCTCAAGTGCCCATGTGTTCCCTACCATCTGCTCTCTATTGTTCCACCAACACATGGTAGCAACAATCTGCAAGAGAGCACGTAGGACAAGAGAGCACTACACAGGGTATGTGATCTTGTAATCCGGTTCCTCCCTTCTGTTATTTGCTTCCATATTTAAGCATTAAAGCTTACCAATTGCAAGTAGAGTCGATGACAGCGGAAGTCTTCGCGATGGAAGTACTTGGAGTGAAGAGATCTTCGATTTGTCGCATTTCTTCGCGACAAAACTCTTCAAGAGGATGAAGGGAACCTTGGGAAAGCTTCCCCTATAGTTCAACTTGAGAAAGGAGGTTGAAATTAGGGTTTTCAGCAAAAAGACCAGAAATTACAGCAATAAAGAGAGCTGTTTTGCTGAATTTCAGTCATTGGGAGTGTGTAGGAGAGTGATTAGCATCCGGAAACACTCTTAGAAGCTTGAGAAACACCTTAGCAAGCTTGGAAATGGAGTTGGGAAGGAGAAAGTGCAGAAAATGCAGCCCAATAGCCCTCATGAAGGAGGCGCCCATCTCTAGAGAGAGGAGGAAGAGTGAAGTGGTGAGTTGTCCAATGTAGGTGGCAGGCAGGTGCTTTGTGGAGCAAGCTAGAGTGGACACATGGTTGGTTACTTCCTTTGTACAAAGGGGATAAGGTCTGGGCGGTGGACATTGGGTTATGTCCACCTCGGGACATCAGTGTGTGAACACCGGGCTGGTCATAATTTATAGTGAGTTTTGGTCGCCCAAAACTTAAAGAAGTGTGTACACACTCACTTATAAATTAGTGCTAACTCTTAAGGCTAGGTTTATGACCAATACTTACCACCTGTCACATGCCACATAACCATGTCAGCAGACAGTTTCACACGCATGGTTCGCGGGTGGGCATCCCCTTACCCGGAACTACACATTGGTCAAGCAGGCATGAAAACAGCATGCTATTTCAATTGCAAGCAAGCACATAAAGATGCTGTGCAATGCAGCATTGGTATGGACAATCCCCGTTCATGAGACTATACCAAAATAGACGTGCTCCAGGCAAGTACACGAGGTACCAGACCCAATGGAACACCAATCCACCGAGCATTTCTGGGCATGTACACGAAGGCATAAGTCCCAACGGAAAGCCAAGTCCACAGTATCACATGAGTGGTATCAATCCCCGGCATATACAACTGCCATGGACACCAATCCAATGTACATACATGATAAGAAAGCACGGGTGGACAAATTGGGTGGCCAAATGGTGACATCGCATCTTCATTGGCGACAACTCCACCATTCCGATACACAGTGAGGGCCGGATGGAGATTATTCCCAACGGCAAGGAGGGTAAGCATTCCTCCCGTGTTCTTTACGTCCCTGCTCTTGGTTTTCATCTTTTGTCAGTGCATGAAGTATGCAAGACTGGCTTCCGGGTGGAATTTGAGGAGCATTCAGTTGCTCTAAGGGACCGCGAGACTGGCCAGGTTGTTTTGGAAGGCGGCGTGGAGAATGGTATCTACAAACTCTCTGCACTCTCCTCATTGACAGGTTCTCAGGTTGGTGACTTGTTGCACTTTTGGTTTGGCCACTTAAATGTGGATTCGCTGCGGCAATTGCAAAACCAGAAGAGTGATTACTTCATTTGGTTGAAGTTGAGGAAGAACCTTGCCGTCCAGTTCTTGCAAATCGCTCAAGCAGTCCGCTGCTTCATATGCATGGGTAAGAGACAACATTTTGACGTCGGAGCTCATCATGAGCCCAGCCTTTGGCGGTTCATGAACTCGAAGAACCGGTCCTCATCTGACATGTTCTTGATTTCTAGCATGAGGGCACGGTGTGTTTTGATGTCGTCACATACCGTTCCTGTGTGTTTCAGATTATCAAGGGCTTGGAGTGCTTTCCATTCAGCATTGAAGGGGAGAAACTGTTTCTGAATGGCAGTTTTCATCTTGTCCCAATTGGATATCAGAAACGTGTTATGGCCTTCAACATCGTCCAAGTAGTTTTTCCACCATCTTTGGTGAGGAACGTGGATGCATGGAAAAATTTATTTGTATCTGTGGTTAGTTTAACACTTTTGAAAAACTGTTCAGTATCACAAATGAAGTTCTCAAGTACCTTACTCTCCCTTGAGTTGTCATATGACTCGAGCTCCTTAGGCTTGATCCACGACATGGTCCCCCCCCCCCCCTCTCTCTCTCTCTCTCTCTCTCTCTCTCTCTCTCTCTCTCTCTCTCTGTGTTTCCTTGTCTCTCCTTCTCTCTAGGCTGCTCCCTCTGTGTGTGTGTGTGTGTGTGTGTGTGTGTGTGTGTGCGGCTCTCCTTCTCTCTAGGTTGCTCCCTCTCTCTCTCTCCCTCTCTCTCTCTCTCTCTCTCTCTCTCTGAGAGAGAGAGAGAGAGAGAGAGAGAGAGAGAGAGAGAGAGAGAGAGGAGCAAACAATTAACTTTGAAAAAAAACTACTTTCATAGCCAAATGGCGCGATAGAAATGCTACAAGTGAAACCAAAAAATGTATACGGACCAAATGGCTATCATTGCAGAGACAGAGAGAGAGAGAGAGAGAGAGAGAGAGAGAGAGAGAGGCAAAGATCTGAGAGAATTTGACATTTGATTAAAGTGTTTTCCCACCAACTGAAATTTTGTTGTGTCTACTTCTTTTGCCTATAGGGACTGATACTCAAGAATCGGAGCTGACAAATAAGGTCATCTGTATGGATCAATTTTCCACCAATTTTAAATTTATATGAGAGAGAGAGAGAGAGAGAGAGAGAGAGAGAGAGAGAGAGAGAGAGAGAGTCAAGCAAAAGACTCACGCAAAGAGCTGAGGGAGTTTCAACAAGATTATTTTTTTTGTATACATTAGAGTGAGAAGGATATAAGGGCACATATTTATATTATCAGCATAAAAAATGGCTTTTTTAAAAAGAAGCCTAACTTGTCAAAAGTGAGCATCCCGAGGTTCTAAATGAGAGATATATTACAGAATGGCTTTTCAAAAAGAAGCCTAACTTCAAAAGTGAGCATCCACAAAACCTAGATGTCAAAAGTGGGAGACTATTGCTTAAAAAGAGTCTTTCAGAGCTACTACTTTCCTAAGTTGAGCAAAGATTTCAGCATCTTTGGTGAAGTAGCCACTGTACTTAAGTCCCTCCTTTCTATATATTATGTGATACACTAGTTTTGCATCCCTAACCTTATACTTTAGCAACTCTTCAGCTTGGGCTATCCTCTGGTCACACTCAGATTTTGCCTTAGCAATTTTTTGTAGGGCTTCCTTGTTGGCTTCTGCAACCTCTCTTTTCTCTTGCAAAAGAGAAAGCACCGATTTAGGCTTTCCTATGGAACCACTGAGTAAAGCACTGAGTTAACCACTGAGTTATGTAGCAAGGAGAAAAGGGAAGGAGAAAGGCTTACCTCCAGAAGGGCTAGCTCCAAATGTTATAGAATTTTGAGGACTTTTATTATGTTTAGTCTCTTTCCCAATGATTGAGGGGGCACCAGGTTTTGGAGGGGCTCGAAAAACTCCATAAAGCCTAATACCTCCTCCATGCGCAAGAAAGGTGATTTTTCCATAGTTTTTACACACTCTCACTGTTAGCAAAGGATGGTGTGTTGATAAAGTGGTTGTGTTGACAAAGGAGTGCGTGTAATGTTAACCAGGGGGTGTCTTTTAACCACTGGCTCAAGCGTGTGTGCCCGTGTGAATTTTTGATGAATACAATTGGTGCGTAGGAAAGGTAAATTTTTCATAGTTTTTACACTATCTTACTGTTAGCAAAGGATGGTGTGTTGATAAAGTGGCTGTGCTGACAAAGGAGTGCGTGTAATGTTAACCAGAGGGTGTCTTTTAACCACTGGCTCAAGTGTGTGTGCCCATGTGAATCTATGATGAATACAACTGGGGGATGATTTCAAGTACTGTTTGTTGATGTCATCATGATGATTGCAAGTACAATTTGTTGATGTCATCACATGATGACATCTTCATGATATTGAGGGAGGGCAAGGGAAGTTGACATTGTTAGGGCTTGAGTTAAGGTTAGGGGTAGGTTTAGGGTTAGGACACAGAGAAGCTGGTATTTTTAAGATTAGGGTTAGCATCATGTTCATAGAGAGAGAGAGAGAGAGAGAGAGAGAGAGAGAGAGAGAGAGAGAGAGAGAGTCGACTCTCTCTCTCTCTCTCTCTAAAAATAAATTTTATGCTATTAGAGATGATAGCCATTTGGCGCACATATGGAATTTGGATTCACCTGGAGGGGTGTTTTCGCGCCAATTGGCTATCATACTATATGTTGAATAAAGTGAATTTCTTGCCTTTTTGTATAATTTTAAGTATGAGGAAGTTTGCACAATGTATTAATTTTTTAATGTTTTAAGTTTAGGAAGTTTACAATCTTCTAACCTCAGCAATTTCCTGGATTTTGCTAAGGTTAAAGAGCATGTCACGAGAATTTATGAAGATAATTCACATAAAGTAATTCTTTAGGAAGAGAATTTGGGTGACTTGGTCTTTTGAGTGAGATGAAGGTGATGTTTATTTGGAACAAAGCCTTCAACCTTGTTTGGAAGCTTTGGTCAGTGCCATATGTACATAACTCTTCATATGTATGTACATAACACTATCAATTCTTCTGGATCAAAGCTAGAGTATATAATTGTTTTGCTACAAAAATAGAAGGCGAGTACAAAAAGATAGTACATAATAAACTTGTTCCAATAAGTGCCTGTTTTTGCAACAAGGTTATTATAGTTAGAGAGGGATTAATTTTAGAAAGAGGTTATTATAAATAAAGAGTGAAATGCCTGTCAGCAAGATGTGTGCTCCAAAATGAAATTTATACCATATATAACAAAATCAAAATGTCTTTGTTGCTCCATGCAATCATATATACTTTCCTGTCCCAGCTCTCATCAAGTGGTTTAAGAAAGTACCCTCTAAATTTCTACAAAGAAATCTTTACTTTGCACTTTCCACCTGAAATACATCGAATAGCTCCACAAAAATTTTTATTGGCATGTACAAGACAATTGTCACTACTTGTGTGGGTATGCCTCAGAGAGTAGAAGTGGTCATAAGAAAGAATATGTGTGGGTATACTCCCTTCCAATGACCAACAGAGTGTAGAAGTGGTCAGCTAGAAGAATACTTGCCTCCACAAGGCTTCTTGCACTTCTCTCCTAATATTGCACTCAATTACTTGCCACTCTTCATAGGAGGGATGCACATTTGTGTACAAAAAACATTGAACACTTGAATGAGAGAATGCAAACATAAGAAGGAATAAGCTACACAAAAACCTCCTGAAATTTGTTTTCCCAAGCTCTACCTTGAAGTCTTTATTCTGAAATCTTTCTTCTCCTTGGTTCCATTTCTGAAAAAAAGAGAGAAGAAGAAAAATAGGCTAAAGGCTTTCTCCTTCCTGTTTGCACCTGGGTTAAAGAGTGGGAGAGCATTTCTGAAAAAAGAGAGAAGAATAGGCTAATAGTTAGTAAGGAGAGCAAAGGTGAAGAAGCATTCAAAATTTTCCCTCTATAGTATTTTTCCCTCCTTCTTTATACTTTGTCAGGCCTCTTTAATGCCATTGGCAGTCATTTTCTTCAAAAAGGTACTATTTTTAAGATGAAAATGGTGGTTTTTGAATATACTATAAACTTTTTAAATAGATTTTTATATTCATTTAGCTATTTTCTAACGTTAAGTTGGCCTCTTGTTGATTGGTGGGCTTCTATTTTCTCTCTCTTCTAAAAGGTCCTCTAAATGACCTCTAAAATGTCCTAATGTGGTCATCTTTGAATGGATAGATGAGTGTCAAGAAACCTTTAGCATTATCAAGCAAGCCTTAGAAAGTGCACCAATCCTAAGATCTCCCAACTAGGATATTATCTTCCATGTGCACATTAATGCTTCAGCATTTACAATTGGCCATTTATTGGCACAACTAGGAGAGTGTAACATGGATTTCCCTACTAGCTTTTCTAGCCTTGCCAATTTGATAATTGAATGATGCTAAATAGAACTACACCATCACAAAAAGAGAAGGACTCTCAATGGTCTAATATTGTCATTATCTTTTGGTGAATAAATTTTTGCTTTTAGTAGATCATCAAGTGCTTGTTTACTTGGTCAAGAAGCCTTGCGCTACATGAAAGATAACCCAATAGCATTTGATCTTGCTAGTGTCTGATTTCATTGTGAAGGGCTCATAGCATGTGCATGCCGACTACTTATCGTGCATCCCTAAGGGAGAATGGAGAACTGCCAGTTGAATTGGAGGATGAACTACCTGATGTCCCACTATTCAAACTTTGCATTATTCCAAAATGGGTTGAAGAGATAGTCCACTAGTATTTGGCTAACGATCTTCCTCAAGAGAGACCCCTTAATCACAATACAAAGCATGATGCCTTATTAAAAAAAGCATCTCCTTACTAGCTGATTGTGGAGCTACTGCACAAGCTCGGCTAAGTCAGCATCATAAGGTGTTGTCCTCCTCAAGAATTCAAATATGTCGATAGCCCATCCGGCTTGGCTGGTAGGCATTTCTAGATAGACACCATCACTAAGAAAGTCCTACTAGCGAGGTTGTGGTGACCTACCTTGTTTGGAGATGAAAGCGAATTTATAAAAGGTTGCGCTGAATGCCATCATTTTATTAGGTTTCATAACTGGAGACAGAATTCCCCTACACCCTATAGTGTCCCTATAGTAGCCATTTGAGAAATGGGGTATCAATTAGTCTAGGTGCAAGAGAAACATAAGCACAATTTATCATTGCCACTATGGACTACTATACCAAATGGGTTGAGGCCCATGCTACCACAAAGGCTGATGCCAAAGTAATAGCCGAATTCCTTTATTTGAATATAATTACTAGATTTGTGTGTCCACTTGGACAAGTGATAGGGGGACTCACTTTATCAATGATGTGGTGGCAAGTTCCTGCTTAGAAAATTCATAGTAGTGCAATGCAAATTCTAACCCTATTATCCCCAGGCTAATGGCCAGGATGAAAGCATCAACAAGATTATCTGTATGATCCTAACCAAGACAACTAAAACCTCACACAATGACTAGAAACAGAAGTTACCAGCTGCTCTCTTATGGATAGATTTTTGTTTGAAAATGAGTATTAGTGCACATGTGTGACTTTCCATGAGCAGCAAGACGATGCAATTGATTGGATTCATATATTAGCAATTATTGACGTTCCTATGCCCACCTCTAAAACCACTAGCACACTTAGTTTGTGATTGAAACCACAATAGGTATGACCCATCTCTAAAACCACTAGTACTTAGTTTGTGATTGAAACCACAATAGCTATTACCCTATTTTACCACTTAACAAATTGAGTGTCATGTCACAAGAAGATGAAATCTTGACAAAGGCCTTATGTCTTAGGGTTTGATTAGATTTTTCACTTGGAAAGAAGACAAATGCACATTAGCTTAGAAGCTAGCCACACTATTTTATCATTGGAAACATGGGCATCTCAAACCAATTTAATAAATACTCATATCCATGGTGCAAAGAAATATATCCATGGTGTAAAGAAACATAAGGTCAAAAGCTTAGGGTGTTTCATCCAAAGAAACCAATTTTTGTTTTAAAAAATACTCATCCATGGTCAAAAACTTAGAGTGTTTCATTCAAGTTTTTCATGTTGTAGCCAACCCATTCATGCAAGTTTTCATGTAGTCCTTGCATATTTTATCAAAGAGGAAGTCCCATTTGTACGCCCCATTGGCATGGTGATAATGATTCTCCATAAAGAAAAACCTACTACAAGGCTTACTTCTCTGACTCTTTCACCAATTTATAAGGCCTCAATGCCAATAATTGGTAAGCCTCCTCTACCGTCTCTTGACAAGTTAACAACTAGCAAGAAGATGTGCCCATGAGGTCATGGCTTAGATTTTTGACCAAGGCAAGCTCTTACCCTCTTACACACAAAGCTGCACGTAGATCACATCATATTCTTGGAAGCTTCAAGCCCACACTCACTTTGTCTAAATTTCATATTGCATTTAACTATCAAGTGAAGATACAAAGAGGTGGATATTTTTTAGCAAATGATATAATTGGCAATAATCCATGGATATATCAAGTGAAGATACAAAGAGGTGGATTTTTTTAGCAAATGATATAATTGGCAATAATCCATGGATATATGAGTTTTTGTCATAGATACTAGTGCACTCCATGACATGGTATGAGAGTGGATTGATGCCATTGAGTATTGCATTTGTAAGACCACACCGCGCTAAAGCTATTTGTAAAAAAATAGTGATGGCGCTACTATGCCATGAATAAAAACTCACATGTTTGGCCGCTCTTGCTAATCCCCACCATGAAGCTAAAACTTTATCATTGATCTCCACTCACCATCATTGACCATTATTCTCTCGAAACTATCTTCAATATTCTCTATAGCCTCAAACCAAATATCTTCTATATTCTCTATACCCTCAAACCAAACATATTCTATATTCTCTATACCCTAACTCTAAAGATGCACGCCAAGGGAAACAAATCTAGCCACAAGTTGGGAGTGTTGATGTCAACAGCCCTTCTCAATTTTAATCTAACCTTGTCATTGACAACCCTTTCTAAGTTTTGAATCTTTTACCTCCTATAACCATTTAATAACCTCCAAAGAAAAAGAATACGAAGTGCACTTTAACCTTATAGCATTATAAAGAAAATTATTGGTGGATGGCCAAGAAAAGGATGCCTAGAAAAGTGTTCGCTACCTTGAAGGACACACTTGAATTCGTATATTAAAAAGACCCTTGAATCAAAGTAATTAGTGTCTACTAGGATACACTTGAATTTGGATTTCAAAAATACCCTTGAATCAAAGTAATTAGTGTCCATAGGTTTCTACATGCCTATTAATACTATGAGGAGAGATGTTTCTTTGGCTGCCAATCATGTTGCATGTCCTCTCCCCCAACAGACTTGGAAGACTAACAAAGGTGACAAAATTGAATATCATGCAACCTCAAGCTCAGAAGACTCAACAATCCTGGGTGCCCAAATGTATACTAGCTCAAGCATTCTATGAAAGCAACATCTAACTATGGATTTTTAAATCTCATCTCTAAAAGATCTAGTAAGAATCCCCAAAAAAAAACAAGGGTGCTCACCAATGTTGGTTGCACAAGGATCAAGGTTTCTATAAGGGAAACATCACATATATTCATCTAGGTATTGTTACCATATTATAGTAGTGATGTGTGTGAACACACTTAGGACCGCCGGGGCACTTTTTCCCTCACTAGGAGGTTTTTTTCCCCCGTGCATTGTATATACGTCCATTATCTTCTAGGGCTTGTTATCTTTCATTTTTGGCACTCATAATACACTACTGTGTTGTGCTCAAGCTTCCTCATTTTTTCTTGAAGTTGTGTGTGCATTCCTGCAACCCTAATTCCAACAATTGGTATCAGAGCAGGCTTCCTCCTCCCGGGCAGCATCACCGGCACCTGCCGCTTCATCTCCTCCGATTGCGACGAGGTTTCACGAGCGTCTGCAGGTTAGTATATGCCGTGGGATAGCCCGTAGGGCTGGGTCGTTTCAGAATTTTGATCTGAAGTCATTTCGCCCTCCGTTTTTGCATTCCAAGTACTGCGCAGGCAAAATCGTCCTACTGTGCAGATTTTCTGTCAAGATTTAAATCTGCAGGACAGGTGCCCATTCGTCTGTTTTGGGCTGTGCTACATAGCACATGTCGATTTTATACAGGTTTACCTCTTACAGACATCATTTACATCTAGTAGTACATTCATTGGCCATGGCTGACAACAATGATGTATTCCGCATGTTGGCTGCTGAGGATAAGTTGGATGGCACCAACTATCCATTGTGGGCATATATGATGCGACATGTATTGGTAGCAAAGGGGTTATGGAACATTGTGCAGGGTATTGATGCACGTCCTATTGTGGCTGGGAATGCTGCAAACACATCAGAAACAGGTACTGTTGATGATGGTGCAGGCACAAGTGCTGTAGCAGCTGTTCGAGAACCACCACTTTCAGCAGAGCAGATTCGTTGGGATGGTAGAGATGCGCAGGCTCATGCCTTGATTGCGCTGTCTGTCAAACGTACCATTATCCCACATATTCGCTCCTGCAGGACTTCTAAGGATGCTTGGGATGTACTTGCCACATTGTATCAGGCAAGAAATGAGGCTCGTGTTGCTTATCTCCGAAAACAGTTGGAGAGTGAGCATATGAACGAAGGTGATTCTATGGATAGCTTTTTGACAAAGATCAAGGATTTCAAAGAGCAGCTCATTTCTGCAGATGAAATCCTGTCAGACAGTTCACTTGTGCAGACTGTTTTGAATGGTCTACCAGATTCTTATCAGGGTTTTGCTTCCACTCTTCGCTTGATGATGAAAGGCAATCCCAATGCCTTATCATTTGAGGAGTTAGTTTCTGTTTTGCTGCAAGAAGACCAGTCAAGGCAAAACAGGAATATTATGCGTGTCGCAGATCAAGCTTTCGTCGCTAGTCAGAGAAGCGGGAAAGGTAAAGCTGGCTTTTCTTCTAGTAAGCAGAAATCTGCAAATGCTGCGCAACCAAAGAAGGAAGACAAAGATGAGAAGAAGGGTGACAAACAGAAGACATTTTGCAAGTACTGTAAGGGAAATGATCATGTCATCAAAGCGTGTCCTAAGCTGGCTGCGAAAGAGGCTAAGAAGAAAGAGGCTGGTATGGCTGTTGCAGATGCCTCTCCTTCTAACAATGAATCTGCTAATGTTGTGCTAGATACAGAATGGGCATTCAATGCGCAGTGCAGTTATGACCCATCTTTGCATGACACATGTATGTCTGCAGTAGATTCAGATGTATGGTACTTTGACAGTGGTGCCACTAAGCATATCACCTCGCAGCGCAGTTTATTCACTTTCCTTGAGTCTGCTCCCACAGGGAATACTGTCACTTGTGCCAATAACTCCTCTTATCCCGTTAAAGGAGTTGGACAGATTGTGCTGAATGTTGCAAATTGCAACACCTTTACACTTTTTGATGCATTGTATGTGCCAGGGATCAAAAAGAATCTGCTGTCAGTATCCGCATTTGCCAAAACAGGTTTGGTTATAAAATTTGTGGATGACAGATGTACTGTTCATGATCTCTCTTGTGGTGACATCATTGTAGCATCTGGTTCACTATGTCGAGGGCTGTATAAGCTCAATATGGATGGCAAATGTGTAGAGGATTCAGCATGTGCTATTATGGATACGCAGGCTATTTCAGATGCAAAACTGTGGCATGCACGTTTTGGTCATCTGAATTTTGCAAGTTTGCTGCGCCTGCAGAAATCTGAAATGGTGTCTTCTTTGCCTAAGCTTGAGGCACCTGTCAAGCATGTTTGTGAGGGCTGTATATTGGGTAAAATGCAGCGTGCTTCCTTTCCCAAAGATGGATCAGTGAGAGCTGAACGCAGATTGCAGCTTGTTCACAGTGATGTTTGTGGTCCCATGCAAACTCCATCATTTGGAAACTACCTTAACTTCGTGACTTTCATTGATGATTTTACCAGGCATGCATGGGTATATCCTTTGAAGGCAAAGTCCGAAGTGTTTTTGTGCTTCAAACAGTTTTTGGTTATGGCTGAAAATGTGTCAGAAAGTAAGATGGGCACCCTCCGTTCAGATCGAGGGGGGGAGTATATGTCTTCAGAATTTAATGCATTTCTGGCCGAGCGTGGGATAAAACACCAATGTACAGTGCCGTATACACCACAGCAAAATGGTGTGGCTGAGAGAAAAAACAGGTCTCTCATGGAAATGGCAAGATGTATGGTTAAGAGTCAAAGTCTACCACATGGTTTTTGGCTTGAGGCTGTCATGTGTGCCACTTATGTACTAAACAGGTGTCCCACCAAAGCATTACAGGTTGTCACTCCATATGAGGCTTGGCATGGCCGCAAGCCATCTGTTGGCCATTTACGTGTTTTTGGTTGCCTGGCATATGCATTAGTGCCTGTGCAACATCGCAGAAAATTGGATGACAAAGCTGTCAAATGTATTTTTGTTGGATATAGTGCTGAGAGCAAAGGCTATCGTTTGTATCATCCACAGACAAAGCGCATTTTGGTTAGCCGTGATGTTGTATTTGTGGAAGATGCAGTTCAGCCCTTGGTTTCATGTACTAAGGAGACAGATATCAGCTCACGTGATGTCTATGATACATTGTTGCCTCTTTTCAGTGGTGCACAGTCAAGTGCAATACCTCATGAGACAGTTTTTCAGCCTATGCAGGTTTTAAATGATGGCACAGATCAGCCTATATCTGATGCAGATGTGCATGATGCACTTGAGGATGAGAGACAAGAGATTGAGGGCTCTAGGAATATGCCTAGATGGCTGGTGCAGACTTTGCGTGACAGCAAGTTGGATGCCCCTTTGTCTAGTCGCACTCGTTCTGGCTCTCATGGTGCCTCTTATGCGTCAGATTGTTATGCATTGGCTGTTTCTAGTATGTGCGATGAAAGTGAGCCTGTTTCATTTGATGAGGCACAAAGTTCAGAAAATTGGATGGCTGCTATGCAAGCAAAATACGATGCTATTATGAAGAATGGTACATGGTCTTTATGTGACTTGCCCCCTGGCAAGAAGGCCATTGGCACTAAGTGGGTATACAAATTGAAGCGTAAGCCTGATGGCACAGTGGATCGCCATAAGGCTAGGCTTGTTGCAAAAGGTTATGCTCAAGAGAAGGGCATTGATTTTGATGAGACTTTTGCTCCCACATGTCGTATGACCACTGTTCGTAGCATCTGTGCATTAGCAGCTCACAATGGTTGGAATGTACATCAGCTGGACATAAAGACTGCGTTCTTAAATGGAGATTTGCATGAGGAGGTGTATGTATCGCAGCCTCGTGGTTTTGTTCAAAGAGGGCAGGAAAACAAAGTGTGCAGGTTAAAAAAGGCTTTATATGGTTTAAAGCAAGCTCCACGAGCTTGGTATGAAAAAATACATGCATATTTGACTGCACATGGGTTTCAGAATAGTCCAACAGAAAGCACTTTGTATGTTAAACGTGTGGATGGTGTACATCTAATCATTGCTCTCTATGTCGATGACATGCTGCTCACAGGACCAAATGAGAGTCATATTGCTGATTTTAAGGCTGATTTGAATGCCTCTTTTGAGATGTCAGATTTGGGGCATTTGCATCATTATTTGGGGATACAATTTAAGCAGTGTGATGGAGGTATTGCTTTGTGTCAGACAAAGTATATTGAAACATTGTTGCGGAGATTTGGCCTTGAAGACTGCAAGCCTATTGCTACTCCAATGGAGACAGGTTTGAAGTTGAGTCTTCATGATGCTGGAGATCACTTTGATGTCACACTCTATCAGACAGCTGTTGGTTGCCTCATTTATGTATGCATTACGAGGCCAGACATTCAGTTTGCAGTCTCATAGGTGAGCAGATTTATGCATAGCCCAGGCATTAAGCATTGGCAGGCAGTGAAGCGTATCTTTCGCTATTTGAGTGGTACTCGGCATCTTGGGTTGTTTTATCCCAAGGGGGGATCATTGCCGCCAGATTTACATGCTTTTTCAGATTCTGACTGGGCTGGTTGTTATGACACACGCGTGTCCACGAGTGGTTTTTGCTTCATGCTTGGAAGCTCATGCATATCATGGTTGAGCAAGAAGCAGCCTACTGTGGCCACTTCTAGTTGTGAAGCTGAGTACAGGGCAGCTTTCACAGCTACGGTTGAGTGTGTGTGGCTCAGACGCCTTATGGCTGATTTGGGTGTTGGGCAGCCATCTGCCACCACCCTCTTCACTGACAGTCAGAGCGCATTGGCAGTTGCGCGGAACCCAGTGTTCCATGCTCGTACGAAGCACATTGAGGTGCACTACCATTATGTCAGGGAGAGACTCTCTGCAGGAGAGATCAGTTTGGCTTATGTGCCAACACAGGATAACCTTGCAGACCTTTTCACAAAGGCTCTGCCTCGTGAGAAGTTCGAAGCTTTTCGCAAAGCTTTGGGCTTACTCCCTTTTGTGGATTCGTCCACATAGCTAGACACTTCCCTATACATGAGTGCTAGCTCTTGTTCACCGCATCACTCCAGGGGGGATTTGTTACCATATTATAGTAGTGATGTGTGTGAACACACTTAGGACCGCCGGGGCACTTTTTCCCTCACTAGGAGGTTTTTTTCCCCCGTGCATTGTATATACGTCCATTATCTTCTAGGGCTTGTTATCTTTCATTTTTGGCACTCATAATACACTACTGTGTTGTGCTCAAGCTTCCTCATTTTTTCTTGAAGTTGTGTGTGCATTCCTGCAACCCTAATTCCAACAGGTATAAGTTCCCAAGCAAGGCTCATGGATCATTCTCTAACAACTCGGATGGTATGGTGGTCCAAGAAGATGTGTTACTTCTCACCCAACCTAGGCTAGAATGAGATTGCAACTATCGTGTGGGGAACTTACCAATCACCCACATCGAGCCAAGCTTTGAGATGTTACATTTAATAATCTCTTAGTCCACTCCATCGGCATGCCACCGGTTGCTTTCACACACAAGAAGGCTAGTCTATCTCACACTCATAAGCAAATGCAAGCATTAGAGAGGCATTCACATAAGAAGAAACTCTCTCAAGCACACTCTTTGTCTCTCACATGAGTTTGCCAAGAGTTCACTCACATAATGTGTAGAAGGATAAAAACAATAAGTGAAAAGTCACTTATATACTTGGCCACTTGTTCACACTTGGCCAGACATCATCGAAAAATACCAAAAAGGACTTGGCTTTACAATCACAACCTTAACATAGACCAATGACCATGACTTGTGCTAATAGTCCACAGCTTATTACATTGAAATATTTACATGATGGAATATTATAGAAGTTGGCATACAAAATGGCTTAACATGCCCCACTTCCTAAACCAATAGGTTCCATCCTTGGAAGCCTTAACAGTGTGGGCTTCAAGTGGGAGCTCATGTTGTAGTTAAAATCAATAAAGAGGTAGAGGGGTTAGTGGGAATGGAAGTAGATGGAGGAGAGAGAAAAATTGTATGGTGGTGCAGTGGTTGTGAAGATTGAAGCACAACTTATGTACTAGTAGATGTGGTGGGTGCATCTCCATGGGGCTTCTCCTTGGTGGATTATGGTGGAATTAGAAGTAGATGGAGGAGATGCAAAAAGTGTGCAATGCGGGGGTTTTAAAGATTGTGGTACAATTTATGTATTAGCAGTAGATGGAGGAGAGATAAAAATTGTGCGCGGTGCAATGGTTGTGAAGATTGTAGTACAATTTGTGTATTAGTAGAGATGTGGTGGGTGAATTGTTGCCTTGGTGGCTTCTCCTTGGTGGTGGTTGTGAAGATTACACTGACAGATTTTGTATTAGTAGATGTGGTGTGTGCATCTCCTTGGTGGCTTATGGTGGGAATAGAAGTAGATGGAGGAGAGCCAAAAAGTGTGTAGTGTAGTGGTTATAAAAATTGCGGTATAGTTTGTAGATGTGGTGGGTGCGTATCCCTGGTGCCTTATGTGTATGCACCTCATTGGTGGATGTAGAGGCATCACATTCAAGCAAAAAATTAAAATAGCTGAGAGAAGAATCCTCTTGAAGTAGATGGTTTATGTTGATCAATCGCGTACACTTCTACCAACTCCTTACCTTTTTTGGGCTAGGCTTTTCTACGTTGTTTTACCCCAAGGGATTCAAAGACTCTTCGAGTAAAAATTTAATTGTGGACATAAATTGTGCTGAATTCTTGGTGCCTTAGTCTTTACATGCTCCCTTTTCACCTTAACTATTGATAATTGGACCTCCTTTATATAAAACAAATCCAAATTTGTTTGTTGCCTTGGTAGAATCCATGACCATGTAGTAGCTTCTTTGGTAACTAGGGCTTGGAGAAAATTGATGAATATGTGCCCAAGATGCTATGGTAATTTTTTAATGTTTAGGTAACATAGAAATTCATGCACTACCTTCAAAGTATCCTTTGGCTTTAAGTAGTCTCTTTTACACCATCCACCAATGCTAAAGTGTCGTTGATTGCTATTGAGATAACAAGTGATGTTGGGTAATGTTTGTAGAAAACAAGAGGGAGTGTTATATGACCCTCAAACATTTGTGTGAGTTGCATGTGTCATAGATTATGGTTCAAAGTGTCAAAAGGAGCCCAAAGATGGAGCCCATGTGGAGGACAAAAGTAGGCACCTAGAAGAGATGCCAAGTGGGTGCTCATTTCAAGGGAGATGGTGTTCAAATCTAGGAAAGATTAGGAAGGACTTAGTCAAGCTTATGGGACATGATTAATGGCTAATGGAGATGTACTCAAGCTTATAATAGGCACTCTTATCTAATGGAACAAACGTATGAGCTTTTATGCTAAACCTCTTGCCTGGTTTGGATGCTTTCAGTAGGATTTTTGTACTGTTCTGTGATAATCCTTCCTTGGTGTTCCTTCCCCCCATCCGGATTCTCATCTTGTTTTTTTATAGGGGACTAATTAGCTGTAAGTACGTGTGAGAGTTTCCACAACAATAGCTTTCAAATTTTGCAAAAGGCTCCTCCCACACCTCTTTCTTCAATAGCATGGTCCTCCCATTCCTTCATCTTGGTTGCATCTAACTCATATACTTCTGCCAAGGATCTAGGCTTCATAAACTGCAAGCATGGACTCTGTCCTGATCTTGTCTTTATCTGCCCTTGCCTGTATGTCCTTGACCACCTCCAAGTGGCCTTTCAACACATCATGCCTTCTATGGGATGTTGTGGGATCTGTCAATGGCTTCAGCTCCCCTTTCTTAATTTGTCTTGTTTCTTGCTCCTTACTAGCCATTGTAACCTTTAAGATCCCAATTTCTTTTGCCATACATTTGTTGGTTTCCCACAAACCCAAAATTTGGGATTTGATTTTCTCCTACTGTAGCTTAGCCTTCAGGAGTGATAGGACTCTTCTCTTCTCTCTCCTCGCTCTCTCTCTCTCTCTCTCTCTCCCCTTCCAGGCATTATTGGTTCAATGGGCTTTGGCTTTGACATGGTTTGCTTCCCCTTGTTCTGCTATTATTGCTCACATTGTTTCTCAGGACTTTCTAGTTTTCCCTTATCTTCTTTTGCAACATACTTTGCCAACACTAGTTCCTCTGCTTCCTCCTTGTAAAAGAGCCTTGAGATATCTTAATCTTTTCTTCTTCTTTTTTTGTCTGCTTCTCATTTTTCAGATTATTATACAAGACTTCTACCTAGGCCACCACCTTGGATCCTCCCTCTACTCATTTTACTAATCCATAGTTTTTCATGAACATATAGTAGGGTTTGTGGACAAGGTTTATCATTTCTACCACAAACCTCATCCGTTTTTGATTTTCCTCGTCCAAGTGATCTTGTACTCTTTGGCTCTTCCCTCTCTAGCGGTCTGAACTTCTTGTTGATGAGATCCTCCTTCTTCACAGCCAGCTTGATTTCAATCTTACCCTCTATAGGACATAAGTTGGTAACTTCAGTTTCTTACCAGATGGTAGTTTTATAATGTTTGATTTATGTAACTTGGTAGCTAGCTTTTTGCATGTAGATTGAGCTTCAACTCCTCCCATGATGGCAGCTCCGCAAACTCTTTGAGGCCTATTTTTAGTAGCCATTCTACATGCTTTTCTGCTTCTTTTGGGAACGACATAGCTCAGGTGTTTGAATTCCACCATCTTACTAGGAAGGTTGATTGGGTTGGTTGATGATAGAGAATAGGGGAAGCAAAAAGCATGAGTGTAGAGAGTGACAGTGCTTAACAGGCTCAAAGCCATAGTGAAGGGCACATGGCGATTTACCTAGCTCAAGAAGGGGCTGCAGTCACTAACAACCATTGGCTCCAGGTGCACTTTCCATGACTTAGTCGTGCACCACCAAGGTCTTCATGACTTAATTGTTCCGCCAAGGTCCCAACTTAGTCATGCACCACCAAGGTCCTGATGAGATTGAGTATGGTATTCATATTTTGGAGGATTTCCATGAAAAATGCACGCAACACAATATAAATTATGAGGGGGAAGGAGTGTGCATTCACTGATGTGATCTCCATAGTCGTTTCCCTTTGCATGCTTATTTATGGCCATTTCCTTTAGCATTATTGGCATTGCCAACCCCGTAATGGCTTTTCCTTTTCCATGATTACATCTATCATAAGAACATCATCGAAGATTTAGATTGTCTCTTCGTCTACATCTTTATCTTTTGGATTTGATTTCTTGAAACGTGTTTCCAAAACAATGATGCCTCCAAACCATAAGTTATATGCTTGATGATGTTACATACTTACATAGTTGTTGATGATGTGGATCCAATTAAGCAGGCACCTCATCATAATCCTGGTGGAACTTGTGCATTGTACGAAGCATCTAGTCTTTGTGGAAGAAGGAGGGGTGGTCGAGGTGGAGGTATCTAGGGAAAGTTGAATTGCAACTTCGGGTTCTTCTCCAACTCTTTCTATGGTCTAGAAGAACAACATGGCTATGGTGGGTTGGCAGGCCCATGATGCACCTTGGAGAGGATAGTCGGGAATGTGGATGTGGGGATGTCCTCATATGCAAATGTTGTATTGTGAGGCCCATGGCACCTTGGAGAGGATGATTAGGAAGGTGCATGTGGGGCTGTCCTCATATATAGATGTTGTGTTGGAGAAGATTAAGCTAAGGCTCCAATGCTACAGCTCCAAGATGCCATAGGGCGGATGGGGAGGGACGATGAGGTTTGCAAGGTTTGTGGTTGCATCCCATGAGGATGTCAACCTTCTTCTCAGCATTTCTCCTGCCGTGACCCAGGTTTCATATCTATGATTTGCTGTTCCAGCTGGGCAATGGTTCTATCTTTTGCAGCTATGGCTCTCTCGTGAAGTTCTTTTTGTGCTCAGAAAGTTTGTTGTGTTAACTTCATCCAACACGAGCTTTTTCTTGTTGTGTGCCATGCAACATCGTTGCCTATGTGAGATCTTCTTGAGTCTATGCCCTTACTGCTATAGCTCCCTCAACATCCGTCCATGTGCATAACATCTAGCTCGTGCTCTAAGCGGTCACAGTTGGCCTTAAGAGCTTGCACCTGCAGCTCATTGAGTGCAATTCCTGCGTTCCTTTGAGTCTCTAGCTAGGCACAATTTTGGCTTGTGTAATGAGAAGTGCTTTACTAGACTGCATCGGTTTTCTCTTTCTATCTGGCCATAAATTCTATCATGCGCCTTGCAAGGTTGTGGATTATAGAAGATAAAGTACTAGAGAAATCTGAAAGGCGCCACTAAGACTTAAGGATGGCCCTTGAGAGGTTGTCAGTCCACCTGTGTATCTCTGTAATGTTTTGCACAACTTCATATGAACTTGTGAATCTGCTACTATGAAAGTGAAACTCACTTCGTAGACACCATCAGGTACCTCTTTAGCCATGGAAAAAGAACAGGTAGAGGGGATTCTTGACTAGGCATGCTCTTTGGGGCCTCCACTTGCCTCAGCTACCACCTCTACCATGTGGCTGTGTCCATCAGTAGTTCCTTAATCCATCTTTGGATTTTTGGGTTGAGGGGAGCCTATGAGAGGGATCCAATGGGGCGTGTTGCAGTGCGGACGAAGCTTTCTTGGGGTGGCAACACCTTGGTAGTTAAATGGTTCGGGGAGCTCTTCCCACCATGTGGCACAATAGAGGACCTTGGTGAGGATCATGGCAGCTCCAAACTTGCCACCCAGCAGGGTTAGTACAGAGCTTGTGATGGAAGTGATTTGCCCAATTTATTGGTAGTCCTTGCTTCAAATGGGCGAGTAGGCGGAGGTTGCCATCAGATGTATCTGTCAAGCCACCTGAGGTTGGTAAGCATAGTCAGGGCAAGATATCTTCCCACTTCACTCCATCCTTGTTGATAGGGCCTCTGATAATATCTTTGACCATCCCCTATGCACCACTAAGTTTCTAATAGGGTTCGGTGGGTCTAGGTAGGTGTGAGGTGTACTGAACATCATCCAGAGTCAGGGTCAAGGTGAAATCATCTCCTGTGAAATCTCTAACATTGCCAGTGCTAAGATGTGTTCCATACTAGAAGAAATGAATCGAAATCATGTGCTAAGATTCGGCCCCCAAGTTGGAAGAGCTACCAACCCCTACTAAACGAGTCCAAGTCTATCCATATGCTCCATGACCTCTGGCCTCTTTGACTACCTAGTAGCATTCCTGAATGTGATAGGTGATTTTGTGCTCCACCTTCTTCTTTGATTGGATACTATTGTGGATCATGTGCTCTCTAACTTCTCAAAGTAGTTCCACTCCCATGGGGAGAAGTCGGTGGGGCTACTACCTGATACTTAAGAGTTTGTGGACTTTTGTGGCCTTCCTCTATTTTGTGCTTTCCTCGACTCGGTTTACTACTTTCCTCGACTTTTTTTACTGCTTTCTTTGATATTTTTAATCGGTTTTTTTGTTTGGTAAACTTCTTCTTTGACAAGGGTAAGGTACTTGTGCTTAGCCCATTTAGCTAGGCTTGAGAGTGACAATGGATTTGGTAGGGGAATTCGTGCTTTCGGCTTGTAGCTACAACATAGGCTTTTAAGGTTGATATGCATAAGGAATGTCCTGTTTATGGTGTGTTTGCCGATGGTCTTGGGACTCCATGAGCTCTTCAATCTTTCCATTACCCTTTGCTAGGGGTGAGCATGGGGCTCCACTAGCGATGGTAGCTTTGGGTTGTCATTGCCATCTTGCCTCGGTACCTCCCATGGTGTGTTTGAAGAAGTTGGGGTTAGTGACGGTGTGATTTTAGATACCCAAATGCCTTGCTACCTTCATAATATCCTTGGGACATTAGAAGAGAGCCATCTTTTGGTAGCATTTTATCCATCAGGGTTGCCTTCTTTGACAGGTTAGTTTTAATTATGCTGCTTAGGTAGCCAGAGTTGTATGTGACCTCCTCTGTAGTAACCTTGGGCTTCTAACAACTCCTTTCTAATGAATCTTTCTCTTGGGTATCCAGAATCTCTTTTTCCCTTCATAGTAACCTTGTGAGGCGGATGTGAAAGGAGTTTTTCTTTGGACGATGCATGACTATCTCGGGTTCTCGAAGTGCTCAGGTACATACTTGAACCGGATAACTTTAAGCTTTAACCTTTAAACTTTAAGTTTATATCTCTAGATCTGAATCATCTCAATTTTAAAATAAGTTTGGCAACCTCCGGACATCATGCATGTTCGATTTGTGGACCATCACTTGTTTCAGAAAGACCCTCTATACTTAAGAAGGTGGTGTATGACAAACATCATCGATTTCTCCCTCCTTCACATCCCAAATATGTGCCACATGAGGTCTCACCACTTGTGATGAGAGGTAGAGACTAGTTTGAGGCATGGAGCTGCACACAATCTAAGCATCCAAGCTTAAATAATCGATTAGTCAAGATATTTCATATCAACCTTTTCTTGATGGCAAGCTTGGTACTAAGAATTCCATGGGCATGATGGCATTTGTTCCGTATGTCAAGTTGAAAGGTGTGGTGTGGATGGCACCTTGTAGGCAGTTTTGTAAGCCCAAGATGACTTTTCCATGTTCAAAGACATCTTTAGTGTCTAGTCTTGGCTTTTTAGGTATCATGTAAGGATTCCCTAAGAGTCATATACACTAGGTTATTTGTGATAAATCGGTACTATAAATGTGTGCTTGAAGGTCAAACCAAAAGTCTTGTCCTACAAGATCATAGGCCTTGTTAGGATTCCTTCAGCCAATTTTATCATTAGGGTGGTACTTTCCAAGGGTGGTTGACCTTGTTATTCTTAGCAGTGGTTAGTGAGGATACTTATCCCAACACTACCATCCAAATTCCTTAGCTTTTATAGGCTTTATAAACTATAGGCAAGATCATGTTTGTGTGATTGCTTTCAAAATAGTAGCCTAGTTTATTGATTGGTACCTTGGATAATTGTATTTTCATCATATTACCTTATTCCCTAGGGACTTGCCTCAGACTTGCTCTTGGGCTGGCATTTTATCCCCACTACTTCTTCTACACTTGTGTGAAATTTCCCTCCCATCCAAACATAAATATCCCTCTAGGATTACACTGCCACATAGCAGTGTACTTATTAGAATTCTCACTTCAGAGGATAGGAAGATTGATAATTGAAGGATATTCCATGGCTTGCATTCTTTCTCACTAAGGTGCTAAAGTTGGACTTGCTCTTGGGTTGGCATTTTATCTACTACTTCTCTACACTTGTGTGCAATTTTCCTCCCATCCAAACATAAAGATGCCCCCTAGGATTGCACTACCACATAGCAATATACTTATTAGAATACTCACTTCAAAGGATAGGAAGATTGATAGTTCAAGGATATCCCATGACTTGTATTCTCTCTATAGGTGCTAAACTTGGACTTGCGAGTCTCTAATGGAATTTGGATTTTCTCCTATGAGGAAAGAGGAACTAGGTCAATGAGAAACACTCTAGAAAACAATGTGTATATGCCCATGGAAAATTTATCATATTCCAACCTCAACAATGTCATCAAGCCTAGCTCTCACTTGTTCTAGCATAGGTTCATACCCTAACCAACTCTTGTGCCTCTTTGATGAGAGAGAGAGAGAGAGCTTCTATGGAAACTTCATAGAATCATGTGTGGATAGAGACTTCTCTCAGCACCCCCTTAGGAACCATAACCCCTTATGAACCTCATATAATCAAGTGTGGACATGGACTTCTCTCCACACCCTCTTAGGAGTCATAACCAAAAGTCACTTGGCATTTTACATTGAAGGCAACTACCTTCTTTTTTATTACTTTAATATGGAAACAATCATTCAACAATAAGGGATGATTCTCAAAAGAGAGAAGAAAAGTTGGGTATTATTGGATTACAATATCTTGTAGATACTTTTCTTACTCCGAGGATCACACCATGGTCTAACAAGAAAGACTTTCCTAATCTCATGAGTAGACATAGTATAATGCACTAGACATCTCAGTAGTCGCTTCTTTAACAGTAAGACTTAGTTCTTCACTCCATCACCTAGTACAACCATTACCACATCGATTGCATGTACTCTTGCGATACTAAAAAAATTCACTCTTCTTGGTTTCACATTGATTTTTGAACTCCCATATGTGGAAGATGCTAAAGATGAGATTTGGAACATGAACTTCTCTACTAGCATAAATCCACCACATCTAGGCTCATGCCCTCATGGAAACCCATCAATTTTTTATAGAAGCTAAAAGGCATATTATTCAAATGAGGAAAGACATGAGCAACCAAAAAAGAGCTACCACTACCTTCTCTTGAAGCCCATGCACGTCCTAGAAACTCAAGTGTCCATAGAGAAACCCTGCACCTTAGAAACTTACCCAAGCACAAAGAAAAGATACGACATAATCATCTTAAAATTTTTACCATAGAATGGTGGGCTAGTAAAATTGATAGGCTAGCCAAGGAAACTTTGATATTCTCAAGGACAAAGTTGCAAAGGATTTGATCCCCACCCTACTTAAGAAGGATAACTCACACTTCTTCAACTCAAAAAAATCTTGGTTTTGTCACGGATTAATAATATCTTCTCCAAAATCCCTTAGGGCTCTTGAGAAATCAAGTATAGCCGAGAAATCCTCTCTCAAGCTAAGATATCCACTATTAGTCATGCGTAAGCTACCTCGCTTGAGATGCCCTTCATTAAAGAGGAGTTTGAAGCAGTAGTGAAATCTACGAAGGATGGGAAAAGTCATGGCACTTGTGGCCTTATTTCAATGTTTTTTGGCTATGTCTCCAAGCTATCATGTTGTGGGACTTCTCAAACAACAATAGAACCCTTCTACTATATCTAAATTCTTGGATAATCAAGTCGATCCACAATAGGGAGGCTAACTATTGGTCGACTCTTATTATGCATCTGTAAAATATTTGCCAAAGCCATGCCTAAAGATTAACTACTAAATGGGTAGCTACAATAGACTACAACCAAAAAGTTTTGAATGCACTGCTTACCATGTGGGAAGGTAGAGATTACGCCAAAGAATCTAAAAGAGACATCTTCTTCAAACTAAAGTTTGAAAAAGCATATGATAGATTGGACTGGCTCTTTATTCTCCAATCACTTCTTGTTAAGGTAGGAGTTTATTTACTAGGTAACCTTGTTTGGCCATGCCATTGTCAAAGTTTTGGTCAATGGCTTCTTCATACTTAGCTATATTATAGGCAAATCTAGTAGGCAAGAATGCCATGTTGTCCTCTACTCTTTATAATTGCAAGTAATGGATAGAAATCACTCATCTGACACAAACCGAGTATGGACTTGCTACAGGCTCTTTATTCTCCAATCACTTCTTGTTGAGCAAAAAGTTTATTTACTAAGGTAACCTTGTTTGGCCATGCCATTGTCAAAGTTTTGGTCAACGGCTCCTTCTTACTTAGCTTTATTATAGACAAATCTAGTAGGCAAGAATGCCAACATTCAAGAAGCTGCTGCAAGCTCACTCCATGATCTTTTTGAAATGCAAGGGGTTCTGTATTTATTGTTTCTCACAGTAACAAGCTCCAAATCCAGAGGCTGAAAACAATAATGACTTAGAACTACTGTGGAACTAAACACAGCTAAGCTCAATTCATTGTGTGATAGTGGCAGCTACAACAAAGCACATTCAAGAAGCTGCCAAAAGCTCGCTCGATGATATACAACACAATCATGAATTCTCCGTCATCATATTCTCTCCCTTACTATGCTCAACTAGGCAGAGGTTGGATGAGGTTCAAATTTTGTTGACATCTTTCACTTCAGATTGGCAAATTTGCACCTAACACATATTCAGCATGTGTGTACCACAGGGTGCACTCTATTTACTTTTCTTTCTGATGAATGTATTCACTTTTTCTTTTGATATAATTTCTTCTCTCCAAAAGAAACTCCTAGCACTGTTGACAAATTGCAAGTGCAGTAGCTCATGCTACTGCACAGATACCCACATGAGCAATAACTTAAAAAGTATCTCACAATAACTATTTTCACCCCAAGTATTTAAGCATAGTACTGCATTGAAGCATGTTAGAAACGTGCAAAACAAGTGACAGCACAAAAATTCTCAATCTTAACAAATACCACCCTTTAAAATATGACGGAGCCTGTAACTCAACAGTTGGAAGTATACACATCCCTTGCTCCCCCCTTACCAGGGAGTTGGAGCATCATATATGATGCGTTCTCATCCCATTAGTCCAAATGGCCTGATTATTATTCGGAGAGGGGGATCCCTGAGCACGAGATTCAATCCTCAAAAGTCCCACATTGTAAACCCTTCCCCTGCTCACCCTTTACCAGGGTGTTTGTTGTGTACCTAGCACTAACCCACAGCAGGGTTGGGGGAGCCCTGGGATTAGGGAAAGCAGGTGGATTCGAGTACTAGCCACCTGAAACTGCCTGCTTTCCCTAATCCCAGGGCTCCCCTAACCCTGCTGGATTAATCCCTAACCCCAGAGTGGATTCAGGTGGCTAGTAGCCTGCTTTCCCTAATCCCAGGGCTCTCCTAACCCTGCTGGATTAGTCCCTAACCCTAAGGGTTAGTGCTAGGTGCATAAGAGTTGAAGCATCATATATGATGTGTTCTCATCCCATTAGTCCAAATGGCAAACGTAGCCTGGCATTGATTATTATTGGGAGAGGGGGATCCCTGAGCACACCTTCACAGTTGTGTATGTACGAGATTCATTCCTCAAAAGTCCCACATTGTAAACCCGTAATGAGTTATTAATAAAGCCCACATATGCTAGCCATATTTTTGCATGATACAAGTAGAAAGGGATTCGAAACACGCATACTCATGCGTGCACAACTATAGACTGACATGTGACTGCATAGACATTTCAAACCTTACTAAATAATTGGGGTAGAAGGGGATGACAATACAAATAAAACTCAACATGGGGAAACAGCATTTGCATGCATGTTAATTACTCAGGTAATGGACCGAAAGCTTCACCCCACTAAAAGCACACTTCCATAAAGATCCAGTAGTGATCAGAACCATCCTCCCACCAAAGTGCAATGCCACACACCTCAATACATTGTAGAACTTCACTTCAAAGAAAAACTCACTATATTGACAAATTATTGCTACCGTTACATAATCAATCAGCTGTAATAAATCAATAGAGACCATGGCTGTCTGATTCACCTTCAGAGTGAAAGGGTTTTAAACCTGACATGGGCACAATACAAAGACTGAATAAGTAAGGGAGTTACAATATAGTCTAGGGTCTTTAAACACAAAAAACCCTTGGGCACCCAACATCTTTGATGATGCACAGGGCCCAGGCAACATTGCCCATCAAAGCCCATGCAATACCTACCAATCATCAGATTTCTCACAGCTTTTAGATGGACCAGTATATGAATAAAGGGCCTTGAAGGAACAATATTTGTCCTCAAATTTGCATTGGAAAATAGGTGTATAGTGAGTACTTCCAATATTATTAAGTTAACAGTGCTGGTTAGTTTATAAAAACAAGTGGGAGATGGTTGCCAGAGGTGCTTACCTCACGTGGTAAATGAGCCCGAGAGAGAGTGTTGATGCTGGTAGCTCAGTAATGAGGTCTATACCACTGAGAAGAAAAAAAACTAACCAGCCAAAATTGCCTACAGCTGCCAATCGATTGGAAGCAATCCTTGATCTACTAAAATTTCATTCGTTTTAGAGAAGTGCCTGCAAACATACACCCGCAAGGTCAAACACCATCCACACAATGGCCACAAAAGCATTGGGAAAATTGACAATAACAAGCACCATAAGTTACTGCTAGGCAATAACCTGCATGTGAAGAAACCTCTGCGGGCTGAGATGCCTGATGGGTGGGACGCCTTCAGGATATGGTGACTTGTTCTATTAATTAGCCTGTTCAGAGAGCATAAAAGAGGTATTAATCAGAGGCTAACGTAAACTGGAGTAAAACAATACCGGCCAAGCCTGGCCCTGGAAAAAACATAAAGGCACCTTAGCTTTTCTTGGGCTGAGATCCCCCATAGAAGGAAGACTACACCAGACCTTTGCTGTGCAAGTGCTCGAATAGCAGCATCAGTGAAAGGCTCCCAACCTTTTTTGGCATGAGAATTTGCATGATGGTCGCGCACTGCTAATCAAAAAACATGTTAGACAAGCACCACTGCACCATTTCACTTCACCGCAAGCTGAAATCAATAAACCAGCAGAAAACTTTACTAATCCTATTGAAGAAAGTTTTCTACCTGTGAGGACTGTGTTCAACAAAAGCACCCCCTATTCAACAGATGCAACCAATTAGAGTTAAAGGCAAAGTAGCAAAATGGCATTGTGCAGTGTTGGGAAAAGCACAGACTCTTCTAAATATATATGGCTTTTTCTCCCAGCCTCACAAACAACAGACCTGGTGGGCCCATTTCTCTAGATTTCCATGTGAAGGAAAGTCACAGCGAAGATCGCTCTCAAGCTCCATGAAGATGTTGGCAAGACTTGAAGGAAGTTTGATACCCTTCTCCACAGAAAAACAAAGGCCCGTGGCTTGGCCTGGCCCATGATACGGATCCTGCATCCATACATTAAAAATCATGGCCATCCTCATATGATGCATTGTGTCCCACATACATCGCGCAAATGTAATTGTTGGAAAGGGTTCCCAAAGAGTGTCTCAACAAGAAAGTAAAGTACTCTGTCATGCATTTGTGTGTCCCACATGCAGCGTACATGTTGAATGCATACCTGGCCAATGATCACCACCTTTACTTTGTCAAATGGGCATGAATTGAAGGCATTGAACAACTTGGCTGGTGGTGGATAGATGGGAATCCTTCCAGCTGCCTCCTGGCTTACAAACTCGTGAAGGCGCCCCATGTATGGCTTCTGAAATTCTCCTCCTAGAACTTCCACCCATGTTTTCTCCACCAACAGACTTTCAAACTTTGGAAACTGCAAGCTTTGTGCTGGTTTACAAATCAATCAAACACATGACTGTTACAAAAAATATGTAAGAACTCACCAAAATCATGAAATAAAGAAAAAACACATGGCATTTCAGAACTTGAAAATGTTAGAAAATTAAAAATATATGCATGACAATGTAAAAGAGGACATGCATTTAGACACTATCAGCCAGTATATTATTGAGACAAAGACACCATAAGCTAAAAAAAGTGACTAGTCTAAATACCTTGACCATCTGCAACATTATCTTCACACATACGCATGTTGCGTCTTGCAAGTGCAGCTGCTTTGTTGAGCTCCATCCTTATTTTCTGTTCCTGGCTCAGATCCCCACTTTCCTTCTCTTCCAAGTTGTTCTCTTGATCCTTTGTTTGGGGCTGCTCATCCTCATTGGAAACCAACTGTAAATCTTCTGCCTTATCTAACTGGCTTTGAGAGATTGCCATTGGCTCAGTATGTTCTGCACCTTCACTATCTGATTGAAAGTGTTTCTTTAAATCAGACCTCATGGAGCATCCTAAAGTTACCGTGACTGTCTTGGAGACATTAGCTTCAACCTGTGCAGCACCAACATCACCATAGCTTGAAGAAACATCTCCACATGCATCCGAATGATTGGTACCCTTGATGGGGATGCTTGCAGCATTGGCATCACCATAGCTTGAAAACATATCTCCAAATGCATCCAAATGCTTGGTGCCCTTGATGGGGGTGCTTGCAGCATTGACATCACCACTGCTCAAGAAAAGATCACCACATGCATCCAGATGCATTCTACTGCTACTTTTCGACGAGTCATCCATCAAACTTGCATTCAGATGTGCGGGGCTCTGCAAAGAATTCATGGCTGAGTCTTCTGCCCCTACACCACCATCATCATCATAGCTAGGGCAATAATCTTGAAGTGCCTCAAAATGTAATTCTTCAACGCTTTTCAACCTGCTAGGCCTTCCATTAAAAGCTTTGTCCTCCATCGTTATGCCATCGCCGGGCCATTGAAGCTGAGTAACAGTCTGCATACTGCTGCCCTTTCGATGACCAACAACTGCTTGCTCTTGCTCACGCCCTTGGCTTTTCTTCATCGAAATGCCAGCGCCTTGGATTGTATAAGCCGAAACCCTTGCCCTAGAATCAGGTGCCATAGCTCTGACCCTAGAATCAGGTACCAAACAAAATCTACAATCCGAGGGTTCCTCTACAGCTCGAAGCCTCTTGCGAGGATGCACCACGCCTGAAACATGTTTGGTTGCTGGCGCCATGGAAGATGGCGACAATCGAATGCTATCAACAGAGAGGGAAAGTCCAAAGGTTTCCTTACCTGCTGGTAGGAGGAAGACTGTCAGATTGACATCATAGCTGCTCTCTGCGTTCTGAAACCGTAGAATTGATGAGGAATTGAAGCTTGCACAGGAGGCACATCTTCTGAAAGAGGGATTACGGCAAGCGTGTGCGTTCAGCAAAGCGCAGTCGGAGGGCCATGATGCAGAAGTGGAAGAAGAAGAAGAAGAAGATGGCAGAGACAAGGGGAAAACCATGGGCAGAGAAATAAGGAGAAGAATGTTGGAGACCTGAATTTAAAAGAATGGTAGAAGCCTGAATTTTGAGAGATTTTTTTAAAATAAAAACCCCAATATAGAAGTACAGGGTTCCAACCAATCAAAATAAAGATAATGCTTGAAAAAAAGTAATCGGGATTTAGTACTAAAAATAAAAACCCCAATATAGAAGTACAGGGTTCCAACCAATCAAAATAAAGATAATGCTTGAAAAAAAGTAATCGGGATCTAGTACTAAAAATATAGTAAATGTTGGGATTATCAAACTACAATATGTATAATTCTGTTCCTTGACAATAAAGGCAATGCCAAATTTTAATACAGAAATTCCAACTCGGGAAAAAAATATACAAACCATAATTTTCAACTAGCACTAATTTGCACATTGCCATCAGGAAAGGGAAACAAGTCACTCGAGAATGTTGGCCAATTTTCTAGCAAGGGCTCTCGCCTCCATCAATCGCCATTGTCTATTTCCCACACCATCCTCACATGTCTACAAAGGATCTAGAGGTGGTTGCAAAAGTTTCCCATACTGGTGCCATACAAATCATGGTTACAACACCACCACCCATTGTCACACTGAACATCACTTGTGTCCTGATGACCCTACAATAGTGTGTGTGATGAGCCTTTGAATTTTGTGTACTAGAATTTACAGTTGGATAGGAATACAAAGCTTGATACATCACTATTTTTGGTGACAATGGGCACTCCATCGGCAATGTTTGTACATATAAAAGAGTGTCCTTACATTTTTTTATTTTATTATTTTTTCCAACTAGCCTTAGGCCCAAGATCCTCCCATAGTTACCATTTTTTTCACTACCCGTATGTGCTTTTCACCGCTCATAGGCGCTTTTTTCCGCTTGTTAGGCGATGCCGTTGAGGGAGCATCTTATGGGGGCTTGAACCCAGGACTTCAGAGTGTCCTTACATTGCAAAGACGTCTTTTGTATATGTTGAAGTGCTCTACCAAGTCATGTATCTCACGATCACAACATGATTTTTACACCTCATATTATATATAACATATTACTTTTTCCCAAAACTTTTATGACATTTTTTGTCTAGAATGTTAGTCTAGGTCTAGTCATTCTTTGATCAATTATTTCTTTGATTAGATTGTAGGTCTAGTCATTATTTGATCACTTATTTATTTGATCAATGGAGAAAATAGATCATTATTGGTCTAGTCATTTCCTATCATTATTTGATTGTGTAGAAAATAGATAAGTGTAGGTCTAGTCATTTCCTATCATTATTTGATTAGTGTAGAAAATAGATGTTAACGACTTTGAGAGTTATTTTAGAGCATGATATAAGTGGAATCAAGAGAAGCAATGTGCACTGTTTTGAAGTAGAAAAGCTTGGTTTCTCTAAGTTTTGGCTGAATCATCCATCTTGAGTTGCCATGAATGTGATTTTGTGCCAGTTTTCCATGTTTGCAAGTCTTATTTGAAGGTAGAGATGTTGGAATTTGGCTTCACAACATGAAGACCTTGTTAGTTAGAAGTAGCTTCATTTGGAGCTAAAGAATGTCTTCATACGATGCTGGCATCAAAAGTTGTGGCCATTTCAAAAGGGCTCTTTTTGGACACTTAAAGAAAAAGAGCACCGATTTTGCCACCTCATGGGTCTACTCATGGGTCTACTCTAAAGATGGCTTCCCAACTATTTAAGGCACTCTATGTTGGGTTTGTTTTTTTGTTTTTGGCATATGCTTTTAGAGGATGGCTTCCCAACTATTCAAGGCACTCTATTTTGGGTGTGTTTTTTTATTTTTGGCGTATGCTTTTCGAGGTGGATCTTCTTGGAGGAAAAGCATGGTGAACTTAGCTTCTCCTTCTCCTTAATCTCATCATCATACGCAAGTGAGTATTGTTGGTCTTGGATACCAGGAACAATATGACACAACCTCTAGTGAGGTTTCTATGAGGATTCTATGGAAGGGAGTGACGATAGTATAAACATGCACAGGTAGGCACAATAATAGAAGATACTACTAATGTATAAACTTGCATAAGTATGCACAGTAATAGAAGATACTACTAATATATAAACTTGCACATGTATGCATAGTAACAGAAGATACTACTAATGTATAATTATGTCCTCACCTTCCAGAACACCAACAAACAACCTACTAGGGAAATCCCTAAGTTATTTCGGGATAAACCCAATTTTTGAGGTTCCAGTCGTCCGAGAGGGACCCATATGATGAGGAGTTAAGGGAAGATGCAATTTCAAGGAACTTCGACTAGAGCCAAGACTGAGGGCCACTGGAAGAAAAGTAACCTTTAGCTTTGAAATAATGCAACATGAAACAAAGTCATGTGACTTGAGGAGGGAAGAAAAAGTTTTGTTGAGTCCAGAAGGTCTCACAAAAACAAGAAATTGAAGAGCATCAACAACAAGAGCTCAAGGAAAGAGCGATATTATGTCTAAGTGGCCGTCAAACTACAATGTTAAGGAATGCTTTGGAACTGCCTATAATAGTACCCGCCGACTAGAGATTCAATTGATGAAACTCTAAACTATAATCCTACAAGTTAGCCAAGAACATTAATAGATATTCCTAAATGGGGTAATGAGACCCAAGGAAAGGAAAAAAGAGTGGAAACCTAACTTAGAACTCAAAATTTGGTTGTACTACATTCATTGGACATGTTTGTTGATATTGGTGCAAGAATTTGTTTGAAATGGGTGAACTGCTAAAGGATTCCATGAGATCGCGCCATCTATGGGAAGAGCTACAGACGCATCAAATGTGAGAGGAATGATCACAATAGAGTAAGAGAGACTCCCATAGTGATGCATGGGAATGCATACTCCGATATACCACCCATATGTTCTGATGACAACAACGATAAATAAATGTGTCACATAACCCATTTCTATAGCATTGTGTTCTTACATGCTATACTCACAAGTCAAGGGCCAATGTGGGATACTAAGGAGGATTACTTGTCATCATGTAATAAGGGTCTATGTCTACCGCACTCAAGAGGGGTGCCGTAAAAGCAGCATGACCTTGACTCCCCAAAATGGGGATAAAGGGTAGGAAAGTAGAAACAAGAGTCAAAGAAAGTAGAAAAATTAGATCTAGATTTGGACCGACAATGATTATTCCAACGTTGGCAATCGCTACAATTAAAAGATCTACATATGTGACCCCAAGGTGAGTGTTACTTCTAGAACTACACCTTTTGTATCTACAACAGCATTGCATGGAATGCCTAGAGCTGGGTATGTACCAGCCCTACCAGCCTCTACAGTTGCAACCCCAGTTGCAATGTATATGCTAAGATTGGCCAAGAAAATAGGAACAGGGATGTCGAGAGAAGTATAAAATAGTTTTGTATTTGCTCATGTTGGCCCTGTTTGGCATAGTTGAAGTTAGCACATCCCAAGAGACACATTCTACCGGAAGGGTCATTGACTCATTGTGCTTTTGCTAGAGCACCACAATTGGAGCTTACTCATCTTGGCCATGTTTACATTCTTATAGTTAGTGCATTCCAAGAGACACATTATAAACAAGAAGCTCCTTGGAGCACTCTCCAAGAGCACCACATTAGGCATACATATTCGCTGAAGCACTGCTAAGCACAATATTATACACACACTTAAATTGTGGCCGACCGGGCACTTTAGGCTCATAAGAGGCCTAATTCTATTATAATGACTACTCTCATAATATATCCATGAAGTATATCACTTATAGGACCATCTTAACTTGCTACCACATGCTCTTAAAGCGGGAATCACCATAAATACTCCGTCACACACCATTACGGGCGCCCGTCCAAGTTGTAGCTTTGGACACTATTGCTTCATATCATGAATGTATGACCTTTTGGTGTATATATCGTGACTCCTTGATGTAACATAATGGTAGTAGCTCTTATTAATCCTAGAATTGGATTAACATTCCCCCCTTCCTGATGATGATCGCGTCCGCATGATTGCATCCGCATAATCGCGTTGAAAACCTTTGTGTGGGGAGAATGAACAAGCTTTGTCAATGGCTTTGATGTTGAATGGCATTCAATGGTCTTTGTTCCTCCGAAAGGAATAAGAAAAGCTAGTTAATGAATGAAGAGGTTAGTGGTGTATTGGGAATTCCTAATGGGGTGGGGGCTTTTTGTGAATGATTGTATTTTTATATTTGTGTGAGCCCCTTTTTTTTTGGGGGGGGGGGGGGGACTCCCTTTGTCAAGGTGCAAGGAGAGGCAAAGCACGGACCCATGGTAGGCACACCTAGGAACGCACTCACACACCAAGTAGGCACGTTAGGCCTCCCGGGGTGCGAGTGAGGTTCTTGGGGTGCCAAGTGCCCCAACGGGGTTGCCCTCCCTGCCTTGACGCGGCGATCGGGCCGAACGTGGAAACGGGATCGAAAAAACGGTGGAAACGACGGACTAGCGAATCGGCGAGCTGTGCCGTGCCGATGGGCCGAGACGCGTCTGGGCCGGCAGATCATGGATGGAAGGCAAGTCCCGAGCCTAAGCCATGGGAGTCGAGCTGAGCATGAAGGCAAGTGATCGGTGAGACCCGTAAGGAAAACATATGAGACGTGCTCGACGGGCCGATGGAGCCGTTTCATGAAGCTTGGTATGTGGTTGGCCGTCCCGCCCCGTGGCTAGATGTCAGGGGACCGCTCCTCCCTGCCCCCTGACATCAGCAAGGTTACATGTGATTTTTGTTAGTGGGGACACTAAGAGATGTTAATAATGGGAGAGAAGAGAGAGAAGAGAGAGAAGAGATGTTAATAATGGGAGAGAAGAGAGAGAAGGATCCAGAGGAACGTAGCCTTAATTATCCGAATGAGATGATGATTCTTAGTTCCTCATTTGATTCATTGAAGTGACATTCACCATTTGAAGTAATTAGCTTTTGATGATGTCCTTTTGTATAGTAAGATTCTTGTCAAATGTTGTTAAGTAGGACCTGATCTTGTCTTCTTTTGTCCATGTGCTTTTTATGTTTTTATATATATTTAGGTGCTCTTAGAAGTAGATTTTCATGAAGTACAAGATTTGAGTCATATAGACTCCTATTGAACTGCTCTGTGTTGAAGTATCCACTTGTTGGTGAGGATTGAAAGAATTACATCAACTTGTGAGGCTAATATAGGTATCTTCACTAAGGATTGAAGATGGTGGCGTCGTTTGGAGAGGTTTGTAATTTGAAGGAAAATTCTAGGCGATGGGTTGTACCATTGACCAGGCTTTCGCCCACCATGGCTCCCCCATCCAGAGATATACCTGGAAGTTGTTGATGGTGACACTTTGGGACAAATGTTCTCCAGTGCATGAGTATGGATATGTACTCATGAAGCAGCTGCTACATTAATTTAGCCAAAAGAATAGTGAGCAATAAGCTTAACAAATATATAGTGGCTATTGCGTGATATGGCTTAATCTGTGATGGGGCTTAAATCGTGAAAGTGCAAGTTCTTAAGCCGTGAGATGGAACTCCTTGAATTGTAATTCGGTGAGATGGAATTCTGTGAATTTACAGATTTTAACATTTAAAAAAAATAATAATTTTATGGGTCATCTATGTCATGATTTGCAAGCAACAGCTTCTTAAGTGCTCATTTCTTACTTCCAGAGGGGTGATAAGAGCATTGTTATTCTATTATTGATGTGCTCCTAAGTCTCTGTATTGCTTCTTGAATTTGTTGCTGAAATGATGTCGAGGTAGTAGGGAAGACTTTTGATTGTTTGCTTGAACAGACAAGCCTTGTGTTGGTGCTGAATGCATGAGAGTGGTTGAGGGATTTGCTTGTTGTTGCTTGGGCCTCCATTCTTGTCGAACTATAGGTGAAGTTGTTGGGGTTGAAGTCGGTGGTGAGGTTTTCTTCACATTGTTCAATTTTGGCACAACCATATGATGGAATTACTATCATAGTATCCTTGTTGTTGAAGTACATGCACAGGCACCCATCTTTGACGAACACTGTAATTTGGTTGCCGATGTGCTTGGTGTTGAGGCTTTCTTCTTTGTGCAAGGTTAGGGGACTTTGTGATGCGCTTAGGGACCCAAGCTTTGGTATTTCTTTGGTAGTGCCCTTGTGCTTGCAGCGTGTTTTTGGTACCCACACTTGTTACATTGGTGGAGTTCTTTGAGAAACTCGCATAGGTTTTTGTGGACGGTGTTGTGGAGTATTCTTCTTCCTTGGCTTCCGAGTGCTGCATTATTGAGGAAGAGGTTTTGACTGTCGAGGCACCCAAATTTGATAGGCACCTTCATAGTAGCCTTGAGCAACAAGTAGCTGCTTCTCCACCCACATTTTGAGACTTTGTGATGCGCTTCAGGACCCAAGCTTTTGTATTTGGTAGTGCCCTTGTGCTTGCAGCGTGTTTTTGGTACCCACACTTGTTACATTGCGGGAGTTCTTTGTATTTCTTTGGTAGTGCCCTTGTGCTTGCAGCGTGTTTTTGGTACCCACACTTGTTACATTGCGGGAGTTCTTTGAGAAACTCATATAGGATTTTGTGGACGGTGTTGTGGAGTACTCTTCTTCTTCCTTGGCTTCCGAGTGCTGCATTGAGGAAGAGGTTTTGACTGTCGAGGCACCCAAATTTGATAGGCACCTTCATAGTAGACTTGAGCTACAAGTAGCTGCTTCTCCACCCACATTTTGATAGGCACCTTCATAGTAGCCTTGAGCTACAAGTAGCTGCTTCTCCACCCACATTTTGATACTATTAAGATATTGTGATTGTGGGAGTCTTGGTGGAGTTTTCTTTAGGGTTGATGTGGAAGGTTTGGGGCCCTCCTTGACTTTGGCTGGTGCTGAGACTGCAGGTTTGAGACTCATGGGCATTGTTGATGATGATGAGGTTAGAGTCTCTTGTGGAGTGGTTGTCGGATGATGAGGCCTTTGAGCATGTGGTTGTCTCCTTTGATGAGGTTTGTCGATGAAGATGCATAGGATCCGAGGCCTTTCCATTGAGTTTCCTGTTAGAGATAAATAGTTGGCTCTGGGAACTTCTTCAGGAATAGCTATTGATTGCGAGGTTTCGGCATTGAACTTTGTAGGTGAGGATGGGGTTGAGGGAGCAGAGGCTTTATCGGAGTTTGTTGTTGATGCAGATGGTAGGTCATTGTGTAGAGGAGCTTTTGTGGAAGAGGCTTGTATCCTTTTGCGTTCAGCATCATAGAAATCCATTAAAGTTGGATCCTCTTCTTGGCAATATGGTATTGCCAACTTTTTGTCATTGACCATCATGATGACTCTATCGTTAGAGCAAAGCACAGTGGTGCTTGGGTAGTAGCAACAGTCCATTTATGCCCCAAGATTAAATCTACTTCCAACACATACTCAACCACAAAAAACTTGCAAGTAAGGGAGTTAGTTTCATTATACATTGTATATTCAAAGTACCCCAAACATGGCATGTTCAAGTCTTGTGTAAAGTTTATTCTTTCAGGATGGTGGGCCGTGAGTGTTGGTTGACCTAACAAATCCCATAGCTCTAGGGTCATGAGATTGTGTTCTCGCATTGGATAAAGCTGTGCTTGAGCTGTGGTGATTTTATTTGAAATTTCCAATCCAACGAAAATCCTAGGGATCTTTTTAGTAGTAAGATATGTTGGAAGTTCCAGCTCCTGCAAGGTTTCTTCCTCTCTCGTAATAGCAATTGTACATTGTCTGCAGGAGTGTTCAAGGTGATTGTTTGCATGGATTCATCTAATGAATACAACGATTCACTTATCCAAGGTCCACCAAAGATGCCATCATACTCAAGGGATTCTAGGGTAACATGGAATGTAAATTCCATATTGTCATCGATTGTTTGAGTAGTGTATCTAAAGGAACCTCGGACTTTAATGTTTTGTCCATTGGCTCCTCTTGCAGTCTTGTTTTATGGAGTTTGTTATATCCTTGTAAGTATAACTCAGGTTGAGCCATTAAAGGTGCAAGTGCTAATGTGATGCTGGCTTTATCAAGAAGAGCATTCCTCCGAATGAGGTTTTGAGAGATTGTTCTAATCTTGTAAGGTAATTATTGAATTCCTCATGTGCTTTCTCAAGCCTATAGTTCATACAATCTATCTCAAATGACTCTTCTGTAGAAAGTATGTCTTCCTTTTGAAAGGGAAAGCGATACTCTTCTAGGCTTTGAATCTTGGTTTCTCTTTATGAGGCTCAATCACAACCGGTGACCCTGTAGTAAGACATTTAACCAAGCTAAGCATGCTCTCCTGAGCTTGCTTTTTGTGTTCCTCATTATTATCCATTTGGGGTGGCTGGGTGGGTTCTAGTTTCTTGATTGGTCTATGTGGTGCACTGAGCGAAGAGTAAGAACTTGTTTCATCCTCACTTAGTGATGTACTAGAACTTGTTTCATTTTCTGACTTTCTTTGGTTTGTTAGTTTTTCATTATGTTTACCCATGTGACGAGATCGAATTTTCTTTTGGGTTTTTGTATTCCGTGTCGCACATAAGGGTGTTGAGGTTTGTGTGGTGGTCTTTGATATGGATGCTTCTACATCATGTATAGCTTTTGGCTCTTTCGTGTTTATGTCCCCTTTTGGGTTTATGTCCTTTACAGACTCTTTTTCCCTGTCTTTTAATTCGACCTTGGTTTCGATAGTTTATTATCCTTTGTTTTTCGTGGTTTTAGAAGGTTTTGTTTTCTCTTTTGGGTTCTGTTTTAAAGCATGTTCTTCTACCCATGTTGAGGTATTGTCTTTTACGTTCTTTTTGACTATTTGTCATACCTTGGCTTGTAAATGTGTAAGCACATCCAATGGCACTGTGGACAATTGCCCGTTTTGTACACTTAAGATATTAAGAGTTGTATTTTGAAAGACAAGTTGCATTGACACAACTCATCTTGGGAAATCTTGGAACATGTGATCAATGCCGCATCGTTCACACATTGGTCACACATTGGTCACAAGGTGTCAGTGACTATGGGCATGGAAGTATTCCAAACTATGCAGTCTGCCACCTTGTGAGATCCACGACAATAGAAACACTAAAGTGTCCAATTAACCGCTTCTTGAGCAGTTTTTACCCTTTGGACTGTTTCTGTTTGGTGCACGGGAGGTTTTGAGTCCGTTTGTGGATGACGTGGGACACTTTTTAGTATCATGGTCAAAGGTTTTACAATATATGCAGTATAGAAGAACAGGTGCCTTGTATGCACAATGAGGATTGGGATGGTCGTAGTGATTGCATTCAACACAAGGCATTTCGTTTCTCACTTTTAGAGGCATTAAGGATGTTTGGTTCTAAAGGTTTCCTTCCTCTCTTAGAGATGTTGGCTGCTGTATGGTTTTAAGCAAGGCTACATAAAATTCGGGGAGGAATGTCAATTCCAAGATCGATCTTTCTTTTGCCATTGCTTCACTTGGTTTAGATGAGGAACACCTCGTAGCATGATCCTCTTCTAGCATGCTGTCATCTAAACGTATTGCTTCTTTACAACATTGATCGAATGTTTCCGGATTGGATATAATGATCAAGTTGTGTAAGCTGTTATTCTTCAAGCCCATCATGAAACATCTCCTCAATTGAACATCATTTAAATTTTCCCATGACTCACAACGTAAGTCCAAGAGTTTTATCCGAAGGATAAAATCTCTAATGGATTCATTGGGTTGACGCTCAATTGAATAGAGTTCTGTTACTGCACTCCATCAATCACCTTGTCTGGAAAAGCCATGTATAAAGGTTGATTTCAAGGTTTTGAAGTTGGTCTTGATCACCGGCATCAATGCGATGAATCATCGACTAGATTTTCCCTCTAAGCATAAGTTCAACGTATGTACCTTAGTGGGACAGTTGGGATATCCAAAGGCTTCACATCTCTGTTCAAACATTTGATTGAACATTTGATTGTACCTTAGTGAGGCAGTTGGGATATCCAAAGACTTCACATCTCTGTTCAAACATTTGATTGAATTGAGCAGGGTCTGTTATTCCGTCATATTTGCCCATAATTTTAAAAATTTGTACGACCATATTTTTGTATAAATCATTGAGGCTGTTTGTGAGTGCTCTTGTTGGAAGAGACTCAGTGAGTCCTAGTAAGTATATCCAAGGTGTGGGCATCCAGGAAAGGGTTGGTTCTTATAGGGTTTGCGAGAATGTTAGGCAAGGGACCAAAGCCCAGTGGGATCAAGGTGCTAGGGGGTGTAAAACCCGATGACACGCTTGTTATAGGCATGGCCAATGGCATTGGGAGGTGACTTTGTGGCATAGATCTCAATGGCTCGAAGATGTCAGCCATTGGATTCAATCCTTGTGTGATCCCTGTCAATCCCTCTATCGTGGCCATGTCAAAGTGCCTAAATGCTCCTTAATGAGCAATCACATTCTTTTTTTTTACTTTTTATATTCTCCTATAGCCCGTTTTACAGCCTCAAGAGGCTTGGCGTACTCTTCTTTATGTCAAACGGGTGTCCGTTCGTCCCAATCAGCTTAGGCGCTATACGCACGTGAACATGATATATTTTTCCAAAAAAAACGTATACTAGGAACTTCCTAGATGGAAGAGGAGGTCCTAAAACCTATTTTCCATCACTGTCTCAAGACGAAAATTTTTTCTGAGAATTTTTCCCTGTTTTTGTAGCACGTTTTTGAGGGTGTTCCAAATTTTTTTTGAAAAATTCTGTATGAGAGAGTTGTAATATTTTTGGAGTACTACAGCTTTGTTTCCCTGAGTTGTTTGTGATTTTGTTGTTTAGACCCTCAAAAGTAGCCCGAATATGGCTCGTCGTCGTTTTCGTGTTGTTTTTTACAAATTTTCGTGGTTTTTGGGTTGTTTTTGCCTCGATTTTCGGGTCAAATTTTGAGGCTACTGGTCTCGGAGGCCAAAATGGTTGATTTTGACTTTGGACGACTGAGTCCAAAGTCGAAGACTCGATGTCAGCTTTTCGATGAGCCCTAAAGCGCCTTCATTGGATATACAGTTTAGTAGATACGGGCCTCCAAACAGGGGTATTTCCAGAGTTTTTTTTTCTGGCTCACGGCCGGACCTTTTCATGGCCTGCACTTTCACGGGCGAACCTTTTCACAGCCTACACTTTCACGGCCTGCACTTTCACGGTCGGACCGTTTCACGACCTACACTTTCATGGCCGGACCTTTTCATGGTCTGCACTTTCATGGCGGACCGTTTCACGGCCTGCACTTTCACGAATGGACTTTTTTCCGTTCACGACCGGATTTCTGTTTCATGGACAGACTTTTTTCCATTCACGATCGGATTTTCATTTCACGGATGGACTTTTTTCCGTTCACGGTCGGATTTCCATTTCACGAACTTTTTTCCGTTCACGGCCGGATTTCCATTTCACGGACGGACTTTTTTCCGTTCAACGGTCAGATTTTCGTTTAACAGACGAACTTTTTCCGTTCACGGCTAGATTTCCGTTTCACGGACACTTTTTTTCCGTTCACTGTCGGATTTCTGTTCACGGTCGGAATTTTTTCGTTCACGGTCGGATTTTTTATTTTTATTTTTGAAGTCTAGTGGGAAATACAAGTTTCCCTTTTTGGGGGGCGGGAATTTTTTTTGAATTTAAAATGAAAGGGATATGGGCATCTTCCCAAAAAGGTAAGTGGGAATCAAAAAAGTCAACCTTTTAATTACACCCCTTACACCCTTCATAAATGACCCCCAAAATGGATAAATTGACAACTCATGAGCATCTACTCATTGAATGCTCATTAGCCTTAATGAGTTATGTAAAAAAGTGATTAAAGATTAATCTTTTCACTAATCTTTCCCTCTTTTACACTAATCAAGGACTCTAATTAACCATTAATCCCTATTCACATAATTGCGCACATCATTGGATAGAGCAAGGAAAAACTAATCTTTGTGCATCAATAATTGTGTAAATTAATCTAAATTAGAAAATTAATTAGACTCTTAATTATAGTCTCCTCTTTAAGGCAAAATTAAGCAAAGAGAGTCAAATTTATCCAATTGATCAAAAAATTGATGTGATTAGGTGTTTTGATGTATCTAGATATTCTCAAAACACTCAAAAACCTCAATTTTGACTCTTATATGATCAATTTAGACCCCAATTAACACATTTTTTAAATTTTTAGCCTCTTGAACGAGATTAATCACCCTTAATGACAAAAACCAGTCCATTAAGAGAAATTAGTCAAATTCAAGGGTTTTTTTATAGTTTTAAGAAATTTTTTGAAAGATCAAGCTACTCCTAATGCTTTCTAACACTCTAATCCAAACAATTTCAACAAAAAACACACAATTAAACTCAAATTAATGATCTTAGATCTGTGCTTAAACTAAAGAGAGCTAACATTCACTAAGAATTGCATTCTCTTGCATTGTTTGATGCAATGGATGCAAACTAAGCCTAATACAACTATGTTCAAGCCCTAAGAACATGAAAAACCACAAAAACATCAAATTAATCTAAAAATTAAGCAAAAAATATTCTTTTCAAAAACAAAAAAGAGAGCTATTCTACACCAAATCTCACACAAATCACCATCAAATCCATATCTTTTTCATGAGGAACCATTAATCAAGATAATAGGCAATGGGTTATACGTAGATTAGAGGCAAAACGATGGAAAAAGCCAAGGGATGGCTCCCCGGCATGGCACCAAAAATGTTATGGCTCACCTTAATCCTCCTTGAAACACATCCAAAAAGAGATTACCTAGTGAACTGCAACTATTGTGTGAGGGTCTTTCCCAATGGCCGAACTCGTAACCCTTGAGGTCTCCAAGCTCTAAAACTCCTTGAGAAGCAATTCCACCACGTCTCCCGCGAGCGTTGTCACACCGCCGCGTTGCACTACGGGTCCTCGTCCCTCCTCTCATCTCAATTCACTCACACACACTCACTAGCATGCATTAGGGAGAGAGATTAGCAAGAGCAAGACTCAATTGCACAATGGGAGAGTATGTTGTATTATGAGAGAAGTTCACTTATATACATGGCCATAAGTGTTCACACACACTTAAACTGTGGTCGACCGAGCACTTTAGGCTCATAAGAGGCCTAATGCTATTACAATGACTACTCTCATAATATATCCATGAAGTACATCACTTAGGACTTTATCCTAACTTGCTACCACATGCTCTTGAAGGCGAGAATCACCATAAATACTCCGTCACACCATTACGGGCACCCGTCCAAGTTGTAGCTTTGGACACTATTGCTTCATATCATGAATGTATGACCCTTTGGTGTATCTATCGTGACTCCTTGATGTAAGATAATGGCGGTAGCTCTTGTTAATCCTAGAATTGGATTAACAAGTAGCTCGATTGATTTATAGTGATTGAGTTTGGCAAGTTCTAATCATTTCTAAAATTTTATCGTCCAGTTGTATGTGGAGTCGGATCCGTTTATCCTTCGTGCCTCTGGAGCTCGTCATTGGCAGGACTGGGAAAGGACTCCTTGTTGGGCAATTACCTGAAGTCCCTCAGATATGCCCAAGTGCTGGTCTACCATTCAAGGTTCTCGAAGGAGAACGTTACTTCTGTGCTTAATGTATTGAAGGTTCTTTCAAGCTATTTAGGGGGATATCCAATGAGGTGGAAAACAGACAAAGCTTTTCTTTTGGATAAGGAATTTGCTCTGCGGACCTTTGGACAGGGCCCCGGATACCTTTTTTTAAGAAGTAATTATTATTTAGCCTATGCAATGGCTTGTGGGCTGAAGGATCCCAGGATGCTTCCCCCCTATGAAAAACAAGAGCTTGTCCGTTTTCGGCAACCCGTTTCAAGAGCGCTCCCTCAACTAGCTATAGAAGATCCCCCTCCCCCCACTATAGAAGAGCTCGCTCCCCCCACTGTTGAAGAGCTGTCTTCCTCCTCAAAAAAGACAAGGCTTGATGTATAAATGTGATTATAATAAATCATGTCTTCCTTTGTAATTTCTACTTTTCTTAAGTTTTCAATGTGTTGTACTCAAGGTCTCACTTTACTTTTTCTTTTTCTTACATTTAGATATTTATGTAATCACATTTAGCGTATCTCTTCCAATTTGCGACAAATGAAAATTGAAATATCATTATATATGCATAAAAAACTTATTACAAACTCTCCATATGGAGGAGGAGTGATGAGCACATTGCGTAAAACAATTGTGACCTTGAAATATGAACAGTTATAGATAGCCATTCGAGGAGGGCAGCACAACAACCATAGCACTTCGCTCTGTGTGACAGCGAACCATCTCACCATGGAGCGGCCTTCTTTGAAAAATTGACGCAGATAGCTCGAACTTGCACCTTAGTCCATATCCCTTCCTGCATTAAAAAAAGTATGGTTAATTTCTAACAAAATCTTCGTTGACTATAGTTCAAATGAAAAAACAAATATGGACACAAAACAGCTACAAAAACGCGATGTGGGTCGAAAGTCCATGTAGAATGTCCCACATCGCATTGTTGTGGTTGTTTACCGAAACATGAGTTTTTGCATTCAAACATAAGATAGAGCAAACATAGTTTTAATGGTGTGATGAGGCGCTATAAAGTGCATTTTCTTTGACTCCCAAAACAACCACAACAACGTGATACGGGGTATACTTGTTGCCGGTAGAATGACCTAGTATCGCATTGTTGTGGTTGTTTAGCTCTTGAAGTGTATGTTCCAATTTGTTTGAACGTCATTCAACAAACAACCACAACAACGTGATATGACATAGAATCCAACTCCTAATGACCAATATCGCATTGATGTTGTTGTCTTCTTTGTTTAAAGTGTGTTTTGCAATTTTGTCTCATTGCCCTCCTCGGCCTTCTAGTAATTGTTTTGAAATGCACTCAAAGTCAAAACATCACAAAATAATAATAATAAAGGTCACTTACATGTTAGTGTCACCTATTTGTCATGTAGGTCTTTACAGTATATGCGTTGCTCACGTCTCAATGACACCTATATGCGTTGCTCACGTCTCAATGACACCTATATAGTAAAGAAAATTATTTTCAGAATTGTCACATTATGAATTTTGAGAGTATTGGATTTTTTACCTGCTTAATGGAAGTCAAAATGCAGTTCTGTTTGGCTCTTGTTCATGATATCTTATCGTAGACTGTAGTTTTCACCAATAGTTACCGTTAAAATCACTCTATCATTGAGTTTAATTGCAATTTCAATAAGAGCATTCCCATCCATCTCATCCATGTCTTGATCCATTGGCACTAATTTGTTATGTACTTTGTGCATAATTTGATAGTAGAAAGACATGATGAAGTTTTGACTACAAACAACATACCTGCAACACATTGCCTTCATTACCATAGAGCAAATTACATTTCTCTCTTCCTTTGTATCCCATCCTCTGTCAAGGATTTCAAGCATATCCATGTTTTACATGTTTTCACAGACAAACACTGTTTTTGTAACCCGTATTCTTGACTTTGCAAATAAATCCACAAATACCGTTACCGACATTGCGAATGCTACTCGAACGAATCTTGTAGAGATCTATGGTTTGAGATTACATTGCACCTCCTAGAAAAGTTTTTCTCGATAACTTTCACTTATCGTTGCACTTGGTAACTCCCACTCTGGACTTGTGAATTCGAGAAGAGGAGCCTTACTCAATGTGCCAAAAGGTGCCGTTCTTCCAGTATGAATCTGGAAATAGTGGTCGTAAAAGAATATACCTACCTCAGCCAATGATCTTGGAGAGTGACCTTTGTATTGCATGCAGAACATCAAGGATGCCAATTATTGATTCCATTGGTTGCTATTCAATATATGTTAAAGGATATACGTCTGAAAAATTAATCAAACAATCTGATTAAAAAAGCTGTGTTGAGTTAAAAATGAAGCTACAATGAATTAGAAGCTTATAATTCGGTCTGTGTCGTGGAAGATCGTGTGGCCAACCATCCAACCTTAACTCGTTATGCAAATACACATGTTAGACAAGCACCTCTTTAATACTTGATTTGTTGCTTCCGTGTCTGAATCCTTGGATTTTTCCTTTCCAGCATGATATAAAATCATTTACTGATGATTCTCTTTGCTTTCTCTTCCATGATGATTGTAGTAAAATCCAACTCCCCTTCAAAACCATCAGAGGATTCCATGCGTTTTGTGCATCTAGAGTGTTATGAATCATAATAGATTGGATTTGTGAAGATGGCCTCCTGGGGCGCGTCGACATTTTAGTCGGAGGGTTGTTTTGCTGGTGACGAGAGAGAAAAAAATTGAGAAATCACAGGTGAGATGGTATGTTGTCTCGCAAGGAGTGCGCGAGAAATTGGGTGTGTTCCCAAATGTATGCAATGGGCAAGAAAGACAAATTTATTGCTTCAAACGTTAATGTTGACAGCATCTGACATACGGAAGGAAAAAGAAGAGAGAGAATGTCATTTTCCCTCTTTTTTTAGAGCAACAAATTTGATCTTTTTCAAAATTTTAACTCTTTTTTGAAGAATTTCTACGTTATGTAGCCTTCGCGCTCATTGGCTGGGTGCCTATTTTTCCTTTCTCTAAAAGGCCCAATAATGAGTCCCGTTTTCCCCTAATGGGAACACACATTCCAATAAAGTTTAGAGGTTTTTGCCACTTAAGGTAATCTAACATGGGTTTTCTAATGGATAGTAAATGAAGGATAATAGCAAATTGTGTAAGAGTTGACTCACAATCCTTTTGAAGTTTTCTCTCAAACAAGCGCATAATAACCCCTTCACCATTCTTTGATTCCTCAAGTTGTAGAATGTGCTTTGTACAATGCCATATTCTATAGATGACACTGATCCTCAGATTTCCATCGCACACTAGTCTCTATCTTGCCATCAACCAGCTTTCTCACATAATCCTTACCTAGATGCTTCTCAATTGTGTCGATCTTCAACTGTAGCTTTATCTCTTGTCCTGCCTTCCAGATGCATGCTATGCATGTGGCAAAACCTGAGGGCTAGTCACCTTCACACTTTAATGGTTGAATAATAGGATACTTTTCTACCCACTCCACCTGAAATGCCCTCCCAATGTTCCACTGACCATGCTTTCTCTTCTCACTCTTTGAAGTACTAGTCTTCTTCACATCCATGGAACTTGTTTCAATGACAAGAAAGTCATCCCTCGAATTGCATTGCTTACCATCTTGAGATTGCGGCTCATCTTGCATAAACTCTTTTTGTTGTTCAATGGTTGTAGATGATAAAGTAGACTGATTTATTTCATTTGAAAGAGTGTTTATAATAGATGAGCTTGGGATTTCTAGCATAGCACAACCCATATTTTTGGCTGGAAAAAAGTCTACAAATATCGCTTCCCTCTTGATACAGTAGCCTCTTTCTTTCTAGACGACATGAGATATGACGTGGAGAAAAAAAGGCCTTTTTTTCCTTTCAATATCTGTAAAAGAAATATAGTAACAAATTGATTATGCTATGCATTTATCAAGCTAGTTTATTGTACATATTGTAAACATACTCTTCTTGATCTCCAGGAGCTTCTATAAATCATTTACAAACATTAGCATGTAGTATAGTGTACTTCAAGATTTCACAAGTGGTGAGCAATCAATATATATGTCAATACCCTCTAAAGCTTGTATGTAAAAAAGAGCATCTACAAATACAAAAGTGTCTTTTAAGCTTTTGCATTGATATGAGCATTTTGTACTATGCACACAAACATGCACAACATTTAGCAATGCCCTTCCACAAACTTTTTATGACTTAAGCATCATAAACAAAAGAATAGATCAAGACTATAACATTAAAAACAACCCAAGGCCACTGGTGTAAAAAGGATGCCTTTGATAGACTTTAAGGCTTTGAAAGTGATAAACATGCCTCTATAAAATAGCCATCATGTACATGTATACAAGCACGCTCCAAACCATCTAATATAGTAAGCATGTACCCATAGGTGTGCTCTCAAAATTATTTATGTTGAAAACGTCCTAAAGCACATATATTGCTCTCGAAAGCTTCAAGAAATAAGCTATAGAGCCACACATATACATTTCAAGAAAAAGAAAAACACAACACACACAGACACACACACATTTCAATGTCCTATGCAAAACATATAGACCCATTGTAGAAGGAGTACCTTTTGCGCATCAAATGGACCTTGAATGTGAAGGCTTGATTCAACAAAAAGAAAAACACAACACACACACACACACACACACACACACACACACACACACACACACACATTTCAATGTCCTATGCAAAACATATAGACCCATTGTAGAAAGAGTACCTTTTGCGCATCAAATGGACCTTGAATGTGAAGGCTTGATTCAAGTTGTTGTTGCCCAAGTGTCCATGCAAATAGCTGTGGAATCCTTTGAGATTTGACTCAATGAATGGCTTATATAAATCAATGTGAATGGCCTATAAAAGTTGTAAGTTACAAAAGAAACTCACCAAAGCATGATCTTAAGAAAAATAAATGGAGAGAGAGAGAGAGAGAGAGAGAGAGAGAGAGAGAGAGAGAGAGAGAGAGAGAGAGAGAGAGAGAGAGAGAGAGAGAACACTTTGTGTGTGTGTGTGTGTGTGTGTGTGTGTGTGTTTAATCTAGAGCTTGAGAAAAATCGATGGGTTAAAAGAGAGAGAGAGAGAGAGAGAGAGAGAGAGAGAGAGAGAGAGAGAGAGAGAGAGAGAGAGAGAGAGAATATATGAGAGGAGACATTGAATGTGTGGTAAAGAGAGAGAGTGAGAAAAGATTGTGTGAGATAAAGAGAGAGAGTGAGAAAAGATTCTATGCATGCGTGCATGCATGCGTGCGTGTGTGTGCGTGTGTGCGTGTGTGTGTGTGTGTGCGTGCGTGTGTGTGTGTGTGTGTGTGAGAGAGAGAGAGAGAGAGAGAGAGAGAGAGTGAGAAAAGATTCTATGCATGCGTGCGTGCGTTCATGTGTGTGTGTGTGTGTGTGTGTGAGAGAGAGAGAGAGAGAGAGAGAGAGAGAGAGAGAGCTCAGGGACCAAAGGCATTGACGCTTGAGGGAGATCTCTACTAAGGCAAATCTATGTATGCTCCCCGAGACCCTGTATAGTTGAAGGGGCAAAACTTCTCGCTTGTTGCTACATTCTCAAGTAAGAGAAGGGGGATAAAAAATTTAATGTAGGCATACACCTTCACAAAAATTTAGGCTAGAAAGTTCAAATTTTAATTATTTAAATTCGCCCTTACATTTTTTGGGTGCCTAAAATTTGCCATTTGGCTAAAATTCGCCTATAATTTTTACCCTGATCTAGATCTGTCATGCATCTCAAAACCTCGCCAAAGTTCTTTTGGAGCTTATCAATAAGAGGTGCTAGGTACATGTTCATGTTTGATACTTAGCACTTTCCTAACCTATCATGAGTATTTACAAGTTAGTTTTGCACCATCATACATCATGATAAATAAAGAAGAAAAAGATTCATAAAAATAATTACGAGCTATGATTAGGAGACTAAGAATCAAGTGCTCCTTTTTTCTCACCATGATGAAAGGTGGAATATTGTGATTAACCACACCTCAGGCCATGTTGACCATTTGGATGACTATGTGCAAAAAGACTTGATTCCATCAAGTGCTAATCCAAGTCATAGATTACAGGGTTCCTCTTTGAAGACCGGCCATTCTCATTCAATATGTTGAAATGCTTCACAATCTACAAGGATTTGCAACTTTCCATCGAAGCTTTAATTTTTGAAGACCGGCCATTCTCATTCAATGTGTTGAAATGCTTCACAATCTACAAGGATTTGCAACTTTCCATCGAAGCTTTAATTTTTGGCATGACCATATATTTTGTAAGCGATGGACATTTGAACATAAACTTTAGATGAGGTTTAAGAGGGAAATGTCATAGGACTTTTCTTGGCACATTGCCATTTGTGAATTCCTCTTTAAACTACGGCTCATTGCATTTAGGACAAAGTGTTTCATCTTTATATTCTCCTCTAAACAAGATACAATCATTCATGCAAGCATGAATACGTTTGTAATTGTGGACGATGCTATAATGAAGTGATGTTCCCAATGATGAAACTTCTCTCAATCAGATGGAATATCTTGTGCTATCCATCCACCTTTTTCTCTACACTCATAAGAATCTTGGACTAAATGTGGTGGTGGCAGAATATCTTTGTAATAATACTTGTCATGTCCCTCCTTCCTTAATCATTGTAGATAATCTTGTCTAGTTTGGATAGCAGCCGAGCGATGTGCAACATGCCATGTGGGGCAGGACACCTCCGTAGGACATCTCATCACCTTACTATCAGGGGAGGAGTCTGATGTTAAAATCTAACATGGCAAAGGTGGCCCATAACACATGATTAAACTTATAACTATATATTAGAATGAAAAAAAGGCTTGAAATATAATTAAGCACACTAAGAAAGACTAAAGGGCTCACAATAACACAAGAACACACAATTTCTCATTCATAATCAAACTTGATCCAAGTACATGCTTATATGCTCACAATATACTTGAAATATGATTAAGCACACTAAGAAAGACAAAAGGGCTCACAATAACACAAGAACACACAATTTCTCGTTCATAATCAAACTTGATCCAAGTACATGCTTATATGCTCTCATCCACATGCTCCATGCACCCTTGTGCCATCCATGTGTCCATAAATTCCCACATGCCTTGTGCACCCTTGCACTTTCCATGTGCCTACTTTTTGACCATTGACTCCTTCTTACGTTCATCCATTCACATGCCCAAATAACCTTAGCCTTCATCCATTCCTACTTCATGATATTCTAAGGCTCCATCTACCTTTCTCTCACATACATGTGCCCTATATATGACATGACGGGCACCATATTTCAACACCCCCCCCTTGGTTCCCAAATGGGTCTCATCCCAAGAAGGTAATGTGACATACATAGACATGACATTTTTCCCCCCTTAATGGAGACACAGACATACGTCACTTAGCCTATATCATCGGTGGCTAGAGGTGATTACATCATCATGAACATACATTGGCATAATTTCCCATTTCCAACTTGTCTCACTCACAGTGAGCTCAGAGGTTGGCATGGCATAGACATCATCATAGGACATGAAATGAAACATTGTCATATCCACATACATATGGGCACATGTTCACCAAGGGTTGCCCAATCCCAAGGTTGACATACATTGCCATAAACATTGTTGACATCCAACATAGTATCATTGTGACACCATCATATCATGGTACCACCATCATAACATCATCTTACATAAGCATAGACATGGCCTACATCTTGACATAGGCTTTCTTGGAAACATACATTGAAGCATTACATACATTGCTTCACCATAACATATTAAACCATCATCATTGATACATAGTGATGTACGTGGTCCTATGAGGACACCATCTATTGGGGGATATCTCTACTTTGTCACTTTTATTGATGATTACTCTAGATATAGCTGGGTGTATCCATTAAAGTAGAATTCAGAGGTTTTTATGTGCTTTAGGCACTTTGTATCCAGTCATTGATATAAGCATTTCAAGTGATTTTCCTTGTCATTAGAGCTCAAACAACACGTCATGTCACCTTGGGAATAAATCCACCACATTAGAGGTACCAACAAGGGTACCTTCAGGTCAAAGATCAACATCGACGTGGAAACAACACCGAGTAGTGCTCAACATTGGGTTCCAAACATGGACCCTAAATAGAGTTAAAGAGAAAGGCTCCCAAATTATTCAAGCAAGGGGACAAATGTGTAATGGCAAGAGATGACATACAAATTAAAATGTTTGAAGTGGTGAAAGATGTATTGGCATATGTCTACTAGATCTTCACCAACATCAATATCTCGGACTTCCAATCAAAATCCACACATCCAAGGATGTGGGGGAAAATTTTCTACGATCTTTTTTGACTTTCTAGCAAAAGTGCGAGCTTTATTTTTAGAAAAACAATGTTACAAGGGCTAACCATAAGATAATGTAATACATATTTCATCACAAAAATTATAACTTATTTAGAGAGGTTGTTTAGTCTTACTTGTATAAGTGATCCAACCCATATCTTGAGGTTGTTCATGTTTGACATCTTCTAGGCCTTGAGCTTAAGTAGAAATACGTTGTTAGGTAGTGGGGATGAGTGCAAGATAGAGAAAAGATAGAGAGATTGCTTGTGATGCTGAGAGATAGATTGTCCTTTTTGACATGAGATTTTTCTAAATTTCATGAAATTTGCAAGCTTTTCATTCACCGGGGGGAGAGGAAGAAAGAAGAGAGAGAGAGGGAGGGAGGGAGGGGGAGATAGAGGGGGAGGGGAAAAAGGGGGGGATGTGGAAGGTATGTTTGTTGTCATAGCATGAGAGAGAGAGAGAGAGAGAGAGAGAGAGAGAGAGAGAGAGAGAGAGAGAGAGAGAGAATGTGTAAGGTATGCAGAAGGGGAAGGAGAGGGAGAGAGAGCGAGGAATTTAAATATTATGTTCATTTTTCAGAATATGAAGGATAGGGAGGGAAAGAGTGAGGAATGTAAAAATTATGTTCATTTTTTAGAATATGGAGGAGAAGCGAGAGAGTGTGCAAGGTATGCACTTATTTTAAAAGTGTAAAATTTGAAGTTTTTGACCTCATATTTCCATTTCTTGTCGAATTTTGGTTGTTTTGAGTACCAACATGACGATATTCCGATACAAAATGCAAAAATGGTACATTTTTCATGAATGCAAATTTTGCTTGTTTTGAGCCTGCACAGGACGATAGGTACATTTTTCATGAATGCAAATTTTGCTTGTTTTGAGTCTGCATGCAGTACATTTTTCATGAATGCAAATTTTTCCAGTTTTGAGTCATTCATGAAAAATGTACCGCGTGTAGACTCAAAACAAGCAAAATTTGCATTCTTGAAAAGTGTACCATTTTTGCATTTTGTATTGGAATATGGTCATGTTGGTACTCAAAATGACCAAAATTCGATGAGGAATGGAAACATGAGGTCAAAAACTTCAAATTTTACACTTTGAAAACCGCACAGTCCCTCCCTCCCCCTCCACGCATTGAAAATGAACACATCCCCCCTTCCTCCTCACCCCCACGTCCCCCCTTCCCTCTGTGCATAACTTCCACACTCCCCCCTATGTATAATGTCCCACACTCCTCCCTCGCCTCCATGCTATGAAAATGAACATACCGTCCACCTCTCCAAAAAAAAACAAGAAATGACAAAAAGCTCACAAACAAAACTTCTCTGTGTTGATTTGTGAGAGAATAAGTTTTTAACTATGTTCAGAAAAGCTCACCTTTTTCGAATGTAAGAAAAGCTCGCACTATTGCTAGAAAGTCAAAAAAGCTCGCCAAGAGAAAGCTGGTAAAAAAATCATACTCCAAGGATTTCAACTAGGAAGTATGATATCCCAATAAATGCCTTGACTAAGTCAATGAGAGTCAATACAAGGAAACAAAGAAGTATGATAGCCCAACGAGAGTCAATACAATGCCTTGACTGAGTCAATGAGAGTCAATACAAGGCAACAAAGAAGTATGATAACCCAATCAATGCCTTGATGATTGAGTCAATGGGAGTCAATACAAGTCAAAGATCAACAAGGAAGGTAGTCACTGATGATGGTAAGGATTCATGGATTAGCTATCTTAGCAATGTGTGCACAGAAGGTAAAGCTTTAACATTGAGCATACGGGCAACAGCCTCTAACTTATGGATTGATGCCCAAGATGGGTCCACATGGCATCAAGTGTAATTACCAAAGTCCAATATGCTAGCTAGAGATGGATTGATGTTCTACAATACGGGTTCCCAATGATTGGAACATACAAGAGCATGATGGAAAGCCGTTTTTTAGCTCACAGCTTCATGGAAATAGGTAATTATACTGTTAGATGCTCACCATGATGGAAAACCATTTTCAGCTTGGAGCTTCATGGAAATAGGTAATTGTACTATTAGATGCCTATGATGGTACTAAGGTATGCCCAAGGATGTGCTTAGGCCTTATTTGCTAAATTAAGAGCTTAGGGAATTGGGAGTTAGAGACTAGACTAGTGAACAAGTGAGTTATAGCTATAGTAACGCCCATAATTGAAGCTGTATATAAGTCCAAATCTCTACACTCATTACACTTTCACATGCTCATTTTAACTTTGGGAGCTCTTGTGTTTGTAGACATTTATATGGTAGTGATGTGTGGGTGTAGGCTAATAATGGGGCTAGGGCACTTTTTCCTTCCTTACGAGGGTTTTTCTCCCTCAAGCGTGTGTACACACTCTTATGAGTGTGTGTAAGTGACCTTATCATGTCACTCCACTTGTACTTCACTCATTCTCATCAATCTACTTTGAGTGTTATGCTTCCCTCAATCTCTCCTTGCTTATTGTGTGTGTGTGTGTGTGTGTGTTGCTACCTTTGTCTCCACTCCAACAATTAGTATTAGAGCAAGTTCTCTTGGCCCTCACCCCCTCGTTTATCAACTCCTCGATCAACTCTATTGATTGCCTCAAATTGAGCTATCCTCCTAGGTGAAAAATGTTAACAAATTTTTGCACCTTTCAAGACATTTCGGATGCATTTTGGGGCTCATTCACATCATGTTGTAAGGTTTTAGAGCTCATCTAGGGGGAGTGTTAGCTCAAATGGTTTTGTTCAATTTTAGGTTTTCTATATAGCAAGGTGTGTAGATAGGGCCATCATCATAGCCATCTCTATCATCAAAGACATGACATCTTTGAGCTGATCATCAAACAACTTCATCAACATCATCATAATTGTTATCAACTTTTGCATCCTTGCCTAGTAACATCTCTACACTCTACAATTTTTCATACACTTTGCACGTTGAGCTACTAGCAACCATCTTGGTTGCTTTCAATGGGAATTGAGAGTACCTGCATGTAGTTAGGATATTTGCATTTTGTGTAAGAGATTTGTTATTTGAAGACAGACAATGGTAGCCATCTCGGTTGTATTGACAATGGGCATTGACAGGTAGTTGGGATATTTACATTTTGTGTCAGAGATTCGTTATTTGTAGACTAAAATGGCAGGCAGTGATGTATTCGGGATGCTTTTTGTTGAGGATAAGCTTGATGGGACCAACTATACCCATTGTGATCCTATATGTCATTATATCAACAAATGTAGAAAAAGGATGGAGAAGAAGAAGGAAAAAAAATTAGGCATGGCTGCTGATGTGTCAGTGCTACCAAGTGTTAAAAAAAGCTAAAAAACTATGCACAAGATGACTAAATGTATGCATATTAGTGATAAATCAGCATGTCTAATATTTTAATAGTAGTGCTAGCAAGCACTACTATTAAAAGAAGCAAGAAAACTATGCACAAGATGACTAAATGTATGCATATTAGTGATAAATCAACATGTCTAATATTTTAATAGTAATGTGCTAGCAAGCACATTACTTCTTAGTGTGATTTGTTTTTCTCCCTTGAGTCTGCTTCTCAAGGAGGCACAATCATTTATGCAAAAAACTCCTCATATTTAGTGAAAGGAGCTGTTAAGGTTGTGTTCACACTACTACGAATTGTGGGACAATCACTCTCTCAAAAGTCTTGTTTATTCTAAGAATTCAAAGGGACTTGTTGTCAGTTCTCTACCATTTCTAAGGCAAGCCTAATGGTCAAACAGGTGTACAATTCATGACCGGAATAATGGAAATATCATTGTTGTATCTGGTACTCTAAGTTATGGGCTTTACAGATTGGACATGTATGAGATTGAAGTAATGAAGATATCATTCTTGTATCCACCGATACTCTAAGTAATGGAGATATCATTGTTGTATCTGTTGATACTCTAAGTTATGGGTTTTACAGAGTGGACATGTATGAGAGATTGGCACATGTATGAGAGATTAGCACATGTATGAGAGATTGGCACATGTATGAGAGATTAGCACATAATTCCATTTCAGTTATTACTACCATACGTGCTATAAATGACGTAGAGCTATGGTATGCCTGCTTTGGTCACTTAAATTTTGACAGTTTGTTGTGCCTTAAAGATAGTGTCAGAGTTTCCAAAGCTTGAAGACCCTGTCAAACATGTATGTGAGGGGTGTATTTTGGGCAAGATGCAATGGGTATCATTTTTAAAAGATGGATCAGTTAGGGCTATCCAAAAAGTAAAGCATACATAGTGATGTATGTGGTCCTGTGTGAGGATACCATCGATAGGGGAATGTCTTTACTTTGTGACTTTTATTAATGGCTACTACTCCAGGCACACATGGGTGTATCCATTGAAATCAAAGTCTCAAAGAGGTTTTTACATGCTTATACACTATATTTCTATGTTGGAAAATGTGTCTACATGTAAAGTTGACATCCTCCATAACAAACCTCCCTGAAGTGATTATGTGAACATATACAAGGATGGCTGATCAATCCCTGAAAGGCAACAAGCCCAAAGATGTCAACAACCCCCCTGGAGCAATGATGTGAAGGATGGCTGAGCAATCCCTAAAAGCCAACAAGACCAAAGCTTTTTGGAAAGCTTCAAACTTATCATGAGGAAGAGCCTTTGTGAACAAGTCTACCATGTCGTCATGTGTAGGCATATAAACCAAGTTGATCTCCCTTGTAGAGAGTTTCTCATTAACATAATGATAATGCACCTCAATGTTCTTAGTGCGAGTATGAAACACTGGGTTCCTCGTACTACCATTGTGCTCTGATTATTAGTGAAAATAGTAGTGGGATCTAACACCCAAATCATCCATAAGGCATCTCCAACCAGACACACTCAACTATAGCTATAAAAACTACCTCTTGTATTCAACTTCAGAGTTGGAAGTGGCCACTGTTGCTTCTTTGCGGAGCCACGATATACATGAATCACCAAGACGAAAGAAAAATCTACTAGTGGACACTCATGTGACGTAACATCCAATACAAATTTGTAAACCCAATCCAAATTTGTAAAGGCATGCCACTATGAATCACCCCTCGGGATAGAATAATCCGAGATACTTAGTGTAGTGGCGAAAAAGACTACCATGCATGGAGCATGGGCTATGCATAAGCCTACTCAATTGAGAGACCCGAAACTAAATGACTGGCCTTGTATTACATAAATAAATCAAGCAACCAAAAACCTATTGATATAATGTTTGATCAAAAGGCACCTGTCTCAACTGGTGTAGACAAAGGCTTACAATCCTTAATATTAAACCTTTTAAGCAGTCTATGTATATACTTTGACTATATCACAACTATGTTATCATCACGCTGTCAAAAACTGAATGCCCGAGTAAAAATGCAACTAGCCTCGATCTAACACCTCAAATGATGAATGAAATTCCTAAAATATGTTCCTCATCATTAGGGCATGTGTGAGCATCATGTCATCAACGTACAAGACAATGACCAAGAAACTATCGTGAGTCCAAGTACTCTAAATAGGGACTATTGTAGAAACCATGTGCAACCAAGTATGCATGAATCTTTTCATACCAAGCCCTAACTATGTATGAGCTGCAATTTCCAGGCAACTCTCATTGAACCATCCTTGGAAAATGGTGCCCGATGCATTTTGCCTAAAATTCGATGTCAAGTACAAATGCAAGAAAAAGCATTCAAATCACATCAAACTATCAGTGTCCTATCTCGACATCAATTGGCCACACCAAAGGAGAATTCGGGCAAGTAAACCTTAAAGGTGCAAAAATCTAATTAGCAAGACATGTTTCATGAAGTTCGCTACATGCCAAAGTACAACAACGTGTGCATGATCATTCCCTCGTCTCATTGATAAAACCGTCTAGGTATATTTCTTGATGGGCGGACCATGGTGGATGAAATCTTGGTCCATGGTATAGAACCCATCGCCTGGGTTGTCTTAACCATTACATGCACAAATGGGTTGTCCTCAATAATACCATATCCATTATTTTTGACAACTCAACCTTGCCAAGGTAGTCAACCCCCTCAACAATAAACCTTTGCACATAAAAAATCTCATTAGAGTCTTCTCAAGACCTTGATTCCTCTACATGAAAAAGATCCTTAGAGTCTTCCCTTCGGAATAGGTACAAAACCCTTGAGAGGGGTACCACAAACACATCAGAACCTTGATTCCCCAAGAAAACAAAATGAAATGTAATTGTCGAGCGACAAAGTAGAATTAAGAGTCGACGAAAACAAAAAGTTAGAACTGTCACTTGTTGGAGTCATCCACATAACGAAGTGTGGACTGCAAATTAAGGAGTGTAGAGTGTAGAGTGTAGAGTAAGAAGTGCAAAGTGTGGAGTGCACAGTTTGGAGTAAGGAGTGTAGGGTGTGTAGTAAGGAGAGTAGAGTATAAAGTGTGGAGTGTGAAGTATAAAATGTGGAGTGCGGAGTACAGAGTGTGGAGTGTGGAGTGTGGAGTGCAGAGTATAAAGTGTGGAGTGTGGAGTGCAAAGTGTGGAGTAAGAAGTGTAAAGTGTATAGTAATGAGTGCAGAGTGGGAGCATGGAGTGTAGAGTGTGCAGAGTGGGAGTGTAAAGTGTGGAGTGTGGAGTGTAAAGTGTATAGTAATAATGAGTGCAGAGTGGGAGCATGGAGTGTAGAGTGTGCAGAGTGCAGAGTGCAAAGTATAGAGTTAGAGTGCGGAGTGTGGAGTGCAGAGTATCGATTCCAAAGTGTGGAGAGTGCGAAATTATCTGCCGCCGCCGACGATAGAGTGTGGAGTGTGGAGCGCAGAGTGTGGAGCATGGAGTACACAGTGTGGAGTGTAGAGTACAGAGTGTGGAGTGCGCAGTACAGAGTATGGAGTGCAAACTGTGGAGTAAGGAGTGCAGAGTGTAGAGTGTAGAGTGCAAAGTGCGCAGCAAAGTGTGGAGTACAAAGTGCAGAGTGAGGAGTAAGGAGTGCAGAGTGCAAAGTATAGAGTGTAGAGTGCGGAGTGTGGAGTGCAGAGTATCGATTCCAAAGTGTGGAGAGTGCGGAATTATCTGAGATAGAGTGTGGAGTGTGGAGTGCAGAGTGTGGAGCATGGAGTACATAGTGTGGAGTGTAGAGTACAGAGTGTGGAGTGCGGAGTCCAGAGTATGGAGTGCAAACTCTGGAGTAAGGAGTGCAGAGTGTAGAGTAAGGAGTGCAAACTCTAGAGTAAGGAGTGCAGAGAGTGTAGAGTGTAGAGTGCGAAGTGGGCAGCAAAGTGTGGAGTACAAAGTGCAGAGTGAGGAGTAAGGAGTGCAAAGTGAGGAGTGAAGAGTGTGGAGTGTAAAGTGAGGAGTGCAAAGTGAGGAGTACCAAGTCTGGACTGTGGAGTGGAATGTAGAATGTGGAGTGGAGTGTGGAGTACAAAGTGTAGAGTGAGGAGTAAGGAGTGCAAAGTAAGAAGTGTAGAGTGTGGAGTGCAAAGTGAGGAGTGTGGACTACGGAGTGGAGTGTGAAGTGCGAAGTGTGGAATGGAGTGCAGAGTGTGGACTGCGGAGTGCGGAGTGTGGACTATGGAGTGGAGTGCGGAGTGAGGAGTGCAGAGTGTGGAGTGTGGAGTGTGGAGTGTAGTGAAAAGCCCAGAGTGAGGAGTGCAGAGTGTGGAGTGTGAAGTGCAGAGTGCAGAAGTGTGGAGTAAGGAAAGCGATGTGAGGAGTGTAGAGTAAGGAGTGTGAAAAAAAGTGAGGAGTGCGGAGTGAGGAGTGGAGAGTGAGGAGTGTGGAGAGAGTAAGGTGTGGAGTGGAGAGTGAGGAGTACAGAGTGGAGTGCAGAGTGCAAAGTGTGGAATGTAAACTATGGAGTGAAGAGTGAAGAGTAAGAAATCTAGTGTGGAGTAAGGAGTGAGGAGTGTAGAGTGCAGAGTGAGGAGTTTAAAGTGACAACAAAGTAAGGAGTGAGGAGTGTAGAGTGCAGAGTGAGGAGTTTAAAGTGACAACAAAGCAAGGATGAGTAGTTTTGATCTTAACCTCTAAACCAAGCCAAAGAAAGCAGGCAAAGAAAGTGTAGTAAGGGTGAAACTAAGGTCCAAAAATCAAGATGGTTTGGACAAAGGAACCATACATTCAAGGTCAACACACAGTTTAGTGAAGAGGGTATGCTATTGTAAGATATGATGGAAAATATCCTTTAAAAAAGGATCAATGGGTCAATGACAAACCTGTAACTCCTCAAGGAGATGGTGAATACCTAAACACCAAAGAGAAAGTTTAGAATTTTCTAAATAGCCGAAGCCCTAGCAAAAAAATGTTGCATGAAACTTGAGAAAAACAAGGCACCGTATACATTATATCCATGTCATAAAACTATGAGCTAACAAGGCACTGTATACATTATATCCATGTCATAAAACTATGAGCTAACAAGGCACCGTATACATTATATCCATGTCATAAAAGGAAAGAGAATTAAATTTACCTAAGCTAATCCTTGATGAACAAAGGGAGGAAGAGCATAGATGTGAGCATGGCACATATGTTTGTAAATGAAGATATTCCTTTCCCAAGATCCTTAACAAATCACTAAGAGACCACATGATATGGCCACTCTTATAGCATTTCTATTATCACAAATTAACATGCCAATAGGGTCGTTGTGCTACTGTGAAGCACCCTACACTGTCTGGGAAGATGTTAAGGAGTGGATAGATGGTACTCCTTCAAAACAAATAGAAAAAGGGACATACCAAGCATGATAGTTAAGGCTTGCTCCAACCAAGGAAGAGTGGTAGTGTTCATCAAGATCCTAGTGAATCAATTAGATCACTACTACAAAAGCGATGAGAGACTAATGCCATAATTCCACTCCACCATATTGGATACCAAGTGACTATGATCTTGGATGGGAAAGCGAGAGTAAGCATTATCACCAAGAAATATTAAGAAAAATGAAAAAAACTTGCATTAGAACAAACGGATCTAATAGTAAAAGAGCTAAATCGAACATCAACAAGAGACCCATGGGAGTTTTGCAAAACCTAAAGATGCAAGGCTTTAAGTTCCATAATCACACATTCGTGGGGTGATGAACTTCTTGCACCAGCCAAATTCATATGATGTTATTTTGAGTAGACGTTTCATGAGAAAAGCCAAGTTGGTGCATGATTGGGCATTAGACCACATTTATTTAAGATAAGATACCTAAGTTCTAAAGGTACCCTACATAGGGCATGTCTTAGAATGAGTGGTCAGAGAAGAAGCATATAGCTTCTTGGATGGTTTCTTGGGATATAATCGAGTTTCTATTTTGCCAACATAAGATCACATTTACATTTATCACAATGGGTGGAACATTTGCCTATAGGGTCATGTCCTTTTAAACCAACAAATGCACCTATCATGTTTGAACAATTGATCTCCATTGCATTTAAGGACTACTTGCAAAAGTGGTTACAAGTTTTGCCGAAGGAAGGTGTTTCTAAGGTGTCGATTATATCAGATATCCTTAAACCCGTTGAAATGCTAGTTATGGGTAAACCATGGATGCATCGGCCAAGAATGGCATTTCCATGAGGTCAAACTTATCCTGGAATTACCACCCCCAAAAAGTAAAAAGGATTATAAAGATCTAAGGGCCAAGTTTGTTATTATCAAAAATTTATTATATTCTATGCCAAGATTGCAAGGCCATCATATCGACTATTAATAGCCTTTGAATGGACGGAAGAATGTCAAAACCATATGATGAACTTAAGAATGCACTGACTAGTGCACCGATCTTGAGACCACCCAACTCAGACTTGATCTTTTGATGGTTTCAATTTTATAATTGTGTTGGCATAACCTAGGGAATTCAAATTGGAGTACCCCATTAGTTTTGTTTTACTAGCAATAATGTTGAAATGAACTATATCACCCAAAAAAAAAAGGATTGGCATGGTATACACTGTGAAGAAGTATTGACGTTAAGTTTTGACTAAAAACTGTATTTTCTTCGTAGGACCATTAGACTTTATTGTACTTTGTAAACAAGCCTTGCACAACAGGATGCATCACGCGATGCTCGTACTCTTGGAATTTGACTTTACGGTTAATGTAAGAAAAGGATCCCAATATGTTTTAGCAGGCCATGTGTCTCCAAGTACCAATAGTGAAACCACAATCGGCATTGATTATGGCCTTCTAGATGCTTGCTTATTCATGTTAGATTTGGAAATAAGAAATTGTGTAAAATGAATTTAATGGACAATTAGTTGTCATTTGTCTTAAGTAGATGGGAATGAGTGAAAATACAGTAGCAACAGGAGAAGGAATAAGTAGTTTGTGGTATTGTCCCAGCACAACTTTTACGGGTGATATAAGAGAGAGGAACAAGTAGGTGAAATGGATCACCTCAAGCCTTAACAATGTCTTATCTCAATAGTGTAGTTACTTATGTAGCTAGTGATGAAAGCATTTGATGAAATCTATAGAGAATCTACATCAAGAAAAAGTTGTATGAATCTATGTCTAAGTACCCACTAAACCTATCAAGAAAACTTGCACTTCTTATCTTAATTATTGTCTAAAACACCTTTAGCGAATAGCCTTTTTTGTGTAAGCATTGAGCTTCTTAAAGATGTCATGCATACTTGACCTTTTATTTTTCCTCAATGTAATTACTATGTTACAAATGGTATATAGTTTGTGAAGCCCAAGACGCTCCTTGCTTCTACTGTTAATCGAAAGAATAGTTTGCATCACACAACTTTCATGTCCCCACACTCTATTTTCTGTGTCTTAGTCAATCCATCATAGGCCACTTCTTGAACTTGATGTAATCTTATGGATCTTGGCAGGGCTCTTACAACAATCCGTTCAATAGACTTTTTGAGGTATCCTAGGCATAGTAAGCATGCATGCATCCCATAATGATAATAGTGACGACATTGATGTTAATTAAAATAGACTCTTATCACACAACTGTTTGTACTCTTAAAGCTCTCACATGCCTTCCAAGTGTCCTTAGTGATGTGTCCTGCGTCTTTAGGTGAGATTCTTATTTTTATTTTGTCCATGCCTTTTTGAGTGCTTCAGCAACTGATTTTTTGTGGGTCATATGGCAAATCTTGCACTTGTACCTTCTTTGTCCATGGCTTTTGAGTGCTTCAGTCACTGATCATCTGTTTCTACTTCGGGGAAGTTTTTAAGAGATCTGCAAGTGGTCAGAACTTTAACATAAAAACAATTTACTTTTATTATGGGAGTGAGCATGCTTGGAAAGGCCTAGAAATTGGTAGTACTGAGTTCTAAGAATAGACACGGGCGCCACAGTAATTAGTAAAATCATTTTGATTATTAGGACAACGAAAATTGTAGAATCTACGGTAACAACAGCAGTTGACAAGAACCTGCCATTGCTTCATATACACTGATTGCATCCATGATATGATTTCACAACTCCATTGCTAATACTAAAGAGTTTAGTCTCATTGCTTGTAATGTCCAAGCTCCAATTTCTCAGAGGCTGCTTATCAAAAATTTCCTCTGCTTTTGTTTTACATCATGTTTGAGCCTTGAGGGCATGGCTCTTGAAGAAAGATTCTAGATGGTGAGTGCAAATGTAGAACATCTAGATGGTGGGTGCAATGTGGAACATCTAAGAGCATTTGTAACCCATAAGAGCCAAACCTGTTCCTAAGCAATGACCATGTTCATGAACCTTTTTTTTGAGAATGCAACCCACCATTTATTTTGTGTGCCATTTGGGTGATAGGCCCGTTCCATTAGTCTGCCACTTGTTTCTTCCCTCAATTGCTTCAAGTAGCTCCTAAGTAATTCTGAAAAGCCAAGCCATACTTAATCAGATAACACACACACACATGATTATAGACGTACACATACACATAACCATCACATGCACGTAAGAAAATTCAAACATATTCACATACACATATATATACACAACCATACACATACACATACAAAACGTAGGCAAAAGTGATTGCTTAGGATATGCCATGCTAATGCATGTGCCCCCCCCCCCCCCCCCCCCCCCCCAAAAAAAAAAAAAAAGAAAAAAAGAAAAAAACTGCCTATGTTGTGATCCTTGTTGATAAAGGGGCAAAAATGGGAAGTGTGGGGCCAGGAAGAAAGAGAGCAAAAATAGCAGACAACCAGTAGAAATTAATCCAAAAGGCTTGCTGCTTTCAGCCCATTTTGGGTGGACAACTAGCAGAAATTAGTGAAAAAAAACAACCAGCAGAAATCAATCCAAAAGACTTGCTGCCAGTCCATTTCCAGTGGACAAAAGAAGGAGCACGTGGGCAACCAATGGGTTGAAGAAGACCAACAAAGAGGGTGTCCTAAGCAATTCTAAACTCAACAATTTCTGGGTTGCCCAATTGGCTGCTGTTACGCCCTGGCCAGCTCAAGGCTAGGGACGTGTGCTAACCCAAGATTAGGGTTAGGATTAACCCGTGATTAGGATTAAGGCTTAGCCAAGAGCGTGGGGACTTGGAGGGTTCACACGTGGACTAAGGACGCTAGCAAGAAGCGGTCTAGATTGGCTAAGAGCTTCTAATTAATAGAGTAGGGCTGATAAAGCTTTATAAATAAAAGCAGGCCACTTACAGCAGGGTTACTGCTATATAAGGGACCTAGGGTCAATTATTAGACATAAGAGATCAAGGAGCCATGCGGTAGCCTGGGGCTACTACAAGATCTCATGGCCATGGAACTGTCAGCAGGTGGCTACAGCTTGGTGGTATGGGACGCCAAGTTGGGGTCATCAATGGCTGGTAGGTTCACGCGACAATCTGACCCCAAGCTCGGGGGTGGTTTGAGGTACCGAACCTACAATTGGGTGGTGAGTTGCTAGCCACAATTTATCGCCGTCACACGTGTTCGACATTCAGGTCTATGGAAACCTAACTATGGTTTCTCATGTACGTCCACTACCTTGATCCACAGTGTTTCTATGTTTGAGTTTGATTATCCATGAGCACGGTCTAGTGAAGAGCCTTCACATACCTTGTCATGACACACGTTTTTTCATACTTTTTTAAAACCCCTACTGAATATAATTTATTTTTTTAGAGATCTTTGCCGAATTGTGACAAAATTTTTTGTCTTGCACGCTTTCTACATAAGTAGATAGAGCCTTTTTTAAGGGATGTGGAAAGAATACCAAGATTTACCATGAACCCCTGGTGTTATCCAGATAGTGCCTTGTGGCAGGCAATCTTGTTGGGAGTTGACATAACCCACGATACTGTGCCGAGTCAGGCTGTTGTGTGGAGATGGTCATACTCTAGGATGCCTGGGCCAAGGTTTCCGGATGGCTTATAGACAGCCAGTGGAGTTAACTGCAGAAGCCAGGGACACAGATTGGGGAGTGAGCGTGGTGGTTAGGGGTGTTTTGAATAATATCTAGATATTTGTGAGTAGTTGACCTAAGCAGCGATGTCACTAAGGCAACCTTTGTACTTATAAAAGGTACTTGTACTTCATGGAATTAATCAAGCAACTATCACATCGTTTGAGTCGTGTACTTTCACTCTCTCTCTAGCTTTTACTCTCTTTCTCCGTCAACTACTTCAGCACACCATAGCCATGGCTGTAGTCTATGAGCCTCCCCTGCCTGTGGACTGTACCAGCATTTGGTATCATAGCATACGCTTCCTGTCCTTGCTGGCTGCCATTGCTGCAGCTCTTATGCGCACACCTTGCACATCCACCCAACAGTAGCCGCTTTAACGAAGGCATAGCAGCCCGCAACACACATTCAGCCACAACACCATGACGGTGCGCCAAATCAGCTGTGCACGAGTGTTTTCATCTCATAGCAAGCAGATGGCAGTGCACAATAGCACACAAAGGCAGTCCTCAAGAAGTGACCTCAACAACAGAGCAACAGTAGCATCATCAGCAAATCAAAGTTCAATTTTAGGGTTTTTGCATTTTCAAAACCAAAGAAAATAAGGGTTTTGGGCTGTTTTTTTCAAAAATTGAAAGTACATCTATGACATTAGGCTAATTCTCTACCCTACTAAAGCTTTAAATTAAAAAATCCCCTTGAAAAACTTTTTAAGGGTTTCATGAGCTGAAATTTTATTTTTTGGGGATTTGGGCATTTTGCATCATCTTTGTAAGCAAAAGCCCCCTGTCTCCATCATTATGGATTCATATTTGTTCATTGAAAAGTGTGACGGGGACAACTTCACACCTAGCAGACCAAGTTGAAATTCACCTTGATACGTGAAGGCCTATGGCCTTACATTAACGGGGAAGAAAAGATGCCTGAAGAAGGGGAAGATGCAGCACTAAAAGCCTGGAAGCTCAAAAAAAATCAGGAAGCCTTTGGGTTGATAGCCCTAGGGTTGTCCGAAAACGTCACGTGCATCCCGCACTTGGATGCCACATGGAATGGACATCTCTGAACAGAAGGTGCAGGACCTGAGTGGAAACTGGTCCCATGTGAGCCCAGTCCGGGATGAGTCACCCAGGGTTCCACTCTAAGCGTCCAAGGTTAGGTGTGCATTGTCCTACACATGAAGTAGTGCCAGTCCGTACTGTGAGTCTCCCTATGGAATGATGTCAGGTGTTCTGAGTATTTGGTTTGCAACCAATTGCCATAGCTGTACCATCCCCTCCATAGCTGTGGCGGTAGCCACTATAGAGGCTGGTTGTTTGCTCTTTTTCGCCTGCCATTTGGTACATCCTTCTTGGCATGTCCCGTGTGGTGGCAAAAAAAACAATGGTTCTCTTTGAAGTACCGTTCCTTCTCATCTGACTGCAGGAATCCTCCCTTAAGGCCCTTCTTGAACTTTTCTTCAAGAGTCTTCTTAGGTCCATCTTGTCGCTTCTTCTCAGAGCTATTCTGGCCCTTCTTCTTTTGGTCCTTGTTGTTGTTGTTGGTGGTGGTGGGAGCCCCCTTACCTTACTGTTGGTTAGACACCTGGTTCTGCTAGTTGGTCTACATCTGCTACTGAGGTTTGGGGATGACTGGAGTGGTCTTGGGCTTGCCTCCATTGAGCATCATCTCATGATTCTGTGCAAGAGTCAAAGCCCTATCATGTCTGAAGTTCAAAATTTCGAACAAGGAACCGAATGTTTGGATCCAATCCCCGAATGAATTGCCTGAGCTTCTCCTCCTCGGACTTTCCCAACTATTGAGCTGACGTGATCCCCTTGTTGGAATAACTGAGCACAAGGGAACTGTTCTAGGTGATCTTGTAGAACTCATCTTCAATATTTGTGATGTGCTGCGGAGGTGGGAACCCGGTCTTCAAATCTGACACACAAGTTTCCCAATCATAGTCCGGTAAGCCAGTGTAAGGATCTATATGCAAATGGGACCAATGTTGCCACCAAGTGACTGCATCACCCGTGAGGCGCAGAGCCGCCAGATGGACTTTGTCTTGGGTTTTTGTGATCTTTGAAAGAGGAAAGTGGGCAACAAACTGGTGAATAAACTCAATCACAACCGAATGGTCACACTTGCCGTCGTACTTGGTGAAGTTTGGTGAGGCACGGATAACTGTTGTCGAGGCTATGGCTGGGGTTGTGGAGGACTGAGCAGGGTGGAAAGAAGTTACCATAGTCCAAAGCATCTGTTGAACTTCAATTATACAACATGGAATTTTTCCACAAAACATTTCTTTATTTATAGAAAGGTTACAATATGTACGTAGAGCATCTCGGCTCCAAAAGTCAAAATCTCCTCGGGAGATGCATAAGACGACGGTACTAGGCTATAGCCATGCCTTGATACAAACGTTCCCTTACTGCTAAGGGAGCTACTATCTTCTCCTTAGGAATAAAGCGACTAAGGAGTCTGTAGATTTGGCATGAAAGTCTAAAATTTTGAGGCGTTGAGTGATATAAAATTACACCATGTATCACTTTCACCTTCATCAAAATCATGGTCAATGAGAGATTCTGACTCAGCATCGCATGCTAGTTGCAAGAGGTGTGGACATAGTGCCCTGCAAACCACTTGTGCTGCCGTCTCTCTGCTGGGTCAGGAAAATATAGATCCTCAAGCAAGTCTTCTTGGGCCTGTTGCTCGTGGTACGCCTTCGCTTCGAGCTCCGCCCGCAATCGCTCCTCTTTGGCCTTGCGTTTGGCTTTCTCCACTAGCTGTTCGACCAGTCTTGGTTCACAGTCACACTCATCCTTTTCAGTCATCCAACGACACCATTGTTCCATTGAGGAACTTTGTTATTTAGGTGTCTCTTGCTCGGCCAAGGTTGCCTAAAATTCTACCATTTTTTTTTCCATCTGCACTCTTTCAAATTGAATCTGGAGTTACCGTATCTACTCCTTTAGCTTTTGGTTGTCTTCGTCTTATTTTTGCGGAAGCGTGACTGGTTCTTCTTCAGTGATGTCTTCGGAGCTTGATGCCATTGTGGATGGGCGAGTGGTTTTTCCCGATCTCTGCTTTACCATCAACGGATGCCCTCACCCTAGGTTGCCTGGTTGAATCACGTCCTAAACTCTGATACCAATGTAGCATGCGCTGAGCTAGGACCGTGTGAAACAACGGGGACTTTTCTTTAAACCTGAGTTTAGTGAGTTTAGCAATCCTTTAAAACAACATACATGAAACTGAAAATAGATGTAGTAGAGTCGACAACAGATGGGGTCCCGAATTACCCACTAAACCCCCCACAAGCAAGAGTATTTGCTTTATTTCTTCTTTTGGAGAACTGTAAACAAGCTGAACTCTGTCCACAAGACTGAGCGAACTGAACTGACTGACTGACTGCCTGCCAAATGCAAGGACAAAGCAACCAAACGCTGGGCAGAATTGTGCATAAGCTTTAGGCGTCTGTGAAGCTATCTTCGAGAGTAATACACCGGCCTGAGACTGAGGGAAGGTGTGCTGCAAACTCCAGAAGAGGCTTGGCTTCTTTGCCTTGGGCTGAGAGCACAAGTAGGCTGAAAGTATGCACAGGCACAGGCCTAAGCATACATGCTTGAGTGCTGATGTTGATCTCTGAATTTCTGAGTGAATATTTGGGACTGAATTTCCTCTTGCCTTTTTATATGGCCTGTTGGTGCTGGTTGGCTGCCTGTAGAGGCTGTCAGCCTGCAGGACTGCTCACGACTGCTGAAAAATGGCATTAAATGCCTTAAATGCTCAGTCGACTGGATGATATGTGTCATGGCCCTGTGAAAATGGAGCAGGACAAGTGTGGGCATGGTGGTTGCAGAGTCAGAATATTTTATGATTCACATGGGGGGTGCCTGGACAGAGTTTAAGATGTGTGGACATCCCTAGGTGTGAAGGGGGGAACTAGAAACATTAAGTTTTAATGTTTATTGGAGTTTGCCCCTAGGCCTTAGTGGCCCTAGGAACTTATTAAGTTGGGGCCCTAGGGATTAAATTGGGGAGGAGTTTTCTCTCTCTTCTCTCTCTCTCATCCCTTTTTGGGGAATCGTGTAGTAAAAGGGGAGTTTCCTTCATGCGCTTGAGAACTAGCGTGGAAAAGCTCAAGAAGGAGGAGGCGGCTGCTGAAGACCAGTTTGGTTGCTGTTTTTCTGAGTGGAACCAGCCGTACAGCACTGTACGGCCAGAACTGGGCACACTCTCTCTCTCTCTCTTTCTCCTCTGTTGCTGGCGGCGCACAGAACTGCTGCTGGTTTGGCTGCGCAGAAGACCAGTACAGGCTGTGCAGTGTGTTTTTCAGCAAGTACTGAAACCGGCCTCTGATAGAAAACCAGAGTGCGGTAGGAGCAATCACCCGTCCACTTGTAGTCTAGATGAGAAACCAAACACAGATTGGGGCTAGAGTGCCCAAATCTGAAAACACAGCGACACCTGTTGGACCCAAAGCTTGGCGCCCCTTGCGGTATTTCTTTATTCAATTAAAATAATATGTATGGCTGAGTACAACACAAAGACCAGCCAAGAGTTTACACCTGTAAGTCCAATCTGACTGCCCACAAATCCTTCTCAGCACAGAGGATCTATGCACACAGATCTGTGTCCTCAAGCAACACACTGTGCCTCCCTCTGATCAGCCAAGATCACAAAGCAGGCCAGCCATGGGCATACATCTGGCATATCTCAAGAGCATGATACATCTTCTCAGCTCAAACATACATGTGCTGTTCAATCTCTGTCTTAATCCCTTGTCAATCTGCCAAACTCCTCCTCTCACAAGGAGCCAGATAACACATACCTGCAGCAGACATCAAGCAGTAGAAAGAGAGATGGATGAACAGAAACAGAGCTTACCAAGTTCAGCTCGTGAAACAACACTGGAGGAAGCAACAGCACCAATCTGTGCCTGCAGGCACTTGAATCCACAACCCTGCTTCACACGTGTGCTTGCACTTGCCTGAATCCTCCTCCTGATGCTCACTCCTATGCTGTCCTTGAAAAGTATGTTGGGTGTTGGACTCACACACTCACACACACAAACCTGCACATTAGGGTTAGGTGCAGGGTAGAGAAGCTCACACAGAGAAATGAGAGAGAGAGAGAGAGAGAGAGAGCCAAAAGTGTGGTATCCACAAAATGCAAGTCAACCCTTGCATGTGTGCCACATCCATATAATATAGAACTACAAAATATTATGTGTGTCCTTTCACACTTGATGTCCAAAGGGAAAAACCACATGGGAAAAAGTGCCCTTGGTTAAGCCCTGTTCACACATAGCACTACTATAAGTGAGCATATGCCTACAAATCCCCCCTGTAGTGGAAGTGTGAACCTGTACAAGGTAGCAGATCACTCTCTGTATGAGAGTAAGCCCAAAGCTTTGCGGAAAGCTTCAAACTTTTCTCGAGGTAAAGCCTTTGTGAATAGATCTGCAACATTATCCTGTGTAGGGCAATAAGATAAACTGATCTCCCCTGCATGTAGCCTCTCTCTGACATAGTGATAATGAATTTCTATGTGCTTGGTACGTGCATGAAATACTGGATTTCGTGCCACGGCCATAGCACTCTGGCTATCAGTGAGAATGGTGGTGGGTGTCTGCTGACACTCACGAAGATCAGCCAATAGTCTCCTCAACCATACACAATCTACTGTAGCTGTAAAGACTGCCCTGTACTCAGCCTCACAAGTAGATGTAGCAACAGTGGGTTGCTTTTTACTCAACCAAGATATGCATGAGCTGCCAAGAAAAGAACAATTCCCACTGGTGGATTGCCTGGTATCGTAATCACCAGCCCAATCTGAATCACTGTATGCATAAAGCTGCAAGCTGCCCCCCCTGGGATAGAACAAACCAAGATCCAGGGTACCCTTAAGATATCGAAAAATGCGTTTGACTGCTTGCCAATGCTTTGTGCCTGGGCTGTGCATGAATTTGCTCAACAAAGACACCCCAAAAGATATGTCTGGCCTCGTGTTACACAAGTAAATGAGGCATCCCACTGCCTGGCTATAAAGGCCGGCCTCAAAAGGCTCTCCAATATCATGCATAGTAAGCCGTGCACCTGGTTCTACCGGAGTAGAAATGGGCTTACATTCATCCATGTGAAACCTTTTTAGCAAACTTTTTATGTACTTAGTTTGCTGCATAACAATGCCATCATCTGTATGCATAAACTGTTTGCCGAGATAGTAGTGTAAAGGCCCCAAATCTGACATATCAAATTCAGCTTTCAAATCAGCTTTGAAATCTGAAATTTGTGCTTTGCTTGTATGTCATCTACATACAAGATGACTATGAGAATATCGGCATCGGTTTTCTTCACATACAATGTGCTTTCAGCTGAACTATTCTCAAAACCTTGGCTGGTTAGATGAGCATGTATCTTATCATACCAAGCTCTTGGAGCTTGTTTTAACCCATACAATGCTTTGTGCAACCTGCATACTTTATGTTCCTCACCAGGAACTACAAAACCAATGGGCTGATTTACATATACTTCCTCCTGTAAATCCCCATTCAAGAATGCAGTTTTGATATCCAATTGATGCACTTTCCATCCTTTATGGGCAGCCAATGCAATCACAGATCTTATTGTGGTCATTCTCGAAGTAGGAGCAAAAGTCTCTTCATAATCTATTCCCTTTTTCTGGGAGTAGCCTTTAGCCACAAGTCTTGCTTTGTACCTGTCAATAGTACCATCAGACTTTCTTTTGACTTTGTACACCCACTTTGTGCCAATTACATGCTTGCCTTTAGGCAATTCCACAAGATCCCATGTATTATTCTTCATGATAGAAGAAATTTCAGCTTGCATAGCTTGCAACCAATGCTCATTCTCATGTGCTTCTTCATAAGAAGAAGGCTCTTCTGAATCAAAGAGACCACCCATTGCAAATGCAGACTCCTCACGATGTACATTCAAGGCATGGCTGGAACTAGCCCTTGTTCTACCTGTGAGTGGAGCTGCAAGTTTGCTTTCTTGCAAAGTTTTCAGCAACCATCTTGGCACTGACTTGGCTGTGTCTATGGCTGTTTGCTCTTCCCTGACAAGATCTTCCACTTCTTCCACAGAAGGGGGCTGAATGGCTGGCTGGTCCACATGTTCTACATGTGGATTTTCTTGTGTAGGGGCTGGCTGATCTGAATTCCCCCTAATTGCAATGGGTAAAAGTCCATCAAACATGTCCTGTATGCCTGTATCATTGCTTTTATACAAGCTGACCATGGGCTGTTCTGAATTTTCAGCAAATACAACATCTCTACTCACAAAAATCCTTCGTGTAGTTGGATTATAAAGACGGTATCCTTTGCTTTCATTGCTGTAGCCCACAAAAATGCATTTAATTGCTTTGTCATCAAGCTTTGTTCGGAGTTGTTCTGGCACATGTGCATATGCCAAACACCCAAATGTACGCATATAATCCACTGTTGGCTTTCGGCTATACCAAGCCTCAAATGGTGTTATGGTTTTCAAAGCTTTTGTTGGACACCTGTTCAACACATGAGTTGCACACATTATAGCTTCCATCCACAATTTGTGAGGCAACTTTTGTGCTTTCACCATGCATCTTGCCATCTCCATGAGAGATCTATTTTTCCTCTCAGCTACACCATTCTGTTGCGGTGTATAAGGCACAGTACATTGGTGTTTGATGCCCTTTTGAAGCATATAATCCTTGAATGCATTTGACATGTATTCTCCACCTCTATCTGAGCGGAGTGTTTGGACTTTACATGTACACATATTTTCAGCCATTGCTACAAAGTGTCGAAAGCATGTAAACACATCTTCTTTTGCTTTCAAAGGGTAAGCCCAAGCAAACCTGGAGTAGTCATCAATGAATGTGACGAAGTAAAGATGCCCCCCTATGGATGGTGTCCGCATTGGACCACATACATCACTATGTATGAGCTGTAATTTATTTTCAGCTCTAACAGCTCCATCTTTGGGGAATGGTTTTCGTTGCATCTTTCCCAAAATACACCCCTCACATACATGTCTTGGCGGAGACTCAAGAGGCGGCATATTATCAACCATATGATGCTTTTGCAAAAGCATCAAACTCTGAAAATTTACATGCCCAAAACGAGCATGCCATAGCTCTGCATCATGCATAGCAGGAGTGTGGGCAGCCACTGTATTTGCATCATAAGTGCGCTTGTTATAGCTGTCCAGCTTATACAAGCCTTTGTATCGTGTTCCAGAAGTGACTATTTCATAACCCTTTGATGGGTCTTTTACCAAACACTTTCCATCTTCAAATTCAACCTTTAAACCTTGGTCGTTTATGGCTGAGACGGAGAGCAGATTTTTCTTTATCCCTGGAACATACAATACATTTTTCATACATATATTGGCACCATTGGCTGCAATAAGTATGACATTACCAATTCCCTTTACTGGATATGTGGTATGATCTGCACATGATACAGTGCGGCCATTTGAAGCATAAACCAAGTGCTGAAATACATCTTTGCATGAAGTGATGTGGCTCGAAGCACCACTATCAAAATACCATGATGCAATCTGTCTGTCAGATGCAATACAAGACATATCAGTGTCTGAAGCACCTGGTGTGTCACTAGTGCATGTGACCAAAAAAGTGTACTCTTCCTGGATTACATTAGCTGATTGCTTTGCTTTGTCATCCGAAGAGTCTGCTACTGCATTGCCTGCTTCTTTCTTTTTCTCTTTTGCAATCCTTTTCCTACATTCACTGATGTAGTGTCCAGGCTTATGGCAGTAGTGACATTTGCCCTTCTTTTTGGGCTTGTTTGCATCCCCTTTGTCAGACTTTTCACCACTAGAAGAGGGCTGTCCATGACCAGCCTTGCTAGACTGTTGTCCCCCATGCTTAAAGCTCTTTGCTTTACCCTTATCCTTGGCTGTAAATGCCTTTTCTCCACCACGGTTGCTCGATATGTTTGCTCTTGTTTGCTCTTCCTGCAAGAGTAAACCCACGAGCTCTTCAAAAGTGACGGGATCACCACCTCCTCTCATCGAGAGGTTGAGAGAGGTATGAAAGCCCAAGTAGGAAGGCGGTAAAGAATGAAGAGTGTTGGTGACCATCTGTCTGTCCGGGATAACCTCATCAATGTTGAGCAATTGTTCCTACAAATCTTTCACTTTGGTGAGATGATCTGCCATAGAGTCACCCTCATCCATAGAAAGAAGATCCAATTGCCTCTTCAAGTAGGCAACTCTTGCCTCGTTGCGTACCTGATACATTGCTTCCAATGTGTCCCATGCAAGCTTCGATGTCTTGCACGAACGAATGTGCGGAATAATAGTCCTTTTCACTGAAAGGGCTATCAATGACATGGCCTGTGCATCTCTAGAGTCCCATCTCTTCTGCTCTTGTGTGGGAGCAGGATCTACATCAGGAGCTCTTTGAGCACCTCCCCTTTGAGGCGTGGCTGGCTGAATGGTATGTGGGCGTGTGTCATCACACCACACGATGCCCCAAAGCCCTTTGGCTACCAGCAAATTACGGATCATAAAACTCCAGAGGGAGTAGTTAGATCCATCCAGCTTGTCCTCCTGGGTGAGCACACCAAATACATCCGTAGCATTTTGTGCCATGTCAACAAAATATAACTGCAAGCAAACCAAGCACCAATGTGCACTGCCAGGCAACCAAATGTCCTGCGCAAATGTATGCCTGCAAACCAAAGCAAGTGTAAACCTGCACCAAATTGTCCAATTACACTTAATGTGTATACATACGCGACAAATCGCAGCTGTAATGCCCAATTACATGCTCCAATCAGAAAATCCCCAATTTTTATGCACTCCAATCGCTTCAATGTGCATCTAATTTGCCAATTTCCTCAAAAGCCCCAAATTTCTGCAAATGTATGAGCTTCAATTTTCCAATTTTGACCTCAATTTTGAAAACCCCCAAATTTCTGCAAATTAGAGAGGTTCAATTTGCTGATTTTGACCTCAATTTCAAAAACCCCCAAATTTCATCTGCAATTTTCTTTTCAATCTGATTGCACAGTATTTGTTGTCTGCAAAATCGCCATATGACCTGCCCTGCAATGGCTGCAGATTTTGTATTTGACTTAGAAATTTTTACAGAAAAATACCTTCAGGCAAGGTGTCGTTGCAGGTGGCCAGTTGTTGCAGGTGGAGACGTTGGAGGGAGTCAAATGTTGTACGTTGCAGAGGACTGATGAGAGCAAACGTCTGACCAACCAGAGCGGGCGTGTGCTGGGTAGTCGAGCAGGCGGAATGTTGGGGAGCTGACGGGTGCTGTCTAGCGAAGAGGTAGGCGGACAAGCGGGAGACCTGCACTGGAGTCGCTAGTGAACGCGAATGGCCTGTAACGGGTGACGGTGAGGTGAGGACGGCAGGTATCGGGCGAGCAGCACGGCGGTGGAGTCGCTTGTCGAGCAGGCGGGACAAAGGCGATGGACGAGTCAGGCGCAGGCTCCCGGTGCTTGTGCTAGGTTGGACCAGCTGGGACGGAGCAGACGGAGGCGCAGGGAGGGCGGACGTGCTGGCTCGAACGGAGCAGGATGACGTGGGCGCCGTGGGTAACGGAACAGACGGACGGACCCCTTGGACGGAACACTGCGCTGGAGTAGCGCCGGCGGAACAGGACAGCAGCGCCGGAACGGAACGGAACGGTGGTAAGCGTCGGCCGTTCTGGGCAGCCGCTGGGGCGCTGACGGAAGAACCACGGGCGTCGACGGAAGAACCGTGGTTGCAGGTGGCGGCGCCGCCCGCGAGCTGGGCGGTGGTGGTGGGCTCCCCACTAGTGCCGCCCGTATTTGGCGGACGGAAACCTTTGACGGACGGCGACGGAAAAACACAGCGTCGACGGAATTTTGCAGTTTTTTCTGCAGTTTCTGCACAGCCACCACTCCAGGGCCAGCTCCCAGCTCTGATACCAAATGTTGGGTGTTGGACTCACACACTCACACACACAAACCTGCACATTAGGGTTAGGTGCAGGGTAGAGAAGCTCACACACAGAAATGAGAGAGAGAGAGAGAGAGAGAGAGAGAGAGAGAGAGAGAGAGAGCCAAAAGTGTGGTATCCACAAAATGCAAGTCAACCCTTGCATGTGTGCCACATCCATATAATATAGAACTACAAAATATTATATGTGTCCTTTCACACTTGATGTCCAAGGGGAAAAACCACATGGGAAAAAGTGCCCTTGGTTAAGCCCTGTTCACACATAGCACTACTATAAGTGAGCATATGCCTACAAAGTACAGATCTGAAAATCAGCACAGTACCCGTCTGTACCGCCTCGGGATACGTGACAGGAGTTGTACTTGCACAAACAGCCTGCTGTCCACTTCTGTACCTGCCTGAATTTGAGAAAACAAGCCTGTCCAGCACCTGTCCAGCACCTGTTAACACCTCTGCAGCAATTGTACTTTCTGTACCTTGCTGCCCGTACACTGTACGGCAGCTGTACAAGGTGTACTTGCTGAAAAACACACTGCACAGCCTGTACTGGTCTTCTGCGCAGCCAAACCAGCAGCAGTTCTGTGCGCCGCCAGCAACAGAGGAGAAAGAGAGAGAGAGAGAGAGTGTGCCCAGTTCTGGCCGTACAGTGCTGTACGGCTGATTCTACTCAGAAAAACAGCTACAGCACACAGCAAATCAGTCGCCTTCTCCTTTCTCTTGAGCTTTTCCACGATGGTATTCAAGCGCATGAGGGCTTCTCCACTTTTGCTACACGACTCCCCAAAAAGGGAAGAGAGAGAGAGAAGAGAGAGAAAACTCCTCCCCAATTTAATCCCTAGGGCCCCAACTTTAATAAGTTCCTAGGGCCACTAAGGCCTAGGGGCAAACTCCAATAAACATTAAAACTTAATGTTTCTAGTTCCCCCCTTCACACCTAGGGATGTCCACACATCTTAAACTCTGTCCGGGCACCCCCCATGTGAATCATAAAATATTCTGACTCTGCAACCACCATGCCCACACTTGTCCTGCTCCATTTTCACAGGGCCATGACATACCCCCCTCTTGAAAGATGGCAAGCGTCCTCGATTGCATTCTGGTGATGCATCAAAATATCCAAAGTGAAATATACAATATGGCAAGATCAGCGTCCCAATCTCTCTGAGCCATACACATGTATCAACATTCACTGCAAACCAATGGCATAGTAATAGTCCAAGTTGTATACCACTGTGAACCATACATATCCACAAAAATCTCCATGTGACTAGTACACATATATCATAGAAGTCCCATAAACAGATGTACTGTCAGCCTCAGTACCTTCGGATGAGATAAAATCTGCACCAAGCGACCTCTAGATGTCATCTGAGCCTGTCTGTATCAAGGGAGTGGAGGTGCTACCCCCCTCTTGAGCATCAGGTAATGCTCCAGACCCATGCTCTGCTGAACCTGAATGAGCCACAATAAGAGTCGGCTCTAACTCAAAGGCATCGAGATAAAGCTGCAAAACCTGAGGTGAATCTGTTAAGTCACCTTCCTCCATCCACTTCGCATCCATCGGTGAATAGTTCTTGAACTTCACAAGATAGCGACGGGAAACTTTACCTCGTACCTTCCTTTCTTTATGTGCCAGTATCTGCTCTGGAATCAGAACCTCATCAAGTTCCTCAACTTCTGGCTGAGCCTCATCTGATACATCCTCAGGCACATCCCCACGGAAAGGTCTAAGAAGACTCACGTGAAAAGCATTGTGAATCCTCCAGTGATCTGGTAACTTCAAACGATAGGTTACCTCACCAATCTTTTCCAAAACCTGAAAAGGCCCATAATATCGCATGCTCAACTTAGGGAATAAGCGCTCTTTACCCTTCATCTTCTTGAGTCTAGCCTTTTCAAAGCGCAAAAGAACCCAATCACCCAATGCAAACTGTAAATCACGTCTGTGACGGTCTGCGGCTTTCTTTTGCTTCTGCTGAGTTTTCTGGAGGGCCAACTTAACTCTCCGATAAGCTTCATCCAAGCTCTCCACATACTGATCAGCCTCAAAAATCTTATCCTTTGTATGCAAAATGGGTGGTACCTTCTTCCCTCCTTCTACAATCTCAAAAGGCGCCTTGCCTGTCGAGCTATGTACAGTGTTGTTATATGCAAACTCCACCAAAGGAAGATACTTTTCCCATTGTTGCTTGTGCTCTGCCACATAACACTTGAGAAGATCCAACACTGTAGAGTTAGCCTCTTCTGACTGACCATCTGTCTGTGGATGAAATGACGATGAAAACTTGAGAGTTGTACCCATGTTGTCAAACAACCCTCTCCAAAACAAACTCGTCATCCGTGGATCACGGTCACTAATGATAGACGTAGGCAAGCCATGATACTTGAAGATGTTCGCCATGAACAACTTCACCATATGATCCACTTTAATTGTCTTCCTCACGGGAATGAAATGTGCCTGCTTACTGAACCTGCATATGATAGTCCAGATGCCATCATTTCCCGTTTGTGTCCGTGGAAGATCAAATACAAAATCCATGGCAATGCTCTCCCAAGGTCTATCCGGAATAGGTAAAGGCTGTAATAACCCTGGTGTCTTCTGACGGTCAAACTTTACCTTCTGACATACGATGCATTGCCTCACAAAGGCATCAACATCTTTTCTCAAGGTTGGCCAATAAAAGAAAGTCTCCACTGCTTTGACCGTGGCGTCAATACCTCTATGACCTGCATACGGTGGAGCATGACTTTCAATTATGACCTTGAGTCGCAATGGCCTGGTAACACACAGTCTGCCATGCATCAATAAAAACCCATCTCTGAGAGTGTAATGCTCATGCCGCTGACCCTCAGACATCTGATCATACAACCTTTCAAAATCCTCATCATGGGCATACTGCTCTTTCATTTCATCAAGCTCATGATGATAAGCAAGTGAAACTGCAGAGACCTGTGGCTTGCGTGACAAAGCATCTGCTACTACATTCTTTTTGCCTTCCACATGCACAATCTGGAAGTGAAACATTGACAAAAAGTTTGCCCAACGCATATGCTTCTCTGAAAGCTTAGTCTGCGTGAGGAAATATCGCAAGGTCTGATGATCTGTCTGTACAGTGAAATCAGCCCCAAGCAAGTAGTGTTTCCATGTAGAAAGAGCGTGAATTACAGCCAACATCTCTTTCTCATACACCTGTAAATGCTTCTCCGCATCTTGCAAAACTCTACTCTCATAGGCTATCACATGTCCCTCTTGCATGAGAACTGCACCAATGCTACTTCCACATGCATCACACTGGACAACAAAAGCCTTTCGGAGGTCCGGTAACACCAATACTGGGTCCGAAGTAAGCTTTTCTTTGAGCTTTTTGAATGCTGTAATTTCCCGATCAGCCCATCTAAACGGAGTTGCTTTCTTCGTTAAAGCATGCAGAGGCGAAGCAATTTCAGCAAAGTGCCGTATGTAACGCCTGTAATAGGAACACAATCCTAAGAAGCTGCGTACATCATGCACGGTCCTCAAAGCTGGCCAATTAAGTATTGCTTCCACCTTTTCTGGATCCATACGGACTCCATGACCAGACACAATATGCCCCAAGAAATGTATCTCCTGCAAAAAGAACTCACTCTTCTTGCCATTAACCACCAATCTATGGTTTCTGAGTTCTGCAAACACAATGGCCAAATGCCTTCTATGCTCTTCCTCAGTTCGTGAATGCACAATCATATCATCAAAGAATGTGCCCACAAACTCTCTATGAGGCCTGAAAATCCTGTCCATCATTCTATTAAATGTGGCAGGTGCATTTGTTAAACCAAAGGGCATAACCAAGAACTCATACAACCCAAACGTGGTTCGGAATGCTGTCTTATGCACATCCTCGGGTCTAATGCGTATCTGATGATACCCGCTTTTCAAGTCAATACGACTAAAAACTGTGGAGCCCTGTAAGCGGTCCAAGATGTCATCGATCCTCGGTACGGGGAATCGATTCTTGATGGTATTCTTATTCAGCGCCCTGTAATCTATACACATGCGCCAAGAACCATCCTTCTTCTGCACTAAGAGCACAGGTGAGCAAAAGGGTGATGAGCTAGGCTGAATCAACCCCTTATTCAATAGCTCCTGCACCTGACTCATAATCTCTTCTTGTTGGGCTGCACTAACACGGTACGGCGGTCTATTCGGTGGAGTACTACCAGGAATCAGATCTATGGCATGATCTTCTGGCCTCTCAGGAGGTAATTCTCCTGGCAATGACTCGGAAAAACAGTCTTGAAACTCACTTAAGAAATCAGCCCTGTCCTTATCTAACATTGACAAATTAGACTTAGACTCATCATCCTGTGCATCCTTTACATAAATCAAGTACGTGGAAAGATGCTTTTTCATTACTGATGAAATCGCCGAAGCGGATACAATAGGAACAGATTCCCCTTTGAGTTTTACATCCAATACATGCTCTTTCCCTCTATGAGTCAGAGTAATTTTCCTATTGTAAGTATCCACCATCGCATGTACCCTGTGGCACCATGGCATCCCCAACAAAACATCACAGCCATCCAAAGGCATGATGAAGAACTCCTCGCTGTCCACATAACCCTGCAAATGAAGCCGAAGCTTCCCAATGATAGGAGTAACGGGTTCTGCATACCCTGGACAAGCCATATTAGCCTCATGTAACGGCCCCATCTCCTCTGCGCGAATCCCCAATCGGCCAGCCAAATCTGGTGAAATGAAGTTGGCTCTAGCACCTGTATCAAAGAAGATCAAGGCATTCTGATCTCTCACTTTGCCCCATGCCCTGCACAACTCTGTAGCTTCACCACTTAGCTGCTCCCCCACAAGATCAGGAACTAAGCCTGCAGAAGGCTTTGGTTTCTTTGGCTTGGGCTCTCCTTTATTGTCAGGGTCGTTCTTTTGGGACAATTGAATGACATATGCCCCTCTTCAGTACAGTAAAAACACTTTTGAGCATCTCTCAAAGCCCGTCTTTCCTCAGAAGTCCTCTTGGGCATTGGCAACTTCTTATACTTTGTCTCTAAAAACCCTTTAGCATCACGAGAAGCATGCCCAAATTTTTCAGCTTTCTTGCCCAACTTCTTACTGCCTTTAAATCCAGATGAACCACCTGTGAGTAACGCATTAGCTGTCATAGCATTTTCAATCATCTGTGACATGTTCGTTACTCTTGTCTTTATACAGTAATCTCGTACCTCCTTGGGCAGCACACAACAATACTTCTCAACCTGCTCAGATAATGGCACGGCACGATAAGAAGTCACTGGGAGTAGAGCTTCCCAAAACTTCTTGTTATAATCCTCCAAACTATCACACTTTGAAGCATCCAGCTTGTGCCATGCGGTCATAACATCCACCTCAAATGTAGATGTGAGCCATACGAAAGAGAAAACCTGTTTGAATTGGACCCATGTAGTGGGTGCTATGCCCTGCAAAAGAAGAGTAGACCACCACTGCAAAGCATTGCCCTTGAGAAAAGTGGCAGCTTTCCTCACCTTTGAGGACTCTGTGTAATTCCCACCAGAAAAAGCAGCATCAAACTGCTGTAAAAAGGTAAGTGCCTTCAATTTATCCTTGGCCCCACTGAAAGTGTCAAACTTCACTGCAGCTCCCCCTTCCTTGTAATCCTTCGCCTTTCCCATAGGCGTTAGATTATCATATGGAAGTGGTTTTGTAAGATTGCTGCCCCCAACATTCATACCCATCATTGGGTCAACATTTCCCATTCCCATGCCAGGCATACCATACATTCCAGCCATGTTTCCATACATTCCACTATGCATACCTGGCTGCATGCCACCAAACATATTGCCTTGCATCCCAGGTTGCATGCCTGCAAACACATTTCCTTGCATACCGGACTGCATACCACCATACATATTCCCTTGCATGCCAGGCTGAAAATTGGCTCCAAAAGGCCCATACATACCCATGCCTCCCTGAGGATAACCCCCAGTCATGGATTGGAACACCGAGCCACCACCAAAATACCCTGGATGCATGTTCTGCTGAGGAATAGGTGGCTGTCCATAGAAGGAACTCTGTGGGTTAGCACCAAAAGCATGCTGCATATTCGGAAACTGGGCAGGAGATGGATCCTGTGGAGTGGTACCACTATGACCTTGAGAAAGATTCTTTGAACGAACCTTCTTCTTCTTTTTCTGGGGCTCTGTGCGGGGCTCTGAGCGAGATCTCAAAAATTCAGCAAATCTCTCACTCTGTGTGAGCTGCATAAAAGTATCCATAACACTAGCCAAGCGATCTTTGAACCGAGCATCATCATCCTCTTTACCATGCACATCTTCTGGCTGTGTTACATCCTCATAAGGCTCAACATCTGCAGCCTGTTCTCCTGCAAAAATATCCTCAGATACATCTCTTTCAAGAGAAGACTCTTGCTCTTCTTCTTCTTGATAGAAGTACTCTTCCTCTGTATCAGACATGGTTGCTGAATTTTCAGCGATGGCTTTCTCCAAAGCAACCACGAGCTCACCCCCTTCAAAAAGTTGATGATTGGTCCCGGCAACGGAACCTTGAAACCGGCCTTTGATAGAAAACCAGAGTGCGGTAGGAGCAATCACCCGTCCACTTGTAGTCTAGATGAGAAACCAAACACAGATTGGGGCTAGAGTGCCCAAATCTGAAAACACAGCGACACCTGTTGGACCCAAAGCTTGGCGCCCCTTGCGGTATTTCTTTATTCAATTAAAATAATATGTATGGCTGAGTACAACACAAAGACCAGCCAAGAGTTTACACCTGTAAGTCCAATCTGACTGCCCACAAATCCTTCTCAGCACAGAGGATCTATGCACACAGATCTGTGTCCTCAAGCAACACACTGTGCCTCCCTCTGATCAGCCAAGATCACAAAGCAGGCCAGCCATGGGCATACATCTGGCATATCTCAAGAGCATGATACATCTTCTCAGCTCAAACATACATGTGCTGTTCAATCTCTGTCTTAATCCCTTGTCAATCTGCCAAACTCCTCCTCTCACAAGGAGCCAGATAACACATACCTGCAGCAGACATCAAGCAGTAGAAAGAGAGATGGATGAACAGAAACAGAGCTTACCAAGTTCAGCTCGTGAAACAACACTGGAGGAAGCAACAGCACCAATCTGTGCCTTCAGGCACTTGAATCCATGACCCTGCTTCACACGTGTGCTTGCACTTGCCTGAATCCTCCTCCTGATGCTCACTCCTATGCTGTCCTTGAAAAGTACAGATCTGAAAATCAGCACAGTACCCGTCTGTACCGCCTCGGGATACGTGCCAGGAGTTGTACTTGCACAAACAGCCTGCTGTCCACTTCTGTACCTGCCTGAATTTGAGAAAACAAGCCTGTCCAGCACCTGTCCAGCACCTGTTAACACCTCTGCAGCAACTGTACTTTCTGTACCTTGCTGCCCGTACACTGTACGGCAGCTGTACAAGGTGTACTTGCTGAAAAACACACTGCACAGCCTGTACTGGTCTTCTGCGCAGCCAAACCAGCAGCAGTTCTGTGCGCCGCCAGCAACAGAGGAGAAAGAAATGAAATGAAATGAAATGTTATATTAACGTCTTCAAAAGGCCATAATGACCTATGAGACCAAAAGTTACATCATGGTGGATCTGATACAATGTCTGGATAAAAAAAACCCAGAAAATGAAAAAATAAAGATGATACTACTGGCACCTAAAAAATGAAACTGGAACTGGAAGGTACACTATGGAGGTACCTCCATCTCATAATATGTGCCGCATCGGACACTGGCGGATCTCCTCAATATCCTGTGTGGTCAGCACCCTGACTGGGTGTCTCGCATGCCTCGCAAGAATAATCCGAATCTGCCGCTGCAACATCCGTCTATGCTGGGATGCCCTCCTCCGTGGTCGTGGGCGTCTGGACCACCCAAGCTCAATCGCACGATCAATCAGTGTACCTCTGGTGTGGGCGGTATCCATGTCCTGCTGCTGCTGTGGTCCATCTGGCGCAGTGATGGCTGGACTAAAGAAGTCTGTAATGTGCCTCTGAGTCTGGCTCTCTGTGCGCCTAAGCAGGCTATCTCTATGTCTCCGCAGCTCAAGCAAGAACAATCCCAAACACCTCTGGTCCTGGTACCCCATGACTCTGGAAAGTGGTCCAAAACCCTCTCTGAATAAACAGTGGAAACGACCACGTATCTCATAGTATGCAGTACAATGGCATATATAATGCAGCTCTGTCTCTGGCTCCCCATGGCATAGTCGGCATATCCTGGCCTCAGCTGGTATACCTCTATATCGGCCAATCTCAATCTCAAGCTGGTGTGAGGATGTGCGAATCTGACCAATAGCACATCGTACTGCATGAGACAAGTGTACATCCATGTAACTGGGTCTGATCACAAAACCATCTGCTGTGAGCTGAAGAAAATGTTCTCTGTAGAAAGCCATCTTCGTGCCCAGCTCCTCAGTCGGCTGTATCCATGTCCTCCTAATGTCCAGCTGAACTAAATCCTGACGGATGAGTCTGGTAATCTCTGTCCGTGTAAGAGTGAGAGAGGGTGCCTCCAGAGAATACTGGAAGGGAGGCAATCTGTCCATGCTAAAACCATGTGCCTGGAACCAAGATGTCATCTGTCCATACCAACAAGCCGTGTCTCCCTGTAAAGCTAACTGTCGGGAGGACTCCAGGGCGAGGCGTGCATATCTGTCTCGGGGGAGATCCCACAAGCCATGTATGTAGGAGACTGATCTCGTAAGAGCCTCAATCACCAGAGGGGCAGCCGCCAGCTCTGCTCGAATAATCTCATGAGGTACCACAGCCTTGGCTCTAATAAGCCTAGCAATCATAGATACCAAAGGCCTCTCCATACCTCTCCACCCGCCTGCGCTGTGATGGCCCACTGAAGGTCCCCATATCTGCACTCCATAAAGCATAGCTGATGTCACTAGAGTGTCAAAAAGCCAGAGTTTTGTTCGAGGTTCCTGAAACTGAACCTGCGAACACATCCTCTCCAAACCACCCAGGGCTGCATGTGCTCTAGTCAATCTAGTCTCTGCTGCTCTCCTCATCGAAAACACTGGCCCACTGAATACTACCCCAAGATATGTATATGCATCTGTATACTCCACAATCTCCTGCCCATATGTAAATGTGGAAGCTGATCGCCGAACCCACTGTGGCGTGGTGTTAAACACCATAACCTTGGTTTTGCCAAGGTTGACAGACAATCCACTATCATGTGCAAACTCATGTAAAGCATCCAGATGACGCTGCATACCCTCAGGAGAGTCAGAGATCAACACAATATCATCAGCATATAACAATAGTGGGATCCATGTACCTGCTAGCTGGGCTCCTCTGTCCCCCAATCTCTCAATGTAGTCAGAAGCCTCATCCACATACATACCAAACAGTGAAGGAGATAACGGGCAACCTTGCTTCACTCCTATAGTGGAGTGAACCAAAGTAGAGACCCCCTCTGGGGTGCGTACCTGTCCTGCAACTGATCTGTATAAAGCCATAATTCCCCAAATGAGCTCTGTGGGTACCCCCATCTCCTGTAATCGCCTCATCAATCTGGCTCTGGGCACTGTATCAAATGCTTTGCGGAAGTCCACAAAGCTACAATAAATCCGTCGCCCATGCGACCTGCCCTCCTCAATAATGGCCCGGAGAGTCAAGATGTGGTCAAGAGTAGAGAAACCTCTCCTGAACCCTGCCTGTCCCTCTGCTCGAATGCCAACTCTCTCTGCCCATCTACTCAACTGCTGCTCAAGAATGGATGCATACAATCGTGCTAGTGTGTGACCAATCATAATAGTGCGATAATTCCCTGGCTGCATAGGGTCCCCTGACTTGAAGATAGGCACGATGGTGGACCTACTCCAAGTCTCGGGTAAGCCTTCGCACATAGCACGTGTCACTATTTGGGCATTCTCTACGCTTCAGGCCTATGGACGAGTTCTGTAGGATGGACTGGCATCTTATGGTTGGGGACTTATGTCTACACCGAGAGCCAGTAGGCTGGATATATGGGTTGGGATTGTGTATCTGCGCCCAAATCCAGAGTGTGGTACCACGGACTACAAGCTAAATGAATAGGGAGACTGTTCAATGCATCCTTGCATAACATGTTTGCAAGTTTTAAAAAAATCCTGTCTTTGCATGAACTATTTGATTGCATGCAAGATTTGTTTGTGTAGTTCACATGTAGGGGACGCCCTCTTGTGAACCGTGCGAGTGAAACTGTATTCTGACCTCGTTTGTGGGCTGTAGACAGGTGGTAAGTACACCACTTTACTCTTTTATGAGTTAAAGCAATGTATTCTTTGTTTTGCAGGTCCACACTTTAATAAGTGTGTCCGCCCAAGTTATAAGTGAGATTGGGCGTCCACACTTCATTAAAGCTCGGGCGGACAAACTATAAGTAAGAATAGACTAGAATTCCCTTCCGGTCGGCTAGGCGAGTGTCCAGGCACCCTTCCCACTAAATTTGTGTGGAAAAGGGATGGTTATGGACTGGGTGGCAGTATGAGGACCTGCCACCATGCTATTACTCATTTTGAAAATTACCTCTCTCTACACTCTCTCTCTAGAAATAGGCGCCCCCCTTCAAGAGAGCCTATTTTTGTTATTCTCTCTAACTTTTTGCTTGGTGAGAGTGCTGATTTTCATTCCCTCTTGCTCCCAACTCCAATGGAAAGCTTGAAGATTCTTCCTTTCACAGTTAAGCCTCCAGTTGCTCACCTTTTCACTCTATCTCTCTTTTCTAAATGAATATGGAGTCTCCTAACCATTCTACCGCCCCCAAATTCTGCTGAAACCCTAATTTTCAGAAACCCTAATTCTACAGAAACCCTAATTTCAAAAACCCTAATTTTGGAGGAAACCATACCAAGCTGTGCCCCTTACTCATAGGCATCTAAAGAGCCCAAAATGCCCAATTTTGGACTCATATAACCTGCTTAAAACCCTAAAAATCAGAAACCCTAATTTCAGCCGGAAGTGGAAAACGGTCACATTCAAGCTGTAGTTCGTCCGCACGGAGGTGGAGCTCGACATTGATCGTCCAATACTTGGTAAGAGCATTTTGCAAGCAATTTTCAATTTGAGATTCGAATGCTTTGTCAATATGGTCTCCTATGTCTCGGTCCTGGCACACACGTGTATGTGTATGGATGCCAGTGGAGCATAGCTGCGTTTGACAAGCTTCAAGGAATCAAGGAACGAAGCTACTCCCAAGTGAAGCTATGGATTCCATCGTCTACGACAAATTTGTTTGCAATGCTGTTTTCATGATCATGGATGCACTTGAACAGTTTGGCATGTGAATGCCCGTGAGGCTTGTAACAGTTTTCCTTGATAATAAAATCTATTACAAGGGGGGTCGGCCCTTTCCGGCCCTAGTGCAGTGTGCAAAAATAAAATTCAGCTTCTTACTCTATTGTGTTGCGCCATTTAAATTGTTTAATTATGTTAATAGCTTAAGTGTTTGCCAAGATTGTGCTCAACCCCGACCGGGGGAATCTCATTGGTATCAGAGCCTAGGATCTTCCTCCTTTCTGTGTGGAAGACGGTCCTAATCTAGCTTACACTAGCTGTTAGCATTCTTAAGCATTATGGCGAGCCAAACAGGTACTTCACGGGATGTAAATCCAAGGAAGAGTACATATGTGAAGCCAAGAGGAGACAATGTGCATGATGATACTCAAATGCATGAACAATACACTGCTGAAAATGTTTTTCTTGGATCACATGATGGTATTGCACATGCCGGACAGCCATCTTATGTTAGAAGGGAAGGAAATGCAACTCATGTATATATGGGACAGCCATCCCGAGGTAAGGAGAAGGCTATACAGAGTGATGCACATGATGCTATGCAGGCTGAAATTGCAGACCTCAAAAGGCAATTATGTATGATGCAAAAACAACTCAAGGATATGCATGAAGACTCACAGTCAAGGCATGTATCTCGTGTGTCAAAGCATTCTCCTTTTGTGAATGATGCATTGGAAAATGTTGCCATGGAATTGGGGGTTCAACCAAGAGATATGGCTGTCTCTTACCTCATGGGACAAGGTGATGTAGTTACTCGAAAGGAAGGAGGGCTTAGGTTTAAAAAGCCTCCTCTTATGAATCAACATGCAGCTGAAACATCAAAGCTTAAATCTATTGTGCGACAGGAAAGAGAAGAGGCGTCTGCTACCTCTCATCATGCCTCTACCGCACATGTTTCTCCTCCCCACAGGTCATCTATTAAAGCTCATGAAAGTCTTCTCAAGGAACCGACTCATAAATCAGCCCCTCCTCATGATGGAATTGAGCGATATGTTCCTACTAATGAAGCAAATAAGCAACCAATCGAGAGAGATGAAGAGGAAACGCATCAACATAAGAAGAAGAAGACTAAAGAGTTTACTGCAGGTGACAAAACAGTTAAGTTTGAGTATTTTCATGGAGAATATGATTCTACCAAAGCTCTATCTTTTATCTCCCAATTTGAAATTGCTTTTCATGAGGGAGAATTTTCAGAATCATCAAAACTCAGACATGTGGGCATGTACATGAAAGGCACTGCTGCTCATTGGTGGTTGGCCGAGAAGCTTTCCGGCAACACCATTTCTACATGGGCTGAATTCAAACAAAAGTTTTATGATCAATTTTTGCCTCCAAATTTTACTCAGGATATATGCAGGAAGTGGGACAGGTTGGAGCAAAAAGAAGGGCAATCCATTACCTCTTACGTCTCCAAATTTTGGGAGGTATTAATGGAAGTGTTACCCTTCATGACCGTTACTGAAGAAGAAAAGAAGAGGAAATTTGAGTCAGGATTGCAACCCATCTTCCAAAGAGGACTACAAATCTATCCAAACCAAACTCTTCGTCAACTCATAAACTCGGTCTTGGCTTCCGAAGAGCTTAATGTCAAATGGGTGCAATCTAGAATTGACCAAAGCTTGGGCAAGGGTAAGGAGAAAGCTGGTTTTAATGTACAAAAGGGTGGACAGCCCTTTAGAAGAGATTTCAAAGCCATGCACAAAGCTGAAAATTCAGATTTGAAGGATGTAAAGCCCCCTCAAAGAGCTGAAAATGCAAAAGAAAAGAAACCGTGGCAGAAAAAGGGTGTTTATGGCTTGACTCCTCAACAAAGGGTACAATACATTCGTGAAGGCAAATGTTTTAAATGTGGTAGTAAAGATCACATCTCTCCACAATGCCCTAACAAGAATAAGAAGCCAGAAGAGCCTAAAGTGCATGTCAATATGGTATATGATGTACAGGGCAACACGGGACATGCAAACATGCATAGAATGGTATGCAAAGCATGGGGACAACTAAAAGACCAGCCAGCTTTATTCATGTTTGATGACTGCTCCACTGACAACTTCATCTCCACTGATATGGCTGCTGCCTTGGGGATTGAAGTAGGTGACATGGGACCCGAAATTCATGCATGTTCAGCTTTTCTGGAAAAAGATGTGAAGGTTACACCCCTTATTGGAAAGCTGCGAATGCATATCCAAGGATACCTCGACCACGAGAACTTTCTCGTTGCCCCTCTTAGTGGATGTGATGTATTACTGGGAAAACCTTGGCATGCACGCCTTGAGCCTACCAAGAATTACAAGACCAACAAAATCACTTTTATGTATAAAGGTAGAGAGCATCATTTAGATGCAGGTGTGTCGGGTGATACTATCCCCGTTGTATCTCATATACAAATCAATAAAGCAATGAAAAAGAGTGTTTCTTCGTACTTGGTTTTTGTACGTGATAATGTGGAACACAGTAATGTACATGTGGACACTCTTACTAAAGAGAGGCTGAAATTTTTAAGCGAATTCGGGGATTGTTTTGCTGACTCTTTACCTAATGTAATGCCTCCTTCACGGCCAGAAGATCACCGCATTGAATTAGTTCCAGGGAATTCACCTCCAAATAGGCCAGCATATCGTGTTAGTGCTTGCCAACAAGAAGAGATTATGAAACAAGTGGGTGAACTACTTGAGAAAGGCTTGGTGCGGCCTAGTTCTTCGCCATTTTGTTCACCCGTTCTTCTTGTACAAAAGAAAGACGGTTCATTCCGTATGTGTGTGGATTACAGGGCATTAAATAAGATTACCATCAAGAATCGGTTTCCCATACCGAGGATTGATAATATCTTGGACAAGCTGGATGGATCATCTTGTTTTAGTCGCATTGATCTTAAAAGCGGCTATCATCAAGTGCGAGTGATGCCACAGGATGTACATAAGACAGCATTTCGCACTTCTTTTGGTCTCTATGAGTATTTGGTTATGCCATTCGGTCTTACAAATGCCCCGGCTACTTTCAATCGCATGATGGACCGAATTTTCAGAAATCATAGAACTTTTACAGGTGTGTTCTTTGATGACATTCTTGTATTCTCCAAGAATGAGGAGGATCACAAAAAGCACTTAAGACTGGTCTTTGAAGAACTAAGGCAGCATAAGCTTATGATCAACGCCAAAAAGAGTGAATTTTTCCTTTCAGAGATTCACTACTTGGGACACATAGTATCAAAGGATGGTGTACGAATGGATCCTGCAAAGATCCAAACCATCAAAGATTGGCCAGAACTTAAATCTATTCATGAAGTCCGAAGCTTTCTTGGTCTATGTTCATATTACAGGAGATTTATCTTTCACTTTGCAATGATTGCTTCGCCATTGCATGAACTCACCAAGAAACGTACTATGTTTAAATGGACAGAGGTTGAGATTAATGCTTTCAATAAGCTCAAAAATGCCATTCTCACAGGGCCAGTCTTAATCATTCCAGACTTGCAAAAGCCATTTGTGGTAGAATGTGATGCTTGTGGCAATTGCATTGGAGCCGTCTTAAATCAAGAAGGACATGCCATTGCATTTGAAAGCAGGAGATTGCAAAATGCTGAACTTACTCTTGATGTTTATCAGAAGGAATTATTGGCCGTCATTCATGCTCTCACAGTATGGAAACATTACTTATTGGGAGCTGAATTTGTTGTCAAAATTGATCACCAAAGTTTGCGGTACTTTCTTACGCAAACTAAACTCTCTGAGAAACAAATGAGAATGGCCAATTTTCTCTCAATGTTTCATTTTCAGATTTTGCATACTCCTGGCAAGAAAAATGTGGTAGCAGATGCATTGTCCAGAAAACCATATGTGGCTGCAATTTCGGTTGCTTCTCATCAAGACTTGTCTACTATGCGAGAAATGTACCATTTGGATGCTGATTTTTCAGATTTATGGGCTGATTTAATGACTGGTCATACACATGCTTCTTATGTGGTCAAAGATGGTTATATCATGAAGGATAACTGCTTATGTGTGGTTTCAAACATGAGACAAAAAGTTTTGGATGAATGTCATGCACCACCTTATGCAGGGCATAGAGGGATACTCCCTACTACTCAAATGATTGAGAGATACTTCTTTTGGCCAGGTATGAGGAAAGATATAGAAGCCTATGTACGTGCATGTGTCACTTGCCAAAAGGTAAAATTTGATAGGCAAAAGACTCCTGGTTTGCTTCAGCCTTTGCCTATTCCGGACCAGCCATGGGAAAGCATTGCAATGGATTTTATTATGGATTTGCCCCGCACCCCAAATGGCAATGATACAATATGGACAATTGTGGACAGGTTTAGTAAACAAGCACATTTTCTACCTGTGAAAAAGACCATAAAACCAGAACATATGGTCAAAATTTTTCTGTCACAGGTATTTAAACACCATGGTATGCCCAAATCAATTGTGGGAGACAGGGATCCCCGAACAACAAGCCTCTTTTGGAGAGCTCTTTTTGATAACATGGGCACAAAGCTGAATTTTTCTTCAGCCTATCATCCTCAAACGGATGGACAAAGTGAAGCTGCAAATTCAGCTGTGTTGGATTTGCTTAAATGCTATGTGACAGATCAGAAATCTTCTTGGGAAAAGTATCTACCGCTTGTAGAATTTGCATACAATAATACGGTACATGCTTCTACAGGCAAGGCCCCATTTGAGATCATTTATGGCAAAGTGGTATTACCACCTATCTTACGCACAAAAGATGAGATATTTGCTGCCGATGACTTTGTCAGGGACCTTGATATTGCCTTTTCACAAGTTCGGACAGCCATTGCACGCTCTCAAGCAAAGCATAAGAAAGCTGCCGACAAGCATAGAAGGCAATTGGACATTAAAGAGAATGACTTGGTATTGCTAAAATTTGAGAAAGCTAGACTCAGGAAGAGGTCTGGCAAGGAGAGAGCATGCCCAAAACTCTCTACCAGGTATTATGGACCCCCGGTCGGGGTTGAGCACAATCTTGGCAAACACTTAAGCTATTAACATAATTAAACAATTTTAAATGGCGCAACACAATAGAGTAAGAAGCTGAATTTTATTTTTGCACACTGCACTAGGGCCGGAAAGGGCCGACCCCCCTTGTAATAGATTTTATTATCAAGGAAAACTGTTACAAGCCTCACGGGCATTCACATGCCAAACTGTTCAAGTGCATCCATGATCATGAAAACAGCATTGCAAACAAATTTGTCGTAGACGATGGAATCCATAGCTTCACTTGGGAGTAGCTTCGTTCCTTGATTCCTTGAAGCTTGTCAAACGCAGCTATGCTCCACTGGCATCCATACACATACACATGTGTGTGCCAGGACCGAGACATAGGAGACCATATTGACAAAGCATTCGAATCTCAAATTGAAAATTGCTTGCAAAATGCTCTTACCAAGTATTGGATGATCAATGTCGAGCTCCACCTCCGTGCGGACGAACTACAGCTTGAATGTGACCGTTTTCCACTTCCGGCTGAAATTAGGGTTTCTGATTTTTAGGGTTTTAAGCAGGTTATATGAGTCCAAAATTGGGCATTTTGGGCTCTTTAGATGCCTATGAGTAAGGGGCACAGCTTGGTATGGTTTCCTCCAAAATTAGGGTTTCTGAAATTAGGGTTTCTGCAGAATTAGGGTTTCTGAAAATTAGGGTTTCAGCAGAATTTGGGGGCGGTAGAATGGTTAGGAGACTCCATATTCATTTAGAAAAGAGAGATAGAGTGAAAAGGTGAGCAACTGGAGGCTTAACTGTGAAAGGAAGAATCTTCAAGCTTTCCATTGGAGTTGGGAGCAAGAGGGAATGAAAATCAGCACTCTCACCAAGCAAAAAGTTAGAGAGAATAACAAAAATAGGCTCTCTTGAAGGGGGGCGCCTATTTCTAGAGAGAGAGTGTAGAGAGAGGTAATTTTCAAAATGAGTAATAGCATGGTGGCAGGTCCTCATACTGCCACCCAGTCCATAACCATCCCTTTTCCACACAAATTTAGTGGGAAGGGTGCCTGGACACTCGCCTAGCCGACCGGAAGGGAATTCTAGTCTATTCTTACTTATAGTTTGTCCGCCCGAGCTTTAATGAAGTGTGGACGCCCAATCTCACTTATAACTTGGGCGGACACACTTATTAAAGTGTGGACCTGCAAAACAAAGAATACATTGCTTTAACTCATAAAAGAGTAAAGTGGTGTACTTACCACCTGTCTACAGTCCACAAACGAGGTCAGAATACAGTTTCACTCGCACGGTTCACAAGAGGGCGTCCCCTACATGTGAACTACACAAACAAATCTTGCATGCAATCAAATAGTTCATGCAAAGACAGGATTTTTTAAAACTTGCAAACATGTTATGCAAGGATGCATTGAACAGTCTCCCTATTCATTTAGCTTGTAGTCCGTGGTACCACACTCTGGATTTGGGCGCAGATACACAATCCCAACCCATATATCCAGCCTACTGGCTCTCGGTGTAGACATAAGTCCCCAACCATAAGATGCCAGTCCATCCTACAGAACTCGTCCATAGGCCTGAAGCGCAGAGAATGCCCAAATAGTGTTAAGATGCCAGTCCATCCTACAGAACTCGTCCATAGGCCTGAAGCGCAGAGAATGCCCAAATAGTGACATCCTCCCCTGCTTCTAAACAGTTGACCGCAACTGAAATGCTTCCAAATATGCTTGGAGGAGCTGCGGATACTCCTGGAAGTATGTTTCATCCATCCATTTTGCATCCATAGGAGAATAGTTCTTGAATTTCACAAGGTAGCGCCTCTGGAGTTTGCCACCTGCAAACTTTCGCTCCTTATGAAACACAATTTGCTCTGGCTGCAATACCTCTTCCAGCTCTTCCACCTCTGGTGGATCTTCCATAACCGGTTCCAAAGGTTCCGGTCCCACATATTTGCGCAAGAGGCTCACATGGAATGCATTATGAATCTTCCAATGATCCGGTAAAGCAAGTCGAAAAGCCACATCATTGATCTTCTTGATCACCTTGAAGGGTCCATAATACCTGGTAGAGAGTTTTGGGCATGCTCTCTCCTTGCCAGACCTCTTCCTGAGTCTAGCTTTCTCAAATTTTAGCAATACCAAGTCATTCTCTTTAATGTCCAATTGCCTTCTATGCTTGTCGGCAGCTTTCTTATGCTTTGCTTGAGAGCGTGCAATGGCTGTTCGAACTTGTGAAAAGGCAATATCAAGGTCCCTGACAAAGTCATCAGCAGCAAATATCTCATCTTTTGTGCGTAAGATAGGTGGTAATACCACTTTGCCATAAATGATCTCAAATGGGGCCTTGCCTGTAGAAGCATGTACCGTATTATTGTATGCAAATTCTACAAGCGGTAGATACTTTTCCCAAGAAGATTTCTGATCTGTCACATAGCATTTAAGCAAATCCAACACAGCTGAATTTGCAGCTTCACTTTGTCCATCCGTTTGAGGATGATAGGCTGAAGAAAAATTCAGCTTTGTGCCCATGTTATCAAAAAGAGCTCTCCAAAAGAGGCTTGTTGTTCGGGGATCCCTGTCTCCCACAATTGATTTGGGCATACCATGGTGTTTAAATACCTGTGACAGAAAAATTTTGACCATATGTTCTGGTTTTATGGTCTTTTTGACAGGTAGAAAATGTGCTTGTTTACTAAACCTGTCCACAATTGTCCATATTGCATCATTGCCATTTGGGGTGCGGGGCAAATCCATGATAAAATCCATTGCAATGCTTTCCCATGGCTGGTCCGGAATAGGCAAAGGCTGAAGCAAACCAGGAGTCTTTTGCCTATCAAATTTTACCTTTTGGCAGGTGACACATGCACGTACATAGGCTTCTATATCTTTTCTCATACCTGGCCAAAAGAAGTATCTCTCAATCATTTGAGTAGTAGGGAGTATCCCTCTATGCCCTGCATAAGGTGGTGCATGACATTCATCCAAAACTTTTTGTCTCATGTTTGAAACCACACATAAGCAGTTATCCTTCATGATATAACCATCTTTGACCACATAAGAAGCATGTGTATGACCAGTCATTAAATCAGCCCATAAATCTGAAAAATCAGCATCCAAATGGTACATTTCTCGCATAGTAGACAAGTCTTGATGAGAAGCAACCGAAATTGCAGCCACATATGGTTTTCTGGACAATGCATCTGCTACCACATTTTTCTTGCCAGGAGTATGCAAAATCTGAAAATGAAACATTGAGAGAAAATTGGCCATTCTCATTTGTTTCTCAGAGAGTTTAGTTTGCGTAAGAAAGTACCGCAAACTTTGGTGATCAGTTTTGATGTGGCTTTTCGACTTGCTTTACCGGATCATTGGAAGATTCATAATGCATTCCATGTGAGCCTCTTGCGCAAATATGTGGGACCGGAACCTTTGGAACCGGTTATGGAAGATCCACCAGAGGTGGAAGAGCTGGAAGAGGTATTGCAGCCAGAGCAAATTGTGTTTCATAAGGAGCGAAAGTTTGCAGGTGGCAAACTCCAGAGGCGCTACCTTGTGAAATTCAAGAACTATTCTCCTATGGATGCAAAATGGATGGATGAAACATACTTCCAGGAGTATCCGCAGCTCCTCCAAGCATATTTGGAAGCATTTCAGTTGCGGTCAACTGTTTAGAAGCAGGGGAGGATGTCACTATTTGGGCATTCTCTGCGCTTCAGGCCTATGGACGAGTTCTGTAGGATGGACTGGCATCTTATGGTTGGGGACTTATGTCTACACCGAGAGCCAGTAGGCTGGATATATGGGTTGGGATTGTGTATCTGCGCCCAAATCCAGAGTGTGGTACCACGGACTACAAGCTAAATGAATAGGGAGACTGTTCAATGCATCCTTGCATAACATGTTTGCAAGTTTTAAAAAATCCTGTCTTTGCATGAACTATTTGATTGCATGCAAGATTTGTTTGTGTAGTTCACATGTAGGGGACGCCCTCTTGTGAACCGTGCGAGTGAAACTGTATTCTGACCTCGTTTGTGGGCTGTAGACAGGTGGTAATTACACCACTTTACTCTTTTATGAGTTAAAGCAATGTATTCTTTGTTTTGCAGGTCCACACTTTAATAAGTGTGTCCGCCCAAGTTATAAGTGAGATTGGGCGTCCACACTTCATTAAAGCTCGGGCGGACAAACTATAAGTAAGAATAGACTAGAATTCCCTTCCGGTCGGCTAGGCGAGTGTCCAGGCACCCTTCCCACTAAATTTGTGTGGAAAAGGGATGGTTATGGACTGGGTGGCAGTATGAGGACCTGCCACCATGCTATTACTCATTTTGAAAATTACCTCTCTCTACACTCTCTCTCTAGAAATAGGCGCCCCCCTTCAAGAGAGCCTATTTTTGTTACTCTCTCTAACTTTTTGCTTGGTGAGAGTGCTGATTTTCATTCCCTCTTGCTCCCAACTCCAATGGAAAGCTTGAAGATTCTTCCTTTCACAGTTAAGCCTCCAGTTGCTCACCTTTTCACTCTATCTCTCTTTTCTAAATGAATATGGAGTCTCCTAACCATTCTACCGCCCCCAAATTCTGCTGAAACCCTAATTTTCAGAAACCCTAATTCTGCAGAAACCCTAATTTCAGAAACCCTAATTTTGGAGGAAACCATACCAAGCTGTGCCCCTTACTCATAGGCATCTAAAGAGCCCAAAATGCCCAATTTTGGACTCATATAACCTGCTTAAAACCCTAAAAATCAGAAACCCTAATTTCAGCCGGAAGTGGAAAACGGTCACATTCAAGCTGTAGTTCGTCCGCACGGAGGTGGAGCTCGACATTGATCGTCCAATACTTGGTAAGAGCATTTTGCAAGCAATTTTCAATTTGAGATTCGAATGCTTTGTCAATATGGTCTCCTATGTCTCGGTCCTGGCACACACATGTGTATGTGTATGGATGCCAGTGGAGCATAGCTGCGTTTGACAAGCTTCAAGGAATCAAGGAACGAAGCTACTCTCAAGTGAAGCTATGGATTCCATCGTCTACGACAAATTTGTTTGCAATGCTGTTTTCATGATCATGGATGCACTTGAACAGTTTGGCATGTGAATGCCCGTGAGGCTTGTAACAGTTTTCCTTGATAATAAAATCTATTACAAGGGGGGTCGGCCCTTTCCGGCCCTAGTGCAGTGTGCAAAAATAAAATTCAGCTTCTTACTCTATTGTGTTGCGCCATTTAAATTGTTTAATTATGTTAATAGCTTAAGTGTTTGCCAAGATTGTGCTCAACCCCGACCGGGGGAATCTCAGCACGATTGAACATCACTGCTAGAAGCTCTGCCAGCATGTCTCTCGCATGAATAAAGTGCTCAGCAACCAATCCATCGTGATCATATGCTCTCCCAGTCTTCATCCTATCAATGGCCTTCCTTACCATCTCTGCGGTAAAGAAAGTACATGTCTGTGGGCATGGTGCTGGCGGGTCAGGAAAAGGTGTCTGTCCAGGAACTGTATATAGAGATGCTGCATAACTACCCCAGACCTCTGTAGAAGTGATGGCCAAAGCAGGGGAGGACTCATGAAACAGACGCCAAGCCTCCCTCGAATCCTGGCTCAAGAACAGCTGGTATAATTCCTGCTCTAGCTGAGCAAGGAAGGCCCGCTTCTTCCTTCGCACAAGGCGTCGGAAGGCAATACGTGACTGTCGGTAAGTAGTGACTCCCAAAGCAACCTCCCGCTGCAGTCGGGCTCTGGTCTCTCTGCACTCCTCATCATACCAGCTGTTCTGGGGCATACATCTAGAATGCTGTCTCTGTCCAGGCTGAGTATGTGGATATGCCTCTCTCGCTGCATCATGTAAAGTCTCTGTCAGTATATGGGTCAACTCCTCCAAAAGTCTCCCTGGCTCCTCTGTGTACAGACGTCTATAAATCCCATCTGTGTAGACAGCATCAGTCTCTGAGGTAAAAGTATATCGAGTGTGATCTGCCCCTCGTGTCCTCTGAGCTGTGGTAAAGTGAAAAGAGATAGTCAATGTCAACAATGCATGATCCACTACTACCCCAATGGGCCGAGATCCAACTGTGAAGTCCTCAATGCATGAAACAAAGCTGGGCATAGCCATAACATAATCCACTGTGCTAGCACCATGTCTATGTGGAAAGCAAGTAAATCCAGCTGCTGACGGAAACCTCTGCAAGCCATTAAGTATGGCCAACCCATGCGCAGTCCCCATATCTACCAAATATCTCCCATACTCTGTGCACTCCACATCCTGTGAGCTTCTGTCTAATCCCATATCCAGAGTGTCCAACTCTCTCAGCATCTCCTCCGAGGTATCATAAAAGGCTGTCTGGCGGTTGCCCGTCCGGGCATTAAAGTCCCCTAACAGGATGATGTCTCCATCCCTAGAGAACTCCCATATGTCATCATCTAGCACAGAGAAAGGAGACTGCCCTCTAGGTGCTGCATATGTCGATGTACTAGGAGCAAAATAGCATATGGCAATATACAGGAATCTGCCTGTGTCGGCCCTCAGTCTCACCCACATATATCTGGCCTGATCATCTCTCCGAACTATGTGTATAAGCGGTTGCAGCTCCTCCCTGAAAAGAACTGCCACCCCTCCTGATCCTCTACTACTGTGTACCGATCTCGTCCCTACTCTGCAAGCTGTCTCCCATCTGTATCCTGTCACCTGTGGCATCATCTGACCAGGGGCCTGGTGAGTCTCCGAGTAGAAGACTATATCTCTATCTCTAAAGCTGTCCTCAAAGGCACCTACATCAAGTCTGAGGGATCCATTGCAGTTCCAGGCTGCCAGCTTTAATTTGGTCCCATAGGTCTCGCACCGTCATGTAGAGCGTCGCTCCACGATGACCACCCTCCCTTCTCTATAAAATGCTATCTTACCCTTTTCTCTTGCTGCTCTAATCTCTGGCATGACTTCCTTCATATGTGCAAGCTGTGAAAGAGTAAGATCATCACCAAGAAAAATGCCTGTATTCTTTAAAGTGGGTCGTCTCTTCAAGAACTCCTTCTTCGCCTCAATAGAAGGGAAGCGAAGTATGAGAGCTCTTTCCTTTGATGTTTCCCCGTTGCCTCCGCTTTTTTTGCCCACTCTCCAGGCTTTTGCGTGTGTCGGACTGTCAATCCCCATCAACACCATAAGCTCTTTCACCTCCTCTTCAACTTTATCCCCGTCTTTAAGGCCGGTAATCCTCACATGCAAAGCACGTGTACGTCTTCGTTGTTCCTCTTCCAAAGTCATATTAATGATTGTAGGTGTAGGGGTTGTTATCTCCTTACCTTTACCCTTCTTGGCGACCTCTATCCACTTCTCCGCTTCATCCATCTTCTTTTGCGTCTTGGTGATGACTTCCACCCATGAGGAAGTCTTTGCTTCCTGTTGCTTCTCTTCTTCCTTAATTGTCCGTACTTGTTCCTTGATAACCTTGAGCTCTTCTATCATGGATGGCTGAATTTCACCTTCTTCAAGTCCACCATTTGCCTTGGCCTCTGCAAGCTCCCTCTGAAGAGCTGAAATTACGCCTTTGAGCGTGTTGACTTCCCCGTGAAGGTCTTTGACTTCCACTATGAGGTCCTCCTTCTCCTCTTTCCACCGCTTACCCTCATTGAATACCATTTGGAGAAAGTTTGCTTTCTCCTTCCACCATCCCTCCATCTCTGCCTTCCATTCCTTCATTTCCTTTTCCACATTTGTTATCCTCTTGTTTGTGACCATAAAGGTCGCCTTCGTCGGGTTGCGCAAGGGTGAAGCCATGGAAGAAGTGAGAGAGAGAGAGTTATGCTGCTGCCTTGGGGGCCTGAGCAAGGGTGGGTGGGTAAAGGGCGCAGAGCAAGGGTGGGTGGGTAAAGGGCGCCAGACCTGTGCGGCGTACAGCGAACAGGGCAGCAGGCGGGGGAAGCGAGCAGGGCGGCGGCAGCGGCGTACAACGAGCAGGGCGAGCAGGGTGGCGGCGGCGGCGGCGCACAGCGAGCAGAGAGAGAGGCAGAAGCGAAATGGCGGGGAGGGAGGCAGAAGCGAAATGGCGGGGAGGGAGAGAGAGAAAGAGGGGGGGGGGGGGGGCGCAGGCGGAACAGCGGAGAGAGAGAGAGAGGGGGGCGCAGGCAGGTAGCGGGAGGGGTGGGCGCAGGCGGAACAGCGAAGAGCAGCGAAGAGAGAGAAAGAGGGGGGCGCAGGCGGAACAGCGAAGAGCAGCAAAGAGAGAGAGAGAGAGTGTGCCCAGTTCTGGCCGTACAGTGCTGTACGGCTGATTCTACTCAGAAAAACAGCTACAGCACACAGCAAATCAGTCGCCTTCTCCTTTCTCTTGAGCTTTTCCACGATGGTATTCAAGCGCATGAGGGCTTCTCCACTTTTGCTACACGACTCCCCAAAAAGGGAAGAGAGAGAGAGAAGAGAGAGAAAACTCCTCCCCAATTTAATCCCTAGGGCCCCAACTTTAATAAGTTCCTAGGGCCACTAAGGCCTAGGGGCAAACTCCAATAAACATTAAAACTTAATGTTTCTAGTTCCCCCCTTCACACCTAGGGATGTCCACACATCTTAAACTCTGTCCGGGCACCCCCCATGTGAATCATAAAATATTCTGACTCTGCAACCACCATGCCCACACTTGTCCTGCTCCATTTTCACAGGGCCATGACAAGTACACCTTGTACAGCTGCCGTACAGTGTACGGGCAGCAAGGTACAGAAAGTACAGTTGCTGCAGAGGTGTTAACAGGTGCTGGACAGGTGCTGGACAGGCTTGTTTTCTCAAATGCAGGCAGGTACAGAAGTGGACAGCAGGCTGTTTATGCTAGTACAACGCCTGGCACGTATCCCGAGGCGGTACAGACGGGTACTGTGCTGATTTTCAGATCTGTACTTTTCAAGGACAGCATAGGAGTGAGCATCAGGAGGAGGATACAGGCAAGTGCAAGCACACGTGTGAAGCAGGATTGTGGATTCAAGTGCCTGCAGGCACAGATTGGTGCTGTTGCTTCCTCCAGTGCTGTTTCACGAGCTGAACTTGGTAAGCCTTGTCCCTGTTCATCCATCTCTCTTTCTATTGCTTGATGTCTGCTGCAGGTATGTGTTATCTGGCTCCTTGTGAGAGGAGGAGTATGGCAAATTGACAAGGGATTAAGACAGAGATTGAACAGCACATGTATGTTTGAGCTGAGAAGATGTATCATGCTCTTGAGATATGCCAGATGTATGCCCATGGCTGGCCTGCTTTGTGATCTTGGCTGATCAGAGGGAGGCACAGTGTGTTGCTTGAGGACACAGATCTGTGTGCATAGATCCTCTGTGCTGAGAAGGATTTGTGGGCAGTCAGATTGGACTTACAGGTGTAAACTCTTGGCTGGTCTTTGTGTTGTACTCAGCCATACATATTATTTTAATTGAATAAAGAAATACCGCAAGGGGCGCCAAGCTTTGGGCCCAACAGGTGTCGCTGTGTTTTCAGATTTGGGCACTCTAGCTCCAATCTGTGTTTTGTTTCTCATCTAGACTACAAGTGGACGGGTGGTTGCTCCTACCGCACTCTGGGTTTCTATCAGAGGCCGGTTTCAAGGTTCCGTCCCCGGGACCAATCATCAACTTTCTGAAGGGGGTGAGCTCGTGGTTGCTTTGGAGAAAGCCATCGCTGAAAATTCAGCAATCATGTCTGATACAGAGGAAGAGTACTTCTATCATGAAGAAGAAGAGCAAGAGTCTTCTCCTGAAAGAGATGTATCTGAGGATATTTTTGCAGGAGAACAGGCTGCAGATGTTGAGCCTTATGAGGATGTAACACAGCCAGAAGATGTGCATGGTAAAGAGGATGATGATGCTCGGTTCAAAGATCGCTTGGCTAGTGTTATGGATATTTTTATGCAGCTCACTCAGAGTGAGAGATTTGCTGAATTTTTGAGATCTCGCTCAGAGCCCCGCACAGAGCCCCAGAAAAAGAAGAAGAAGGTTCGTTCGAAGAATCTTTCTCAAGGTCATAGTGGTACCACTCCACAGGATCCATCTCCTGCCCAGCTTCCGAATATGCAGCATGCTTTTGGTGCTAACCCACAGAGTTCCTTCTATGGACAGCCACCTATTCCTCAGCAGAACATGCATCCAGGGTATTTTGGTGGTGGCTCGGTGTTCCAATCCATGACTGGGGGTTATCCTCAGGGAGGCATGGGTATGTATGGGCCTTTTGGAGCCAATTTTCAGCCTGGCATGCAAGGGAATATGTATGGTGGTATGCAGTCCGGTATGCAAGGAAATGTGTTTGGAAGCATGCAACCTGGGATGCAAGGCAATATGTTTGGTGGCATGCAGCCAGGTATGCATAGTGGAATGTATGGAAACATGGCTGGAATGTATGGTATGCCTGGCATGGGAATGGGAAATGTTGACCCAATGATGGGTATGAATGTTGGGGGCAGCAATCTTACAAAACCACTTCCATATGATAATCTAACGCCTATGGGCAAGGCGAAGGATTACAAGGAAGGGGGAGCTGCAGTGAAGTTTGACACTTTCAGTGGGGCCAAGGATAAATTGAAGGCACTTACCTTTTTACAGCAGTTTGATGCTGCTTTTTCTGGTGGGAATTACACAGAGTCCTCAAAGGTGAGGAAAGCTGCCACTTTTCTCAAGGGCAATGCTTTACAGTGGTGGTCTACTCTTCTTTTGCAGGGCATAGCACCCACTACATGGGTCCAATTCAAACAGGTTTTCTCTTCCGTATGGCTCACATCTACATTTGAGGTGGATGTTATGACCGCATGGCACAAGCTGGATGCTTCAAAGTGTGATAGTTTGGAGGATTATAACAAGAAGTTTTGGGAAGCTCTACTCCCAGTGACTTCTTATCGTGCCGTGCCATTATCTGAGCAGGTTGAGAAATATTGTTGTGGGCTGCCCAAAGAGGTACGAGATTATTGTATAAAGACAAGAGTAACGAACATGTCACAGATGATTGAAAATGCTATGACAGCTAATGCGTTACTCACAGGTGGTTCATCTGGGTTTAAAGGCAGTAAGAAATTGGGCAAGAAAGCTGAAAAATTTGGGCATGCTTCTCGTGATGCTAAAGGGTCTTCAGAGACAAAGTATAAGAAGTTGCCAATGCCCAAAAGGACTTCTGAGGAAAGACAGGCTTTGAGAGATGCTCAAAAGTGTTTTTTCTGTACTGAAGAGGGGCATATGTCATTCAATTGTCCCAAAAGAACGTCCAAAAAGGACCCTGACAATAAAGGAGAGCCCAAGCCAAAGAAACAAAAGCCTTCTGCAGGCTTAGTTCCTGATCTTGTGGGGGAGCAGCTAAGTGGTGAAGCTACAGAGTTGTGCAGGGCATGGGGCAAAGTGAGAGATCAGAATGCTTTGATCTTCTTTGACACAGGTGCTAGAGCCAACTTTATTTCACCAGATTTGGCTGGCCGATTGGGGATTCGCGCAGAGGAGATGGGGCCGTTACATGAGGCAAATATGGCTTGTCCAGGGTATGCAGAACCCGTCACTCCTATCATTGGGAAGCTTCGGCTTCATTTGCAGGGTTATGTGGACAGCGAGGAGTTCTTCATCATGCCTTTGGATGGCTGTGATGTTTTGTTGGGGATGCCATGGTGCCACAGGGTACATGCGGTGGTGGATACTTACAATAGGAAAATTACTCTGACTCATAGAGGGAAAGAGCATGTTTTGGATGTAAAACTCAAAGGGGAATCTGTTCCTATTGTCTCCGCTTCGGCGATTTCATCAGTAATGAAAAAGCATCTTTCCGCGTACTTGATTTATGTAAAGGATGCACAGGATGATTAGATAAGGACAGGGCTAATTTGTCAATGTTAGATAAGGACAGGGCTGATTTCTTAAGTGAGTTTCAAGACTGTTTTTCCGAGTCATTGCCAGGAGAATTACCTCCTGAGAGGCCAGAAGATCATGCCATATATCTGATTCCTGGTAGTACTCCACCGAATAGACCGCCGTATCGTGTTAGTGCAGCCCAACAGGAAGAGATTATGAGTCAGGTGCAGGAGCTATTGAATAAGGGGTTGATTCAGCCTAGCTCATCACCCTTTTGCTCACCTGTGCTCTTAGTGCAGAAGAAGGATGGTTCTTGGCGCATGTGTAAAGATTACAGGGCGCTGAATAAGAATACCATCAAGAATCGATTCCCCATACCGAGGATCGATGACATCTTGGACCGCTTACAAGGCTCCACAGTTTTTAGTCGTATTGACTTGAAAAGCGGGTATCATCAGATACGCATTAGACCCGAGGATGTGCATAAGACAGCATTCCGAACCACGTTTGGGTTGTATGAGTTCTTGGTTATGCCCTTTGGTTTAACAAATGCACCTGCCACATTTAATAGAATGATGGACAGGATTTTCAGGCCTCATAGAGAGTTTGTGGGCACATTCTTTGATGATATGATTGTGCATTCACGAACTGAGGAAGAGCATAGAAGGCATTTGGCCATTGTGTTTGCAGAACTCAGAAACCATAGATTGGTGGTTAATGGCAAGAAGAGTGAGTTCTTTTTGCAGGAGATACATTTCTTGGGGCATATTGTGTCTGGTCATGGAGTCCGTATGGATCCAGAAAAGGTGGAAGCAATACTTAATTGGCCAGCTTTGAGGACCGTGCATGATGTACGCAGCTTCTTAGGATTGTGTTCCTATTACAGGCGTTACATACGGCACTTTGCTGAAATTGCTTCGCCTCTGCATGCTTTAACGAAGAAAGCAACTCCGTTTAGATGGGCTGATCGGGAAATTACAGCATTCAAAAAGCTCAAAGAAAAGCTTACTTCGGACCCAGTATTGGTGTTACCGGACCTCCGAAAGGCTTTTGTTGTCCAGTGTGATGCATGTGGAAGTAGCATTGGTGCAGTTCTCATGCAAGAGGGACACGTGATAGCCTATGAGAGTAGAGTTTTGCAAGATGCCGAGAAGCATTTACAGGTGTATGAGAAAGAGATGTTGGCTGTAATTCACGCTCTTTCTACATGGAAACACTACTTGCTTGGGGCTGATTTCACTGTGCAGACAGATCATCAGACCTTGCGATATTTCCTCACGCAGACTAAGCTTTCAGAGAAGCATATGCGTTGGGCAAACTTTTTGTCAATGTTTCACTTCCAGATTGTGCATGTGGAAGGCAAAAAGAATGTAGTAGCAGATGCTTTGTCACGCAAGCCACAGGTCTCTGCAGTTTCACTTGCTTATCATCATGAGCTTGATGAAATGAAAGAGCAGTATGCCCATGATGAGGATTTTGAAAGGTTGTATGATCAGATGTCTGAGGGTCAGCGGCATGAGCATTACACTCTCAGAGATGGGTTTTTATTGATGCATGGCAGACTGTGTGTTACTAGGCCATTGCGACTCAAGGTTATGATTGAAAGTCATGCTCCACCGTATGCAGGTCATAGAGGGATTGACGCCACGGTCAAAGCAGTGGAGACTTTCTTTTATTGGCCAACCTTGAGAAGAGATGTTGATGCCTTTGTGAGGCAATGCATCGTATGTCAGAAGGTAAAGTTTGACCGTCAGAAGACACCAGGGTTATTACAGCCTTTACCTATTCCGAATAAACCTTGGGAGAGCATTGCCATGGATTTTGTATTTGATCTTCCAAGGACACAAACGGGAAATGATGGCATCTGGACTATCATATGCAGGTTCAGTAAGCAGGCACATTTCATTCCCATGAGGAAGACAATTAAAGTGGATCATATGGTGAAGTTGTTCATGGCGAACATCTTCAAGTATCATGGCTTGCCTACGTCTATCATTAGTGACCGTGATCCACGGATGACGAGTTTGTTTTGGAGAGGGTTGTTTGACAACATGGGTACAACTCTCAAGTTTTCATCGTCATTTCATCCACAGACAGATGGTCAGTCAGAAGAGGCTAACTCTACAGTGTTGGATCTTCTCAAGTGTTATGTGTCAGAGCACAAGCAACAATGGGAAAAGTATCTTCCTTTGGTGGAGTTTGCATATAACAACACTGTACATAGCTCGACAGGCAAGGCGCCTTTTGAGATTGTAGAAGGAGGGAAGAAGGTACCACCCATTTTGCATACAAAGGATAAGATCTTTGAGGCTGATCAGTATGTGGAGAGCTTGGATGAAGCTTATCGGAGAGTTAAGTTGGCCCTCCAGAAAACTCAGCAGAAGCAAAAGAAAGCCGCAGACCGTCACAGACGTGATTTACAGTTTGCATTGGGTGATTGGGTTCTTTTGCGCTTTGAAAAGGCTAGACTCAAGAAGATGAAGGGTAAAGAGCGCTTATTCCCTAAGTTGAGCATGCGATATTATGGGCCTTTTCAGGTTTTGGAAAAGATTGGTGAGGTAACCTATCGTTTGAAGTTACCAGATCACTGGAGGATTCACAATGCTTTTCACGTGAGTCTTCTTAGACCTTTCCGTGGGGATGTGCCTGAGGATGTATCAGATGAGGCTCAGCCGGAAGTTGAGGAACTTGATGAGGTTCTGATTCCAGAGCAGATACTGGCACATAAAGAAAGGAAGGTACGAAGTAAAGTTTCCCGTCGCTATCTTGTGAAGTTCAAGAACTATTCACCGATGGATGCGAAGTGGATGGAGGAAGGTGACTTAACAGATTCACCTCAGGTTTTGCAGCTTTATCTCGATGCCTTTGAGTTAGAGCCGACTCTTATTGTGGCTCATTCAGGTTCAGCAGAGCATGGGTCTGGAGCATTACCTGATGCTCAAGAGGGGGGTAGCAACTCCACTCCCTTGATACAGACAGGCTCGGATGACATCTAGAGGTCGCTTGGTGCAGATTTTATCCCACCCGAAGGTACTGAGGCTGACAGTATATCTGTTTATGGGACTTCTATGATATATGTGTACTAGTCACATTGAGATTTTTGTGGATATGTATGGTTCACAGTGGTATACAACTTGGACTATTACTATGCCATTGGTTTGCAGTGAATGTTGATACATGTGTATGGCTCAGAGAGATTGGGACGCTGATCTTGCCATATTGTATATTTCACTTTGGATATTTTGATGCATCACCAGAATGCAATCGAGGACGCTTGCCATCTTTCAAGAGGGGGGTATGTCATGGCCCTGTGAAAATGGAGCAGGACAAGTGTGGGCATGGTGGTTGCAGAGTCAGAATATTTTATGATTCACATGGGGGGTGCCCGGACAGAGTTTAAGATGTGTGGACATCCCTAGGTGTGAAGGGGGGAACTAGAAACATTAAGTTTTAATGTTTATTGGAGTTTGCCCCTAGGCCTTAGTGGCCCTAGGAACTTATTAAGTTGGGGCCCTAGGGATTAAATTGGGGAGGAGTTTTCTCTCTCTTCTCTCTCTCTCATCCCTTTTTGGGGAATCGTGTAGTAAAAGGGGAGTTTCCTTCATGCGCTTGAGAACTAGCGTGGAAAAGCTCAAGAAGGAGGAGGCGGCTGCTGAAGACCAGTTTGGTTGCTGTTTTTCTGAGTGGAACCAGCCGTACAGCACTGTACGGCCAGAACTGGGCACACTCTCTCTCTCTCTCTTTCTCCTCTGTTGCTGGCGGCGCACAGAACTGCTGCTGGTTTGGCTGCGCAGAAGACCAGTACAGGCTGTGCAGTGTGTTTTTCAGCAAGTACACCTTGTACAGCTGCCGTACAGTGTACGGGCAGCAAGGTACAGAAAGTACAGTTGCTGCAGAGGTGTTAACAGGTGCTGGACAGGTGCTGGACAGGCTTGTTTTCTCAAATTCAGGCAGGTACAGAAGTGGACAGCAGGCTGTTTATGCTAGTACCAACGCCTGGCACGTATCCCGAGGCGGTACAGACGGGTACTGTGCTGATTTTCAGATCTGTACTTTTCAAGGACAGCATAGGAGTGAGCATCAGGAGGAGGATACAGGCAAGTGCAAGCACACGTGTGAAGCAGGATTGTGGATTCAAGTGCCTGCAGGCACAGATTGGTGCTGTTGCTTCCTCCAGTGCTGTTTCACGAGCTGAACTTGGTAAGCCTTGTCCCTGTTCATCCATCTCTCTTTCTATTGCTTGATGTCTGCTGCAGGTATGTGTTATCTGGCTCCTTGTGAGAGGAGGAGTATGGCAGATTGACAAGGGATTAAGACAGAGATTGAACAGCACATGTATGTTTGAGCTGAGAAGATGTATCATGCTCTTGAGATATGCCAGATGTATGCCCATGGCTGGCCTGCTTTGTAATCTTGGCTGATCAGAGGGAGGCACAGTGTGTTGCTTGAGGACACAGATCTGTGTGCATAGATCCTCTGTGCTGAGAAGGATTTGTGGGCAGTCAGATTGGACTTACAGGTGTAAACTCTTGGCTGGTCTTTGTGTTGTACTCAGCCATACATATTATTTTAATTGAATAAAGAAATACCGCAAGGGGCGCCAAGCTTTGGGGCCAACAGGTGTCGCTGTGTTTTCAGATTTGGGCACTCTAGCTCCAATCTGTGTTTTGTTTCTCATCTAGACTACAAGTGGACGGGTGGTTGCTCCTACCGCACTCTGGGTTTCTATCAGAGGCCGGTTTCAATATGCCTGGTCGGGCTACTGGTGTGTCTAGTCGGGCTGCTGCTGGCTGACTGGATCCCCAAGCCCATGAAGAGCTGCCCATTGGTCTAACAAGCAAGTCAAGGGGCTTGACTACCCCTTGCAAGGCTAGCCAACACTTGGGCTGTCTTGGGGCTGGCCTTAGGGCTGGCCCCCTTCTACATGTAATGCAACTGTATGATCCTAATGCAACTACTGCTATGGCTGACCTCTACATACTCCTGAATGATGAATACTTGCTGAATTCTCCACAGTGGGTTAAGAGAACTGACCTGACACTCTAGGCTAGGAGATTGACCTACGTAGCTCGTGCCTGACATGTCGCGGATTGGGCTCACAAAGGGGTCACGGCATACGACAAAATTACCCTAAAAGGTACTACTTCTATACATGATCCTTGCACTGTTGATGAGCCAGTTTGTCACTGTGTACCATAGTACATGGGTGCACATGACAGAAGGAGTTCACAGAAATAGAAATAGAGGGTGAGGAGGAGCTCACATGCCTAGAGACTAAGGATGTATATGATCGATGGGGACATATGGAGAGACCTCTTGTGATGCTGATCTCATGGATGATCAGGAGTAAGCCATCTACGCCACATGAGATTGTACGAAATGAAATGGGAGTCCTAACGATGGTAATAGAGGCCCTATTCCAAACAGTGACTACAGATCATGGGACCTCCCTCTACACAGATACCCTCGCTTAGCTTGTGTGTCCTCTAGACAGCTAACTAGGATGGGGATACACAGTGTTGGTATGCAAAGGTGGTTACACGGTTTGGACTTCATGGCATGCCGGCAGATGCTTTGCCGCCATTTCAGTGTAGTATAGAGGCCCCCACCTATGACCTCAGCCACACAAAGCGGAACAGAGTGATCCAACAGGATATCATCAACTTGATAGTCAGAGGACTTGGAGGTCACCCACACAACCACTGGGGACGAAGATGAGCTTCTACCGTAACCACATGCTTCACTTGACAGAGGATGGCTTCATCACATGGCTGCATACACACCTATCTTTTGGAGTGAGGCGTGTGATTGGCCAGATCCGTACATCCTCCCGTCAGCTACGGATAGAGACAGCCAGATATGGACCAGTGAGGATTGCACCAACAGATCAGATATGTGAGTTGTATCACAGAGGCTGAGATAGAGGAGCATTACATATGTAGGTAGCAGCCCCCAACGTATCACCCGAAGCCCAGGCAGCAGCAGCAGCAGTTCGAGCCCAATTGAGAGGAGTGCCATTAGACAGAGCCACTGAGCTTTGCAAAGCACGACACAGTACCCACGGCCCCGATACTTCAAGCAGATCGCGACTATCGTCTCCCACCATAGGAGGACCTTCTCTCACCAGTTTCGTCCCACCACCCGCAGCAGCCCCCGATGAGGGATATATTAGGATGAGGGTAGAGAGCTATACGCTCCCAGTTCTAGTACCAGCTTTAGCTTTTCATTTTTAGTTCCTAGCATTTCCAAAAAAAATATGTAACTCAGACATTGTATCACATGGACTTTGATGTGATTATTTTGGTCTCATAGGTCACTTTGGCCTTTTGAAGATATTAATTGTTACGTGCACTGAGGTTGATCATGATAACGCACAACAGGGCCTTGTTTATACCTTTTTTGCGGTGAGATTCTTTAGCATTCAATTCAGAGATTAGAGAGAGAAGAGAACGAGAGACTGAAGTAGACGACACCTTATTGGATCCCAAATACCCACTGAAGGGCCCCCCCTGCAAGCAGTAGTATTTGCTTACATTATTCTTTGGAGAATGTCTTCAGAAAACAAGCGCTATGAATGCCCAACACAAGGACAAGGAAGAACGTACGTTGGCGGAGTATCCACCAATCCGAGGCACTGCAGAAGACTCTTCGGCCACTTATGCAAGTCCAGTCAACTGTAGGACTGCACATATGCTGGCTGAATGTTGAAGAGGATCTCCAATGTTTGCCTAGAATGAATAGGATGACTAGCTGATGCTTGTACTGCTCAATACTTGCTGAATACCTGAATGAATTATGAGGAATGATGCATTTGGCTGTTATGTCCTCATGATGCTGGTCGGCCAGCAGAAGTTGACTTACAGCTTCCACCCCTCCTTCAGCAAAAAGCCATTGCTTATTTTAATGAAAAAAACATCTGCTTTTTCCCCAAAAAATTTGACGCTGCTTTTTTTCTAATTTGAGGTGCTGTTTTCCTCTGCTGCATGCGCATGCTTTTCTGCTGCAGATTTCTTCCTTTTGCACATACAACCTTGCAGCCTTCTCCTCCTGCGCACACAGCCTGTTGCCTGCCTTTGGCGCCTGCAGACTGGCTGCCTAGGATGCTGGCTGCGCTGCCTGGTCTGGCTACTGCACACACAACAACCGCCTAGGGTAGCCTTTCTTTGCTGCCCTAAGGCTGGCCACCAAGGCCTTCACCAGGCTGCCCTCTTGCCAACAGCCCCACAGCCTATTCAGGCCTTAAATTGGGTTCTCGTCACTACAGTCCATCACACATAAAAAAGCACTCACACGACTCATATGCAATCCTTGATGCCAACAAAAAACCTTGTACAACTTCAATAGAGCAAACTGCTTTTGATAGAAAGGGAAAACGATGAGGGGAATACCTAGGAATTCCGACATCTATGACACCTAGACACGCGTACCTCTTCAATCTTTGCGCTAGGGTTGCTCTCATACCAACGGTAAATTCCTTCCCAAATCTGCCCTAAATGATAGAATGTGCAACGGAAGAAGGGAAAGTGGAAACACAGGAGAGAGAGTGAGAGAGAAAGATGGAGAGGAAACACAGGTGAGAACCTGCTCTCAATATCATCACCAAAAGGAATACATGTCCCGAGCAAGAGGGGAGAACCTCGTATGTGAGGGACTGCAACTAGGCAAGCAGTGAAGATATGAGGGAGGCATGCCGGCTATATATATGCCTACATGAAGGCAGCTGACTAAAGATAAAGTGCCTCCACGACTGGGAAAATACCCAAGACCATAAAATGGGAAATAAATATGGGTAAAATATATGTGAGGGGTGACCAGCCCCTCAGACTAACATGGTCAGCCCTAGAGGCTAAAATAGGACACCCAATAGGAAGCCAGTAAGTAGGGGATGATGTCTAACACCCCCTCTCAGCACCGGATAATGAGCGAACTCCAAGAAGCCAGAGTCGTCGTCCTCGATCAAAGATGAAAGACTGTAGAAACAGGTACCAAGAAAGCTCCACAAGCAATCTCCTCAGCAACTCAACTGCAAAAGCAACAGAACAAGCTGCCAAGTATACCGCTCCTCTGGAAGAAAACAACCAAGCAGGTTACAACGTGCTACTCCAAATAATGGTTCCAAACCCAAGTGTAAGAATACTCCCCGAAGTCGAATGTCGTGTATCCAGCTTGGAGAAGGTATGAAAAACCTCATAACCAACCAAGATCAGATACTGTATATAATCAATCCTGGGAGAAGCAAACTGCTCCTCACTGGAACCCTCAAAAGAAAGAGTCAATCTGCTCCAACTCTGTACAAAGAGCAGCCAAGTGCTGTAAAAAAGCATCCTCTGAAAAGGTCAGCATCGCAAGATGTAAAGACTCTGTAGAAAAGATGGGCTCCATCTGCTCAAACTCCATAACATGAGTTGCCCAATGCTGTACATAAGTACACGCCACTGAGGTGGGCATTGCAAGATGAAAGAACTCCACATCCCCCTCTGAAAAAAAGATATCGTCGGATTGATATAAGCCCAACCTGATTTTGATCCAAATCCAAAAAACTCTGGAAGTACCACTGTGCCCCAAGCACAGTTAGCAACCACAGATCCAAAGCATCCCACCGGGTCCAAAAAACCATCCTCCAAAACAAACCTGCAGAACTGACAGGGGGAGGGGCATCCTCAGAAGCATCACAAAGAGAGGCAGAGGTAGACTCCTCACAATGAGGAAGGGAAGCAAGAATATAAACTGCAGTGGTAACAAAGTCCTCAAAAGCATCACAGGTAGCAGAAGACTGTTCTAGAAGTAGAACCAGATCCAAAGAATTGGCAACAAATAAATGATCCATGTGAAAGGATCACACCGCAAGGGCAAAACACGCTCCTTGTTCTGCAAATACTGCAAAGAACACAAGCTCGGACAAAATAAACTCTGCTCAGGATCTTTGAAAAGATCACTGCTCTCCTCCAAAATCTGTAAACTCCTGTCACAGAAGAAAGTCTCCACAGATACAAAACAGCTCCCAAAACTGATCCTCAAGTGAAGTAGCTGGAGATAGGTCCCCTTTGAGCGTAGAAAACTCCTGTGGGAAGCAAAACGCAACCAAAACACTGCTATCCAACAAAAATAGCACTCCACCGCCAACACTGCCTCCAAAGCCACAACCCAAACAAGAAACGCCCTCTGCAAGTGATCTGTGTCCACTGGAGAAGAAAACGCAGCCAACCAAGGGGCTACAAACCTGAAAATTCAGGTCAACCAGTGTCCACACCTCTTATGAGGAAAAACGCTGAAGAGAAGGTACCTTCAGGTCCAACAGATGAAGCCCAAGTGAAGGTAGAGCTACCAACATGATCTATTCAGAAAAACGCAGCAACCATGGCTGCAAATCTGAAAACGCAGAGGTAAAAGGGGCTGTAGAATAGGCTGAATATGGAAACGCTCGAGCCTCAGATCAAGAACTGCTGCAGAGAACAAGTACAATCAGGGGGGGGGGGACAGGCAAAAGGGGAGCCCAGAGAGCTCCAAGAATAGGGCGTGGGCAAGCCCAAACACGCCAAAAACGCAGCTTGTTGGGACAGCAATGTTGCTGCCCAAACCTGGAAAAAAAAAGTCACCTGAGAACCCTGGAAGGTGCCACCAGAAGGGCAAGTATGTTGTCCTGAAAAAACGCCCCTGTGAGGCTGCCTAGAGGCTGCCAACTAACGCCCTGATGAAGGGGGACTGCAGCCCACTGAATTGGGGATGAATCAGCCCTTGATTGACCTGAAAAACGCAAGCTTCAACGCATGAAAAACGCAGATTTGTCCACAGGCAGAATAACGCAGAAATCAAGAGGTAGAGGAGGGAGCATCCAACGCTGACGATGACCGGCACTCTGATACCATGATAGAATGTGCAACGAAAGAAGGGAAAGTGGAAACACAGGAGAGAGAGAGTGAGAGAGAGAAAGAGATGGCGAGGAAAAACAGGTGAGAACCTGCTCTCAATATGATCACCAAAAGGAATACATGTCCCGAGCAAGAGGGGAGAAACTCGTATGTGAGGGACTGCAACTAGGCAAGTAGTGAAGATATGAGGGAGGCATGCCGGCTATATATATGCCTACATGAAGGCAGCCGACTGGAGATAAAGTGCCTCCACGACTAGGAAAATACCCAGGACCATAAAATGGGGAATAAATATGGGTAAATATATGTGAGGGGTGACCAACCCCTCAGACTAACATGGTCAGCCCGAGAGGCTAAAATAGGACACCAAATAGGAAGCCAGCAAGTAGGGGATGATGTCTAACACTAAACACAGCTGAAAACCAAGCTTAGTCCTAAACCAAATCATGAGGTAGGCGGCTAGCTCACCTCCCAAGCACTACTAGCATCCACCGACCTCCCCCGAGTCAATGCTAGGGCTTCCTGCACAATCCCATAGGCCTATGTCTAACTCAAGCGTCCCATACCACCAAAGCTTGTCCGTAGGCCTCGACATGCCAACCTACGTACTCGCCATGTGCATGGCATGAGCATGCCTGCTCTCCTAGCCCAAGCCAGACCTTCAGTGGTGCATCTACACAACTATGTCGCACAATAACCCAAGCTAACTACTCCATAAATAGCTAACTTGCTATAAAAGGCCATAAAGCTTGTTTTATCAATCTAGGAACCCTCGCCAAGTGTCTACCTACTATTCCCTAATCCCAGGGTCCTAGATTAGATCCCTAATCCGTAGATTAGATTAATGTCCAAGTACAGAACATTAGTAGTACAACCCCACGGACCTCAAGTGATTAGTATAAACCCCCTAAAAGGGGTGCACGCTAGCTCACCTCCCAACCATAGGTTCTATGCTTTGAACCGCCCCCGGGTCAATGGATGCCGGTCGCAGTTGGGAGCAAGGTTGCATTTAAAACCCATTTTTTATTATTTAATACTTTTTGGACTTCCGGACGTTTCAAACTTCAAAAACGTTTGTGTTTTGGTTTCTTCCCCCATGTCCTTTTTTTGTTTATTATGTTCGGCGATCGCTTTGTATAGCCCGTTTGCGCTCATGACATCAAACAGATGTGACATTGTCATTTGATTTTGATTTATCATTTGTTTCTACTATCTACTTGAATTGTCAAATTCCAATCATGGTGTATTTGGGTATGTCTAGACATTGTTTATGTTGTGAGTGCTAATTTTGAAATTCTTAGATAGGCTGAAATGCTAGAATGTGACATGTGTTGACACATCACTCCTCGTCTATCAAAGGATATTAGATAGACTTCGAGCTTTCTTGACCAATATCTCACACACAGACACACACATATATATGATTTTAACATTGTAAAGTACGTAATGTTTTTGACGTACTTTTTTGGTCGACAACGTTCTATACCACGTACTAAACTCGCGCCGTTTCATACGTTTCATACATTTGAAACTACCTTGGTCGGGAGGTGAGCTAGCATGCTAATCCCTTATCTCGAGCCCCCCTAACCCACTCAATTGGATCCCTAGTCCATAGATTAGTGCCCAGGTACATAACAAGTTACCTCGGATCCAGTCGTGCCCAACGCCTGAAACCGGCCTCTAGTAGAAACCAAAGTGCGGTAGACTAGCAGTCACCCAATCCAATTGTAGTCCAGACAATTAATCAAATAAACAGGAGCTAGAGTGCTCCAAAACAAAAAGGAGAACGATACCTATTGGCCCCAAAGCTTGGCGCCCCTTTCGGTATTTCTTTATTCAATTTCAATGGAAAGATTTAGATGATTACAACATGGCCATCCATGGCTCGTATGTCTGCAAGTCCAATCTAGAAATCCTCAGGACCTCTTAGCATAGAGGTTACACAGCCTCGTGTCCCAAGAACACCACACTGTTATCACCTCTAATCTGCTAAGTTTGTACATCCATGAGCCTTTGAATAAGCATCTGACTGAACCATGCACATAGCCATAATCTCAGCCATGAAAACCAGTCCACAAACTCATCCAAAACAACCCACAAACTTGTCCTGTTTCCACCCTCTGAACTGCCAAACCCTTCCTCTCACAAAGGGCTAGAGAGAGTGAAAAGAGAGACTTCATATGACATCACCTGCAGTCCCACTTGCTCACAAAGAAAGAGAAACTTACAGTCTTGATGTCGGTTTCCACAAGGAAGAAAAGACTCGAGGAAAAGCCCCGAACTGTCCTGTCCTCTTGTCTTGCAGCCGGAAGAGGGAGAAAACTTGTGAGAGAACCTGCTGTCCAGCCTTGTGTTCCCTTCTCACAATTCACGCTTCCCAACTGACAACCATCTTCTTGCCAAAAGCAAAGGAGAGAGAAAGAGGTGAACCTGTAGGCACCTATTTGCTCTGCAGCCAGTAGCCGACCAGCTCTTCAAGAACTAGAGAGAGAGAGAGAGAGAGAGAGAGAGAGAGAGAGAGAAGAGTCTTGAATCTCTGTTCTGTAGCACAGCCAGCAATCAGCCTTTATGATCTCCCTCTTGAAACCAGTCCTGAATTCTGCGCTGCCTACCTACAGTCCCTCCAGAAGGCAAGCATAAAAGAAGCGCAGCCCTGCAGCCCCTGAAAGAAACGCAGCCCTGCAGCTATGTGCCTCTTTTTCAGAAAGATCTCCACTCCTGCAGCCTGTATGCGCTCTGTTTTCAGAAAAACTCTCCACGCCAGCAGCCTGTATGCGCTTTCCTCTTTCAGAAACTCCCACGCCTGCCAATCCACGCTCCATCCAGCCTCACTCTTTCCAAAAGCAAGAGAGAGAAAAAAAAGGGAGAGAGGCATGTACTTCCAAAAGTAGAGTAGCCCCTTCTCTCCATAAATATCCTAGGGCCCATTTAAGTTTATTAAAACCTTCCTAGGGGTGCCCCTGCCCCCCGGACATCAGCCACCATCCCCTTATTACCTCCAGATTCAAGACATGCTCCATCGCCATTGGGCTACCTTTCCACGAGACGTAGCTGCAGGAGACCTCTCAGCCATACTCATTAGCCCCATGATTGATATTTTGGAGAATGGTATACCATCTATTGGGGACTGATGGGCCTCTCATGTTTCATGTTCTTTTTTTTTTCTTTTTTTTTTTTCCCGGGAAAAGGATCCTTCTATTAGTTAATGAGAAAACGCCATAAGGCTACAAAGCTCACCTCGCAAGGAGGGATAAAACACAGTGAACTCCTGAGCTCCACCCCTGTGGCTGGCCGCTCTCTGGGGGGGGCTACCTAGTAGTACATGTGGGAGGTGAGAAAAGCCAGACTGGAGGCCTGTAGTGCCAAGTGACATCCTCGCCCCTCGCGGTGAGGAAAGGGCCAGGGTGCCAAGTGCGGAGGAAAGCCTTGCGGCGCCCTCTCATGCGATCCGAGTCGCCCTGGAGTTTCCCCCAGTGTCCTCTCAAGGTGTGAATGATGTCCACCCAGAGGGCCTGTATGACCTCCGCCGGTGGAGTCGCCTGGCGGTCAATGGCCTCCCTGCATCGGGCTCTCCATATGTGCCAAGCCGTCATGCTGCTGATCATCTCCCATCTGTGCCCGACCCCCTCCTGAGGGGTTGCCGATGAGAAGTCTGGCGTCGGAACCACCGCCATCGCCCTGTCAGAGACCTGGATGGTCGCGCTGCCAGGGACGTCCTCATATCCAAGGGCCGGGCCGCTGTCCGTGGCCCAAGCCACCGCACCCCACGTCACCAGCATCTCACCTGGTGAGCCTGCAAAAACCATCCTGAGAGCGCGCTGCCAGACCTGCTGAGCCTGTGGGCAATCCCATAAGCAGTGCCGCTGCGACTCCTGTGCATGGCCGCACCGAGGGCAGGACGCTGGGTGTCTGCCAAAAGCTAGCCATGCCCCCACAGCCAGTCCTCTATGTGCTGTGAGCCAGAGAAAAAGCGTCACCTTCCGGGGCCGGAAGCTGGCCCACAGGCGCTGCCAGAAGTCCCTAAGAAAGGCAGGGGAGAGCCCCTGTCGCCGCCAATGCTCGGCCGCCGCCGGGGTGCTCGCTATCCTGTGCCTCTGAATCCGCCGCCCCAGCCTCGCTGTGTACTGAAAAAAGGGGATGCCTGCGCTGGTAGGGGCCAAGTAGGGATCTCGCCAAAACCACTCACCTGGATCCCACTGAAGGCGAATAAGAGGCCTGCTGTCCCAAGCCCATAATCTCCAAGAACAGTCCTCTCCTATCGAGGCCGGTGAGGGGTCTACATGCCACTGTCTCTGATGAAAGCCGACCACCCGCACCCTCTGAAGAATACAACCCTGGAGCCCATCCAAATCTAGTCGTGTCCTCTGAAGCTGGCCACCCTCTCCCACCTCGAAAGTGAGTGGGGCGACTCCCTCCGCTGTGCCGCAGACCGCTAGAAGGATCTCATGCCGAGTAAAGACACCCATCCACTGTGGAGGTGGAGGGTCCTGTACTGGGGTCCGCCACTCCCGGGGGATGGCCGCCTCGATGTCCTGTCTCATCAACTCTCTGCCCCTCATCCCACTGAGTCTCCTCTCCTGGGCCTCAAGAGGCAGCTGCTGAAAACATATCCAGTCGTCCAGGGACTGGGCTGGGCCGGAGCTCAAAGGGCCCCACGACACGTGAGACCGCGATCCAACCATATGGCCACTGGGAAGTCGAATCAAGGGGTTCCAGATCAATGGCTGCCTCAGGCGCTCCTCATCGGTGCCCGGAGGAGACTGGAAGAGTGACGGCCTCAGATGCGACCAGGCCCTCAGAAGGCTAGCTGCAAAACGCTCCTCGAAGCCAAGGCCCACTCCTCTGGATCGCTGCTCTGTAAAGATCCACCTAATGCTGGGGGTCCAGGGGCCGCTAAGAGAGGGGGTGCGGCTGAGCATCCTGGAAACAAGAAACTCCTTCCACGGCTCAGCGCCTGGCAGGAGGCCACGAACTACCAGCTTGCCAAGCAATGCTCGGCTTTGGCAAATAGGATCAACAATGCCCAGGCCGCCTCTCTCCCTCGGCTGAGTGATCACCGCCCATGCCACCTTGGCCCTGGCGGGCCGCTCGTCGCCACCGGACCAAAGAAAGTTCCTGATGAGCCGCTGCACCTGGCCAATGCATGCCCGAGAGAAGGCCCAGCAGGAAGTGATGTACCACATAGTAGCAAGCAGAACCTGGTTGGCCACAACTACTCGGCCAGCCAGAGATAAACGAGTGGTACTCCAATACAGAAGCTTCTTCCGAATGCTCAGAAGAAGGGGGGCTATCTGCTGCTCCGGAGATATGTCAATGCCCACATAACATCCCAAATAACGCACTGTAGTGCCAGGGGGCAGCCACTGAAAACCGTCAACTGGCCTCCAAGTCGGGGGGGGCATAGAGCTGACCCACAGCCCACACGACTTGTGCCAGTTGATCAAAGCGCCCGAAGCTCTGCAAAACCTGTCCATGGCTAAGGCGAAGCGGCGGAGGTTCTCCTCACCTCCCTGAAGATAGACAGCAGTGTCATCCGCAAACTCCGAGTCTAGGAGCTCCTCCGAGGTACGGATGGGAAGCTGGAGGCCCCGCAAACCTGTATCCTGTGCCGTCAAAAAAGTGCTCATGGCCTCCGCCACAAAAAGAAAAAGAAAGGGCGCTAAGGGGCACCCCTGCCGCACCGAGCGCGAGAGCTGGAACCTCTCTCCGCGCACGCCCTGTATCAGCACCTGGCTATGAGCCGATGAGTAGAGTGCAGAGACCCCACGGATCCACTGAGGGGGGAAGCCCATCCTCTCCATAGTGCCTTCCAAGAAGGCCCAGTCCACCCGATCATATGCCTTCTCGAAGTCGAGAAGGAGCACTGCCAGATCCTCCTGTCGAAATCTAGCCAGAGCCGTAGCCTCCCAGAAGGAGAAAATGTTATCCAGAATGCTCCTATCCTGGATGAAGCCAGTCTGCGTGGAGTGGATGATGTCCGGAAGGTGAGGCTGAAGCCGCCTGCTGATCGCCTTAGCTAGGACCTTGTAGGCCGTGCCTAGCAAGGTGATCGGTCTCCACTGTCTAATCTCCAGTCTGTCTCCTCCCTCTTTGGGGATCAAGTGGATCAAACCCTCAGCCATGCTGTCCGGCATGACTCCTGACTCCATAATCTCCTGGAATGCCAATTTGAAGCCCCTGTGTAAGAGGCCCCAGTACCTCTGGAAGAAAGCCACCGAGAGACCGTCCTCTCCTGGGCATTTGCCCCGAGGTAATGCATGAAGAGCCTCCTCCAGTTCCGTATCCGAGAAGGGGGAGAGAAGGGAGTGCTGTAAATGGGCCGGCACAACCGGTCTCGTGAAGCTCCAGACTGCCTCCCGAGCCTCTCTCACCCTGTCATCTGCTGGCTCAGCAGAGAGAAGGTCCCTGTAAAAATCTGTGGCTATAGCCCGAACCCTGGGGGGATCCACCACAACCTGGCCATCAGCCTGCCGGAGACGCCTGAGACCCTCTCGTCTGAAGCGAGGCCCTGTCGCCTCAAAGAAGTCTCGAGTCACTCTGTCCCCAGCCTGTGTCCAAAAAGAAGCCCGAGCATGGAATCGGAACTCCACCCTCCTCTCCTCGATGGATCTGATCTCCGTGCGAGCTGACTCCATCTGCTCTGAGATCCAAGGGCTCGTAGGATCCCTCTCCTGGAGTCTCTGGAGGGACGCTAGACTCCTCCGTAGGCTCCTCTCCTGCTCTCTGAAAGCCTCCAGCCGGTCCAAGGCAGCCTGTCTGAGCATCTGGCTAATCTCCTGTAAGCCACTGGCAAGATCGCTGGCTGCCGATCCTCTCCTGAACTGCAGCTCCTGCCAGACCTGCTCAACTCCGATCGCAATCTCGGGCTCCTCTATGAGACAATCTGGAATCCGGACGCTCTGGCTCTGCTCTCCTCTCGTGGGGTCCTCAATCTGGAGAAGCACTGGATGGTGATCTGAAAACGAGGAGCCTGCAAGTATGCCCACTGTGCCACCTCTATCACAGGCCCACTCATCAATGTAAAACCTGTCGATGCGGGATAGGTTAACCCCTGTGGCCCGTCTATCCGAGCGCGAGAAAGATAGGCTCCCCTGCAACCTGCCAAACTCCGGGAGAGTCCACGGATCCTGGCCTCTCACCTGAAGCACTAGTTCCTCCCAGGCAGCTAGCTCCGGCCCATGAATGGTCTCCTGGCTGCCCCCCATCCTGTCCTCTGCATCCTCCAGCATGTTGCAATCCCCTCCGAGGCACCAGTGGTCTGCCAAGGGGAGGGACTGCCTAATGGTGCTCCAGAACTCGGCTCTCCCGGTCGCCCCATTAGGGGCGTAGAAGTTGAGGAAGCCAATGCGGTCTTCCCCAACCCGAAGGATGATCCACTGCGCACGACCCTGGACCAGAATGCCAGAGTCCACAACTTCAGATAGAAGCTGCTCGCTGACTGAGATGCATACTCCACCCTGGTTCCCCTGGGAGCCATATGCCGGTGACCAAAAAGTGTGACTCCTGCCAGGCAAGATCTTCCCGCAGGTGCGGGTACGCCCAGCAGAAAGGTGGTGCTCCTGGATGAAAAGGATATCGATGGGTCCTCCAACGAGAGCCCTCTGGATCTCCTGGCGAAGTCTGCCCCGGCCAATGTAGCAGCGATGTCCACCGAGACCCTGGATGTTCCATGAGAGGATCCTCATGGATGAGCTATGGCAAGTGAAGCAGCCTCCACTGGCTCACCCCTCTCAGCCGGCCCGGATGATCTGCCCTCCACTCTGTGAGTCTTGGGCGCCGGCTTGGAGGGAGAATAATCACAGTCTGTCCGGGTGCGGAGTCTCTCCAAAAAAAGGGTGACCTGTCTCTGTGTCCAGCCCCACTCCGCCTTCGCCCTGTCCAGGGCATAGGCGTGAGACCAATCCTCTGCATATATGTATCTAAAGGTAGGCTGCACCCTCGGGGCGGCATGGAGGAGAATCAGAAGCACCGCCTCAACTGAGGTGTGGACCGGATCCGCCCGCCAGTCTCCTATACCAAACAGGCTCATGCGGGCTGAGTGTAATCGGGTCTGCAATAGGTCCGTGAGCCCCAAGTCACTGAAGTGATGAGAAAACTCCAGTATCTGATCACGCAAAACTTCCTCTACAGAGTTGCAATCCCATGCTGTGTCTGGGGCAACACTGAGAGGAAAGGAGAAAGCCACCATGCTGCTCACCACAGAGGGAGAACGAGAGGGATGGCACACCACGCAAACTCGCAAGGGCGCGACCAGTGTCTCGAACGGGCCAGCATCCAGCTGGAGGCACCTGAAAAAACCGTAATCCACTGGTAGCCCCATCACTCGCGGGGGCCCCCCAGGGGAGGCTGGAGAGAACTTTGTGGCGGGCGAGGCGAGGATCGCCATCTCCACCGGCCCGGAGTGGCGGTGGAACAGCCGCTGGACTGAGCTCTGGCCTACCCAGCTGCGCTGCCCTGGGGCAGCGGGTGGTCTGGCGAAGTATCCTGGAGAGGCCGAGGGAGGGATGGGGGCTCGTGGCGAGGAGGGGGGAGAGCGAGGAGAGGATGGAGAGGCATCTGCCAGAGGATAGGTGTCAGGGGGGGCCGCCGGGGGAGGCGGGAGAGGGGGGGCTGGGGGGGGGAGAAGGAAGGGTGGAAGGAGTGCTCTCCGGGTGAGGGGAAGGGGAGCCGGGGGTCGAAGAGTGCGGCCCAGGATCCTCAGGAATCTGCTCCAAGGAGGGTGGGGGGGGCCCCCCGCGGGGGGAGGTGGGAGCGGGGTCTCCACGTGGGAGGCTCCACCAGCGGCCTCAACGGGCACTGAGTCTGAATCCTCGTCCATCGGGGTGGGACCTGCTGGCCGCCTATCCCTGACAGGAGCATAAGTGCGGGTAGGTGCCTGTACGCCAGCCGGAGTCGCCTGTCCGCCAGCCTGTGCTGCCTGCTGGCGTCTGCGACGACGGTCCCTGCGGGCCGGGTGTTTCCGCCGTCGAACCTCCTGCCATCCGCCAGCCTCCTGGGACTGCGCGGCATCCTCCGCCGGGGCCTGCTCGTCAGATGATGGCGCCTGCTGTGACGAGCCAGGGATGTCCGGTCTCTGAAGTGGATGGCCACCCCTCGGGTCTCCTGCTGCAGGGGTCCGGAGGCGGCATAACGTGAAGGATGAGCCCCCTTGCGGGGACAGGCGCGTGCGAGATGGCCCATCTCCCGACATATGTAACACTGGCCGGGGAGGCCCGAATACTCCACGCGCTGTATCATATGTCCTCCAGAAAGACAAGGGAGAAGGATCGTCTTCGGGAGGGACTCCGGTGACGGAACCACAACCCGAATGGCCGGGAGTCCTGCTGCCCGAGCAATCACTGAAGCCGCTGTCTGAGGCGTCTCCACCACCTGCCCGAACGCCTTGCCAATGGATGACAAGAGGGGCAAGTACTCCCTACGGAGTCCAGGAAAACAGATAGTGACGGGGAAACCTGTCGCGCCTGCTAGCGGGTCAGAAGCGGGGTCGAAACCATGAGTCCATCGCGCCAGGAACGCCCGGGAAGAGCGGAGGGCAATGGGGCTCCGAGCCAGCACCATCTGAGCTGCCTGTGGGGACTCGAAATCCACCTGATAGTAGCCACGTCCCAAAAAATCCACGCTGACGATCTTGGCGGGCACGCCAACAAGGCTACCTTGCAGAAGGTCGCGAAGCTCTCTCCGCATCGGACGGCTACCCACTATCTTGCAGACCAAGGAGGAGGCCTCAAGAGCGGAAACTGTGGAAACAAACAACTGAAGATCTTCAGCTGTGAACTCCAGACGGAGACCGGAATCGGCAGGGTTAGTCGGAGCGGCTTCCATGGAGTCCTCCAGAGGGAAAAAGCCAGAAACCGGGGTCACCAACGGGAGGGACACAGCCCTGCGAGGAAAAAAGAGAAGCGGCGGGTTACAGGATAGCGAGGGCGGGGCGCGGGGGGGGGGGAGCTGAGGCGGGGAGGAGTTAACGGTGGGCGGAGGGGCGGGACGGAAGGGAGGAGAAAGAGGGCGGAGGGGGGAGAGGTGGCGAGGGAGAGAAGAGAGGGGGAGGCTAAGGATGATAGAGAGGCGGAGGAAGAAGGAATGGGGAAGGAAGTAAACGGCGGGGGGAGAGGCGGGGAATGCAGCGAGGAGGGAGGCGAAGGAAGAGAAGGCGGGGGGGGAAGAAAGCGAAGAAGAGGAGGGAGGCGGGGGAGTGGAGGCGGGGGAGAAACGCGAGGCAGAAGGCGGTGGGGAGGCGGCGTAGAGGGGTGCGATGAAGAAGGCGGGGGAGAGGGCGGAGGAGACCGCGGAGGGCTGGCGGGGGGGGGAAGGTGAGGCGCGATGGCGAGAAGCAGCGGGGGGGGGGGGGGGGGGGAGAGCGGAGCTCGCAGGCGACGGGTCTTCAGTTGAAGACCATAATCTTAGTCTTCCCCCTCATGTTTCATGTTCATGGTATTCCATGATGAGATTTCTATGGACAGTTTTGTATCACTCCAGTGAGAGAGTTTTGATTTGTTCTATCTTATTTTCTAATCCATAATGAGATATGCCATGGACATTATTGTATCACTTTGGTCTCATAGGCCCATTGGTATTAGTAGACGCTTAATTCTCTCTCTCTCTCTCTCTTTTATGGGATACTCTACAACAGAGATGGAAGCCAGCACAGAAGCGGTCCAAGTTTGAGCATTATTGCATGCACGTTCATCCTGATTATTGGACCATGTACACACAAGAACATGGCGCACTCAACCAAACATTCACATACCCATGCCAGCACCAGCACAAAGAGTGATAACATTTCTCTGCACTCAATCGCATAGATTGGGCATTGAGCCGGATTCTTGTGGGGGGCAGTCCGCAGATGCTCGTATGTGCACTCTATGTCCAACCATTATGTGTGGAGGAGACCGAAGAGCATATTGCTCTCACAGGCTTGGCTTAATCAACCATTAGGGTACGATTCTCCCAGCTCCAGGGATGTAACAGCTTGCAGCAGCTTCTTCAGCTTAGCAAAAGGACCCATACGGCCTTTGGTACCTACTTGACCACCATGATTGATCACCGACAGTACCTCATGGATCATCAAATGCTTTAAATCGCTCCCCTCCCTAGAGAACAGACTATTTTTTTATAGCTTCGGTTGCTATCCTCTCTCTCTCTCTCTCTCTCTCTCTCTCTCTCTCTCTCTCTCTCTCAGGTTCGCTACTTGCCCGTCGCTTCACTCTCCGCCCTCTCTCTCTCTCTCTTCGCCGCCCACTGCGCCTTCTGTTGGCTGCGCTTGGGACACAGACCAAGCCACTGACAGAGATACACATGGCAGTATGGAACTGTAATGGTTCACTATGGGTGCAGCCTGGACGACTGGAGCATGTTATGGTGGGGAGAGACATCATACTTCTGACAGAGACACATCAGAGCCTAGAGAGAGGGCTACCTCGAGTAGAGGGATTCCAGTGGGAGTCAGCATACAGGAGGTCCACATGCCAGGGTACCTCGAGAGGGTCGGAGGGAGTAGCAGTTCTATTCAGACGGGAGCTACAGGGGAGACTGAGAGTGGTAGCACAGGATCCAGAGGCCAGATACAAGTGGATCAGCTTACAGCTCTCACAGGACAGGGTTATATATATAGCTCTATGTTACTTTTCTCCATCAGGATCCTCCTATGTCATTACAGAGGACATGCCACAGGAGGAGGAGACAGGAGCCTCGCCATACACTTGTTTGTCAGAGGAGATTATGCATTATGCCACACTAGGGGAAGTATTTCTTACGGGCGACTTCAATGCCCACACACAAAGCAGACAGTGTGAGGTGTATGACTATGATGACATGGAGATCCTCCACCCTGTGGATCCAGAGGAGATAGCGGCTAGTCGGGCATCAGAGGACACTGGACCAGACAGAGGACATTATGGGGACCACTTACTAGAGTTGGGAGCCAGGCATCATCTCGTTATTTATAACGGGATGCTACAGTGGCCGGGATCAGGAGGGCTGCCATGCTTCCCACATGGGGGTCATACACGAACCGGAGGCACGGTGGTACTATAATTGAGGAGATACCAAGAGTTGGCAAAGTGCCTATGACAGAATGTCTACCAGTTGGGATATTTTTAGAGAGAAAGTTTATGGGAGGACCCATCTCTTAGATTGGGACATGTGGCAAGAAAGTGGACCAAAGTGAGACAAGTGGCCTGACAATTGTTAGAAAGTGGATCAAAGTGAGACAAGTGGCTTCTTTTGGCTTCATGACCAACCTGGCAAAGAAAAGCTAAGTATACTTTGAGTTTGCAAAGTTGGTGCTTTGGCTATTTACTATGAAGTGTTTTTGATGTTCACTAACCCTTGTATAGCTACGCAAGGAGAAAGGTGTTGTTGTTTGCCTTGAGATGGTTTCAGGGAAACATTGTTTATGGCTCCCTTTAATGGGATGAATTCTTTTCATGGCTCCCTTTATTGGGATGGATTATATCCATGGAGATTTCTTTCTTGGACGAGATTTATATAGATATTGGGCTTCACAAGCAATTTCTATGGACGAATCTGTTCAAGTTTATAGAGAAGAAATCTTTGGATATCTCATGGATATGATGCTTTTATGGATAAAGTCCACCTCTACTCCAAGGTGTGTGGTTAGCACAGTGTGGTAAGAGTTATGGTATACAAGGATTATGGTATACAGGTCTATGGATTCTGTGATATGCAGCGGAAGTCTTTGTATTGGAAGATCCTGTCACACAAATGCTCACACCGTCTTCTGTATCCTGAGTTTCGTGAGTTTAGCAATCCATTTCAATACTTCAAACTTTAAAGAGATGAGAGAGAGAGAGATATGAGAACTGTACACCAGATTGGGTCCCGAATTACCCACTGAAGGGCCCCCTATCCCGATAACAAGATAGTATTTGCTTTATTTCTTTAGAGAGAATGACTGTGGACTGTAGATAAGCCAAACGCAAGATCTCGGAGGATCGGAGAGTGGCTGATCTGTACACGGCTATAGAAACACCTCGATGACCTGATCTCGAGCCTATGCACTCTTCCCAAGGGCATGAGGAAGGGCTGCACACCTGAGGCTGAGAGAAGAAGAAGGTGGACTGTTCTACACTATGTTAGAATGCTGAAAACACTTATGAATGCTGTGTTACCTTCACCAGATGTTTGCTACATGTATGGATGATGCACAGAAGGCTGGATGCTGATGCAAACTGTGGATTCAAGGCTGGAAACTGCTGTGGACAGAAACGCAGGTCTGTGGGGAAGCTGCTGAACTGAAACGCAGATATGCTGATGCTGATAGAAAACGCAGACTGCTGATGTTGACAGAAAACGCAGAAGTACTGCTGTACGGCTGGACAGAATCTGCAGAGGTACTGCTGTACGGCTGGACAGAAACGTTGAGGGACTGCTGCTGAATTCTGGCGTTGATCTGAGGTGGGGCTGTAGGCTGAATTAGGGACTGAAGTGATGCTGAATGCAGGCGCCTAGGGCTGACTGAAGCAAGGGGTTCTCAAGGACTGGAGAAGCAAGCTTATGAGCTCCAAGGGCTGGATTAGTCTAGGGCTGAAGGCAAGGATGCTCCTGGGGCTGAGGAGGAGAGCTCTTAGCACAATGAAGACTGAATGAGAAACTAAGCTCTATGCAAGCCTATTTATACTAACTGGAGGTTGGTCATTTAATAAAGTTTATATTTATAAATGCCCAATAATGCAAATAATGCTAAATAAATACTATTAAATATGAAAAAAATACCAGATAAATCCTAGTAAATTCCCTAAGGCTTCTGGGATGTTCTAAATGATGCACACGCATATGAATGCATATTATGCAGGATGCAGAGTGCTTTCTGATGCAAACCCTAAGGCTTCTACTGACTCTACATGCATGAATGATTCTCTCCAAGTGGGTTAAGGGACTTGACTGACTGACTGACCCGCTAAGGCTGAGGAATGACCTACGTAGCTCGTGCCTGACTTATCCTGGACTGAGGATGTACAATGGGGTCACGGCGTACGACAATTATCATCCTATTGGGTTCTAAAACTATACAACTGTTGCACTTCTGATGATGAGCCATCTTGTCACCATGCATTGAGTGCAGAGTGCATGTGACATTCCCTCCTGATTAGCTTGGCGGCAGGTTCATGGCTTCCAAGTAGTCCGCCAATAACTGGGGGTACTCCTGAAAGAACTCGTCGTCGAGCCATACGGCTTCGTGGGTGCCTCGATCTCGGAATTTCGTATAGAACTGACGAATCCGTCGACCGGAACCATGCTTCCATCGATGAAGAAGGATCTGCTCAGGCTCAATCACTTCTACCTCGTCTACCACGTCTGGCTGCTGTTCATCTGAAACATCAAACACTTCTGGACCAACATATGGTTTTAGCCAAGAAACATGGAAAACATCATGCATTGTCCAACTGGCACGCAACTTTAACTTCATTGAGACATCACTTATCTTCTTAACTATTGGAAAAGGGCCAAAACTATGGAATGAAAGCTTGGGACAACGTTTGCCCACTTGTTTCAATCTCTGCTTCATGATACGCAAATAGACCCAATCCCCTTCTTTGAAGTGGACATCTCGTCTAGACTTATTTGCCTGTCTACTATATGCTTCCTGAGCTTTGGTCAAGCGGTCCTTGACTGACTCAATGATCTCGGAAAATGCTTCCGTGGTTTTATTAGCCTCTAAAGATGGAGACACCATTCTCGTCAAAAGGGAAGAAAAACGGCAACCAAAGGCTGCTTCATATGGAGTCCGTCCGACACTGGATGAATGAGTGTCGTTTAAGATAGCTTGGACCAATGGAAGATAATGCTCCCATTTGGACTACTGGTCATGACTGTTGGGTTTTATGCTGTGTATGCACCCAGAGGAGTGCTAGTGATCATCAGTAGATTGCTGGGGCACTTTTTACTTCAGTTAGTGGAGGTTTTTTCCCCAGTTTAGCTTAGTTACACTTATAAATAGTTTATAAGTGTTTTGGTCCACCCGGCACATTTTATGGCCGGACATGTGAACACATCCTTTTAGGTCACTTTATTATGTGGCTATTGTACTTCACATTATCTATCTGAATACACACAGAGAGTCGTGTTCTCTCTCTGCTTCTTCACGCCTGTGTTTGCAGCACCTCCAAACCCTAACCCTAACAGTCCAAGGCCTTCATTTGGTATCAGAGCATCGTTGGCCTGTCCTTGCCCTGCCCGTACACTGCAGCCTTCCGTACTGCACTGACCGTACAGCCTCGCCAGCAACAGCCCGTACACTGCAGTCTTCCATACCAGTCAGCGCCGACAGCAGCTACTGTATTGTTTCCGTACACCTGTGCTTTCGTACAAGTCAGCGCCGCCTTCACTACCGTACTGTACCTGCATACAGTCGACTGCAGCTGACGTGTACCTGTTGTGTATCTGGTCGCCCTGCTCCGTACAGTCTTCTGTACACACCTGCGCAGACAGCCGTACACCTATCAGTACAGGCGACCAGCAGCATTTGGTGTTCCGTACCTGTTCCGTACCAGTCAACAGTACCTGCAGTGCATTCGATTGCATTTTCTCCTCCTGCTTCCGTACTGTACCTGCTCGCCCAGCTTCAGTACTGCTTCCGTACAGTACCAGTCGACTGTACCTACACAGTACAGTCAACTGTACTTTGCATTACAACTACCACAACCTACTCAGTACATTACAACTATGGTAAGCATTACAAGTTTTGAATATTGGGCATTTTTATTTTCTCTGTGAAAATCTACAGGCAGATACAGGCAGACTTTCTTGCAAAGAAATCTACAGGTTTTTTGCAAGGTTTTGGGTGCAGTAACTTTGGGCAATTTTTGGGCATTTTGGCACTGTGTAAGCCATTTTTGCTGCTCTACTCAGTTCACTGGTGCATTGAGCTGCACATTCAGAGGATTGAGAGTGCAGGCATATTTGGGTGAACTGTATTCAGTGGAGTACAGTTGCTTTCAGGGTTCTTGCTATTGGGTTTTCTGATACACAAGTACAACATTGTGCATAGGCATAATGGCAAATCAACAGCAGAGTGATGTATTCACGTATTTGTCTAAGGAAGACAAATTGGACGGCACGAACTACTCCTTGTGGAGTTTTATGCTGAAAAATGTGCTTGTGGCAAAAGGTCTTTGGGATTTTGTTAGTGGTGATGAACCACGTCCAGGTCCATTGGCTCCAGAGACTCCTCCCCAAGGGGGTGCTCGTGGACGAGGACAACAGGTACAGGCTCCAGGGCAGCCATTGCCTGTTCAAAGAACAAATGCTCAGAAGACATGGGATGCCAGGGATGCACAAGCCTTGTCACTCATTGCATTGTCAGTACAGAGGTCTATTATACCTCATATTCGTTCAGCTGGCTCTTCACAGAATGCATGGGTGACTTTGGAGCAGATGTATGCTGCTCGTAATGAGGCTCGGATCTCATTTTTGAAAAGAGAGCTAGAAAATCAAAAAATGCATGAAGGAGATGATATGTCTCGCCACTTAAACAAGCTGCAGGATTTGAGAGAGCAACTCATCAATGTGGATGAGATTATTCCTGAGACACAGCTTGTGTCCACCATCTTGCACTCTTTGCCAAGATCTTACTTGGCTTTTCATACCTCTTTGAACCTCAGCATGAGGAATGCTGCTGAACCCCTTAAGTATCAGGAACTTGTTGCTCTCTTGCTACAAGAAGAGCAAATGAGGAAGAATATGAATATGAACACAAGTGCTGAACAAGCATTTACTACAGGTCAAAAGGGGAAAGGAAAAACTCAGCCAAAGAGTTCAAATCAGAATTTAGGTGATGGCGGTTCATCTCAGGATACCAAGAAAGGTGATGGACAGCCCAAGAAGAAGGGCAAATGTCATTACTGTAAGAAGCCAGGTCACTACATCACAGAGTGTAGAAAGAGGATTGCCAAAGAAAAGGCAAAGGAATCTGGGATGTCTGTAAATGATGCCTCTAAAGCTCCTCCAGAGACTGCTTCTTTTGTTGAGGACAGGGATTACTGTTTCTATACATGCAGCTATGATGCCTCTTGGTCTTCACAGGCACTCAGTATGACAGAGCATGCATGTACTTGGTATTTTGATAGTGGTGCCTCAAAGCATATCACATCTCGCAAGGATTTGTTTCGTCATGTTGGCCTTGCGCCTGTTGGCAAAACTGTTCAGTGTGCCAACAATGCTTCATATCCAGTTCGTGGCATTGGGGAGATTCAGCTCACAGCCATTGATGGCTCCATTCTCCGCCTTACAGATGCCGTATATGTACCAGGGATAAAGAAGAATTTGTTGTCCATTTCTTCTTTAGCACATTGTGGTATGCAAGTCCACTTTGATGATGATAAATGCATGGTCAAAGACAAAGCTAATGCTTTGACCTTGATGCTTACTGGTACATTATGTCATGGACTTTATCAGTTGGATGCATTTCAGCCAGTGGATCAGTCTGCTTATAATGCATTCACTCTTACTCCACCTATGGTTGATGCGGAGTTATGGCATGCTCGCATGGGGCATGTAAATTTTGGTAGTCTTATGCTTATGCAGCGACATACCATGTTTACAGATCTACCTCTCATGGAGAAGCCTCCAGATCACATTTGTGAAGGATGTATTTTGGGAAAAATGCATAGGTTTTCCTTCCCACGTGATCAGGCTCTACGAGCAACTGCAAAGTTGCAGCTTATACACAGTGATCTTTGTGGTCCCATGCAGACGAAGTCATTGGGAGGTTGCTTCTATTTTGCAACATTTATTGATGACTTCTCTCGTATATGCTGGGTCTATCCTTTGACACAGAAATCACAGGTATATGATGCATTTTTGGCCTTTGTCGCACTTGCTGAAACAGAGTCAGGAAGCAAGGTTAAGACTCTCCGTTCTAACCGAGGGGGGGAATATATGTCACACATGTTGAATTCCTTTCTTGAGAGTAGAGGTATAAAACATCAATATACTACTCCTTATACTCCACAGCAGAATGGGGTTGCAGAAAGGAAGAATCGGTCACTCATGGAGATGGCCAGATGTATGCTAAAGGCAAAGAGGCTACCACATATCTTTTGGGTGGAAGCTGTCATGTGTGCTTGTCATATTTTGAATCGATGTCCCACAAAGGCATTGGTTTCCATTACTCCTTTTGAGGCTTGGCATGGCCGCAAGCCTTCTGTATCACATTTTCGTATCTTTGGGTGTCTTGCATATGCACACATACCCAAAGAGTTGAGGAGGAAGTTGGATGATAAAGCCACAAAATGCATTTTTGTTGGGTATAGCTATGAGAGCAAGGGCTACCGGTTATATGACCCACTATCCAGGAAGATATTCACTAGTCGGGATGTGATTTTTGATGAAAAATCAGAAATATCCATGGCTGGTTATGATGCAAATCAGGCTGAAAATGATGTGTTTGAAGGTCTACTACCTATGGAGTTTCATTCCACAGTTGGTGATCCAACTCATGAGGGTACAGGACAGCCAGCAAATGATGAAGGTGGTGCAGAAATTCAGCAGCAAATTGAGCCAGAATCTGAACCAAATATGGGGCAGCAAGCACCACAGGTTAGACACATACCTAGATGGTATTTGAGGACATTAAAGGACAGCCATTTAGAGGGTCCTCTTGCTGGTCGTACTCGTAGGGAGACACGGACCAATGAGCATGCACACATCTGGTTATGGCAGCCAGTTTACAGGATGATGATGAGCCTGATTCATTTGTGGATGCACGAGACAATGTGCATTGGAACAAAGCCATGCAGGATGAGCTTGATTCTATTAAAAGGAATCAAACATGGGATTTGGTTGATCTGCCCAAAGGCAAGAAAGCAATTGGTACTAAGTGGGTCTATAAGTTGAAAAGACATGCAGATGGATCCATTGACAGGTACAAAGCCCGTCTAGTTGCAAAGGGCTATGCACAAAAGAAGGGCATTGATTATGAGGAGACATTTGCTCCTACATCCCGTATGTCGACACTTAGGTGTGTCATTGCATTGGCTGCACATCGTGGTTGGGTTGTTCACCAGTTGGACATAAAGACTGCTTTCCTACATGGAGACCTCGAGGAGGAAGTTTATGTATATCAGCCCACAGGTTTTGCAGAACATGGTCATGAAGGGAAAGTATGCACGCTGAAAAAGGCCTTGTATGGTTTGAAACAAGGTCCACGAGCTTGGTATGCAAAGATAGATGCTTTCCTACTCACTCAAGGATTTGTGAACAGTCCATCAGAAGCCACCTTGTATGTAAAGAAAGAAGAGAAAGATCTGCTGGTCATCAGTCTTTATGTAGATGATCTCTTACTCATGGGATCAAATGATGACAAAATTGCAGCTTTTAAAGAGATTCTGCAACAGACATTTGACATGTCTGATTTGGGGCTTGTACACTACTATTTGGGCATACAGTTTGTGCAAGATAACAGAGGCATTGGGTTGTTGCAATCTCGGTATGTTGCTAAACTTCTGGAGAAGTTTAAATTTCAGGATTGCAAGCCTATTAGTACTCCTATGGAGCCTGGGATGAAACTGTCACTACAAGATGACAGTATTTCTTTTGATGCCACTACATATGCTCAGGCTATTGGGTGCCTTATTTATTTGTGTACTACACGGCCAGATATTCCGTATGCCGTATCTCAGTTAAGCAGATTCATGCACAGCCCACGGTTGTCACATTGGCAAGCTGTGAAGCGTGTATTCCGGTATTTGCAGGGTACCTTGTCTCTTGGATTGCTTTATCCCGAGGGGGGTGACATGCAATTATACGCTTACAGTGATTCAGATTGGGCTGGTGATTTTGATACCAGACATTCCACTAGTGGAAATTGTTTCTTTCTTGGCTCTTCATGCATTTCTTGGCTAAGTAAGAAACAGACCATAGTGGCCACTTCGTCTTGTGAGGCAGAGTACAGAGCAGCCTACACTACTACTGTTGAGTGTGTTTGGCTGCGTCGTCTCATGACTGATATGGATATTTCAGTGGAGGAGCCTACACCTATCTATACTGATAGTCAGAGTGCCATTGTTGTGGCCAGGAATCCTGTGTTTCATGCTCGCACGAAACATATTGAGATTCACTATCATTTTGTTCGGGAGAGACTCCAGGCAGGTGATATCAGTAGATCAGAATGTGGCAGACATCTTCACCAAGGCATTACCACGTCCGAAATTCGAAGCATTCCGCACTGCTTTGAATTTGTTTCCTTTTGGCGGATGATGTGCAGTGATCACATATCACTCCAGGGGGGTTTGTTGGGTTTTATGCTGTGTATGCACCCAGAGGAGTGCTAGTGATCATTAGTAGATTACTGGGGCACTTTTTACTTCAGTTAGTGGAGGTTTTTTCCCCCAGTTTAGCTTAGTTACACTTATAAACAGTTTATAAGTGTTTTGGTCCACCCGGCACATTTTATGGCCGGACATGTGAACACATCCTTTTAGGTCACTTTATTATGTGGCTATTGTACTTCACATTAACTATCTGAATACACACAAAGAGTCGTGTTCTCTCTCTGCTTCTTCACGCCTGTGTTTGCAGCACCTCCAAACCCTAACCCTAACAGTCCAAGGCCTTCAATGACAGTATGACTTGAGGACATCAAAGGCCAATTGGTTATAAATTTCTGTCTGGCCATCTGTCTGGGAATGGAATGCACTAGACAACTGCAACTTAGTTCCGAAGTTTTCAAATAATGCCCTCCAGAAATGCGAGGTAAACTTGGAATCTCTGTCTGATGTTATGGTGCTAGGCAAACCACAAATTGGATACCAATGCTTGAGAAACAGACGGGCTACGTCCTCGTCTGTGGCCGTATGCTTGCATGGGATGAGCATGCAGAATTTACTAAAGCGATCCACGATGGTAAAACACTGAGTGTTACGGGATCCAGTGGATGCTGGTAGAGGCCCTACAAAGTCCATAGATATGTCGATGAAAGGTCCGTCGGGGATAGGCAAAGGTTGAAGTAAACCTACCTTCTTTGTATGGGAAACCTTGACTTTTTGACAAATCTTACAGGCTTGTACATGTGCATAGACATCACGCCTCATCTTTGGCCAATAAAAGGACCGTTCTAATTTCTCGAGGGTACTGTTGATACCCCTACGTCCTCCAACTAAGGAGTCATGGGCATCGTGGAGAAGAGCAGAACGCTTTTCCCAAGTAACACAGAGACGGTTCTTGTAGAACAACCAACCGTTCTGTACTGAATAGTGGCCAGGCTCAGAAGTGAGGGCCAAACTATACTGAGTACCAAACTCAGGGGAGTTGACATATTGGTCTTTCATACTATCCAAGTCCTTCCCCGTGATTTCGAGAATGGTAGCTTCTTGGACTGCCTGGATGCTGGACTTTCGACTGAGAGCATCTGCTACTACTGGGTTATGCTTACCAGGGATGTATTCAATCATACCTCCAAACTATTGGAAGATTTGACTCCACCTGGCCTGTCGATCACTCCACTGGGCACTTGGCATAGTCTGAAGCCACTTAAGTGCTTGGTGGTCTGTTTTCACTGTGAAAGCCTGTCCATAAAGAAAAGGCTTCCAATGTTTGAGCGCTGTGATCACACCCAAAAGCTCTTTGTCATATACCGAATAATTCTTTTCGGCGACATCCAACTTTCTGCTATAATATGCCACGGGTCTATTGTCCTGCTGGAGGACTGCACCTATGGCTACATTACTGGCATCGATGATGACCTCAAAAGGTTCGTCCCAAGATGCTAACTTTAATACAGGTGCTTCTGAGGCAGCTTTCTGGAGTGCACGGAATGCATCAAGTGCCTTACCTGTAACTGAGACTTTCTGCTTGCGAGTCTTCACCCCCTTGAGCAAGTCGGTAAGAGGTGCTGCAAGGTTGGAAAACTGATGGACATGTGTGCTATAGGCCTGACAAAGACCTACGAATGAACGGATTTCTTGGGCGGTCTTAGGAATGTCCCAATCTAAGATCTCCTGAACCTTTGATGGGTCCAGTCTAATCCCATCGGAACCGATGATGTAGCCCAAATACTGAACTTCCTTAACACCAAAGATGGACTTTATGGCGTTAATGTAGAGCTGATTATCTCGCAAAAGTTGCAAGACTTTCTCCACATCTTTCTCATGCTGCTCCGCAGTGGCTGAGAAGACTAGTATGTCATCAAGGAATATGAAAACACACTTCCCAATGTGGACTGCGAAAATCCTAGGCATCATCTTATTGAACGTTGCGGGTGCATTTGTAAGCCCAAAAGGCATGACTACGAACTCGTAGTGACCACGCTCTGTCCGAAAAGCTGTTTTTGGAATGTCAGCTTCAAAAATGCAGACCTGATGGTAACCACTCTTGAGGTCGATCTTAGTGAAAAACTTAGCACCGTCTAAACGCTCCAAAATGTACTCTATCCTGGGCATAGGAAACTTATTCTTGATAGTGAGTTTGTTTAATGCCCTGTAGTCTACACAAAGGCGTGTTAGACTTGTTCTTCTTTTGGACAAATAGGATAGGTACAGCAAATGGGGAGGAAGAAGGCCGAATGAATCCGGCTCGGAGAAGCTCAAATAACTGCTTTTCTAACTCGCCCTCTAAAGTCTTGGAAAGACGATAGGGAAACCTGCTAGGAGGATCTGATCCAGGGACCAAATCAATGTGATGGTCCTCAAGGCGAGAGGGTGGGAGACTGGGCGGGAGATCGTCCCTAAGCATAATGTCCTGGTGTCTGGATAGGAGGTCTGCTAACTGAGGGACTGAAGATGTAAGGGATGCTACTAATGAGGGAGGGGCTGTTTGAGCACGAACATAAAGGAGTGCTCCTTCTGCTCCCTTGCGGATAGCTCGTCTGGCCTGGAGATGTGAAATCAATGGGATGCCAAGAATGCTTCTATCCCCCCGAATCATGACAGGCTCAGGAAAACCTTTACAAATAGTAAAAGTGTCCTGCCCCCAATTGGGAATAGGCTCATACTGACGGAACCACTGAATTCCTAAGATCATGTCACACCCCAACGGTGTCGTTGAAATGAGGCCTTCTGAACTTCAAAGGCAAATTGCTGTGCCTTCTGGGAAATGTGGGGGAAGATAACCTCCAGTAATGCCTGCTTTAGCCTTCTCATCAGGGGTTTTCTTAGGTTCTTTATCCTTCTTACGCCCTGAACTGGAGCTATTACTGCTGTCCTTCTTAGCATCTTTAGAAGATGCGTTACCTTTCCCTGTCTGTGCAGCTGATTGCTGCTGCTGGGATTTGGTACTGGACTGAGATGCCTGCTTGGGCTTGCCCCATTTAAGCTTCATTTCTTCATTCTGAGCGAGAGTCAGAGCCCGGTCATATGTACTTGGTTCAAAGTTACGAACTGTGAACCGAATGTTAGAGTCCAATCCACAAATGAATTGCTCCATCTTGGCTTGCTCAGATAACCCTAACTGCTTTGCTAAAGTAATAACCTTACCGGAAAACTGAAGCACTGGGGATCCGTTCTGTCTGAGTCCATAGAACACGTCTTTCAGACCGGTCATGTACTGGGGCGGGAGAAATCTGGTCTTCAGGTCATGGACAAAGATGTCCCAGTCAAAGGCTGTGACACCTGTGGCCTGGTCTGTATGAATACTAGACCAATGCTGCCACCAAGTGACTGCCTCACCAGTGAGATGGGGAGCCGCTAAGTGGACTTTGTCTTGTGGGTCTGTCCTAGCTAATGGAAAATGAGCATTAAACTGATGAATAAATTGATTAACTGATGAATGATCACACTTACCATCATACTTACTGAAGTTTGGTTGACTGCGAATGATGGTGGTTGATGCTGCTGCGGGCTGCTGGCTGGTGACACCTATGATATGACTTGCCGATACCTCAAGTGTATGGCCTCCTTTTCTCGTTGGTGTTCAAGTAACATACGTTCTCGATCAAGCTCACGTTGGTGTTCCCGAGCGGCGAGTTCAGCCTGACGCTGGTCTTCGTCAATCCTGCATTGGGCTTCCTCATAGTCCCGTCTTTCTTCTTTTTCTCTTTTCCTTCGGGCCTCGTCCTCTCTCCTTTGTTGTTCCATCTGAAAGAAGAGGGAGATGTAGTCGGGTGCTGCTGGAGGTGTAGAAGGACGTGCTGCTGCTGCCTCCAAGAGTTGGAGACGCTCCATGAGTAGCTGGTTCTGAGCTCTAAGAAGAGCTATGGTGTCTGCTGTAGGCGGAAGAACGAGGTCTCCTTCGGGGGAGACGTCTTCCGGCTGATGAGTACTCTCTCCTGTAGACATGATGCTGAAATCGGTGGTCGTGCCGGACCGCAATCTAACCATCCAAAAATGCCCCCACGCTAGGATACGATGTGTGTGGACAATCTGAATCTGATACCAATGTGATATGCAGCGGAAGTCTTTGTATTGGAAGATCCTGTCACACAAATGCTCACACCGTCTTCTGTATCCTGAGTTTCGTGAGTTTAGCAATCCATTTCAATACTTCAAACTTTAAAGAGATGAGAGAGAGAGATATGAGAACAGTACACCAGATTGGGTCCCGAATTACCCACTGAAGGGCCCCCTATCCCAATAACGAGATAGTATTTGCTTTATTTCTTTAGAGAGAATGACTGTGGACTGTAGATAAGCCAAATTCAGAGTGGCTGATCTGTACACGGCTGTAGAAACACCTCGATGACCTGATCTCGAGCCTATGCACTCTTCCCAAGGGCATGAGGAAGGGCTGCACACCTGAGGCTGAGAGAAGAAGAAGGTGGACTGTTCTACACTATGTTAGAATGCTGACAACACTTATGAATGCTGTGTTACCTTCACCAGATGACTGTTGCATGTATGGATGATGCACAGAAGGCTGGATGCTGATGCAAACTGTGGATTCAGGGCTGGAAACTGCTGTGGACAGAAACGCAGGTCTGTGGGGAAGCTGCTGAACTGAAACGCAGATATGCTGATGCTGACAGAAAACGCAGACTGCTGATGTTGACAGAAAACGCAGAGGTACTGCTGTACGGCTGGACAAAATCTGCAGAGGTACTGCTGTACGGCTGGACAAAAACGTTTAGGGACTGCTGCTGAATTCTAGCGTTGATCTGAGGTGGGGCTGTAGGCTGAATTAGGGACTGAAGTGATGCTGAATGCAGGTGCCTAGGGCTGACTGAAGCAAGGGGTTCTCAAGGGCTGGAGAAGCAAGCTTATGAGCTCCAAGGGCTGGATTAGTCTAGGGCTGAAGGCAAGGATGCTCCTGGGACTGAGGAGGAGAGCTCTTAGCACAATGAAGACTAAATGAGAAACTAAGCTCTACGCAAGCCTATTTATACTAACTGGAGGTTGGTCATTTAATAAAGTTTATATTTATAAATGCCCAATAATGCAAATAATGCTAAATAAATACTATTAAATATGGGAAAAATACCAGATAAATCCTAGTAAATTCCCTAAGGCTTCTGGGATGTTCTAAATGATGCACACGCATATGAATGCATATTATGCAGGATGCAGAGTGCTTTCTGATGCAAACCCTAAGGCTTCTACTGACTCTACATGCATGAATGATTCTCTCCAAGTGGGTTTAGGGACTTGACTGACTGACTGAGCCGCTAAGGCTGAGGAATGGACTGAGGATGTACAATGGGGTCACGGCGTACGACAATTATCATCCTATTGGGTTCTAAAACTGTACAACTGTTGCACTTCTGATGATGAGCCATCTTGTCACCATGCACTGAGTGCAGACAGATTCCTGGACTTCTTTTCTAGGGATTTGGATCCATCCTCAGGTTTATGGATTATGTTTATGGCTTCCTTTTACTGGGATGGATTATTCTTTTTGGCTCCCTTTATTTGGGATGCATTGGACTTATGAAACTCATGATCACATACCCTGTGTAGTGTTCTCTTGTCCTACGTGCTCTCTTGAAGATTGTTTCTACCATGTGAGGGTGGAACAATAGAGAGCAGATGGAAGGGAACATGGGCACTTCAAAGGGTAGTGACAAGCACAACATACCCTGTGTAGTGTTCTCTTGTCCTACGTGCTCTCTTGAAGATTGTTTCTACCATGTGAGGGTGGAACAATAGAGAGCAGATGGAAGGGAACATGGGCACTTCAAAGGGTAGTGACAAGCACAACATACCCTGTGTAGTGTTCTCTTGTCCTACGTGCTCTCTTGAAGATTGTTTCTACCATGTGTGGGTGGAACAATAGAGAGCAGATGGAAGGGAACATGGGCACTTGAGAGGGTAGTGTGAGTTGGTGGCCGAAATGCCTACAAACTATTGGTGGCCGAAATGCCTATAAACTATGTGTAGCAGAAATGCTTATGGAACACCAGGTTATCTATGCCTGCGAGTGATTGTTTTATCTTGTTACTTGAGCCCACCTCTCATCCAAGGTGTGTGGTCACAGTACCAACACGGAGTGCAAGTGGTAAAGTGGACATGACGGGACTTATGTCTATGCCAAGGGTCATGTGGACCGATGTCTTGTTGGCAGGAGACTTATTTTGTCTCGTCCATTTACTTGGGACATGGATTATGATATCTGGACTTATGGGACTGTTTTGTCTCGCCCATTTCCTTGCGACATGGATTATGATATCTGGACTTATGGGACTGTTTTGTCTCGCCCATTTACTTGAGACATGGATTATGATATCTGGACTTATGGGACTGTTTTTTGTCTCACCCATTTATCTTGGGACATGATTTTGATATTGGTATTATGGAGACTTATTTAGTCTCGCCCATTTCTTTGGGACATGGATTCTTCAGTTATATTGGATTTTTGAGACTGTCTCGTCTCGCCCAATCGATGGGACATGATTATATCTTGAATATATGACTTGAAGCTTAAAGTTGCGGACAACTTTTAAGAAGTTGGGGAGAATGTCACCAGCCTCGACATTTCCCAGCCTGAAAGGGGTCTGGTGGACTCCAGGATGTTTAAATATTTGGAAAGTACAAGCTTTGGGAAAGGGGGATTATCCTAGAATACAAAGGACCACACTCCTAAAATTTAGGAGAGTTGCTATTTTTGGCCCGACTCCAATGGAAATTCTGTTCGCGTCATTACATCTGGAATTGAGGAGATACCAAGAGTTGGCAAAGTGCCTATGACAGAATGTCTACCAGTTGGGATATTTTTAGAGAGAAAGTTTATGGAAGGACCCATCTCTTAGATTGGGACATGTGGCAAGAAAGTGGACCAAAGTGAGACAAGTGGCCTGACACTTGTTAGAAAGTGGATCAAAGTGAGACAAGTGGCCTCACACTTGTCACTTCAGCTATTGTGTGGCTCTCCACTTGTCATTGTAGCCTTCTCTTGCCATTTTAGCTCATGGGAAGTCCAAATCTATAAATTGGAGCCCTCTCTTCATTAATGGAGGCTCTCTTGCTGCACACTAGCCTCTACCATCGTTACAGGCTACCCTAATGATGGCTGCTCTCTTTCTCTCTCTTGAAGGCTGCCCATGAAGAATACCGGCTGTTGGGGACTGTTTTGGAGGCTTCCATCGCGAAGAAATACTGAAGGCAAGGGTATTCAATCATTTATTATGATTTCTAGCCATTGTACTTGTTGTACCAGCATTTGTACTTGTTGTACCTGCTGTACCAACCACCGTACCGGCTGTACCATCCACTGTTCTGGCTGTGTCAACCCTTGTACCGGCTGTACCAGCCATTGTACCTACTGTATTGGCCACTGTACATATTGTTCCGGCTGAATGGAGAGCTGAACCTGCTGTACCCTTTCTATTGCATGAAGACCCGTGGTTTTTCGAGAAGAATCAGTACCCACATGGAGGTATATGGATTATATTGTTGGCTCGGCATTTCTACAGCCTATGTTCCGGCTTGGTTGCCTCGTGTTGGGCTGTATTATGGCATTTGTATATGGATAATCCGGCATCTCCCGTGGGGAGAGTAAGGCCCTCAAAGCTTGTACATGATATTATTCTCCTTGGGTAATAAAATACTCCAAGGGGGGGGTCGGCCCATTCCGGCCCTGCACACAGAGGGGTCTTACTGTGAACCTTGGGAAAACCAAGGTTATGGTCTTTCATACATCGAGACAGGGCAGGAATCAGCTGACATTCACTCTCGCAGGACGCCAGGTGGAGGTGGTGACATCATACGTGTACCTAGGGGTTACCTTCTCTGCAGCAGCCACACGCTTCACCATGGGTTCAGCAGCCAAAGCTAGATTGACACGGGGATATGCAGCATTGGCTATGCTAGAGAGAGAGTGCCACCAGGCGCATTTTCACGAGCCCCGGACGAAGGGGTGGCTATTTGACACATTAGTCACACCGGCATTGATGTATGGAGCAGCGGTATGGGTGCCATGCCTTGCTACCCATTGGTGGACACAGATAGAGAGACCACAGGCCCTCATGATGGCACGCATGATACGCAGCAAACCGTCAGTACCTCATGACATTATCCGAGCAGAGTTTGCTGCGCCTCCTATGATGGTAGAGGCCATATTTCAGAGAGATGCCACAGGACAGATTGTCATACAGAGCTTTTGAGGCATCTAGACAGCTAGCTGAGGCAGGAGATAGAGGATCATGGTATGCACAAGTCACACATTGGTTCTCACAGCATGGCCTAGACATGGATCATCTACCACCATTCCAGTATGACAGGGATGCACCACATATCCGTCTCTCTCATAGTGAGAGGAACAGAGTATTGAGACAGGATCTATGGCAGCTCTATACACGAGAGACATGGATATCGCCTACACAGCCTCTTCCACCGAAGATGCTATACTACAGAGATCACTTCATGAGTATCACTGATGATGGATTTATAGAGAGGCCTAGATACATGGAGGGCTTTTTACCACACGGCTCCCGAGTGGCTATTGGTCAGCTTAGAGTTTCATCACACCGATTCGAGATTGAGACTGGCAGAGCAGCACAGATCCCCCGAGAGGAGAGGGTATGCAGTTTGTGCAGAGAGGAGGTGGAGAGTGAAGAGCATTATGTATGCAGATGCAGAGCATATACAGCCATCATAGAGAGAGATCCCATTTTATTCAGAGAGCCACATTCCCTACGCCACATCTTTGAGGCAACACACCAGCGCATACTGGGGAGATTCATTCTAGACATACAGCGCCACAGAGAGACATCATTACACGCTCAGACAGCTCCAGAGGGGGGACGACAGACACAGATTACTACATTTTTTCAGAGATCCATCCCACTCCCAGCCCCTACACGGCAGGGAATTACTCTCCAGAGAGCAGAGACACTCAGAGCCCGCAGGAGACAGAGGACACCTGGCTTTCGGACACCACGCCTATACCAGAGAGAGAGATGACAGACATCCGAGCTCAGTTTCATAGAGAGGGTGTGGAGCGACTGGCTCGCTTCAGAGCACACCCAGGCATGTTCTTCAGGGAGCTGTGGACACCCCCTTCATTGATGTATACCATTTTATACCCCCAATATAGTACAGGATGGAGCTAGCTAGGTTGCATATCATGATTGTATACTCCATGCATATAGCTTTGCATTCTCCTAGTAGTAGAGCTCCATCCCCTCCACCACTCATTGTACTTATTGCACACCCAGATTCAGCTTTTTAGTTCAGTACTTTTTCATTTTGTTGGGATGACAGAGGATACCCCATACAGGTACACTGATTTGTCTCATAGGCCGAGTTCGGTCTTTTGGAAGACGTTAATAAAATCTTTCTTTCTTTCTTTCTTTCTTTCTCTGGCCATACTCATTAGCCCTATGCTTGATATTTTTGAGAGTGGTATACCATCTATTGTGGGCTGATGCTCCTCTCATGGTCCATGTTCCTGGTATTCCATGATGAGTTTCCAAGGACAGTTTTTTTTTTTTTTTCCGAGAAAAGATCCTTTCATTAGTTATGTAAAAAACGCCCGTAGGGCTACAAAAGAGAGATCTCTCCTGCTCCTAACAGAGAGAAGAGCAGTGAATACATCATGGCAGCCCGGGAGACTCTCCCTAGGTGCTGCAAAATACAAGCATCAGTCTAAAGAACTGAGCGGCTAAATCATACAATAGGGGGGGGGAAAGAGCCAAACAGGTGGCCTGTAGTGCCAACGGGGGGATCCCGTGTGTAGGGTGTAGAACGGGCCGCAGCGCCAAGTGGTGTGAAAGGCCTGGCGCCGTAAGATCGCCTCATCCGAGTCTCCCCGGATGCGGTCGTACTGTCCTCGCAGTTTGTGGATCAACTCCTGCCAAATCCCCGGAACAGTCTCTGCTGGTGGCTCTAATCTCCCCTCAAAGGCCGTAAAGCACCGGGCCCTCCAGGTGAACCAGATGGTGAGGCTGCTGAGGAGCTCCCATCGTAAATCCCTCTCCTGTGTCCAGCTGGCGGACGAGAAATCCGGTGCCGGAACCAGGCGAGGCTGGCCCCTAATAAATCTGATGGCCTGACTGCCCTGCTCCATCTCATAGCCCATAGCAGGCCCTGACGAAGTCGACCAAGCAGCGGCACCCCACGTAAACATACCCTCTGAAGAGAGGGGGGCCAGAATACGCAGCATCCGCAGCCAAATCTGTTGTGCCTGAGGGCAGTCCCAAAGGCAATGTCTCTGTGTCTCCATAGGGTGGCCGCATCGGACGCAGGCCGCCGGAAGACCGCTGTAAACAAGCCAAGTGCCAACTGCTGAGCCCCTGTGGGCGACCAGCCACTGAAAAGCCGAGATCCTGCGGGCCTGTCGACTAGCCCAGAGCCGAGCCCAGAAATCCTCCAGGAACTCCTGTGATAGTCCCTGCAATCGCCAATGCCCCGCTGCCACTGGAGAAACCGTCCTCCTCGCCGTCAAAATATGCCGTCCCAGCCGAACAGTATACTGGAAAGGTGATCTCTGTGGCTTCAAGGGATGCATAAGGATCATGCCACTCGTACTCCCCGGGGTCCCACTGTAGCCGGGCCAAGGGGCGCGCTGCATATGCCCATATGCGCCAATCCGGGAGCACGTCAGCAGGGTCGGGGTCAATATGCCACTTCCGAGAAGCGGCAGCCACTACCCGAATCCTCTGAAAGGTGCACTCTGCAACCAAAGGCGACTCCACCTCCACTCTCTGGAGTCTGCCCTCATCCTGAATCTCATAATAGAGGCATCTGCCATCCTCAGTGCTAGCTCTGACAGCAATCAGGATCTCCAACTGTGTAAAGGCTCCCATCCACCGTGGGGCCACTGGCTCGAGAGGTGTGAACCACTCCTCTGTAAGTGCCTCCTGAATATCATCCCTCATAATCAACCCCCCTCTGAAGTGACTCAGCCTCTCCACCTGGGTCTCCTCTGGTAGACTACAGAAAGCCTGCCAGTCTCCAAAACTACGAGCTGGGCCTGCCGCTAAAGGTCCCCAGGCTAGACGAGGCCGAGAACCCAGCATATGACCCTGCTCTGTACGAACCGCTGGGCTCCAGATGAGCGGCTGCCTGGCCCGCTCCTCAACACAAGAAGGAGGCCGCTGAGAGAGCCCCGGTCTCAGCAGCTCCCAAGCTCTCAGGATACTCAAAGCAAATCTGTCCTCCCATCCTCTACTGAGGCCTGTCCTCCTCATCTCTATGAAGATCCAACGAATCTCTGGTGCCCAAGTACCCCCTGCAGGAGGCGCCCGGGCCTGCAGTCGCTGCAAGAGGAGCTCTTTCCAAGGCTCAGCGCCTGGAAGCAACCCCCGAACAATAAGCTTCCCCAATAAGGCTCTACTCTGATCGACTGGATCTATAATGCCCAAACCGCCCTGAGCCAGCGGAAGTGTAATAACTGCCCATGCAACCTTTGCCCGAGCTGGCTGACCGTCCCGCCCAGACCACAGAAAGTTCCTGATCAGCCTCTGTACCTGGCTGATGCAAGAGCTCGAGAAAATCCAGCAAGACGTAATGTACCACATAGTCGCTAACAGCACCTGATTTGCCACCACCACCCTCCCAGCCAAGGATAGTCGAGCTGTACTCCAATACAATAGCTTCTTCCGAATGCTCAGAAGAAGTGGGGCAATCTGCTGCTCAGGTGACAAATCGAGGCCAATCTGGCATCCCAAATACCGCACTGCTGTGCCTGGAGGAATCCATCTAAAACCGGGGTCCGGGCTCCATGCCGGAGTGGGAGCACTACTGATCCAAAAGGCCACTGTCTTGCGCCAATTGATCAATGCTCCCGAAGCTGCACTAAAAACCTGGAGCGACTGCTCTGCCCGAATAAGATTGGCCTCTTGGCCATGCAAAAATAAGCCCGTGTCGTCTGCAAACTCAGCATCAAGCAAATCCTCCCCCCGGACTAGGAGCTGAAGTCCTCTCAAACCAACCTCCTCTGCCGTCAAATACATACTCATAGCCTCCGCAAAGAAGAGAAAAAGGAAAGGGGCGAGAGGACACCCCTGACGGACTGATCTGGTCAGCTCAAAACTCGGCCCCCGAAGTTTCCAAGGACAGTTTTGTATCACCCCAGTAAGATAGCTATGTTTTGTTTCTATTTTATTTTCCATTCCATGATGAGATGTGGTCCATGTTCCTGGTATTCCATGATGAGTTTCCAAGGACAGTTTTGTATCACCCCAGTAAGATAGCTATGTTTTGTTTCTATTTTATTTTCCATTCCATGATGAGATGCCATGGTCTCATAGGCCCATTGGGTCTTTAGTAGACGCTTAATATGTATACTTACTCTCTCTCTCTCTCTCTCTCTCTCTCTCTCTCTGCGCGCACGCATTGCATGGGGGGGTGAAGAATTTCTGTCCACCGGTGTGTAGCCCGGTGGTGAAGGCCGGGCAGGAATGTATTCAAATCCCACCAGACTAAACCCTCTGGATGTCTATAGCTATATATTTCATACAACTCCAGATAAAAGAATTTATGATTCTACTTATGCATAGTAATGTGTTTGTATATTTTTATGTATGTATGTGTGCTTGTGAGCATGTACGTATGTATGCAAGTCTGTTTACATACATTCGTATATACATATTATATATAGCATGCATACATGGTAACACGCGTGTGTGTGTGTGTGTGCGCGCGCGCGCACGCGTGCGCGCTAGCAACCGCAAGAGTAAGAAAGAGTCGTAATAATACTTTCACTGAAATATGTGATAAAGAAAGGGCCGATTAGCTCATGGGCAATTTCGAATACACTATGGCAGAGCCAATCAGTGATAGCAAATTTGTAATAAGCTACACGGGTAGGCTTCAAAGAATGAAGGCTGATGATGATGGGACCTCATCAATACGACATTTCTCGCAATTGCGGAACGCCGGTTCTTCCTCGGAGCAAATGTTCCTTTAAGCGAGAAGCGTGATTCATATCTGTTAATTAAGAGAAAACAAACCCTGTCCTATGAAAATAAATTATTAGTTTCTGGACTTTTAAAGAATGCAATCTTACCGCCTTCCTGTTGAGAGAGTGGAGGTGTGAATAAGCCCCCGAGAGCGAAACCAGGTTCTCCAGGAATAGGAAACCTTTCAAGACCCAGGGTAATGATAGCTTTTGTTCCTTCTGCTTCAGTCCTGCAATTTTCTATCCTTTTGAGGGCCATATTGATGTAGAGTGTTAAGTATATCAAGAGTTTGTCAGCAGAGCTCTTGACATCAAACTTGCGGAAGAAAATGTTGGCCCGAAAAAAGGTTATAGCCTCATCAATAATGTCAACCTTTTCTGCTCAAAAAAAATAGAAATTATCAACAATGTGAAGTTGTCAGTCCACAACATTAAAAAAATGTGAGCACATGAAGCAAGTGTGTGCGTGCGTGCATGCACATCGTGTGCGCATACGCCTGCATGTGTGTTGTGCGGAGTAGCTTGAGGGAAGAGAAGAAAAGAAAGGGGGGGAAATCAACCTGATTCAGCTGCCGGTGCAGGTCCTCTGATGTGGCTCTTCAAGGGCAGAAGAGGGCATCCGCATGCTTGTTGAACCCCTTCTGTATTCACAAATGACGAGTGATAGACCTGAAAATTTGAAAAAAAATGTAAATGTAAGGATTCATGGTTTTGGGCGCTAAGGCTGAATGTGGTAGTATACAAGCAGTAACTCTGAGAAATTTCTAGAATGAAAACAGCATGTCCATTTACAACATTTACAACCCCTGTCATACAGAAAGCACGCACTAAGGCCTCCCTCAACTTACCAAACCAGCCACTACCTCATGTCTCCAATAATTTGCACCATCTTCTCATCCTCTTCTCTATGTATTTTCAGTTTTTTCTTCAAATCGGTTTCAAGAACCATTTAGCATGCCCTCACATTGAAAGCTATCTCCAAGACTTACTGAGGTCAAGGGCTCAACCCCACAAGAGTACCATTCACACCGTGTAAACATGTATTTCTTGCCTTCATTGGCCCAAAACATAAACGTGAGGTGTACACCTTTGGGTGCACAAAAGTCTTAGTCCCACATGGTAGGGGAGAAAGAGTAAGACTTACGTATGAACCTTCTTGATGCAAACCCCAAAGACGACTAGTTGCAAGTGTGGCCAACATACTGAAAGTGGTGCTACAGTTCGTCAAGGACACCCTAGACTCTCCCTTCTTGGAATAGCAGCCCTCCCACATAACCAGTCCAGGAGAGGAAGTCCTCTCAACAAAGAGTCTCATGGAAGCCATTTGATTCAATTTAATTGAATAGTTATGATGCATATTTATCAGACGCTAAGACACAACACTAGTTCCAGCCACTAGGAACAACCCAAACCCCAAGGGCCAACCCCCACCATGCGGGGATCCCCAAACTTGCCAACACCTGATTTTGCCAAAAAATGCACATCTAGAGTGTCCACATTTTCAGAAGAAGACCAAAGACAGGCAGACCAAGCAACCCAAGAAAGGCTTGAACGTGAAGCTATGAACTCCAGAACCAACAGTTGATAGCCGCTATGCAGGCAAACATGCTGTCTCTTCTCCCTACACAAGTGCACCAGGGACCGAGTTCCTCCACCACCCCAACCACCACCGCCATACGAGCTCAACCGAACTTTAGTAAGTATGATGGTAAGGTGATCATGCTGTAGTCATACAATTCATTCATCAATTTGTAGCATATTTTCCGTTGGCAAAGCTTTCAGATCCTCAAGATCACGTCCACCTGGCGGCACCTCACCTTTCTAGCAAAAAGGTCACCTCATGGAAGCATTGGTATCGACCCGATCACAGGGGCTCCGCAGTATGCACGGGACACCTTCGTGTCTGATCTCAAATAAAGGTTACTATGTTGGCGTTGAAATTCGCCACCCTTCTCTCCTACACTGCCACATGCTGGGCTTCTATCCCACATGCTGTGATTCGGTCTTCAGGGCCCTCCTATATGGGGCACTATGCCCGTGGTCTCCCTCATCGCCCATTTATGGTGGACACAGGGATTTGGGGGTGGGGAGACCATTTGGCCAAGCTAGGCCTCCGTCCTCTCGCATTGTTGGCGGTTCTCCTGGGCTGCTCTTCCGCGTTTCTGATATGGTATCAGAGCCTATTCGGCTCTTGGGCTCCTCCTCAAGTTCGCTCCCACTCGGCATCGTTCGGGCGCTGTTGCTCGGCATCATTCCGGCATCTCTTTCTAGGGAGGTGTTGGCGTTGAAATTTGCCACCCTTCGCTCCTACACTACCATGTCAACAGCTTCTATCGCACATGCTGAGATTCGTTTTTCATGGCCATCCTATATGGGGCACTACGCCCCGTTGTCTCCCTCATCCCCCACTTATGGTGGACACAGGGACTTGGGGATGGGGACACCATTCGGCTAGGCTAGGCCTCCATCCTCTTCCGCATTGTTGGCAGTTCTCCTGAGCGGCTCTTCCGCGTTTTTGATATTCTTTTTTTTTTCCGAGAAAAGATCCTTTCATTAGTTATATAAAAAACGCCCGTTGGGCTACAAAAACCCTCTCCTGCTCATAAGAAGGCAGAGCAGAGATCCAATCAAGGCAGCTAGGGAGACTCTCCCTAGGTGCAAAAAGGTACAAATATCAGTACAAAGAACTGAGAGGCTATATCATACAATAGGAGGGGGGAAAAGCCAAACAGGTGGCCTGTAGTGCCAGCGGGGGGTACCCGCGTGTAGGGTATAGAAGGGGCCGCTGCGCCAAGTGGTGTGAAAGGCCTAGCGCCGCAAGATCGCCTCATCCGAGTCGCCCCGGATGCGGTCATACTGTCCTCGCAGGGTGTGGATCAACTCCTGCCAAATCCCCCGAAGTCTCTGCTGGTGGCTCCAGTCTCCCCTCGAAGGCCCTGAAACACCGGGCTCTCCATGTGAACCAGATGGTGAGGCTGCTGAGGAGCTCCCATCGTAGATCCCTCTCCTGTGTCCAGCCGGCGGACGAGAAATCCGGTGCACGAACAAGGCGAGGCTGGCCCCTAATGAATCTGATAACCTGGTTGTCTTGCTCCGTCTCGTATCCCAGAGCAGGCCCTGACGAAGTCGACCAAGCAGCGGCACTCCACGTATACATGCCCTCTGGAGAGAGGGGGGCCAGAATGCGAAGCATCCGCAGCCAAATCTGTTGCGCCTGTGGACAATCCCATAGGCAGTGTCTCTATGTCTCCAAAGGGTGGCCGCATCGGACGCAGGCCGCCGGAAGACCATTGTAGACAAGCCAGGTGCCAACTGCAGAGCCCCTGTGGACAACCAGCCACTGGAAGGTCAAGATCTTGCATGCCTGTCGACTAGCCCAGAGCCTGGTCCAAAAATCCTCCAGGAACTCGTGTGAGAGTCCCTGTAGCCGCCAATGCTCCGATGCAGCTCGAGAGACCATCCTCCTCGCAGTCAAAATATGTCTCCCCAACCGAACAGTGTACTGGAAAAAGGTGATCTCTGTGGCCTCGGGGGATGCATAAGGATCATCCCACTCGTACTCGCCAAGGTCCCACTGGAGCCGGGCCAAGGGACGCGCAGCATATGCCCATATGCGCCAATCAGAGTCCACATCTGCAAGGTCTGGATCAATATGCCACTTCCGGGAAGCGACGGCCACTACCCGTATCCTCTGAAAGATGCACTCTGCAACCAAAGGCGACTCCGCCTCCACTCTCTGAAGTCTGCCCTCATTCTGGATCTCATAGTAGAGGCATCTACCATCCTCAGTGCAAGCTCTGACAGTAATCAGGATCTCCAACTGTGTAAAGGCTCCCATCCACCGTGGGGCCGCTGGCTCGAGAGGCGTGAACCACTCCTCAGTGAGTGCCTCCTGAATGTCATCCCTCATAATCAGCCCCCCTCTGAAGTGACTCAGCCTCTCCACCTGGATCTCCTCTGGGAGACTGCAGAAGGCCTGCCAGTCTCCAAAACTGCGTGCTGGGCCTGCCGCCAATGGTCCCCAGGCTAGACGAGGCCGAGATCCCAACATATGACCCTGCTCTGTGCGTACCGCTTGGCTCCAGATGAGCGGCTGTCTAGCCCGCTCCTCATCACAAGTAGGAGGTCTCTGAGAAAGCCCCGGTCTCAGCAACTCCCAAGCTCGCAGGATGCTCAAGGCAAATCTGTCCTCCCATCCCTCTGGTGCCCAAGTGCCCCCTGCTGGGGGAGCCCTAGCCTGCAGTCGCTGAAAAAGGAGTTCCTTCCAAGGCTCAGTGCCTGGAAGCAGCCCCCGAACAATAAGCTTCCCCAATAAGGCTCTACTCTGATCAACTGGATCTATAATGCCCAAGCCCCCCTGGGCCAGCGGAAGAGTAATAACTGCCCAAGCAACCTTAGCCCGGGCTGGCTGACCATCCCGCCCAGACCAAAGAAAGTTCTTGATCAGCCTCTGTACTTGGCTGATGCAAGAGCTCGAGAAGATCCAGCAAGACGTGATGTACCACATGGTCGCTAAAAGCACCTAATTTGTCACCACCACCCTCCCAGCCAAGGATAGCCGAGCTGTACTCCAATACAAAAGCTTCTTCCGAATGCTCAGAAGAAGCGGGGCGATCTGCTCATGTGACAAATCTAGTCCAATCTGGCATCCCAAATACCGCACTGCTGTGCCAGGAACCCATCTAAAACCCAGGTCTAGGCTCCATGCCGGGGTGGGAGCGCTACTGATCCAAAAGGCCACTGTCTTGCGCCAATCGATCAATGCTCCAGAAGCTGCACCAAAAACCTGTAGCGACTGCTCTGCCCTCTGAAGATTGGCCTCCTGGCCATGCAAAAACAATCCCGTGTCATCAGCAAACTCAGCATCGAGCAGGTCCTCACCCCGGACTGGGAGCTGGAGTCCTCTCAAACCAACCTCCTCTGCCGTCAAATACATGCTCATAGCCTCAGCAAAGAAGAGAAAAAGAAACGGAGCGAGAGGACACCCCTGACGGACTGATCTGGTCAACTCAAAACTCGGCCCCGTCCTCCTGCCATCAGCACCTGGCTACAAGTTGTGGAATATAGAGCCGCCACTCCTCGAATCCAAACTGGCTCAAAGCCCAGGCGAAGCATAGTGCGCTCTTAGAAACCCCAATCGACTCTATCGTATGCCTTCTCAAAATCGAGAAGCATCACAACCAGGTCCTCACCGAGAAATCTAGCTCGGGCCGTCTCCTCCCAGAAGGTGAAAATGTTGTCAAGGATACTGCGCTCCTTGACGAATCCTGTCTGGGTAGCATGAATCAACTCCCCAAGGAAGGGGTGGATCCTCTAACTCAAGGTCTTTGCTAAGACCTTGTAGACAGTATGAGGATCGTAATAGGTCTCCAATGCCGAATATCATCTAACACTCCCTCCCCCTTGGGGATAAGAAAGATTAAGCCCTCTGAAAAGCTCTGTGGCATCACCCCGGTGTCCAAAACATACTGAAAGCCCCTGCGGAGGCCTGGCCCCAAAAGGTCCCAATAGCGCATAAAAAAGGCAAGCGTCAATCCGTCCTCCCTAGGGCAACTATGGCGCGGAAGGACCCTCAAAGCCTTAGCAAGCTCAACCTCTGAAAGAGGCTCACCCAGAACTGTGCACATACGATCTGTGACCCTCCTCTGCACATGGGCCCACACAGTCTGTCTGCAAGCATCCCGTGCCTCCGTGGCTGGCTCCGTTGAAAGCAGGTCTCTATAGAACTCAGTGGCAATGGCTCTGATCTCCCCGGGCTCAGTGGCTAACGATCCGTCCTCCCTCCTGAGCTGGCATACTCCTGCTCGAGCATGGCGGGGTCCAGTAATCTCAAAGAACTCCCCAATCACTCTATCACCAAGCTGCATCCACTGAGAGGCTTGGCGATGATAGTAGAACTCATGTCTTTGCTCCTCTGCCTCTCTAACCTCCTGGCGTGCCTAGCTCAGCTAGGACGCCACCCACTCACATGTAGGTTGCTGCTCCTGAAGGCGCTGGAGCGAAGCAAGGCTACGTCTCAAACGACACTCCTGCTCTCATGTCTCTCCCAGCCGTGTCAAGGCTACAGCGTGCAAAAAAGAGCTGAGCTCGATGAGTCCCTGGGCACACTGGCCCGCTGCATCCTGGTCAGAGCTCTGGCTATCATGCCATATCCTCTCTATGTCCTCAGAAAGACTAGGATCTGTAAGTACCCTCTCTGGGATCCTCAACTGCAAGTTGGTATCCCGTGTCCTCTCCTCAAGTGTCAAAATAACTGGCACATGGTCTGAAAAAGAGGTGCCAGCGAGAATGCCAACGGAGCCCCCACGCTCCCCGAACCTGTCACCCACATAGAAGCGATCAATCCGTGATAGATTAGTCCCTCCCTGCCGGCTATCCGACCAAGAAAAACTAAGACTGTCCTGAGAGCGGGAGAAAGCCTCATGCTGCCATGCATCAGTGATCCGCAGTGTCCTGCAAAATCGCTCCCAAGCTGCAAGCTCCGTGCCGTGCACTGTAACATGACTGCCTCCCACCCTATCGGCCGGGTCCTCAAGCATGTTGAAGTCTCCCCCGACACACCAATGTGCGGCCTCAGGCAATGCATCCGTAACAAGGGTCCAGAACTCTGCTCTGGCACTAGCATGGTTGGGCGCATAGACATTGAGCATGCCAAAGAGCTCATCATGCATCCTCAGAATAACATACTGTGCTCTACCAGGCACAATGACCCCGCGATCCACAATGGCCTGCCGCCATACATCCATAATGACCATACATACTCCTCCCTGCCCACCCAAGGGGCCAAACCCTACAGACCAAAATGTGTCCCATCTACCAGGCATCACCGAACCGTATCTCCAGATCCTGCTCTCACTCAAATGGTGCTCCTGCATCATCAGAATATCAATACTGCCCCCAACCAGACATCTCTGAAGCTCCTGCCTCAAGCAGCCACGATAACGTACATAGTGTGCGCCTGTACATTCCATGAGATGATCCTCACGGATGACCTGCTGAGGTGGAGGCTGTCTCAGCCGTACGGCGGGCCTTCGCAAGCGGCTTGGATGGAGAATAGTCCCCATCCAAGCGGCTACGAATCTGCCCACCCGGTGTGCTGCAAGAATCTCGGATCAGGCGCCAGTGGCTGTCCCATGGCGACTGCCTCCCGCTCAGAGAGAGCAACCTCGTGTATGCATACATAACCAGGGTCGCGTGCTAGGTCTGCCACTATGCGAACCACCAAATGTCGAATCCCGGAGGCATCCACACTCCCGGTATCAAAGAAAAAATGAGCCAACTCCCAGAGTCAGCCTATCACGTCTGTCACCTCCAGATCGCTCACATGGTGCCTGAGTCTTCAAAATGCTAAGAGCGAGATCCAGAGTCCACTCCCGGTCGCTAGGGCCACAGAGAGGGAAGGAGAAGGCCACCGCTGAATCAAGTGCCTCCTCCCCTCGGGCCGGAGGTATCACTACATGAACTCTGATGGGTGCTGGCTGATGGGGACCCTCCGCTCCAAAAAGCCGTGTGAAGGAGTAGTCAAAAGCCTCCGAGCGCTGTCTAGTGTCGAGACTACACAGCCGACTGCGGATAGAGGATATCCGTGAAGCCTGAATCGGCATGGTAAGTCTCCTCTGCGGTGCTCGAGCAAGGTCGGTGCTCAGTGCCCGCCGGACTGCAGGTGAGCGCCAGGGTACTGCCAAGGCCTCCCGGGGAGTTGAGGCGAGCGGAGGGGGAGGAGGGGGGGGGGGGTGGAGAAGGAGCCGCTGACAAAACGGGAGCGGGAACGGGAGGAGGCGAAGGTGGAAGCGGAGGGGGGGAAGGGGGAGGGGGGGTGGGGGTGGGGGTGGGGGGTGGGGGCAAAGGAGGGGGTGCTGGCATCTCCTGATCCTCTCAGCTGCATCTACCATGGTGAACTTTGTCACAAAGAGGCCAAAGGGTTTGAGCATGTACAGGGCCAATAGTGATCTTGAGCTTCTAAAGCCCTCCAAAACTCGGTTTGCATATATGTTTATTGTGGTGGAGAGACTAGTGAGAGTGCGACGTGGCTTATGACGCACTGTTGTGTGTCGTGAATGGACAGCATGGGAGGACAAGGATGACCCCAAGTCTATAGCATTCTCTCGTATGGTCATGAGAGATACTTGGTGTATAGTGTCCTTCGGCTCACAGACATGGAGGGAAGTACCATTGGGCTGCTTTATGAGTTCATGGACAGAATTGGTGAAGCTCTCAATGATTTCACTACCTTGTCGCGTGACAGGTGCTCACCCTTGGGCTTTAACTTTAGTCTTTGAGTCTTTCTCTTGAGTCTTCCTATAAGTTATTTTATAAATCTTGATCTCTTATGTATGTCACATGTTACATGTAGAGTTCAAGATATTAAGGAGATCTGGAATCGGCGTTGGGATTGGTTTCATAGGCCAATCCATGCTATTGCTCACATTTTGCATCCCCTTTGGAGGAATGAGGAGCAATACCTCAATGAGGTGCTAGAGTCAGGATGGATCGAGTACATTACCAAGTTGGTGGGAGTGGGAGGTGATATACAGCTGATGAGAAAGCTCGAGGATGAGCTTCTCATTTACCGCAACGGTAGCCATATGTTTGGGCGAGCTACTGCATTGCTCAGGGAGACACAGTTGGAGCCAGTGTCTTGGTGGGAGAAATACGGTATTGGGACACCCAACTTGGTAAGGTTTCTTGATTCTTGAATCTTGTATCTTTGTCTCGTGAGTCCTACTCTTTCAAAATCTACATTCAAATGCTACTCTCTTTTTGACTCTAACTTAACATTCTTTTTTGTACAATGTAGAGACGGATCGCATTGAGAGTTCTCTCCTAGGATTGCAGTTGAGGGCCTTGTGAGAGAAACTGGAGTACATGGGCTCTTTTTCACACGAAAAAGAGAAAGACTCTCCTCAGCACAATTGGAGAGGCTTGTCTTTTGTCATTGCAATCTCCGATTGCTAGAACAAAAGGGTCATCCCATTGAGCCTCGCCAAGTGAATCCAGATAAGATTGATATCATGAAGTGCAAGGAGATTCCCGACATTCCTCAGGAGGAGAGAGACATCTATTCTATGCTCTATGAGGAGATCATGGCTCCGGCTCGCACTACACGATCTTCTCGAGAGGCTAGTACTAGTGGTGCACCTGCACCTCTAGAGGATGAGGCCTTTGAGGACTTGTGTCACAAATCCCTATATTCTAGGGACATGCGGATGCGTGTCAGGCCTAGAAACATGCGGATGCATGTATGTATTATACCTGGGCATGTGTATGGATCATATGAGTGGATGCATATGAGTCCAAGGACATGGCAGGACATTTGTGGACTTTCGGGCGGTGCCCGTGTGGATTCCGGCCATGCACACATGGTGTGTTATGATGGCAGGCGGAATATTTTCAAGTACAAGAATGATGATAGGTGGTTCTCCAAGTTTACATGTGCACAATGCATAAATGATGCATGCCATAACTTTATTTTACTTTGTGTGACATTGTCTTGCTGTCTGGACAATGCTTGTTATTTTGGCTTGTGAAGTCCGAGGGACCGGGGACGCCCGGGCACCTTGTGGACACGTGTGTGCACTCCTGCTTGGGCCTAAAACTGTGCGCTTATGGGTTTTGCAGGTGGTAAGTGCGTCCACACTCAATTTACAGCTTATTTCATTTACTACTAAAGTTTATTGGTTTGCAGGTCCACACTCATTAATAAGTGGCCGGACAACTTATAATGCGTTCGCATTTGGTTGGACCAAAATTAATGAAGTCCGGACAGCTTATGGCCATTTCCCATTTGGTTGGACCTAAACTTATACAAACAGGACAAATGGAGCACTATGGGCTGGACACCTACCTGGACACCTTATGGGGGACACATGTCAGCCAGTTTGTGCACCCACCAAGCCCCTTAGGTGGCACTGGAGAAAGGCGCCTCCCTCAAGAGGCCTTTTGGGCTGTTTTATTCATTATTCAACACATTGGAGAGCTGATTGAAGCTTTGGGAGTTGCTACAGGGCTGGTTGCTTGCTTCCCGGACTCACACAAGCTTGGATAATGATCCCCACACTCTTCTAAAGGGCTGGTTGGTAAATTTCAGACCTGTATTTTCTGGTTATTGCGAGTTTTGGGCTGGTTACAGGTGTCCAAAGTCAACTTGGACAATACAGGACAGCTCTAGGGACCTCCACAGGGCTATAGGACCCTTTTCAGGTGGATTTCTCGCGATGGAAAGCTGCTGTTTTGGACTGGTTATTGCATAAAACAGGCCGGACAGCAATGGAATATGTGAGCATGGATGTGTCTCAAGGATTCCTGGTGTAACAGGTGTTTAGGGCAAGCATTGGGAACACTTGCTCGCGGAGAACACAGGTTTCTGGATCAGTTTCTCGCGTGGAAACAGGGCCTAAAGATCCATTTACATCCTGTGCAGGGCGGAGTACCTGTGAGGATTGTGATACTCTTGTGCAGGGCGGATGTACCTGTGAAGAGGCTTGTGCAGGGCGGATGTACCTGTGTGTAGGGCGGATGTACCTACAGATTCTCTTGTTTGAGATGTATTCATACATGATGTCTATGGAGATGCAGGTACTCATGACACTATGCATTCTGATTTGGAATCTTTGAGGCGTCAAGTGCGACGCTATAGGGCTGAAACCGAAGAGCTTAGGTCATTGAAAAATGACCCGGATGTACAAAGGGTGTTGGCTGCGAAGGCAAAGGCTTCGGTCCATGAAGTCACTTTTGAAGCAATTGCAAAGGAAATGGATGTTGAGAAACCCCGAGAGCTTGCACTTGCATACCTAATGGTTAAGGGTGATGTATACACCGAAGCAGATGGTAGTTTGGCTTTCAAGAAGCCACCCCTCATGGCTGCCCGTGGTGATGCACATGATGCACAACAAGCAGAAAGAGCACAGCAAGTGCCAAATGCTGAAAGGACAAGAGTCCCTGGTGCTAGGCTTGATGCAGGTCAAGAGAAGAGTAAGGATGAGGGATCCTCTACTCATTCCCGCTTTGCTCCAAGAAGACATGTCCGTTCTCGTGTTGAGCTTTCCACTCATTTGGAGAGTGTGGCTCAAGAGAGAACGAAGAGGGATCGTGAATCTTCATCGCGGCATCATCATCATGCAGATGAACAGGATGTACACAGGGATGCATATAGAAGGAAGAAGCCTCGAGAGTTCAAATCCGGTGACAAGGATGTAAAGTTTGAAAACTTTCAGGGACGGATGGACTCTACCAAAGCACTTGCTTTCATTAGACAGTTTGAGATAGCTTTTTGCAATGAAGACTTTTCGGAAAAGTCTATGCTCAGGCATGTGGGAATGCATCTCAAGGATACGGCAAGTGATTGGTGGCTTGCAAAAATACTTGATGGAAGTGCTGCCCCAACTTGGTCTTCTTTCAAAATTCAGTTTTATGATCAATTCTTACCACCAAACTTTGCAAAGGATGTACGCAAGGAGTGGGATTGGCTGTCCCAAGATGAGGGAGAGTCCGTTGCTTCATACATAGCAAAGTTTTGGAAAGTCCTTCTCAAGGTTACTCCCTTCATGAAGATTGGAGAGGACGAGAAGAAGAGAAAGTTTGAATCGGGGCTCCATCACATCATCCAACAAAGCTTGGGAGTGTACCCAAATAAGACCATACAAGAGCTTCTACACTCAGCCATGATTGCGGAGAACTTGCACATAAAAGCACCCACAAATAAGCCATTTGCAGGTCAAAACAAGAGCAAATTCAGGGCTGGTTATGACCAGAAAAAGGGTGGACAGCCACCTAAGAATGCTCCCAAAGATGGCCGAGATGCAAAGGATGACTCCGAAAAGAAGCCGGGGGGTAAACGCCACAATTTTGGGCTCTCAAAACAGCAATTGGAAGAGTACAGGAAGGCTGGAAAATGCTTTAAGTGTGGCAGTAAAGATCATATATATCCTAAATGCCCACAGAATCCTAAGAATGCTGAGCCTAATGTGCAAAAACCTCTTGTGAATGTTGTACCCGATGTGCAGGGTAATACAGGGCATGAGCCCAAGAGTAGAGTCATATGCAAGGCTTGGGGCAAATTGAAGGATCAGCCCGCTTTGTTTCTTTTTGATGATGCTTCCACAGATAACTTTATATCCGTACAGATGGCTGCCGCCATAGGTCTCAATGTGGAAGACATGGGAATGCAAATGAATGCAGATGCCGCCTTTGAGGGCAAACAGGTTGATGTAACTCCGGTCATTGGTAAGCTCCGTGTACATATACAGGACTACCTCGACTATGAGAGCTTTCTAGTGGCTCCTCTTACAGGTTGTGATGTTTTGTTGGGGATGCCCTGGCATCACCGTTTAGAGCCTGTTAAGGCTTACAAAGAGAAGAAAATCAGCTTTGTACATAGAGGCCGTGAGCACTCTATAGATGCTGGTACTACTGGAAGTACCATACCTCTTGTAAGCCATGTACAAATTAATAAGGCAATAAAGAAATCAGCTTGTTCTTACTTGGTTTTTGTACGTGATACCATTGAACATTCTAGTGTTGATGTTAGTACATTAGATCAAGACAAGCTTAACTTTTTGAATGAGTTCAAAGATTGTTTTGCGAATGCTTTGCCAGCAAGGTTGCCACCAGAGAGGCCGGAAGATCATTGCATAGATCTAATTCCCGGTAGCTCTCCACCTAATAGGCCACCATACAGGGTGAGTGCTAGTCAACAAGAAGAGATTATGGCACAGGTGAATGAACTTTTGGAAAAGGGTTTGATTCGGCCTAGTTCCTCGCCATATTGCTCGCCGGTACTTCTTGTTCAAAAGAAGGATGGTACTTACAGGATGTGTGTTGATTACCGTGCCCTCAATAAGATAACCATCAAGAATCGGTTTCCCATTCCGCGCATTGATGACATCTTGGACAAGCTTGAAGGTTCGGCATGTTTCAGCCGAATAGACCTCAAGAGTGGGTATCATCAAGTGAGAGTGGCACCTCAAGATGTACACAAGACTGCATTCAGGACAGCCTTTGGTCTTTATGAGTTTTTGGTGGTGCCTTTTGGCCTTACAAATGCACCCGCTACCTTCAACAGGATGATGGACAAGGTGTTCAGAAAGCATAGAAAGTTCACAGGTATATTCTTTGATGACATTATTGTATTCTCAAAGAATGAAGCCCAACATCGTGAGCACCTGGCTATTGTGTTTAAAGAGCTTAAGGAAAATCAGCTCTACATAAATGCAAAAAAGAGTGAATTCTTCCTCCCAGAAATTCACTATCTTGGTCACATTGTATCAAAGGATGGTGTGCGCATGGATCCCGCAAAGATACAAACCATGCAAGAATGGCCAGAGCTGAAATCAGTCCATGAAGTGAGGAGCTTCCTTGGTTTATGTGCTTACTACAGGAGGTTCGTCAAGCATTTTGCTTTTATTGCCGCTCCGTTACATGACTTAACGAAGAAGAAAGCAATCTTTAAATGGACACAAGAAGAGAGAGATGCCTTTCAAAAGTTGAAGAGTGCAATCATCTCGGGACCCGTACTCATTATTCCGGATTTGCACAAACCTTTTGTTGTGGAATGTGATGCAAGTGGGGACTGCATAGGGGCTGTTTTGAACCAAGAAGGACATGCCATTGCCTATGAGAGCAGACGCTTGCAACATGCAGAGCTTCACTTACAGGTTTATGAGAAGGAGTTGTTGGCTGTAATTCATGCCCTTACTATTTGGAAACACTATCTTTTAGGGGCTGATTTTATGGTCAAAACTGATCATCAAAGTTTGAGATACTTTTTGACTCAAAGTAAGCTCTCAGAGAAGCATATGAGATGGGCAAATTTCCTCTCAATGTTTCATTTTCAGATTTTACACACTCCAGGGAAAAAGAATGTGGTGGCGGATGCCTTATCTAGACGACCACAGGTTCATGCTATTACAGTTGCATACCATGAGGACTTATCGGATATGCGTAATACTTATCATCTGGATGAGGATTTTGCACATGTATGGGCTGATTTGCAAGAGGGTATTGCTGTCCCATCTTATGTCATAAGAGATGGATATCTCATGATGCAAAATCGTATGTGTGTGGTAAAGAACCTTCGCCATAAGGTTATGGATGAGTGCCATGCTCCTCCATATGCAGGTCATAGAGGCATTTTGGCCACAGCACAAGCTTTGGAGAGGTATTTCTTTTGGCCACATATTCGCAAGGATATTGAAGCATATGTACGTGAATGTATGGTATGTCAAAAGGTCAAATTTGACAGACATAAAGCACCTGGATTGCTTCAACCTTTGCCTATACCAAATGAACCATGGGAAAGCATTGCTATGGATTTCATTATGGATTTGCCAAGGACGCCACAGGGAAATGATGCTATTTGGACCATTATTGACAGGTTTAGCAAGCAGGCACATTTCATTCCCGTGCGCAAGACAATAAAGCCAGATCATATGGCTAGGATGTTTTTGGCACAGATATTCAAACACCATGGCATGCCTAAATCTATTGTGGGGGATAGAGATCCTAGAACCACAAGTTTATTTTGGCGCGCATTGTTTGACAATATGGGTACAAAGCTGAACTTCTCATCAGCTTACCATCCACAGACAGATGGGCAAAGTGAAATAGCAAATTCAGCCGTCCTCGACTTGCTGAAATCTTATGTATCCGACCGCAAATCGGATTGGGAGAAGTATTTGCCACTTGTGGAGTTTGCCTACAACAACACGGTACATACTTCTACGGGCAAGGCGCCCTTTGAGATTATCTATGGCAAGGTGGTACTACCACCCATCCTTCGTACAAAGGATGAGATTTTTGCAGCAGATGAGTATGTCAGAGACTTGGATACTGCATTTGCACATGTACGGACAGCCATAGAGAGGTCTCAAACCAAGAATAAAAAGGCAGCTGATAAGCATAGAAGGGGTGTACAATTCAAACAAGGTGATTGGGTCTTGCTGAAATTTGAAAAGGCACGCCTTCGGAAGAGGCCAGGAAAAGAGGGAAAGTATCCTAAACTTTCCAACAGGTACTATGGACCTTTTCAGATCTTGGAGAAGATCAATGATGTTGCATTTCGGCTTGTACTCCCATATCATTGGAACATGCATAATGCTTTTCATGTGAGCCTATTGAGGCCTTATGTGGGACCGACACCGTTTGAGCCGGTTTTGGAAGACCCACCCGAGGTGGATGAGCTGGAAGAGATTCTTCAACCTGAACAGATTGTTTTTCACAAGGAACGAAAGCTTGCGGGAGGCAAACTTGTTCGTAGGTACCTTGTGAAGTTCAAGAATTATTCAGCTTTGGATGCGAAATGGATGGATGAGCCCTACTTCGAGGATTACCCAGATCTTTTGAAGACCTATCTGGAGGCTTTTCAGTTGCGGTCAACTGATTAGAAGCCGGGGGGATGTCACAAATCCCTATATTCTAGGGACATGCGGATGCGTGTCAGGCCTAGAAACATGCGGATGCATGTATGTATTATACCTGGGCATGTGTATGGATCATATGAGTGGATGCATATGAGTCCAAGGACATGGCAGGACATTTGTGGACTTTCGGGCGGTGCCCGTGTGGATTCCGGCCATGCACACATGGTGTGTTATGATGGCAGGCGGAATATTTTCAAGTACAAGAATGATGATAGGTGGTTCTCCAAGTTTACATGTGCACAATGCATAAATGATGCATGCCATAACTTTATTTTACTTTGTGTGACATTGTCTTGCTATCTGGACAATGCTTGTTATTTTGGCTTGTGAAGTCCGAGGGACCGGGGACGCCCGGGCACCTTGTGGACACGTGTGTGCACTCCTGCTTGGGCCTAAAACTGTGCGCTTATGGGTTTTGCAGGTGGTAAGTGCGTCCACACTCAATTTACAGCTTATTTCATTTACTACTAAAGTTTATTGGTTTGCAGGTCCACACTCATTAATAAGTGGCCGGACAACTTATAATGCGTTCGCATTTGGTTGGACCAAAATTAATGAAGTCCGGACAGCTTATGGCCATTTCCCATTTGGTTGGACCTAAACTTATACAAACAGGACAAATGGAGCACTATGGGCTGGACACCTACCTGGACACCTTATGGGGGACACATGTCAGCCAGTTTGTGCACCCACCAAGCCCCTTAGGTGGCACTGGAGAAAGGCGCCTCCCTCAAGAGGCCTTTTGGGCTGTTTTATTCATTATTCAACACATTGGAGAGCTGATTGAAGCTTTGGGAGTTGCTACAGGGCTGGTTGCTTGCTTCCCGAACTCACACAAGCTTGGATAATGATCCCCACACTCTTCTAAAGGGCTGGTTGGTAAATTTCAGACCTGTATTTTCTGGTTATTGCGAGTTTTGGGCTGGTTACAGGTGTCCAAAGTCAACTTGGACAATACAGGACAGCTCTAGGGACCTCCACAGGGCTATAGGACCCTTTTCAGGTGGATTTCTCGCGATGGAAAGCTGCTGTTTTGGACTGGTTATTGCATAAAACAGGCCGGACAGCAATGGAATATGTGAGCATGGATGTGTCTCAAGGATTCCTGGTGTAACAGGTGTTTAGGGCAAGCATTGGGAACACTTGCTCGCGGAGAACACAGGTTTCTGGATCAGTTTCTCGCGTGGAAACAGGGCCTAAAGATCCATTTACATCCTGTGCAGGGCGGAGTACCTGTGAGGATTGTGATACTCTTGTGCAGGGCGGATGTACCTGTGAAGAGGCTTGTGCAGGGCGGATGTACCTGTGTGTAGGGCGGATGTACCTACAGATTCTCTTGTTTGAGATGTATTCATACATGATGTATTTGGTAGAATCAGGTGCAGGCTGGTGGTGAATCCCCAGGCACCCATAATCTTGTACTTTGCAGACTCTTTTGGTAATATAACCTAAAGGGGGGGGGTCAGCCTATCATCGGCCCCTTTATGTGGTATACTGTCATTTTCAGCTTTGTGGTTGTAATGCTCAATTGTTAAGTGCTCAGAATCTTGTTCACATTTATACGATTCCAATTCACGCTTCCGCCTCCCGTTACAACTTGGCTACCGGCAGTGACCTTGAGAGTGAGGCTGCAGAGGCAGAAGATGCCGATGAGGATGAGCATGAGGATGCAGATGAGGATGCAGATAGTAGCTAGCAGCTGCCATTATCATTTTATTTGGACATGTTATTTAGTTTGAACTTTGGACATGTTATTTATTTTGATCTTGGATTTTGAGTCATGACTCATCACCCACGTGGTGATCCTTTTGATTTTTGTTTAGTCATCAGTGATCACCCACGTGATTTGTGATATCATCATATCTTACATGTATTTTGTTTTTATTGAAATGAATTCAATGTGGTCTCTTATAAGTTATGTCAACAGTTTTTTCTTTTGTATATTTAAAAAATATACATGTTTTTTCTATTTTGTATGAAACCTTTTTGTACCCGTTTCTTACCTTTTATGAAACGTTTCAAAACGTATGAAACCCGTTTCATACCTGCCGTTTCTGAAACGCCTGGCAACTATGCTCCTGCCCCACCTCAGAGGGACTCTTCCGTAGCCCCCTCGCCCGCCCCTGAGGATATCCCCATCAGGCTTTCTCTTTCGCCAGAAGAGGAAGCGAGCCTCACCGCAGAGGTGGAACGCCTCCAGGCACATTCCACCATCTGTCGTATAGTCGGCACTCGCCCCAGCAGAGGGGAGATCCAGGATCTTCTCCAAGCCCGCCTTCTTGCAGATGTGGGCAAGATCCTGGACGTTCAGTTACTGGGCCGTGGACACTACCAGATTGAGTTCGAGACAGCCCAGAGCGTGGCCCAGGTCCTAGCCATGAGTCCCCTTGACATCAGGGGCGCTCGGGCATTCTTCAGACCTTGGCAGCATGGCTTCGACCCAGCAACGGCCGAGCAGGGAGAGCGCCTATTCCATGTCACAGTTTGCTTCCCTGGACTCCGCCGCGAGTACCTTCTGCTCCTTTCTAGGCTAGGAGCATTGGTGGGCTCGGTGCTTGAGACTGGCCCCACAGTAGCTTCAGTGGTGGCTAGAGCAGCTGGTCTACCTTCGGTCAGAGTTTTGGTTCCTGACATCTCCTCCCTTCCGAAGGTCATTCAGCTACCTAGGATAGGGGGGGGGGGGGGGGGGGGTGGATTGATCAGAGAGTGGAGTTTTCGGGGCTCCCGAACCAGTGTTTTATATGCAGGGAGGTCGGCCACATGGCCAAGGCCTGCCCTCGCAGGAGACCCCGTCCTTCACCGCAGCAGCAGGCCCCCGATGGCCCGCCCACAGATGCGGCTCGGCAAGCAGCCTCCAGGACACCTGCTCAGCCCACAGAGACCTCAGAGTGGCAGCCTAGACAGGGGTGCCATAGAGGGTGACAGCCACAGCAGCACGCCCAGAGACTGATGTAGCAGCAGCCACCACAGTCTCGGCATCACTGGGTTCCAGTGAGGAACAGCTTTGCTCCCCTCCAGGAGGAGACCCCAGCGCAATACATGGCTCACCCAATCAAGCTTCCCCACATCCTCAATCATCAAGTCAAGGCTGTGTGCTGCACAAGGTGTCCACACAATCTTGGGGAACTCCTCCTCTAACATCCTGCCCATGGATACACAATTGGACCCATTGTCCGTGATCACCTGCACAATGATATCAGGCCCAATTTCATTGATTGCCTGGCGCATGTGGGACATAATGAACTCCCCTGTAACCACTATCCCTGGCACCGATGCATCTATGGCACGAATGAACATTGTGCCTTTGCAGGACGACACAAGAATGTTGTACACATTTCTCTTCCACACATCTGTCCATCCATCACAAAGCAAAGTACAACCATACTTTGCCCAAGTGGCCTTGAGAGGCTCCATCTCCATCTCCACAGCCAGTTGCTCCTTGCGAAGCTCAGTAGTGCGCAATGTCTCGTAGGAGGGGCCTGTTGGGGTAAAGGCGTTATGCCCACCCTTATAGTGTGTACAAGCCCATAAGTTATAGTACATAGTACACTTAGTACTTTTAATGTACTAAGTGCACTACGTGTACTAGTGCAATATACATGTGTGATAGGGGAGTCACACACTCATGCCTCATGAGTTGACTTATCCCCACAACTCTCACTCTCTCCCTTCCTTGTTCTTCTTTGTGTATGTCTCCCACACATGAATCTCTAAACCCTAATTATTCCTGTTTCTCCCACACAACTGGTATCAGAGCTTAGTGATCCCTCCCTCTTCCCTCTTCTCCTTGATAGCAAGCATAGAACAGTGAAGCTTGCTCGCAGCAATCGCAGGCAGACAAGGCGTGCAAAAACTGTGCTGAGCGTGTGGGCGACTGGGTTTGGCATGCGTGTGCTGATCGCAGTCAAGGAGAAGGGCGTGGCCTACGAGTACCAAGGAGCTGGTAAAGCGGGTAGCTCTACACGGCGTTAGACAAATAAAGCCTTGGCGAACAGCGTGGAGCGAGTGGCGAAGGCAGCAGCCGTAGGCGAACGAAGTCCACAAGCCACGTAGCGCTCAGCGCATATAGCCAGCGAAGTGGCAACTCGACCACCTCAGCAGCCGTAGGCGAACGAAGTCCACAAGGCGGGTTGATATGGAGTCGGCTGGCCACCCACGCGAGTGGCGAAGGCAGCAGCCGTAGGTGAACGAAGTCCACAAGCCAGCGCTCAGTCACGTAGCGCTCAGCGCATATAGCCAGCTAAGCGGGTTGATATGGAGTCAGCTGGCCACCTAGGCGAGTTGCTGCAAACAGGAGCCCTCCATTGGCTCAGTCTTCTGCAGTTTGCCTGAGGAGTCCTTCACCTGCACAACTGCAGCAGCATCAACACGACCCTCCTCTTTCCTGCAAACAGAATTTTTTTTTTTCAGAGGTACATGCTTCAATTTTTTTTGGGATTTGCAATTGAGCAAGTACAGTAATCAATTGAGCAGGTACAGGTGCCCAATTGCTCAATTTTTTGAGCAAAATTGGCAAAATTGGGTGACATTGGTCACAATCAGGATCAATTTGCAGGAAATTGGTCACAATCAGGATCAATTTGCAGGAAATTGGATGTCGAAATTTGGGGCTTTTGATGTAATTGTGCAATTAAGCACTCATACATGCTGTATGATGTGAGAAATTGCACATTTGGGCAAAATTGCAGCAAATTGCAGTGCAAATCAAGGGGCTTTTGTGCCGATTTGGTTGATTTGCATGCAGGCAATCGCATTTGATGCTGTGGATAATGTGTTGATGCCTTACAAGCACTCAATGTGCCTGTAAATCAAGGGGCTTTCATGTATTTGATGTATATGTAGCCAGGGGGAAGCATCGTGAACACTCTGGATACCTTCATGTGCGTCAATGTACCATGTATGATCAGAAATTGATCTTAAATCAAGGGGCTTTTCAAGTTTGTATGCTTGTTGAGCTTGGCAAAGCAGTAGGCAAGACATTTATGCCTTGAATCCTCAAAAATCAGCTTGCAGTCAAGGGGCTTTTGCCCAATTTCTGTTCGGAACTGTTGTATGCAGTGTACAGGACTGTAAAAGTCTGATTTTCACTCATTTAGACAGCCAGGAGAGCATTTATTGCTTTTGTACCTGCTGGTACAGATTTGGCACAGCTTTGTGCAAGTTTTGGCATGGCTGTACACTGTTTTGAGTGACCAAAAGGTTCAATTTCAGCTGCTGTACTTGCCGGTACAGGTTTGGTACATCATTGGTGAGCACTTGGTACTGCTGTACAGTACTTTGGAAGGGCAACAGAGCACATTTAAGGTGCTGTCCAAAATCTGCAGCAACCAGATTTTGGTGATTTCATCACAAACAGTGGAAGATATAGCTTAGGAGAACAACTGTAAGCACTTTGTGTGCTTTTGGTGCAGTGTTTGCACATTTTGCAGGGAGTCAGGCATTGACAGGTTGCATTTTGCTATGGCAACCACAGGTGAGAGCTCTTCATTGCTTCACATCAAGAAGCTTGAAGGCTCGCATAATTATGATATTTGGCAAACCCAGTGCTACAATGTGTTGCTCCAGAAGAAGCAGCACAAGCCTATCAAAGAAAGGGGTGTAAAGCCCGCTTCTCTTACTGCTGAAGAGTGGGAAGATATGGATGAGCTGGCAAGATCTACTATCATGTTGTCTGTGTCAGACTCATTACTTTTCAGCATTCGTGAAGAGAAGACAGCTTGGGGAATGTGGCAGAGATTGCAGGACTTGTATGCCCAGCAAAGTGCCTCAAGCAAAGTGTATTGGTTGAAGAAACTCATAGGTCTTCAGATGAAGGAAGGGGCATCTATGACAGCCCATCTCAATGAGTTTAATGGTATTGTCAGCCAAGTTATAAATCAAAAGTTGGCAATGGACGATGAGTTCAAAGCCACTTTTTTGTTATGCACTTTGCCAGAGAGTTGGGACACATTCAAGACAGCCACTAGCAATTCGAATGCTATGCTGTCATATGCAGATGTTGAGGGTGCTCTTCTTCAAGAAGAGATGAACAGGAAAAACAACTCTGTTGGAAAGTCCAATGCAATGAATGCACGTGGGAGATCCCAGCAAAGGGGAAAAAGCCAAGAAAGGGGAAGGAGCAAGTCTCGCTCCAAAAAGGATTTGGAATGCCATTATTGTGGCAAGAAGGGACACATTAAAAAGCAATGCTACAAATGGAAAAATGATCAAGAGGAAAAGGGAAAAGGCAAAGACAAAGAGAAAGATGAAGCCAAAGATGTAAAGCCAAAGGGCAAAAGTGGAGTCAAGATTGAAGAAATCAATGTGTCACATGCAGGTGGCAGTGAGGATGAGGTCCTATTTACTTCTTCACTTGATGCCCATTCACTTCTTACAGGTGGTCATGGTATGCACTCATGGATCATTGATTCAGGTGCCTCCTTTCATGTCACAGGTTGCAGAGACTTGTTTGTCAGGTATACTGCTGGCAATGAAGGAGTGGTTTATTTGGGTGATAACCATGCATGCAAGATTCTTGGTAGAGGTGATGTGAGGCTTGTATTTTCAGATGGCTCACAGCTTATGCTCCATGATGTCAGGCATGTGCCTGAGATCAAGAAGAACCTGCTTTCTACTGGACAGCTTGATGATGCTGATTATGTTACCACATTTGGTAGTGGAAAGTGGAAAATTAGTAAGGGCTCACTGGTTGTTGCCAGAGGCTCTAAGGTGGACACTCTTTACTTCATGCATGCAGGTGTTTGTCACCATGCTAATGTAAATGCAACCGAGCTGCCGGAAATTTCTATGTGGCATAGCCGGTTGGGACACATGAGTGTCAAGGGAATGGAGCAATTGTCTCGTTTGGGTTACTTGCCTTCTCTAAAGTTTTCAAGTTTTCAGTTTTGTGAGCATTGTATATATGGTAGGCAACTACAGTGCCCCCACAAGAAAGCTCTTGGACAGAAAGATGCTCAGTTAGAGCTTGTGCATAAAGATGTATGTGAGATGCCTCAGCTTTCTTTGGGAGGGGCAAAATATTTTGTGTCTTTTATTGATGATGCCACACACAAGGTGTGGGTTTATCCTCTTCGTTTGAAGAGTGATACATTCTCAGTGTTTGAGAAGTTTGTTGCTCTTGTTGAGAACCAAACTGGCAAAACACTGAAGGCTTTGCGTTCCGACAATGGTGGAGAGTACATGTCCAAACAGTTTCAGGACTTTTGTGATGCTAAAGGCATCAAGAGGGAGCTCTCTACTCCTTATGATCCTCCACAAAACGGGACAGCAGAGAGGATGAACAGGACCATTCAGGAGAAGGTCCGTTCTATGTTGTCACATGCTGCATTACCTCATGGTTTTTGGGCTGAAGCTGTTATGACAGCCGTTCACCTTATAAATAGGTCACCTAACACGAGGCTTGGTGGGAAAGTGCCAGAAGAAGTATGGACAGGGAAGCCTCCGTCATACAAGCACTTGAGAGTGTTTGGTTGCGTTGCGTACGTGCACATACGCAGGGAAATGCGCACCAAACTTGATCCAAAGTCTCACAAATGCATATTCCTAGGATATGGTGACAGAGGTGAAATGGGGTATAGACTTTGGGATCCCGTGAATAGAAAGATTATACGCAGCAATGATGTCATTTTTGATGAAACATGCATGTACAAGGAGCCTACAAGGCAACAGGAGCCTGGCAGAGTCATCTTTGATGATGATGGACATCATGGACAACAACAAAGGGCTGTAAATCAGCCATTACAGCAGGAAAACCAGCCCTTAAATGGTGCTGAAAATGGTCCAAATGGACAGCCAGAGATGGCAAAAGATATCCCTATGGATATACCACAGTTAGAGGAGATACCGGGCATGATTTTTCAGCCTTATGGCATGGAACAGGAGCCACCAATGGGTGATATGCAAGCTGGACAGCAACCTGCAAATGATGGTCATTGGGTACGGAGGTCCACTAGACCCTCCAGAGCCCCTGACAGGTTTGTTCCAGGGGTTGACTACTTGATGCTCACTGACTGTGGGGAGCCCTCATGTTATAAGGAGGCTTTACAGAGGGCAGACAAAGCTCTATGGGAGCGTGCCATGAAGTCAGAGATGGATTCTCTGCATAAAAATGGAACTTGGAAGTTGGTGCATTTGCCTGCAGGAAGAAGGTTTTGCCATGCAAGTGGGTTTACAGGCTCAAAGTTGCACCAGATGCAAAGCCAAGATACAAAGCCAGGTTAGTGGCTAAGGGCTTCAAGCAGGAATATGGTGTGGACTTTGAGGAGATCTTCTCTCCAGTGGTCAAAATGACCACACTTAGAGCTGTGTTGGCTTTGGTTGCGCATGATGATCTGGACTTGATTCAGATGGATGTGAAGACTGCTTTTCTTCACGGTGATCTCCATGAGGAGATATATATGCAGCAGCCAGAGGGTTATGCAGTAAGTGGAAAGGAGAAGCTTGTATGCAAGCTGAAAAAGAGTCTTTATGGGCTCAAACAGGCACCAAGAGAATGGTATCATAAATTTGATACATTCATGAAATCTTAGAAATTCAGGAGAAGTGACATAGATCACTGCTTGTACACCAAGAAAGCTTTGGATGGCAGTCTATTGATCCTCATCTTGTATGTTGATGATATGTTGATTGCCGGGAAATCTCGTAAGGAGATGGATGCCTTGAAGCAGAGGCTGCATCAAACCTTTGATATGAAGGATTTGGGTGATGCAAATCACATTTTGGGTATGCGGATACTTCGGGACAGAAATCAGCATGTGTTGTATTTGTCTCAGAAGGAATACATTGGCAAAGTCTTGCAGAGGTTCAATATGGACGGGGGGAAGAAGGCTAGTACTCCTTTGCCTCCATATGTGAAACTCAGTGCTATGGACAGCCCACAGTCAGATAGAGACAGGGCTGATATGGCCAAGATTCCGTATGCTTCAGCTTGTGGCAGTCTCATGTATGCCATGGTTGCTACTAGGCCGGACATTGCATTTGCAGTGGGAGTGGTTTCTAGATACATGGCCAACCCTGGCAAGAAGCATTGGGAAGCAGTGAAAGGTGTCATGAGATACCTGAAGGGCACACAGGATTTGTGCATTTGCTTTGGCAAACAGGATGCATTAGTGCATGGTTACACGGATTCGGATTATGCCGATCATCCAGATAACCGGAAGTCTACTACCGGTTATGTATTTACATTCACAGGAGGTGCTGTGTCATGGATATCCAGGATGCAGAAGTGCACAGCCTTATCTACTACAGAGGCCGAGTATATTGCAGCCACAGAGGCTTGCAAGGAGGCATTATGGCTATCTCGGTTAGTGGTTGATTTGGGTTATACAGGGGATATTCCATTGTTGCATTGTGACAGTCAGAGTGCCATCCAGTTGGCAAAGAACCCTGTTTTTCATGCAAAGACGAAGCATGTGGATGTGAAGTATCACTTCATCAGAGAGGTGATAGAGAACAAGCAAATTCAGCTTGTTAAGATTCACACGGATGACAACCCGGCTGATCTGTTGACAAAGAGTTTGCCTCCGGAGCGGTTTGCTCATTGCAGACACTTGATGGGCATTGGATGAGGCCAGTTTCAGCCTTGATTTGGCCTTGTATATTATCATGTACATGCTGATTTTTTCTTTTCCTTTACTTAAGGGCACTTTGCCTTTAAGTGGGAGGTTGTTGGGGTAAAGGCGTTATGCCCACCCTTATAGTGTGTACAAGCCCATAAGTTATAGTACATAGTACACTTAGTACTTTTAATGTACTAAGTGCACTATGTGTACTAGTGCAATATACATGTGTGATAGGGGAGTCACACACTCATGCCTCATGAGTTGACTTATCCCCACAACTCTCACTCTCTCCCTTCCTTGTTCTTCTCTGTGTATGTCTCCCACACATGAATCTCTAAACCCTAATTATTCCTGTTTCTCCCACACAGGGCCATCCCACTCACACCCAATGCGGGAGATAGCTCTCATTGCCTTCTTCCATCGAGGAGTCCTGACAATGTGGAAGGATAATCCACATTGAATAAACAACTTCATCAACTCCCTCGTTGCCTCTTTCATGGCAGCCTTTTGCATCCATGCCTGTACATGTCCTTTCTTGAACACTGGAAGACTAGTTCTTTTGGCTCGAGGTGCCGAGCTAGAACCACCTGCAACACCACCTGCAACCTCACCACTGGTATCTTCCTCTCTGATACTGCGAGTCCTCTTGGAGACACTTTGACGTGCTTCAGGCTCTCCCAGATTGGGGATATCCTCAAGGGGGATACCTAGCTGCATGGCCTTCCAAGCCTTGAGGCTATCATAGATTTCTTGTGGCACATGCTTACATGGCCCAATGCCGAAACCCTTTGTTTGTGACAAATGTGCCTTCAGCCTGGTGACACTGCCATGGTGCTTATCAGCACAAAAGTTGCATTTCCACTTTCCGGAGCCTCAGCCACCATATCTAGACTCGAAGGTGACATTGTTCCAAAGAGAATCACCTGTTCGAGGCATCCTGCAAGGCGGGGATAAATGCAGATTGTTGGCCCTGCAAAAGCGACACATAACATAAACTAATCTCAATAGAGCAAGGGTGGACCGTGGAAGATATGCCATAAATATTGATGGAAGAGAAAAAAGTGTGCTGCTTTGTGAGTTGTGCAGAGAAAACCAACTTAAAGCAAAACATGACATTACCCCTTTGGAAGACCTCCACAAGGCCCAAGGACACCAAGGAGCAAGGGGCCGACACAAGCGATGGAAGGAATCGAAGGATGGCACACAAATCGGCAAACTCACAGGCGGCCGCCCACTGGGAAGCGTGAATGAACTGTGCCGTACGATTCACGAAAGGAAACGTTTTTTCTATGCAACACTGGGCGGGAGGAGCCTCCATCAGTGTCTGAAGAAGCTAAGTCGAAGGCGAAGCGAAGGCGGAGAATCCTGCAAGAGCCGAGCTGCACAAAAGGCGGAGGGGGAAAGGCGGAAGACAGAGAAACAGAGGGGGGCGAAAAAACACCCAAAAAAAAAGGGGGGGGAGGGACGTAAGGCGGCGGCGAAAAGGCAGAGGGGGGGGGTGGAGGAAACGCGAAAGGGGGTGGGGGAGAGAGGGCGGAGGCAGGCGGAGGGGGTGAGTCGCTGAGGAAGGGGAAAGCAGGGGGGCGCGAAGGAGACGGAGCAGGGGGCGGCGGGCGCTACAGAGCAGGGGCGGGGGGCGCGAGAAGACCGGGGGGGGGGGGGGGAGCAAACGCGAGGGCGGAGAGGACAGGGCAGGCGGGGGGAACAGTCGCGAGGGCGGGGAGGGAGGTGTGCGTGCAGGCGGCAGCGGTATTTCCAAGAGTAAAAATGTCCCAAGTGGGGAGGAATGTTACGTACCTAACACTAACCCTTGGGATTAGGGTTAATCCAGCAAGGTTAGTTGAGCCCTAGGATTAGGAAAAGCAAGCGGATTAAGGTGGCTAAGATTCAAATTTAATAAATCCTAGGTTATTCGCTATTTATGATTGGACTATTATTTATAGCAGCAATAAGCACTATATAAGTGAGTCCTGCGCTATTATTGATTCATTGTTGTCTGGACCTCGAAAAAGAGGCTTACTCTTGCCATGGACATGATAGATCACGAGTAGTCTTGCCGAGGGCCCTTGTGGGTAGGCACTAGTGGTATGGGACACCAGGGGTTGACTGGCATGGACTCGTGGGAGTGGAACCTTAGCCCCTAGTTCAAGGAAGGCTTGCCGATGCGAACCAACGGTTGGGTGATAAGCTTGCCTGCATCTCCTTCTGGTTTCTCTAATCTTGTTTCTGCTTGTGTATTAGGTGATCCTCAGGAGGAGTCCCTCACAACTCAATAGGCTCACCCCACTTATATAGCCACTTTACACCTATAAATAGTTATAACTTATGGGATAACACTAATTAACACCCTAGCCCATATGATTAGCCTGCTAATCTAATCTTCAGGGTCTCCTAACCCAAGATTAGGCTGACTAACCCTACGGTTAGCATCAAGTACGTAGCAAATAGTCTATGTGAAAACTTCGTTGAGTATCACCAAGATCTTTTTCCAAACCCATGGTCAAATCTATGCAACATTTTTGCTCACGAACCAATCTTCGTTGTCGCCTAGATTTGTCATGTGCATCCCGCACTAGAATGCCGTTGGGCATGACTGTTATAGTCACCAGAAAAACGAGTGTCATGTGCAAGTTTTGCCCATGGACATATCCTAAAGCTAGTCCAGAAGGGGCAGCCAGAAAAAGATGACTAGAACCGTTTTGGAGCATGAAGTGCAGTTTTGGCCAGTGTTGGACTTGGAGCAAGGCATGGAAGACATGGAAGGATGCTGTCGGCTGCATGGAGAACAGGCGGCGCAGCATTGATGATAATTATGCCCAGTTGGCCAGAGTCAGCTGGCCGACTGCTGTTTGTCCAAGAGGCCTATAAATAGGCATGTTCCCTCATTGTTGTGGTCATTCACTCCCTTGTGGAGTGGGTCCATTATGTAGGACTGTTTTGGGTGTTTTCCACCTTTTCATGAAGGCAGCCCATGGCTGTAGATTTAGGGGTACTTTTTGTACCATATGAATATACTGAATTTCCAGCTCTCTCTCTCTCTCTCTCTCTCTCTCTCTCTCTCTCTCTCTCTCTGCGTTTTTGCATCAGCACGTTCTAAGTGGTGTTTAGGGCTGAAAGAAGACTCTCAGAGCTTCCGCGTGTTACAACGAGAAACGGGAACAGGAACAGGAACGTTCAAGGAATGGAAACAAGTTTTTAGGGGTGGAAACAGCTGTTTCCTGTGACAATATCACTTGGAAAATGAGAAACAACCATGGAAACGGATGTGGTCGTGAAATGGAGAAACGCACTTCTAGGGACTAAAACGGCCGTTTCCTGTGACGATGATGACTGTACAAGACAAAGCACAAGGCCCAGAGGCCGGGCACAAGGCAATTTGTGAACCCTTGTCCAAGGACGAGTCGCCGGTGTACCACCTAGGGGTGGTCAGAGTCGGTCGTGCACGTCCCGCACACGTAGCTGTGCCAATCTTCCAGAAAGATGTAACCCTCTTGTATCAAGTAATGATGTTCCGACGTCCCATACACTTAATAGACAATTTGGTTGGGTGGACGGGCACCTATCAAAGTCAACGTCTAGGTGTATGAACTCATTAAATTGGTACTAGAGACACCATGGAAAAGGAAAGATGGATAGTGTGCAATCCATGAGCAGTGGGCAGCCTTTTGGACTGTCCAACGCTGCCCGGGTTTGGTAGGTGCCCAAAGGGACCATGGAAGGCCGCCAAGATGGAGAGGCCTAGCCCTAGTCAGCAGCCACCAACACCTCTATAAAGGGGGTTTGGGGGGCAGCCAAGACAACATCTCGTACTCGCAAGAACCCAGAGCTTGTGTGCATGCCAAAGGTAGGGCCCATAGGCCAGAAACGCAAGTGCAAGTAGAGAACCGGGCGACCAGCATGCATGGCCTAAGGTCAGTAAATCAGGGCCTGAACAACCCTAAATCAATCCCTTCATTTCATCTACAGCAATAAAGCAAATACACCTTCACGACGGTGGGGGCCCTTCAGAGGGTTAATTGGGACCCAATCTGGTGTTCTCTGTGAATCTCTCTCTCTTCCTCATAAATTCTGGTTTATGAATGCTAAATTCTGCTCTAACCAAGTTAACAATTCCATCTCCAAGCTTCCGCATGTAACAAAATTAGTTGCTTTTAGACTTTCTACCTTGTGCCTAGAGTGCACGTCCGCTGTAGAGTCACATGGTTTTTACTTTCACCCCAAAGCCTCGAAAGTATGGCACAGATGTGATGGTCCCTCCACGCATCAAAATCAGAATGGACTGTCATCTCAGTGTGTACGACTTGGCAGAACTGCCACATGTCCCCTTTTTTGCGAGTATTTGCAAGAAGCTTCTTTACTAGAGCACAAGGTTGTGGTAAATCAGGTGCCCTTAGCTTCACCAGCAAAGCATCATCCCTCGTTCCCAACAGCATTGGCTAGCTCATGGAATTACAGGACCTATCCTTTTCAGTTTCCTGGTGGGCTCGCTACTGCAACGATCTGCCACTCCTCCAGCAGAGTATGGGCCGACCTCATTCACACCCTCCATGGCTGATGGGAGTGCCGTCATGGCAGTTCCCGAGCTATGCAGGAACAGGGGTGCATCTGAACGATTCTGAAGCCCCAGATGAAGCCCCTGGAACCTAGCAAGGATGGGATCACTTGGCACTACGGGCCCCAACACAAGCAACCTCTCCAAATGCATGCTGACATGTGATGATTGAGATCAAAATCAAGATATTACTAAAAAAAACACATTAACCTATAATCCATGCGTACATGTGATGAGTAAGATGAGAAGGTTCCACAGATTGAGACCTAAAAAACGTCAATTGTGCATGTGTCTCTAATAATTTTCTCTGTGAAATGCTCACCATTTTCAGGGCTGCAGTCCTTGAGGAAGTCCACGAAACTGTATGTCTGATTAATGGAAATTTCGGCATGCCATACCTGGTTAAATTAAAATGCAGTGAGTAGCTTCGCGAAGAAGCCGAGATTGAATCATTAACGGCATCATAACATGCAAGATTACCTGCAACAGCACTGCACGGTCTTAGATATACGTGTAACACTATAATGCTTCCTTGATTTGCCCGGCAAGTAAGTCCCACGGGCATTTCACACCTGAAAGTGTTTTTGGCTCCCTTTCATATTGGGGGCCAACGTCCGCGGACAAGAGCCCCCGGTCGGACACCTCACTCCTTGCCCACCCCTTATTAATAACATTACGTCAGCTTGGTGCTGAGCCTAGTGATTAAAGCTTGGGTATCTCTTGGAGGAGGAATGGTTCTCAAATCTTGGCAACCCATTTCTCAAAGATTTCAAAGGTGTCCCTGGGTGCGCTCACTCACCAACATCCTAAATTGTCTTACATCGGATGTGCTCCCTTGATTTGCACAAATAAAAATTCATCGTGTAAGGAAGGGTCATGCCCCCCCTCCAAACACTATTGTTCACATTTTCTTTGATAGGGAGCATATCAGTTTGCCCTCCACACAAATGAGCTATTGTTGTCAACAAACAGCATGACATAAACCAAATAGCCTTGCCTTAGGCTAGGTTCACAACTGTCCAGGACTTCCACACACACACACAAGTTTCAAAGGATGAGATGCCTTGAAGCATTTGAAACGTGCTTAGAGATTGATTAGTATGTTGATGAAAAGAAAGGGTGCGTCAATTGTAAGATGCCACATATAAACTCGTTTATGTGAGTTGGCATGATAGTTCATAAATAACATTAAAATATTGGTGGGTTTTGTATTAAAAAAAATTAGTGTCGTAGTGGAGCAGAAACTTGGGAAAGAGAGCACTTGGATGCATGATTTGGACCTTTGCTTATAGAACAACAGATCATTTTGTTTCCATTAGAGGGAAGTCATCTTAATGGCAAGGAGCTATTGCACTATTCTAAGGACTTCATAAAGTCTTTCAACATTTCCCTGTTAGCAGTCATCTCCTGTCTGTATATTTACACCAAGGCCTCTGTTGTGGATGTGCCCGCCCGATTTAGGTGTTTTCTCATTTTTCCCCACTCTCCATATTTTTCCCTATATTTTCCAGGTGTGGGAGGCTGTATTGGGGACCTGTCAGCTGTAAAAGATGCTGGTCGACTGGTCACTGGCTGCCCCGACTTTCCCCTGTGTGCTGGCCGTGGCCGACTGTATATTGTTGGCCGATTGGAGGGAAAACTAGTCGTGGGCTTTTTGCTTATTGTCGGTTGTCTATAGCAGCAGCATGGGCCCCTTGCCCCACACACATCTTATTCTTGTATCCGGGATTTCTTGTGTATATAGCAGAGTTATACGGTTCTCTCTCTCTTCTCTTCTCTGCGTTTTGCTGTTGTGCACTTGCTCTAGTGTTTTTAGATCTTGTCTTCATCTCCGCTGCATATTCTAACATGGTGTCAGAGCTCTAGGCTCTTGGAAGATCTTAGGAACCATGTGAGCAAGAGGGGGGCTGTTTGTGTTACTGATTGGAGGACTGTTTTGGGCCGTACGAGAAGAGGAGAAGCAAGTGGAAGGCGGGCTGATTTGCTGGACAACCACTTGCAGGTTTAGTTCTTCATTTTTTCCCACCCACCCTCCCTTTTCAGTTACACCCCCCACAATGGCAGATTTACTTGAGATGGCTGAGAAGCACGTGAAGATCCCGACACTCCCCACATTCCCAGTGGACCGTCAGTTGGACGGGAACAACTACGGCATATGGAAGGTAATGATGGAATCTGTTTTGGAGTCTTACGACCTTGCTGATTTCATTGTTGTTGGGGTTCCATGGCCAGAGTTAGAGGAAGGGGAGTTACCCTCTATTCGGAAGGAACGTGAGGCACAGAGGCACAGTTATGGCATTGTGTCAATGCCAGAGTCCGTTCTTTCATCTTCCTCAATTGCACACCACAGGTGATCAACCACATAAAGCATATGACGCTGGCCAGAGGTATTTGGTAGCATTTGGCTTCTCTCTATAACAGGGTATCGCCCATGAAGAGGATCTCCTTGGAAGTTCAGATGTGGGGTGCTGAATCCTGCAAAGTCGTCAACGATGTGGGAGCACATCAACAAGCTGGAGGCTCTTCACAGGAAGTTCTCCAAGCTGGGAAAGAGATATCATGGGAGGATATGGCCATAACGTTGCTGTCACACTTGCCCTCTCAGTACTTAGCCTTTTACTCTTCATTGATTACCAGTGGTGGCAGGCTCAGCACCATCACATGGAAGGAGTTTGTGCCCATGGTCTTGGACCAGGAGGAAAGATTCACGAACCCTCCACAGGGCAGAGGTTCTGAGGCCTTAACTGGCCAACGGTCAAAAGGTCAGAATAACAACAACAAGGGCAAAGGGAAGGCTTCATCAGAGAAATCTTATGAGAAGAAGCCCGACTCAGCAGACCGAGAAAAACTGAAGGCCGAGAGGACCTGTAATGATTGTGGCGAGAAAGGCCACTATTGGAGGAAGTGTCCCAAGCGGACTGGGAAGAGTGCTGATTCTTCAGCTTCAGCTGCAAAAGACTCCAGCCTTTGTGCACTTAGAGATGATGGACACGGATGCTTCATCTTCTTCGAGAGTGTCGAGGCAGTTGGATTCACCCGCAACAAAGGATACTTTTGGGAATGGATTCTCGATAGTGGTGCTTTCAAGCACATGACTCCTTCCCGTGACTTCTTTCTGGATCTGAAATGGCAGTCAGGTCGCATTTTCATTGGCAACAATTCCACAATTTCGATGCACAATGAGGGCCGTATGGAGATCATTCCCGATGGCAAAGGGGATCAGCATTCCTCTCGTGTTCTTTACGTCCCAGCACTTGGTTTTCATCTGTTGTTGTCAGTGCATGAGGTATGCAAGACTGGCTTCCGGGTGGAGTTTGAGGAGCATTTTGTTGCTCTACGGGACCGCGAGACTGGCCAAGTTGTTTGGGAAGGCGGCGTGGAGAATGGTATATACAAGCTCTCCGCACTCTCCTCTTTGACAGGTTCTCAGGTTGGTGACTTGTGGCACTTTCGGTTTGGCCACTTAAATGTGGATGCGCTGCAGCGAGCTTTCCGGAACCAGATGGTGGTTGGCTTGCTAGATGTTGGCAATAGGCAAGGACGCTGCAGTTCTTGCATATGTGGTAAGCAGCACAAGGAATCCTTTCCAAAGCAGGCTTCCAGGCGGGCTTTGAAACCATTGGAGTTGGTACACACTGACTTGTGTGGACCTATGCTGTAGACAGCATTCTTGGGAGGTTCTTTGTACTTCATGCTACTTGTTGATGATTGTTCTAGATTCACATGGTTTATTACCTTTCTCAGAAGGACCAGGATTTTGCTCGGTTGTTCAAGGAGTGGCATGTGATGGTGGAGAAAGAATCTAGGTTGTAGGTGAAGACTCTCCAGGCTGACAAAGGGGGTGAATTTTCTCCTAATGCTTTCGTGAGATTTTGTGCAGAACATGGCATCAAGAGGGAGCTTGCCAATACAGGTTCGCCGTCAAAGAATGGAGTAGTAGAACGAAAGAACAGGACTATGGTGGAGATGGCGAGGACGATGCTGGAGCATCGTGATCTTCCTCGTCCACTTTGGGGAGAGGTTATGGCTACGGCTGTCCATATCCTCAACTGGTCTCCGACGACTTCAGTATCAAACATGACTCCTTTTGAGGCATATTTTGGAAGGAAACCTGATGTCTCCCATTTATGTGTGTTTGGGAGTGATGCATATGTTCACATTTTGAAGAAGCAGAGGGGGAAGCTCGACTCTAAGTCCAAAAGCTTATCTTTGTGGGATATAACTCTCTTTCCAAGGGATACAGGATATTTGATCCAAAGAGGAACAAGATTTTTATCAGCAAGGGATGTGGTCTTTGATGTGAGCATGTTTCGGTTTCCACTATTGATGAGCCGCCACTTCTTAGATACCCAGAGGATTCTGATGATGATTCCCAGTCTATTGTTCCAGCTGGACAACCTCAGTCAGTTCAGGAGGTTGAGCTCGTATAGCTGGAGACGAGCCCCCACCACAGCAGAGTAGGAGGCTCTGCGTTCTATTCGAGTACCTAGGTGGTTAGTGGACACCCTTCGGGAGTCAAGTGTCACGGAGCTTCCCTCCGAATGGACCACAGAGTACGGACCTCGAAGATCGCACCACAGAGTCCATGATAAAAGTCATTTAGCAGAGCATTTACAGGCAAACTATGCTTTGATGTCTCGTATCACTCAAGGAAGCCCTTGCACAGGATACTTGGAGGAAAGCTATGCAGGTGGAACTGGATGCCATTGAGAAGAACAACACTCGGGAGTTGGTACTGAGGCCGTCAAAATGGTCAATCATCATTGGTGTCAAGTGGGTCTTTAAGACCAAATATGCGTCAGATAGGTCGGTGGACAAACACAAAGGCAGACTTGTGGCTAAGGGTTATGCGCCAGGCATCGACTATGAGGATACCTTTGCACCGACAGCGAGGATGACCATGATTCGGACCATTCTTGCCCTTGCTTCTTCTCAGCGGTGGCCCGTATATCATATGGATGTCAAATCTATGTTCCTTAATGGTGACCTGCACACAGGAGGAGGTGTATGTTGAGCAGCCTCCAGGCTTCACGATTCTAGGATCAGAAGGGATGGTTTACAGGTTAAGGAAGGCCTTATATGGTCTTAAACAAGCTCCTAGGGCTTGGAATCAGAAGATTGATTCCTTCTTTCTCCGGACTGGATTTCAAAGATCGATTGCAGATCCCAACCTTCGGGAACACGGCATGGTCACGTTAGTCATCCTTTATGTGGATGATCTTATCCTCATCGGCGATCATGTTGGGGAGCACATTAGAGTGACAAATGTTGCCTTGTCAAAGTTGAGATGACCAACTCAGGCTTACTCCACTTCTTCTTGGGATTGGAGATCTGGCAGACCCAGAGGGGGTTTTTTATCTCTCAGTAGCGGTATGTTCATGAGTTGCTTAAGGCCTTTGGGATAGATAACTGCAAGCCTATTACGTCCCCAGAGGACCCGAACACGAAATTGATAGTGAATGATCCTTGTGAGCCAGTTGATGTCTCTCTATACCGGAAGCTGGTTGGTTCATTGATCTGGTTGTTGAACACCAGATTGGACTTGAGCTTTTCTGTGGGGCTGTTGAGCTCATTCATGCAGACGCCGCTGACGTCTCATTGGGATGCAAGATTACGGATCTTGCGGTATTTGTAGGGTATGAAGGATCTTGGACTCTTTTACACAGGAGGGGGATTGATGGATGGAGTTAGACTCCAAGGTTGGAGTGACTCAGATTGGGGAGGAGATCCACATCAGGCTACAGTTTTTCCCTCATCAGCTTAGGAGCGGTTTCATGGAGTAGTAAGAGGCAGCCAACTATTGCCTTATCATCGATGGAGGCAGAGTACCGGGTTGCTTGTGGTGTTGCTTACGAGGTTGTGTGGCTGCGGAGGTTACTTGGCAAGATTGGGTTTCCACGAAAGGAGCCCACAGTCATCCAGTGCGATAACCAAAGCTGTATAGCTATTTCTCAGAACCCGATCTTCCATGCCCGGACCAAGCACATAGAGATACAATATCACTTTGTTCATGAGAAGATCTTGGCTAGTGACATCTTGCTTCTTTATTGTTCGGAGGACAATATGGCGAACCTCTTCACGAAGTCTCTACATCAGGCTATGCTCCGGTGGCACTCTAGGTCACTGGGGTTGGTTCCACATACAGGAGATAAGAGGGTGTGTTAGCAGTCATCTCCTATTTGTATATTTACACCAAGGCCTCTGTTGTGGGTGTGCCCGCCCGATTTAGGTGTTTTCTCATTTTTCTTTTTCCAGGTGTGAGAGGCTGTATTTGACCTGTCGGCTGTACCAGATGCTGGTCGACATGATCTGCTGATGGTGGCCGACTGTAGGGAAAACTGGTCGTGGGCTTTTATTGGTTGTCGCCTCTGTCTATATGCTGGCCGACCAGCAGCATGGGGCCATATATAACGGCCCCTTGCCCCCCACACATCTTATTCTTGTATCCAAAATTTCTTGTGTATATAGTAGAGTTATACGCCTCTCTCTCTCTCTCTCTCTCTCTCTCTCTCTCTCTCTCTCTCTCTCTCTCTCTCTCTCTCTCTCTCTCTCTCTCTCTCTTTGTGCATTTTTCTGGTGTGCACTTGCTCTAGTGTTTTCAGATCTTGTCTTCATCTCCACTGCATATTCTGACATTCCCCTCACAAGAGCTTATGGAAGACTTCATAAAGGACATCTCAATGGTGAGAGGAGGTATTACACTATTTTGGTGGCGACTTCATATTACTCCTCACATGGAAAGAGAATTAAAAAGATTAGTGTGCCATATGCCTACAAAATAGTCATTGCCCTACCCCAATCTCTATAGGGATCATTGAAATATTCAAAAAGACTTGTGGATTTTATGCTTGAGATAGAATTATAGCACATATTCCAAGGGTTTCAATCATTCCAAGATGGACTATATGCATAAATTAAATGATTGGAACCTTGGAATAGTAGCACATATTGTATGCCCTCCTATACCATAAAAGTGCTTGGCTCAATTGATGTATTCATGGTTAACTTACACCTTCAACATACACATGCAAATGATATAGGGAGAGCTTCACTTGCCTTGATAGAAATAAGAGGAGTTCACCTTCAAGAAAAGGGGTGGATGAGAAAGCTCTAAGAAAATAAAGGAGCCCAAGCCATACCTAATCAAGCAAGCATCCATCAACATTTTCTTGAATCAACACAAGGCATACAAAAGAGTGAGAGAGAAGAGGAAGGAAAGAGCTCACCCACCAAATACTTCAATGGGAAGTCACTTGTTGTATTGCTTAATGTCAAAATTGCTTATATACAAGAAGTTATGTTCATAGTTGAGACTAGAACACTCTGTCACTAATGGTATGCAGGGAGAGCTTCTCAATGAAAGCAAGAGAAGTTTGACTATGTTTAGGTGGTGTCTTATCTCATTGATACATATGTTGTGGTGGAGACTTTTCCTAAGAGCGGTAAGATGCAACTTCCACTTGTAGGCATGCTAGCTCCTTATATATGCCACCTCTCCATTGTCACACCAAAAAGCTCTATCTCACTAGTGGGGTGTATAGGGAGAGCTTCCCTTGCCTTGATGGAAGAGCAAGAGAAGTTCACCTTCACTTGGATCACTTTAAGCTAGAGGTGAATGAGGGAATCTCTAAGTAAGCAAGAGAAGCTCTAAGCAAAGAAGGATCCTAAGCCATACCTAATCAAGCAAGCATCCATCAAGCTAATTTGATGTGCTCATAGTAATTAAGATAGTTACTGAGATATCAAGTGAGCTACTAATAAAAGTTACAGTCCACATTCATGTCAAATAGGAGACTATTACAACGGTCCCAAGAATATATTAGCATAGTAAGTGAGCTCCTGATAAAAGTTGGGGCCCACATTCAGGTCAAATAGAAGACTATTATAAACGATCCCAATAATATTTGGGCATTGTATCCATTATGAGTACAATAAGCTGAAAGAATCAACATGCGACCACAATGACTATTATAACAGGCCCAATAATATTTGGGCATTGCATATATTATGAGTACAATAAGCTTAAAGAATCAACATGCAACCATAATGGCTAGATGTGGCACTTTAGCATAATTCTTGTCAATGAAGTTCTTAATTTTTTACTTCATCTTGTTGGTGGTTAGCAACAATGATGGCTCTTCAAAGTATGGGTAATTATACAAGGGGTCGTTGGTCTTAAACTTTAACAACTTCCCAAAGACCACCTTCGGAAGAAGTATAAACATTGGATCAATATTGAGCTCTCATGGTGCTCATGTGTATTGTTCCTAGAGCTTTGGGTCCTTAGTCTTAAACTATAAGAACTTCTCCCAAAGACCATCTTTGGTGATGATATGAACATAGGATCAATACTAATGAGCTCTCACGGTGCTCATGTGTATTGTATATTTGTGTCAAATTATTGGGAGAGACCCAGGCTGTGGGTGAACATGATATTCATCATGTTGTGAGGTGAATCCTAAGCCCACCCCAAACATGATGAGTAGATAGAAGATGTATACATAAAGTGGCGTGTGCCAAGGTGGCAAAAATGGCACATGCCCAAATGAAAAGCGCAGGTGCATGAAATGGAAATAGAAACAGCATGGGCAATCATGAAAGACGGGCAGCGAAGTGTTCTGGAAGAATCAAGGGCACCGACAGGGCTCAAGACAACATGAGAAATAATTTAAAAAACAAAGGCAAGAGTAGGTGGCTGATAGTTCCCACCAGAGAGGAGAGCCAATGTGACTGTAGTTGAGTGGGCTCCTAACAGGTCAGTTTGTTTAGTCAGTTTGTTTTAAGTTGCAAGCTGGAGGACTTGCATATTTTGAAGTTTGCAAAAAAGCGGAGTAGCATAGTGTGAGAGGAGTTGTTTGCGAATTAGAGCAAAGAGAGAGTTGGATGCTCGAGAATTGCCAAGAGGTATGTCCCTGGGTTCTTGGTGTAGCTTCTCTGTTAGATACATGACCTAGCTCATTTTCTTCTCTTACTAGCTGCTAAAGATGGAAATTTGAAGTTGTTTATCACCGGGATCTATCTGTGGAGGATCTATGAGCTTTATGATGTTATCTTCTATTGTTTAAACCCAGGTCTTAGGGCTGTTGAGACAACAAAGTGTTTTTGTTTATTTGAAGTAGTCAAAGTGTTTGGAAATATAGTCTTTTGTTTCGATATTTTAGTCATAATGAAGATGTTGTTTATTTGAGTTTGTGGAGATAAAGCTCCTGAGTGTGTGAGTCTAATGATTGGGGATCTAATTATGGGCTAGTGCTGACTCAGTTAGTGTCACCTGAGAAGTGGAGATTTTGTGTCAGGTGTGCTGGACATCAGAACAATCAGCTGAAGGTGTATAGAGTTTGCCCTATCTTGTTTGAGTTTGGGAGAAGTGTTTGTGGGTCACAGTTGACAGGCAGAGGAGTCAGCTTTGATAGCAGCTAGGTGGGATAGTGGGTTAAGTGTTGATCCAGAGTTAGCTGTGTGTAGCTGCTTATAAGGCTAGATCCTTGTGTGGTGTGAGTGGTATGAGCATCCAGAGGTGTTGGCGATGCAAAGGAGAGGAAATCTACATCAGTTGTGTTAGCTTAGTTGGTTGGTCGGGTACGATCAGATCTGAAGTAATTGTGTGTCAACTATTCTTAGTAGAGAGCCTATAATGTGATATCACTTTGAGTTCAATGTTGCCTAAGGGCCTATGTGTGTTAGCGACACAGAGGAGAGGAAATTTGCATTAGCCGTGTCAGCTTAGTTGGTTGGTCGGGTACGGTCAAACCTGAAGTAGCTGTGTCAACTGCTGTTAGTAGAGAGCCTATAATGTGATATCCCTTTGAGTTTAGTGTTGCGCCTGAGGAACCTCTGTGTGTGCCAGAAGACAATTGAGGAAAGGTTGGGATTCAATTGAAGCTTTTGAGTCAATCGATTATGCACCACAATTCAATCTACTTCAGTTAGAGGAAGATTAGAGGAGGGTCAACAGACTGACTAGGAAGGTCTTGGGGATGTGTGTGTGAAGTCAGCTGATGCTGGAGGCCAATAGAGGATCCTGGAAGACAGGTTTCTAACTAGGGGCAAGTGGAGGCATTCAAAGTCAGAATCAGGTAGTTCTGAGTCAACTAGGAGTGAATTTAGTCAGCTGTGATCAGGAGAGGCTATTAGGTGAAAGATAAGAGCTTTTGGGAGGACAGCTGGAGAGGAGGCATCTAGACCAAATAGGGAGGTTGGGAGGGTGGTACGAGTTTTTAGAGGTGTCAGTTGGAGGGCTAAGGACATGAGCCAGGTTGATAGATGCCCTTGGAGCTGGGAGGGTGGTACGAGTTTTTAGAGGTGTCAGTTGGAGGGCTAAGGACATGAGCCAGGTTGATATATGCCCTTGGAGCTGGGAGTCCACCAGTATCCCCCAGTTTTGATCTCACTGTATCTTTTTCTTGTGTGCCTGCTGGTGGTGTAGTAAAGGCCATCACCCAGCCATCACACATCGTTTTGGTACCTTCACTGAGGATTAGAAGGCTTTTATTTAGGGCTTTGGTCATCAGGTTGGAGTCCATTTGTTGATCAACTTAGGGCCAATGGTTGATTTTGGATATGACGTGTTTAGAGGTCAGAAGAATGAGGATGTTTTCCAATTCCTTAGGAGGATTGAATTGGTGGCTTTGAGCAATGACAGAGATGAAGATGCATGTATGTTGAGGATGACAGATTTGTTATTAGAGGATGCAACTAGGGAATGGTTTGAATATATGATACCACGGATGTTGATAGAGGAAGCTAGGATGGTTTGAAGGGAACCTTGAACAGAAAGTATGGGAAACTTGATAGCCCAGAGGACTTGTGGAGAGAACTTTGAAGGCTAAATTAGGGAGAGAGTGAAGATTAGTTTTGGTTGGCAGGCTTGAAGCACTTTGGAGAAAGCTTTTGAAAGCTTTCGGTGAGAATCAGGTGCCTGATTTTCTGAAAAAGGACAGGTTCATTGGTGTGTTACATCAGAGCATCAGGGTGAGAGTGGAGTTGAAAGATCTTGACACATATGATAGGGCAGTGAAGATGGCAGTGGAGGAAGAGATTGAGGAAGCAAGAGCTGACAAGGAAGGAGAGAGAAGTAGACAAACGTGTGGTTCCTATGGATATGTATCTAGAGAGAGGAACCTGTATGGAAATTCCAAGGGTAGTGGAACCAAGTAGAGAGCAAAATGGTCTACACCAAGAGGTACAAAGATTGACTGATCAGGTAGGGAATTTGAATATTGTTGTGCTGGGGATTCTAAGAGTTGATTGGAATCAAGAACAACCCCCAAATCAATTTGATGATGTGAATATGGCTAGAGCTATTATGGAAGTGACAGAGTCTTTGGATGGGTTAGATGAGGAATTGGATTTGGATCAAAGTTTGTTTGAGAGTCAGTAGTAGAAGATGCATGCACTGATGCTCATGGAGTCTTTGGGTGGCTATTTTTTATATGCTAACAAAGGAATCATACACTAGTTTAAAGGATACTGATCATTTGTTCTCAGGATGGGGTCTGGAGGAGAATGATATTGTAAAACAGTTATCTGAGTGTGTAATAGAGGAGGCAAGGAATTCAGTGATTGTTGAGGACGATGAATGTGATCGAGTTGAGCTACAAGGTGCTCCTTTTGTGCTTTGTTGATACTTTTTTGGATGATATTGATGCTACTTGTTTTGAAGTGGATGATGGGGATAATGTTGAAGATGTTATTGAGCCCATAGAAGTGGCCTATGTGGATGCCCAGCCAAGTGGTTTGCGATGAGTTGGATGAGAGTGACTGCATGTAGGTTACAGACAATTGGAAACAGACTCAAGGTGAGGATACTGTAAAGAGTGGGCAGAATAATGGTGTCTGGTGCTGGCTTTATTCTACAGGGATGTTATGGGCTACCACACCTCCCAAGAGAGAACTATACCCATTCACAAATCGGAGGAACCGATAGACAACAACTATCATTGGGTACTTACCAATGCTTTGATCTCACGTCCCTTGAGGCTCCCTAGGCTTGCTTTTGGAAGCTCCACTCCTCCAATCTCCACCTCCACACTGTCACCACACAGAGTCGTTCTCACTACAATGCAAGGCAATCTACCTCTCTCTTCCACACACACATGCATAGAAGAGGAACATGCACTAGAGTACACACACACACTCTCTCTCTCTCTCACACAAGACAAAGCAATAGCTCTCATAGCACAAAGAGGAATTTTGTCCTTTCATTATGAGAAATTGCCTTTTATACAACTGGCCCTTATTCACACTTGAGCGTCCAAAACTTACTAACTAAGGCCTTGGGTGGCCAGTATCTCAAAATGTACAACTTGTATAATGCCGTTACATAACACTTATTAATATCCTCAATTGGAGGAGCATCTTTGTTAATCCAAAATGGGATTAACATCCCCCCTACCTGATGTAGGTTATGTCTTCAAAACCTTTACCTAGGTCAAAAGACTTGGTCATCGAACTCGCGTCTATATAGAAGTTTTGGCAGGATTGAAGCTTTTTAAGGGTTCTTCTCGGAATGCTGAGTGGGACGTCAAGAACCCGATGTGTCAACCATGTCTTCGAACGTTACATGCATGTATCCCGAAAGACACCTTAGGCGATGATAGTAAAGCATGATGCTTCTTTTAGTTGGGCCTTTGTTCGTGTCAAGGCAAAACTTCTCTGCCTCAAATTCATCATGTCTTTCCTTTGGTTGATCAATGAGAACTACGATCAGCTTCATGAATCTCATAGTAGCTACTATATCTAGATCCAAAATTCTGCGCCATGCTCGTATCCATGTGAGCAATTGTTGTCGTTGACTTGTTATATCCTGGAATGTGGATGGCAAGAAGTGGGGGAAGTTGTGGCAGACATGAGAATCTTGTTTCTTTGCCTCGTGGAATCAGTGGGGTTAGGTGCCTTTTCAGTGGCATGAATAAGGGATCCACTCATTGTGTTCGTGGGCAGCACTGGTATTGATAACTATATTCTGGGAGTGTTAGATTCTCCTTACGTCATATGCCAAAATCCGCACCCCTTGGGTGTTGTTTGCACCATTTGCGGAAATAATAGTTGATCATGAATGTGACAATTCTTATCTCCAACATATCAGCCAAGTGCGAATTGGCCAGCTTGGTGTGACGAGCCAAATTATCCCATAATGTCCCTTCTTCTCCCATCAGTAAAATCTCTTCTAATTAATCTCTTCTAATTCTGGCAATGGGGCTCAGAGAGGGTATGGAACATAAGGTTGCCTCCGTGACTCCATGTTTGAGTATGCATTTGACATGATTCTTTTGGTAGGCTCAAATGGTGTGATTTGCACCAACACCTTGAACATGAGTTTCGGTTTCAAGAGTGGGTTGCCTGCACGGATGAAGCCCTCGTACTCTGCAAGCTGACAAAGACTCAAGAATATTTGCACATCAATAAAAAGCTTGGATATCATCTTGAGGGTGATGGTCACATACCTCATCGATCGGCCTTGGTGGAGATAGAGTTGGTGCCGACATCTCCTTGGGGGCAAGATTGTTAGTGGGAAAATCAACGGCGGGGAAGAGAAGCGAGAGAAGATACATTCGGCCTCAGTTCTCTTAGTTGGAGATACATTTGAGACCCTCTCTAGAACTTGGGGGCAGGAGGCTGGGCTTATTAGTTTTCATAAATTCTTGGAGGTCACTTATATCATTGGTGGTTATATTAGGATATTCTATATGCTCTTTATCAAAATTAAAAATCACATTGGTGAGCATAGCCTCCAAATGCTTATAGATATTCAAAAAAGTTTTATAATACCAAAAGGATGATATAATGTGGATTCGAAGAGGTTTAGATGCTGATGGGTATTATATACTTCAGTCTAGCCATGGCTAATAACCCATTGGTAACTTCGTGCAACCACCTCGTTAGCTGGCCGGTGTCATTGGGATATCATCTGGTAGAAACACGTCGAGTTTATCGAGACACTGTCATCTAGGATGCCTAACTGTTTGCAGCACTTGACACCAACTACGAAGGTTTAGCACTATGAGATGTAAGGGGAAAAAGAAAATATTAGCTAGGTCAGTTAGAACTATATCCCCCTGTAGGATTCCCATTATTATGATGGGGTCTACATCCCTTTCTATGTTTTGATGAATTAGGGTTAGGTCAACTAAACTGAGGTCTTCAGTTAAGTTAATTTCATATTAAAGAAAAGAGATGGTTAGTGTAGATAAAAACAATGTTAGAGTTTGAGGAGGGGCCTGAGGAGTTACTAGCAAAACAAACCTATCTCCGAGGCGCATTTGATGAGTTGGCATAATTCATATGGTTGTTTAGTTCGTTGAGATCTTTGTTGGAGGGCAAGTTGGCGTTCTAGATCATGTATTCTGGAGTATTTGGTGCTGAGTAGTGTGGACATGGCTGCTTCTTGCACATCTCGAGCAGCAGCGAGCTCTGCATATCTTCTTGCAGCTTCCTCCCGTGCAATCCTAGAAGCTGTAGCTTGAACATTAGCCTCTTTAAGTTGCCTTTTCTGCTCCTCTACCAAGCTTTGGCTTGTAATAGTCAATTGCTGGTGTACATGCTCAAGCACTTGTTGATGGCTAACCAGTATCTGATCTATTTCCAAGGACTTCACAATGATCACCTCATTGAGGACTTTCAGTTTCTTAACATGTGCTTTGTTCATTTGCTATCTTTCTGTTTGAAGGCTTACCACTCTTTGTTCTACTTTAGCAATGCATGTGCTTCCTCTAGCTACTATGTATATTATGCTTCTCTTTCCTTGGTATATGCCACTTCCTTTTGCATTTGTACCTTGGCTTTTTCTAATCTTGCCTTGAGCTCCTCATTCTCTTTGGTGGTATGTAGTATGGTATTGCTGTGATGAATTTGTTATTGCCTTCCAAGGTCTGCAGCCTTGCTTCCTATTACTCGGCTGCCTTTGAACTCTTTAGGATCACTTCTCTATGTGTGGCATCTACTGCTGCTATCTGCTCCTTAAGCGCTTTCACTAGTTCAATGGACTCCTAGACCTGTTTCCATAGTGCAGCATTCCTGTCATGCATCATGTGAGTGGTAAGAAAAAAGTGACTTCTCCATACCCTTTGCTCTTGGGTCCAAAGATCTACACTTGTGGAGGTTGAGCCTTCTGTTTGGTGCACTAACAGCGTATCGAGGCCTTCCATGATCTCTTTGAGGAATCGATTAGCATCGAGATTATGCAAGAAGGATCCTTCTTCTATTGTGCCCTCAGCTTCCACTCGCCTTCGCTTATTGGGACTTGTAGTCTCATTAGTTCTCTTCCTCTTCTTAGCTTCTTGAGCTTTTGGGTGTGCTGAGGTGTCCTCTTCATTCCTTTTTCTCTCATCCATTTGTGGCACTTATTGTGCTGTTGGAGCCTGTGTTGCACTAATCTCGCCGCAAAGGTGGGCTAATCTGTGAAAGGTTTATGAATACCATTTGAGCAGGGCTGGAAGGTGGTGTTTGCTATGTTGACTCTAGAATTGCTCTTGCTATCAAGCTGATATTCTCTTTATCTTTTTCCTCCTTTTACTCCAGAACCTATTGAGAAGATGTGATGTCATATGCCACCTCTTCTTCCATATGCTGCGTTTCGGATTCTAATTGTTGGAGGCTTCCTCACATCTTTTTACCTTTCTTTGATTTCTTACCACCCTTTAGCTCTTGAATTAGCTCCTTTGTTTCATTTAGGACCCCCTGCCGCCCTACTACAGCTCTTCTGAAATGAGTGTAGATGGCTCCATGGATCCTTTAATCTGAGGAACCTTAGCCTCCTGAGTGCCTTGGGGAATGGGAAGATTCGATGTATGAGTAAGTACTTTGGTTAGGAGGAGATATGGATTACACACCTTGGATTGGTATGACTTGAGGTAATTCTCCATCTCGCGGTGGATATTCCAAGCACAGTCCTCCTATTTTTCCTCATGGACTTTTGCTATTCAGTTGAGAGGGACCCTATTATACCTGTCCACCATTGGCTTTACTTGCATGAGCATTGACATTGCTCTACAAGCTTTCTCATCTACTTCATCGCTTATACCTGTCCACCATTGGCTTTACTTGCATGAGCATTGACATTGCTCTACAAGCTTTCTCATCTACTTCATCGCTTATACCTGTCCACCATTGGCTTTACTTGCATGAGCATTGACATTTCTCTACAATCTTTCTCATCTACTTCATCGCTTATATTCTCGTATTCCACTCCATTTGAGTTGAAGGAAACCCTCTTCAGCATTTCCTCAATGGGCATCTGATTGATGGTATGGACATGTGTCGATATGGGTGGGGGTAACTGTAGAGATTCCCATATCATTTCCTCAATGATGAGGAACTACTCAGTGGACCCATCCGCCTTTGTGACTGTACCCCTCTTGGTGTTTGTGTCATAAGTCTTTAGAAACTTTGCACATGGAGGATCTCTGCCATTCTACCAAGCCTACCTTTTCCAGCTTGTTCTTGACATTTGTATCTTCTAAGATCTTCAAACACTCTAGGCTATGAGACTGGAACATAATCTTCGTGAGCTATTTGAATGTCTTTGTGGATGATTTTACCTTGGACTATTTGTGCATACGGCCCAAGGTAGGTTAGCTTGGTGCTACATGGTTCTCTCTTCTACTTTTCAGATGGTGACCCTATGGTATTGGCCTGCGGGTTCCCCTTAACCTCTGGTTTGGAAGCAACGGAGGAGGCCATTTGTAACATGTGAAAAGAACATCAGACATTCTGTGTGACTAGTAGGAGCTCGCGGTCCTCTTTTTTTTTTGGGTATGTGTGTGTTAGTGATATGCATGGATATATGATGGGAAGAGTGTTAGTCTGGTGAGCAATGAATAAAGAAGGGATCTGTGTGAATTAGTGTTTGTCGAGAATTAATCCTAGTCGGTGAAGTAGCACGCCATGAATTGGCCGAGCGTGAAGTAGCTATGCATGAAAGGCTAATCCGTGAGGGTTAGCACGTGAAAGGTTAGTTCATGAAGTGTAAAGACGTGAGGGCTTAAGCCGTGAAAGGCTTAACCCGTGAAGTAGCAAGTGTTAATTCGTGAAAAAGCAGGTTGTGTTGTGATGATTATTAGCGTTCATGGGTAGCCTATGATGTAGGCAATTTGATTTTAGCCATTTACTGTATTTTTCCCAAACCCGAGATTTCTATTTGACTCCGTGAAATAGAAGACTGCTATTTCATGGGCCATTCCCTTTATTCATTTATGATGAGATTTGGTGGGTGTGACAAGATGAAAACAAGAATGACAAGAATGACAAGATGAAAATGAGGTGTATGAAAACTAGAAACAGCACAACTGCAGGCAATGTGTGCATAAGCACAAAGACGATTTAATGAAAAAAGAATGAATCTTTTCCCAATGATTTAATGAAAATGAATGAAACCATCGAAAGTATGTGAAGAGCTCTTCCTTGTTTGGGAATCGAAGGTCACAACAAGCAATCAAGTGAAGAAGAACACTGACGACGATGAATACACTCCAGAAGATGATTCAGATGAGGATGCCAAGAAGTAAAGGAAGCCGGTCAATGAAAAATGAAAAAAATGGGAAAAAAGATGTATTTATGATCTAGCCGTTGGCCCCTGGCGGCCATCTTAATTGGGTATACGATGTGTCTACTCGTGATTTATGGAGGTTTTTTTTACTATTTCATGACGTGAACTGGCATGAGTCGGTTCACGATGTGAACCATTTTGAAGTGTTTCACAGCATGAAACAGTCCTGAGCATTTCACGACGTGAACTAGCCTGAATCGGTTCATGATGTGAAACAACTTGTACCCTTATGCATGCAAATATTGATACCCTATTGTTTTCTATATGCTCAAACACTCCAAGGCAATATGTTATGCATTCTGAGGAGTAGAAGTGTACATGTGAAAACGAATGAGCATGTTTCATGGCATGAAAAGAATGGGTACCCCTTTACCTTGCACCTAGTTGTTGGAGTTGGGTACCCCTCGTCATCCTCCTTTCTTTTAGTGCCATGGGAACCAATGTTGTACTTTGGAGCCTGTTGGATATATGTTGTTGCAACTGCTTAAGTTCTGAGAGAACTTTTAATTTTCCCTCCATCCAGTGTGGAGGAGTACATCATTGTATCTTGGTGAACCTGTTTTGCTTCTTGTGCATGTGAGTGCACATCTCTCTTACGCTGGTCCATTTCTTGGTTCAGCTTTTCCTCCTTGGTGGATGAGATTGGCGGTGTCGCTCTCCCTTGATTACTTGGTTGAACTTGTTTCTTTTTCTAGATCAACTTTGGTGCTTCCTTAGTGCTTGATTTAGCTGGGACTTGGTCTTGTTTGTGCTTATGGTGCTTTTTTGTTCTTCTAGAAGTACATGCAAAATTGGGTTTTGTATTTTTTTTTGGTACCCATACCATTTCGTTTCCTTGATAATAGCCCTGTGCTGCTAGTAAGTCTTTTCGGACCCACCACTGTTGAATGCCAAGTTGTGTGCAGGTTTGCTTTGAATATAGTTGCTTGTCCTTGTCTAGCTTTCCTTGTCTCTTGCTTGTAACATGTCTTTTTTTCTTTGTTACATACCCATGAGGCTTTGTCTATCTCATAGTATCCTTACGCTTGAAGCTGGGCCTTTGGAGCCCATAGTTTTTGGCTTGGATACTTTTGCTGCCTTTGCTTTGGTTCTCTTGATGAAGAGGGATAACCTTTTAATGTGGATGCTTGTTCTGTTAAGCCTTCTATTTTTCATGGCATGGGAGATTCCATGTTGCATGCCACTGCCCGTTTCCCATTATTCAATGGACTCCATAATGGCATGGTGATGGTGTCCTTGCCATCATTGAGTTGTGCTTCTCGTTTTGGCGCAAATCTAGGATCGTCTAAGAAGCATTTCCTCTTCCATGGTTCTTGCAGGCATAACAAACACCTTCCTGACCAAGGGATTATTTCTAATTGAGATGTTTATATTCAAAAGTCCTATTGTATGTGTAACAGATGAATGCACACTATGAACCTATGCGTTAGTTGCCTCTAGGGGGCTTTGTTTAAGGCTACCCATGTCTCATAGGAAATCAAGTTATGACTTGACCCCGTATCAATGAGTGCGATGCTTGTCGTGTGACCCTCCTTTGTAGATACCTTTACACACTGAGTTGTGCGCAAGTTCATGTTAATCCCATTTTGGATTAACAAACATGATCCTCAATTGAGGACATTAATAAGTGTCATGAAATGGCACTATAAAAGTTGTACATTATGAGATATTGGCCACCCAAGGCAGCCTAGTAAGTGAGTTTTGGGCGCCAAGTGTGAATAAGGGCCAATTGTATATAAAGCATTTTCTCATAATGTAAAGACACAATCCCCTTTGTGCTATTGAGAGCTCTCCCTTTGTGTCTTGAGAGAGATTGAAGGAGTGAGAGAATTCTAGCATTGTGCCTCTTTCATGCTTGTGTGATTCATGCTTGTGTGAGAGAGTGAGTGATTGCCTTATGCGAAGGTGCGAGAGCGACTCTACGGTGACAGTGTGGAGGTGGAGCTTAGAGTTTGTAGCTTAACAAGCGAGCTTGGAGGCCTCAAGGGACTCAAGATTGAAGCATTGGTATGTACCCTATGACAGTTGTGATCTATTGCTCATTCTTTAGGTGAATGTGTAGAGTTCCCTCTTGGAGGTGTGGTAGCCCATAACATTTTTGGCGCTGCTGTCAGGGAAACACCTTTGTTTCTTCCACATTCTCTTAGAGTTTCAGCTCCCATTGCATAGAATTCATTATTGCCTTTGCATTCTGGTAGTGCATTGTGTGGAAAATGAATGGATAAGATGTGTGTGGTGGTAAGAAATTGTGAGAAATTGGTTGTGATGTTGTGTATGTTTGTGTGGTGGAGTGGTTTTAGGATAAGGCTTCACTATCTGTTCTTGTTAATTTTGATATTCGCATCGTTTTGAAAACACCAACGTGAATGAGCAGGTTGGTGTATGGTTTTCTTTCTTTTTCAAAAAATTCATAAAAATAAAAAACATAAGGGACTATTGACTGTGCCAAGAACTTGCATTTCATTCCTTAGGAGTGGTACAATCAATTTGGTATCAATTGGATAAGTATTATGCACCCAAAATCACAAACTTTCGAGCGAAAAGTTCCACTTGAAAGTGCAGAAAAGTCGTTCACGTCGTGAACCATTTCCTGCAGTTTCACGGTGCAAATCGCTCACAAAATCAGTGCCGCAATTAACGCCAAAAACCATGGGATTACCTTTCTAAAAATAGAAAACCTTATCCTGACACCTCTGACACCACGAAGTCTGCCGAAATTTTTGAGCATGTGAAATTTCAGTAAAGCGTTCACGACATGAACCATTCTGAAGGCGTTCATGGCGTGAAACCCTTACTGGTTCATGGTGTGAACCCTTTTGAAATAGTTCACGGCATGAAACCCTTTCTGGTTCACGACGTGAAACATTCTCTGCAGATTCACGGGTTGGCCAAATCTAACAGCGATTAGACAGACCAAGGCCACAAGGGTCGGTTAAGGAGAGAAGCCTATATCAAGAAGAGGGGATCTAACCCAAAAGGCAAAAATTTTTGAGCACGTGAAAGTGCAGGATACAGTTTACGCAGTGAACCATTTTCTGCAGTTTCACGTCGTGAACCATTCTCTGCAGTTTCATGGCTTCTGAAACAAAGCGATAGAATCAAAAGCAAAATCAAAATTGGGTTGCCAAATAGCTTTTCAAATCATACATACATGCACTTAAGATCTGGAAAACTCATCGGAGACGATCTTACGCCTGACAATAGTGCATCGAATCACCTAGGATTTTCCTATCAAAGAAGTGTGGGATTAGGACATTCCGCAAGCACACACCTGAGTGTTTTAAGAAACTTGACCACCGCTAAAACTAGTAGCGAAGAGTCCATGGAAGAAGGGCTGAGACACGCTGGGTTTGGGGAAGAGGAGAAACCACCCTCCCCAACCAGGTCGAGTGGTATCATTGATATCGCTTGGGGATTTTTCGGTCTCCAAACTAGTCATGATGAAGAAGCGCAATTTGCGGGCATGGATCCGTCAACCAGGGTTGCGAACTCGGTCCACGACAAGAAGTGCCATTCCAAACGTCGAATTCTAGGTTGTCGAATACCGGCATACCCTGAATAAGATGTGACATAGAAAATGTGGCTAGGATGGGCCAAATATTCTTCCCCACCACCGAGGAAGTAGAGTTAGACCTCAAAAGGAGTGAGGTGAAACGACAACTACGAGAATTGAGCTTAAGGAAAAAAGAGGTCGATACTCAAAGGACGAGAGCTGAGCAAAAGGAAACGGGAAGTTTTAACCCATTCTAGTCATCACGAGGGAGAAATTCCAAACTTGGAACCCATAAACGAGGAATCTAGAACCGAGGAAGGGTTTACAACCATAAAAGAAGAGGGTAACCTAGCAAACATGGTAGGCGAAGGAGAGGAACGACTCTACACCAAAAAGGATATTGAGTAGATGATCAATAACCCTACGTTCCTACAAGACATGGAACTCCTGATTCTATAAAGACATACGGAGGCAACTTATGGGGAGTCACTCCAAGGTACCGGTTGGACCATCCCATGGACCCAAAATACCTCTAGAAGAGCCAATACAAGAAGGGGACGAGGTCTAGGAAGGGGGGGAGCAATTCCTCAAAGGTCTAGGATAGATCCAACCATGGACCTTAATGTATCCATAAGGGAAGACCTACAAAATATGGCGATAGAGATGGGTCGGGGGATGGTCAGAGAACTAGGCACTGCTCTAGAATCCCGACCTTCCTAAATGAAACCCCATATCATTTCAAAACTTTTCCAAAATTTATCTAGGATGGGGATCCTATCCAACATGTAGAGATTTTTGAATCCACATGTGAAACCTGCGGGCTGGTCAGTGATGTGACAATGATACATGCCTTCTCACTGACCTTGGAAGGAAAAGCTCATCAGTGGGGTTCCGAACCCTTAAGCCAGAGGATAAGGTTAACTTCACAAGGCTAGAGAATGTTTTTGTGCCCAGTTTTGCCCAAAGTGGTGACAGATGGAGCCCTGTGGCATAATTACATAATATCAAACAAAAGGAAGATGAGTCGATGAGAGACTATGTCTCTCGTCTAAAGCACTTAAATTTGAGGTGCAAACTTCGGGAAAGGTTAACTGATGATCAGTTGTTGCCTTGTTTCCAGAGGGGGATTAGAGACCATAAAATGCAATTTCTGAATTCGGGCATGGATCTAGTTGATTGACCTTGCTGGTCCTCAACGGATGAGTCCATGGCTCTTTTATATGGATCTGTTGGTTGATCTTGCTGATCTTCAACGGAGATCCCATTTTTGATATATGAATATATTACCGAACTATGAGCTAGGAACTATCGAAAAGGCCCCTGAGTGGATAGGTGGTGAGCATTCTAGTTACCAATGATGCCATAGGTACAGCGATGAAGGAATGATTGGAAATAAGGATTCAACCAGAGATTTTGAGGATTATGATCAGTGACACAAGGATTTCATTAAATGATTGTTTTTAAAGATAGATGATGCTGAGAAAAAAAAAGGCAATTTCATATTGGGTGTGTAAGTCGTGTGACTAGTTTTAAGTTTGCATGAATATCCGGCTAGGGGGCCTGGGAACTCTTTTCCCTGGTACTCGGGACAAAACCTAACCTAATTTTTAATTGGATCCCATCACTACAGTGGTTGGGCGGTTACCCAAGGGACTTAGGACTGATGGATCCCTAAAATGAGACTCAAATTTCTGTTGGTACGATAGATGAAGTAAATTTTGGATAAAAATTGTTCTATGGAAAAGAATCAACGGTTGTGCCTCTCAATGAGGAAAAAAGCGTTGGTCTCTATGATCCAAGTGCAATCTTTCCCTTGATCTGACTATGGAACTTACGGGTTCGATCAGATCAGTTCAGTTAGTTAAGGCTTTTAACTATGTTAGAGAAAAGTTATCCTGGAGGAATCGCCCGTGCTTTCTGAGCAAGGGAAGTTTTTTCGGGTTCGGTTTTGGAAGAACCGATAGATTAGTCTCTTGTCAGGATATCCATGGGCAAGGCCCTGAGTGTGGGACCCTGCCCCACACAGGAAGTGCTACTTCCGCTACTAGCACCCTTGAATTTGTTGCACGGTGGGGGACAGGGATCTCACAGTTGACATCAGAGCAATTTGGCTAAAGTGGATCAACCGAGAAGCCAAAAATGTCATAAATTTATGAAGTAGCAGTGAAAGGTTGGAATTGTGTGATGAAACTCATACAAGTTGATATTCAGAATGAAATTCCTAAATTGATAATTGGGTCTTGAGATGGAAGTACTGCAATTATATGGAATCCCTGACCTGCTTGAGGCCTAGACATGATGGTATTTACCTTATAGTTCCAAGGACCGTGACTACCCGTATATACCGAGGGTATAACTGCAGCTCTTTACTAACAGATTATATACGAGTAAATCTAAGATCTTGAAATTATAAGCTAAAAGACTATCCAAATGATGAATTCGAATGTGGTTGATATGATTTTAAAGTTCTGGTTAAGAACTGATGAGTTGATTTGGATTCTGATTGAAAAATGATGATTCCTGAATTTTGGTTGAAATGTAATAAGCTGAGCAAAAACCTCAATGAGGATGAATGGGAAGAGTCCCTGTGATGATATTCATAACTGGAATGACGATAATGACCAGCAAATCACTATGAGATTAGTGGATTGTGCTGACAGATTGCTGTTGTTAACTCTTGACCGAGTGGATCAAGTTAAGGGATGACAAATTAAAAATCTATAAAATTGAAATTCCCCATGAAGGACTGTTCAGATGGAAATTTCAGTCTAATAGAACATTATTGTGTTAAAGATATGAACAAATTGTTATCTGATAATGCGAGTATCTTTATCCCACGATTCTATGAGGAGCTGACCTATCTAAAGAACCCCAGAATCAGATGAACCAAAAATCGGATTTGAATCATAAATAAAAGGAACTTAACAAGATTTTTTGTATTGATAAGAACATGGATCGAGGTCGTCATGGTAGAAATGATAACCCCCAACTCGATGAGGAAGAGCTCAACTTGGATGTTCGTAAATTTCTTCAGTTCGCAGCCTGGACCTTTCAAGGGTGAAGGGAAAAACTTGGGCGAGGCTGTGGAGAAGTGGATCGAAGCAATGGACGAGTACTTTGATGTCACCGGTCGGGTACAACTGAGAAGAGCAAAATGGCTCTTGCAAGGCTGAAGATAGTAGAAACAGCCAGAGTGGCATGGAGAAACCACTACAAGATAAACCGTCTAGATCGGAATACCCAGACATGGATGATCTCAAAATTTACCTAAGTATGAGGTTCTGTCCTCCTGGCTTTTTGGAAACAAAGATGAACGAATTCTTAGAGCTAACCCAAGGGAGTAGAACTATTGAAGTATATCACCAAAAGCGTTTGCTCTCCTCTTTAAATACTTGCCACCACCGCTGATTCTGATGAAGAACAGCTAATGGGCAGGTTCATTCGGGGACTGAACGAACCTTTGAATATTTTGGTGAAGAACGCCAAGCTAGTTTCCATGGCCGAAGCAGTACGGATGGCGAAGGATTTCTCCAAGGCCTTTGATGTTAAGGTCCCACCAAAGCCAGAACCATCACCTTTCAAAAGCTTTTTAGTTCCAGAAGGTGATTCCAACCTTCCACCGCCTAAGAGATATCAGGGAAGCCCAGGATATGGGAAGTTCTAGAATGGAAGAGATGTCCTTTTCTCGAAACTCAATCCCCTGGAATTCAACTTCAGAAGTTCCACCCTTGAACAAGGGAGTGAAATGCTATAACTGTCAAGGAATTGGACATCGTAGTATGGATTGTCCAACTTCTTTTGGATCAAGGTTTTCAGGGCAGGGAAATCAGGGATCAAGATTCCAGACTCCAGCCCCTTCCTTCCAGAGTAATCAGGTTTCTATCCGCCAAAATCAGGGAAATTTTAGAGGTAGACCCTCTAACCAACCTGCAGTTTCAATCCAAAGTAATGCAAGACCTCTGCCTCAGAATAGGGGAAGTCAAAGAGAGTTGTTCCCAAATCGGCCGTCCACTAACACTGGAAGTGATTGAAGAAGAAGAAGATGATGAAAGAGATCATACTCCACCTGTGAGATGAGGACATCTGGCATTTTTTTAAGTGGGGTAGGATGTAAGATTCCTCCCCCAGCCCCTCAAGATATCCAATCTCTCCCCCTGTAATCATTCCCCTTGTCAGAATATTAACAGATCTTGTTTCTACCTATTTTAGCTTAGAGAGAGAAAATATTCTAGAGAGAGATTATTCAATTTTTAGATATTTTTGGATGAAAAATATCTCTTCTTATTAAAATAAATTCTCCTGAAACAGAAGTTCAAAAAGGATTTCAGAAGGTGCATTAGAAATAAATTATAATCTGTTAAAAAAGCCTTAGCCTAAGGGTCCAGATTTTTTGAAAATTTTAGATTAAGGTTCTGGGTGAGGGACCAATTAGATTAATCCAAATGTAGGGAGAGAAGATAAATTGAAGAAATAAAAAAAATCCCCCCAAAAATGAGTAAATACTCACATAAGATGAAGAGTTGACTAAGGACAAGGTTATTAGTTAAAAAGAAGAGATATTTAGAGCAAATGATGCATTTTTGACACCTCGGTGGGGGAATTCCCCTCATGAAGGAGGTGCCTATTTCACATATGTGGATGAGTTTTAAACTCACAAATAATGAAATATTTTCATTTCTCCTCTCTCCTGTTTCAACTAGAACCAAAAAGTAAGCTAAACTGACCTAAAAATGGTCAAAAAGTGACCAAACTGATCTGAAAAATTCTAGAATCAGTTTGCTTGGTTAGAGGCTCACTTTTTCCTATAAATAGAAGCCTCCCCCTTTGTAAAATCTTAATAGAGTTTTTTGCACTGTTACTCTACTCCACCCTAGAGCCAAAAACATTGAATTCATTAATAATTCACTTATTTTTAACTATTTCCTCTACAAAGAATTGGTGGCCACTCTTGATCCAAGCAAGAGTAGAACCCTCAATCCCTCAAGCCAAAGGATAGCTCACAAAACTCCATGTAAGTTAGAAATTCTACTTTTTTCTAATTCTATTCTATAGTTTTATGATTTCTTGCTTCTTTTAAACTGAAAGTGGATGTTATGCCTTGATGGAAAGGCTTCCCCCTTTTCTTCATTGAATTTAGCCCTTCTTTATCCAAGATGTGTAATTAAATAAATAGAGTTAAACTTTTCGTATTGTTTTCTCTTAAAAAATGAGAATTAATAAAATTAGAGTACTAAATTCATCTTGGGGTAAATTCTAAGTAGATTTAGAATGTAAAAATTTAGAAATGGTCAGCCATACAAAGGAGGTTATGGCAAAATTTTCTTAAATTTTGTGGAAATAAGTTTTATCTTTATGTTATTCAAAAAGAGTAATCACCTCCGTTTGTGTATTCTAAAAGTGTTATTTTCATTCTATGCATAGAAAGATGCATATTGGAAATATTTTTATTATAAAAGCGTTATTTTCATTAGAATTAATTTCTATGCATAGAAAGATGCATATTGGACATATTTTTATTATAAAAGTGTTACTTTCACCAATATTGATTTTTATGCATAAAGTGATGCATAAAAGAATTTTTTTATTATAAAAGTGTTACTTTCACCAATATTGATTTTTATGCATAAAGTGATGCATAAAAGAATTTTTATTATTATAAAAGTATTACTTTCATCAAAATTAATTTTATGCATAGAAAGATGCATAAAGAATTTATTTTTATTCCAAAAGTGTTATTCTCATTAATTTTGATTTTATGCATAGAAAGATGCATAAAGGAATTTATTTTTTATTTCAAAAGAGTTATTCTCATTAACTTTGATTTTATGCATAGAAAGATGCATAAAGGAATTTATTTTTAATTCAAAAGAGTTATTCTCATTAATTTTGATTTTATACATAGAGAGATGCATAAAGAAATTTATTTTTATTTCAAAAGAGTTATTCTCATTAATTTTGATTTTATGCATAGAAAGATGCATAAAGGAATTTATTTTTATTTCGAAAAGTGTTATTTTCATTAAAATTGATTTTATGCATAGAAAGATGCATAAAGGTTTTATTTTTATTTCAAAAGTGTTATTTTCCTTCAAATTGAATTTATGCATAAATAGATGTATAAAAGGATTTTTATAAAAGTGTTATTCCCCCACTGAAGTTGATTTTTATAAAAGAATGAATGGATGGATAGATGTGATGTGAATCAGATAAATGTGAATGAATGGATGGATAGATGTGAAGTGAATCAGATAAATGTGAATGAATGGATGGATAGATGTGATGTGAATCAGATAAATGTAAATGAATGGATGGATGGATGTGATGTGAATCAGATAAATGTGAATGAATGGATGGATGGATGTGATGTGAATAGATGTGATGAGATGTCATGTGAATTAGGATGTAAATGAATGATATGGGACGGATGTGGATGTATGTGAAAGAATGGATGTGGATGTATGTGAAAGAATGGATGTGAATGTATGTGAAGAATGAAAGTGGATGTATGTGAAAGAATGGATGTGGATGTATGTATGTGAAAGGATGGATGTGGATGTATGTGAAAGGATAGATGTGGATGTGTAAGTGATAAGTATGGATGTGGATGTATCGATGTATGGATGTGGATGTGTAAGTGATAAGTATGGATGTGGATGTATGTGGAAGAATATATGTGGAGTGAATGTGATGAATATGAACGAGAATAGAGACGATGAGATGTGATGTAAATTGGATAGATATGAATGATAAGGGATGTGAATGAATGATATGGGATGTGAATGAATGTGATAGGTTGTGAATTGGGATGTGAATGAATGATAAGATGTGAATGAATGATATGGGATGTGCGGGACATTTTTTTTGGCAAGCATTTTCGAGTGAGCGTTTTTTGGGAATCGGGCGAGCGGATTCCAAAAAGATTCCCTCCTTCCCCAAGATAGAGAGGGCCTACAATTGAGGTTATTGGTTTCAACTAAGAATAAAACCTAGTTTTTTAATATACATCCTCCAATTACATAAATTCCAACCCCCCTCCACATGAAGAGAGAGGGGTGAAGCAAGTTAGAGAGAGCAACATGACATAATTACTTCGGCGGGAGTGAACACATAAACACATGTCAACATCACATCCTTTACATTGGGGTTATTGGTTCAAACTGAAAATAAAACTAAGTTCATTCACATACACCTTTCAAATATAGAAATGCGAAAACCATTATCACATCCTTTACATTGGGGTTATTGGTTCAAACCGAAAATAAAACCAAGTTTATTAACGTACACCTTCCAAATACAGAAATGCAAAAACCAACATCTTTGTGAATGAATGTGATGTGGTCTGAATATGATGTGATGTGGTCTGAATGAGATGTGATGTGAGTGAATGTGATGTGGTTTGAATAAAGTGAATGTGATGTGGTCTAAATAAGATGTGATGTGAGTGAATGTGATGTGGTCTGAATGAGATGTGACGTGAGTGAATGTGATGTGGTCTCAACGAGATGTGATGTGAGTGAATGTGATATGGTCTAAATGGATGAGATGTGAATGAATGTGATGTGATGAGATGTGGATATGGGTAAATGTGAGTGGATGTGATCTGATGTGGATATGGGTAAATGTGAGTGGATGTGATCTGATGTGGATATGGGTAAATGCGAATGGATCTGATTTGATGTGGATATGGGTAAATGCGAGTGGATGTGATCTGATGTGGATATGGGTAAATGCGAGTGGATGAGATCTGATGAGTGGATGAGATCTGATGAGGATATGGGTATGATGAGGATATTTGAGGAAAGAAGTGATGAGATGAAAAATGATGTGATTAGATAAGAATGGGAATTTATGTGAAATGAATATGGATTAAGTAATGTTGATTAATGTGGAAAGACGAGAGTTCGTTATAGAAATTATATTTATGACCTGTTTTTAAATGACTTTTTTATGTCAAGAATGCTGGGGAAGCATTTTGACCATCTTGTAAATGAGGTCGTGGAGACCTAATTGATAAAGTTGCAATAGCTGACGGAGAGTCAATGGAGGACATCTCACGTAGCAAGGTCCGGCCGAGGTCTTGACTAGCCTCGGTTTGATTTAAATGGTGAGCTTCCGGTACGGTGGATGAGGGACCAAGGAAGCGGCCTATGAGTGAAGCGCTAGGATCCTAGAGGGTGACCTGCGAAGGATCCTAGAGGGTGCTGACCATATGGTGCTCGGGCTCTGGGGGTCACCGAAGATACCCACAAGTACATCAGGGAAGATATTGAATAGGGAGTAAGAGATGTTTTCTGAATTCGGGCATGGATCTGGTTGATCCCTCATACCATTGGGAGGATAATGAGGTTCGTCGATCGAGGCGAGTGATTGTGATGCTATCTAGCTTTGTAGTGTGGTGAATAAGCCCACCCTAGCACATAGACATCCCTCTGAGGGGGCGAGAGGATTGAGCGACGGAGCCTGAGGGGGCGACATGCTGGCGTATGCTTTGCTTTATGTGGAGCAATGTGGTTGAGAAGGATCTTAGGAGACATGGGTATTTCTCAAAAGGGAGTGACAATGTTGGTGTGCAACAAAATCAAAGTTGGAGTGACAATGTTGTTGGTGTGACAAAATAAAGTTGGAGTGACAATGTTGTTGGTGTGACAAAATCAAAGTTGCATGGTGATTGCCAAGAACCCGGTGTTTCATGATCACATGAAGCACACTGAGATACAATATCACTATGTGCATGAGCTTATTATGGATGGAGAGGTGAAGCTTATCTATTGCCTATTGTTTATTGCCTGATGTCTATTGCCTGACAACAGAGAATTATGTAGAGATTTTCACAAAGGCTCTAGGAAGAGATTTGCTTGAGCACCATCTTCATCGACTTAGCATTTTGGGACCGAAAAGGTTTTAGGGGGGGTGCTAGAAAAGCATTTGCTTAGTGCTTTACCTGCATGTTATTTACGGGTGATGGATGTGCTCTATTTTGTAAGGCCCCCTTTATGAGAATTAGCTTTGTCGTGAGCACACTTGGGTTCCCATCAGTTTCCAAGCATAGACATTGCAACAAGTTGGCCAGATGGCTTATGTAGACTTGGCACTTTGACAAGTAGGATGCATGCTTGTGCAGGCTAAGAGAGCATACTAGCAAGTGCTAGGGCCAACAAATCAAGGCACATTGTTCTTGGGTTTATGGGGCTTGTTTGAGGGTCCATATGATCTTAGGTGGGGTCGTGGGAGCTACACTAAGTCTCGAAATCTCTATGGGACTAAGTTATAAACTAATATGGTCCCAGTCAAATGATATGGTCAGTTGGTCATTTTGGACCAATTGTGGCCAATGGCCAACCTATGTTCATGCCAACCCTAGGTACTATATATAGACTAGTTTGGCACCCTTAGTTCATCGTGTTCAAGCACTTTTGTAAGTAAGACATCCAATGTCCTATAGTTTATCTAAATTTCCATCAAAGCTCCCTACCCGGAGGACATGGATGGGTGGAAGCCATCAGTTTTTAATGTTTCATCAGTTTGCAAGCAGTTATATAGTTTACTCTCCACTTCTTCTTGTAATTTAGTGCTTTGTATTGTGTTGATCCTGCTTCCGCTATAGTGTATTCTTGCACCACTTTTGTTGTTACCAAATATTCAAATGCATGCATTTCCAACACCATAGAGCATAAAAAGTACTTGCCAAATCACCTTTGAATATATTCCATATGACCTCCTTTTCCACACACCATAGAGCATAAAAAGTACTTGCCAAAGCACCTTTGAATATGTTCCATATGATCTCCTTTTCCACACACCATAGAGCATAAAAAGTACTTGCCAAAGCACCTTTGAATATGTTCCATATGATCTCCTTTTCCACATATACATCTCATGTAGCTTCATGTAGCTTCATGTACACATTCCATTGGTAACCATTAGCCATATACATCTCATGTAGCTTCATGTACACATTCCATTGGTAACCATTAGCCATATGTCAGGCATTTTTCTGAGAGGTGTTTTGGGCTTGTGTACATATGGATGCATGGCATGTGTGAAGAGTTTGGCTTTGAATGCGTTGCCAGGTGTACAGGGTGGATGGTTTTGTTTTGGGCTTGTTGCAGGCCTGTCCGGAGTAAGGTCCGCTAGAGGTGGTATCAGCTACTTGGTAGCTCTGGATGTGTACGCATCCCCAAAGAAATGAGTGGGCATTGCTGGTTGTATTTGAAGGTGTGGAAGCATGGAGGGCAATTGAATATTGATGTGGCTAAGGTTGCATTTAATTTGGTGTGAAAGCATTGGGATGGCCATCTTCTAGGCCTTAAATAAAAATAAAAATAATGATCAACGTGGCCAGCCAGTAAGACCACGTGGAGGTTAGAGTTGCACCCAACACTGCTGCCAGCGCAATGGCCAGCACGTGAAAGGAAGACGCGAGAAGTTGGAGAGTCGGCGGGTGATGCGCAGCTGTAGACTAAAAGAGAAGTGGCCGCCTTGTTTGTTTTGGTTCTCCCTTGTGGTGGTAACGCTGCGTGGAGGTGCAAGGGGCCCGTTCGTGTTGGTGTGCAGGGACAGAGAGTCGCTTGGGAGTGGAAGCCTTGGAGCTGTGGTTGGCGATACCTATGAGACAGAGGAAGTGGCTGATGGCTGACAGGCTGGCGACTTGCAGAAAGGCCGCCTAGGAGAAACTAGGAGTTCAAGGGACACACAAGGGCGTTGAAGGTGCTGCAGTTGCAGAAAGCGCCCGTGTGGTCTGGTGAGGTTGGCGTGGATGCGCCTTGGTCATAGAGAGAGAAGAAGGCGAAGGGGAGCCGCCTTGGGTACGAGAAGCGGTGGCTGGTGATACTGCGAGGACAGAGCGGAGAGCAGGTAGCGCAACAGCTGACTAGCGCAAGAGGGCGCCACAGATGCCAAAGTGTGGTCGAGCTGCTGGTGGCTCTTGAGGTGGTGGTCGTCTGCTCTACTGCAGAGCGGAGAGCAGAGGCATGGTGAGAGACCAGAGGGAGCTGGTGATAGCAAAGGAGGGGAGCCGACGGGCTGGTGGTTCGCTATTGGAGCTGGGGGCCTTTGGGTGTGCAGGCAGAGCTGGCGATGGATTAAAGGAGGCCGCCTTTGAAGTGGCTTGGGCTAGGTGAAGCCGATGTGGAAGCATAGGTAGGTGCTGAAGACAGGGTGGCAAAGAGGGAACAGTGAAGAGGGCATGTGTGGCCATAAAAAGGATCGTGCAGAGGCTGGTGGGGCTGATAGCACGTCGAAGAGAAGGGGTTCAAAGAGCAGGTGGTGCCTGGGTTTGAAGTGGCTGGCAGAGGATCAGCACTGAGAGAGAGATGTTTGGGTAGCTGCTACTGGCGACACACACAGAAGTGATGGGCTGGAGAGAGAGTTGAGGGTTACTTGGTGGGGCGCCTTCTGAAGAGTAAGTGGCCGGGTTCTTTCTGGTGTGGTTGGTATAGCATGCAGGCGAGAGGTTCGCGGTGATTGAGGATGTGGTGTATCCTAGTGTTGATGTATTCGTGGCTGGGAGGCTTGGTCGTCAGACGCAAGGTTGCAATTCCTGAGGTGGTGTGGCCGTGGTCGAATTCCCTTGGCAGTAAATCCAGGCCTGAGTGTGTGTAAGTTGTGTGGGTAAGGCTTCTGTGTCGGGAGAAGCTTGTATGAAGTGTTGTGACTAGGAATATATTGCTAGGTGTTTGCTTTGTCTATGGTGCCCCTGTTTTGTGCTGTCTTTTTGGCGTGGGTGGGTGGTGAAGTGTGAGAAGTGTTCCAACCTGTGCTGGTGGTGCCCCCGTTCGTGGTGTTTTATCAAAGTTTGGGAGGTGAAGGGCTATAGAGGCGTGGTTCTTTTTTCTTATTTTCACCTCACATCCTTTCTGGTGCCCCACTAAGGAGAGCTCTGGTGTTGTTCTTTGCCTAGAAGGGTGTATGTTCCACTGAGGAGAGCTCAAGGATTGTTACAGGTTTTCATGATGTGGTCTTATCTAGAATTTCATGGCAGGAAGGGTGAAGATGTGGTTGATTTTTTGGAGCAAATGGAGTTGGCATGCATTAGCAATCATGTTACAGATGAAGAGCAGGTTTTGAGGCTAGTAAAGATTTTCTTGAAAGGAGATGCCCAAAGCTGGCTTAAAGATTTTGAAGCACAGGGTGCGGCATATGAGCTACATGGTGTTTTGACCTTAGACAGGTTAAAAGAAGGCCTTTTGGAGCATTTTCAACAGCAAGCGGAGGATCCTAGTGTGCTTTGGCAGGAGTTGAGCATCTTAAAGCAGGTCCATGGGCAATCACTGGATGATTTTGTGAAGGTATTTACATGTTTATGGGGTAAGTGGTGTATGACATTGAAGCAGGAAGTTCCTCTTATGTTTTTGAAGAAGAGCTTGTTTATTGATGGTTTGTTAACCCATTTGAAGGTCAGGGTTGAGTTAAAGAATCCCAAGTCATTTGATGATGCAGTTAGGGTTAGGGAAAAGGAAGGCAATATTTTGAAGCAGATGGAGATGGGTATTTATTCGTATGAAGGTATTGTGTCTGCAAGGGATATGCATGTAAATTTGGTTGAGGTGGATAAGAGTCCTATGCAAAGTTTGATTAGACAGGAACCTCAAAGGCCTATACAAGTGCAACAGGGGATGTTCTATATGCCTTCTGATTTTTTTCCAAAGTCTTTAAAGCAGGTGAAAGAGCAAAGTGAAGATGTGTGTTTGATGAATGATACGGATGTAGCTAAGGTTTTCCCTATTGATGTTGCGATTGAAACTAAGGATGTGCATGTTGAAAAGCAGGATGAGGAATCTAGGTCAAGGTTTGAGACTTTTGCAGATGAGGATTTGCCAATGGATTCTTCTTTGGATTGGGACGTCATAGCTGTACATGACAGTGATTTGGAATGCTCTATTGGAGATCATTTGCATTTGGATCTGGATGACATGCATGCACATGGAAGCAAAGAGGATGATGTCTTGGGTTTGGCTGATGATAAGAAAGAAGAGGAGCTGGATACAGAATGCTTTGAGGATGATTCTTTGCCAGATTCTACAAGGGAGGAGGATGGGGTAGAGACTTCTGATGAAGTGAAGATGATTTGCAATGCGGATGTGGAGAGCATGGAGGAAGATTCTATTATTATGGATTTCCTTGGACAGCTTGATGGTGATATGGTACCTGCGATGAATGAAGTGGATGTTTTTCCATTTGATGCATTATGTGCTGGGGAGTCTTTGGACAATGATACCAGGGGGGTTGGCAACATTCAAGAAGATATGCATGTAGATTTGGCTAATAAAGAGCATTGTGAGGTGAGTATTATGCCTGAGGATGATATCTGGGAAGTTGCTAGCCTTGATGAACAGGAGCCAGAGATGGAGATGGATGCAGATATGGTTGAGAGTGTAACTAAGGCTTCTTTGCGTGTTGCTGAAATGCTAAAAACAAAGTGCATGGATGACAAGGGTTCTGAACCAGTTGAGCTGTATGGTTGTGAAGAGATGCCTGAATTACAAGAGCTGGAAGTGCTTGTGGACACTGCTATTGGAAAGGATCTAGATTTTTGTGTGCATAAAGGTCAAAATGTTGGAACCTGGCCTTCACAGGTGTTGATGAATTGGATGCCTAATGTTGCAATGCCACAGATTTTGAAGACGAGGAGGTTTGTTGTGGGTGAAGTGGACGAAAATGGTTTTGTGGCTCATATGGTTGATGTTTGGTATGTAGTGATACAACTATTGTTTTTCATAGATATTGGGGAATGGGATGGTGAGTTACAGATGTTTCCTTTTGATCCTGGTGGATAGCTATTGGACTTTTGCTTTTTGCTGCTGAGCATGAATGCTCTAGCAGATGGGGGGGTTGGCAAAGTACGTCAAGCATTTTTCTGAGAGGTGTTTTGGGCTTGTGTACATATGGATGCATGGCATGTGTGAAGAGTTTGGCTTTGAATGCGTTGCCAGGTGTACAGGGTGGATGGTTTTGTTTTGGGCCTGTCCGGAGTAAGGTCTGCTGGAGGTGGTATCAGCTACTGGTAGCTCTGGATGTGTACGCGTCCCCAAAGAAATGAGTGGGCATTGCTGGTTGTAGTTGAAGGTGTGGAAGCATGGAGGGCAATTGAATATTGATGTGGCTAAGGTTGCATTTAATTTGGTGTGAAAGCATTGGGATGGCCATCTTCTAGGCCTTAAATAAAAATAAAAATAATGATCAACGTGGCTAGCCAATAAGACCACGTGGAGGTTAGAGTTGCAGCCAACACTGCTGCCAGCGCAACGGGCCCAGCACGTGAAAGGAAGACGCGAGAAGTTGGAGAGTCGGCGGGTGATGCGCAGCGGCAGACTAAAAGAGAAGTGGCCGCCTTGTTTGTTTTGGTTCTCGGGCGCAGCCCGCAGGCATATGCTGTGAGGAAGCCGCCTTGTAGTGGTAACGCTGCGTGGAGGCGCAAGGGGCCCGTTCGTGTTGGTGTGCAGGGACAGAGAGTCGCTTGGGAGTGGAAGCCTTAGAGCTATGGTTGGCGATACCTGTGATGACAGAGGAAGCGGCTGATGGCTGACAGGCTGGCGACTTGCAGAAAGGCCGCCTAGGAGAAACTAGGAGTTCAAGGGACACACAAGGGCGTTGAAGGTGCTGCAATTGCAGAAGGCGCCCGTGTGGGTTGGTGAGGTTGGCGTAGATGCGCCCTGGTCATAGAGAGAGAAGAAGGCAAAGGGGAGCCGCCTTGGGTACGAGAAGCAGTGGCTGGTGATACTGCGGGGACAGAGCGGAGAGCAGGTAGCACAGCAGCTAGCGCAAGAGGGCGCCGGATGCCAGAGTGTGGTCGAGCAGCTGCTCTGCTGGTGGCTCTTGAGGTGGTGGTTGTCTGTAGAGAGCGGAGAGCAGAGGCGTGGTGAGAGACCAGAGGGAGCTGGTGATAGCAAAGGAGGGGAGCCGACGGGCTGGTGGTTCTCTGTTGGAGCTGGGGGCCTTTGGGTGTGCAGGCAGAGCTGGCGATGGATTAAAGGAGGCCGCCTTTGAAGTGGCTTGGGCTAGGTGAAGCCGGATGTGGAAGCACAGGTAGGTGCTGAAGACAGGGTGGCAAAGAGGGAACAGTGAAGAGGGCACATGTGGCCGTAAAAAGGATCGTGCAGAGGCTGGTAGGGCTGATAGCACGTCGAAGAGAAGGGGTTCAAAGAGCAGGTGGTGCTTGGGTTTGAAGTGGCTGGCAGGAGGATCAGCACTGAGAGAGAGATGTTTGGGTAGCTACTGCTGGCAACACACACAGAAGTGATGGGCTGCAGAGAGAGTTGAGGGTTGGCTGGTGGGGCGCCTTCTGAAGAGTAAGTGGCCGGGTTCTTTCTGGTGGGGCGCCTTCTGAAGAGTAAGTGGCCGGGTTCTTTTTGGTGTGGTTGGTACAGCATGCAGGCGAGAGGTTCGTGGTGATTGAGGATGTGGTGTATCCTAGGCGAGTGACAGGTTAAAGTGTTGATGTGTTCGTGGCTGGGAGGCTTGGTCGTCAGACGCAAAGTTACAACTCCTGAGGTGGTGTGGCCGTGGTCGAATTCCCTTGGCAGTAAATCCAGGCCTGAGTGTGTGTAAGTTGTGTGGGTAAGGCTTCTGTGTGGGGAGAAGCTTGTATGAAGTGTTGTGACTGGGAATATATTGTTGGGTGTTTGCTTTGTCTATGGTGCCCCTGTTTTGTGCTGTCTTTCTGGCATGGGTGGGTGGTGAAGTGAGAAGTGTTCCAGTCTGTGGGGCTGGTGGTGCCCCCGTTCGTGGTGTTTTATCAAAGTTTGGGAGGTGAAGGGCTATAGAGGCGTGGTTCTTTTTTCTTGTTTTCTCACCTCACACCATACATATGATCCTTTTATTCCATTGCCATGTGTTTGATCAATGTAAATTAACTCTTTCTACAATCCACACCACATGATACCTAATCCTCCAACTAGTAGCTTTTCCAAGGCACTCAGTGGTGGCAGCAGAATTCAAGAACACTCTCTCCCTTAACCCCTTCTTCCTCAGCTACTCCTCAAAAACAAGCTAGAGTCTACAAACTTGAATTGCAAATTAATAAAAACTTGTAATAGTGATATTGATTCCACTTTACATAATTCAAGAAGACTCTCTCCCTTGACCCCTTCTTCCTCGGCTACTCCTCACAAATAAGCTAGATTCTATAAACTTGAATTGCAAGTTGATAGAAACTTGTAATAGTGAGATTGATGCCACTTTATAAGTGCTTATACATTCCACTTATGTTAGCATGGACTCATGCTATAGCACTCTAATCACCATTACATCACCATCAACTCCAATCTTTGATCTTCATCATCATAGATCTCGCATGCCTCTTACCATAAACTCCAATCTTTGCATTTTCACCCCATAAGATCTTGCATGCCTCTTACCAAGGCTTATAAGACAACAAAGATATGTTCAAATGCACCAAAACCTTATGAATCTTCATTTAATGTTTGCAAAAACATACCAATGCTATGGATTTGGCTAATGCATTGAGATTACATTCATAATATGAAATCACTTGCTTCCCATACTATTGACACTATTTTTTGCAAGATTATTCCAATTACATGACATTCCATGCATGTAGAGGCCACTAGTTGCAAAATCCCTTTTTTTACATAACCTAGAATTAGTGTTAATCATTTATGGACAATAACCACGTATCCTTGCAAGAAATGATGAAAAGCCCTTATAACTGCTTAGAGAAAGTGAGAAATTGTTGCAAAATGGCTTTAAAGAAAGCCTCGTATGCAAATAGAAGCCCCATGCCAATGCTTGAGTTTATGCAAGATCTTGATTATTTTTGCAAAATTACCTTCTTAATGTTTGCATTCAAACTCCATAACTTATCCAAGAAATCTTGAAAATGAGCAAGAAAGAGGGAAATCTTGGTAAGATCTCATGGCAAAGACTCCAAATGCTTCCCAATGCTTGCGAATGTCTACATTGGCAGGTTTGCAAGTAATAGAGAAGAAAACTTGATCAAGAAACCTTCATACCTTCAAAATAGCTCACCAATAAACTAATTCAAGCCCTATGTAAGCCTTCTCCACGCTTATGACCATTTTGTGCAAGAAGAACATGCTACCGCCTTAGATGTGTCTTATCGGCCAAGCTAGCTAGCTGCTATTGTGTTTTGCACCACTTTTCCATGATGAGAAAGTGAGAAATTGTTGCAAAATGGCTTTAAAGAAAGCCTCGTATGCAAATAGAAGCCCCATGCCAATGCTTGAGTTTATGCAAGATCTTGATTATTTTTGCAAAATTACCTTCTTAATGCTTGCATTCAAACTCCATAACCATGATTTATCCAAGAAATCTTGAAAATGAGCAAGAAAGAGGGAAATCTTGGTAAGATCTCATGGCAAAGACTCCAAATGCTTCCCAATGCTTGCGAATGTCTACATTGGCAGGTTTGCAAGTAATAGAGAAGAAAACTTGATCAAGAAACCTTCATACCTTCAAAATAGCTCACCAATAAACTAATTCAAGCCCTATGTAAGCCTTCTCCATGCTTATGACCATTTTGTGCAAGAAGAACATGCTACCGCCTTAGATGTGTCTTATCGGCCGAGCCAGCTAGCTGCTATTGTGTTTTGCACCTCTTTTCCATGATGTAGATGGTGATTATTATGCCAAAGAAACCATGCTCTCTCTACACTCGTAGAAAGCATAACCAAGCAAGATACACTTGAACCCTAGGACTTGGAGGAGAAAATTGTCAAAGATTTCAGAAATTAGGTATTTTTATAAATTTTAGATAGTACTCTTTAAAAAAGAAAACTCAATATTTTGAGATTTTAGAGAAAAAACAAGGATCAAAGCATGAGCTCTAATACCAATGCATGAGTGGGGATTCCGTTAGGGATTAGGTATTTTTAGAAATTTTAGATATTACTCATTTTTAGAAACTCGGTATTTTGAGATTTTAGAGCAAAAAGAAGGATCTAAGCATGAGCTCTGATATGGGGGGTTTTGGCGAGCATTTTTTAGCGAGCGTCTTTTGGGAATTGGGCAAACGGATTCCAAGAAGATGCCCCCTCCCCCAAGACACAGAGGACCAAAGTAAGTTGGAGGAGCAACATGACATAATTATTTGACACATCCTACAATTGAGGGTATTGGTTTGAGCTGAGAATAAAACCAAGTTTATTCATGTACATCTTCAAATTACAGAAATGCAAAGCCCCCCTCCATGAAGAGAGAGGGACAAAGCAAGTTGGAGAGAGCAACATGACATAATTACTTCGATGGGAGTAAACACATAAACACATGTCAACATCACATCCTCTACGTTGGGGTTATTGGTTCAAACTGAAAATAAAACGAAGTTCATTCATGTACACCTTCCAAATACAAAAATGTGAAAACCATCATCTTTACTACTATGGGCCTCATTTGTTCTCCGGGGTGTAGGCACAAAGTAAGTAAACGGTGTTCGTACCCTTCCATACTTCCTCTAGAAAGACACCCTCAGACGATTCATCAATAAAACCATGGACTCACCAAATTGCAATTAAGCCCACAACTTTGTCCTCCTTAACTTGAGAAATAGCATCATCATTTCCATAAAGTGGAAAGGATGTGAGACCTTTCCATGCTTGTGCACCATCTATGGTCTTCTGCTTGATCTCCACATTGATGGCCTCCCTCTGGATATACGCAGCAACAACTTCAATGCTGACATTTGATGAGACCATCACAAACAAAAAGAAGGAGGGTTTAGGTTGTTTTACTCTACTAACAACGCTTGGTGGCAATGGTGTTTTACTCTACTAACAACACTTGGTGGCAATGGTGTATAACAAATTTCTTTAGAGCTTGCCTCTATATTTATAGCAATGGGAGAGGTGCCCTCTTCCTTTTTCAACACTCAAAATAAAAAACTATATTTGTCTTTTTTAATTTAATTAATAAAGGCATCTTCCCTCAAATTTCAGCACCACAATAAAAAATGCATCTTTTGAACTTGTTTGGGAAAGAGCGAGTATGTATTTGAAGGAGATAGACATTGCACAATAGAACCCTCTACAATGAGGTGACATCCACAAAGGTTATCCCAAAATATTGAAGGTCAACTGATTATCCTTGCATTCAAATGTCTAAATTAGGGTATGTTCTCCTACGAGACAAGGCATTGTAAAGCTCAAGGTCAGATAGGATAGGTTGGTGGATGAACATATTTTCGCTTTGGCTTAAGCCTAGCATACATAAATAAATGAAGTACAAGTGCTTGCATGCAAGGTACGGTTTCTTCTTGGTGTCTCTATCTGTAAAATTTGGACATGTACAAGACGGTTCGTCTTTCACATGCACATCATATTTTCCCGCGTGTGCATCATCCTCGTGCGATTCAATCTTGAAAACTTCATACTTGTGCTCCACTTTCTGCACTTCTTCTACCTCTTCTACCACCATAGCTTTCATTTTCAAAGTGGCCTTTATTTTTTTGGCTTCTTCCTCTGATATTGACGTGCGGTACTTGACTCTTATGTCATTTTGCATGCCTAACCCACTAGCCTCTATGTTAGTAGTAGTGGACCCATATGGCCGATTTTTTGAAGTTGTAGTTGTAAAGAACCTTGAAGCCCCACCGCTACACGATGGGGTGGGCACAACACCTTCTGCATTCTTGCTCTCCACCTAGTATCCACCTTCCCACAATGAATAACCTCCTTGTTTGTGAGGCTCGTTTCTATAGCAACTGGCCATATCTTGGGTGTTGGATTGGGCTTTGGGTCTATGTTCTTGTCCATAATATAGTAATGAAGCACGTGGTCAGGGCATAACCACATCCATTGTCTAATGAGACCATTAGGGTACTTGTGATAGCCTTCAAAGGAAGGTGCAGGCACACCCTTAGTAGATCTGACTATGTGTTGCCCATGCCTCTTACTTCCACGAGGCATTCTGCTGCATGTGACCTTGTTGCCAATGCATGTCCTTTGAATTGCCCACATTGCTTCATTCACCTTACACTCAATGACATTGTCCTCTATGACTTCTGCAATTCTTTCTAGAGTACTTCTTGTATCATGTTCTTTGAAATTGATCTTTCGTGGCCTCCCAAAATACTTGTGGTCTCTTACATGTGCGTTGTTGTACTCTGGTCGATGTGTAGCCTCATCATCCATATCAATTACCACCCTTGATAGTCTCTTGTGACATGCACTTTCTTTGTCAACCAGTGAGAGGGGTAGGCGCCCTGTACATGGGTGTTCCTTTAGCTACCTAATTAACTATTTGGACCACTTGGGCAGGGCTTGTAGAGAACCATTCTTTTAGTTTCTCCAAGCTTGGGCCTCTCCCTATGTGCATTCCTTGAGTGTAAGAGACTGCCTTTGTGCTTTGCAAAATTGCATTTGCCATATTGGTAGTACATGCATCGTAAAGAGAAATCTTGCGTCTATATCCTTCCCCTACCAGCCAACTTCCATACTTGCTTTCTGCTAGGTTTGTTCTTGGGGTATTTGGACCATCATTACTTCTCTCTATTGTTGCCACCATGACTGAACCCCAATGTGTTATGCGCACTTCCCACTAGCTCAACCAAGAGTCTATTGTTTTGCTGACAAATTCTTGTCCGTCACATGACTACTAGGCCACCATTTACGTATCAATCAAGCCTCCACTGAATGTAGGTTCACTGGTAGGAGCCATGCACCACTTCTCACACATTGCTTTGTGCTCTCCTTGAGACGTAACATGCACATACTTTGTTGTGTGGGCAACCATGCTTTGCTCCCAATGAAATAGGCAAGACCTCTCCCTATCTGTCTCAAGACGTTATTTTTTCCACCATTGAACACATGTAGAACTACATTTCAGTTTTCCTAAGCCTTGTCTAGTATGAAACGATAGAAATATTCCCTCTCACAACCATGGTTAGCCATCACTTCATTAATGCATTCGCATAACAAACATTGGACCTCCATATCCTCCTCTTTCATTTCACATGTTGTAATGGTGAGAAGATCATGCATGCTGCGTGAAAACAATAGTCATTTAAGAGGTTGTACAATTCGCTTGCTCTAACCACCTAAATACTCTACCTTGGTAATTTGCTACCTTGGATCATATACATAACAATGGTCACCCAATCTAATGCTCGTCGGGTGTGGTCGAACTGTATCCATGCATGTCACAGGTCACCACCAGAGCCGGTTCGTTGCATCATTTGATTCACCAAATCCAACCTTGAAGCGGGTCCAATGGTGGACATCTTGAAAACATAGCACTTCTCACCTGAGGACCCTTGACTTGGGAACTTGCTTCCGTGGAAGAAGTCATAAGTGCACTCTCGCTTCAACTTCAAAAGTGCATCCAAGCCAAAACTCTCCTTTGAAGGCCCTTGTTGGGTTGCAGTGTGACTGACCTCCAAAACCTAATAAATAAATTGTTTAAATATTACAATTTACTTAATAAATAAATTGTTTAAATATTACAATTTACTTAATAAATAAATTATTTAAATATTACAATTTACTTATCTAGATTTTAATAACTCTTTTACACAAACTAATTTCCCAACCAAATTAGCCTACCAGAGCTGTCTTCCACTAGTGGTCCCATCTCCTTTTTGCACTGTTGATGAACTCTTGTTCCCCAATGAAATGTGAGGAACCACCTTCTTGCACTACTGTTGCCATGACAATTTCTTTTGCCACACACATTTGTACCTTTCTTTCCCCAGCATTGCTATCCACCCCTAGCACCCTGGACACCATTTGCCTAGTCGTATCAGTTAGCGCCTTTGATGTGCATGCACATACATTATGTTGATGGGTGCTGACGTGTATCATTAATCTGCTCATCGTCTCGTCAAAGGGCATTACATAATAGATGTAGCAATGCACATTGCTGGAACTGAGCAGTAATGGCAAAGGAGATTCCTAGACGCATTGCTGCACTCCTGTCCACCCCAATGGTTGGTGCCTTTAGCATGCTTCCAGAAAAATGTGATGTATTGACACCTTGTGGTTCTTTAAATGCGGGCAAAGTTTATTAACACACTTCAAACTACCTATGTAGCAATGGCTTCATTGACATACTCCATGGGAAGGCAATGCTAGAGGTTTACGGTTTTGACCACAAGGGGATCATACTTATGCTCCATGGAGTCCATTCTTGAGCGTGTTCCCATGGTTGGTGGGAACTCAAACGCAATATCACCACCACTGACCAGGAATCTCATGGCCTTGATAACGTCTTTGACATTTAACAAAATCTTTGTTAATGTGCTTCCCTTCTTCATGCTAAAAAGGTATTCTAAAATGCTCTTACCTTGTCGTCTTGCAACACATTGGATGAGTCTGATGCATCGGTATTCTTGTTATCTTGAAAGGGACTGCATAAATCTATCACATTCTTCAAAGTTGGAAGACTTCTGGGCGGCGGGCTGTCTAAGATGGCTGTTGGTTCTAGGTTTGACTTCAATGAAGAATCAACTATTGCCAAGTAGTTGGCTGATAGAGAGTCCCCCTCAGAGGTTTCCTTGAGAGGGATGTGCAACTCTTGAGTCCCAATACTTACTATGGCTTGCAATCCACAAAATGAGTGGGGAGCTACTTGCTCATGTAAAAACTTTTCACTCACCCACAATCCATCCATTGTTGAAACTCATTTCTTTCTTAGAAGTTGGGAATGTGATTGTACAACTCATTGTTGTAAAGAGGAGAAAAAGTGAAGTACACAAGAACAAAAAAGAATGGTACAAAAGGTAGGGAGTACACAAGTACTCAATGGTGATTAACATCCTTAAAAAAGCTAGCCATTTTTAATTCCATTGTTATAATTTAATTTATTTTTTATTATCTATCGTTGCCAGGTCCTTCTCCTTTCCTTTGATTATTTGTTTCAATTCCAATAATAAACTCTCTGAAATATCTCTAGCTTGGTACAAGTTTGGATTGATTGAGTCATTCTTGTACATCTCATCAAACACCATGTATCCTTACAAGATGATACACTCCATGGTAAGCTCCTCTAACGATGGCGTGGTCATAACGTGTAAAAAAACACAAAAGTGGGCGTCTGCATATGCTAATGGAGAATAAAGAGAAATTCTACCTTGATTACTTATGAGATAGGAGAGGGGGCGTTTTGAGAGGGCTATAGGAAGTCGGCGTGTGCACGCTGATGGAGAAAAAACAGAAATTTGACCTAAAATACTTGTAGTGATAGGAGAGGGGGCGCTTGGAGAGGATGATAGGAGGAGGGTGCATCTGCACGCTTGGGAGAGAGGGCGCTTAGGAGGAGATGGAGGGGGCCCTTGGGAAGGGGCACTTTGGAGGAGCTGAAGGGGGCACTTAGAGGAGGAGGCGCTTAGGAGGTGGTGGAGGGGGCGCTTGAGAGAGGGCGCTTGAGAGAGGGCGCTTGGGAGGAGGGCGCTTGAGAGGGGGTGCTTGAGAGAGGGCGCTTGGGAGGAGGGGGCGCTTGAGAGGGGGCGCTTGAGAGAGGGCGCTTGGGAGGAGGGGGCGCTTGAGAGGGGGCACTTGAGAGAGGGCACTTGGGAGGAGGGGGTGCTTGAGAGAGGTTTAGGGTGGAGGGGGCGCTTGAGGAGGGGGCGGGAGGAGGTGGAGGCGCTTAGGAGGTGGTGGAGGGGGCGCTTGAGAGGGGGCACTTGAGAGAGGGCGCTTGGGAGGAGGGGGCGCTTGAGAGGAGAGGTTTAGGGTGCAGGGGGCGCTTGAGGAGGGGGCGGGAGGAGGTGGAGTGGGCCGGTGGCATGCACGCCATGCTGCATAGCCCACGTGGTGCGGTTGCATGCCACGCATGGCTGTCATGTGATCACACATGGCCGGCATGTGTAGTACGCAGTGCACGTGGCACCACGTGCACTGCGCACTACACGTGGTGCATATGTGGAATGTGCGGTGGCGCAGTCCAAGTGCGTGCCACGTGAAGCACACATGGCACCAAATAGATGGTGCCACGTGTGTTTCACAGTCACATTGGCACACCATGGCGCACCACATGGTCTTTCTAGTCCATGTGGCAATCCATTAGATCACCCCGTGAGGACTACCATTTCCACGTGGGCACGCCATGTGGACTGTTTAGTCCACATGGCATGGCCATGTGTAATGCCGAAGGTCAGGCATTACACGTAGCAATGCCACATGGACTACACAGTCCAAGTGGACTGTTGTAGTCTATGTGGCCAACCTCGTGGTGGCCATGCCATGTGGACCAAAGAGTCCACATAGCGTGTTCAGTCCATGTGGCACCGCCATGTGTAATGCCCGAGCATGGGAATTACACGTGGTCGTGCCACGTGGACTAAACAATCCACGTGGACTCTTTAGTCCATGTGGCCTTGCCTTATGTAATGCCCATGTTCGGGCATTACACATGGCAAGTCCACATGGACTAAAGAGTCCACGTGGCACATCCACATGTAATTCTCATGCTTGGGCATTACATCTTGGCCACATCGCGTGTAATGCTCGCGCATGGGCATTACACGTGATGGTCGTGTGGCCTTTGCGTGCGGGAATTACACATGGCGTGGCCACGTGGACTTTGCCGCTGCGTGGCAAAGGCCATGAGACCTTTGCCACATGCATGGTGCGTGGCAAAGGTTGCATGCCACGAAGCTAGCCATGCATGCCACCAGTCGCATGCGGGCCACGTGGTTGGCTGTGCAACTAGCTATTAAGCCGATGCACAACCAATGGTAAGGGCTCACAAAAGAGCTCTCAACGGCCTCCCTCTCTCTCTCTCTCTCTCTCTCTCTCGCTCTCTCTCGCTCAAAAGCCTCAACCTCTATCTCTCTCTCGCTCAAAAGTCACCCTCAACAACCCTCTCTCTCTTTCTCTCTCGCTCATCAACAGCTGCCCTCTCTCTCTCTCTCTCTCTCTCTCTCTCTCTCTCTCTCTCAAACCCTCCCATAAAGAGCCGCGCTCTCTCTCTCTCTCTCCCACAAAGAGTCGTCCTCTCTCTCTCTCTCTCTCAAGCTCTCTCAGCAAGCGTGCCATCCAACTTCTCCAGGTAAACTTGTTTTGATTCATATGGATAGCATAACAATTTCTAAAATTTTAAAGAGAGTGTATCACATGTAACTGGAATAAAAAATTAATGATAATTAAATATTAATTTAAAATAATTGCTTCACATCTTAATGACAAAAGACTAATTTAAGAACTATTCATGGTAATATGGATGCATATTCAAGACAAAATACCTCCACACACTCGTTATTATTGAAAGGGTTCACCAGATTGTAAGATGAGATCATTCTCTCACAAGATGTGGGCCACACCAAGCGAGATGACAAACACCTCACAACTACAATTGACTATGGAAGTTGGTTCTTCAATGCCCGTCGACAATCATGTGGCCACCATTAGTGCCATGATTGTAGAAGAAGAGGAGTCTGTGAAAGAGAGTTTCGGCCAAGTGGTTGATCGACACATCTCTACGAATTGGGTGGAGGACCACTTGGTCAACAACCAAAACCACCTTCCTAGATTGCCGCTTTGTCACCTCCTTGCAAACCCAGCAATCAGCACGAACAAGGATTCTATCAAGGGGTTGATCAGAGGCATCAAGGAGAGCAAATACCAATCAGCAATGGTAGCATTCATTGTCTCAAAGGGATTCCTGATGAAAAACAGGTAGAGGGAGAGGAGACACACACATAGGAATAAACCCTAACCATAGAGGGAAGCCATCTCCCTTCTCACACAATGCATAAAGCCATAATCCATAATCTACAACACACTATATGTGTTGTGTCCACACACTACTAACCCCAGCTAATGTACTCACACTATGACCAGCTGGACGCGGTCATTTATGTCTCACACATGTTACTACCTAACATGCCAGCACATAGTGCAACTGGCACAAGCTGACATCGAGCTTGAATCTCAACAGCCCCTCTCAAGCTCATGATGTACTACCATAGATAAAGATGTAGATGAGCTTGGGCTATCAAAGCTCTCAACACTCCCCCTCAAGCTCATCCCATGTACTCCTAACATAGTACGGAAGTACTCAAACTTGTCCCTACTAAGTGGCTTTGTAAAGATGTTAGCCACCTGCTCTTCAATCTTCACATACTGCAAATCAACTGTACCATCCAACACTTTCTCTTTGACAAAATGATAGTGGAACTCTATATGTTTGGTCCGCGCATGAAAAACTAGATTCTTGAACTGTATGCTGCTCATGTTGTCACAATGAATGACAACCTTGCCATTAATAGGCTCACCACCAAATCAGCCAAGAGACTCTTTAACCATACTCCTTCACATGTAGCAATGGCTGCACCCCTGTATTCAGTCTCTGTACTAGATAAAGCAACAGTAGGTTGCTTCTTGCTGCTTCAACTCACCACTGCACTTCCAAATGTAAAGGCATAACCCCACTAGTAGACCTCCTGTCATACGAGCTACCTGCCCAATCTGCGTCTGTGTAGCCATGTACATCCAAGCCTTTACCATGCTCATAAAGAACACCATAATGTGCAGTGGTCTTTACATAGCACATAATGCGTCTCACTGTATCCAAATTGTAAGATTCCTCCCCAGCCCCTCAAGATGTCCAGTTTCTTTCCCTGTAATCAATCCCCTTTTCAGAATAATAAAAGGTCTTGTTTCTACTACCTGTTTTGGCCTAGAGAGAGAAAATATTCTAGAAAGAGATAATTCAATTTTTAGATATCTTTGGATGAAAAATATCCTTTCTTATTAAAATAAATTCCCCCGAAATAGAAGTTTAAAAAGAAATTCCTAAGGTACATTAGAAATAAATTATAATCTACTCAAAAAAAATTCCTAAGGTACATTAGAAATAAATTATAATCTGCTCAAAAGACCTTAGCCCTAAGGATCCAGATTTTTTGAGAATTTTGGATTAAGGTTTTGATGGACCAATAAGATTAATCCAAATGTATGGAGGAGATAAATTGAAGAATAAAAGAAAAACCCCCCAAAAATGAGTAAATGCTCACATGATGAAGAGTGTACTAAGGACCAAAGAAAATATTTTAAAAACTGAATTTTGACACCTCAGAGTGGGGATTCCCCCTCATGAAGGAGGTACCTTTTTTCTCATCATTACCCCCCAATTTTAAATCAATTAAATGAGATATTTCATCTCTCCTCTCTCCTATTTCAAATCTAGTTCCAAAAAGTAAGCTGAACTGACCCAAAAATGGTCAAAAATTGACCAAACTGATCTGGAAAATTCTAGAAACAGTTTGCTTGGTTTGAGGCTCACTTTTTCCTATAAATAGAAGCCTCCCCCTTTGTAAAAGCTTAATAGTGTTTATGCACTATTAAGCTTAATAGTGTTTATGCACTGTTACTCTACTCCTACCCAGAGCCAATTACATTGAATTTTCTTAATAATTCAATTGTTTTTGGCTTAATCCTCTCCAAAGTAATTGGTGGCCACTCTTGCTTCAAACAAGAGTATAACCCTCAATCCCTCAAGCCAAAGGAAAGCTTACAACTCCATGTAAGCTAAATTTTTCTTACTTTTTAATTTTTAATCTATGGTTTTCTCGATTTTCTTGTTTTATAGTTGATTGAAGTAACTTCTAATGCTATGCCTTGATGAAAAGGCCATCCCCTTCTCTTCTTTACAATTCAGCCTTTCTTTATCCTAGAATGATTAACAAAAAGATTAATTAAACTTTTATTATTGTTTACTCTCTTGGAAATTAGAAATTATGTAGATTAGAGTCCTATACATCTAATTGGGGTTAATTTAAGTTAAAAATTAGAATGATAAAAATGAGAAATGGTCAGCCATACAAAGGAGGTCATGGTAAAATTTTCTAGAATTTTGTGGAAAAGAAAGTTTATTTTTATGTTACTCCAAAAAAGAGTAATTCCCACCGTTTGTGCATTCTAAAAGAAATATTCTAATTTACTCCATGTACATATTCACCTATGAATATGCATGGATATCACTGATATTAATTATTAAAATTAATTTCTATGCATAGAAAGATGCATAATAGAAATTATTTTATTATAAAAGTGTTATTTTCATTGAATTTAATTTCTATGCATAGAAAGATGCATAATGAAAATTTTTTTATTATAAAAGTGTTATTTTCATTGAATTTAATTTCTATGCATAGAAAGATGCATAATGGAAATTTTTAATTATAAAAGTGTTATTTTCATTAAATTTAATTTCTATGCATAGAAAGATGCATAATGAAAATTTGTTTTATTATAAAAGTGTTATTTTCATTAAATTTAATTTCTATGCATAGAAAGATGCATAATGAAAATTTGTTTTATTATAAAAGTGCTATTTTCATTGAATTTAATTTCTATGCATAGAAAGATACATAATGGAAATTTTTTTTATTATAGAAGTGTTATTTTCATTGAATTTAATTTCTATGCATAGAAAGATGCATAAAGGAAATTTTTTAATTTAAAAGTGTTATTCCTATTAAAATTGATTTTATGCATAAATAGATGCATAAAAGGATTTTCTTTTATATAAAAGTGTTATTCCCATTGAAGTTGATTTTTATACATAAATAGATGCATAAAGAATTTTTATATCAAAATTAGATTTCTTTTTAATTCTATGTTTAATTTCTATGAGAGTATTTGATAAATGAGTAAGGAAATACTCTAAGAGAGAAATTTCTATCATTTTATACTCTCACGGATTGTAAAAAGAAAATTCAGGAAATCTATCGAGATCAAAATATTCACATAAATGATTAACTTATTCCTCATCAAAATTCGTAATTAATTTAGAAATCAGTTAAGTGAATATTCAATGAATGAAATTCAATAAATTCGTAAACTAAATTATCAATCCTTTTCGTCGAGAATACACTCAAAACTCCCACCAAATCTGAAACTAAGTTTGAGACCCTCGAATTGATCTGTAACTTTGATCTGTGGATCAAAGTTACAGAATTCGAGGAATTTTGTTATGGAATTCAGAATTACGATCAAGAAGTTTTGGGGATACTAATTCAAGAAATACTCCTTGTATTCAAATGAAAATCAAACTGAAAACTTGCATAGAAACTCTGTTTTCTTAAAAGATTATCTTACGCAAGAATGCTGGAGGGAGCATTTGGTATATGTTTTTCTAAGGGAAGTTCGATTGCAAACAGATGGCCGGGAGTGTTCGAAGGACAGCTCACACAGCAAAGCTAACCAGCCTCGATACGGTTAAAATGGAGCACTTTCGGTATGATGGTGGACGAGGGCCGACGAAGCGGTCCCTGAGAGCGAAGTGCCAGGACACCTAAGGAGGATCCTGGAGGGATGTGACCAGGTGATGCACGAGCTCGCGGTGCCTAGGACATCCATGTGTATGTCATGGAAGATATGTATAAAGAGCGAAATGATTATTGTAATCTGTTACTGGATCTCGTTTGCTGCCTGTGACGAGCTGGTCTCATCGCCGAGAGTCCGATATTGTTTTTTTTTAGAAACAAGGGACGACTGGATGGAAATTTTGAGTTATGAAATCTATAAAAAATAACTGTTTGTCAATGGATTGTTTTATAAGTTAAAGTTTTAAAGAGGAGTGTGTGCGTATCTGTATTCGAAAGCAAAAGTTTTAAAGTTTTAAAGAGGAGTGTGTGCGTATCTGTATTCGAAAGCAAAAGTTAAGAAAGGCATTCAATTATGGGTGGGTGAGTAATTGTCTGGCCCTACCGATTCCAGTGGTTGGGTGGTGGCTAACCCATGGGCCAAATAGGTTTAGGCTGGAATCAGTAGAGTTTTAATAATGAAATTGAATAATAGGAATACGCTTAGAACTCGAGTAGTTAAATAAAAACTTGAAGACTTCTCAAATGATTAGATCAACGGCTGTGCCTGATTTCAGTTAGGAAAAAAAGCATTGATTTCTTCAAGTTAAGTCTGTAATAGTTTTCTTTCTATCTGGTTTAATCAGGTGAAGGATAGTTTAGCCTCTTGACCCCGTTAGAAAATTCGTTAAGAAAATCAAAAAGGTGGAATCGTCCCCGTTTTCTAGGTAAGGAAAATTTTCCCGGTTTCGGTTTCGGAATGACCACTAGATTAGTCTCGTGTCTAGACATTCTAGGGCAAGGCCCTGAGTGGGAACCTGGTGCGCAGAGGGGACAGTGGGGTCCTATAGCTGGTATCAAAGCTTTGTTGTTATAAACTTATGAAACAACAGCAGAAACTGCCTAAAATCTTAAAGTAAATATGAGAAATAATGTTTTCACTTGCTAAGATTATGTTTGAAATGAATTCATAAATTGAAAACTCATAAATTGAACTGGATTTTTAGATGGATAACGCAAATCTATCTAGCAAACCTGGACTCTCCCAGAGTCAGGATATGATCGCCTTCAAAAATCTCATCAACTCCACTACAACCCGAGAAAGCAGAGTGAGACTTGCTCGTCACTTTGAGGATCTATACTTTCCTGATCCAGTAGAGCGACGTCAGCATATGTGGTTCTCTGGAGGGCGAAGTATTAATGTCAATACCAATTAGCGTCAAGACTCAGATAGAATATCTCGCTAGCCATGATCTTGATAAGGCTAGGAGTTATTCATTATGTCCAACTCTATAATCATTCACCCCAAAATTTTAGAATTTCTTGCCGTATTTTTAGACTTCTTAGCCACTTTATTCCTAGGAGTAGAATTACAGCACCATTATCAGTGATGAATCGTGTATAGCATAGGATGTCTCCATCGCAGTATCGCCTTTTTATGCGTATGTGATTGAGGCAGTGACTTTTGGAGCTGAGACGCTCTATGTATATATTAAAAACTTTTGATAATAAATGATGTTTTGCAAAAGATTCCAAATTGTTTTCATGGTTGTGAATATTGGTTAGTAAAATTATCAGAGTGAATCTTGTTTTTAAGAATTATGATGGAATATTTATTTGTTTAAGAAATAAATCTCAAAAATTAAATAGTCATAAATCTAATGAGACGAAGTTAAGTTGACAAAAATCTCGTTTTGTCATAATCATGATGCGCGCAGCCCGTGGTAGGCAGTCGGGTCCTCTTACCGATGATGAAGAGTTAGATCGGACGTTCGTAAAGCCCTGCACCGATCCCAACCTGGTCCATTCAAGAGTGAAGGAGAACAGTTAGGAGAAACAATGGAAAAATGGATCAAAACAATGGAACAATATTTTGATATAACTGGTTATAATGAGAGGAGCAAGATGGCTCTCGACAAATTAAAAATTGTGGAAATGTCCAAGGTCGCATGGAGGAACCATTGCGAGACAAACTGTCTCGACCGAAATACCCAGACCTGGTTAGATCTTAAAGCTTACCTTAGGAAGAGGTTCTGTCCTCCGAGCTTCCTGGAAACCAAAATGAATGAGTTCTTGGAATTGAAGTAGGATAGCCAAACAATTGAAGAATACCATCAGGCATTTGCCCTTCTCCTCAAATATTCTCCACTTTTGGATGAAGAGTAGCTGATGGCCAGATTCATTCGAGGGATGAACGAGCCATTGGATACTTTAGTGAAAAATGCCAAACAAGTCTCAATGGCAGAAGCTGTCAGAATGGCAAAGGACTTTGCCAAAGCATTTGTTGTTAAGGTCCCGCCAAAGCCTGCACCCTCAAACTTTAAAAGGTTCCAAACCCCGGGAAGTGCTTCAAACTTTCCACCCCCAAAGAGGCAGCAAGGCCCTAATCTGAATCAAGATGCTGGGAGATTCAAAAGTGAAGGAAGACCCTTTCCTTAGAACACTTTCTCAGGAGTCCCACCTTTTTCAAGGATTGAGAGGGATGAGCTTAGAAGTGAGAACAGGTATTTCGGGTATCAAGGTTTCGGTCACCAACTTAAAGACTGCCTGACTCTTGCCATGTCAAGAGGACAGGGAAGTCAAGGACCCAGAGTGCAGAGACCAGTCCCTTTGTATCAGTCAAATTAGGGTCCGTCTTGTCAAAATGAGGGCAATCCCAGGAGGAATCCAACTAAGCCATCTGACTCTGTTCAGAGTAATCTCAGAACTCCCTCCCAGAACTAGGGTAACCAAAGAGAAAGAGTTCCGCCCCAATCTGCAGCAAGCCAGAGCATTTATGATAGCAGAAGTAGTGGAAGAGGAAAGAGGTTAGATTTATGCCACAATTAAAAACCAAGGGAAATCGTCAATTCTCTGTCATCCATACTCCAGCTGAGTATAAGGGTAAGTCATTCAAGCTTTTGATTGATTCATGTAGTACTCATTCATTTATTTTCCCAGGATGCTTGCGTAAGCTAGTCTTAGAACAAAAGTCAGGAAAATCTATGCAAGTTAAATTGGCCAGTGGGAAGATTCTTTTCACTTACCCATGAGACAGATCATATTCATTTTAATCTAGATGGAAATGTAACTGACTGCCAGTTCAGAGTCTTACCTTTGGGAGTTTTTGATGGAATCCTTGGAATGGATTGGCTCCACAAAAATCAAGCTGACATTCACTGTCACAATGGGACCATTTCCTTCCGTGACCTTCATGGGAACAAAGTTCAAGGAATTGGAGTTTATGGATTCCCAAATCTGCAATTAGTAAAAGCTTCTAAATTACTAAAAGGACATAGAAGCAGCTCATTTATGTTGTCAAAATGAATCCGGTAGACACAAAGTTAAAGGCTAAAGAACTAGAATGGTTAAGTGAGTATGATGATTTATTCCTAGTAGAGCTAACTGAGATGCCTCCGATTCGGGAAGTAGATCATGTGATAGAATTGACCCCCGGAGCTCAGCCAGTAGCCCAGCACACGTACAAAATGCCAGTCCCTAAAGCCATTGAACTCAAGAAACAGCTTAGGCAGCTGTTAGAACAAGGGTTTGTAAGACCCAGTGTTTCACCATGGAGAGCACCAGTTCTCTTTCAGAAAAAGAAGGATGGAACGTTAAGACTCTGTGTGGACTATAGAGGTCTTAAGCTGACAGTTAAGAATAAGTATCCTATCCCCAGAATTGATGAGCTTCTGGTGGATAGGCTAAATGGAGCCCAGATCTTCACAAAGATAGATCTCAAATCAGGGTATTACCAGATCAGGATTAATGATCAAGATATCCCAAAGACAGCCATCAATACTCGCTATGGGAACTATGAATTTACAGTCATGCCGTTTGGATTGACAAATGCCCTAACTATATTCAATCGCCTAATGCAAGACATTCTCAGAGAATACTTGGATGATTTTGTTCTTGTTTTCTTTGATGATATTCTGATTTACTCAAAGAATGCAGTTGACCATGAAGCTCACGTCCGTAAAGTTATTAAGATTCTAAGGAAGCATCAACTCTTTGCAAAAAAGAGCAAATGCACTTTCTCTGCGCGACCATGTTGAATACTTGGGCTTCCTGGTATCCAAAGACAGAATTTCTCTAGATTTTGCAAAAGTCCAAGCAATCATAGATTGGCCTAAACCAAAGACAGTGAAAGAGGTCAAGGGATTCTTGGGATTAACTGTTTGGTATAGAATTTTTATACCTAAGTATGCTCTCATAGCTTCCCCCCTGACTAATCTTCTCAAGAAGAATACCCCGTTTCATTGGTCTGCCAGGTGTCAGAGCGCTTTTGAGATAAGCTAAAGACCGCCTTGGTAACCAATCCCGTTCTGAAGTTGCCAGATTTCTCTCTACCCTTTGAGGTAGTAACTGATGCCAATGAACAAAAGAAATTCCTAAGGTGCATTAGAAATAAATTATAATCTAGTCAAAAGACCTTAGCCTAAGGATCAAGATTTTCTAAAAATTTTGGATTAAGTTTTTGATAGACCAATAAGATTAATCCAAATGTATGGAGGAGATAAATTGAAGAATAAAAGAAAACCCCCCCAAAAATGAGTAAATGCTCACATAAGATAAAGAGTGGACTAAGGACCAAAGAAAATATTTAAAAAACTGAATTTCCACACCTCAGAGTGGGAGTTCCCTCTCATAAAGGAGGCGCCTTTTTTCTCATTATTATCCCCCAATTTTAAATCAATTAAATGAGATATTTCATCTCTCTTCTCTCCTATTTCAAGTCTAGTTCCAAAAAGTAAGCTGAACTGACCCAAAAATGGTCGAAAATTGACCAAACTGATATGGAAAATTCTAGAATCAATTTGCTTGGTTTGAGGCTCACTTTTTCCTATAAATAGAAGCCTCCCCCTTTGGAAAAGCTTAATATTGTTTATGCACTGCTACTCTACTTGTGAGATCCCTGTCTCCCACCGCGCAACAAATTCAGGGGTGCTAGCGGATGTAGCACTTCTTGCGTGGGGCAGGGTCCCACACTCGGGGCCTCACCCACGGATATCCAGACAAGAGACTAATCTATCGGTTCTTCCAAAACCGAACCCGGAAAAACTTTCCTTTGCCCGGAAAGCACGGGCAATTCCTCCAAGATAACTTTTCTCTAACATAGTCAAAAGCCTTAACTAACTGAACCGATCTGACTGAACCCGTAAGTCCCATAGTCAGATCAAGGGAAAGATTGCACTTGGATCATAGAGACCAACGCTTTTTTCCTCATTGAGAGGCACAGTCGTTGATTCTTTTCCATGGAACAATTTTTATCCGGGATTTACTTCATCTATTGTACCAATAAAAATTTTAGTCTCATTTTAGGGATCCATCAGTCCACCAGCTACCCCATTCAGTTCCTTGGGTTAGCCAACCGCCCAACCACTGTAGTGATGGGATCCAATTAAAAATTAGGTTAAGTTTTGTCCCGGGTACAAGGAAAAAGAGTTCCCAGGTTCCCTAGCCAGATATTCATGCAAACTTAAAACTAGTCACACCACTTACACACCCAATATGAAATTGCCTTTTTTTTTCTCAGCATCACCTATCTTTAACAACAATCATTTAATGAAATCCCTGTGTCACTGATCATAATCCTCAAAATCTCTGGTTGAATCCTTATTTCCAATCATTCCTTCATCGGTGTACCTATGGCATCATTGGTAACCAGAACGCTTACCACCTGTCCACTGAGGGGCCTTTTCTAGCTCATAGTAACCGGTAATATATTCACATATCAAAAATGGAATCTCCGTTGAAGATCAGCAAGATCAACCAACGGATCAATATAAAAGAGCCATGGACTCATCCGTTGAGGACCAGCAAGGTCAATCAACCAGATCCATGCCCGAATTCAGAAAACAACTCTTACTCTTTATTCAATATCTTCCCCGATGTACTTGTGGGTATCTTCGGTGACCCCCAGAGCCCGAGCATCGTATGGTCAGCACCCTCTAGGATCCTTCGCAGGTTACCTAGCACTTCACTCATAGGCCGCTTCATCCACCATACCGGAAGCTCACCATTTAAATCGAACCGAGGCTGGTCAAGACCTCGGCCGCTGACCTTGCTATGCGATACGTCCTCCGTTGACTCTCCGTCAGCTGCTGCTGTTGCAACTTTATCACTAAGGTCTCCACCACGACCTCATTCACAAGATGGTCAAAATGCTTCCCCAGCATTCTTGACATAAAATAGTCATTTAAAAACACGTCATAAATACAATTTCTATACGAACTCTCTTCTTTCCACATTAATCAACATTACTTAATCCATATTCATTTCACATAAATTTTCATTCTTATCCAATCACATCATTTTTCATCTCATCACTTCTTTCCTTAAATATCCTCATCAGACCCATATCCTCATCAGATTTCATCCACTCATCAGATCTCATCCACTTGCATTTACCCATATCCACATCAGATCTCATCCACTCATCAGATCTCATCCACTCGCATTTACCCATATCCACATCTCATCACATCCACTCACATTTACCCATATCCACATCTCATCACATCACATTCATTCACATCTCATCCATTCAGACCATATCACATTCACTCACATCATATCTCATTCATTCAGACCACATCACATTCACTCACATCACATCTTATTCAGACCACATCACATTCACTCACATCACATCTCATTGAGACCACATCACATTCATTCATCACACATCTCATTCAACCACTTCACATTCATTCACAACACATCTCATTCAGACCACATCATATTCATTCACATCTATCCCGATTCACATCCCATCACATCCCATATCATTCATTCACATCTGGATTCACATGACATCACATCCATTCACATCCCATACCATTCATTCTCATCCCGATTCACAGGCTATCACATTCATTCACATCCCTTATCATTCATTCACATCCCTTATCATTCATTCACATGCCATCACATTCATTCACATCCCAAGTCACAGGCTATCACATTCATTCACATCCCATATCATTCATTCACATCCCTTATCATTCATATCTATCCAATTTACATCACATCTCATCGCCTCTATTCTCGTTCATATTCATCACATTCACTCCACATATATTCTTCCACATACATCCATACTTATCACTTACACATCCACATCTATCCTTTCACATACATACATCCACATCCATTCTTTCACATACATCCACTTCCATTCTTCTATTACATCCAGATCCATTCTTCGCATACATGCACATCCATTCTTTCACATACATCACATCCATCCATCCATTCATTCACATTTATCTGATTCACATCACATCTATCCATCCATTCATTCTTTTATAAAAATCAACTTCAGTGGGAATAACACTTTTATAAAAATCCTTTTATACATCTGTTTATGCATAAATTCAATTTGAAGGAAAATAACACTTTCGAAGTAAAAATAAATCCTTTATGCATCTTTCTATGCATAGAATCAATTTTAATGAAAATAACACTTTTCGAAATAAAAATAAATTCCTTTATGGATCTTTCTATGCATAAAATCAAAATTAATGAGAATAACTCTCTTGAAGTAAAAATAAATTCCTTTATGCATCTTTCTATGCATAAAATCAAAATTAATGAGAATAACTCTTTTGAATTAAAGATAAACTCCTTTATGCATGTTTCTATGCATAAAATCAAAGTTAATGAGAATAACTCTTTTGAAATAAAAAATAAATTCCTTTATGCATCTTTCTATGCATAAAATCAAAATTAATGAGAATAACACTTTTGGAATAAAAATAAATTCTTTATGCATCTTTCTATGCATAAAATCAATTTTGATGAAAGTAATACTTTTATAATAATAAAAATTCTTTTATGCATCACTTTATGCATAAAAATCAATATTGGTGAAAGTAACACTTTTATAATAATAAAAATTCTTTTATGCATCACTTTATGCATAAAAATCAATATTGGTGAAAGTAACACTTTTATAATAAAAATATGTCCAATATGCATCTTTCTATGCATAGAAATTAATTCTAATAAAAATAACGCTTTTATAATAAAAATATTTCCAATATGCATCTTTCTATGCATAGAATGAAAATACCACTTTTAGAATACACAAACGGAGGTGATTACTCTTAAAGATAAAACTTATTTCCACAAAATTTAAGAAAATTTTTGCCATAACCTCCTTTGTATGGCAGACCATTTCTCAATTTTTACATTCTAAATCTACTTAGAATTTACCCCAAGATGAATTTAGCACTCTAATTTAATCAATTTCCATTTTTTAAGAGAAAACAATACAGAAAGTTTAACTCTATTTATTTGATTACACATCTTGGAAAGAAGGGTTGAATTCAATGAAGAAAAGGGGGAAGCCTTTCCATCAAGGCATAACATCCACTTTCAATTTAAAAGAAGCAAGAAGTCATAAAACCATAGAATAGAATTAGAAAAAAGTAGAATTTCTAACTTACATGGAGTTTTGTGAGCTTTCTTTTGGCTTGAGGGATTGAGGATTCTACTCTTGCTTGGATCAAGAGTGGCCACCAATTCTTTATAGAGGAAATAGTAAAAAACAAGTGAATTATTAATGAATTCAATGTTTTTAGCTCTGGGATGGAGTAGAGTAACAGTGCATAAAAAACTATTAAGCTTTTATAAAGGGGGAGGCTTCTATTTATAGGAAAAAGTGAGCCTCTAACCAAGCAAACTGATTCTAGAATTTTCCAAATCAGTTTGGTCACTTTTTGACCATTTTTAGGTCAGTTTAGCTTACTTTTTGGTTCTAGTTGAAACAGGAGAGAGGAGAGATGAAAATATCTCATTATTTGTGAGTTTAAAACTCATCCGCACATGTGAAATAGGCACCTCCTTCATGAAGGGAATTCCCCCACACTGAGGTGTCAAAAATGCATCATTTCCTCTAAATATCTCTTCTTTTTAACTAATAACCTTGTCCTTAGTCAACTCTTCATCTTATGTGAGTATTTACTCATTTTTGGGGACATTTTCTTTATTTCTTCAATTTATCTCCTCCTTGCATTTGGATTAATCTAATTGGCCCCTCAAAACCTTAATCTAAAATTTTTAGAAAATCTGGACACCCTTAGACTAAAGCCTTTTGAACAGATTATAATTAATTTCTAATGCACCTTTTGAATCCTTTTTGAACTTCTGTTTTGGGGGAATTTATTTTAATAAGAAGAGATATTTTTCCATCCAAAAATATCTAAAAATTGAATAATCTCTCTCTAGAATATTTTCTCTCTCTAAGCTAAAATAGGTAGAAAGAAGATCTGTTAATATTTTGACAAGGGAAATGATTAGAGGGGGAGAGATTGGACATCTTGAGGGGCTGGGGGAGGAATCTTACATCCTACCCCACTTAAAAAAATGCGAGATGTCCTCATCTCGCAAGTGGAGTATGATCTCTTTCATCTTCTTCTTCTTCTTCAATCACTTCCAGCATTACTGCCTTGGAAGTGGACGGCCGATTTGGGAACAACTCTCTTTGACTTCCCCTATTCTAAGACAGAGGTCTTGCATTACTTTGGATTGAAACTACAGGTTGGTTAGAAGGTCTACCTCTGGAATTTTCCTGATCTTGGCGAATAGAAACCTGATTACTCTCGAAGGAAGGGGCTGGATTCTAGAATCTTGATCCCCAATTTCCCTGCCCTGAAAACCTTGATCCAAAAGGAGTTGGACAATCCATACTGTGATGTCCAATTCCTTGATAACTATAGCATTTCACTCCCTTGTTCAAGGGTGGAACTTCTGAAGTTGAATTTCAGGGGATTGAGTTTCGGGAAAAGGACATCTCTTCCATTCTAGAACTCCCATATCCTGGGCTTGACCCTGATATCTCTTAGGCGGTGGAAGGTTGGAATCACCTTCTGGAACTAAAAAACTTTTGAGAAAGGTGATGGTGCTGGCTTTGGTGGGACCTTAACATCAAAGGCCTTGGAGAAATCCTTCGCCATCCGTACTGCTTCGGCCATGGAAACTGGCTTGGCATTCTTCACCAAAATATTCAAAGGTTCGTTCAGTCCTCCCCGAATGAACCTGGCCAGCTGTTCTTCATTCAGCGGTGGCGAGTATTTGAGGAGAGCGAATGCTTGGTGATATACTTCAATAGTTCTGCTCCCCTAGGTTAGCTCTAAGAATTCGTTCAACTTTGTTTCCAAAAAGCCAGGAGGATAGAACCAAATCCTTAAGTAAATTTTGAGATCATTCCATGTTTGGGTATTCCGACCCAGACGGTTTGTCTTGTAGTGGTTTCTCCATGCCACTCTTGTTGTTTCTACTATCTTCAGCCTTGCAAAAGCCATTTTGCTCTTCTCATTGTACCCGGTGATATCAAAGTGCTTGTCCATTGCTTCGATCCACTTCTCCATAGCCTCGCCCAAGTTTGAATGTGAAGAGTCCCTGTGATGATGTTCATAACTGGAATGACGATAATGACTTCAGCAAATCACTATGAGATTAGTGGATTGTGCTGACAGATTGCTACCGTTAACTCTTGACCCAGTGGATCAAGTTAAGGGATGACAAATTAAAAATCTATAAAATTGAAATCCCCCATGAAGGACTATTCAAGGACTATTCAGATGGAAATTTCGGTCTAATAGACCATTATTGTGGTAAAGATATGAATGATATGTTCTGAACGAATTGTTATTTGATAATGCGAGTATCTTTATCCCATGATTCTCTGTGAGGAGCCGACCTATCTAAAGAACCCCAGAATCAGATAAACAAAAAATCGGATTTGAATCATAAATAAAGGTATTGATAGGAACGTGGATCAAGGTCGTCGTGGTAGAAATGATAACCCCCAACTCGATGAGGAAGAGCTCGACTTGGATGTTCATAAAACTCTTCATAGTTCGCAGCTTGGACCTTTCAAGATCCTCATTGAGGTTTTTGCTCAGCTTATTACATTTCAACCAAAATTCAGGAATCATCATTTTTCAATCAGAATCCAAATCAACTCATCAGTACTCAACCAGAATTTTAAAATCATATCAACCACATTCGAACTCATCATCTGGATAGCCTTTTAGCTTATAATTTCAAGATCTTAGATTTACTCGTATATACTGTTAGTAAAGAGCTACAGTTATACCCTCGGTATATACAGGTAGTCACGGTCCTTGGAACTATAAGGTAAATACCATCATGTCTAGGCCTCAAGCAAGTAAGGGATTCCATATAATTGCAGTACTTCCATCTCAAGACCCAATTATCCATTTAGGAATTTCATTTCTAAATATCAACTTGTATGAGTTTCATCACACAATGCCAACCTTTCACTGCTACTTCATAAATTTATGACATTTTTGGCTTCTCGGTTGACACTTTAGCCAAATTGCTCTGATACCAACTGTGAGATCCATGTCTCCCACTGCACAACGAGGGTGCTAGCAATGGAAGTATCACTTCCTGCGCGGGGCAGGGTCCCACACTCGGGGCCTCGCCCATGGATATCCAGACAAGAGACTAATCCATCGGTTCTTCTAAAACCGAACCCGAAAAAACTTCCCTTGCCCGAAAAGCACGGGCGATTCCTCCAGGATAACTTTTCTCTAACATAGTCAAAAGCCTTAACTAACTGAACTCATCTGACCAAACCCGTAAGACCCATAGTCAGATCAAGGGAAAGATTGCACTTAGATCATAGAGACCAACGCTTTTTTCCTCATTGAGAGGCACAGCCGTTGATTATTTTCCATAGAACAATTTTTATTCGGAATTTACTTCATCTATCGTAGCAACAGAAATTTGAGTCTCATTTTAGGGATCCATCAGTCCAATCCCTTGGGTTAGCCAATCGCCCAACCACTGTAGTGATGGGATCCAATTAAAAATTAGGTTAGGTTTTGTCTCGGGTATCAAGGAAAAGAGTTCCCAGGCCCCCTAGCCAGATATTCAAACTTAAAACTAGTCACACCACTTACACACCCAATATGAAATTGCCTTTTTTTTTTCTCAGCATCATCTATCTTTAAAAACAATCATTTAATGAAATCCTTGTGTCACTGATCATAATCCTCAAAATCTTTGGTTGAATCCTTATTTCCAATCATTCCTTCATCAGTGTACCTATGGCTGTCCACTCATGGGCCTTTTCGATAGTTCCTAGCTCATAGTAACCGGTAATATATTCACATATCAAAAATGGAATCTCCGTTAAAGATCAGCAAGATCAACCAACGGATCCATATAAAAGAGCCATGGACTCATCTGTTGAGGACCAGCAAGGTCAACGGGGCAACGTCAAGGCAGGGAGAAGTTGTACTTGCACCTTAATTTAACCAAGATAACAATCCATTTACTCAACTAAACCATAGGACTAGAATCCACGTTACCTTCTTAAGAAAATAACCTTTCACAAAGATTTTAACTTGAGATTGCAATAAGACATTATTTATTAAGGCATATGTTGTTGTTTAAAAGAATTAAAACTTTAACTAGTAAATCAATAAAATAGATCACTATTAACAATTAATAGAGAAGCCGGGGCCATACCTCAACCCCTAAGAATGATATATAATTGAAAAATAATATATATATATATACCTTATAGAAATTTATCATTTATTGTTGTCTTTGCTCGCTAATAAGAGTTTCAGAACTTGATATATGAGAATAGAGAGTCTTCTAATACATTCTCTTACGATTAAAATCATCCGATCATCCCCAAGCTTATCTCCTCTTACTCATACTCTGACTTTTCTCTCTTTCGAAGGTCTATGGCAAAGTAGCCTTCTCTTGCAGGACTACGGCATACTATTCTTTCTCTTCTCTTCCTCATAAAGGTCATAGCAAGCTAGCTTTCTTTTCCAAGAGATTAGATAAGAATGAAGGGATATGTGCATCTCAAGGTCTAGAAGCACCTTGTGGCTACTAGCTTCATTCTTACAGTTTCCCTGTGTAGAGACCTTGACAGAACGAGCGAATTGTTTCAGCCATAACTCTCTGATAAAAAATCAGAATATGGTCATGTAGCCACTCAAAATAACCGGAACACGTCTAGTCAACGAGCCATCGTGGTGGAATAGGCAAAAATGTCTGTGTATAGCTGTAAAAACACCATCTTTAGAAACGCATTGATTTTCCATATTTTTAGTATATGCATGGACTCTAAATATGTAAAATTACTCTAAATACGACCTCCTATCACCTAAATTTGAATTTCTATTCTTGGTGATACTTATCTCTTAATAGAACTATTCTTGTCTTCTTATTTCTTTTAGGATTTTTTTAGAGCTAATATTTTTTTTCTATCACTTTCCTAATGTTTTTAGCCTTATTGTCTCACTCTTCTCTAAGTGCACTCTCTTTCCTTCTTGAAATCTATATTAAAAGAGACACATACATGGCTTAGGAGGGACCTTACACATCCCTGCCTTCTAGTGGTTATCTTGGGACTGATTTGAGAACTACTAAGGATAGTCACTGATGTTAAGCTATGTATTACATAGATAGATCAAACTCTCCACCAACTAATGCTAGGCTTTGTATTGCTATATATTTCAACACATGTATCTCTACCTTCCAGTGGTTCTCTTGGGACAGATTTGAGAACTATTAAGGACACCAATTGATGTTAGGCTGTGTATTGCATAGAAAGATCAAACTCCCCCACCAACTTAATGTACTCCTTCATATCCACAAGTAGAGAAGCATCTTCCACAGATAGCTTCATATCAATCTCCATGGGTGTAACCACTAACTTTCACTCAAATATGCCAAATGCCTTTAGAATTTCTCTTGCACACTTTTGTTAAGAAATGAAGATTTCATTTGACTTTTTCCAAGTCTTAATCCCTAAATAGAAATGCATAAGCCCGGGGTCTGTTATATTAAACTTTGAACTCAACATCTCCTCATGTGTCTTCCAGATCTTCTCTTCATGGTTTTCCATCATGATGAGGTCGTCCACATATAGGAAAATGATCATGTGCTTGCCCTGGTGTCAGAGAAAATATATATTTTTTCATTTGATGGGATTTTAGAAAGACCAATTCTTATAAAGAAAGCATCTATCCACTGGTACCCCCAAGGGGCATATTTCAGCCCATACAATGCCTTTCAAAGTCAGCACATTTTGATTTTCTAAACCGGGTATCTCAAACTTGGGTGGTTGTGAAACATAAATCTCCTTCTTGAGATGGACATTCAGAAATGTTGACTTCATATCCATTTGCAATACTGGCCACTTTTGATAAGCAACCAATGTGAGTACAATGCAAATAGTGGTCAATCTAACTATGGGGGAAAATGTCTCCTAAAAGCCTTACCCTTTGACCTGTGTAAAGCCATTTGCCAATGAGCCTTGTCTTTTCCAATGTACTATCATATTTATACTTAGCTTTCCAAACCCACTTTTTTGTTTTGCAGGACAATCCGAAGTGTGGTTTCTTAAAATTGAGTCAAAGTCTCACTCTATGGCTCCCCTCCAATTCAAATCTACTAATTCTTCCTCCAAGCTAGCTGAGTCCTGTACTTTCATTATCTCAACCATCAAGGCTATATTACAATGTGAGCAAAGGCCATGTTCTTCTCCTCTATTCTCTTAGAGATCTATGAATAGATGTTGGCTCTTTTGTGGGTGGTGTTTTCCCATCCCAAGAGTAGCTTCACCTATTTAGGATATGGCCCCTTACAAGGTGTTGTAAGCTTATCTTCTTCTTCATCTTATGGAGTTGGTACTTTCACTAGTGGATTGTGTGGGCTACTTCTTTGTTGAAGGATAGTGTAGATGGAGACTTGTCCTTAACCTCTTGAGGTTGTTTCTCAAACACCACATCACCGCTACTACTAGCAATTATCTTCTTTGTCATATAGTCGGTAACCCTTTGACTCCATACTGTATCCTAAGAAGATACACTTTGTTCTCTCTTAGAATCCCACTTGGTTTTGGATGAGTGTAAAAAATGCATAAAACAGTCACATCCAAACATCTTGAAATATATAATTGAGGGTTTCTTACTGAATAAGCTTCTTGGGCCCTTCACTGCCTAACTCCTATCAAGGATATGTACTTTAGTGTTAACTACCTTGGCCCAAAAAGAATATTTCATGCCATCTCCACATCTGTGTGATTCTTGTGCTCTCCACCACCTCTATTCTGTTTACAAAGTATGAGCAACCATCAAATTCTTTGAGTGTACTCTCTGCCATCTCCACAACTGTGTGATTCTAGTGCTATTCAACACTATTATGTTATAGAGTATGCGTAACCATCAAATCTCCTCCTTGATCTATTAAAAGCTCTTCAACCTCTTTCTTGTCTCATTCTCTACCAAGTTCAGCCTCTTTCTTGCCTCATTCTCTACCCTTTCTTGAACTTTCCAAAAGCTTCAGCCTTATCTCAAAGAAAATACACCCACATCTTCATACTAAAGTCATTGATCAGTATAATAACAAGAAGTAGGAAGAACCACCCAATGCAGTGAATGGCATTTTACCAAAGATATGAATATACAAGCTCTCGAGGAGCCTTTGCATGATTCTTGCTTACTTGTAAATGTATGCCAATGCTGCTTGCCCATCATAGAAGCTTCATACACATCTAAAATCTCTAAAAATACTAGAAGATGTGCCATAATCCCAGATCTTCGCATCTCTTTTAAGACGAGATCTTCGCATCTCTTTTAAGACTATTAAGCTTAGATGCCCAAATCTCTCCTATACTTTACTTATCCTGACATCAGCTTAGGGTGTAAAAGCTAATAGCTTATACAAGTTGTTATGCCAGATTCCTCTCCCAATGACACTGCCATGTTAGCACTTATGATGACTGCACCAGCCTTATCAAAGAGAATCTTCAAGTCATGGCCAGCTATGATGGTAGACAGACGCCAAATTCCTCTTGATGTTTAGCACATAATGGTAATGTCAAGATACTCCATTGTTGATCATCTATGAACCATCATATGTTGAGGAATGTTTTGACTTTACACATATTACTTATATTGTCATCATAAATAGCTCTGATTTTGCTTTAGCACTCCTTCAGCACTGTTCCTAGTCTCCTTCTTCTAAGGCTTCAAAGTGCCATTCTTCTCATTTTCTTCCTTCCATAGTCCACGTGATTTAAACACATGATTAGGCTTGTCGCCAATAGAAACATTTTGCCTTAGATTTATTCTTCTTTTCATAAGCATTGGGGTTACCGGAGCCCTTCCCCTTACCTTTATTTACATTTGTGGAGAATGCAGTATCACTACCATCTCTGGCTTTGAAATGCATCTCCTCTTTCACCAACATCATGCCGAACTCAAAAGTAAGAGGCGGGTTGCGCACCTACTTATTTAGTGAGGTCACCAAGTTGTCAGTTAGGGGCTAATCCTTTGATACATTTGCATGAAAATTCTTCTCATTGGTCTCCCTAGCACTGTCATTTAATCTTATAGATTCTTTATCCTAGATATGATCTGCTCTATTGCTTTGCCACCATCATAATGCCTTTCTCAGTGTGTAAGCTGATTCTGAAGGTTTTGAATCCTTTTCTAGATTCCTCGTCTTGTACTGGTTCTTTAAAACTTGCCATTCTTTAGAAGTTGTGGTAGTATATTGAATCGGGGTTATTATCGAATCAGTGATACTGGTGATGATGGCACATAGCGTATTACATTACTTTGTCTCCATGCCAAAGCGAGAGGAGGATCTCGTAGTATCGTCTATAGTGGATCTATTGGATTTGGAGTAGGAGCCGACTTTGCATCAATCCCTATTAATAATTTCCCACAACTTATATGAATCAAGAATATACCTAATCTTGAACTTCTAGAGAGTGTACTTTGTCCCATCTAACTTCCCATCACCAAAAGATGGAGGGTGGGCACTAGGTGGCTAGGTTATTTATAGGTTGGGCCATCTCTCCAAAACTACCTTCAAATAGCAAACTGTTAAAACAAGCTTTGCGTAGATCCTATGCTTTGATACAATGTAAGAATATTACCAAAAAATACAAAAAGAATTGGAGAGTAAACTATATTATTGCTTGTTGCAAAACTTGATTACAAATTGATGGTGTCCTTCCTCCCGTGTTCTTTGAGTAAGGAGGTTTAATGATGATCTAGATAGACTCTGGATGGAGCATGTCTTGCTTATAAGAGTGCTTGAACACAATCAAATCGATGATGAACTAAAGTTGCCAAACTAGGCTATATATAGTTCCCAGGGTCGACATAGATGTAGGTCGGCCATATCATTTGATTGGGGCTATATAAGACTACAACTAAGTCTCGTAGGATAGCGTAACTCCCATGATCATGTGAGGCTATCTAGACCCTCAAACAAGCCCTGCAACTTGAGAACAATGTGTCTTTTCTATGTAGCACTTATTAATTCTATCATTTAGCCTGCACAAGCATGCATCCTACTTGGTAGAGTGCCAATGTTATTGCCTGCTTGACCTCTCCTAGAAACACATTCACAAGAGGTTATCTTAGCAAGCTACAACCATCAAATGGGAATCTTTCCAATGGTCGTTGAGCACACTGCTTAGGGCTCCACACCTCCTTAGTTGTTTTAGTCACTGTCTCCTTCAACGAGCATTATCACACCGTTGCATTGGACTACGGGTCCTTGTCCCTCTCCTATCACGTCACACCACTTACATACACTCACTAGTATGCATTAGAGAAGAAGATTAGAGAGAGGATTAATAGTAAGACTCAATTTCACAATGGGAGAGTATGTTGCATTATGAGACAAAATGACTCATATACAAGGCTATAAGTGTTTACATTACACACACTTAAACTATGATCAGCCGGGTTCCCAAGACTATAAGTGACCTATTGCTTATATAATGCTTAATCTCATAATACATGCATGAAGTACATTCACACAAGTAATCCATTCTAACTTATTGCCACATGCTCTTGGAGCAAGAATCACCATAATACTATGTCAGAACATTATCAAGCACCTATCTAAGTGTAGAATTAGAAAACGTTGCTTCATAGATTGATAATTCATGCTTTTGGTGTCTTTGTCTTTTTGCTATTTGATGTAGAATTATAGTGGCAACTCTTGTTAATCCCAAAATGGGTTTCCTCCCCTTCTTGATGGTAATTACGTCCTTTGTGATCGAGTAGAAGACTTTTTTGTGGAGAATTGAGAAGTTATTGATGCTTATAATGTTGCATGAATGGTCAATGGTCATTGTACCTTTGAAAGGAATGGGGAAGGCTAGTTAGTGAATGATGAAGTTAGTAAATGGTGTGGGAATTTCTACAAGTGATTGTATTTTTTCCCCTAGCAATCCCAAGCAAATTTATATATTTTTTATTTCAAGTTGGCGATGGTTTGAAGGCTTGTTAGTAATGGAAGAGAAGATATGGGGGTATACAACCATCAAAATGAGAGAGAAAATCTCAGTTCCTCATTTGATACATTAAAGCGATGCAAATATAGTTTCTTGGTTATTACTTTCCTTGTTTTTAGGACTTTATTAAATGATTTTAAAGTGATCTTGAATTGGACCTATGCCTACATTCTTCATCCCATGCACTTTTTTATTTTTTATGTATAAATATATTTTGTTCTCTTACAAGTAAATATACAATGAAGTGCATTGAAGTGAGTCAAGAAGACTCTCGATGTAGCCGTTGTTGTTGAAGTCAAAATCATTGAAGAGGCATGAAATAATTATTTTGACTTGCGAGGTTAATTAAAAAGTTCTTCAACTTCTTGAGATAATTGTTGGATTTTATGGTGAAGATACTATTATTGAAGGGATTTGTTTTGCTTGGTGAGGTTAGAATGGGTGCCATAAAGGATAACTTGTACCTTTTCAAGGGGGATCTAGGAAATGGGTCATACCATTAAACTAGGCTTTCACCCACCATGGCCCCCCCATCCATAGATGCACTTGGAAGGGTATCGAATGACAAGGCTATGGTGCATATAAATTTGAATTTTTCCACCACTCACGTATTTGTGTTTACTCATTAATGACCTTACCCATTGATGTGATTGGATATATTGATGACACCACGTGCTTTTGCACCAAGTATTGTAGCCATGTAACTTATTAAATTCTCTTTAGTGTGACTCGAAGGTATGCATGAAGCATGGCTGGTAAGGGTGAATCCTTTTTTTGGGGTATTTTTTTGTTATAGTGCATTCAAGTGAGCTGAATGCATGTGTAACAATTTGGAATAGTTTTAAGAGTGCTATTTGCTAAGGCTCTCTTGGAGTGGTGGGTTGAGTCTTAATGCTTTGGTTTGACTTTCAAGTGCACTTAATGAGGTGCTAGACCTCATTTCTTCATCTGATATTTCTTGGTATTCTTTCCCATGTGGCAAGAGAAAAATTTCTTTTGAGCACTTGCAATGTTTGCACACATTGGGTCCTTGGTTGTCTCAATGCTTGTGCATTGTGTTACTTTTACCTCCCTTGGGTTTATGCTTTATTCGGGCCTCTTCCCCTTCTCTTAAGTTTGGGTCTTAACCTCTTTAGTTTGTGTACCTTTGGCTTTCTTGGGTTTAGGAGGTTATGGATTTTTTGGTTCTTATTTTGAGATATTTTCCTCTAACCCTTGTTTAAAGTGTACTTTAGGCTTTTTGGATTTTGCTCACACCTTGGCTTGCAATTATGTGAGCACATTATTGATTGGAACTGTGGACAAGTTTCCATTCTACACACTTAAGATATCGAGAGTTAGGTATTACAAGGCAGCTTATGATAAAGCATTTCTCCTCGGGCAGTCTATGAACAAAAGTGATTGATGGCACATTATTTACACATGGGTTATGTAGCATCAATAGCTATAGGTGCATTTAACATTGGGCAGTTTGCAACCTTATGCGGTCTTTGTGTGGTCCACGATAATAGAAGCACTGCATTGTTTGTCTAATTGCTTCCTTAGCAGTTTCTATCTGTCGTGGGGCTCCTTAGTTTTGAGGTGATGGTTGTTATTGTTGCATGTGAATACATACATTGTGAGATGTAATGACTACAATATAAAAGGTTTGGCTTAGAATATATGTAATGTGGATTGGGGGATGGTGGTGTGCCCGTAATGTGCAACACATCAGGTTTGTAGGGAAAGAGATTGTAAAGGGGTTATTGGCATTGGAAAAACATTTGCTTAATACTCCACCCTTATATTATTTCTACAGGTGATAGATGTGCTCTATTTTGTATGGTGAGCATCCCAGTTTAGACACTTGACTTGATGGTGGCCAAGTATGGCTAAATGGTTAGGAGATAGCTTATGACTTGGCACTTTGCCAAGTAGGATGCATGCTTGTACAAGCTCTATGACTGCATTAGTGAGTATTGGATAGCCAACCGAGGACACATTATTCTCGGGGCTTGTTTAAGGGACGAGATGATCTCAGATGCCACGTAGTCTAATATGGTCCTAGGTTGGTTATTTTGGACCAAGTTGTGGGTTTGTAAGATTCCTCCCTCTAGCTTTTGAGGTGTGCAAGTGTAAGAACCTCCCCTTCTGATCTTATAATTATTCCCCTCTGAAATAAAAGAAATATCCTGTTTTACCCTGTTTTGGCCTAGAGAGAGAAAATGTCTAGAGGGAGGTAATTCAAAATTGAGATAGTTTTGGATATAAAAATCCTCCTAGTGTCTAAAATGGTTTCCCCTAAAATAGAAATTCAAAAAGAACTTTCCAATGTGCAATTAGAATTAGTTGAAAATAGGTAAAAAGGACCTAAGCCTGAGGGTCCAGATTTTTTAAAAATTTTGAATTAAGTTTCCTATGGACCAATAATATTAATCCAAATGTAGGGAGGAGATAAATTGAAGAATAAAAGAAAATCCTCCAAAAGTGAGTAAATGCTCACATAAGATGAAGAGTTGACTAAGGACAAGGTTTATTAGTTAACAAAGAAGAGATATTTAGAGGAAATGATGCATTTTTGACACCTCAGTGTGGGGAATTCCCCTCACGAAGGAGGCACCTATTTCACATGTGTGGATGAGTTTTAAACTCACAAATAATGAGATATTTTCATCTCTCCTCTCTCCTGTTTCAACTAGATCCAAAAAGTAAGCTAAACTGACCTAAAAATGGTCAAAAAGTGACCAAACTAATCTGAAAAATTCTAGAATCAGTTTGCTTGGTTAGAGGCTCACTTTTTCCTATAAATAGAAACCTCCCCCCTTGTAAAAGGTTAATGGTGTTTATGCACTGTTACTCTACTTCCGTCGTCCTGAGCCATTTAACATTGAATTTCTTAATAATTCAATTGTTTTTTTGGCCTAATCCTCTCCAAGTGAATTTGGTGGCCACTCTTGCTACAAACAAGAGTAGAACCCTCAATCCATCAAGCCAAAGGAAATCTTACAAGCTCCATGTAAGCTTAATTATTTTAAATCTATGGTTTTCTTAAATTTTATGCTTTGTAAATGTTTGAATTAAAATCTGATGCTATGCCTTGATGGAAAGGCCACCCCCTTCTCTTCTTTACAATTCAGCCCTTCTTAATCCTAGAAAGTTTAATTCAATGATTGATTAAACTCTTTTCATTGTTTACTCTCTTGATTTTTTTGAAAATGGAGTAGATTAGAGATATTAGAATTCAAATTGGATTAATTCAAGTCATAAATTGAATGTTAAAATTGAGAAATGGTCAGCCATACAAAGGAGGTTATGAAAAACTTTTCTTAAATTTTGTGGAACTAAAGTTTATCATTAGGTTATTCTAAAAGAGTAATTCCTTCCGTTGTGCATTCTAAAAGATTTATTTTTATTTCAAAAGTGTCATTCTCATTAAAATTGAATTTATGCATGGAAAGATGCATAAAAGATTTATTTTTATTTTAAAAGAGTTATTCCCATTAAAATTAAATTTATGCATAAAAGATTTATTTTTATTTCAAAAGTGTTATTCTCATTAAAATTGAATTTATGCATAGAAAGATGCATAAAAGATTTATTTTTATTTCAAAAGAGTTATTCCCATTAAAATTAAATTTATGCATAGAAAGATGCATAAAAGATTTATTTTTATTTCAAAAGTGTTATTCCCATTAAAATTGAATTTATGCATAGAAAGATGCATGAAAGATTTATTTTTATTTCAAAAGTGTTATTCCCATTAAAATTGAATTTATGCATAGAAAGATGCATGAAAGATTTATTTTTATTTCAAAAGAGTTATTCCCATTAAAATTGAATTTATGCATAGAAAGATGTATAAAAGATTTATTTTTATTTCAAAAGAGTTATTCCCATTAAAATTGAATTTATGCATAGAAAGATGCATACAAGATTTTTTTTTATTTCAAAAGTGTTATTCCCATTAAAATTGAATTTATGCATAGAAAGATGCATACAATATTTATTTTTATTTCAAAAGTGTTATTCCCATTAAAATTGAATTTATGCATATAAAGATGCATACAATATTTATTTTTGTTTCAAAAGTGTTATTCCCATTCAAATTGAATTTATGCATATAAAGATGCATAAAGGATTTATTTTTATTTCAAAAGTGTTATTTTTCTTAAATTTAAATTATGCATAAATAGATGCGTAAAGAATATTTATATCAAAAATTAGGATCCTCTTAAATTCTATGTTTAAATTCTGTGAATAGAAGTGATGAGAATATGAGGTGAATAGATGTGATGAGATGTGATGGGAATTAGATAGATGAGAAGAATGGATGGATGGATGTGATGTGAATAGAGGTGATGAGAATATGAGGTGAATAGATGTGATGAGATAAGATGTGAATCAGATAGATGATTGGATAGATGTGATGTAATTAGAGGTGATGAGAATATGAGGTAAATAGATGTGATGAGATAAGATGTGAATGAGATAGATGATGATTGGATGGATGGATGTGATGTGAAATAGATAGATGTGAATGAATGGATGGATGGATGTAATGTGAAATAGATAGATGTGAATGGATGGGTGTGATGTGAATAGAGGTGATGAGATGAGAGGTAAATAGATGTGATGAGATGTGATGTGAATTAGATAGATGTGAATGAATGGATGGATGTGATGTGAATAGAGGTGATGAGAATGTGAGGTGAATAGATGTGATGTGAATCAGATAGATGGGAATGAATGGATGGATGGATGTGATGTGAATAGAGATGATGAGAATGTGAGGTGAATAGATGTGATGTGAATCAGAATGTAAATGAATGATATGAGATGTGAGTGAATGTATGTGATGATAATGGATGTGAATGTGTATGTGAGGAATGGATGTGAATGTGTATGTGAAGAATGGATGTGAATGTGTATGTGAAGAATGGATGTGAATGAGTATGTGAAAGAATGGATAAGGATGTGTATGTGAAGAATGGATGTGAATGTGTATGTGAAGAATGGATGTGAATGAGTATGTGAAAGAATGGATAAGGATGTGTATGTGAAGAATGGATGTGAATGTGTATGTGAAGAATGGATGTGAATGAGTATGTGAAAGAATGGATGTGGATGTATGTGAAAGAATGGATATAGATGTGTATGTGAAAGAATGTGATGTGATGTAAAGAGATGAGATGTGACATGAATATATGTGGATGTGAAGTGATAGATATGAATGTATGGATAGATGCGAGTAGTCGTACATGTGAACGATTGGATGGATGTGGATAAATGAGTTAAGATGTGTATGAATGAGATATGATGTGGATAGAAGTGATGTGACATAATGGTGATGAGAATGAATGTGATGTGATGGGATGTGAATCGGGATAGATGTGAATGAATAAGATGTGAGGTAAAATGAATGAGATGTGATGTGAGGTGAATGTGATGTGGTCTGAATGGATGAGATGTGAATGAATGTGATGTGATGAGATGTGGATATGGGTAGATGCGAGTGGGTGAGATCTGATGAGGATAAATTGAGGAAAGATGTGATGAGATGAAAATGATGTGATTGGATGAGAATAGGAATACTTATGAAATGGTTGTAGAATTAATTAATGTGGTTTGATGTGGAGCAATGTGGAAAGACGAGAGTTCGTTAGAAACTGTATTTTTGAACTATTTTTAAATGACTGTTTTATGTCAAGAATGTCGGAGAAGCATTTTGACCGTCTTGTGAATGAGGTCGTGGAGACCTAATCTGATAAAGTTGCAACAGCTTCTGCTAATGAGTCAATGGAGGACGTCTCGCTCTTGACCAGCCTTGGTTCGATTAAAATGGCAAGCTTCCGGTAGTACGGTGGATGAGGGACCAAGGAAGCGGCCTATGAGGTGAAGTGCTAGGTCACCTGCGAAGGATCATAGAGGGTGCTGACCATACGGTGCGCTGAGACGATACCCACACGTGCGTCGTGGAAGATATTGGAACAAGGAGTAAGAGTTGTTTTCTGAATTCAGGCATGGATCTGGTTGATTGACCTTGCTGGTCCTCAACGGATGAGTCCATGACTCTTTTATATGGATCTGTTGGTTGATCTTGCGGATCTTCAACGAAGATTCCATTTTTTATATGTGAATATATTGCCGGTTACTATGAGCTAGGAACTATCAAAAAAGCCCCTGAGTGGATAGGTGGTGAGCGTTCTGGTTGCCAATGATGCCATAGGTACACCGATGAATGAATGATTGGAAATAAGGATTCAACCAGAGATTTTGAGGATTATGATCAGTGACACAATGGTTTCATTAAAAGATTGTTTTTAGAAGATGCTGATTCTATGAAAAAGACAATTTCATATTGGGTGTGTAAGTGGTGTGACTAGTTTTAAGTTTGCATGAATATCCGGCTAGGGGGCCTGGGAACTCTTTTCCCTGGTACTCGGGACAAAACTTAACCAAATTCTTAATTAGATCCCATCACTACAGTGGTTGGGCAGTTGGCCTAACCCACGGGACTAGATGGGGTTAGGCTGGACTGGTGGATCCCTAAAATGAGATGCAATTCTGTTATGGTACGATAGATGAAGTAAATCCCAGATAAAAATTGTTCTATGGAAAAGAATCAATGACTGTGCCTCTCAATGAGGAAAAAAACGTTGGTCTCTATGATCCAAGTGCAATCTTTTCCTTGATCTGACTTTGATACTATGGGTTCGGTCAGATCAGTTCAGTTAGTTAAGGCTTTTGACTATGTTAGAGAAAAATTTATCTTGGAGGAATCGCCCATGCTTTCTGGGCAAGAGAAGTTTTTTTGGGTTGGAAGAACCGACAGATTAGTCTCTTGTCCAGATATCCATGGGCGAGGCCCCAAGTGTGGGACCCTACCCTGCGCAAGAAGTGCTACTTCCGCTGCTAGCACCCCTGAATTCATTGCGCGCGGTGGGGATAGGGATCTCACAGGGTTGGCCCGATGTCGCCACTGACATGACTGACCTATGTCTATGCCGACCTTGGGTACTATATATAGACTAGTTTGGTAGCCTTAGTTCATCATTGAGTTCATTGTGCTCAAGAACTCTTATAAGCAAGATATCCTCTGTCCACAACAGAGGCTATCTAAATTGCCATCAAAGCTCCTTACCTAAAGTACATGTGCAGGCGCCATCAGTTTAAGTAGTAAATAGTGTTTACTCTCCACTTCTTTCTGCAATTCAATGCTTTGCATTGTGTTGATATAGCTATCACTATTGTGTATGCTTACATGGTATGAGAGTATAAGCTCTAAAAAAATCTTGTTTTGGCAATTTGCTATGTAAAGGTAGATTTGGACAGATGTCCCTACCTATAAACATAGCTGCTTGTGCCCCCTTCCACCTTTTGGTAATTGGAAGTTGGATGGGACCAATTACACTCTTTGGAAGTTCAAGATTATGTCTATTCTTGATTTATATAAGTTATGGGAAAACCACAATAGGGATTGATGTAAATTCAGTTCCTACTCTAGATTTAGCAGATCCACTACTGCAGACCATACCACCAAGAGATCCTGCTCTCACTTTGGCATCTCGCTTTGGCATGGAGGCGAAGGAATGCAGATATGCTTTGTGCCATCGTCACTCACCAACATTCACTAGTTCAGTGAATGTGATGACCCTGATTTAGCATACTACTATAGCTTCTAAAGCATGATGGCAAGTTCTAAAGAACCAGTATAAGGCGAGGAACCAACCAGGATTCAAAACCTTGAGAATCAGCTTTGCAACAGGAAGAAATTCTAATGGAGAAATACCAAAGTAGTTTATATCATCAGATAAAGAATTTGCAAGATCAGATGTGGTGGTGGTGGGGATCTCTAAGACCAGCGAAGAATTGGCAGAAAGATATATCAGAGTTTTACCCCAAAGTATGACAACTTAATGACCTCACTGAACACACAAGTGCACAACCCCCCTCTTGCTTTTGAGGACTTTGGCGTAATACTGGTGGAGGAGACGATGCATTTTAAAGCTAGAGATGGTAGTGGTACATCATTCTTTGCAAATGCAAAGAAAAGCAAGAGAAAGGGTGTTAACCGCATTTCCAATGGTGGTTAACTGGGCAATTGGCTTAGGTGGGCTCACCAACAAATTTTTCAAAGGCCGTCTAAGCAAAGCAAGTGGTTGTCATTCATTAAGTTATTTCAAAAGGGTCACTTATAATTTTTGAACCACTTGAGCTGGTTTTTTAGCACTTCATGTAACATTTTATGGATTTTTCTCGCTCAAATAAGCGCATCACGATGTAAACAACGGATATTTGAGCTAAGTGTAATGCCGGCATCACATACACATGTACACTAGTAGGTGTAAAGACACATAGTTCTCATTTTTACACAATGGCCGCCCAAGTTTGGGTGCCTGGCCACTTATAAGTTTTATATAAATACCAATGTAAGGAATGAGAACACACACTTTCCTTGTGAAATCTTAGAGCTCTTGTGTTCTCTTGCTCTTACCCTCTTTCTAGAGTATGTGAAAGTGTGTGAGTGAGTTGCTTGCAGGTTATTGGGTTGCATTACCATAGCTATGGAGTTGTGAACAGGTTTTTCCAAGGAGTTCTACATCATTCGAGGTAATCCTTTATTAAGAGTGTAGCCTCATCTTTCCAAGTTGCATCCTCTTCAGGGTAATCTTTCCACTGTACTAGATGTTCTACATGTGAATGAATGAGATGTGATGTTATGTGAATCGGGATGATGTGAGTGAATGAGATGAGATGTAAATTGGGATACATATGATATGTGATGTGAATGAATATGATGTGATGAGATGTGGATATAGGTAGATGCGAGTGGATGAGATATGATGCGGATAAATGAGGAAAGATGTGATGAGATGGAAAATGATGTGATGAGAATGGGAATACATATGAAATAATCGAGGATTGATGTGGAAAGACGAGAGTTCGTTATAGAAACTATATTTATGACCTGTTTTTAAATGACTATTTTATGTCAAGAATGCGGGGAAAGCATTTTGACTGTCTTGTGAATGAGGTCGTTGGAGACCTATCTGATAAATTTTTCTTGCAATAGCTGAACGGAGAGTCAACGGAGGATGTCTCGCGTAGCAAGGTCGGCCGAGGTCTTGACCATCGATTTAAATGGTGAGCTTCCGGTACGGTGGATGAGCGACTAAGGAAGCGGCCTATGACTGAAGCGCTAGGTGACCTGCGAAGGATCCTAGAGGGTGCTACCATACGGTGCTCGGGCTCTGGGTCGCCGAAGATACCCACACGTACGTCGTGGAAGATATTGGAACAAGGAGTAAGAGTTGTTTTCTGAATTCGGGCATGGATCTGGTTGATTGACCTTGCTGGTCCTCAACGGATAAGTCCATGGCTCTTTTATATGGATCTATTGGTTGATCTTGCTGATCTTCAAAACGGAGATTCCATTTTGATTTTTATAAGTGAATATATTACCGTGTACTATGAATTAGGAACTATTGACAAGGCCCCTGAGTGGACAGGTCGTGAGCGTTCTAGTTACTAATGATGCCATAGGTACACCGATGAAGGAAAAATTAGAAATTAGGATTCAACCGGATATTTTTGGAGGATTATGATCAGTGATACTATAGTTTCATTAAAAGATTGTTTTAAAGACAGCTGAATCTGTGAGAAAGGCAATTTCATATTGGGTGTGTAAGTGTGTGACTAGTTTTAAGTTTGCATGAATATCCAACTAGGGGGCCTGGGAACTCATTAAAAGATTGTTTCTCACAGGCTGAATTTGTGAGAAAGGTAATTTCATATTGGGTGTGTAAGTGGTGTGACTAGTTTTTAAGTTTGCATGAATATCCAGCTAGGGGGCCTGGGAACTCTTTTCCTTGGTGCCCACGACAAAACCTAACCAAATTCTTAAATGGATCCCATCACTACACTGGCTGGGCGGTTGGCTAACCCACGGGACTAGATGGGGTTAGGCTAGACTGATAGATCCCTAATATGAGAATCAATTCTGTTATGGTACGATAGATGAAGTAAATCCCGAATAAAAATTGTTATATGGAAAAGAATCAACGGCTATGCCTCAATGAGGAAAAAAGTGTTGGTCTCTATAATCCAAGTGCAAGTCTTTTCCGTGATTTGACTATGGGACTTACGGATTTGGTCAGATCAGTTTAGTTAATTAAGACTCTTGACTATGTTAGAGTAAATTTATCTTGGAAGAATCGCCCGTGCATTCCGGGCAAGGGAAGTTTTTATAAGATAAAAACAGCTTTAACCATGTGTAAAATCACATTGTTTGTCATCCAATGCATCAGAATTACTCCTGGAGGACTGGGGAAGCTAATCCAAAACAGTGCGAATTTAGGCTCTGCAGTAGCGGTGCAGGCTCAAAATTCGCACTGTTCTGGCACTGCTCCCCCAACCACTTAGGATCATTTCTGATACATTTATAATGAAGTTGAGTAAATTAATTATAAAAATAGTAATTTACAAAATAAAAATACCTTTAATCATGTATAAAAATACATTATTTGTCATCCAATGCATCAGAATTACTCCTGGAGAGCTGGGGAAGCTATGCCAGAATAGTGTGAATTTGGGCTCTACAGCAGTGGTGTAGGCTCGAAATTCGCACTGTTCTGGCACTGCTCTCCCAGCCACTCAGAATCATTTTTGATGCATTTATAATCAAGTTGAGTACATTGATTATGAGAAACAGTAATTTACAAGATAAAAATACCTTTAATCATGTATAAAAATACATTATTTATCATCCAATGCATCAGAATTGCTCCTGAAGGGCTGGGAAAGCTGTGCCAAAATAGTGCGAGTTTGGGCTCTATAGCAGCGATGCAGGCTCAAAATTCACACTATTCTGGCACTTCTCCCCCAGGCTCCGAGGGTCATTTCTGATGCATTCACAAAAACATTGATGGTATAAACTAGAAAAAACAATGATATACTTGATGAAAATAAGTTTGCAAAAATTGTATTGTATTCATAATAAGAAGTGATACATCATCTTTACAAAAGCTTTCTTACAATATTGAGCTTCCTTCTCTTGTTATTAGGCAGAGTGTGCTCAAGGAGTGATTGGGCTATTTCTTGAGGATCCTCTATGCCTATGCTTTTGGCTATACCTGTACGAGCAAGAAGCTTACCCCTAAATCCAGAACTAAAAACATCAAAGGCAAGGGATTTTTTAATCAAAACTATACGTTTGGTGCTCTGTGCCATAGAGGCTACACAGAGCACCTTAGAGAGGGCTTTCAAAAAGAAGAGAGTGAAGGTAGATTGAGGGGTGTAGTCCCTGTGGATAATGGTGATGCCATCCACAGAAAGTCGACCAAGATAGTGCGCCAACGCCGCATCATGTCCATGGACCTTGGCCTGGTCTCTACTACTGCTGCCACCTCTCCCAGCAAATGCGTCAATTTCAACCACCCTCTGCAATCAAAGGAAAAATCAAAATATTTTCCTATACATAATTACAAATGTTTCTAGGTTGTAAAAGGTCGATTATTACCTCTTGCTCAATGTCTTCTTTTGCCAAAGTGCTGGTGGGGCGGAGAGGTCAACCGAGGACTTAGCCTCATCCTTTTTTGGTGCTTTGGTCTCCTCCATTACTCCAGTAGCAAGGGTATCCTTTTCAGCCTCTAGCTTTTGTCTTGTAAGGTTGTGAATTCCTCCTCTAGAAGAACTAGAGCTTGCTCCGCGGTCTCAACCATAGTTTCCTTGACCAAAGCAACTGTCTCTGCGATAGATTCTCCAAGGGGTAATATAGCACTATCTAGGTGAGGATCGAGGTTAGACGTATCAAGGTCCACCTCACATCGTGTGCATATAATGCCCAAGCATTCATCCATTCTCAAGCCAACTGCCTTTTCAAGGTCATAAGTGAAGAAATAAGTATTCTTCACCTTCCACCACAATGGTGCTCAAGAGATTGATCTCAAGCTCTAACAGCACCTTGCTCTCCTCGTGTGGGGAAGAGAGCCCCGCATCTTCTACTACAGTGGGCTGTAGATTGGGCACCCTCTAGAAATTACTCTGATGCAAGCTGCTCTTCTATGCCAGCACTCATTCCTACTGCTTTCACTTCCTTGTCATCCCTCAAATACCCTGCCAACTGCAATGCAGGCATCTCTACCTCCTCATCCGAATCCTCATCGCTGATGAGGAACGCAAAAGTGGCGAGCCATGAGAGGAACCTAGTTCCTAAATTGCCCTTCCCCAACCTCTTCACCTCCTGCTTATTAAAGGCGCTGGATGTAGGGGCGGGCATATTGTTGAATGCTCAACAGGCACCCATCGATCATTGGGGCAATGGGGAAAGGAGATAGAGTGGGGAGCCAAGTATTGCTCCATGTATGCAATCTGCATCTCATAATGTTGGGATGCAAGGGCGAATGACTTTTCAAAGTCGACTTCACGAGAGAACATGACAAAGAGCTCACTCTTGCCCCCCACAGGGTGGGGGGCAAGAGAAACTCACAATATTTGTCAAAGTGGGTAGCCATGTGAATGCAAAGAGAGAGTGTGAGCTCGTGCTTGGTTTCTATCGCATGAAAATGAGAAAGAAGGCACCTTTGGCTATTTATAGTTAAAATTTAAAGTTTTGCCTTTTCACACTAGACCGCTAGACAAAAAATTACAGTTTGCAAAAATATTAAGATTTCAATTAAATAAAGATTGGTTAAAAAAGAGCCTGCTACAAAATTACAAGCATGTCATCTAATCTAAAATTGTTATAATGTCTTCATTTTTTGCCCCTCTTATGACATTTACTTCATGTTGATCTCCATCTCCTTGTTGACTTGAAAGCTTGTCATTGCCTTCACCTCAATCCTGAAACTCTTTCCCCTCATGTGCATTAAAACAGAGGTTATTTTCCCATATACTCAGTTCATCTTCAAGCTCTTCCACATGCCTACTATGTGTTGGTAGGGCTATGCACCTTGCTGCTGAAAATTCAAGGTCCCCCATTTGCCACATTGATTCTGAGACCATGGTTGTCCCCTCGTTACGCTTCCCAATCTGTAAAAATATAGAAAGTGCACAATAACCAGAAAGTGTAAGGGTTAATTCTAGACATGTAGTGGAATCAGATATACCTTTCTTCTCATCAACTTGAAACTTGACTCTTCCACATTGTCAAAGCCCATGATGCTAAAGTGTTGACGCAGGTCTACTAGGCTCCAATGCTTGCTTGCTCCCACTCGCTCAATTTTGCATCATCACAGCTACCTTAATAGGCATAATTTCTTCTTCTAAGGCTTGAAGTGGGATCCATGTCTCGTGCTTTTGCATCCATCTTTGGTAGTACAGACGTATGTACAAAATAGAGCGTGCCTTCAAGAACCTGAAAGACACTATAGAATCTACTACATTGCACTTGTACACATCACCTTGATGTGACCCCTCATTAACCTCCCAACCCTCTCCTAGTAATCCTTGAATGAGGTCAGACCGTACCTCCTTACAAATATACATTGTTTTTGTTTGGTGCATTGGCATGGAATTGAACATGTGCACAAAAACATGTAAAGGACAAAACCAATTTGTTTGGGCCATTCGGGATTGTTAAGAGGGGGTTGGGGATCTCTTCTAGCTTGCCAAATAAACCTGGTTTTTTATCTACAAAATATGAGTGAGAAAAGAAAAAGATATTGCTCTATACAAGATCACTTGGGCTTTGAGATACAAACATTGCCTCTCCAATGGATGCATGCATAGCATAGAAACCTCCAGTGAGGCTTTGGAGTGGTTTGTTAAGAGGGGGTTGGGGATCTCTTCTAGCTTGCCAAATAAACCTGGTTTTTTATCTACAAAATATGAGTGAGAAAAGAAAAAGATATTGTTCTGTACAAGATCACTTGGGCTTTGAGATACAAACATTGCCTCTCCAATGGATGCATGCATAGCATAGAAACCTCCAGTGAGGCTTTGGAGTGGTTATTCCTCAACATAATTAGAGGGAAAAATATCTGCAGAGAGACATAAGAAAATGGAGAATCATAAGAAAATTTGAAACAAAAAATCCAATATTAGCATGTTGTTAAAGCTATGTTTATGTTACACTGAGACAATTTGAAGGAAACCTTGGTTGTTGGCCTTGAATGTACAGGTCTCCAAGGGTATACATATGTTGCACTATGGCAACTAGTCCTTCCTTCTTAGTATGCTTGAAGCCTTGTAGCCACCCCTTCCAATGATGTAGCATATTCCCCAGTTGACGCACTCGATGTGGTCCCTTAGAGCTTGGCTGCATGTAGACCCAAGCCCCAACCCTGAATCTTGTTAGAGCCCAAACTCCATTCTCATATCTTGTGTCATGCAGCACAAGCTCTTTCACCTTCTCTCCTAGGTCTTCTCACATTACCAGAAGAGGCCATGGTGGTAAGAAAAAAGAAGAAGGGAAAAGAAAAGCTTGTTTTACAACAGAGGAGTGGAGAGGAGAGAAAGTTCAGGGTTTTCAGTGCAGCAATGGAAAGCTTAAAAGAGGGTTAGAGTTTGAGAATAGGGTTCCTGAACCTAGAGTAGACTAAAGAGGGATAGAGTTTCTGCAGCAATGGAGAGGGAGGGAGCTTCAAAGAGAGAGAGAGAGAGAGGGGGGGGGAGATTGAGAGGGAGGGAGCTTGAGAAGGAGAGAGAGCTTGAGAGGGATGGAGTTTCTGCAGCAATGGAGAGCTTAGAAAAGGAAGAAAGAGGGAGAGGGAGCTTGAGACTGAGAGAGCTTAATAAGGAGGGAGAGCTTGAGAGGTATGGATTTTCTGCAGCAATGGAGGGCTTAGAAGAGGAAGAAAGAGATTCAAAATGAGCTTTCCAAACCTAGAGTATGTTGGGGGGAAGTTTGAGAGGGAAAACACACTTTTGGGAAATAAAAATAAAATTTTTTAATTTTTAGGGTTTTTAATCTACGCGATTCTAGATGGGGGGACCTCTAAGTTTGGGCCCAAGAGGTAGGGGGACAAGAGTAGTAATTAGGCCCCATTAGCAAACCAAAGCCTAGGCCCCCTAGGGTCAAAGAAGTAAAAAATGTGCACCCAGCCCTCTTCCTATTGGTCCATTCCTAATCAAAAGTTAATCCAAGATGCCCTCTTTGGGTCCCAAAAATTCCTAATGAGTGATAGATATGAATGTATGGATAGATGTGAGTAGTCGTACTACATGTGAACAATTGGATGGATGTGGATGAATGAGATGAGATGTGTATGAATGAGATATGATGTGGATAGAAGTGATGTGATATAATGTGAATAGAATGTATGTGATGGGATGGTTATGAGAATGAATGTGGTGGATATGAAAATGAATGTGGTGGATATGAATGAATGTGATGTGATGGATGTAAATGGATGTGATGGACATGAATAGATGTGATGTGATGTGAATCTGGATGTGAATGAATGAGATGTGATGTCATGTGAATCGGGATGTGAGTGAATGAGATGAGATGTAAATTTGTATAGATATGATATGTGATGTGAATGAATATGATGTGATGAGATGTGGATATAGGTAGATGCGAGTGGATGAGATCTGATGTGGATAAATGAGGAAAGATGTGATGATGAGATGTGGATATAGGTAGATGCGAGTGGATGAGATCTGATGTAGATAAATGAGGAAAGATGTGATGATGAGATGGAAAATGATGTGATGAGAATGGGAATACATATGAACTAAATGAGGATTGATGTGGAAAGACGAGAGTTCATTATAGAAACTGTATTTATGACCTGCTTTTAAATGATTGTTTTATGTCAAGAATGCTGGGGAAGCATTTTGACCGTCTTGTGAATGAGGTCGTGGTGGAGATCTATCTGATAAAGTTGCAATGCTGAACGGAGAGTCAACGGAGGACATCTCGCGTAGCAAGGTCAGCCGAGGTCTTGACCAGCCTCGGTTTGATTTAAATGGTGAGATTTCGGTACGGTGGATAAGGGACTAAGGAAGCGGCCTATGAGTGAAGCGCTACGTGACCTCCTGCAAAGGATCCTAGAGGGTGTTGATTGACCATACGGTGCTCGGGCTCTGGGTCGTCGAAGATACCCACATGTACATCGTGGAAGATATTGGAACAAGGAGTAAGAGTTGTTTTCTAAATTTGGGGATGGATTTGGTTGATTGACCTTGCTGGTCCTCAACGAATGAGTCCATGGCTGTTTTATATGGATCTGTTGGTTGATCTTGCTGATCTTCAACGGAGATTCCATTTTGATTTTTATAAGTGAATATATTGCCGGGTACTATGAGAGCTAGGAACTATTGCCGGGTACTATGAGAGCTAGGAACTATTGAAAACGCCCCTGAGTGGACAGGTGGTGAGTGTTCTGGTTGCCAATGATACCATAGGTACACCGATGAAGGAAAAATTAGAAATTAGGATTCAACTGGATATTTTGGAGGATTATGATCAGTGATACTATAGTTTCATTAAAAGATTGTTTTAAAGATAGCTGAATCTATGAGAAAGGCAATTTCATATTGGATGTGTAAGTGATGTGACTAGTTTTAAGTTTGCATGAATATCTGGCTAGAGGGCCTGGGAACTCTTTTTCCTAGTACCCGGGACAAAACTTAACCAAATTCTTAAATGGATCCCATCACTACAGTGGTTGGATGGTTGGGGTCTTCAAATGGAAGTACCGCAATTGTATGGAATCCCTGACTTGCTTGAGGCCTAGACATGATGATATTTACCCTAAAATTCTAAGGACCGTGACTACCCGTATATACTGAGGGTATAACTGTAGCTCTTTACTGGTAGTATATAATACGAGGAAATCTACAACCTTGAAATTATAAGCGAAAATGCTATCCAAATGATGAATTCGAATGTGGTTGATATGATTTTGAAATTCTATTTGAGAACTGATGAGTTGATTTGGATTCTGATTTAAAAATGATGATTCCTGAATTTTGGTTGAAAAGCAATAAACTGAGCAAAACCTCAATGAGGATGAATGGGATGAGTCCCTGTGAATGATGTTCGTAACTAGAATGACGATAATGACTTCAGCAAATCACTATGAGATTAGTGGATTGTGCTGACAGATTGCTGTACGACAAATTGCTACTGAAAAACATCACAAATTTTTGGTTTTTTCTTCTTCATAAATCATCCCATTACTCTCTAGTAATCTCCTTCAATACCCAATGTGAAAGGCAACACCCAAATTAAGAAGTTCTCAGGAGAGGGCTTCCACACTTGGCAAGTCCTTGTTGTCAACTACAAGATGATGTCCAAAGGTTTTTGGCCATTCATCTCCGGCACTAAGGTTATTGATTGAACTAAGGTTGAAGATATTGAAGATGATGAGAGGGCACAAGCCATCATCATGCTTCATCTTGATAAGGCTCTCATTCATCACCATATGGACCAGCTTTCGACTGCAAAGGAGAAATGGGATGAGCTTGACAAGCTCTATGGAGCTCGTTGGTAAGAATTCCAATATCTCACTTAAAATTGAAATTTTCAGCTTGGAACTCAAAGAGGGAGACGGCATTGGAGCCTTCATCTCTCACTTGAAGGGCCTTATGGCTCAACTTGCATCAGTGAATGTAAGAATGGATGAAGATGATGTAGTGGCTGTTTTGCTAAAAGCAGTCAAGAAGGTGTACCCCACCTTAGTCACCACCCTGAAGAACATACCTAATCCCACCCTTGGAGTCATTCAATCTTGTCTTGATGACTAAAAGAGGCCAAAGGGAGGAGCTGAATCTTCAAATGCAACAACTTCATCGAATATCGAACAAGCTTTGTCACATCAAGTGATCAAAGTAAGATGTGTCCATTGCAAAAAGGTGGGTCATTTGGCAAATAATTGTTGGATCAAATATCCCAACAAAATAAAATGTAACAAGTGTAAACAAATGGGACATATCACTTCCAAATGTCGTAACAAAGAGTCAGAAGCTAACTTTGTATCAGCCTCTAACTCCACTGAGAAATTGTTTTAAATCTCAATGTAACTACACCTATATTCCTAACCTTGTACGCCTAATGTTATAAAGGCATCCTATGTCTAATACCACCTATTCCAATTTTTTCATAGTTGGTATTGAGGGGGGTATTAAGAGACTAAGGTTATGTAAAAGGGGAGGAGAAGGGTGTGTGTGGTGTGAATGGACTTATGGTCCACTAGCTCACCTATTTAAAGGTGGAGTTAGAAGGCATTTTATGAGCATGAAGCTTAGTTGTATTTTGAGCAACTTAATAAGCAAGATCTTTTCTTGTATTTTGTGAGTCTCTCTCCTCCACATATTTGATCTAGCATGAGCACCACAAAATTCTAACAAAGGGTTGCTAAGCAAAAGCTCCCTCCACTAAGCTTCCTAAAAAAACACACTCAGAGTTTGATGGCTCTAGACACAGCCCTCAGAGAGTACTATAAAGCTATGCAAACACCCACAAACAACCCCTACCGCACCCCTACACTTTTTGACTAAATTAGGGTTCTGTAATTCTGCATGACATAGTCAAAGTGCCCCAAAATTCACATAATACAACCCACTTGCATTTGCTAATGTTCTTGTTGAGGTTTTTGGTGCCATTGAGCAGAAGGTAAGGGCACTAATAGAGGACTAGGATCAAGAGCATGTAGTCACATCATGTAGTCACATCACACTTGAACATTATCCCACATGAGTATATTTGTAAGAGGTGTACCTCCCTCATATAAAAGGGGTCATTTTCAAACAATGAACACAAGCTGCTCTCAAGTCTTTCTAAAATGAGTACAAGTTTCCATCTTTGTAACCTTACTTAACTTGAGTCAAGCTTGATTAGTTCAATTAGCTCATCATTATGTTTGTAACTAGGGTTCATCCTCCATAGGATTAGATTAACTTGATCAATGTGATTAGGGTTAGCTTCCATAACCATTGATTAGGGTTCCATAAATTTCATTATGGTATCAGAGCCTTCCCTCTCTCCTTGAGCTTCTCATTAGTATCCCTCTACCTTCATTTCCTCTAATTATGTCATTAAGGCACTAATCCTAATCTTATCCTCTCATCCCCTTTGTGGCTCAAACTTGTTAGGCTCAATTCTCATTGCACAAGCCACCACTTGCTCTCAAACTTGAGGAGGACCTCTCCCACACTTAGCTGACCTATTTTACCAAGATATTGTCAAATTTGCACTATGCTTCCTGTTTTTAGTTTATTGATTTTTGCCGATTAGTTATTTGCTTCATTCATCGTCCCTCGTTTGAATTAGGTCAAGACCTCTTAGGCTAGCTTAGCATTGGTACAAGGTCCCTACAAACCAAATCTTGGCTTTGTTTCATTCACTAGATTGAGCACAGTTAGCAAAAGACTAGTCACATTGAAAATCCCTTGTTTGTGCCGATTTGAGCTACCATTGGAGGAGTTTTTGAGCTTGGGGACTTTCACTCAACAAAGGTAACATAGCTATGCCAAAAACTCCATCAAATTCACCTTATACATTCTCAATTTGATCCTAGAAATTTAGTTGCTACCTTAATCAATAATAAAAGCTTAATTAATGTTATTAACAATTAATTAATAGTTCAAAGCAAAAATTGATGATGTAACTTATGACCAAGGGTGACATTTGACACTTGCAAACACTCACATGCATTCAAATCAAATCATTACATGTGTTTTCACATAAAAGTTCATTGCATTGTTGCCAATTTATAAGCAATTAGACACTTTCGAGAGTAATGGCAACAAGCAGTATCACAAATGTTGAGAAGTTCTCTAGGAAAGGATTTCACACTTGGGCCACACAAATGAAGTATCTTCTCATGTAGAAGAATCTATGGAAATTAATTAAGGAGAATGCACCCCGCTAATTTAACTGAGGATTATAAATTAATTAAGGATAATGCACCCACTAATCTAACTGAGGATTGGAATAAAAAAGATGAACAAGCACTATCATTAATTGGATTGCACTTAGGTACCCATCTTATTCATCACATTGATTCCAAAACCACAACAAAACAAGCATGGGAGGAGGTAAATTTAACATTTGGTTCTAAGGCCAAGAAATCCATTTGAAAATAGAATTTTATGGCTTGGGGATAAACTTTCATGAGTCACTAGCATAATTCATAAACAAAATAAAAATCATCATGACCCAGTTATGGCATTGATGTAAAGATAGGTGAAAAGGATACACTTGCCATACTTCTAAAAAACATGCTTGAGGAATATGGTGCACTAGTGGCCACTCTAAAGAATTTACTTGAACCAACATTCAAGGGTTGTATCTCATCCCTACTTGAAAAAGAGAAGCGATTAAAGAATGGAACGCGAGGAACCACAAGGGATCAAGCATTCTACACTAACAAGGATAAAAAAGAATATTACCACTATGGAAGGAAAGGATACTTCAAAAGCGAGTGCAGACTCAAACAAAGCCAAAATATGGACACTGCAAAACAAACCTGGGCATAAAGAAGAGGAATGTAGACTGAAGAACCAGGAAGCCAACTCCGTGGAGTCTTATCAGTAAAGAGAAGACCTGTGACATGCATCTCTTCGAAAACCAAAGCTACATCGACAAGCCTCACCACCTTAGCCCATGGTTATAAAAAGGTCACCAAATGAGTAGACCTAGTCTTTTGTTTTTTTATCACACATGACCACCACCTAAGAGTAGTAACTTATGCACCTAGGGGGGGTGATGATATATTATAATACCTTACTTAACCACCTTACGTAGCATGTTGCACTAGGGGGGGAGGTGATGGATCTTTTGTAACTCAGATCCAACCACCTTGTAGTAGCCTATACATCGTGGCACCAAGAGGGGATGTTGAGATTGTGGTGCCATTGAGAACAAGGTAAGGGCAAGGCATGAGGAGAGGACTAGGATCAAGGGCATGAAGCCACATCACACTTGGACATTATCCCACATGAGCACATTTGTAAGAGGTGTACCTCCCTCATATAAAAGGGGTCATTTTCAAGCAATGAACATAAGCTGCTCTCAAGTCTTTCTATGAGTACAAGTTTCTATCTTGAAACCTAACTAAAGTTGAGTCTTGATTAAGTCAATTAGCTCATCATTTTGTTTGTAATTAGGCTTCATCCTCCATAGGATAAGTTAATTTAATCAATGTGATTAGGGTTAACTTCCATAACCATTGATTAGGGTTCCATAAATTTTGTTAGTTCTGATGCATCAAAAGTACTATCTGGAAATCTTAGGCATGTATTTGAGAATCCCAAACTCAATCCATAAGCCTCATTCATGTATTTTACAAAAATTTCAACATAACCTCCTTTATTTGCAACCGAATCTTAAATCACAAGTGTGTATCCAAAAACAACTGTCAACCCTTGTACCAATTGTTCCTCAATTGCATTTGTCAAATACCGAGAATGATATGTCAAAGAAGAACATGTATCGGTGAAGAGCTTTGTGCTTAAAAATCTCCTAGCCAAGCCTTCCCACCCTCTTACCAAATGACCAAGAATGATATGTCAAAGAAGACCGTGTGTCGATGAAGAGCTTTATGCTTGTTAATCTCCTAGGCAAGCTTCCCACCCTCTTACCAAAGCAAGAGTTAGGGCCAATGTATCCCACGAGTTTGTATCCAAAGCAAGAGTTAGGGCCAATGCTTCACTCCAATGTACCTAATCCCCCTCCTTACTTATTTTTTCAAAGCACTCACAGAAAGGAGAGTTCAAGACATGCTCCTCCTTGGCCTCTTCACCACCAACGCTAAGGGTACCCTCTCATCATACTAGATTCTACAAGCGTTTTGGAATTGAAATTTGAATGTAACTAGCTTGCAATCCACATATGTGAGAGAGTTCACTTATAAAGGTAGCATGTACTCATTCTTATCTTAATACAATGAACCTTATTGCTTCCAATAGCTTCCAAAGCATTCCGATAACAAAGCCTCTTATCGGTGGGCCAAATTAACAACAACCAAAACCATATGAAGCAAAGTTTTCACCCATATGTTGCATCAATCAATCCCAAATTGTCTTGGGCAATGTCAATCCATGTGAACACATATGTGTTATCAGTTAATCCCTTACATGTATTAATTCTTGATAAGGCTCACCAATGGCTCATGAAACACATGTAAGAGCTTAGAAATACATTATGGAAGCCATAGCTAGGTTCTTGGCATCATCAAAGTTCAATAATTTATGAGAATGTCAAGATTCTATAATGGCAACTCCACTCAAGAATCACTATTAGGAAGATTAAGAGTTAATCTTAATGCAAATCACTCAAGATGTTGTTGACTTGAAAGCTTCATTATGCATGTGAAGAAGAAGGCTATGAATTTTTTGAATGCTTAAATTTTCTTTAAAATGCCCCTTGGAAACCCTAATTTTGGCAAGGAAGTGAAGAAACCCTAATCCTTGTGCATTTTTTAATGTAATCACATGTATTTGAAGAGAAAGTTATGGAGAATCACAAATTTCAGCTTTCATGAAGAAAAAACATGCTTGATTTGAATCCCTAATTTCTTGAGAAACCCTAAATCATCAAATCCAAGCTCAAATCAAGCAAGAAAGGGAGCAACTGGAAGCTTACATAAATTAGAACCATTGTATAATCTTCACCATTCATCACCAAAGAGCTCAAGAGAGGGGTGCCACAAAAATGCAGCCTAATGGCACAAATTGGCAAACAAAAGGGGCAAAGATGGGGCTCTACATGAATCATGATAGCATGGTTTGGTAGGCATAGGACGTGTGTATGAAGCACTATGGCCATGTAAAGCTCTAAGAAAGAAGAGGGAAAGGAGGAAAAACGTGGAAGAGCATAAATTTCCCAAAAACTTGCCCCAAATTTGACTCGACTAGCCCAAACTTACTGAAAATTGGCCCAAATTTAGTCCAAAATCCAAAATCTCTCAAAAACCATCAAAATTTGGCAAAATCAAGGAAAATTTGACACAATCCAAGATTTTATTATGAAATAAATTTTTTACAGCCATGGATGTGAGAAAATTCAAGAAAAAAAAAGGATCAAGATCAAGATCAAAATCAAGGCCTATAACCATGATCTTCATGTCCACTAATCTAAGTATGATTATCTTAAATTATTTCATGCATGAATCAAGATTTTCAAAAAAATGTGAGAAATTTCAAGAAAATCAAGCAACCATACCTTTTTTTGAAACTTTTGTAAGAAGGTGCAAAAATGCATTAAAATCTTTGAAATTTAAATAAAAAATGAATCAAAGACAAGCTCTGATACCAATACAAGAAAGGGATTACACTTAATTGGGATGGATTATACACATCCCAACATTCATTACATGGAATGCACACAAGGGAAACCATACCTTTTCTTGAAATTTTTGTAAGAAGGTGCAAAAATGGATGAAAATCTCTGAAATTCAAATCAAAATTGAATCAAAGCCAAGCTTTGGTACCAATACAAGAAAGGGATTGCACTCAATTGGGATGGAATACAACACACATCCTAGCATTCATTACATGGAATGCACACAAGGGTGGACTATCACCATGGATCCTTGAGCTATAAGCTTCGAGTGAAGGTTTTATATCAACAAATCTCAAAAAGGTACAAAAGCTATCCCATAAGTGACTTATATAGTCACTTACTCCTAGGACTATTAACACATGGGTTGCCCATAAACCCAAGTCCTATGTCCCAAATTATTTGCGTAGGCTCTCATCCCACATATACATGTGCAATACATCCAAGCACATAATTTCCTACATTACAATATGTATGTGTGTATATATGTATGCATGTATATGTATGTATATATATGTGTATGTGTATGTGTGTGTGGGTGTGTGTATACATATGTATCTATATATGTGTGTATGTATGTATGTTTGTTTGTTTGTTTGTATGTATGTATGTATATGTGTGTTTTGTGTGTGTGTGTGTGTGTGTGTGTGTGTGCGCGCGCGCGTGCGCGCGTGTGTGTGTGTGTGTCTTAATCCCTTAATGATATGGATCATGTGTTGTACCACACGGTATCCCCTTCATATCCATGTACTTCCAAGCAAAGCAATCCTTAAATTCTTTTAACAACTCAACCAATTTCCTTTCTTCTTCAAAAGTTAGGTCCTTAGAAATGAACAATGGTTTGGGATCCTCCCAAGGATTAGGTAAGCCCACCTCTTTTAATCCGCATAGGTCAGTTATATGAAATTCCTTGTTGCCCCTCCTTAGAGCCTTGGGCTCTCTAAGGTAAGTAAATGTTCGCTCACCCGCTGTATACATTTTATAATGTTTTGAAAATGGCTGTAAGTTCATTACAGCATCTTCCTTGGCATCAATTTGGGCCAATATCCTCTTGGCTTCTTGCTCTACCCTCTGCCAAGGCTTTTTTTTTCTTTTATGCCTTTCTGATAGGTGTAGTTTAGGCGTAGTTTAATTTTTTCAGGGTTTGGGGATCCTCTTGTGTGCCTAAAGGTAATAATTGTTTCTAGCTCTTTGCCCTATTTTCTAAAAACAAATCATGCAGTTTTATAGCCTCGATGTATCTTAGCCACTGTGCATCTGTCCACTGACTCTGTAACATGTTATGTCTAGTGCCTTACCCATCTTCTTACATGCTTTCCTCTTGGCGATGCTTCATTGTCACAGTTTGTTATCAACTTGGTTTCTTACATTTCAGTAAAAGTACCAACTCTCATCATCATGATGAAAGTCAAATACCTATGCGTCATTGCATCCAAATCCATGAACATATATTCAAAATAGTTTCCATTTTAAAAAATAGGTGGAGCTACACTTTCAAGATGAAACTTATTACACAATGCCCTAAAAGTCTTAATCTACATATATTCAAATAGTTTCCATTCAAGAAATAGTTGGAGCTACAGTTTAAAGACAAAATAAACAGGGGTAACATATGCTTTTTAGGAGTTTCCACTCTAGCTATTGAGCCAATCACATCAAATAAAAACAATGCTCATGAACAATATTACAAGATATAAATTCTTGCTTTTGTTTAAGTTTATCAAATGAAAAGTGTTAACAAATAATAAATTGGCTATGAATGAAAAGTGTTAACAAATAGTACGTTGCCTATGAATGTGGTGTGCTTGGATTATTATAGTTATAACTATTAGTTATTCTAATATTTGGCTCCTTTTGTACTTATTCTATTGATTAGATGAAACAAAGGATTGCATGGGAGATTGATTTCCAAGGAGAAACCTTGGCCCAATCATTCACTAATTAGTCAAATGCACACTCTCACATAAAATGAAAAGCATGGGGACTAGCTCTACCACTTGCCCTACGCCAACTTAATGTGTCTTATACTATGAAAACAACACATATATTTTGGCAACCAATGACATGGCCATAAATAGAGAGAGAGAGAGAGAGAGAGAGAGAGAGAGAGAGAGAGAGAGAGAGAGAGAGAGAGAGAGAGAGAGAGAGAGAGAGAGAGAGAGAGAGATTTACACCACTCAACTTAAGCTTTTCACATCATCCTTTTGTTAATGGATTAAACCATTAAATTCATTGTACCATGCATGATTGGATTGCAAACTTTTATTATTCACATGTGCAGTGAGAAGCTCATAAAATTACTTTCTAATGTTGTTGATCTTGGAAGTTAAACAAATGGTTCTCGAGGGTCAAATTTCAAGGATGTGCCAACACAGCTCATGTAGAGTAGTGCAAAAAGCACCACATAATGGTGGTGAGGGGAATCACAAAGGGAAATTAAGAAGAAATCATGCTTATCAAAATATATGTATTAAAAAAATTACATATTAGACATGCATTCAGAAATTATGTATTCACATAAGAAAAGCAAAGTCAAACTCACAATTTTGACTAGAACCATCACTTTTACAAAAGTGAAAACGAGTAAAGTTTAAAAAGTATGCCATTTAACGTAATGTGTAAGTATGGCACTATTCACTCTACTAGTTTAGGGCTAATTAGTCAATCAAGTGTTATAGAAGGCACATGAAAAAAAGAGCTTAACATGAGAGATAACATGATTGTATTGAGAAAGTGACATGAGAGCTTGAGATGCAAGGAGAGATTATAGTGTGCATGTAATGCAAGTATGCATGAGAGGAAGAATATAATTCACTTTCCTTAGACACATTAATGTTGTAGAATTTTTTAATGCCTTGTGATGTTTAAAGTTTACGATCTTGGAAGTTGGATGAACTATTCTTAAAAAAACTTGGGCTTTATGTATTTGAAACTATTAAATCCAACTAGAGTTGCTTTTAGGGTTATAAATTTTTAGTATCAATCTTGAATTAATTGTATGCTTTTATAATTAAAGGCTTTATATTTATTCTAACTTGTTTTGAGGTGTTGGAGCTATGCTAAATGCCTATGGAAATGAAAGTTTATGTTTTTTTAAGAGCTTATGTTAACTAAATGTCCAAAGGTAGGGTATCTTTTACTAGTTTTTATCATTTTAATTATATTTTATTAAAAATGGTGTCATGTTTTTAAAGCCAAGTTCTTATCCAAGGACATCATAATAGCTCTTACATGTGGAATTTGAGGCTCTTTGATGTAGTGAAATGACTAAGATATTGTTTATATATGTAAGGGTGATATAGTACTAAAAATCAATGGTTATATTCTCATGTTTTGTTCTTAACGGTTATGTTAACTCCTACTTTAACTAGAACAATAATGACACCACCACTCTTGTAAGGACAAAAATGGGTGAAGAATTAACAACATGCCCTTTAATATACTACTGTAAAATCATATTATTTCACTAATGTAAAATGGGTGAAGAATTAGCTACATGACATTATTTCACTCTTCCAAATTGAGGGTTGTAAATCAAGTAGGAGGCGTATAAAAGAAATCCTTAAACATCAAAGAGTATGGCATGATTTCACTTTTCCATGTTAACATTGAAGAGTATGACATTATTTCACTCTTCCATGTTAGTAGGTAGCATATAAAAGAAACTTAACATTAGAGACATCATCTTTCTATTGAGAAAGTGACACGAGGTGGAATGTCGGGATCTACTCTAGTGTACAAGTGGAGCCTCAAGAGTTAACGAGGATTCAATTAGAGTAAGAAGAACAACTATGCATGATAGGGAGAATGCATTTTATGGTATCTTTCAAAAGATTCCTTGGACACATTGAAGTTACAAAATTTTAATTCAAAGGGCCCCTTGGACACATTGAAGTTGTAAAATTTTGATTCTGATTTCTGACAGGCAACCTAGTCTTGGTTGGCGGGGCTTTTCTACAATGCAATGATATTGTATGATGAACTTTTAAAACTGCAAAAGTGAAAATTACAATGCCCAAAAACGTGTGCAAAGCGAGTAAAAATTCATTCTTGCTTAAATGTAATGCATTTGTAACTTTTGAGCCAAAAAAGGTTATTGTCAATCTAAGTTTCTTTAAGCAAGTTTAAGACTCGAAATTGAGAGTAGTAATGGAGTGAATCTTATTTGAGAAAACCTTTCAAGCAAGTTCAAGGTTCAAAATTGAGAGTAGTAATGGAGTGAAAGTTATTATTTCTCAGTTTCTTCAAAACAAGTTCAAGGTTTAGAATTGAGAGTAGTATATTCATATGTCTCTATGGAACATTTTCTAAATCTTTACCTAATTTTCTTTCTAGCAAGCAAGGAACCTATATGACTAGAGGAAATTTATTCCACAATGCCCTAAGATTTTTCAACAAGTCTTGATCTACATATATTCAAAATAGTTTCCATTATTCAAGCAATAGGTGGAGCCACACTTTTAAGACAAAATTTATCACACATTGCCGTGAAAGTCTTGATCTACATATAATCAAAATAGTTTGCATTCAAGAAAAAGGTGGAGCTACATTTTCAAGAAGAAACAAAAATGGCAAATATATGCTTTCAACAAATAAAAACAACGTTTGTGAATAATATATACTTTCTTAGAAGTTTCCACTCTAGCTATTAAGCCAATATCAACAAATAAAAACAATGTTTATGAACAATATTGCAAGGTATAAAATCTTGACTTTTTTTAAGTTTATGAATGAAAAGTGTTAACAAATTGTAAGTTACTTATGAATGAAAAGTGTTAACAAATAGTGTGCTACCTATGATTGTGGTACTTGGATTCTATAGTTATTCGTTATTCCTAAATTTGGCTCCTTTTGTACTTATTCTATTAATTAGACCAAGCATGAGATTGCATGGGAGATTGATCGCAAGGAAAACCCTTGGTCCAATCATTCACTTATTAGTCAAATCCACACTCTCACATGAAATGTGGAGCATGGTGGGGACACTACAACAACTTGATCTCTTATACTGTGAAAACAACACTTATATTTTTAAACTCTTAGATATGATACTTTTAGAAGCAACTATGTACCTTTTTGCATGTGCTTTTTTAGAAGCACCTTATTTTTAGCATGTACACCACCCAACTTGGGATTTTCACATCATCCTTTTAATAATGGATTAAACCATTAAATTAAATTGTATCACGCATAATTAGATTTCTATTATTGTTCACAAGTGCAATAAGAAGCTCATAAAATCACTCACTAATATTTTTGGTTTTAGAGGTTATACAAATAGTGAAAAATGTTTTCAAGCATCAAATTTCAAGGCTGTGCCAACAAAGTTCTTGGAGAGCAGTCCAAAAAGCACCATATATTTATGGTGGGGGGGGATTCAATTAAGAAGGATTCATAATTATGAAAATATATATTTGTGTTAATCATGCATTCAAAAATTATATATTATACATTGATTCAAAAATTATATATTCATGTTCTAAAAAAAAGAAGCAAAAGTCAAACTCACACTTTGATTAGAATTGTCACTTTTGTAAAAGTGAAAATGAGTAAAGTTTAAAAGTATATATTAATGTATAAGTATGGCATTATTCAAGTTATAGGAGGTACATAAAAAAGTATGGCATTATTAGTCAATCAAGTTATAGGAGGCACATAAAAAAGTATCTTAACATGTGGATAACATGATTGCATTGAGAAAGTGGTGATGTGAGAGGAATGCAAGGAGAGATTATTGTGTACAAAGAGCCAAGTAAGGTGCTAACATGGTAGTATGAGTGAAATTCAAGTATGCATGAGATGAAGAATAGAATTCACTTCCCTTAGACACATTAATGTTGTATAAATTTTGATGCCTTGTGATGTTTAAAGTTTATGATCTTGGAAGTTGGATGAACTATTCTAAAAAAGACTTGGGCTCTATGTATTTAAAACTTTTAAATCCAAAAAAGAGTTGCTAATATTAGATTTTAAGGTTTGAAAAATTTTAGTATCAATATTAAACTGATTGTATGCTTATATAATTATAGGCTTTACATTTACAAGAAGAAAGGTTTTCTTGGAACAATTGCTGGAAAGGTGATGGTGACCTTGTTTTGAGGTGTTGGAGCTAAGCTAAATGCCTATAGAAATAAAAGGTTGCACTAGTTTTGATCCTTTTAATTTCCAAAGAGATATAATTAATTTTTTATATAAAATGGTGTCATGTTTTTTAAAGCCAAGTTCCCTTCTCTAAGGATATCACAATACCTCTTATGTGTGGAGTTTGTAGCTCTTTGATGGAGTGAAATGACCAAGATATTGTTTGATAGTGATATAGTATTGAACATCAATGGTTATATTATCTTGTTTTTTTCTTAAAGGTTATTTTAACTCCTACTTTGACTTGAATAATGATAAGACCACAACTTTTGTAAGGACAAAAATGGGTGAAGAATTAACAACATGCCCTCTAATATACTAATGTAAAAGTTTATTATTCACTAATGTGAAACGGGTCCGATTTAAGGGCCGCCGTCAATCAAGTAGGAGGCATATAAAAGAAAGGCTTAACATGAGGGAGTATGGAAAATTTTCACTCTTCCATGTCAATCAAGTAGACGGCATATAAAAGCAAGACTTAACATCAAAGACACCAAATTTTTGTTGAGAAAGTGACACAAGAGGTGGAAATGCAAGAATCTACTCTAGTGTACAAGTGTACAAGGAGCCTTAGGAGCTAACGAGGATTCAATTAGAGTAAGAAGAACAACTATGCATGATAAGAAGAGCACATGTTATGGTAGCTTTCAAAGGGTATCTTGGACACATTGAAGTTGCAAAATTTTGAATCAAAGGGCCCCTTGGGGAAAATCTTGATTTTGGTTTTTGACAAGTAACCTAATCTTGGTTATGGGCTTTTTCTACAATTTAATGATTAAAATTAAAATTCCCAAAAATGGGTGAGAAGTGCGTCAAAGTTCATTCTTGCTTACATGTATTGTATTTGCAACTTTTACACCAAAAAAAGTTATTGTTAATCTCAACTTTGAGAGTAGCAATGGAGTGACATTTATTTGAGAAAACCTTTCAAGTTAAAGGTTCAGAATTGTAACTAACTAGTAAGGGAGTGAAATTTATTGTTAATCTCAATCTCTTCAAAACCAAGTTTAGGGTCTAGAATCGAGAGTAGTATATGTATATGTCTTTATGAAACATTTTCTAAATTTTTACCTAATTTGGTTTCTAGTGAGCAAGGAACTGATATAACTTGAGTAAATTTATTCCACAATGCCTTAATATTGTGATCTATATATATTTAAAATAGTTTCCATCATAGAAAAAGGTGGAGCTACACTTTCAAGATGAAATTTATTACACAATGCTCTAAAGGTCTTGATCTACATATATTCAAAATAGTTTGCATGTAGGAAATAGGTGGAGCTACACTTTCAAGACAAAACAAAAAGGGGAAACATACACTTTAGCTAAGCCAATTACAACAAATAAAAACAACGTTTATGAACAATATTGCAAGGTATAAAATCTTCCTTTTGTTTAAGTTCACGAATGAAAAGGGGTAGAAAATAGTAAGTTACCTATGAATCAAAAGTGTTAACAAATAGTAAGTTACCTATGATTGTTGTACTTAGATTCTAATAGTTGTAAGTTAGTTATTTTAATAGTTGGCTCCTTTCCTGCTTATTCTATTGATTAGACCAAGCACATTTTCATGGGAGATTGATCCCAAGGAGAAACCTTGGTCCAATGATTCACTTATTAGTCAAATTCACACTCTTACATAAAATGGAGAGCATGGGCCACTTGCAATACACCAACTTGGTGTCCAATAGTGTGAAACCAACACTTATAATAGATTTGCTACTTTTAGAAGCAAGTATGTACCTATTTGCATGTGCTTTTTGTAGAAGCGCCTTATTTTTAGCATTTACACCACCTAACTTAAGCTTTTCACATCATCCTTTTATTAATTCATTGTACCATGCATAATTGGCTTCTAATTACTTGTTATGGCTGTAATAAGAAGCTCATAAAATAATTCACTAATATTGTTGGTCTTAGAAGTTAAACTAATGGTGAAAAATGTTTTCAAGAATCAAATTTCAAGGCTGTGCCAACACTGTTCATGGAGAGTACTACAAAAAGCACGATATATTTGAGGGTGGGGGGATTAAAATAAGCAATCATGGTGATGAAAATATGCGTTACCATGTAATCAAAAATTATATATTCACATTTTTTTTAAGAGAAGCAAAGTCAAACTCACACTCTGACTAGAACCAGCACTTGTGCAAAAGTGAAAATGGTACGTTTGAAAGTATTTATTGATGTATAAGTTTAGCCTTATTCACTCTAGTAGGAGGCACACAAAAAAAAGGCTTAACATGATTGTATTGAGAAAGTGACATAAGAGGAATGTAAGGTTAGACTATAGTGTACAAAGAGCCAAGTAAGGTGCTAACATGCTTGTATGAGTGAAATGCAAGCATGCATGAGAGAAAGAGTAGAATTCACTTCCCTTAGACACATTAATGCTGTAAGAACTTTCATGCCTTGTGATGTTTAAAGCTTATGATCTTGGAAGTTGGGCGAACCATTCTAATTTTTTTTGGGCTTGATGTATTTAAAACTTCTACATCCAAAAAAGAGTTTCTAATATTAGATTTTAGGGTTTGAACTTTTTTACGAATTGCTTATATGATTTTTAGGTTTTCTTAGAGCAATGCTTGGAAAGGTGATGGTGACCTTGTTTTGAGGTGTTGGAGCTATACTATATCACCCTTACCCTATCTTATACCTTGCAATATTTTTCACACAAACATTGCTGTATTTGTTGTGATTGGCTCAATAGGTAGAGTGGAGACTCCTAAGAAAGCATATATATCCCCTTTTTGTTTTGTCTTGAAAGTGTAGCTCCACCTATTTTGAATGGAAACTATTTTGAATATATGTAGATCAAGCCTTGTTGAACAATCTTAGGGCATTGTGGAACAAATTTTCGGTTCCTTGCTTGTCCTAGAAAGTAAATTAGGTAAAAACTTAAAAAAATGTTCTTGAACCTTGAACTTCCTTTTGAAGAAACTGAGATTAACAATAACTTTCACTCCATTACTACACTCAATTCTAAACCTTGAACTTGCTTGAAATATTTTGTGAACCTTGAACTTGCTTGAAAATAAATTTCACTCCATTAGTACTCTCAATTCTGAACCTTCTTGCTTGAAGAAACTGAGATTAACCATAACTTTTTTTGGCTCAAAAGTGGCAGATGCATTATATCTAAGTAAGAATGAACTTTGACTCACTTTGCACACCCTTTTTTTAATTCAGTTTTAAAAGTTTATCATAAAATTATCATCAAATTGTAGAAAAGCCCCACAAGGTTTTCTATCAAAAACCAAAATCAAAATCTTGCAACTTCAATGTGTCCAAGGGGCCGTTTTGAATTAAAGTTTTGCAATTTCAATATGTCCAAGTTCCTATCATGCATAGTTGTTCTTCTTTCTTGAACTGAATTCTCATTAGCTCCTGAGGCTCCTTGTACACTTGTAGACTAGAGTAGATCCTTGCATTTCCACCTCTTGTGTGTCACTTTCTCAACAGAAACCTAGTGTCTTTGATGTTAAGTCTTTCTTTTATATGGTGACTACTTGATTGACATGGAAGAGTGAAATAATGATGTACTCTGTGATGTCAAGCCTTTCTTTTATATGCCTCCTACTTGATGACAGCCCTCAAATCGGAAGAGTGGAATAAATTAATTCTTCAACCTTTTACATTAGTGAAAAAATATACTTTTGCATTAGTATATTAAATTGCATGTTGGTAAATTTTCACCCATTTTTATCCTTACACGAGTCGTGGTGTCATCAATGTTCTAGCTAAAGTAGGAGTTAACATAACCCTTGATGCTCACTACTATATCACACTTACAAACAAACAATATCTTGGTCATTTCACTCCATCAATTAGCTACAAATTCCACATGTGAGAGGTATTATGATGTCCTTGAGAACTTGGCCTTAAAAAACATGACACTATGGATCTTTGGAAATTAAAAGGATCAAAACTAGTAAAAGCTACCCTATCTTTGAACATTTAGTTTATAGTGTTATGTTTCTTCTTATAGGTTATGTTAACTCACTTTGTAGCTCTTTGATGGAGTGAAATGACCAAGATATTGTTGGTATGTGAGGGCGATATAGTACTCAACATCAGTGGTTATATTCTATCATTTTGTTCTTAAAGATTATGTTAACTTCTACTTTATCTAGAGCAATGATGACACCGCCACTCTCGTATGGGTGGAGAATTAAGCACGTGCCCTTTAATATACTAATGTATAAGTATATTATTTCATTAATGTAAAATGGGTGAAGGATTAACAACATGCCATTATTTCACTCTTCCAATTTGAGGGTGAAGAATTGACAACATGCCATTATTTCACTCTTCCAATTTGCGGAGGCATATAAAAGAAAGGCTTAACATCAATGCCCTTTAATATATGACGTTATTTCATTGTTCTATGTCAATCAAAGAGGAAAAACTTAACACATCAGAGACAACATGTTTGTGTTGAGAAAGTGACACGCGAGAGGTGGAAATGCAAGGATCTACTCTCGTGACAAGTGTACAAGGAGCCAGCAAGTGAGGACTCAGGCGCTAAAGAGGATTTCAATTCGTGCATGATAGGATGAGCACATTTTATGGTAGCTTTCAAAGGCTCCCTTGAAGTTGCAAAATATTAATTAAAAGGGCCCCTTGGACACATTGAAGTTGCAAAATTTTAGTTAAAAGGGCCCCTTGGGCACATCGAAGTTGCAAAATTTTGATTTTAATTTTATGATAAGCTTTTAAAACTGAAAGTATGCAAATTACAATGCGCCAAAAATGGGTGTGTGCCACTCCAAAGTGAGTCAAAGTTCATCCTTGCTTTAATGTAATGCATTTGCAACTTCTCAGGTGAAAAAAGTTTATTTTGAGAAAAGCTTGAAATATATTAAAACTAAAAGTTAATCTCATATTCATCAAGGGTTTAGAATTGAGAGTAGTAATAGAGTGAAATTTATTTTGAGAAAATATTTAAAGCTTATAAATACGTAAAATATTTCCACCCAAACTAATTAATTAATTCAAAACAAAACGTGTTCCATATATATTTTATAAAAAAACAAATTATTCAAATCTTGAATTTAGCAATAATTTTGATTTTTTAAAGGGGGTATATTTTCGAGTGATTTTATTTAAAAAGATATGAAAACGAAAGGCATAGCAATTGGTGGGCCCGGGTTGCCAGGTAGGCTGGCCCCACACACGCTGACGTGGCTTCCAGCAGCACACGTCATCAGTTCAAGCGTGCGGGTAACGATTGCCTGACACGTGGGATGATTAGACCGGTTCAAGACATGGGAATGTGTGCTCCATTATTGCAAGATTCATCCTTTTTGGGTTAAAATATTTTCAAAAATTTGTTGGTAGTTTGTGCAAATTATTGGACGACATTTCTTTTACACTTGCGTTTTTTTATTTTCAATAATTAAAATAATCCGAATTAGTTGTAAGCATTTTCAAGGTGAAATAGGGAACATTTCTGAGTAGAAAAGGGAATTTCTGAAATTAAAAATTGCGTTGCTTTTTCCTGCCCGCAGGAGTGGGTTTCCTTCCATCTTCATAATTGCGTCTTAGTTTTAGTCTTCCGCCATAGCCGGCTGCGCAACAGGCCGTCAAGCTTTCTTCCTCCTTCTTGTCCTCCTCCAGTTTTCATAGCTTCTCTGCAGCCATAGCCGAGACTTACCACCACCATAGCCCTCCCTCGCACCAGCAAAACCTGCACAGAGATCAGAACGAAACTAGCCCCAGCAAGAAATGGCCCTCCCTTTCCCCAGCTTCCACTCCTGGCTATGGCAAAACAACTCTGTCCCCATCCCAAACACTACCTCTAACCCTAACCCTAACCCTAACTTCTGTGTATCCTCCGCAGACACTTATGCAGCACTTGATGTGGATGCCTATCAGTTCAGTCCGAATCCTAATTTCAAGAAATCCGTCACGGCAACACAGACCCGGAAAGTGTACGGCGGCAACGGCACCAACCGGCGAAGGCTTCAGAGGGGTAGCCGCAAAATCCAGAGCCTGGACCTGGACCTGGACTTCGACATGGTGCTGGTGCCGTCCGATTGCTTCTCCGGGTCGGAATCGGAGGGCTCCGATTGGTCCGTGGGGTGGTTTGAGCCCCATGCGCCGGATTTCTGCAGCGACGGGGAGACGGAAAACAGTTTTGCCGTGCTTGTGCCCTGTTATGGGTCGCCGTCGCCGGACATTTTTGGCGGGAAAGGCAGGTTTGGGCATGAGGAGAATTCAAACCCACATTTCAATTCAAATTCTAAATCACAGCTCTGGGCTGCTGTCCTCTCCAACATTGCCAAAGATTCTCATGCAGGCAAGCACATCTCCGCCCTCCTCCTTTTCTTCATTTTAATTTCATAGAGAGAAAAACAAAGCAAAATTTAGTGCAGGTGTCCATCTCTCATGCCTGCCAACACCCAGAAGGACAGCTCTTTGACATATACACAGGCACATGCTTTTGTACACCTTTATGCACGCACATGTGCATGGGCATGGGCATGGGCATGTGCATGCATACTCATATAGATGGACATGTATATCATTGTAAAAATGATTAATAGCAATAAGAAAGGGGCTGACTTTACAGCCAAGATTAGGGTATGCAAGTATTAAACTAATTAAGCTATTAACGCAGATAATCAGCAAGATTAGGGTATTACGAACTTAGAAGTACCTAAAATGTCAATATGAACAAGATTAGGATATTAGGCAGTACACAAAAATGTCACCATTAGCAAGATTAGGGTATTACTTCCGTGTTACTGTGACTGTAGGTTTTTGTCATGTTACTATGTCTGTATGGTGGTATGTTTATAGGTCTGTATGCATTTGTGTATGTTTGTTTGTGTTTTTATATAGAGATAGCTTTAATGGTGAGATATTTCTTCTATGGGCTTTGCAGAGACAAACCACTACCTGCAACAGTGGGTTTCTTCACTGCAAAGCTAAGGTCTCTGTGGGGATTGAGAGTTGTGATGGGTTCTGTTAACATGGCCTTCTCAATACAAGAAACAAGCTCCCAATCAGCAACAAAGGGAAGATCACAGGCGCAAACTCAAAGCTGCCTCATCTGCAATTTGTAGAAACCAGGAATCTATGAATTCCTATTTAATGTACAGGTTTAGCCAAGAGATTTTTGTACATAGGTTTGCAGGCTGGGAAAAAACTGCCTCTGCCTCTATTTAAAAATAAATCAGATCTAACTAGCAATGTAGATAAGAGTGTTTTTACCTATGGTACCTTGATTTGGGACTATAATGACTGCTTAACTACTGATAAGACAGTAGTTAATTGTATTGGGCTTGACCATTTGTGGAGCACATTGCTCAGATTTGTGGGGGTGTGTAACTGTGTAATTGTATTGGATTCATTTGCTTACTGGATTCTTTAATGTGTACTCTTTGCCTACTTTTGATAACTCTTTGCCTACTCTTGATAATTCTTTGGGTTTAATACATTCAATTTACGGGAGCAAATACACTGATTAGGAATATATACGTCGCTTCCTTATACTGTATAAAGCAAGAGTTTCACAAAGCTGCAACGTGGCAAGAACTTGGAGGTTTTGGAAGAGGAGGTGGCGGCTTGAGGAGGTTGGGGTAGAATTTGAATTTGGAGGTTTGAAGAGACGTGCAAAGCACTGGTCAGCCCACTAGTATTACAAAAGCTTACAAAAGGGAAAAACTAAACAAAGCCTTCTCCATTTTCAATCCTCACTAATCGCTTTAAGTAAATTCAATCTAGAGCATAAATTGAAGCTTTAGTCATACTTTCTCTTTTCTTAGGTAGTAAGATATGCAAGATATTGTCAAAACTTCAAGTGTCTTATCAAGAGGTTTTTCCTGTATTTAAGAAGCAAAAGAAAAATCCATGAAAAGACATTTTGAGTTTGAAAGAGGTTCGTTCTCTACATCATTGGTGGAAACCTAAGAATAATACAGGAAAAGACTCTTTGAATATGTAAGAGGTAGTTGCTTCGAATCTCATTCAAATTTGCAACCCACTTAATGAACCCCCAAATAAAAAATTAATAACATAAAAAAATCTTTCCTCTCTCTCTCTCTCTCACACACACATTTTCTTTCTTCTTCTTCTTCTCTCTCTCTCTCTCTCTCTCTCTCTCTCTCTCTCTCATTTATTTTAAAAAAATGAGTTGCTTTTTCTTTCTTTCTTCTTCTTCTCTCTCTCTCTCTCTCTCTCTCTCTCTCTCTCTCTCTCTCTCTCTTGTCTTTCTCATTATTTATTTATTTATTTAAAAAAATCTCTTTGGCTAGTGCGAGGGCCTTTATAAAATCCATGATCCACCTGAGTTCAAGTCCCACTGTTGCTCGTATATGCCCTCGTGTTACATTCTATCGACGTTAATACCCTCTTCTCTCTCTCTCTCTCTCTCTCTCTCTCTCTCTCTTTTCCCATCCTTCTCTTTTTTATTGTTTTATTGTTATATAGAAACTCTTATATTAAAAGAAAAGTGCTCATCTCGTTGCTCGCTATCGTGCAGTTGTTGCTTGTTGTTGCGATTCACCTTCATCTGTTGTCTTCGTGCCTTCGTTGTCGTCGTTGCCACCTCAGCTCCTCACTTAGCCTTCTCTCTCTCTCTCTCTCTCATAGTTTAAATAATAATAATAATGTTTTTTAAAAAATATTTTTTTCTTTTATTAAATAAATAAATAAATAAAAATTCTTTCATTAAAAAATAAAAATAGAAAAAGTCTTTTTTCCTCTTCTTCTTCTTCTTCTTCTTCTCTCTCTCTCTCTCTCTCTCTCTCTCTCACACACACACACACAGAGAGAGAGAGAGAGAGAGAGAGAGAGAGAGAGAGAGAGAGAGAGAGAACCAAGCTTGCCTCTGTATGATGTTGTCACAGTCGTCTGGCAGGTGAGTGAAAGCCACAAAAACAATGGAGAAAAAATAACAATAAAAATAAAAAAAGATATTGGGATGGGAAGAAATTAAATTTATTGTGTACATGTGTAAGGGTCGTAACATTCTTTCCCCCTTTTAGGAATCATCATCCTCGATGACAAATTGAGGATAATGCTTACGAAACTAAAACTTCGTTTCCCAAGTTGCATCTGCCAAGGGATGTCCTTTCCATTTTATGTGGAACTCCCGAAGAGTACAATTTCGTAATCGTCTTTCTCTTCATTCCAGGATCTGTTCTAGTCCATGATCTTCTTGATTAAGTTCCTACAAAGAAATCATACCATCAACTAAATTATTAGCGTCGTGAAGATAATGCTTCAATCGACTTACATGAAATTCTGGGTGGACACGATAGTCTTGTGGTAAGTCTAACTTATAAGCCACATCTCTGACTCATTTCAAAATTTTCCATGGCCCAAAATATCTAGGTGATAACTTAGTAGATTTACTCGCATGAAGCGTCTCAGTCCTCCGAGGAACAAGCAGAAACATTTTCTCCCCCTCTTTAAAAGAACAAGTTATCTGCTTGGGATTAGCATAGTTTGTGTTTATTGCTAAACACCTCTCACCCCAAGAAGAAAAGAGTCGCTTGATTTAATCTTTTCGGTCCTAAAGAAGAACTGAGACCTATGTTTATTGCTAAACACCTCTCACCCTAAGAAGAAAAAGAGTTGCTTGATTTAATCAAAGAATATGAGGACATAAGTCCTAAAGAAGAACTGAGACCTATGTTTATTGCTAAACACCTCTCACCCTAAGAAGAAAAAGAGTTGCTTGATTTAATCAAAGAATATGAGGACATATTTTCATGAAAGTATACTAACATGAAAGGTATTCCTCTTGAAGTGGTCAAACACACCATTCCACTCATGGAAGGTGCAAGACCAGTTAAGCAACGAACCTATCCAATGAATCCAAAATATGCACAAATGGTCAAGGATGAGCTACAAAACTCATTGATGTAGAATTCATTTATGAGATGATAGAGCATACCGAGTAGATCTCACCAATTGTAATTATGCCTAAGAAAAATGGCAAACTCAGAGTCTATGTTAACCTCAAAAAGGTGAATGTCACCCCACAGTCTGAGACCACTACCCTCTCTGATATACGGAGCATCTGTTGGAAAGAGTTGCAGGAAAAGAGGCTTACAGCTTCTTAGATGGATTCTCTGGATACAATCAAGTCTTCATTGATCCATCAGACTAACACAAGATAGCCTTTGCCACATAATGGGGGATATTCGCTTAATATACGGAGCACGTGTTGGAGAGAGTTGTGGGAAAAGAGGCTTACAACTTCTTAGATGGATTCTTTGGATACAACTAACTATTCATTGATCCAATAGACCAACACAAGACAACCTTTGCCATAGAATGGGCCATATTTGCTTACAAGGTCATGCCTTTAGGCCTAACAAATGCCCCAGCCACATTTCAATGCCGCATGTGCACTACTTATAAAGATTATCTGAGATTTTTTTTTGGAAATATTTATAGACAATCTCTGTGTTAATTCAATGTGGAAAGAGAATTTAGCATGTCTATGAAAGTTTTTTGAGAGATATAGATTGTATCGAATATCTCTCAATCCACTCAAATGTTAGTTTTGGATAAAACATGGAATTATCCTAGGGAACATTGTCTCAGAATGTGGCATCTCCATAGATGATGCAAGATCAAATTGATTCTTAAGTTGCCATCACCACAAATTTTTAAAGGAGTACAACGATTTATGGGCCATGTCAGGTATTATAGACAAATCATATTTTTATATGGCATTTATGCTCAACCGCTCTACAAATTGTTAATCTTCTTTGAATGGACTCATGAGTGCCAATGGGGCATATGAGAAACTCAAAAGTCCCTAACAAGTGCTCCAATCTTACAAACATCACAGTGGAACATTGTGTTTCATGTTTATATAGATGCATTAACATTTGTAATTTGATGTGTCTTAGCACAACCTGGGGAACATAACAAGGATTCCCAGTGAGTTTTGCTATTGGACAACTCAATGATGCTGAGCAAAACTATACCACCACGGAATGAGAAGGATTAACCATGGTATATGTAGTCAAGAAGTATCATCACGTATTATCTCTACCTTGTAAACAAGCCCTTGTAACTAGGTGCATCACTCAGTAGTTACTTATCTTCCTTATAATTTGATTTTTTAATCACCGTTAGGAAAGGATCTACTCATGTACATGTAGATCACTTGTCATGAATTCCTAAGAACCTCCAGTGGGAATTGATGATGATCTTCCAAATGCTCCATTATTCCAACTTGAATTAGTTCCGGAATGGAGTGAGAATATTGCCATTAGCTAGCTAATATCCTTTCCAATGACACAAAAGAAGATATGGCAAAAGCAATGTGGATAGGAAGCCAGGTCCTCCACACTCCACCAAGAGCCTCCCTCCATCACCTGCGACCGCTCTGGCCATCGTCACCGTCGATGCCCCTTCGACATCTTCGACCGCCAGTGCCCTTGGACATCTCTCACGTGCATGACCAACTCCGATGGCACTCATTGAGGCAACACCCCTCTCCCTTTCCCGAGGAAGGGCGAGATCCTCTTGAGCCCCATCTCCCTTTTCCCAATGGAAGATCTTCCCTCTACAATACATGATGAGGGTTGGGACTTCGAGGAGGAGGACACCCAAGTAGGAGATAAGGGCAGCACTCTCTCGGCCGGTGGGGGGACACACTCTCTTGTAGGACGTATATTGTAGCACATTCTGGCCAGGAGACTCTCTCTTGTGTCACATTCACTCTAGTACATTTGGTGGAGAGAACATTCTCTAGTGTATGACATTCTCTATGTTGGAGCACTGTAACATGCCCATATTCAATAATAATATATGCCCATTTAATAGATGAATTTATGGTCTTTTGTGGTGTAAAAATTGACAATTTCAATAAACGAGATGTTTCCACTTAGAATCTTAAAATTTTGAGTCCAAATTTAGAATCTGCGTGCAATTTTACCCTAGTATAGGATTTTACAGCATCCAAAACGGACACAGAATCGAGCCTATACGTAAAATTTTAGTTATTTTCAGTTAAAATATGGTAAACTTAAACCTTAATAAATGCACGATTGGGTGTCCAATTGATAGACGGTCTGTACCCTATGATCAGGATGATACCCTGGACATTTTTGCCCAAAAAAAATTTCGCACCGCTAGTGCTCTAGCACGCATATCGAGGTCGGCACCCCAAATTAGGGATCCCCGTCCCAACAAAAGATGTCATACTACACACACCGGGGTGCCTATACAACAGTCGTACAAGGACCAAAGACCGACCGCCCTAGCGTACGGTCCACACAAATTGCCACATGGACGCCCATGCTGCTACTGAACCGAAAGGTACATGCGTACCTCGACTTTTGCCCGCGTACAGGTACCATTCCTTTCCCCGGGCTCATGCAAGCCATAGGCCGATGTACTTTCACTGTACACCATCCTTTTCACCCCCGTCTTGCTCTCCCTTTTCCGCACCCGTACTCGTACCTGTACCTATATAGACCCCACAGCACCCCCCCTTGGCCAGTACCCCGACACTATGTGCTACCCTTACCCATATCCAACACTCTACTATACCAACAGTTTGTCCGTACCCGCCACTCTGTGTGGGACTGTACCCGATAGCCCTCTATACCACTCTTCCAGCAAGTCCTTTTTGCCCATCTCCAAGTAAGCCCTTTGCCGAATGTTTTTGCCTCATCTCACCCTTGAGTGGGTAGAGTGTCCTTAGTTGCTCTTCCCTCCTCCCCTCCGTGTGAATAGACTTAAGGGAGGACTTCCCCTTCTCTCCCTCTAGGTGCAGCCTTCTTCCCTAAAAATCCAGTTTAAGGACACCTTCCCTCCCCCCACCAATTAGAGGTGACTTTAGTAAGGGCTTTTTGGCTCTTAGAGGTGGTTCCCACCTAGGAGTTTTTTGCTCATAACTTGAGCAAATGAACTCTGATTTGTGATCTAACTGAAGCATTGGATTTGCAGTAACCTGGGCTACAAGAAGGCGGGTAGAATGGCTCCTTCATGAAAGTGCCAAAATATTTCCTCGAGACACGCCCACAACAACGAGCCTAGAGATGTTGCTCCAGATGCGGTCCCCACATTAATAAAAAAGTACAGGTACATCTTCTCCTCGCCTCAACGCTAACCCTGTTTCTATGCTTATGTAGTCGGGCGGCGACGTTAGCAAGGCTCGGAGTCGGCCCAAGGTATCCCTCATACCACTGGAAAAATGAGGTTTGCCGATTGAGGTGAGTATTATGGTACCTCCTAGTTCTGCAAGCTTAGGCTAGTGTGGTGAATAAGCCCTCCCTAGCGTGTAGACACCCCTCTGAGGGGCGGGAGGATCAAGTGATGGAACCTAAGAGGGCGACAAGCTGGCTTAAGTCCTTGCCAGCTGCCGACAATGAGTTGTATGGTCCCATAGGGATTACCCTGTCTATAGAGGCCGGAAGGCCGAATTCTAGATTATCGACATAATAAAGTAAAGAGCCTCGATTTGGCTATGAATAATTTTGAACATTGTATCTATTTTTTTTAAATCCTTTGTTTATAAGCATTGTTGTATCATTGATAAAGACTGTTTAAACGAACAATGTGGAAGGCCATTAATTAAGGACTTGTTTATCTCTGTCAAACAATGTGGTAGGATTATTTAGAAAACAAATTGATGCTTGAGTTAGGTGGAAAGTGGGAGGATGGAATGCCCTGACGGCAACATCCTATGGATGGGTGGACCCGATTAGTAGGGTAGCTTTCCAACAAATTAATTGAAACTTCTACGTTAGAAAAATAGGTCCCTGTGGAAAACCCTACTCTAGAGGACTAGGTCAACGGATGTGCCTTGCATAGATGAGGAAAAAAGTGTTGTTTCTAGAAGTCAAGAATAGAGATTGCCCGAGTTAAGGTCGATCACTCTATGAGTGGTTTGATTTTAGAAATCCTTTAGAAAGATCACGCTCCCCCTACGCGGGATAGAAGTAGGTCTTACCTACTAATCATATCCTTGTATCTTACGTAGTCAAGGTGTCGACAAGTAGGAAATTATCCCAAGTTAGACTTAGTAGACTATCTTAAGGTTACTCCTAATTAGGAAGGGGAGGACCTTACAACAAGCACAGTCTCTCTTGTATCATTCTTGTCTACAGTTTGGTATAATTCTTGTCTACAGTTTGGTATATAGTGTTGCGCTCTTGTGGTGTTTTGTCTATCTCTCTGTGTGAGCGAGATGAGTGGTCAGTGGTGGGTGTGGTGTGAGTGAGAGGCCTATAGGGACGGTGCTAGGTGGTGGTCGGAGAGCACGGTAGATAGTTTAGAGCATACGTCTTGCATGTCTAGCCAGTGAGGTCGACTCATCCTTGGCGGGTGAGTGGTCAGTGGTGGGTGTGGTGTGAGTGAGAGGCCTGTAGGGACGGTGCTAGGTGGTGGTCGGAGAGCACGGTAGACAGTTTAGAGCATACGTCTTGCATGTCTAGCCAGTGAGGTCGACTCATCCTTGGCGGGTATACTTCCCTAAGAGGATCCATGCTCCCTTTTTCCCCAACCCTAGTGTTTGTGTTGGTAGTCCTCGAGTTCCCTAGCGAGGACCGAAAGAGTCATCTACAGCTAAGGCAAAATTTGGCGATCACGGTGGGACTCTCCCAGAGGTAAAGGATAGTCTCAAAAAAAAATTCTTTTTCTTTTTGGTGATTTTTGTTTGTGGTGAGAGGACTCATGTTGTTTATGCCCCTGAAGACTAGAGCTTCTGGAGGTGATTCGCCCCTTCACATTAGGAGAAATATGGACTCTCCATTTTGCCTCTTAAGGAGTGAAGAATAAAAAAATATTGGCTTGATCAATGAGAGAGATGGGATTCTAGATCCATGTACCATGGATCTTTTTGTCATATCTTTGTCCAAATCTCTTAAGACAATAAAATAATAGAGCCCATATCTTAAAAAAATAGAGAAATGTCAGATTTCATGTCAGATGTACCTTGTGGTCACACATGGACGTTTGAAAATTGAATTTCATTTGTTTCCATTTTTTATGTTTAACTTTTTACTTTCCCTCCTTTTGCATTTCACTACCTTTTCATTTCCCCCCTTTTTTTTGGCAGAATTCAATTTCGCCATATCTTCTGTAACTGTGGTTCTTTCTTTAACGAAAATTTACAGGTATGTTGTTCTCCACCATAGCTCTTTCCTCCTAAAATTTCATCTCATTTGGACAAAACGTTTGTGAGTTATGCCCATTTTCTCACATGAACTTTCTCTTCTCTGCACCATAGATAGCTATCTTGATGTGAAGTGGCATCAAATTCTTGTGAGTAATTATCATATATTTAGGGTTTGTCTATGTTTTGTCTTAATGTGAGAAATGATCATAGGTTTAGGATTTGATTATGTTTTGTCTTGATGTGTTGTTGTTTATTTTCACAGGAGTAACAAGGTTGTGAGAAGTAAGTTGTTGTTTATTTCTTGTTGTTTTAATCTTTATTTGTTGATTACAATCTTCTCTGCACAGTAATGATTTGAAGTAGCATAAAATACAACAGTAATGATCATAAGTTTAGGTTTGTCTATGTTTTGTCTTAATGTGAGTAATGATCATAGGTTTAGGGTTTATCAATGTTTTGTCTTGATGTGTTTATGTTTATTTTCATAGGAGCAACAAAGTTGTGTAAATCAAAGAAATAAGTTGCTGTTTATTTCTTGTTGTTTTAATCTTTATTTGTTGCTTACAATCTAACATATATATTTATTAATCTTAGCTTTATTAATTTAGATCTCTTCAAGGAGGAGGAATACTAGTAATATTCACACAGTGGAGGTGTTTAACAAGAGATATGATGAAGGTAACTGGATCCCTGATCAGTACAGTAAGTTAAATTGGATTTTAATGTGATCAAGTACTCGTGGTGGGCAATTTCAAGATCAAGCTTAAAGATGTCACAGGCCCAAACAAGCAATGGAAAGGTAGAATTATAGAGTTCAGGAGACACACAAATGGTATGAGTACAATAACAGAGGCTTTCATTCAACATGTTTATATGCACACAAAGAGAGATTCAAGTGCATCATGATAACTTCAATGAAAGACATAAGCCTAACAATAAGTTTATATCTCTGTGCTTTGTGTTCTTGTACTTTGAGTCCATGGTTATTAGATAGAGTTTTAATACAAGCATGTTAGTTGCTTGCAGCTTTATATCCATCCACTCTGCATGAATGGCAGAATGTAGAATGTTTTAGTGGAAAGCTAAATGTTTTACATGCAGAGATAGGTGCCTTGATCTAGACAACAAGAGTGCAAGCAAATTGGCATCTCAGAATGTTTACTTTTATGATTCAGTGTATGATGAGGAGGGACATAGTTTGGAGTATATTCCACTACCACCGTTGTCTAGCTAGGAATGGTATAATCCTAGCTTAGACATGTAAGAAGCATGTAGGGTAAAGATAAAAACTGATGTTCATGCTGCCATGAAACCATCCATAGGCTCTAGAGATGTGCATCTAAGTTGGTTTGTACCATTTGGTTTGTTTGCACATTTGTTTGGATCCTGCGAAGTAGTTAAGAAAACTAAGATTACTTATCAATGCAAGTGCCCATCTGAGGATTGGATGACTCAGTTTTACTGGGTGAGTCATGGCATCTCAAGAGAACTCACCACGATGATGAGTGTAGAATTACTATGTCAGATGTTATCTTTAGGTAAGATTGCATTGTTGATGGTTTTTATTCAGAAGTACTTCATTGCAAGACACTGATTGTTGAATGTTGATTGTTGATTTTATGTTTTTATGTTGGTTGTTGTTTGTTTTTTATGACAGGTACTTCATTGCAAGACAAACTTTGTGCTTTCGCTTCTTCAAGTATAGGAGGTGGCGACTTCTACGAGGGGAGTGGCTTAGCTTGGACCAAGACATGCAAGATGGCATGCATTCAGCACTCATTGATGTGGTTATTCTTTGAGAGGGTCATTACCCTTTGCATTAATGTAGAGAGTCATTGGCCCCTTAGTTTTCTGAGGCAGGAAATCTTAGTTTTCTGAGGCAGGAAATCCAACTTATGTCCAATAATCCGTCTTGTAATTTCTATTTTAAGTTGGATGGTAGGAAGGTTAGGAGTCAAAGTGAACATTGCAAAACATGCAAGCAGTGTGTTGCTCCACACATCCTTGAGATTGTGGAGTCAATGTAATTCTTATATTCTTCCAAGTGAATATAAGAAGTTGTTTCTCTAAAAGTGTTGTAAATTTTTCTTCATTTTCATAAAGTGTTGTAGTTTTTTAAGTCTACTGTGTTTCAAACCCTTTAATATGTAAGAAAATAATGATAAGTATAAGTAAGTACAAATGTAAATATAAATACAAGTATATATTTAAGTACAAATGTAAATATAAATACAAGTATATATTTAAGTATAAATAATAATATAATTAATTATGCTAGAAATATAAATATATTTTTATGATTTGTTATATTTTAATGAAGTGTTATCCCATCCTGGACTTTTCCCTTTAGGCAAATGCTTCAACACAGCTTCCACCTCATCCTCATAAATCTCTCTTTCCAATTCATTTGCAGAAACATTTGATACCTGGTGAGACGAACCAAGTGAAACAAAGACTCTCTAGCTGCAATGACATCAAAAGATATAACCTCCTCTGTGGACCCAACAAATGGTGATAAAAGTCCATACACACATCTAGAATACAAGCAAGATCAGCAATCAATACTCCTTGCCTATCTTGCATCTTGACAATATTCTCATGTGCATGCTTTTGCTGTAAACGAGAAAAGAACGTATGTGACTGACAATTAGAATCCATTAGGGCATCCATTCGATCCATAAGCTTATATCTCACATATTGATTCTCATGCAATGCTGCCACCTGATGGAGCAACCAATCAATAGCTATCTCAATGTCAGGGCAAGAACCATCCTCTTAAACCACCTGGTTCAAATCAACCAATAACGATTCTAGGTTCTGCAACTTCTCCCTAAAATATGATGCATTATGAATCCCATACTGGTGGGCAAGCTTTTGAATATTGAACATACAACACTCCCAAGCTGACACCCCAACAGAGATTACATGGCCTTGAAAGTTTTGTAACACCTGCAACATAAACAAATGGAAAACAGTATGCTCCAAGAAAGTCTGGTTAACCTTAAGAGGAGCCTTTCCCAATAATGTCCTATAAGCATCCACAGAATGGCTATGCATCTCCAATACCAAAGGGAAATGATCTAACAAAATATGATTATATTCCACCTGCATGGACAATATGATTATATTCCACCTGCATGGACAATATGATTATATTCCACCTGCATGGACAATATCTCTGGTAGAAACAAATCATCTGGCAAATATACATTCGGTCCAAATGAGCTCTTGTACCCACGTACTTTTGAGAGGCATATATAAAACCTCTCTCATGTGGGTGTAGCCATGACCACATATCTTATTTCAAAACTTGATTGGCAAACACATTCCAGCTAAGCCTCTCCATCCCATCCATAATAGAGTGAGGTGTAGAAGCATGCTCCGGTAATTCACATACATTGAAATTGCCCAACACAAAGCTAGGCTTAGCGTTGCACAAACACAATAAATCGTCCCATAACTAACAACGTTGTGCAATACCATTGGGCACATACAGCCTCACAAGCCATAATGTTTCATCCATAAACTCCACCCACAACAATGAACTGCCCCTGGACATCCTGCATAACCAATGATGGCTTAAACTGAGATTTCATTGCAACAATCATTACCCCTTATTGTGTAGTGGGGTGCCCACTATAAAACACATGAACTTCCTTGTAATCATATACTTGTCCAGCCATGGAATGTTGTTTATGATCCACAGCACAAAACATATCCCATTGACCTTAAAACACAGTACGCCACATGTGATAATTCTTGGACTGTGAACACACACCTTTTACATTCCAAAGAGCAATCTTTGTAATCCATCAAAACATAAAGCCAATCAATGAGAGGTACCACCATCGGCCTCTCTTTCCTTAAAATATTACATAGGATCCTTAATGCCTTCACTCTCCATCTGTTTCCATACTCTTCGTAGCAAAACATCCACCCATTCCTTCTCACCTAAAGGACCCATGGGCATCACTAGCTGACGTATCCTGTCTCCACTTGACATCCGGATACTTCTTATCCGAGGTTGAGACCATAGCCCCTTTTTTATCAAATAGAAGAGGAAAATTTACTTGATTTTCTTTCATAACTTGAGGTCTCAAATTAGAACAAGACCTCCCCAATAGTATGCATGGCCAATGGTAACAATTCCCACATAGTTTATGGAAAGTCTACAACCTCCACCCAAATAGGGCATGCTTGGCACAACATATATCTATACTCTGCCATAGGGCGCCATGGTACAACATGCACCAACTGTCCATCTAGAAATAACGGGACTTTCTGCATAACCAAATCTCTAACTTTCTTTGGATGAGAATAGGACCTCATAGAATCCTCTGGGACCGTCAAAGATCTTCTCCACAAAATTACCATCTAATAAATCATGTAACCAATCTGTAATCGTGTTGAAGAATGGAATTCATCTAGTAAAAAAGAAAATTGCAGCCTTGTTATGAAAGGATTCCACTTGTGCCACAAACCGACATGTTTCCACTTGGGCATCTACCACTTCCTCTATTAGAACATTGGTAGCCCTAACATGATTTTCCAGCACATATGGCTGCAAAATCTGATTAGCTTGTGCAACTTGAAAGTCAAAAGCCACCTCATGGTTCTCTTCCTGAGGTGCATTAAGAAGCAAGGTATCGTGAAGCATCCGACTAGTCTCCTTCTCTCCATATTCACCGCCGATCAATCTCTGCCTTTTAGCCCGATCTTCAAACTCTGGCTCTGGCCCTCCACCCTCAAACTTCTCTGCATCTTCTATTGAGACATGTGCCCTCTACAAAATCCATATCTATGGTTCCTTGACTCATTTCCACTGCTCAACACCAAAAATTAATGCTTCCACCAGAAGAAGGAGAAGAGTTATGTTTCAACCCTGCAAACAAAGAGGAGAAGATCCACTGCCTGGATGGAAAATCTGTCTGCACGAGTGGCTCCAAAAGGGGGTGGTAAAACCCCCAACACGGTTGGTAGAACCGCTTCAGGCTCACCCACAGAGAGAAATTAGGGCAAACACAAATACTATGCAGGCTAAAAATCTGCACGCGGCTATGATCGCGAATTCTCCACCGCCTAGATGGAAAATCTCTCGGCACGGTTGGTGGAACCACTTCAGGCTCAACCACAAAGAAATTAGGGCAAACTCAAACACTGTGTACTCTCTCTCTCTCTCTCTCTCTCTCTCTCCCCCCCCCAATGTCTACACTCACATAGACATTGGGGTTAAGATAGAGCTTTGCATAACTCTCTCCCTCCTTGCTCCATACCCATTTGTGTAGCTCCATTGGTTGAGGACCCTAGTTTCACCACAAGAGAGAGGGTTGCTCAATCTTGAACAGCTAAGGGTGCAAACCAACTATGACCCTTTATTTTCTCCCTTCCTCTTCCTCATGCAAGGTACAAGAGTTCCCATTTTGGTGAACACTTTTCATCATGGATTGAAGACCAATGGAGGCGTGGTTGAGGACCCTAGCTTCTCCACAAGAGAGGGTTTCTTGAATAAGGATACAAACTTTTATGACCCTTCTTCTCCTCGTGCAAGGCACAAGAGTCCCCATTTTGGTGAGCACTCTTCACCATGGATTGAAAAGGGAATTGTATGAAGAAGCAATTTCTTCACACTTTAATCTCATTAATCTTGAAAATTTTGTGGTTGAAAGCTTCTTTTTGATGGGCACTTTTGCTAGGCAATGGCCAAAATTTGCTTTAAGAGTGTTATTATACAGTTAATAACTTCATAACCCACTGTCGTAATTCGTTTTCAAGCATCCGATCCTTAGGGTCGTTTCTATTTGATGATCTGCACACTTCAACATGGCTCTTTCTCTTCGCCAGAAGCAAACAGGTGTGTGCAAACCCTAATCCTTTCTGAACAAATTAGCTCTAAAGTTTCACAAGAACAAACAATTGTGTTTTAGGGTTAGGGTTTTATTTTTCACTTTCTCTCTGTGCTGATGATCATGAACAATCCTTAAACGTTTTTTTCCCCTCAATTTTGCGTTGTTTTGTTGTGATTGAGGACGCTATTATGGTGTCATTGACTTTGCATTCTGCTAAGCTTGCATATAAGAATGGAGATTTGAAATGATTAAGGTAGTTTTAGCTCATGGATCTGCCACTTCAAAGAAAGAGAAGTGGTTAATTTGAATCAAAGCCTTTTTATTTGGAGTGAGTGAATCTCAACCAGTTCTGGAAAGATTTGATGTGAAGGAGGGCTTAACACATCTGAATATCAAACTCTCGACTATGTGTGACCTAACTTGTGATTATATAAGGGTAGTCAACTCCCTTTCCTTCATTTCCTTTAGCAACCCTCTACCTTATGTTGCCGTGGCACAAAGAAATACACCATTTCATTGCTGTTTGTCCAAGTAGCAAAGGAGGCACACCTGTTTTGTAATCATGTGCAGCCGGTGTAAATGTCCAATAATGATCTAAGGATCAGCTTATGGTATTCGGCAGGGGATGCAAATTCTAACATGCCCTTTTTGGATGTGGTTGGGGGCATACTGTATGCCATTCTGGACAATCAGTTATTGTGCTCTGCCTGGCTATTATGGTTTTTAAGACATGATGATGGATGCTAGCGTTTCATCGAAGCAAACATTTTCCTGAATGCCTGGGTACCAGCAGGTGAAACTCTGGTGAAGTAAATTCTTCTCTTTACCACTAGAGGTCAATCTCACCGATCAGTGGCCACCAAGGCACTTCAGCCTGTTTTTGCTGCTAAGAGAGTGAATGCTCATTTCATTTGAGGTGGTTATGAACATTCTTGTTCTGCCTGGGCATGGTCACCTTGGCCTGCACTTTCTAATGCAGGGTTTGAAAGGCTGAAAATGAGGCAAAGTGTGGTGTTGAGAAATTTGGCATGTACAGAAAAACAACAGTCCCAATAATATAGTGAACAACACCAACGCTTTTGATATCCACACACACACGGTTCATTGCTGGCAGGGGGATCACTGCTATCTGAAGGGCATAGATGGTGCCATGGCAGTCCCAGCAATTATGATTGCTGTGGGAGAGCCTCCCTCTTATCTGCTTAGAATGCATGGTAATGTGTACCTTGCTGCAGTAAGAAGGCAAGATAGACCTGGTGATGTGGTTGGTTGTTTATTGGTATTATGGTTTCTCCTCATGGACAGGAGTATCATTTGCTCTAAGGCTTTGATATTCTGTGCTTGCATGCAGATGCTGTGGTGAAGATGCTGAACTTGAACCATTCGGTTGTGAGTGGTGGCACAGCTGATGAGGAGGTTTACAAAGTATTAATCCTAGATCGCTTCTGCCGGGACATTCTCTCTCCTTTGATTCGTGTTAATGATCTCCGAAAACACGGGATAACCCTCTACTTCACCATTGACAAAGAAAGGCAAACTATACCAGATGTGCCAGCTGTATATTTTGTCCAGCCCACTGCCTCTAATGTGGAAAGGATCATCAAAGATGCATCAAAGGGGATCTATGAGAGTTTTCATCTGAATTTCTCCTCTTCCATCCCACGCCCTCTTTTGGAAGATCTTGCAGCAGGCACACTCAAGGCTGATTGCATTCAGCGCATCTCCAAGGTGTATGATCAGTATTTGGAGTTTGTCACATTGGAGCATGGCATGTTCTCTTTTGCCCAGCCACTCACATATGTGCAGCTCAATGATCCCCAAGCACAGGACAAGGACGTGGAGGCAGCAGTGGAAGGTATTGTAAATGGGCTATTCTGTGTTCTAGTCACTCTTGGGGTGGTCCCAGTGATCCACTGCCCCAAAGGTGGACCTGCAGAGATGGTTGCATCGCAGTTGGATGCCCGATTGAGAGATCACCTGGTTGCACGAAACAACTTGTTCACAGAGGCCGGACATCTTGGTAGCTCTTTCCAACGTCCAATTTTGTGCATCTTTGACAGGAATTTTGAGCTTACAGCTGCTGTGCAGCATGTGTGGAGCTATAGACCAATGGTGCATGATGTTTTGGGGATGAAGTTGAACAGGGTAGTGCAAGGTGGGAAGCCTTATGAGCTAGATGATTCAGATTCTTTCTGGGTTACAAACAGTAGTGCACCCTTTCCTAAAGTCGCAGAGATGGTGGAGGCACAGCTGAATAAGTACAAACAAGATGTTGATGCAGTGAATAAACGGACAGGCAGCAAAGGAGAGATGGATTTTGATGATCAGGAGCTACTTGGAAACACGAAGCATCTAATGAGTGCTGTAAACTCTCTCCCAGAGTTGACTGAGAGGAAAAAGATGATAGACAAGCACACAAACATTGCCACTGCTCTCTTAGGGGAAATCAAGGTAAGGTCTTTAGATGGATACTATAACCTAGAGGATGATATGCTTGGGCGAGGGAGTGTTGATCGAAATGCACTTGTGACTGTTCTCAAGGGCAAGGGGACCAAGGAGGACAAACTCCGAACTGCAATTGTATATTTGCTAGCAGTAGAAGCTACCCCTGCCATAGAAGTTGAAGCTATTGAAGGAGCTCTTAGAGAGGCAGATATAGACCTTTCATCTTTCCTCTATGTCAAAAAGATAAAATCTCTCAACTCAACTCTGGCAGCAGCGACTGGGGGAAGTAGAAGCAACCTAGTTGATTGGGCTGAGAAGCTCTATGGGCAATCACTTAGTGCGGTTACAGCAGGTGTGAAAAACTTGCTATCAGGAGGAAGGCAGTTGGCTGTCACAAGGGCAGTGGAGGCACTAATGGAAGCTAGACCTGGACCTGAAATGGAAGCATATCTTGTTTTTGATCCAAGGTCTCCAAAGACGAGCTCTAGGGGACATGTGCAGGGACCATTCAAGGAGGCAATCGTCTTTATGATAGGAGGAGGAAACTATAATGAGTATTTGAGCCTACAAGAGCTTGCACAACGACAACCACCTGTCAAGAATATCATCTATGGAACAACCGAGGTTCTCACGGGGAGAGAGTTTGTGGAACAGCTTGGAGTTTTAGGAAGGAAAATGGGTTTGGGGGGTAACACACAACCACAGTAACCATTAATATCCAACCTTAGTACAATTTCTTGTAAGACCTATGATTATTTGTATTGATAAAGATGGTGATGGTGCGAACACATTCCGCGCGGATGTTGCTGCTGTAGCAATCAAGTTGAGGAGTACTTTAATGAGTATGCTTAACCTTAGAGAGTGTTCCTCCTGTGATCACATGTCTCGACTCACATGTTCATTTACACTTGCAGATGAGAAGCTTTGTTTCTGTATTGAGTTGCTTTGAGGTCGAAGTTGACATATTCAGTGTTTTTGCAGCATCATTGTAGTGATGGCTATTTCCAGGGACTTCCAAGGTATGATGATTTGGTCTTTGGATACTTTTCCACTGGGTGGACTCCCATGGGTGGATCACCTCCAGCTTGAGACGAGTCATCACCTCCGATATCTCTTTTCATCCTATGACATGGAGAAAGAGTAGTAGTAAGAGCATGGAGGAGGAGGATGATGAGCCTTCTCATCCCTATGACATGTATAATATGCATGTCCATTATGTGTATGGTATGTTAATATGTATGGTATGTACATATGCATATGGTTGTGCAAGGTATATGCCCACATCATGGTATGATATGTCTCCGCATGTATGATATGCCCACATGTGCCACATGGTGTCCTGACTTAAAAACTACACTGCCACATTAGTAACCCTATAAAAGAAAATCGTGCCAAAAAAAGGAGGTAATTTTTAAAATATCACCAACATAAAGAATGAGAACAAAGAGTACAAAGTAGCTAACTTTCGTATATTGAACAGGTGGGACTCATTGTCTAGCATAATCAAAGCCATTTATCTATTCAATTCATGAGCGCACACAACAAAGCCACACGAGGAAGCCATGGAATAGAGAAGATGAATAGTTCTTTCTTGTCGTGTTCATGAATAATTCAATTAGAAGGGAGAAGACGTAGATTGTGCTTCATTTTGGGTCACTATCAGAGCATGCATGATGTCTCTCCATGAATGAAGTCAACTCCTCTACCTAACAAGGCAACACAGCTTACATATCTCTTAGGTAAATTAGTTGCTTACATATCTCTTAACAAAACTAGTTAAGGTATTGGAACATTTACCAATCCAATGGTAGCACAGTATTGAATGTGGCATGCATGTTTTGTTGAGGTAACCTCACCCATGTAGCCACTATCCAACACCTTTCAAGTAGACATTACAAATCTCATTTTCCACTTTCGTTGCTAAGCAAGAGATGTGTACATTATGAAAACAAAACCCCCACTGCAATAGTTCATGGCATGATGCTGCCTGAACAAAAGTTTACTAGAAAACCATATTTGGCACAGTTGAAAGTGTGTTTGGTTGCATTGCCTAAATAAAAAGTACTAAATAAAGTGAGAATCAAACTAGATCCCAAGGTTAAAAGGTTGTAGATGCAAGTGAGCAAGGATGTTATTTTTTATGAGATGAGTAATTGGTATACACCAATGAAGGAATTCCATATAGAGGCTGATGTAAACAATAATGTGGTTGCAAACAAATGGAGAGCTGCAATCACATGTGCTTAGTGGACCTGGAGAGTCCTCTAGTAGTGGGTCTATTGTTAGAGCTTGGTCAGGAAGATTGAGGCAAAATGCCATGAATTTTGACACATCATTAGTGGCACTACATGTGTTTAAAATTCAAAAAATTTACATGTATCACGAAAGGCAAAAGAGAACATGAATCAACCTTTCATAATGCATGATGTTTCAGCTTGTCATTTTAATGGGGATAGTGGCTCAAAACAGAGCCTTGATGAGGAGTTCAGGATCATGTCTGTTATTACACCATGTACAGAGAGCCAAAGAGGTGTTGAGAACACTTGGTAGTAGTGCTCCAGGTGCAAGCATGTCTACGAGGGTCTGATATCCAGTGGATAGTTTGAGATATGATGGGTATATAACCCGTCATTATGCTTAACGAGGGTCAGATATCTAGTGTGGCTGGATTAAGATGTGATGGGTATACAGTCCGTCATTATGCTTATGTGGTCAAAGCAATACAAGAGATAGAGTCCACATATTTTAAGGAGGAGGCACTTAGACATAAGCATTGGGATGATGCTATGGATAAAAAGATGGCTACATTGAATCCAAATGAGACATGAAAGTTGGTGCTTTTTCCTAAGGAGAAGAAGGCAATTGGATGCAAGTGGGTCTATAAAGTAAGAAAAATTCATATGGGTCTATGAGTAGGTAGTATAAGGAAAGATTGGTACCCAAGGGATATGCACAGACCTATGACATTGATTATAAGAAAACTTTCAATTCGGTTTCTAGGATGGCAATAATGAGAGCAAACGTTGCTATGTTTGTAGCTAAGAAAATGGTCTTTACATCAAAAGGATGTCAAGAATGCATTTCTACATGGTGATTTACAAAAGGAGGTCTACACGGTGTAGCCACTAGGATATAAGAACCATGTGCATGTTTGGTAAGATTATGGGTGATATGCCGCAAGTGGTTTACAAGCTCTGTGATATATCCATTTTGGTTTACTAGAGTTATGACATAGTTATAGCGCCAGTTCATATAGTCAGGTTTACTAGAGTTATGACATAGTTATAGTGCCAGTTCATATAGTCAGGTTTACAGGCTGTGTGATATATCCATTTTGGTTTACTAGAGTTATGGCATAGTTATAGCGCCAGTTCATATAGTCAGGTTTACACTATGAACTGACCATTTGCATGTTATAGTAAAAGATTATTTTCCCTTATAGTATGTACTCTTATCTTTATGTTATGGTTGTAGAGAAGAGAAGATAATAGAAGAAAATTCAACCATCCATCTCTCTTGTGTGCTTGTCTACTCTGTGTGTGTGTGTGTGTGTGTGTGTGTGTGTGTTTTCTCATAAGGATCTCAAGTTCACCCTCTCCTTCGCATTCTTCTCAGTCACAAACATAATACCTAAAAGCTCAGAGTTGGGAAAAATAAAGCCAATCTATATCTTCAGGATGATTCTCAAAATTTTATGGAACAGGAGATCCCATTCACTATCTAACGAAATTCAATTAAATTTACAAGGCCATGGGAAGGATTGATGAGCCCACCAAGCTCTGTTCATTCGTACTTTTCCTTGAAGGCAAAGTGGGCTAGTGGTTTAGGTCCCTAAACCCATATGAAAAGGCTAGCTATAGAGATCTTGTGACACATATTCATTGTAGGATTCTCACCTAACGGAGACAGATGGAGCCCCATCGAACAAATCTATAACCTCAAACAAGAGGAGGGAGAAACAATGCAGGACTATATCGCTAGAACCAAGTATCTCCACATGAGATGCACTCAAGACTAGACAAATTCTCATTGATCAATTTATGATTGATCTCAAGAACAAGAGGATAACCATCTCTACATCTTTGATGAGTGTTTTCGTGCAAAGCAATAGACCTAGTAGACAATCTGCAAGATAAGGATGTAGAAGTTATCCACCCGAACCAAGAGATAGGGGACACATCCTCCAAAGCCTCAACGGCTAAGGGTACCCGACAAACACCAGCTAGAGTCCTAGTCAAGGACATGAGCATGGACGAGTTGGCAAAAAATCTGCTCAACCGTTTAGGCTAGCAGTGGTGGCAGGGCCAATCCCAAGAGCAATCCCAAGGCCACCCCAGCCAGTTCCTCAAGTAGGACACCGACATTTATTTCATAGAGAGATATGGTTTGGTGTGCAATCTACAGCCGTCGAAACCATACAAGCACGGAGTGTCCAGTACTTAGGCCTAACAACAATATTGTGCTCTCATTGCCATCACCAATACTTGAGCAAGTGGTCAAGTAGTACGAACTATTGACCCCGCCTGAGCATATCCCAGATCCTATTTCTTCAGAGTAGCCAATCATAGAACCAGTAAGAAAACCTCAACCTTTAAGAGGTCGTAGGCCAAACCCGTGGGTTGTGACCATTCTTAAGAAGCTGTAAAAAGAACCAGTTCTGAGCTTGAAACGAATCCAACTAGATTCCACATTGCTAGATGTAGTGAAGGAGGGCTCAATGGGAGGTGAAAATTGGCCTTCCATGGGTCATCATAGTCACCACAATATTTTCTCCGATGTAATAGGCCAATGACGACTTTATTTTGACCCCATTAGAGGTACCGCCTCCTATAGGGACGGATCAGTGCACATACCCTACACATTGGTAGGTCCAAGCCCACCTCTGAGTGAGTTTGAGCCAAGTGAGCGTGAATATCACACGAGGAATATAGTAGCCCCACACCTCTGAGTGAGTTTGAGCCAAGTGAGCGTGAATATCACACGAGGAATATAGTAGCCCCACAACCTTCTTATCCTCGAAAATCCGAGTCCTAAAATAAGTTCTCTTTTACAAAGGAACTCTTAACTTTGGAGAGACTTACCTGACTAGATGATTGTGAATTTAGGAGCCCACACTCGTGAACTTGAAGAGAAGAAGGATGAACCGGGGTACATTGAGAGCTCTTCTTCCATACCTAAGACAAAAGGACAACCAAGAGTGCCCATGAATAAGCTAGGACACTACTAATAAAATGAATGTCGTGCTACCTTTCGTTTATAAAGGCACGATGGTCTCTGTAATCTCAAATGGTAACGCTAGTGTGTCAGCATAATCACCAAGGATTGTTGGGAGGCCTAGGGAATCCCAATGTATGTATGTATATATAAATAAATAAATAAATAGATAGCTAAAAAGTTATATATAAGTAGATATATACCTATATATGTATACTTATAGATATATAGATATATATAAGTATACCTATATACCTCTACACACACACACACACACACACACACACACACACACACAGACACATACATGTGTGTGTGTGTGTGTTTTCAGTCTTCTATATCAGCAGTCAAAGAAACTCTAAGAACCTTATCCAACTTGACCAGTAAAAACATTAAACATGATTATATAGCAATGGTTTTGTGTACAATAATCATGTTTTAAGTAGCCAGTTACTCCATTTGGTGAAAAAAACATTTTTTATTGTAGAGCATAAACAACGAAAATACTTTGAGAGAGAAGATCCTATTACCTGCATCCATCCAAACAGACAAACAAAGAGTTAGCATGTGTGTGTCTTGCAAGTGTCATAGGATCTACCATGTGTTATAGATGTCACCCAAAATATCTTATGATTTATATGGTAAAGGGATCTTAGACCCTTGATATGTAATAGGTTTGTCATCTTAGTATCATCTATAAGGAATCAATCCGCCAAAACTGATCCATTCATACTAAGGGATTAACTCTAGATAAGAAAAAGTGTAGGTCTAGTATATTTTTTTGGAAAGGCACCAAATTACTTGCTAATTTGTGTAAATCAATCATCTGGAAATTATCCCCAAAAAAGAGATGCACAATAAAATAACAATATGCATGAGTGTGTGTGTGTGTGTGTGTAGATAGATACATAGATAGTAATATATATATATATATATATATATATATATATATATATATATATATCTATCTACACATATATATGTATAAATATGTAGATACACACACACACACACACACACACATAGAGGTAGAGGTAGATAGGTAGATAATAGTTATATATATGTATACATGAATTGAAGGCAATAAATGGAAACGGGCCTCTATAGCACCCTCTACTCCCTCATACCACCTTGTCAAGACACGCACACACTCTCAAAGCAAGAGAAAATCCCAATAATCCCTTAGTGCAAGAGACTAAGAAATAAGAAAGAACATCTAGAGAAGAGAGATAGTTGAAGGGGCTCAGATTGATGAGCAAACAGTTGAACAAGCTGTTAATGTGAAGGGCTAAAAACACACACCCAATCTGATCCACTCTTAACCTTTTTTTTAAAAACACACTCAAAATGAACGCAAAAACTCTCACACTCTCTCTCTTACATAAAAAAGACTTGTTTTAAATATATATATATATTAAGAAATAACGAGTATATCTCTTGTGAGAAAGGGATACAAAAAAGATGTTTTGAATAAGAGAATCTAAGAGGATCCCTCTCCTTCCTCACTACCATCTACCTTGCAGCAAATACATAAATGGACTTTCAACACTCATGATGAACAGGTGCAACAAGACACCCAGTTGAAGAGATTCGAATAGCACTGATATCTCATCCTCGTTGGGGTATAAGTTTTCCTGCATGAAAAAGACTTGAATTCTTTGACTGATGCACCCACAAAGATTATGACATAGTTGACCTCCCTTCTTGCTAATGATGTTAAGATCTACTCTCACCCCCTCCTTTTTTGTAACACATATGATGGTTTATATAGATGTCCAAAATCTCTCTATTTCTCTCCTTTTACTTTTATAAAAGAATGGTGCTCCTCTCTTATTGTGAGTCGTGCTTGTCCCTTGCTTAAGATAGCTTTCTTGTTTTGTTTTTAAAAAAAACTACTCCTTTTTTAAAAAAAATATTATTTTTTAGGCCGGTTAAGGAAATGAAGAAAATATTCTTTTTTCACCCAAAAATGGGGTGTGGAGTCTATCTATGCATGGGCAACGGATGGGTAGTGCACAGCCACACGAGGACAAGCACAAGCAAGATGGACAGCCAACGTTGGTGGACACCCCTGAAAAAGGCTTGCAAATTCACACCATCAAGCACCCAAGCATTGGGTGCCGAGCCACAAGACCAAGAGCCACCACAAGGCCAAGAGTCACAAGAGCCACGCCTCTTAATATGTAAAGAGAGGGGATAAAGGAGAGCCCCCTATGTACACGATTTTCTCCAAAAGAAAAAAGATTTTTTTGATCTCTACTAAGTTTTAGGGAAAATGCTAAATATTCAAACTTATTCCAAGGCACAAGGTGTGATGCCAAGAGTTATTTGCCTAAGATAATTTCCATCATTTATTGCCAAGAAATGCATAGACCCCACTGTGTTCGATGTAGTTGTTCCTCCCTTCCTACGAGATCCAAAGAAAAGGAGAAAAAAATCCCGATCTTATGAACCATCTCCCAATGAATTAAGGCATTCATGGCTTACATGCTATATCTTGGATAAGTCTACTTCAGAATCCTCTTTACCATACCATATTTGTCCAAAATGGGTGAAATAAGGCTTGAGACCCCAACTATTCACTGGGGTATGCTCACGTCTACATAAATATGTAAGGTGGTAGCTCCCATTGTCATAAACCTCTTTGATGATAAATGGACCTTCCCAACACTGCAAGAATTTTGCATTAAATCACTTATCGAGACAGTTTTCATATCTAATCACTAGCATGTTTTTTGTAGACCTTTTTCCTTGAGTAAGGAATCAAATTTCTTCTTAGCATCCTAAGAAGTGGTTATAAAGTGATCAATAGCTGTCTCTCTATCCAATTCAAAATGATGCAAGGCAATGAGTCTATCTTGGAATAGATCATTAGGATCCCTGTTTATCTTCTTCAAAAACTCTACACTTGGTACATCAACTTCAATAGGAGCAAGTGCCTCTTGACTATAAACGAGATGAAAGGGAGTAAATTGTGTAGAGGCTTTAAAGGTAGTCCTATATGCCCAAAGTGCTCCATCCAAATGCCGATCCCAAGTCCTTGGCTTAGCTTCCACATGTTTAGCTATGATTTTGCACAAGATACCATTAATCTTTTCCACTAAACCATTACACTGTGGGTAATAAGGAGTAGAATATCTATCTGATATTGAGTCTATCAAGGATCTGTTTCAATATACCTTGTCGAAAGCCTGGATCACAATCTGAAACCAATTCCAAATGTGCACCAAAATGGCAACATATATGAGAAAAGATAAATCTAGAAACTGTAACTTTTGTCACCCTTGGGACATGCACTGCTTCAGCCCATCTAGTCATATAATCCACTACAGCCAAAATGTAAACTTTGCCATTATGAGTCCTAGGCAAAGGTCCAATAGCATTAATACCCATTTCTCAAATGATCCATAAGCATCAATCTCTTATCATCAGCTAATTGACAAGCATGACAAGTTTTACACCAATGAACCACATCAACATGTTAACTAGGCCAAGTATATATCCAAAAGTTTTTTAATCTTGGATGGGTCTAGTGAAATTCCCTTTGTTGAAACTAAATGGCCGATTAGAACTACTTCTTTCTTGGAAATCTTACATTTCTCATAGTTTAATTGCCCACCCAAGCTATCCAATTGTTTTGCAAACCTTCCACTCTCAAACAATGTAAAATGTGAGGGCTATAAATACAAAAATCATCACTATATACCATGATAGACTTCCCAAAGAATGGCTGAAAGACATAATTCATATACCTTTAAAAGGTTAAAGGGAAATTTGTCAATCCGAATGGCATCACATGATAGGCAAAACATCCCCATGGAGTGATGAATGTAGTCTTTTTCTGATCGTCTTCTGTAATCCATATCTGAAAACAACTTGAATAACCATCATATACCGTATAATGCTTATAAACAGCCACTTCATTAAGAATTTCATCTTGAAAGGGTAGAGGAATATGATCCTGCTTTGTTGCTACATTAAGTGGTTTATAATCCACACATACCTGCCATTTACCATTCTTTTTAGAAGTAACCACCACAAGAGAAACGCATTCAAATTTTTCTACAAGATATATAAATCCAACTTTTAATAGCCTGTTACCTCTTTAAGCAAAGCATCATGCTATACCACTCCCAACTGTTGTAGTTTTTGAGCTACTGATTTGGCATTCTCCTTCAACTCAATGTGATGTTCTATGGCATTTACTCCTCTAATCTGTGTGTAATAAAAAATGAACAAATTAGGATACCTGTTTAACATATCCAAGAACTCCTTCCTCTCTTTGAGCTTCGAGTCATCTGCTAACATAACTTCCAACTTGCTTTGATCTGCCTTCAACTCTTCTTGAACCTCAGTTGTAGTTTCCCTGTTTACCTGTGAATTAAGTGTCACCCCATCACCTCCATAGATGAATCTCCAGTGTCACTCGTGGTCTTGAATTCCTCTTATGAATATAAATACTCTTCATCAATCTTTGTATCATCTAAATTTTCATCACTGTATATCTTTTTACTTCTTTTCTTTCATGTCATAAACCACTACTTTTTTTCCATTAGGTTGCATCACCAATTGTCTTTTGTCCCATTTTCGAATCACTTTGATGGCGATCATCCCAAAATCAACGGGTAGCCATCTCCCTTGGTTGTCATAACATAAAAATCAACAACACAATAGAAACCCCAAAAACACACCTTAAGATTCTTGATGACTCAGATGTAAATAATTTGTCATCTTCACCTTAATTGGAGAAGCCTGATGTATCATGAGTCCCAACTGGTGCATTAATGGTTCCATCATTAAGCAGATCTTGGCTCCACTTTCTAGTAGGACCTTAAAAACTATTTGGCTTGTAATTACACAATCCAAAGTAGGAACGACATCCTCCTGGACCTCCAATGGTGCTATAAGAACAATAGAAACAGGCTGCTCACTCTTCTTTTTTTTGTAATTTTAATGCTTGTACTTCTATTTACTTTCCTCCTCGCCTATGAACACATAGCAAAAAACTGAGGCCAATTGATGTTAGGTCCCTGCTTCCTCATATCCCCTCTCAAATTATATAGTTCCACGCCATGACCAAGAGTAACAATCCAATTCTCCTTCTCCTTTTCTTCTTACTTCCTTCCGCAATATCTTATTTTTACTTCCTCTTCATGTTCTATTTCCTATCCCTTTCGTCAAATTCCGCTACATGTACCCCCCCATCTAGTAAAGGTGGATTAGGTGCAACCATTGCTATCGATTCTCTAGGTGGAGGATTATTCCACCTATTTTGTATTTGATTACCTCCTTATACAGGTGGATTCCAACTTCTCTTGATATAAAGACTATTATTTTTGCCAAAGCACTTCAATGGATTGAGCCTTGATATACTTTGCTCGAAAAGTTGCTTCTAATTCCGTATACTTTTCATGAATTTTCAGATTTAGAGATAAGAACCATGTACGAGTATCCTTCCGTAACACGATTGTGAAAGCACTTAGCTTTCCCCTCCGAGTGATGTAAAGAGGGACCAAAGTGGCCTATAAATGCTCCTCTTTTCCCTAAAAACTCAACATGTGGAATAAAGGAGATTCCCCTATACACGATTTTCTCCAAAAGAAAAAATATTTTTTTGATCTCTAATACATTTTAGGAAAAATGCTAAATATCCAAGCTTATTCCAAGACACAAGGTGTGATGCCAAGAGTTATTTGCCTAAGATAATTTTCATCATTTATTGCTAAGAAATGCATAGACCCCACGATGTTCCATGCAGCTAGCTCTTCCTCCCTTATTGCAAGGTCGAAAGAAAAGGGGAAAAAAATCCCTATGTATACATGTATATACATATACGTGTATACACACACACACACACACACACACACACATATAAACACCTATAAGTATATATATACTCATATACACCTATTATTTTATGTATTTATTTATACTTGTACATATATATATATATATATATATACACACACACACACACACACACACACACACACACACACACACACCCCCTATAAGTGTATATATATACTCATATATACCTACTAGTTTATGTATTTATTTATAAGTGTATATATACATGCATACATACATATATTAAATATATATGCTTATATAAGTATATACATATATATATATATGTGTATACATATATATACATACATATATATACATATATGTATTTATTTATACTTGTACATATATATATATACACACACACACACACACATACACACACACCCCCCCTTATAGTATGTATATATATATACCTATTAGTTCATGTATTTATTTAAACGTGTATATACATACATACATATATTAAATATATATGTTTATATATATGTATGTATGTATGTGTGTGTGTGTGTGTGTGTGTGTGTGCATACATACACAACACACACCATACATATAACACATTTACGTGTATACATACATATATGTGTGCATGCGCACGCGCCTACATGTATACACTTATATAAACATGTATATTTAATGTATGTATGTATGTATGTATGTATGTATATACACGTATAAATAAATACATAAACTAATTGGTATATATGAGTATAAACATGTATATTTAAATATGTATGTATGTATGTATACACGTATAAATAAATACATAAACTAATAGGTATATATGAGTGTGTGTGGGTGTGTGTGTGTGTGCACACACACACACACACACGCACGCATATATGAGTATATATGTGTGCGCGCATAATATATATATATATATATATATATATATATATATATATATATATATACCTATTAGTTTATGTATCTATTTATACGTGTATATATATACATACATATATTAAATATACATGTTTATACTCATATATACCTGTTAGTTTATGTATTTATGTATACATGTATATATACATACATACATGTATTAAATATATATGTTTATATTAGTATAAACATGTATATGTCCCGAACAGGTGGTATTGGTATGTCCAGGCAAGGAAGCATTGATTGTAGGCTCGAGCAAGGTGGAGGCTTATCTAAGGCATCTCCCCCTTGTAGCTCCTTGGCCATGAAGAAGATATGACCCCATTGGAGAGGGATGTAGTTGCTCTACATGTGAACATGCATGAATTACTTGCAACAACCCTTTCTTACTGGCTTGGTTGGTTTGACGTGGCATGATGAATTCCAACAGCATGTTGATATTGTGCAATCAACCCACTTGCAAGTGTGACTTTACAGTGCAGATGTTGTGGCGTATTGACAACCAAATGTGCCTCCCCATGATTCAACTACAATCATTGTGGCTGATGCATGCATACCGTGTGGCATCAACTTTGATGATGAAAATGTAGTGGGTGTTTGCATCCTACCATGCAGACAACCATAGCACCTTTTTGTTTTTCCCAATTGTGCCAAACATCTACACACTCAGTGCAACCAAAAGATCCAAGAAGCTACAAAGGCAATGTTGGCACCACAACAATACTGCTTCCATCTACATTCCAACTTTTCCATGAAAGCACATTAAAAACTGCAGATAACATTAATGGGCAATACACCCTATATATACAACAAGGCAGCTACAGTTTTTAACAACCCCACCTTTGACAAGGGCTTAAACCACTGAAACTGCAGGCCACACTTTGAATTGTAAGCTCTGGCTTTAGAGACAGACAATTGAGCTGAATTCCGAAAAAAATCAACTGAATCAATCTAGGCTCGTGAGAGGTGGCAATCCTTCTCCCTGGTGTTTTTCTTGCTTCATAGATTCATAAGAAGTACTTCATTCGGTCATCTCTCTTCATAGCTTTATACACTGCCTGAACCTGCAGAATCACCAAAACCCTTAATTAACCATAGTTCGTTAGCATGCAAACGCTCGGATGTACACTTAACCTGCCCACGCCTGCATGTTTATGTATATTTTACATCAACATATACACAAAGGCCATCATAATAAGATCAGAGCAACTACAGAAAAAAAAAACACAATAAAGAGACCTGGTCACTAGAATCAACTGCCACTGGTCCGATCCTGACAGAAACATATCTTCCCTTGGAGGACAAGCTCAGCTTCACTTCATCCTGCAAAGCAAAAAAAAAATCCCAAACACCAGAACTTAACTCAGTCCATAATTATTTGTCTTTATCCAGATAATTACATAAAAAGTTGGCAAAAGCTCCTCTTACGGATGCATTACATAGCCTAAATCAACTACACGTGACAACTCCAATGTCAATCTCATGAAACAGTAAATCTCGATGATTAAAAAGAACCGATAAGAACCTCTGGGATGGGACACTGAAGAACAGATTCAACTGCCCCAACCATAGCTTGAACAAAGTCATCTCCACCACTTCCAATCGCAGTGAAATTTACTCTGGTGGGGTAGGAATTCACCTGTAGAAGCCATATGTGAACCATTTAGAAGCTCTGAAAGTGCTGTTTGAGCACTTCAGTCTCACAATTTTGCACAGAAATCAAGCTAAAATTGCTAGCAATCACACTGGCCAGCCTTGTAAAAAGCATTCTGCTGCCAAACGCAACTCCGCAAAGTGTTAATATTATGGGCTTTCCATTTTAGTGTGACCACCCTGACAGAGGTACAATCTCTACCAAAGTAGCCTTCCTCTCAGAAGTACAGGAACCTATGAGACCCTGGTTGACAAGCAGCATCCACATACCTTGAGTGTGACTGGCAATACCAATTCATGACATTGCACGAGGGGTTTAGGTAGGAAACTTCCGAGTTAAGTAAATTTCCAACACATGATGTAAAAGGCTACATAAGATTTTCAGAACTTTTGCACCAAAGGCCAATAATAGTCACATGCATGATGCATACCGATGGATGCATGTGCCATGGGTACTGTGGCCATGTACAAGGTAGCTTGGTGTAGAACACTTGTGCCTATATGCTAGGGTTTTCGGAGATAGAAAGAAGAGTGCGGCCAAATCACACACAACACACACACACTAGAGTCCTAAATTACTATCTATATTATGTACAAGAAAGAAGTAATACTATTGAATCTCTTGTACAAAGGATATGACTGAGTGAAAACGTCAACTGCAGCCCTCTGACCAGCACTCCTGGCTGGAAGTTCGCCTACAGAGAAACGCTATATGAAGTCCAATGCTGAGGAAAGTAGATGATTATGAAAATTTGGCTGCCTACTATATATATGCACCAATGCTACTGGTCGGTCTGTTTTACTGTTGTTGGCCAAGTTCACGACCTGCCACGTCATCACCTCCCATGTGGCACCTACGCCTGCCCATGGGCCTCTCTCTTCTGTGTACCACAAGTGAGGTGTGTCACACTTGGGAGGGTAATCAGTCACTGTAAGCCATATTTGATACAGGGACAAGGTCACTCAATGTACAGACAAGTGCAGATGCACTAGGTTAGCAGCAGGTGCAGAATAAATCCATGTTTGGGGGCAAAAACCTATGAGAATGTGCAGGCCAGAAACATATTCAGCAAAGCGAGCATCACTTGCAGCCAGAAAATCCAAATGGACGATATGTACAGGTTTGCGGCAGTTTTGAGGGCTATCTACAGCCTGTGGGCTAACCCAAAACCAGTCCAGGCAAACCACATACAAATAATGGGGGTACCAATTGCGACTACAGAAGGATCGCCTTGGCGCCACCCAGGGTGGGGGGGTGTCATCTAATGTGTCTTGACATCTGACCGACTTCTAGTCAACTGACCTCAGCTCAAAAGCTTCTTGATAGATGTGTAGTTAAATTTCAGCATTTTATTTGCATTTTCTTTTGTGCAGTAATAATGGCTTCTCCAAGAGAGGGAAATAGGCTCTGTGTCAGATGCAGAATTGGAGGGGTATATTATAGGAGAGCGTGATGAAGAAATGGAAATGTCTACACACTTTCATGACCAAGAAGTAGAGAATGAATAAGCAGCTCTAGGTTTCCCAAGCTTGACCATAAGGTGTTAGAATCGCGAACAGAAATTTTAAAAGTCCAGTTCAGCATGATTGTAACTTCTCTAAAAAAATTGATGGATTCCATTAATAATTTACAAGAACCTCAAATTAAGGACACTCCTACGCCCACGGCCTCAATTTCCAGCTAAAACCTCTAGGTGAGTACCAATTGCGACTACAATAGGATCTACCAGGCATAAAAAGAAGACGTAACTATTTGGCCCTCCTAGCTCTATTTCACATGATGAAATCAATGCCCGGACACCAAACAAGTGGAAGAAGACATAGGGACAGGGTCCATAAGGTTTGATTAAGAAAAAGCACCATTCTTCGTCAAAAAGCAAGAAAAAGCAAAAAGTCAAACAAGGTTGACCGCAAGCCAAGGGCACCATTGGAAAGAGGAGACTGAGCCGGACCAAAAAGCTATAAGGCGCTTTCTCAAAGAGCAGCTCTAAGGCCAAAAAGCAAGGCCTTAAAGCCAAAAAAGCAAAGCACCAAAACTTGAGTAATATTTTATTAATAAAAGTAAAAAAAGCAAAGCATAAAAAGGCAAAGCAAAAGCATGGAAGAGCTTTTGGCAAAAAGCAAAGCCCTTTTCAAGTATAAAAAGGCTAGAACCTCTCTTGTAGCATCATGAAGGAGATCGTGGAGTGTGTGTGGGCATCATTATGATAATGGAGAGCTTCTTCTTCACCATCAACACCTTCTCCAACTTGCTTTTCAAATGTACGGTCAGCCCTAGACTTGTATGGGCATATGCATGGGCGGTAAGGAGCTGTACGGATAGAAATTTTAGAAACCCTAAAAATTCCAAAAACCCTAAAAACTGCTTTTTGGATGTTTTTATCGCCCAAAAACCATTAAAACAAGTTTTATATCAGTTTTCTTGCCAGAAAGAGCTTTTCCATGGTTTTCTTCATCGACAAGGTTGTAGGAGTTGTGGAGATTACTCATTGGAACTTGGATTTGAACTTGGACATAGAGCTTGGATATGGAACATAGAGCTTGGACATGGAGCATAGACATCGAGAACTTGGACATGAACATGGAACTTAGACATATAGCTTGGACATGGATTTGGACTTGGACTTGATCTGGACTTGGTTTTCGATTTGATTTGGACTTGGAACTTGGACTTGGATTCATTAGATTTGGATTTGGTACTAGCCCGACGAGAGATACTTGTGGGTCATCTCCGTCGTGTGCACGGCATCAAAGATCTCGTGCCTCGACATTGACATCGACATCGACTTGGATATCCTACATCAACATATCTATCTGTTTTGTATTCATTGATTGTATTGATCCTGGCTAGTGTGCCCATGGATTATTCCTGAAAGGGGACGAGACTTGTTCCCCGCTGGAAAGCTTTTATAGCTTTATTAACATGATTAAGACTTAATTAATGAACATAAGACAAATACTGCAAGAAAAGACTAAGTTGTTTGCATTGAGACAGGAGGCTTTCTTAAATAGAGACTGAAAGGGTATAAGTGAAGAGACACATCCTTGGGAAGGAGTGTGGCTCTTGAATCAATGGTTATGTCCTTTGAACTTAGGGGTGTGTCTTTTAATGAATAGACATGTCCTTTGATAGTGACCCATGTGTAAGGGTATCACAGGTGTCCTTTCAGTTAATAAGAGATTAAGGAGTAATTAAGGAGAGATTAAGAGAGTTAGTCACAATCGTGACATTCCCTCCCACTTCCGGCTAAGAAGAGATGGTTGTCTTTGAAAGAATTCTCGAAGAAGTTCTGGATATTCCAATAATTCTTCATCACTTTGCCAAGTAGAGTCGGAATCATCAAGATCTCTCCATTTAACCAAAAATTCTGTAGTGAGCTTATGTCGTGTTTCTTTCTATCTGACATCAAGAATTGTCTCTGGAATTAAGAGTATGTGTTCATCTTCGATTTCTGGAACATAATCCAAAATATCTAAAACTGAAAAATCACCGTCCACAAACTTCTTGAGCCAAGAAATATGGAAAGTTGGATGAATTCTACCCCAAGAAGGCGGTAACTCCAACTTATAACTGAGAGATGAGTTCTTCTTAATAATACGAAAGGGTCCATAATATCTTGGGCAAAGCTTTGGGAAGACTGATTTCACTGTCTTGTATCGATGAGGGACAATATATAATAATACCAAGTCTCCTTCTTGAAATTCAATGTGACAATGACGCTTATTAGCTGTGCGCTGATATTGCTCTTGGACGCTGACCATCTTATCCTTAATCTGTAATAGAATATCTTGCATTTCCTGAATGAGTTAATCTGCAACAAAGTTAGCAAGAACAAGGGGAGTATGGCCATAAGATGCTTGAAAAGGTGTCATTCCAATAGCTGAATGATAAGAATTATTATAAGCAAATTCCACCAAAGATAAATATTCTTCCCATGAAGCTAATCGAGACTGAACATAATGACACAGCATTTCTTCCAAAATCTAATTAACTCGTTCCGTTTGTCCATCTGTCTGTGGATGATAAGCAGAGCTAAAGAGTAAATTTGTACCAAGAGACTTGAATATCTAAGTCAAAAAATGACCTGTAAACTTTGGATCTCGATCAAAAACTATAGATTTTGGCAATCTATGAAGTTTGAAGATATATTGTATGAACAGTACTGTAATATCTGAAGCCTGGGCTGCTTTCTTGCACGGAATGAAATGTGCCAATTTAGAAAATCTGTCAACCACCACAAGAATCTGTTTATTGCCTTAAGAAGAAGGTGGCAATGAAGTGATAAAATCCAAACTAATACTTTCCCAGCATTCATTGGAAGGAAGGATGACAGAGTGTCCACCCCGTCATCAAGTTTAGCAAGAGGGGATGTCACGGGCACACCCGTGCCATGGCTAATCCTCAATATGAATAGCCAAATCCCTAGTTTAATCCATTAGTTTGGACAGCAATTAGATCATCATCAGTGTCATCATCTTCATTATCATCAATAGCATCAGTGGTACCATCATGATTATCAATAGCATCAACATCATCATCATCATCTCATCAGCATACACATCAGCATCATGGAGGACTTGGATGCCCAGTCGACAACCAGCCATGCAGCCGGGCTGTCTGGAGCATCCAAACGACCAGTCGGCCACACATCAGAGGTCGGACAACAGCAAACTAGGCAGGGCATGAGAGCAACGCCACATTTATATGAGAAAAAACATTGTTTTTTTCTTGTCCAAGGATTGGCCGACCAACACTCCAAACAAATATATAAGCATCAAGTCGTAAATCAAGTTCATTCAGTCATCATTCGCTCATTCATCATCACAACATTCAGTAGAAGAGTATGTAGGGCCAAATGTCAACCCCTTTGGGGCTAACCAAGGGCTCAATCATGTACAAGCTTTTTAGCAACCTTTTTGTACCATATTAAATACACAAAAACCCTGACACCAATCTCTCACTTTTTCTCTCTCCTGGTAGACAACAATGCCATACATAACTTCTTGAATTATGCATTGGTCAAGAAAATGAAGTTGCCCGAAACTTCAAGTGCTCATAAGTACATGGTGTCTTTGGAAAAAGGGCATTGATAAGAAGGTGTAGGACACTATTACGATTAATGGTGTCAAAGTGGAGGTTCAAGTGTGTAAACAACCTTTGGACTTTCAAATTACAAATTTAGACAAGACATATTCTCCTAGGCGGGAAAACGCTTTCTAGATTGGGCCAAGCTCTGCAAAGAAATTATTTAAACCGCTCAATTTCTTTTGAGTTTGAAGGAAGAACACACGCCAACATGATGTTGTTCGATAGAGCTAGAGCAATGGATACTGAGGACATAAGAGGTAATTCTTTATGACCTTATTTTTTGTGTTGATTTACTTTGCTATAGACAAAATTGTAAGTTATTATGTTGAATTTTCTGATTTAATTCATGAGTTTGAAGATATTTTCCTAAAGATTTGCTTGATGGATAACCACCTAGTAGGGAAGTTTAGATCTAGTGTATGGTAGTGCAATTGTGCTTAAAAATCCGTATAGGCTTAGCAAAGTAGAGCAAGAGGAATTGGAGAGACAACTAGCTGAATACTTAAAATAAATCAAGTATATATTGCTGTCCATTATTCAGAGAAGGCGACCTTGTCTTCGAAAAGACTTCAGAATGGTTATCCACGGATCAAACTGTTCACCTAAGGTCACTTTAGTTCAGCCTCTGTTTGCAAAGTTTCCCCTCAGATTTTGCTTTGTGAGCACCATTGTAGACAATTTTAAAGACTTGCTTCAGCTTCCAACTGTTGATCCCCATCATCATTAACATTCTGCACATGCTAATGTGTGACCGTCCCCTATGCCCGCCTGTCCATATCTGCCCAAAACGCTCACATGTTTGCCATGATGCTTACCTGTCATCCTGCCTAGCTCCATCGTAACTGCCTCCCCCATGACTGTGACAGCTGGAAACAGGCTGGGGTCAACTTTTCTTCACAACCAATCCCTACACTACTGTCATGGTCCTTGGTCAGCGGAAAGCCTATCAGACCCATATAACTAATTGATCTTGTTTGAGCATAAGATCCATCAGATCTGAACATATCAGCAGTGTCTGTGCACAGTTGAAGTGTCAGATCTTGAACCTGCACGTCGCTGTCAACTGAGAACGATTATGTGTCAAGGATATGTGCCCCCTCCCGTCAATCATAATGGCCATACAAGGCTAGGGGTTGGTCTTTCAGGAGGAAAAGGGCTGGCGACTGCACCACTCACCCCTTTTCCTCACATGAGGCCTTTCCTAAGTTCCTTCTATTTCCCTCTTCTCCCTCTTTATGTCTGCTCTCTTCTCCCCTTTCCTCTCCAAAAAAAAAAAGCATCATACATCATCCAATAATGCTCAATTCTGTGAACAAATTCTTACATACAGGAGAACCTACCTTCTCATTTAACGCCTTCCATTCATCATCTGATGTTCCAGAGATTGTACCTCCCATCACTATGTTTGTAGTTTGTGCAATTCTGCCCTCTGCCTTTGCAGCTTCTGAAAACAGCACTAGAAGGAAGAGGGATTCAGCTCTAAAATGCATTTTAAAGAATGTCTTGAAAAAATAAAGGTATAACAGGTATAACTCCATGACACTGCATGGGCATAAGACGGGTGCCCAGAGATTCGGCATGTATATATGTATATATATACCTAGATGAATCTAGGAACACACCCAAATTCACCTTTTAGGAACGTGCGTGTTATATACTCATGGTAGTCAACCCACAAGACTATATACTATCAACTCTATTATGCATAGTATGGACTAGATACTACGACATCCCCACTAACATCATTAGTGCCCAATAGTGGGTGTAGAACTCTGTATTAAGATATGCTCTCATACACTCGCACACACACACACACACACACATAAGAGCATATATTCACACAAAGCCCTTCATACTGAGTTTCTATCAAACCTCCGGAGATGCAGGGCACAGTCAGCCATAATGAAGCCTAGCACTAAGGGAAGTGGCAAATAGAAAGAATAGAGTCAGCCATAATGAAGCCTAGCACTAAGGGAAGTAGCAAATAGAAAGAATTAGTTCAGCAAATAAGTATGTATACCATGTATACCTCTATTATATATGTTTACTGAATGCAATGGGTGCCAAATGTTCATTCCTGAATGTGTGTATTATGTATACATGTGAATATATGTCAGTACTTCAGCATGTAAGGAAGCACTCCTTTATATACCCATATGATCCTTATTAAACCAAAGGATTATTCATGAATTGTAATGCCCCTATTTATAATTATTTTTCACTCTCTATTTTCCTTTGTTTTCCTCCTTTAAAAAACATTTTTTTCCCCCTTTTTTTTCCATTACAAGAAAACTCTTTTAAAAACCTTTATGCCATACCTGAGAGTGCTTCGAGGACTGTATCTTGAGGGGGTCTAAAACTTGAACTGGACTGTCCACGGCAAGCCAAGGGCGGAGCACTGTGTGGACTCTGCCAGAACCGAACTTGCACCTTCATCGCCTTCTGCGTATTTGCGTCCTTAAACAGATGCCATGGATGGCAGGCTCCCCCTGCGACCCGAAACCCTAACCCTAAAAACGCTGAATAAACAAGCATGCCCATTGGCTTCAGAAGTGCTAACCCTAATCACAGCTCAGAATGAGCACTGAAACCTTGATGGACACCCTAATCGCAGCTCTGAAACCCTATTCCAAGCTCAACCCTGGCAGGGAAACCCTAATCTCTGCGTGCCCAGTTTCTCGATTTTACCCTGAGTATTTTTCACCCAAGGCGATTCGGCTCGTTTTAGAGCGGAATAATGAGCTGAAGGGGTGTGTTGAGAATGTGGCGGCCACTCGAAAAATCGTCTCACACATCGAGAGATAATGGCCAAGCATCGACCTTCGCCGCCCGCATGTGAAATCGACACCGTAGATCAACCTAGCCCTTATTTTAAGGAATGAATTTTCATACAATTTAGTTATGAAATCGGTATTTAGTAAGTAAATATTTCATAATAAAAATCGATTGATTCGATGAATTTCCTTCATTTGATTGATCAAAAAATATATATATCAAACACCGCTTGGCTCCATGAGAATCTCACATAGAATTGGGAAAGTGCGCAGTTTCGAAAATTCGATGATAAGTATAAAGAGAACACTTCATGAATCCTCCATCCACCTATTGTGAATATTGATTGCATCCCTTTTTTACATTGATGTCAAAAAATTAACATTGTAAGTGCTTCAATTCACATCCATGCCTAGAGTACCAAAAGAGGTAATAACCTTCTAAAGCCAATAAAGACACAGAACAAGCTACAAAGCAAGCCCCACAAGTCGGCTCCTTCATGAACCTTTTACCTTATGTAGCTACTTGAAGAAAGGGAAGGTGTGTTATTGATATAGGAGCAAACCACATGAATTGCCTCTTATGTCCACCTGCCCATTCTCACATTCTGAAGAAACTCGATGCCAAAACACCATGTGTAAATTGTTTGATTGGTTGTTTGTTCTTACTATGGCTTGTCCTCCTAGCCATGCCTATCATGCCACTCTATTGCGTAGGGGAGTGTGTTTTATGGCTCACATTGCATCATGTATCGTAACTTGTTTTACTCTAGAGGATGACACTATAGATTCAACTTACACTCCTTGGTTACTTTTCGGTGAAGTTTAATCACCTTCTGCACTTACTATAAGGCTAATTTTTAGTCACATATTCAGGTCCATTTGAACTATTGTCATCCTCTATTGTTATGGTGATTAGCTTCCTTTTACATTGAACAATCTCATCGTCACCTATTATGTTTGGAATATGGTGCATTGGTGTTCCCTTGACTAAATCTGCCACCATCCTTGCTACAACCCGATGGGCTTGGTGTGCCTGTGTTTGTTGATGCTTAGTCATGAACCAATAATTATAGAGCATGCTTCTACAAACCATTAAATTTAATCCCTTCTTCAGCTAGCCTATTGGCATAGTTCACCTCAGCAAGATTAGTTCTTTGAGTGTATTCAAGCAAATTATCTTTTAACCCATGAGAAGTGTATATATATTAATATTAGAAGCAAATTATCTCTACCGCTTGCCTGCAACCCCTTGATGCTGCTCACCATCACCTACAATTCCTCCTTTGCTACCCACCTTCCCCCTCTACTACCCGCCATTGCTTTTGATGTAACCCTTTTGCTTACGCCTGCCTTCCCCTGCTTCACCCTCGTCGCTTACATCCCCCCATCTATTTTTACCCACCTACATCCCCCCCTTTGCTGCTCGCCATTCCCCCATCTATTTTTACCCACCTACATCCCCCCTTTGCTGCTCGCCATTCCCCTTATGCTTCTTGTCTTTCCCCCTCTGCTGCTCCTTCTTCCCCCTCCCTGCCTCTTCTCCTACCTTGGCCTACTCCCCGACTCCCCCTCCTTTTCCCATTTACCGTCAACGTCAAAAAGTTCATCCTTGTGTTTGATTCAACCTTTTTTGCTCATGGCTAATCATGGGCAAAACCATAAATCATGACTCCCTTTGTTGAGATTGAAAAAGATGCCAAAACAACCCTCATTGCCAAAATCTCGGGTCACATCCATCCTGTCTCCAAGCCCGTGATTGTGGGTACTTGTGTGGCATTGCCCTCTTTCTTTGCACTCCACTTCAAAGATGCAAGAAAGTTTAGGATAGGTTCTTCCAAGTGGACTTTAATGCTGAGGAAGCAGCCTCAGAGGTGGTGAAGTTACGATAGCCCATTCCCATTGAGCCCAAGAAAGATGTATTTCTTACCATATACCAGCTATTTTGACCTTGTTGAAGAAGAGCAAAATTGCTCTTACACTCAAATTCCCATGTCTTCTGCACATGTATTGCTGGTGGAGGCCATTGGGTCAGCTTTTGGGTTGGTCCTAGAGGTGCCCCCTATCCCTGCCTTGCTAAACTCTAGCATCCAAATGGCCACTACCTCTCTGGCACGGATGGTGTTCCTAGGTTTATGGTGCTTACTCGTGTGATAGTGAGCTTATTACAGACTTTGTGTTGCTTCCAAGACCTAACGGTTTATTAAAGTGACATGGAGTTTGTATGTAGGCTTGGCCAATGTCAAGTTTGTTAGCAATAGGGGCACTTAGCTAGGGATTGCCCTAGGGCTAGGGGTCATAGAAGATAACACAAACACGTCTCTCATACAATGCAATAGCCTAAGGCTCCGTCTCAACACAAAGTGCATTTTACGTGGAGTGGTAAGTCATCTCTTATAGCCACACCCTCGTGGGGTGAGAATGATGGGACACAAGCTCATACATTACCCACGCATAATGTATTGTAGAATGATGAGGTATTGGGTGAGAGTGACGAAGCCATTGAGTCATCTTTGTAGAAGGATGATGCATCAAGTTGACTTTGTTAAGTCCTCCCTATTGGGGTTGGATAGTACATGGCACGGGGGATCATGAAGATGTACATGAGGACTTGTCGCCCTCTCATTAGGAAGCTTATGAGACTTGATTATTAAATTAGCATATTGACTCTCTAATTTAAACCTGTCATGGTGATTGTCTCAAGACAGTCACTATATGCATGTTCCTAAAAGAGATGAACATTTAGTATGAGAAATGCATTAATCTCTTTGATAAAAGATGTGATAGCAGTAATTACATTCTCTTTTGAGAATATAAGTGATGCTATGATGGCATATAAAATAGCTTGGATTTGTAAACAATTTCCAAATTTGGGGCTATATGTAGGCAAAAGTGGCAGCTTTAAATGGTTTCTTGTAGTATTTCTCATTTGAGTAGGTAACTCTCTAAATAGGGGCTAAGCATTTGTAACGAATCATAGTGATATAGCTTCTTTCCGCTATGGATTATAGTTTTGTTTAGTGATGTGTAATCCTTTATTGTGTGCTTTATACTTGATGCAAGATTCATAGTTGAATAATATACTTTGTGTTGTGGGCTTGATGTACAAGATCCAAGTTATCAATATGATGATAATGAGGAAGAAATACTTAGTGATAAGCTTCAAGTCCGATATCATAGTGGAAACTTCTTCTCCAAGTAAGAAACAATGCATAGAACAAATTGGTGAGGAAAAAGGTAACACTCATGTGGCGACACCACTTCAAAGCTTTGTAGTAAATTGTGGAGTGCAAGCATTCTTGAGCAATGGAAACAAGAATATGATAGAACAAGACTAAATTTGAAACAAATGACAATTGCAAGGGATGATAGGTTTGAGTTGCATAGTGAAGACTTTAATGGAGAACCCCAAGTACAACTTTGGTGTCATGAGTGCAGCTCTTTATATGGGAAAGGTTCAATAGAAGGGAAGCATGTGGCACATAATTGCATCTCTAACTTTATGAAAAACCACATATTGGAGAGTAAAAGATATAAAAGAAATTACATGGTTTTTCATGGGATTCGAAAGGAAGATATGTAACATGTACCAAGAATAGGTTGATAGAAAAGAGATAAAGGCTTCCATAGAGAAGCGACATTCTTACATGGCGACAAATGAAGGTACTATTTCTTCCTTTTGCTCAGTTTAGTAATATCATTTCTTGTCTTTGCATAACTTTAGTGATGTGTATATGGATGGAGTCTATCTTGATATCAAATTTGCTCCAAATTTGTAACTTGTATCATGTTTCATATGCATACAAGTTGGGATTTTAAGGTGATTGTTAGCCACACTACGTGATTTAAAAGACAAGAGCTTTGTTCAAGTGAGGTGCAAGTACGGTGATACATGGCTACATTTGTGCCTTGTAAGGTCAGATTTGTATACGGTTCTTACCAAGCACACAAAGTCCATCTCTCACAACAAGGAACTTATGAAGGAGGTGGAAAGTTCTGAGCCATTATTGTTGACGGGTTTACGAGGGCATCCTCGAAATGGGAATCAGCACAATCTAAAGTAAACACCTCTTAGCAAGTTTGTGGTTTCCACAAAAAATAGAAGATGGGTCACTCCTCTCCTCTCAATAACCATGAAGAAAGTGGAACATCTTTGACGAGTTTGAATTTATTATGTTGGGGTTTGCGGTGTCATGAGATTCATGTCAACAACGAGAATGTTAGCATAAAGCCTCTTGCTAGATGATCAACCTTACAGTTTTAGTTTATAGAGCCTTTTGAAGACTTACACTGAGGTAACCTTACACTGAGGCAAACTTTCATAATGGAAGCTTTCACATAGATGGATACCTTCATCACATAAGTTGTCCATGAGTTTCTAGTAATGGACGGCCATTTGAATCTTCTCATGGAACCATTGCAAAGGGATCCCCAAGCTTCATGATTTTAGGATGAGATTATACATAGAGAAGACCATCGATAAGAAGAGAGGTAATAGGGGATCAGATTATGGGAGAAGATTAGATTATATCACTAGAGAAGAGCTTAGACAAATAGCTATTATTGCTAAGAAACATGCATAGAGAAGACCATCGATAAGAAGAGAGGTAATAGGGGATCAGATTATGGGAGAAGATTAGATTATATCACTAGAGAAGAGCTTAGACAAATAGCTATTATTGCTAAGAAACATGCAAGAGATTTGTCTCTCAAATTGTGGTGGGAAAAGTCTCATTGCGATTCTTTCAGTGAGAATACAAACTTTACGAGAAGCAAGCATGGAGCCTCTCAACCAAAGGATGTAAAGAGGTTCTGTAACAACATAGTAGAACCCCATAGATTAGGTAAGTTTGGTGGTAAACTTGCTCTATGGGACTTCTTGTGCAAGATGTAGCTACAAACATGTTGAGGTCAAATTAAGGACGAAGATATAGTGAAAACACGAAGGCTTGAGGTCGCAAATATGTGGGCTAGATCGAGGTTGCACGATTTTATGAGTGCCAACCTTAATGGCCCATCACTATCAACAACAAAAGAGAAGATTTGGCACACAATTCATACCGGGCATACATGGTTATGCATTAGGAATTTTTTGGACCCAAAAAGGGCCTCCTAAGGATTCCTAATTTTAAGAAATTAGAGCTTAAAAAGCTGGGCTTAAGGGAGACAAAGGCTATGATTTTTTGCCTTGCCACATTAGCCATACCCCCCTAGTTTTACTTTTTAAAGGGAATATTCTCATACTCTCTCTCTCTCTCTCTTACTTTTTGACTTTTCTCATACTTTTTGAATTTTTTATCTTCACTCTCTACAAATTGAATCTTTCTTGTCAGTTTGAAATCTCCTTTCTCATTAACTCCCACCATATCTCCCTTTCACATTAGCAAAACATTCTCATATTTAGGTGGGCGCCAAAAAGTGAAAATTTTTTATTTTTTATTTTTTTACATTTTAAGGTGGAAAAAACACCACCCAACCAATATGTATGATGAAAATAAAATTTTTCCTCCAAAAAGCTTGTAATTCAAGAGTCATGTCAAAAGCCTGTCAGGAGCCAGTACATCTATAATTAACTGTCAGGTCCCCACAACCCCATAAACATAACTAACTGTTAGGAACCACTATATCCATGAGATCCCGAAATTGTGGGGACCCAAAAAAATTATTATTTTTTAATTTTTCTCATAAATATAATTTATTGATGAAAAACTCCATGTTAGTATATTTGTATATCGAAAATATCATTTTCTACTTAGAAAAACGGATTTGTGTTAAACCTTCAACAACAAACCTTTAACAGTCTCTCTCTCTCTCTCTCTCTCTCTCTCTCTCTCTCTCTCTCTCTCTCTCTCTCTCCCTATGAGGATCTTTCTACTTTAGCGTCTTCCTCTGCTTAGCTGTGGAGCCTTTGCAAGCTGTGTGTGTAGCCCCTTGTGAAGCTAGAAAACGGAAGGTTGATTTACACATTCGTATTCCTGAAGAACCCATCCTACTGATGCACAATCTATCCAAGCTCGTAGGATAGCTAAGGAGAAAAATGTAGATCTTTGGGTTGATGGGCGTCTCTATCCAATTGACCCTCCATTAAGAGCAAAACCTCCTTTCCACAATTTATCATCTTTTATGCAATTTGTTGGTGAAGGAGAGCTTGACTTGTTAGGATATTGCAAAAGATTGACTACAAGTGGAGCTTGGCAAACCCATATTCTCCAATCTCAATTGCAAGCATCACAATTCACCCTTTTACAATGTCAAGAAGGACTTAAAACATCATGAGATAAAATGAAAGAGATCTTCGCAGAGAATGTGGAGAAAGATGCAAAGATTCAAAGGCTAGAGGAACTTATCAAACGACTCAAAGCAACGCCAAATGGTGCTCTCGTGAACGCAAAAAGGCATTGGCTGGTATAGAATCTCTTGTGTTTAAAGGTGGAGCACGGAAGAAAAGAATTCGTACAACAAAGTAAGTAACATAAACTTTCATTATGCACTCAGTGATTTAAACAAAATAGTCATGATTTGTGTTCTGCCAAGAATTTTCTACAAGAGGTGTGTGGTTCTAACGAAGAGGGATGGAAGGATTTGGTCAAAGCCATTCTGAATACCAAGGATATTCTCTCAATTATTACTGACCCTCATCGTCCTAAAATACGCCAAGCTGTTGTCAGCAATGTGGTGAGCGAGATTACCACCTCCATCAATTCTTCATTAATTCAACATGCTTGTAATGCGACTGGAATCAGCATGAAAGGGTACCAAGCAATCCGTCAGGTTGTAAAAGATGCATTTCTAAGACAAGGAATCATTGGCACTTTATTTTCTAAACTCAAGATGATTTACAATGTCAAGCATATCAATAATGATGATGTGCAGCGAGCTATAGGACAATTTTATCACATTGAGGGCACACTAACATTAGACACAAGGTCGAGCAGAAAGAAAATCAAGACAACAAGTATGGAATTTCATTATGATGTTTACAATAACATCTTTGTTCATATTGAGAGACTACAACAAGCTATGGTGAAGTTCTATGGTCTTTCACTAGAAGGTGAGAACTTGCAATTGCTACTATTCATGTTTTTCAGTAGAAAATGAATACGATTATTTTGTTTTGAATATTGTAAATTACCATTTATTTGCAGTTTTGGGGAGCACACTTTCATTTGTGCTGAAGCTAGGTGAGTGCCAAATTGTGAAAGGTCGGAAGCTGGAACGTATGAGCATTACGCTCATGAATGAGGCCATGATATGTGCATGGGAAAAGACTACCAAACCAAGTTTTAGTATGTAATCTGAGAAAGAGGTCTGGTGGCTTGGTGCACTCGAGGTACCAAAGGAGACACATGAGGTATTAACATGGATGTTTGAAAGGACTCCCTGGATAATAGATGTAATCAAAAAGCAAATTCATGAGATGTAGAAAACATAGAAAAGTTCAAGGTGGATTGGTATCTTAGGGGAGATTTAAAGACAATTAAATGCATGGTGGGTTGTGCTCAAGGCGCGACATCAAGATGGCCTTGTCCATACTGCAATGCTCAGATTGATATTCCTAGGCAAAAAAAGACAAGTGGAAAAGGTATGCAGAAGGTTGGTTCTGTTGGGAAGGATGCCTCGAAAGGTCCCAAGAAAGGGAAGAAGCAACATGAAGATGCAGTAGATCCAACCGAGTCAACTGATGATGAAGATGAGGAACAACCAAATGCAAGATGGGTGGAAGGTGTCATGTCTCCTGATATTGTAAGATTCCTCCCTCCGGTTTTTGAGGTGTGCAGGTGTAAAAACCTCCCCTTCCGATCTTATAATTATTCCCCTCTGTGAAATAAAAGAAAGATCATGTTTTACCCTGTTTTGGCCTAGAGAGAGAAAATGTCTAGAGGGAGGTAATTCAAAATTGAGATATTTTTGGATATAAAAATCTTCCTAGTGTCTAAAATGGTTTTCCCTGAAACAGATATTCAAAAAGAAATTTCCAATGTGCAATTGGAATAAATTGAAATCAGGTAAAAAGGACCTTAGCCTAAGGGTCTTGATTTTTTGAAATTTTTGAATTAAGGTTCCTATGGACCAATTAGATTAATCCAAATATAGGGAGGAGATAAATTGAAGAATAAAAGAAAATCCCCCCAAAAATGAGTAAATACTCACATAAGATGAAGAGTTGACTAAGGACAAGGTTATTAGTTAAAAAAGAAGAGGTATTTAGAAGAAATGATGCATTTTTGACACCTTAGTGTGGGGGAATTCCTCTCATGAAGGAGGCGCCTATTTCACATGTGTGGTTGAGTTTTAAAATCACAAATAATGAGATATTTTCATCTCTCCTCTCTCTTGCTTCAACTAGATCCAAAAAGTAAGCTAAACTGACCTAAAAATGGTCAAAAATTGACCAAACTGATCTAGAAAATTCTAGAATCAGAGGCTCACTTTTTCTTATAAATGAAGCCTACCCCTTTGTAAATGGTTAATAGTGTTTTATGCACTGTTACTCTACTCCTCCCCATAGCCAAAAACAGTGAATTTATTGATAATTCATTAGTTTTTGACCATTTCCTCTTCAAAAGAATTGGTGGCCACTCTTGTTGCAAACAAGAGTAGATCCCTCAAACCATCAATCCAAAGGAAAGCTCACAAAAATTCATGTAAGCTAGAAATCCTACTTTTTCTTTATTCTATTTAATGGTTTTCTAAATTTTGTTTTCTTTAAAATGAAAAATGATGCTATGCCTTGTTGGAAAGGCTTTCCCCCTCTCTTCATTCTTGAATTCAACCTTTCTTTATTCTAGATGTGTAATCAAATTGTTAGGTCATACCGTTGTAAGAGGTTTTTTCAGCCCAATGAAATCATGACATAGACAAGCTTAGAGGAGGAAAAGGCAGGTTGTAGGAAGATATGATGTATATATGCTAGTATAGAACATAGTGTGTAGCTGATGTAGTATGAAAAGGATAAATAGGAAGGCCATGGAACGGCTAGAAAGGGAAGGTATGCATGAAGAAGCGTAGGGAGAAATCTAGATAATGAAAAAGGAAAGCAGGCGATGGGTGGCAGTTTCGTTTTAGAAAGGAAGAGTAGTGTCTTTTGGTTGGGGTAAAAGGGTTTTCATTGCAGAGGGATGCGCAGAATGCCAGCAAGGAGGGAGAAAAGAGAAGAACGAGGAGACACCCACTGAGAAGTGAGTAAGTGAGGGCAAGACCAGAGTAGAGGGAGTGCATGTGAGTCAGAGGATCAACTGTAGGCTGCAGAGGCAATCCTAGGATCTCTATTTGCATCTTTGTTAGAACCAGGTGGTAAAAGCAGAATTTGATTAGTTTAGAATGCTTTAAACCATTTGGGATAATTTCTAAGTAACTTGAGAATGAAAAAAATTAAAAAATGGTCAGCCATACAAAGGAGGTGATGGCAAAATTTTCTTAAATTTTGTGAAATAAGTTTTATCTTTTATTAGTTAAAAAGAGTAATCCCCACCGCTTGTGTATTCTAAAAGTGTTATTTTTATTCTATGTATAGAAAAATGCATATTAGAAATATTTTTATAATAAAAGTGCTATTTTCATTAGAATTAATTTCTATGCATAGAAAGATGCATATTGGGAATATTTTGATTATAAAAGTGTTACTTTCATCAAAATTGATTTTTATGCATAAATAGATGCATAAAAGAATTTTATTATTATAAAAGTGTTACTTTCATCAAAATTGATTTTTATGCATAAATAGATGTATAAAAGAATTTTATTATTATAAAAGTGTTACTTTCATCAAAATTGATTTTTATGCATAAATAGATGCATAAAAGAAATTTTTTATTATAAAAGTGTTACTTTCATTAAAATTGAATTTATGCATAAATAGATGCATAAAAGAATTTTTTTATATAAAAGTGTTACTTTCATCAAATTTTGATTTTATGTATAGAAAGATGCATAAAGAATTTTTTTTTTATTTCAAAGAGTTATTCTCATCAATTTTGATTTTATGCATAGAAAGATGTATAAAGAAATTTATTTTTATTTCAAAAGAGTTATTCTCATTAAAATTGAATTTATGCATAGAAAGATGCATAAAAGATTTATTTTTATTTCGAAAGTGTTATTCTCCTTAAAATTGAATTTATGCATAAATATATGCATAAACGGATTTTTATAAAAGTGTTATTTCCCACTGAAGTTGTTCTTATGCATAAATAGATGCGTAAAGAATCTTTATATAAAAAATAAGAATTCTCTTACATTCTATAAATAGATGTGATAAGATGTGATATGAATCAGATAGATGGGAATGAATGGATAGATGGATGTGATGAGAATAGAAGTGATAAGAATGAGAGGTAAGTAGATGTGATGAGATGGGATGCGAATCAGATAGATGGGAATGAATGGATGGATGGATGTGATGAGAATAGAAGTGATGAGAATGAGAGGTAAATAGATGTGATGAGATGGGATGCGAATCAGATAGATGGGAATGAATGGATGGATGGATGTGATGAGAATGAGAGGTAAATAGATGTGATCATATGTGATGCGAATCAGATAGATGGGAATGAATGGATGGGTAGATGTGATGAGAATAGAAGTGATGAGAATGAGAGGTAAATAGATGTGATGAGATGGGATGTAAGTTAGATAGATGGGAAAGAATGGATGGATGGATGTGATGAGAATGAGAGGTAAATAGATGTGATGATATGTGATGCGAATCAGATAGATGGGAATGAATGGATGGATGGATGCGATAAGAATAGGAGTGACGAGAATGTGAGGTAAATAGATGTGATGATATGTAATGCGAATCAGATAGATGGGAATGAATGGATGGATGGATGCGATGAGAATAGGAGTGACGAGAATGTGAGGTGAATAGATGTGATGAGATGTAATGCGAATCAGATAGATGGGAAAGAATGGATGGATGGATGTGATGAGAATAGAAGTGATGAGAATGAAAGGTAAATAGATGATGATATGTGATGTGAATCAGATAAATGTGAATGAATAGATGAGATGTGATATCATATGAATCAGGATGTAAATGATGTAAGATTCCTCCCTCCGGCTTTTGAGGTGTGTGCAGGTGTAAAAACCTTCCCTTTTGATCTTATAATTATTCCCCTCTCTGAAATAAAAGAAAGATCATGTTTTACCCTGTTTTGGCCTAGAGAGAGAAAATATCTAGAGGGAGGTAATTCAAAATTGAGATATTTTTGGATATAAAAATCCTCCTAGTGTCTAAAATGGTTTCCCCTGAAACAGATATTCAAAAAGAAATTTCCAATGTGCAATTAGAATAAATTGAAATCAGGTAAAAAGGACCTTAGCCTAAGGGTCCAGATTTTCTGAAATTTTTGAATTAAGGTTCCTATGGACCAATTAGATTAATCCAAATGTAGGAAGGAGATAATTTGAAGAATAAAAGGAAATCCTCCCAAAAATGAGTAAATACTCACATTAAGATGAAGAGTTGACTAAGGATAAGGCTATTAGTTAAAAAAGAAGAGATATTTAGAAGAAATGATGCATTTTTGACACCTCAGTGTTGGGGAATTCCGCTATAAGGTCCCTATCCCCATTGCGCAACGAATTCAAGGGTTCTAGCAACGGAAGTAGCACTTCTTGCACGGGGCAGGGTCTCACACTCGGGGCCTCGCCCCACTGATATCTGGACAAGAGAGTAATCCATCGGTTCTTCCAAAACTGATCTCGAAAAAACTTCCCTTGCCCGGAAAGCACGGGCGATTCCTCCAGGATAACTTTTCTCTAACGTAGTCAAAAGCCTTAACTAACTGAACTGATCTGACCGAACCCGTAAGTCCCAAATCAGATCAGGGAAAAGATTGCACTTGGATCATAGAGACCAACACTTTTTTCCTCATTGAGAGGCACAGCCGTTGATTCTTTTTCATAGAATAATTTTTGTCCGAGATTTGCTTCATCTATCGTATCATAACAGAATTGAGTCTCAATTTAAGGATCCATCAGTCCAGCCTAACCCCATCCAGTCTCGTGGGTTAGCCAACCGCCCAACCACTGTAGTGATGGGATCCAATTAAGAATTTGGTTAGGTTTTATCCTGGGTACCAGGGAAAAGAGTTCCCAGGTCCCCTAGCCGGATATTCATACAAACTTAAAACTAGTCACACCACTTACATGCCCAATATGAAATTGCCTTTTTCTCAGCATCAGCTATCTTTAAAACAATCATTTAATGAAACCATTGTGTCACTGATCACAATCCTCAAAATCTCATGTTGAATCCTTATTTCCAATCATTTCTTCATCGGTGTACCTATGGCATCATTAGCAACCAGAATGCTCACCACCTGTTCACTCAGGGGCCTTTTTGATGGTTAGAGGATTTTGTTTCTGTTACGTAAATTTACAAAAAAGCTCTGTATACTGTGAGATCCCACTGTCCCCTCCACACACCAGATTCCCGGTAGTTGGCAGCAGGGCAGAAGCAGCTCCCTCGTGCACAGGGCAGGGTTTCCTACTCGGGGCCTCGCCCTCGAATGTCTGGGCACGAGACTAAGCTGGTGGTCATTCCGAAAATCGAAATCGAGAAAATTTTCCATGCCCGAAAAACGGGGACGATTCCACCATTTTGAATTTCTTAACAAATTTTTCTAATGAGGTCAAGATACTGAACTAACCTTCATCTGAATAAACCAGATAGAAGGGAAACTATTACAGACTTAACTTGAAGGGATCAACGCTTTTTTCCTAATTGAATTAGGCCCGCACAGCCGTTGATCTATTCATTAGAGAAGTCTTCAGGCTTTTATTTAACTACTCGAGTTCTAAGCGTATTCCTATTAATCAATTTTATTATTAAAACTCTATTGATTCCAGATGGGTTAGCCATCGCCCAACCACTGGAATTGGTAGAACCAGACAAGTACTCACCCACCCATAATTGAATGCCTTTCTTAACTTTTGCTTTAGAATACAGATATGCACACACTCCTCTTTAAACTTTAACTTATAAAACAATTATTGGTTATAGATATCATAACTCAAAATTTATATCCAGTTCCTTGTTTCTCAAAAACAGGTATCACTCTGGACTCTCCGTCGAGACCACCTGGTCAGCAAACGAGATCCAGTAACACATTACAATAATTTTTTGTCATCATACATATATATCTTCCACAATATATGCATGGGTGTCCTAAGCACCGCGAGCCCGTGCATCGCCTGGTTAGAACCCTCCAGGATCCTCCTTAGGTGTCCTGGCACTTCACTTAGGGACCGCTTCGTCGGCCCTCGCCCATCGTACCGAAAGCACACCATTTTTCGCCATACCAAGGCTGGTCAAGACCTGGGTAGGTTTTTGCCGCGTGAGCTATCCTTTGAACACTCCCCCACCAGCTGTTGCAACCGAACTTCCCTTAGAAAAACACTCCCCCACTAGCTGTTGCAACCGAACTTCCCTTAGAAAAACACATATACCAAATGCTCCCTCCAGCATTCTGGCGCAAGACAGTCTTTTAAGAAAACAGGGTTTCTATACAAGTTTTTAATTTTGAGTTTCTTTTGAATACAATGAGTATATCTTAAATCCATATCCTAAGACTTTCTGATCGCATGTCTGAATTCCAAACAGAATTCCTCAAATTCTGTAACCTTGATCTCAACTTAGTTTCAGATTTGGTGGGTGATTTGAGTGAATTTTCCTGAACTGGTCACATCGTCTTTTCTTGAAACTGACGAAGGAGTTATGTCTTGGTCATAGTCTGATTCAGGGTTTGAGTCTGGAAAGGTTCTCCCTGAACTATCTTTCTCGAAGGGTAATATTTCAATTACTACTTTACTGAATTTCATTCATTGAGTATTTGCTTAACTAAATTCAAAACTAATCACGAATTCCTATGAGGAATAAATTAATCATTTATCTAAAATTCCGACTTCGATAGTTTTTGTGAGTTTTCTCATTACTATCCTAGAGAATATGAAACGGTAGAATTTTCTCTCACAAAGTATTTACTCATTCATTTACCAATATTCATGGGATTTAAACATAGGATTAAAGAGAACTCTTATTTTGATATAAAAATTCTGTATGCATCTATTTATGCATAAAATCCAACTTCTATGGAAATAACACTTTTATATAAAAGAAAATCCTTTTATGCATCTATTTGTGCATAAAAATCAAATTTGATGAAAGTAACACTTTTAGAATTTAAAAAAAAATTTCTTTTATGCATCATTTTATGCATGAAAATCAATATTGATGAAAGTAACACTTTTATAATTAAAAAAAATTCTTTTATGCATCTACTTATACATAAAAATCAATTTTGATGAAAGTAACACTTTTATAATAATAAAAAATTCTTTTATGCATCATTTTATGCATAAAAATTAATATTGGTGAAAGTAACACTTTTATAATAAAAAAATTATTTCCAATATGCATCTTTCTATGCATAGAATTTTATTCTAATGAAAATCGCACTTTTATAATAAAAAAATATCCAATATGCATCTTTCTATGCATAGAATTTAAATCTAATGAAAATCACTCTTTTATAATAAAAACATAACCAATATGCATCTTTCTATGTATAGAATTTAAATTTTAATAAAAATAACACTTTTACAATAAAAATATTTCTACTATGAATTTTTCTATGCCTAGAATGAAAATAACACTTTTAGAATACACAAATGGTGGGGATTACTCTTTTTGAATAATAAAAGATAAAACTTATTTCACAAAATTTAAGAAAATTTTGCCATAACCTCCTTTGTATGGCTGACCATTTTTCAAATTTTTCTATCCTCAAGGTACTTAAAAATTATCCCAAATGGTTTAAAGCATTCTAAACTAATCAAATTCCACTTTTAAAAGAGAAACAATATGAAAAGATTGATTCTAATAATTTGATTACTTATCTAGGATAAAGAAAGGCTGAATTCAAGAATGAAGAGAGGGGGAAAGCCTTTCCAACAAGGCATAACATCATTTTTCATTTTAAAGAAAATAAAAATTAGAAAACCATTAAATGGAATAAAGAAAAAGTAGGATTTCTAGCTTACATGAATTTTTGTGAGCTTTCCTTTGGCTTGATGGTTTGAGAGATCTACTCTTGTTTGCAACAAGAGTGGCCACCAATTCTTTTGAAGAGAAAATGGTCAAAAACTAATGAATTATCAATAAATTCACTGTTTTTGGCTCTAGGGAGGAGTAGAGTAACAATGCATAAAACACTATTAAGCTTCCACAAAGGGGGAGGCTTCTATTTATAGGAAAAAGTGAGCTTCTAACCAAGCAAACTGATTCTAAAATTTTCCAGATCAGTTTGGTCAATTTTTGACCATTTTTTGGTCAGTTTAGTTCACTTTTTGGATCCAGTTTTGAATTAGGAGAGAGGAGAGATAAAATATCTAATTTTATTGATTTAAAATTCAAAAGCAATGATGGGAAAAGACGCATACTTCATGAGGGAGAATCCCCACTCTGAGGTGTCAAAAATCAATTTTTTAAAACTATTTTCCTTGGTCCTTGGTCCACTCTTCATCTTATGTGAACATTAACTCATTTTTGGGGGGTTTTTCTTTTTTTCTTCAATTTACCTCCTCCCTACATTTGGATTAATCTTATTGGTCCATAAGAACCTTAATTTAAAATTTTCAGAAAATCTGGACCCTTAGGATAAGGCCTTTTGAATAGATTATAATTTATTTCTAATGCACCTTCTGGAATTCTTTTTGAGCTTCTGTTTCGTGGGAATTTATTTTAATAAGATGAGATATTTTTCCATCCGAAAATATTTAAAAATTAAATAATATCTCTCTAGAACATTTTCTCTCTCTAGGTCAAAACATCTTTTATATTTCTGAAGAGGGATTTGATTATAGGGGAAGATACTTGACTTCTTGAGAGGCTGGGGAGGAATCTTACATTCTCTTCCACTTGAAAAATGCGAGATGTCCTCATCAGACACTATGGAGAAGCGTTGTACAAAGGGGCATTGCATTTGGATCGCATTTGGTCAATCAAATCAACTTTGCAAGCTGATTGTGCAGAGTGGACAGATTTCAAATAGTGAATGTGAATGTACAAACTTGACTAGGAGTCAAGTAGCAAGGTTCTAATAAGGGGTTGATTTTGCAGGTATTTGTGTAGAGCTTATTGTCATTGTTGTGTGTCCAATAGAGATGGCAAAGACATCCAATCCATTGACGAGAGACAAGCTTGACAAGAACAACTATCAAGCCTAGAAGTTCAGGATGATGAAGAACTTCTTGATGAGCAAGGAGTTATGGGGGCTGGTCACAAGTGAAGACCCCAAGCCTACTAAAGATGAACCAAAAGCAAATATCACATTGTATTACAAGAGATCCATGCAGGTACTACATTAAATTCAGTATATCTGATGCAATGACTAGACATATTCAAGATGCCAGGTCTCCCAAGGCAGCATAGGATGCCTTGTTTGAGTCGTCTTCCAAGCCGAGGAAGCTTCAACTCAAGCAGGAGCTGCATGAGGTCAAGAAAGGTAACCTCAGTAGAAATGCTTATGTCTTGAAGATCAGGAAGATAGTGGATTAGTTGGGATCCATTGGTGTTGCACAATTGAGGAGAATGATCTTATGTTGGTCACACCACTCATCAGAGGTTTGGGCAAAGAATACAAGCCATTTGAGACATCTATTTCAATTAAAGACAGGTTTCCCAACTTCCAAGAGTTGATACTTCTTATGATGTCAGAGGAGATGAGGTTGATAGAGAATAGTCAACCCAAAGCATTTGGAGAACATGATTTATTATGGGCAATAGAGGAAGAGGTGGCAGGTCTAGAGGAGGCCAAAGAGGCATAGGTTTTGGTAGGTATAACCAGCAACAAACTAGCTAGTCAAATCAACAAAATAGTGGTCAAGGTGGACAAGGACAAGGTTAACAAAGTGGCCAGTACTACCAGGGCCAACAAAGCTCGAGGCAGAGGATACCTTGGGAAGCAAGGTATCACAAGGCAAGTCACATGTAGGTACACAACTTAGTAGAATGGGGTAGCTAAAAGAAGAAATAGGTACATAGCTGAGATTGGTAGAGCCATGATGAATGAGAAGAGTATGCCATTAAAACCAAGTCTGCAAATGGCTAAAACCAATTGTACATATGGCTACAGGTCAAACTATGGAAGTCAATTTTGGACAAATTGACTTCACCAGGTTATAGTAAATATGTTGGAAAATCACCAAGTCAAGCCCTAGGAAAAACTAAGATGTTTGGACTCATCTACAGACCAGGTCTAGGTGGCAGTAGAGCCATGCATAGTGTAGTTTATAGTAGCATTATTTTTGATGATTTTGGTGTAACAGATGACTTCAACAGAGGTTTTGATGTAGGGATGAGTACACCCATGATGTATACATGTGAGCCAATCAATTTGGATGGTGTTGGGACATGTGGGTCCCATAGGTATAGCTCAGACTAGTAAGCAACAACCTAGTCTAAGAAGGACAAGTAGGGTGATATACCCAATCCACATGCTCACATATGATGGTCTCATAGCAGAGCATCATGCTTACATGGCTAAAGTGATTCATCATCATGAGCTAGATACATTTGAGCAAGCTATAGGTATCCCAGAGTGGTATTGGCCATGGATGAAGAAATGAATGCCCTTGAGAGTAACCAAACATGGACATTGGTGGATTTGCCATTTGGGAAGCATTTCATTGGTTGAAAATGGGTTTATATGATCAAGTGCAATGATGATGGTATAATCAATAGACACAAAGCCAGGTTGGTTGCCAAAGGGCATTGATTATGAGGAAACATTCAATCCAGTGGCAAAAATGACTACGATCAGAGCAACTGTTTCATTGGCTACAAGCAAAGGTTGGAATTTATATTAGAACGTTACTCCCAACACCGTTGTTGGAAGAATTTGGGCATCTTTAGGCCAACCCCCGCTCACTCCTTGGCAAATGAATGTGCTAGATGCTGATGGCAAAGACCTCAAAATCTAGGGTTATTTCCCACACAGACAATTCTTACTCAAGATGATAGCATCGAATGTGAATTTCAAGTTACCCCTGAGGAGCTTAAAGAGGTTGTTCTTGGTGGTGATTGGTTAGTCAACACTTGGTACTCTACTGATGAAACAAAGCAAATTATCTTCTTGGAAACCCCTGAAACATCCTTCACATTACTCTTACAACCAAAGGAGTCCTTACCTGAAAGTGGTTTTATAGACTTTGAACACCTCTTTCCAAAGTCAAAACAACTAGAAGCTCACCAACTTGACGCTTCAAAATCTAAGACCCAAGCAACACAATCTTATGACGTATGAACTATGGCGTTGTATAAGTGAGCCCAGCTTGCACGCTCATGAATGGATTTCATGGACTGATACTCAAGGTATGCCATGTCTAGGATCTTTTGAATGCATAGTTTATGTGGACTCTAACCCCTTGAAATGTAAGATTTGTGTGTTAGACTATGTGCTAGAAGCAGATTTTATCCTAAAAAGGGATTTGGGCTACCTTGGTGCAAGCTATACTGCACTTCATCAGTCGGACGTGTGCCATGAAAATTTCTAACAAAGAAGTGGTGGTGCCATTCTATGAGAAGGATGAAATAACACTCAACGCTCTTTATAACCTTGTTTGAAAAAAAGCAGTAATTAGCTTCTACATCAGAAACCTCTCTTGGTGAAGACCCACCATCTCCATCGAGGATCCTTTATGATGAACTATGTAAATCGGCCATATCCCAAACAAAGAACGAGTCCCAAATCTACATATTCAGAGTCCTCAAATTGTAGATCTCCATGAAGGTGACCATTTTGTTTCTTCAAAACTCAGAATAAAGACCACATCTTTTTGAAGTAAATGCTACCCCCCAAAAAATAGCCACTATGTCTAAAGAAACTCTTCTACAACTTTCAATGAAGCAACAAGATCTAAAGCATCAAACCTCGTCTACAAAACAACCACTCCTAGAAACAACTCCCAATCACCACCAGTGGCATCAATGGTCAAACCAATGTCTAACAAAGAACACAAGGATGAAAATTATGTTGAAAGGAAAATTCCTCAATCAACATCACCTCACACTGAAGGAACCTCATCATTAATCACCTCCCTATTGTCACATCCACAATCCTTGATAATAGCAACCAAGTTTATCACTGCCAGGCCGACTATCGAGAAGACCATCAAGATATTTTCAAAGCATCAAAAGGTGGGCGGAAAAGTGACTACTCCAAGTACACAAGATCTACAAGGGTAGTAATAATGTTTGGCTACCTAGTCAAAATAAGTTGCATTCATCTAGAGAATTTCAAAGGCTTGACAAGAAGAAGAAAATAGGATAGCCTTAACGATGGCATTCAAGGCAAACACACAAGAGAATGCCAGTAAAGGACATATGGATTCCAAGTGTATTATTGCAAGCCCAAGGATATCATGAAGGTGTTACCCAAATTTGAATCCCAAAAAGGCAAACCATGCTCCTAAAGAAGCAGAGGTTTGCAGCTAGGAAGATGTCTGTATCAAAATAAAAACTACATCAGCTAAGGTACCATGCTCGATACCCACAAATTCATCAAAGATGGGTACTTAAAAACCTACTTTGGTCTTAAGGATACTATGAGGACCAATGGGCCCCTAAACTTGTCAAGCTTAATCAAATTTCATCATGAGCTTCATCAACATAGGGTACTCAAAAGATCACTATGGTGTCGAGACCAAAACAAAAACAACCTAGCCACATGGAAAACCCTACTTCCCCACACTAGGAGGAATTTCCCATCACTTCCTCTAATGAAGGAACGTAATAAGAGATGTCCCCATGGATCATATACATGAACCCACTCTTTGAACCAGTTGCTGAAGTTGCAGAAGCTCAGTTGTAGAAGTAGGAACCTACTTTTGGGGACCATGGTGGGTGTATGCCTGACCCATGCTTCAACCCATCACCTATAATTCCTTAAAGTTTAGTCTCACCAGCAGCCAATAAACTCGTCCAAATACCCTCTAATCCTTTCCAACAACTGGCTCCACAACCTTGCAAGTCAACTAAATTCTTTTAATCCTCTCCAAATGTTTCACAATTAGCTCCAACTAAGTTTAAAGAGTCAAATTTTTTTGTACTTAATGGTATATCAACTTGACCAATGGTCAAAGAGCATCTAATTGTTCTTAATGGATAAAAAGCACATAGGAAGTAAAGCAGGTCAAATCAACACAACATCCTCTCACAGCCTACAAGGGACACATTAAACAACAAGATGTGCACATAAAGGCTTGCTTATTCACGATCCTCGAGACCTTGCCTCTCTTATTCAATTGCTAATAGCCATAGAATCCCTGCTAACCTCAATAAACATTGTAACCATGCATGTGCCAAAAAGAAGAAAAACAAAAGAAGAAGAAGAAGAAGAAGAAGAAGAAGAAGAAGAAGAAACAAGAACAAGAAGCAATCACATGCAATGGCCCCCACCCCCATTAGGATCCCATTTGTTATTAACTTTTTCATTTACTAACTAGCTTCTTCATCCCTTTGGAGGATCAACAATGACATGCAATAAACACCTTATCAGCACCATGCATACATCTAACCCTCGATAGAGTCTTTAATTCGATCATAAGGATACGATCGACATCAAGAAGCGGGGAATGTTAACCTCATTTTAGGGTTAACAAGGTTTTCCACACCTAATTATATGCTAAAGCATGAGTAATCTATATCAAATGTCAAGGACAGACACACCAAACTCATGTACAAACAAGCCATGAAGCAATGGTGTCCAAATCGCAAACGTGGATGGGTGCTTGTAAAGGTCCAATGGATAATTTATGGTGTTTCCTGCTCCAAGAGCATGTGGTAGTGAGCTAGGATGTGCTCCCTAGTGTTGTAATGCATCAATGCATTATGAGATGAAGCAACATGTAAGCAATAGGCCATCTAGAAGCTTTGGGTGTTGCCCAGCCAGTTTAAGTGTGTGTGAACACTTATGGCCATGTATATAAGGCAATTTCTCTCATAATGCAAGGACACACTCCCCAATATGCAATAGAGGTTTTTCTCTTGCTAATATTCTCTCTAATGCATGATAGTAAGTGTAGGTGAGGAATTTGATGTGAGCGGAGGGAGAAGGGCCCGTAGTGCAACGTGATGGTGTGACAACGCTCGCGGGAGAAGGTAAATAGTAAAGCCACCCATGGCGGTGTTGCGTTTGGAGACCTTAAGGGTTAGGAGTTTGGCCATCGAAAAGATCCCCACCATGACATATTGAGAAGAGTTGAGGTGAGTGGTTCCCTCTTTGATATCTCTTAGCTTTAATAGCTACCTCCCTTGTTGGAAGACAACAAGATATCTCCTATTTAAGGTAGCTCTTCCCAAAGTGCTTCGAAGCTGCCTCCCTTTTGCAAAGACAATAAGAGATCTCTTATTCACTTTAAATCTTCCCACAAAGAGAAGAAACCTATTGACTATGTGAACTTTATAAAGAAAATCAAAGACCCATGTTGGACAAAGAATTAATGAAATAAGTCCAAGAGCTTGCAAGGTGTAGGTCGAACTAGAGCTAGAACTTGAGTAATGGTAAAAACAACTAACCTTGCTTGAGCTAACACCATTCCAGAGCCAATCATAGAATCAGTGAGGGGACCTTAGTGCGAAAGACTTGATAGAGACTTGATAGAAACTACCATGCCATAAAAGAGCTAGCTCTAGAGAGCTAGTCTTAAAGCCTCTGCCTCTGGAACCAATCTAACCAGATTCCACATTCTAGATGCAAGGAAGGAGGACTTAATAGGAGGTTAAAGTTGGCCTTCCATCATAGTCACCATAATAGTTTCTTTGGTATGATAGATGACAACTTCATTTTGATAGATGTGATATGACAACTTCATTTTGGCCTTTACAAAGGCACCGCCTCCTAAGGAGGGATCAATGCACATCCCCTATACGTTAGCAGGACCAAGTCCACCTTTGAGTGAGTACGAGCCAAGTGAGTATGAATATTACCTGAGGGACATAGAAGGCCTTTATAGACCTCTTATCCTCATAACTTTGAGTCCCAATAAGTTACAAGGAAATTCATAACTTTGGAGAGACTTATCTAATTGGATGACTGGGAATTTAAGAGCCCACACAATTGAAACTGAATTGGAATAGGAGGGGTGCATTTTTTCAGCGACCAATTATGTGCGAGCAATTTTGTGGAATTGGCGAGCAGTTGAAATCGTAGCACATAGGTACCTCTAACATTACTCTCTCTCTCTCTCTCTCTCTCTCTCTCTCTCTCTCTCTCTCTCTCTCTCGGGTTATTGACATATGCACACACCAACACATCGTACACGCACATGAGATATTGATAAAAGTCACTTCCAAACATGACACATTGAATACAAAATCCATAGAAAATATTAATAAGTGTTCTTGGCAACCAATGATGGCCATCTCCATGACTTATATTCCGTGTGGGGCACCAGCACTACTTGAAGTTGCACGATCTTGTTGGTTTATGGGGGTCTCCTCCAATTTGAATACTGATATGGGTCGATCATGCTAGGCTGTGATATATGATAAGGGTATGGCATCACTGCCTCCTCATGTGTCATTTCTACTCTAGGTGGTGGTGGATAATAAGCAAGTTATCGGGCTATATTGGTAGCTCCAAGTTGTGGTGCATAATAAGAAGGTTGTCGAGCTATAGAAGTAGCCCCATGTGGTACATATGCACTATGCCCTAGAAACCATTGTTGTTGTCCACATCAAGATGCCTCCAACAAAATATGAGGTTGTGTGGTTGCTTGAATAATCTTTTTAGATTCTTTTCCTTCAAACAAATTGGAACCTAGGTCTATGGGCACGTCTTGCAAATGAGCCAACTCCTGATTATAGCACAACCAATAATTTTCTATGCTTATACAATGTTGGCGAGTCTCCATGCATGCCTTAGCTATGATACTAGTACTTGCAATAAAGGACTACTTTCCCCTCCATTGTGAAAGTACCAAGGAGCCCCCTGGCAAAATGAAGAAAAACTTATGATCAATGTCCATGATTGTATTGAATCATTACCAACAAAAAGCTAGTGGTGTTTATTCTTAACCTTGCAGTCTCAATCGGTCGCTCAATTGAACCTCATTAGAGGATGATTATCTATCCCCCTAATATGAGTGGCATGATTTCCTTTTAACTGGAGTGACTCACTCAAAAGGTCAGTGAAGTGTGTAAACCCAGAGTTTGTATGATGCATCATTGCCATTCACTCTCATATATGTTGTTGGTGGGTGCCGAACAAACACCCTAACAATCAACATTATTACTTGCACACTCATGACATACATTTTATTTGTTTAAAAAGTGATTTTGGAATTTTCTTTTAATACCCCATTACTAAAAGAAAAGAAAGTGGTGATTATCTCTTCAAAATCTATCTCGTCAAAGCGTTGGTAACTCTCTTGTAACTCAAGATATAAAGTGCGTTTGTACAGCTAGATCATGTGCTCTTGCTATCTCCACTATGTCACTTAAATGATCACTGATGCAAGTGGTTACAAAGGTTCCATCCTCGCTTAAAAACTCATTGTTGGCAAGCACACATGTAGTCTCAGCAAGCTCCTTCTTCCAAACATTCCACTGAGGGACTAGAGGATTGTCCTTCTCTATAGGCAACCCTATTGGGAAATCTACCCAGACCATTGACCATCCTCCCAAATATGCTTCCTACATTTCTAGATTTGTTTAAGCTTGTAATAATGAACTTTTCCAACCTAGTGTAATGCCTTGAAGATAAGTTAATATTAGAACATACTTTTTTGGAACTAAAAATAGTTATGTTCAAAATACAAATTAGGGTTCAAATGCACTTACTGTAATATGTTTCTCCCAATTATATTGTCATCGACAAGTTACGGTTCCAAAAACAAAACATGGTTACATAGTTGGACACATGATTAATTAAAAGGAAACGATTATAACAGCTATAAAAGAATGTTAGTAACCATCACTAGTTGGAGGATTGTCTAAACTACCTGTGTCACATGTTGCGTTCGATGTGCCATGCTTCAATAAAGCATCATCATCTTCATCCTCCTCCACCTCCTCATCTTCCTCGTCATCGTCCTTCTCTTCCTTGTCATCATTCTCCTCATCTTCTCTTATAACCTTTATTTTTTGGGTGACTTTATTTCTTTTATGGGGAGCAATTCTCTCCACAGTTGACTCACCACCTTTCTTTTTCATGCCAAGATTTGTTGCATCTTTGACTTGCCCACTTGCTTCTTTTGATCTCGTAATTGTGGTGGTACTCTGTCTTACCTCTAAAATTTGTAGGCAATGCTTGCCGAATGACTACCCGTTACACCTTTTTGCCATGGCATGTAGGTTGCTTTAATCCCTCAGCTCTAGACCGCTTAGATTGATGTAAATCTGCATCATAAAATTACGTTAAAGGAATGGATAACTATGCAAGGCATGCAATATATCACATGGAGCAAGTTGTGGGACTATACCTTTCCACAAGGCCTCCTCATAAGGGGGTATGTCCCATTGGCATAATCGAACCACCATGGGCACAAACTCTAAACCTTTTTTTCGATAAGTTCTTCTATCCATCCTTTTGGATATATGCTATTATCCTCAACCTCATTCAACACCTATTCATCTGCGGCATGGCGAAGCTCAGGGAACGAAACTATGTCTTTCATCAAAACCGACCACCTAGTAATAAATATGATAATTCAAAAGTAGTCTTATAAGCATAACTATACCTGGTGCATAAGCTCGAGGAATAAAGTATTCTTTTCTAAGCATACCTATATATGATCCGTCTTGCCATACACATGATGTGTTGCTGAGCCGATGCTTTGACCGAGGACTGCATTACTTTGTGCCAAGACATAAATGCGGTGTTAAAGTGTTTTGCTTTGCAATTGCTCAAATAATCTTTCAAGGGCATTATTCCCTTCGATTCTCCTTCCTAGTGAACCTCTCGCAAGATTGGCTTCTCTTCTTCCATTTTGCACTTCATATCAACTAGTGTGCTTATTAAGTGATGCTAATACATGTGCTTGTTGAAGAATGCACGGAATGCAAGTTCTTCGCATTGTACACGTACAATCATCATGACATTCTCTCCTCTAGCAATTATTTGAACCAACTTGCTCTTTCTACACAAATAGAGCCACACATTAAACTCTCACACATCATTTAAACCAACTTGCTCTTTTTACACAATAGATTAGACTTACTCATTTGGAGGCAAGCTAGAGCGATATTTGAGTTGTAGCTTCTCTATTGTGAATTGTTGCTGCTTCTCACGCCAATCCTAGTACTTAAATACAACATCAAAGAAATCCTTCCCATTTTCAAGATTTTCGATGTTTGCAAATGTGTAGGCCTTTTTCATGAAAATTAGTTCAGTTTCCTTTGAGTAATTCTGGTACACTTCCTCCTCAGATGCTTTGTGTTCCCCTTCCTTAGGCAATTCTCTTATTTTTGTTTGAATCATCTTCTTGAAGTCATCTTGTAATAACAAATCAAGATGGAAAATTTTAGGAAAACTAGAGCTAAACAAGCTTGACATAAATATGAGAGGTATGCACAAATATTACTTGAAAAATAAATTAGGATAACACCGCCATTGGGACACTGAACTAACTTGGTTTATCTACTTTTTTTATTATTACGAGCAACTATTGTGGACGCCCACTTTTGTTCCTCCTTTATTAGCCTCTGTAGCAGATTATTTGGATTTGCAAGGCTAAAACATTGCATAAGAAAAATATCATGCCCTGGTGTATGTGGTACATGCACACGAGTCATCTTGAGAAAAAAAATTATTAACCCATTCACCACCAAATACTTGCATACAAGACATTGAACCTCTTGTTAAACTTGCAAAATATTTGTATATCTGTTGAGGTTTGTAAGGTTCATTAATAACTTTACCTCTTCTTCCTTTGTGAGGAAATGACACGACACCGAACTTGAGGATACATATCCTTTGAATGTAACCATTCTACACATCCAAGAAAATAAAGAAAATTATATTGGATCTCTCAAGCGAATTAGAAAACATTTCAAAGAAAGAAGTGTGAATGTAACTTACTTTTTTGTTTGCATTGTATCCATGACATAAGTTTATGTTTTTTGTCCCAAACAACTCGCAAGAAGGTGTTCCCACTTCTGTGTTCCTTTGAGCTTTTCATCAAACATACTCATTTGTTGCCCACCAAAACCCATTTTTCCATCTTGGGGTGCTTAAGGTTATGATTGGGGGCTTCCCCCCAGGGAAACTTTCTGAAACAAATCAATGGCACATAACCGTGTCTATTGAAGCTCTCTTCAAGTTCCAAAAGATGGTCATATGTAGTTCAAATGGCTGGATTCACACAAAACCTATTCAATGGTATAGGTGGAGCCTCACATCATCAACAAAGTGTGAAGAGACAACAAGTCCTACAACATCTCAATTTGCACTAACCTCCCAAAAATTTCAGGTAATGGGGGCAAGTTATCATCCTCTTCTTTCATCGATTGGTTGATAACTCTTTTTTGAGAGCTTTGTGGGCCAGAGGAGCCTACTACAATAGTTTCTTTGACCACATTTGACACAATATCAGTTGGCCTTGCATTTTCAGTGCTCTTGGATATTGTCAGTTGTGATAAAATGTTAATGACCTCCGATTGCTTTGAGCTTTCCGAGATTAGGTTGATGAAGCCATTCTAGAACATACAACACTGCAAATGAGTTAAAATTCAAGGGGAGCGGTGTCAAATCATTTGTGTATGTTGAGAGAGAGAGAGAGAGAGAGAGAGAGAGAGAGAGAGAGAGAGAGAGAGAGAGAGAGAGAGAGAGAAAGATTGTGTGTGCATGAGTGTGTTTTAGTATGTGTGTGTGTGTGTGTGTGTGCACATGAGTGTGGCTTAGTGTATATGTGTGTATAGGAGAGATTTGTGTATACGAGAGAGAGAGAGAGAGAGAGAGAGAGAGTTAGTGATAGAGATCGCAGCAATGCGCATATTTTTAGCTTGCACAGTGTTTGTGTTTGCCCTAATTTATTAGTGGGGTGAGAGAGAAGCAGTTTGAGCAAGCTGTGCTGAAGTTTTACCCCCCTTTTGGAGCCATTCTTGTAGACATATTTTCCATATGGGAAGTGGAGAATTTGTGATTGCGGCTATTCATAGATTTACAGCCTCCAGGAGTGTTTATGTTTGCTCCAATTTCTCTGTGGGTGAGCCTGAAGAGCGGTTTCATAGCTGTGCTAGAGTTTTACCCCCCTTTCGGAGCTATTTGTGTAGACATATTTTCCATCCGGGCAGTGGAACTTCTCCTCTTTATTTGTAGGACTGAAACACAACTCTTCTCCTTCTTCTGCCTGCTAGAAGCATTAATTTTTGGTGTTTAGTGGAAATGAGTCAGGGAACCATAGAAATGGATTTTGTAGAGGCACATGTGTCAAAAGAAGGTCCATAGAAGTTTGAGGGTAGAGGGCCAGATCTAGAGCCCGAAGATCAGGCTAAAAGGTAGAGATTGATCAGAGGTAAATACGGAGGGAAGGAGGCTGGTTAGATGCTTCAGGATACCTTGCTCCTTGATGCACCTCAAGAAGAGAACCATGAGGTGGCTTTTGACTTTTGAGTTGCACAAGCTAATCAGATTTTGCAGCCATATGTGATGGCAAATCATGTTAGAGATACCAAGGTTCTAATAGAGGAAGTGGTAGATGCCCTAGTGGAAACATGGCGGTTTGTGGCACAAGTGGAATCCTTTTATAACAAGGCCATAATTTTCTTTTTTTACTAGATGAATTCCATTCTTCAACAAGATTATTTATTTGACGAGATTGGTCAGACAGGATGCCCACTTAGCCCTCTCTTGTTTGCAATTGTTATACATCCAATCTTATCTTGACTAGATAAGCTAGTGGAGGACGGTGAAGTTCTAGGGCTTACTCTTCCAAGTGCAGAGCAGATGGGCAGCCATGCATTGGCATTCTTTCATGTTCCTTAAGGCTTAAAGAGATAATGTTCAAAAGGCTATGGCTGTTTGGGATACTTTTGGTCTTGCTTCAGGGTTATACATTAATATGCATAAATCTACTTTGATAAGTAGTACCGAGATAAATTTGCTTGGTTTGGGATGGAATGGGTAGGTCATACAAAGGGGATGCATCACATGCCACTTGGATTATCTGATTGGAGTTGATGTTGATTCACAGGCTTTGTTGGCATGGATTTCTGCAAGGATAAATGATAAGTTTGTGTATTGGAAATCTCAAGGTTGGTCTATGCATGTTCACCCTTAAAGTGACACAATCCATTATAATTAGCATGATATCTCTTTTCTTGCCTTTATTGCCATGGATGGGCAAAGCTTTGCATCAAGTATCTATTAGATTTATGCTACAGAAAAGAGTAGGAAATAAGCCAGGGTAGATGTGGATTTCTTGGTAACATGTTACTACTCCAAAGAGAAGTGGAGGGGCAGCCCTATTAGATGTTAGATTACATATAGTCACTAGGAGATAGCCTTTATTGCAAGATATGTGTGTATATAAAGAGCCATGGGTGGTAATGTCTAAGGTCCTCATAGAGGAGGTCGCACTTGTGCATGGTAATACTAGGATTGATGGTACATGGTGGGATGTAGTGAATGGTTCCCAAGAAGTTATAGTGGTGGCTTCACCTCTCCTTTCTCATTTGATGATCTCATGGAAGGAGGTGTTGGCACACACTTAATGGAAGCCTTCAGATCAGCGGTTGTGCATTTGAATTCTATGGTGGGCAGGTGAGGTGTTGGCTACTTCATGACTTCTAGAGTGGTCTGACAAACTTGTTGAGCGGCCAAAATTCAATAGAATGGCTCGATTGGGACTAGTGAGAATTATGGATGCTTTGTTGCCACGTAGAGGAAAATACATCAATATTTTTGGGTTCCACGTGGATATGTATAGTTTATGGGAGAAGGTGAGGGTAGGCCTTACAACATTTCGTGATATTCCTTAGTTGGAGGATCAACAACCTTGGGTCGATTGGGTATTTAAAAAGCCTCAAGACACATTATCCAGCGTACAACAAATCAAGTGTACCATATGATGGTGGAAGATAAGCGTTGGATCACTAAGAAGGCTAATAGGATGTGGAACATAAGGAAAGGTAGGGCCTGGTGGAAGGAACTAATCTTACAAGGCTGGTGGTCTAAGATTCCATATAAAGGGAAGGTGTTCATATGACGCATGCTAGTTGAAGGCCTACCATTGGGAGACCAGTTTGCGAAAGCAGCGGATTGCTTTCGATAATTATGTGTTTTGTACTACATACTTGGAAACATGCCCGCATCTTTTCATTTCATGTCCGGTGGCCAAGAAGGTATATGATTTCCTTTCTTGCGCATATGGATTCTGTTAACAGATAGGTCTGAAAGGGTAAAGACTGGATTTTTGTCAAGATTCCGAATGGTCCGGATAACCAAGAACATTCAATTTTCTTTCATTTTTCAAGGTAGACAGGTTTGTGGCATATCTGGTTAACTAGGAATGCCTTCATATTTGATGCAAAAGTGGGTATTACATCTCACATAGGTCATATAAAAGGGCTACTATTGTGGAAAATCTCTTCCTTATGGGGTCAACTCATTTGGTGGAGAATGACACAGCTACATATTGGATGAGGGTACTCCGAGCTACACCTGTGGTTCGGAATAATTAGTGAGGGAAAGCTAGTACATCACATGGTGGCCATGTGGCCATTTGTAAAGTATGTTTTGGTAATATATCTTCCATTATGTGAGAGAGAGAGAGAGAGAGAGAGAGAGAGAGAGAGAGAGAGAGAGAGAGAGAATCAATTTTACAATTTGTGTAAAAATAAAGAGAGAGTGATTATATGTATTTATGTTTCTCTATGTTTGTGTATTTGTGGGGGGGGAGAGATGCATGCAAGATGTGCAAGACTTTGTTTGTGTATTTGTGGGGGGGAGAGATGCATGCAAGATGTGCAAGACTTTGTATTCAAAAATGAGAGAGAGAGAGAGAGAGAGAGAGAGAGAGAGAGAGAGAGAGAGAGAGAGAGAAGGTCACCTCCTTGCTTCTGATGGTGGCCCCAATACAAAAAAGGCATCAAGATGGCCTTTATACACACAAAAACTAACCATGGTTGAATCTAACCCAACCCGAATCTTAACCTAACCATGCACTTAAGTTACACAACTAGATCAATTGAGGGAGTTTAGTACTCTTTTTGCGAACATACGTGTGTAAAGTGTAGGCAACTAGAGAGAGACCAGCCTCAAACTACATGCTATTGCCCTCAACTCCAAAATGATGTTAAAAAGGTTTGGTGAAAAAGATTTTTTTAGTTTGATATATTAAACTCCAAAGCAAGTTCTCCATTTGAGACATGTCAAAATGATAGGCCTTCAAATTTCAATATTAAACCCAACTCTAACCATGAGGTTTACTTACCATTTTAGTTCAATAGGTAGAAATGGTAGTGTAACATGGGTAATCCTACCCTAGCCTATATGCTAGCTTACCTAGGGTGCCAATATCTTAGCCCCCTTCATTCCTTTCAGGTCTCTCTCTCACCTCTTTTAGTAGTAATTCTTAGGTCATGTCTTTTTTGCATGCATAATCATAGGCATCTCTTTCTCTTTCTCAGTCCTAGAAGTAAGGTGTTATCAAGGTGGGGCTATTTCTCATGTGGATTAATATCAGTGAAATTAGCTAGAGTAAAAATTAAGGACTAAGCCTCATTTATATATATATATATATATTGCATGTTACAATTTAAACTATGGGCTAATCTTATAGTTGTATGCGTTGCTACTCAATATGAATAACTATAGTGTCCTTGCATGATGGTAATGGATCACTCTCAAACAAACAACGCAGAATACACCATACGCTAAGACTGCTATGGGGATTCTCGCATACTAAGACTTATCTAGATAACAATTACTACAGCAACATACTTCCACGTAATGAATCATTTTCAACAGAGAACATGGAATCATTCACACACACTAGGACTTTTGGAATGGCATTAATTGCAATTAGTGGGCTACACTCCAAAAGATCATACAAACAGTTACATCATACACTAAGCCTACTATGAGGATGCCCACATACCAAGTCTTCTCTAGTAACAACTATTACAACATACTAGCATTGCAATGGATCACTTTTAGCAACAACTATTGCAATGGCAGTTAGTCACCATGTCATATTATCAATGCTCATCATCAATATGACGTGGTAGTTAATTGCCACATCAACCGCCACATCGCAATGGTCTCACCATTGAAGAATTACCAGTAGTGGCTCCAACCTAAGGCCAATATCGCAATGGTTACCTCCAGAGAAGAATGTAGCTTTTTTAGCTATATTCTACACCAGGTTAAGGGTATTAAGTTGGGTGTAGTTAGCTAGCTTAGTTGCCCTACGCAACCAGTTGTTGGCAGCCAACTGAGACCTTGCAGTTTGGGCTAGATTTAGCACCTTGAGGCATGCAGGTAGAGCTAGCGAGACCACTGTAGTTAGAACATTTTATGACAAGGAGCCAAGTGACGTCGAGTTGCTCTGTTTGTGTTGAGACTGTCCGGAGGAGATGGTGGTGGGCCAACATGAGGTGGCGATGGGCAGCCGATATGATGCCACATCATACTCTTGAGCATCGACAATATGACACGACAGTTGTTTGACATGTCAGCCATCCTTGCTTGCCTTCCAAACAAGGGTTCCTTTTTATAGTCTCCTTTGACACACAACAAATGCTTTGGAGATACAATGGTGAGTGACTTGCTATGGATGCAATGGGGCTTAGTGTGGGGAGAGGTGGATAATGGTTTTTGAGAGTGCACCAGTTTCTTTGATGTCTAATAAGATGTTCCATGTCTCAAAAAGGAACCATAGAACAAATGGCTACTATAAAGAACAAATAACATGGACATCCACTATAATTGGGAGCTATGTGTAATCTTATCGATCCTTTGAGGTTGGCCAAGTTTTGTCTACTTTTAGGACTACTTTTAGGACTATAATTTAAGACCTATGTGTAATCTTATCGATCCTTTGACGTTGGCCAAGTTTTGTCTACTTTTAGGACTATAATAAATGAATATGTCTAGTGATGCTAAGGTTTGTTGGATATTACCTCTTGCTTTGATACGCTTTAAAATAAGACGCACACAGAGATCTCTACACGAACTTAAAGGCTATATTTTTAATAATTTATGTAAAAAGAGGCCTTGAACATATAAATTTAGCCCTAGGTCAAGATTGGAAGATAAGAATTTTTAGTCTATCTTTTGGGGGTTGATGATTCTTTCATCATTGGGTCAAAGAAATTAAAAATAATTAAAATCAACATGATATCAAATGAGAGAAAGACAAATAGGTTTGCTTTTTTGCAGGGCACAAAGTCTCTAGGGAAAATGTATGTAGTGCCTTGGGGAGACCATGATTTCAAATGGTAAACTCTTGTATGGCACTATCATTGTTTTTGGTAAATTCTTGTATGGCACTATCGTTGTTTCTTATGAAAACTTTGACAGTATCTTTGAATCAAAGCCTCTAGGGAAAATGTATGTAGTGCCTTGGGGAGACCATGATTTCAAATGGTAAACTCTTGTATGGCACTATCATTGTTTTTGGTAAATTCTTGTATGGCACTATTGTTGTTTCTTATGAAAACTTTGACAGTATCTTTGAATCAAAGCCTCTAGGGAAAATGTATGTAGTGCCTTGGGGAGACCATGATTTCAAATGGTAAACTCTTGTATGGCACTATCATTGTTTTTGGTAAATTCTTGTATGGCACTATCGTTGTTTCTTATGAAAACTTTGACAGTATCTTTGAATGTTTATGTATGTTTCATATGATTAGGTAGTCATGTATGCTTTGAGATGGTAGAGATGCAAGGGTATCAGGTTTTTTCATGGGTTGGCATCTCTTGTGTAAGCTTATGTGTATACTCCAAGCCCAATAGAAGTTGTAAGGCCAGTAAAGAGAACCACTGTAGGTACACCCATGTAAAAGGCCCCAATTCCATTAGCAGGTGATTGAGAATTAGCAGACAACAATCTAATGATGTGGATGATAATGCTAGTCATAGACCTGAGTACAATGTGCATGTAAGAGATAGGAGGTCTATCTATTGGATGTCGTAGGAAAATACATTTTATCGATGAAGATGTGGACACAAGATATAAATTGAGTGACAAAATCATAATGGAAGAACCCATACATAAGACATTTTGGGAAATTAGGAGAACTCCAATGGGCAGCCGAGTAAAGTGTTTGGGTCATATAGGGATTAGTAAGTGTGGTCGCATGATTGTAGGATGTGCAAAAGGAGTACTTGCACCATCATTTTTTTCAACAAGGTCCCATGCTACTAGGAAGCCTAGTCAAATGATGTGGTTTTGCAATAATGACATCCCATATACATGGGCTGTGGATAAGAACATTGACCATCCCCCACACAGTATAACCACTATGTGGCTAGTGGTTGAAGGCACTAATCTGATTGTTAAGGAGATCAATGCGTTGGTGCTTTTTGCAGGCTATAACTTACTGAGTAAGACATGGGAAGGGAGAAACAAACTCCTATGAGCTCAAGTCAACTAAAAATGCCTAGGGAAGAGGAAAACACATTCAAAAATGATATATCATGAGATGATCGTCGCACAAGATATAGAACGGGCATTTCAGAAGAAGTTGCAAAAAGGATCAAGAAAGCACTAGATATTAATGCACGTTACACAAGTGCAAGTGTTTCAAGCTTCCAAACACGAGGCTTTCACCATTGAGACATTTGGAAAAGGTTCTCATATGGGAAGTTATGATGTGCACATAAAAATGCATCCAGCATACTCATGTCTAGATTTCTTGGGAAGGGTCAGAAAACAAAAACCCTACTTAGCATGCAAGCACTTGTACTTTTTATACATGAGAGTCATGAGATTGGGCCAAACTGAAAATATGCTCATCACCGGCTAATTTTGATAGAAAGGGAGGTAAATGAATGTCTATGTAGAGAACAGACTTACCCTAAATTGGGAGGTAAATGAATGTCTATGTAGAGAACAGACTTACCCTAAATTGGTTTAGTGGACAACTCATGTTCCAAGTTTAGCTTCAGAGATGTATGGGATGCCAAGAATGTTCTGGGGCATCATTTTGTTGGAATAATTTTATTTTTCTTTTGATTGGCCTGCATCATTTTATTGGAATAATTTTATTTTTATTTTTATTTTGAAAGAGAGAGAGAGAGAGAGAGAGAGAGAGAGAGAGAGAGAGAGAGAACCTTGCTTAGCAAGTATTTGTACTTTGTGTACATGAGAGTCATGGGATTGAGCTAAAATGAAAATATGTTTATCCACCAACCAACTTTGACAGAAAAGGAGGTAACTGAATGTCTACGTAGAGAATGGACTTACCCTGAATTGGTTTAGTGGACAACTCATGTTCCAAGTTTAACTTCAGCAGAGATGTATGGGATGTGCAAGAATGTTATGGGGTATCATTTATTAGAATAATTTTTTTTGATTGGGTTGTATTATTTTATTGGAATAATTTTATTTTGCATGAGAGAGAGAGAGAGAGAGAGAGAGAGAGAGAGAGAGAAGTATGTAACCAAAAAAGCCCCCCATTATTTTAAAACCGCTCGCCATTTTTAGAAATCGCTCGTACGCAATTGCTTGCCAAAAAAATCACCCGAAGAGGAGGAGGATGAGACGTGCCACAATGAGCGCTCTCCTTCCTTTTATTTAAGACAAAAAGACAACCAAAATTTTTGATGAAAAATTTGGGACACTACTTTGAAAGTGATGAAATAAATGTTGTATTACCTAAAGGAATGACGGTCTCTATAATCTTGGATGGTGGTGCTGGTGTCAACATAATCACCAAGGATTGCTGGGAGGCTTGGGGAAGCCCAACACTTGTAAGCATAAGCCTCGTGGTCAAGGTTATTGATGGGAATACAACTAAACCTTTGGGCATCCTTCAGTATACAAAGATTAAGACCTTCGGATTAAGATTCCACCACACATTCGTGGTGATGGATTTTCAGAGAAAAGGGTCATACACCATGATTCTCGCCCCTAAAGCTTCCTATGAAGTTGGCTTTCTACCACAAGAGCACTTTTCATGAGTCATAAAGGATGGAGTCTTAGAGAAGCCTCGATGCTTTCACAAGAACATGTCACATGACATGAGGATTGTTACTAGAGGATGTCTTTGTGAGAGGTCTCGATGCCATCATAATCACATGTCACATACCATCAGGATTGTTACTAGACACATGAGAACTCGGGATACAAAAAGGGCACAATAACGGTGTTTGAAGGGAGGTTTGGATATGCATACTATGCACATCCAAACCACATGGTATTTGAAGGGAGGTTCGGATATGTATACTATGCTTGAGTTGAGAGATAAAGCTAGAGAAGCACCACTTGTTGTTCAAATGCTCAATTTATTGTATTATGAGACACAAGGGAGGTTTCATTGCCTCTTCAAACATTTGATTTGGCCCTCTAGATTGAGTGATGTATTTGCTACAAATAAGATCGACAAGATGCGAGGTTAGAGAATTGCTCTAGTTTGTAGGATGAGGATCCAGTGGTTCCCATGATTTGTACACATCATTGTGGGTGCATCAAGAAGGCATGTCCGTAGTTGCACAAGGTCTATCGACTCCACATTTTAAAATCTAGAGTCCACATCATCAACAATCCAAAATCTAGCACATTTATGTTCACAATCCTTGATGCTTCCTTGATTTTGGTCTTTTCTAGAAATGGGCATGATGGGAGGGAACCTCCCTGTCCTCCCCCTCCCCACAAATCATCCTAGCTCAGAATTAGGCTTAGCTCCGCCATGCCCCGTTTACATTCGGGATCGTCCCTAGAGTAAACATTTCTCGATCTAAATAAATTAACATAATTTCCCATGAGCGTGGAATAAAGTGCTTTGAAAATTATGGCCAATCAGATTTGCCTTGATTTTGGTGACTAATAACTAATGTACTAACTTTTCTTTTCTAGAAAGGGACTATATTCAAACTTGTATATTGGATACTAAAACAAGTCTAAGATTTGTTAATGGAAGGACAACTTTACAATGTGATATTGACAAGCCATTATGGGATAATAAAGTAAACTTGACTGTAAAGGTAAACTCAGGTGAATTTTTAATGGAAGGGGAGCTTTGCAATGTGATATTGACAAGCCAATATGGGATAATAAAGTAAACTTGGACTATAAAGGTAAACTCAGGTGGTCCAAGTTTACTTTCGCAGTTTGAGAATTAGGAAATGAAATAGCATCTAGTCATTGACAAAGTAAACTTGGATGTGATATTGATAAGTCAACATGGGATAATAAAGTAAACTCGAACTTCAGTAATGGAGTGGTAAATATACCGGTGATTGCATCCTCGTGTCACCCAAGTCAGCGGTGGGGTGAAGTTGTTGTTAATGGGGTAGAAGGTGTTGAAGCTGTTGATAGAAGTTGTGGATGGTCTAGGATCATCCATAAAGTGGTATAGTTTGGGACCAATCTATAAGATGATGTAGGGCAAAGTGGTGGGAAGCTTTGGGTAGCCCTAATGGCAGGTAGCAATCAGGGCAACATGTAAAGTGATAGGTGATGTAGAGGTTCTTCATGCCAAGACTTTGTTGGGTGTGAAAGTAGCATGGACCCTTCAACATGAGGTAGTTGGTATGCGGTCACCCTGTGATGATTGGGCACGGAATGAGTGCTAAGACCACCATAGAAGGATTTGCATTGGGTGGATGGTGATACATGCATGGAAGCTTGTTGAACTACTTGCAAGGTCGAGTGTTGTCCAGGCCATGGGTCGTACCATGGGCCAGGCTTATGCCATGGTCTCTCAATCCAGAGACGTACCTAGAGGGTGGTTGATGGGGTGAGGCTCAATGCATGTTTGTGAAAGAATAGTGTCTATATGTCTATTATATGCATAGCTCGTGTATATATTATAGGTGGCAAGGACATTTGGCAAAAGGTGGGCCCATGTAGAAGCTTCTTCTAGTAAAAACTCCAACACTTTGCATTCTTTGACACTCATGTGTTTGCTTTCTTCGACTCTTACACATGGTTTGAGATAGGGAATCGGTGGTTGATGTATAACGAGGTTGGCCAGAAAGACGGGTGTGAATGAGGTTGGGGTATCCATGGAAGAATTTAGAACACCCTGTATGGTAGGCATATTGGTAGACCACGAACTACAAGTGGCATGTTGGACATGGCTGAATGGATTTGGGTGCTTCTTGAGCCTCTTTTTGAAACATTGGTGGCTATTCAGCTGGCTTGTTGCCTAAAGCATAATAATGTTGGTAGAATGAGGGAAGCATTATAGAGCTTCTACATCTTGGGGTTGAAATTTGGGATTGCCAGACAATGCTGACCTTGCGGTGTTACTTTTCTCTACCTCGCTTGCTTGGCACGGATTTTAGGAAAGTTTTATGCCTTAGAGGGAGATGTAGAGAGTGGTTGAATGAATCACCATTGTGTGTGAAGATCACCATTTGGGTGCATGGATCCAATGGCTCCATGGATCAAGATTGGGAGGCCCATTTGATTGGGCAAAGTCCAAGCATGCCGTGCACCAGTGGAAACCTAGTAGCCCTTGTGAGTGTGCAGACGTCGAAATTGTGATTAACGGATGGAAAGAGGGTTGGACTAAGCAAGAATGAGACTTAATAACGAAGAGAAGACAACTGGATCCAAGGTAAGCTACAAAGTGTTGGCATGGGACAGGGATGCTACATGCAAGAATGGGATTTGGTGTCGGAGTGCCTTGATAAGGGGGGGCTAAGGCCATTGGGTGCAATTGGCAAAAGGCATGAGATAGGTGCCAGATAGACCACAAGGTAGGAAGGACTATCCGAGTCTATGTTCCTAACTGCTGATGGCGAAAGGATGTGAGTGAAGGAGGTTAAATGTACACCAAAAACGTGCAAGGTTCTGGTAAGTGGAAGTTGATTTAAGTTTGTTCTTAGTGAGATTTTCTTTTGGACTTTTGGGTGGTGTAGCGATTAGGCTATCCAATGATGTACCTACAAGCAAACCTAGTTTGACCTGTTCTACCCTTTGTGGGGGAGCGCTCTACCCACTCACTGTTGGGACCCAAAATAAGTTGTAAAAGAAAGGTGAGAAGTGTTTTTACCTGCACTATGATAAAGCAAGGATAACTTTGCACACTTAATTAAGCTCCCACTTTTTGGATCTTACAGACATAACCATTGCATACAAGGAAAGCAAGGATTCCACCTTGAGTCTCTATTAAGGAAGCTTATGTTGCAAGATACTCATTTCAATTCTTTGAGCCACACCTATCATGAAATGAGGTGGGTTTCAATCCAGATGACTCTTATAAGGTTGTGGGCAGCCAGCAATGAATAGTGCCATATCAAGAATTGAGAGAGCTGGTCGCTTCCCTCCAAGCTGCTCCAGAAATGGGCACTTTTCAATTAGATCAGAAGTACATTAAGAACTTCCTTGCTTGCAACATTATTGGCTATTCACAGTAATGCTTTTGGTTGTCTCACCACATATGGTTAGACAACCACATTTGCTTGTCTCACCACTTACTCTCTAAGATCCTGATGATAAGGCTTATAGCAAATGCATATGAGGTAGTGACATTTGTTCAAATCTCAATACATTTTTACTTATTTTTGGATTTGGTAAAGGCACATGACAAATGGTGGTCACTTATTGATATGAAAATCCCTTTGTAAATGGGTATCTAACTCTTGGTTGCCAAATCTAGCTTGATACTTTAATAGCCTCTATGTCTAAAAAATAAAGGTTGATATAGCTTGCTAATAATATGTAACAATTTATGGAATTCCTTTTGCTATCCTTAATGCACGCGCACACACATGCACACACATGCCTTCACAAATGCACATATGCACTCCATTCCAAATGCATGTGCATGTGCATGTATACGAATGCACATGCACATGCATGTACACATACATGCAGACATGCACATATGTGCTTGTGTGTACACACATGCACATATGAATCCAATTCCAAATGCTTATAAGTAAAATGTTTACTTTGTTTGGCACCATTGTATAGACAATTGAAGGGAGAAGTACATTGAAGAATGGATTGGTTATGATCATACAATTACTCACATGTAATTGCCAACTTGATCCAAGTAAGTATATGGAGTATAATAACACTCTCATGGTCTTTGCGCCGTATTGATCACAAATTTTTTTAAGATCTTTGCAAAAATTCTATAAATAGTTTTTTGAAATGGATATGTAAAGGGTATATTGGTGTCAATGGAAGCAAATAAATAGAGGTTCATGGTGAGGTTAGCTATGAAAGAAAGGGACCAATATAAAAATAGCAATGTTGATCATAATGCATTTTACCCTCAAAATGAGGGGTACCACTAGGTTCTACATGGACTAACAAATAGTATTTAATGTGTTGGCTTTTCAATGGCATGTTTGTCCACCCTTAATGTGTAAACCCTTAGGTGTAGCTTGTTGCGTTTGCAAACACTCTTAGTCACACAAGCTAAGCCACTAAGAGAGAATGACAACTCACCTATTAGCACATGACTTTTCAACCAAAGTTAGGCCACACGTTTCATGCACTGTGCAATGTGCATACCAAGTGACCCACAAAACATTGTATTTGAGAAGAAGTACATCTATTTGGAGTAGAAAACAACCTAGCTATTTTTTTAAAAAATTTTGTAAAGAATGAAGGGTAATAGACCAATAAATATATGCTTTGAGTTATTGACATTGTCAAGGGAAGAAGCACCAAGTTGGCTATGTCGTAAGTTTAAAAATGCAATGGAACAGTGGCAAAGGCTTCCTTTGAATTGGCAAGAAGATTCCACCATCAATTTTTTAAAGGGGCATCATAAATCACCTCACAAATTATAGGACCATTAAGATGGGGTCTAGAATGATAAAACTCTCAAGTAAACTATAGACAAGTGAGCAATTGTGCTAGCAAGATACAAACCTTAATACTTAGTGCCCATGGTCTCACGAGATGACTCCAAATTCCCAGAAACTTGATGTTCAGTCATCCATTTTGTAACACTTTCTAAGTAATAGATTGGGGGTTTTGTTCTGTGTTCATTCTATGCCCCTATTACCTAACACCGAATTTTGCAGATAAGAGTTACTGTACTCATTGAGGCCATATTATTTATCATAGGTCATAAATTTGATTTATTAGGTTCAAAGTTGAGTTGGTCTTAATCATCATCATGTTAGTCTGAGTAAGGTTAGCTCTTCTCTCAATCGATTCTCTAAATGCATCTACTGAAATCACAAAAAGAGAGAAACACAACGTAAAAGTGAAGAGTGAGAGAGGCAAGGAAGAGTCCAACTTGTCACAAACTCACAAACAATCGATGTCGCGGCACCACAGAGACGCCAAGAACACCATCACTGATATATTATTGGATGAAGGTCTGTAGTGGAGAGTCCTAAAGCTACAGTTCATCCACAACATTGGCAGCTTTCCCGTGAGTAGATCCTTCTGTAGTAGCAACTTGAGTGCCCACTGGAAGGTCTGGCTGCAAACGGATTGGATGCTTCAAGCGAGGGAGCCTGTAGGGATTTGAACTCAAGACCTTCCCCTTCCCAGACACAAACCCACTATGCTATGCTAGGCTACACACCCATTGGCTCATTGGCAGCGTTCATCGTGTGCATGTAGATATGGTTTCGCTGTACTAGAGGCCCATTCACAAATACTGGAAAATCTTCTATTATACACGGTCTGGATTGAAGTTAAAAAATGATATCGATTTTATATAGCTGATAGCGCTCTGACACACGTGACAGCACCATCGATCTTGGTTTTACTTTGCGGAAACTTTTGGGTGCAAAGATTGAACAGGACCAAAATAAGATGAAATTGACTATACTGTACAAGATGAAACCTCAAAAAATACAAGACCAAAAAAACAGCTTTTTCATTCCCTTTTTTGAAACTTAGTGCAAGGCATTCCTCTACACATGTCATGCTCATAAAGGTTCGGAAAACGCTGCCTCCGGGCGGCAAGAACTTCTTGCATTACTTTTTTCTGTGCAAAAAAAATATCAGCTCCTTCCAAGATAAAGAAAACTTGGACAAGAATATAAAATCAATGAGAAATTTAAAAAAGAAGTTTAGTTCTTTCTAAGAGATGTTTTGGGACCTTGTAGAGCGCCCATCGGCAGGTCTTTTGGTATTGCTGAAAGATGTATTCAATCTTTTTGTAGTCCTGTGCATTTAAAAGAACACGGTCATGTTAGTTAAAAAGCATTGAGTTTGTTTCACATAGCTTGACTATGCCTCAGCAGGGCCACTTCAAATTATAAAAGGTAGCGAGTGTGTGAGTGCGTGCATGCGCGTAGGTACATGGGTTCAAACTCATGGCCCCTTTTAGGGGCTGAAATGCAAGGGCCTGCCAACACAGGGTAGAGCTTTTAAATCTAAAAAAGAGGAAAAATTTGTACACAAGGGGTACTTTTATTACCCTAAAGTTTACTAAAGGGGAGTCTTTCAAAATCTAAGATTCCTTAGAAAAAGGGTTTTTTTAGTACCTCTTGAACGCATGTGCTTTTATTACCCTAAAGTTTACTAAAGGGGAGTCTTTCAAAATCTAAGATTCCTTAGAAAAAGGGTTTTTTTAGTACCTCTTGAACGCATGTGCTATATGGGCTTTAAATGTAGTGAACCCTTTAAGAATTTTGTATCCTTAGTATACCGAGGGCGTGCAGTTAAACAACTGAAAGAAAAAAATGGCTTACATTAGCAGAAAGACACTCTACAATGTCCCTGTCAACTTGTCTGTTGAAGTCCCACTTGCTAAGAACCAAAACTTCCACGGCAGTGACAGTCAAGATGCTCGCTTTCCTTTGTGAGTGATGTAAAAGACCAATCTGTAACACATATTCAAAGCATGAGATTTAATAAAAGGTGACCAGTAAGAACTGTTAACTTGTAAACTTGTGTACATTGTATAAACCCAACATGCGGGCAGGGAGTCTATGAAAACTCGACTTCATCAGGGTCTACACAAAGCTTCAAGACCCTTCACTGTCATCACATAATATTCATCAGAGTGATGTAGACTTCACAGAGCTACGGCCCTATTCACACCATCAGCAACCAGGAGTAGGTGCAGACTAATGTACACTTCGGTCACATTTTTGTACCAAAGCCACGATTCTGAACTTCTATTACTTCTACAAAAGTGACTGGCAGTCTATGCCATAATGATTATATATGTATTAATGATTTACACAAGAAAGTGTGATCCCTGGGTGAATCACATAGAAAGCTTAAGTATGCCTCTGGCAAATGGTCTTACATTACTTGCGCATGCCATGCCACACGGACAGGTACATGTATGCATGCCTGTGTGTTGCCGTGTTATGGGCACCATGTGTACAGCGTGCATGTGTGCATGCCTGCGTGGGTGTCACATGCATGGGCACGTGTGCATCAGCATGTGCATGCATATAAAAAAGTGTGTCTGTGCGCGCGCGCGGAGTGTGCATGCATGTGGGGGGAGAGTATGCGTTAAGTGTCGGTGCTTGGCGTGACCTGCAGCCCCTGTGACGCGACCTGATGCATCTCTGTCACAGATCTGACATGATTCTGATGCAGATCTGTCACATTTCTGATGCCCATCTGACACGGATCTGACACATCTCTTGCTTGTGACCTGCTCTCTCTCCTTTGCTCTGTTTTTCCTCCGTTCAGCACCCACTCCTCGCTTTTTTCTTCTCTGTACAACCCTCTATGTGTGTGTGTGTGTACTCTTCTCCGGATCAGTTAGTTTCAGACCAGAATGTAAATACCAAGGTTTATCACCATACTCACAAGAATGATGAGCACAAGAACAAGGTTCTCTGTACTGAACTTGGCAAATCTCTTGAGGAAGGTTTTGTTCATGATATGCTGCTTGGTGACTTTGTGCACAGTAAAAGAATTGGCAATTGCCGGAACCTGATTTTCGGTTTGATATCCCTCTCCCTTTGGTGGTCTCACCACTGAAGAAGTTCTTAGAAAATGCTACAGTCGTTTTTTTCGTAGGAAAAATGCCTCTTGCGAATAAGCTGGCACAATGGATAAAATCAGAATTGAAGGGAAATGTAATTCATGGTGTGTATTGGGCTGCCAGAGGATCTTCTGAGGTTCTTTTTAAAGAACCTAAACACAGAGTAGCTTTGCTGGAGAAATCACCCCTCATGTTTGGCACTCAGTTGGTTCATGTATTACCGTGGTCGGTGAATGACTACGAAAGTGTCATTAAGCATATATGCCCGGTGTGGGTCACAGTGAAGCATTTCCTAGAGAATTTCCGTGAACATTTTGCCTATATTGGCTACTTCATTGGGTAAGGTAATTTTTCCTCCTCGACCTACTGAAGATGGAAATCGTTTTATGATTCTCTGGGATACAACTAGGCTTGTTGTTCCCTCAGTCTCTATTTTGAATAAAATGTACTGATAATAGGCAGCTTGGGATTGGCCATCGGAACTATGAGCTTATTTGGGGCACCTTTGCTGGAAATGTAAATAATTTGGGCACATCTCCAATAAATGTCCCGTTGTCATTCACAAACCACTAGCTACGGCCTAGCCTCCAGTGGCGTCAGTTTCGCCTTCTACTTCTACTGCAAATGCCATTCCTATGTAGCCCTCTACTACTATGGTTAAGCAGCAAGAAAAACCAAAAGGTTCATTGCTTAATTAACAAGCCTCCACCAGTAAGACTGTGCCATCTGGCAAGACTAAAGGGGAAAGTACAGGGGATTAGGATGATTTTGTTACCCTGAAAAAGGCTTTCAAGGTGCCCTTGTACAAAACTCATAATTGGACCCAGATCTAGGAAAATGTAGCTCATAATGTGGATTCCTTAGTGACTAATGTTCTCAATCCAAAAGCGAATCCCATTGCCATTTGTCAACTAGGGATAGGAATTGAAGAAATTTCAAATCCTTTGCCACTCATGGGAAGATTGAGATCCATACACTCCTACAAACTGGAAAATTTCACCCCACAAAATACATTGTATAATCATACATTGACCCAATGAATCATTATATTCCAATGCTGGCTCCATTTCATGTCGCAAAAAGAAAACCAACACCCCAGAATTGTTTGCTTTCCCGCATAGAAGATGTCATATCCAACAAAATGGCCAATTTGGCCACCATACTCATGCTGATTATGTTCTTGCAAACAAACTATATCTGGTCTCAACATATGTACATAATCCCATAAACATCTCCATTTATGAGGATTGCAAATACCTTGTACATTATAGGTAACACACTTAATTGGAAGCATCTCATGTACATGACAGAGAAATGAGGGGATTTAACTCTCATCCATATGCACAGATCCCCCCGGATCCTGCAACACATTCCAAATAACATCATGCTTATCAAAGATCTTAGTACCTCCAGTACAAACTTGAACCCAATTATGTGAGACCGCATTGCTTTTGTTTGTGGAGATTTTAACAACTCTCCACAAAGGGAGGATAATACATCATATGTTACATGTTGAGCCTCAGGCTTGGGACAATTTCATCCTACAAGTTGATGCCAGTTATCTACAAATTGGCAACTAAAATGCTTGCAAATCGTATTGAAGGACTACTTTTTCATGGTTTGCATCCACAACAATATGTTGTCCCCAGAAGACAAATTATGGATAATATTGCTAATGAATATTTGGCGATGGAATATGCCAAATATACTTATCAGGACGTCCTTGTTATGGAAGTGGATGTAGCAAAAGCCGGGAAAAAAAGATCCGTATGGTACTGTACGACAGTGTCGTATGACGTATGAGAGCAACTATGCGATTGCCACACATCCACTTTTGATGTATATGGATGTCTTGACTGCACAGGGGCAATTACATGGTCTGTAGTTACCCAATGGTTCGCATTTTGTGGCCTAGGCCTATGTAGATGATTCTTTGTTCATGCCCAAAAATCATCCAAATGATCTCAACTGCATCATGAGAGCTTTGAAATTATTTGGTAAAGCAACTGGACTTTATATCAACTTTTCTAAGTCTAAATTGCTTCCGTTGACTTCTTGTGACTAGCATGCATTGTTATGGCCACGGCAAATTATTTCACCAGACCACCTGGTTAGACATTTGGGATATCCACTGGCATGGTATATGTCTACACAGGATGCCATTCATTGTGTATTGAACAAATTGAAGGCCAAGCTAGCATATTGGTGTGAGAGCAAAAGGATGAAAGGACCAAATGCATGAGAGATCAGAGCAAATCAACACAACATGAAATGAGTGAGTGTATATATGATGAAATCTAGTACAAGAGCTTGGTGTGAGACTCTGAAGGAGCAGAGAGGGCTGCCATCCCAATGTTGAGGTAAAGGAGAAGAGAGGGCCGCTGTCCCGGTGATGATGGATGAAGGCGGAGAGGGGCCGCGATCCTGAGGTAGTAGAAGCTGATGTAAAAAACGCTGAAGAGCTCTACTGTGGCAGAGAGGGCTGCTGTCCCAGCTGCAAAAGAAAACGCTGATGTGGTCGATTGTAGCAGAGAGGGCTGCTGTGAGCTGAGGAAGAAAACTCTGATGAGGTCTACTGTAGCAGAGAGGGCTGCTGTCCTGTGAGCTGAGGAAGAAAACGCTGATATGATGATGCTGCTGCTGATGTAGAGCAGATGCCGGCTGCAGCAGCAGAAGCTCGTCTATGGAGTGGTTGATCTGGGCGCTGCCAACAGGATGCTGTGCTGAAGGTTTTGATGTGAACCAAGCACCTGCAGCAGAGTATATGTCAAGTCGTTTTGTGTTGTCTTGTTTGCAGATTTATGACGCATCTTTTTATATGAAGTTTGGGCTGCTGGTCGGCCAAGCAAAGAAGTCGGCCAGCAGCAAGACGTGAAAAAAGGCAAAATAAAAAACCGTTTTTGGGCTGGAAATAATACCAATTTAGGTATTTTCACACACCCCCTCTCAAACCAAAAAAAGGGGGGGGGGGGGGGGGGCGGGGTGGGCATGAGAGAAGATGAGAAGGATGGTGAAGAGTTTGGTTGTCGCAGGTGTAGATCATGGGCTCTCCATTTGTTGAAGAGTATGTGAGTGTGAGTGGTACTGGATCAATGCATCAATGCAAAAGGGTTTTCACATGCATGAATGCCCATTTTTGGGTTTTCATTCATACATGTGCCCCAAACATAAGAAACAGAATGCTATGCAAAGGGAATGCAAGATGGTAAATGCAATGTAGTGGGTTTCCACATGAGCCGTGCCCTCATGGGGTTTTCACTGACTCATGCGCTCGATACAATAATGATAAAAATGTGAAGGGAGAGGATGGTTCCCCTCTCAATATGCGAAGGGTGATGGTGGAGGACCGATGCCGATCTGTTCGCAAAGACGCTCGAGGATGGGCCGGTTGACGGACTTTGTAAGGATGTCGGCGTAGAAATGTACAGGAGCCTAATGGTACCAATCTCAACCTGTTCCCTGGTAAAACATATGGACACCCACATACTTGGTACAGTTAGAAAAAATAGAATTGCCAGCAAGGGCAATCACACTCTGACTGTCGATGAAGATGGTAGAAGCGGTGTCAATGGTAACACACATCTCCATAAGAAGCTGACGAAGATACATAGTCTCGGTGGTGGCATCATAGAGGACCCGGTATTCGACCTCATCGGAAGAACCTGCAACGGTATCTCGCTTCTTGCTAGACCAAGAGAAGGGGACAGATCCAAGGGAGTACAAATAACCACCATGAGAACGCCAGGAATCGATATCACCGGCCCAATCCGAGTCCATGTAACCATGCAAGGTGATCCCACGATTGTAGTGAAGTCCAAACATATAGGTACCTACTAGATAGCGAACAACCCTCATCGCTGAACTCCAATGTGGCCCCTTAGGAGCATTGAAATACTGACTTAAAATGGATGTGCAATAGGAAATGTCAGGTCGAGAATTTGTGAGCCATATGAGTTTCCCAACCATAGGAAAGTAGGAAGTAATGAGTTGAAGACAATACTTTTGTTGTAACACAAAAATACCATCAGGATCCTGGATGTTGGATAATCTCCATGCCAAGGAAATATGAGAGAAGACCGAGATCAGTTATCTCAAAAGTTTGTCTTAGCTGTGCCATGATATCAACCACTTTGGCTTGATTTGAACTAGAAATGATGAGGTCATCGACATACAGCACCAGGTAGCAAACCATCCGCTGATCTGTGTGGATATAGATATTGGGATCATAGTGAGATGGTTGAAAACCTTGGCTACATAAAACTTTGTCGATGTGATGATACCACACTTGGGGAGCTTGCTTAAGCCCATAAAGAGCTTTATGCAGGCGGAAGACTTTGTCCTCGTACCCATGGAGCGGGAAACCCGGAGGTCGGTCAACATAGACCTCTTCCTCGACAATGCCATTTAGGAAGGCACTCTTGACATGCATCTGATAGACTGGCCATGTGTGGTGTGCGGCTAGATCGAGTAAGAGACGGATTGTCATCATTCGAGCAGTAGGTGCGAAGGTCTCATCGAAGTCAATAACTTCTTTTTGGCGAAAACTTTGCACCACAAACCGGGCTTTGTATTTCTCCAAGGTACCATCGGCTTTAAATTTGATGCAAAAGATCCATTTGGTTCCAATGACCTTCTTACAATGAGGGCGATCCACAAGGGACCACGTGCCATTACGATCAATGCTTTTCGAGTTCTTGTTCCATAGCCTGTTTCTAGGCTGGCTGTTGGATAGCATCTTTCCACGATGTTGGCTCATCATGTGCCACATAGTATGCGGAGAAAACAAAGGCAAATAAGGCACGAGGAGTGAGCTTGGTGGACCGACGAGGACCATCCAAAGGGGTATCATGGGGAAGCATGCTAGAACCACGCATGGTCTGTTGGTACCAACGGGGTAAAGGGTCCCTGGGTGGCTGTTAGGAGGAGGAAGGCTCCTCAAGAGGCGGAGTAATAGTTGATTGATTGGGTTCATGTGGCACAGTTGGAGATTCTTGTTCACATGGTATGGGCAACGGAAGGCGAAGTATATCTCGCTCATCAAAGACAATGTCTTGACGAACGAAGACTTTGTTCGATCTTGGATCAAAAACTTTGTAAGCCTAGAGTAGCCCACAAAAATGAGCAACTCACCTCTTGGCTCAAGCTTGCCTCTCGTGTCATTCGGAGTGTGAGTGTACGCACAACACCCAAAGACACGGAAATGGAAAACAGTCGGTTTTTCACCATAAAATGCCTCAAACAGGGTCCTGTGAGGAACAATAACCGAGGGGCAACGGTTCAGAAGGTACACCGCAGTGTTGACCGATTCTGACCAAAGGCATTCCGAGGGGCAACGGTTTAGAAGGTACACCGCAGTGTTGACCAATTCTGACCAAAGGTGTTCAGGCAGCTCAGCTGCAAAGAGCATGGAGCGTGCCATATCCATCACGGTTCGGTTCTTGCGCTTGACCACTCCATTTTGTGAGGGGGAGTTGGTGGAGGTGAGTTGGCGTTGAATGCCCTATTCTTGCAAGCCCTCAGTAAATTGATGGGAGATAAACTCACCACCATTGTCACTGTGAGCAATCCCAATTGAAACGCCCATTTTATTAGTGACTAACCGAACCCACGTGGAAAAGTATTGGAAGGCATCTAATTTATGCTTCAGGAAATACACCCACATGTACCTCGAATAATCATCAACAATCAGTATGTAGTAGAGAGACCCATTTAAGGAGGGGGTTGGGGATTGCCCACTCAAGTCGAAGTGAATCAACTTGAGGATACCCTGAGCACGATGAGTAGCATGATGTGGGAACGGTGAACGATGCTGCTTACCCATTTGACGTGGCTTGCAGACATCCTTTGTCAATTTAAGGCTGGGTATGCCTTCAACCAACTGGTCTTGAGACAACTCATAGAGTGTGTCACAGGGCAAGTGACCATAGCAAAAGTGCCATAGTCGTTCAATGTCCGACGGAGGTCTGGTCACATAGGCACGAACCTGATGAAACTTAGAACCCTCGAAAGATGGCTCAGATAAAAAAGTTGACATCCCGTATAAGCCATCCTTTTGTGCCTGACCTCGGGCAACAACAAGACCGGTACGAGTTGGGTCAACTGGGATATAGAAAGTAAATTGAGGCCCAAGTTAGGAACAAGATAGACATTGTCCAATGTTGCTTGATTGGGGCTTGTGTTGGTGTCAAATAAAACGGTGCCAATAGATTTGATGGGCATTAGTGTGTTGTTGCCACATCGAACTTCACCCTTAGCAGGTTGCTGAGAGATGAAAATGTCAGCATTGCGTGCCATATGGTGTGTAGCTCCACTGTCAACTACCCAAGTGACCGGATGGCCATAGGAAGTGTTGGGTGGGCTTGGAGGATGGGCACAGAAAGATCATCAGATAACTGGCAAATCTGAACGAGGGCGGATGCTTCCACATGTTGACTGCCTTATCTAGGTCGTTGTTTCCTCTTCTTCCAGAAGAGTGGCCAAAATCAACCTCAAATGTGACTTGAGCGACATTGGCCGAGGGGTCGGGTGTGGTGTAAGAGATGACCAATCAGACATCTCTTTCGGGGTGGCAAAGGAAACTGACTGGGTGGGGGAGCCTTGAGCGACTTGACCAGTGGGTCGCCACGGAGATGATCTAGGTCAATTTGTACCATTGCCTTGTTGCTGGTTCCTTGGTAGGGAACCCAACAGAGTAGGTTCTGGATTATTACCCCCTCTTGACCGCCAATTAGAGGCATTGCTGCCACCTTGGTTGTTTTGGCGATTCGAGTTAGTGGGGTTGTTACCTCTATTTTCCTTGGCTTTAATGCTACACTCATCATCAACATGTCCAGGCATTTGGCAACGAGTGTAGAATCTATTCTGTCAGTAGTAGGGAATGGGTGTTGAGGCAGGGTTTTTGAGATTAGTAGTGTTGCCTTCAGGTTTGCCTTGATTATCTGAGTTGCAGTTTCCCTTAGGCATAGGTTCTAGACTAATGGTCTGTGTGACAAAAGTAAAGAAACTAGGAGGCAACTTGTTTAGTAAAGTGATAACCTGGTCTTCTTGAGGCTTGGTGGAGCCAATGGTGGCGTACTCCGCATTAAGGCGTCGGTATTCAGCAACCTTAACGATCAGGTCATCACTCTCTTTTATAGAGAAAATCTGGATTTGATGTCCGAGATCAATGCAATGCGTGCGATCATGTGCCACATATCTCTCTGCAAGGTGTGCCCATTTGTCAGAGACGTAGGGGAACTGCTTGAGTTGTGAATGAAACTCCGGCGGAAGGCCTTGCATGAGCTCCACTATGGTAGTGGCATTCCTAGTCTCCCAATAGCGGATAACTTCAGGAGGCGCTAGTGAGGGGTGGGGTTTTAGTTCAAGTCCCTTCACCAGGTTCCAAGAACCTTGGGAGGAACCTTGGGAAGTGAAAATTTGTTCCATAAGATTAGCCCAGGTGGTGTAATTAGACCCATTGAAACGAGTCTTTTTTGTGAGAGCATTTCTGGACATAGAGACGTGAAAGGAAGGAGGTGGGGGGGGGTCCAGGATGGCTGGTACCCATATCTGGAGTGTAAAGAGTGAGGAGGAACTCCAGAAAATCCACTAATAGGCACAAATGTACTTGGCAAGGGTACTCCATAAGATGGAATAAAAGGTTGGGCACTCGGCATAGATGGAATACCTAGTTGAGGCACAAATCCTTGAGTGGGCACATAAGCAGGAAAAGAAGTAGTGCCAGGAGGCATAGTGCTAATACCTCGGAATGCTGGGTGGCACCACAGTGCCAGGAGGCATAGTGCTGATAGATAACTGTGTTGGGTAAAACCCATACGCAGGACCCAATTGGGGTGCAGCCGGTAATGGTTGCATGCCAACAGTAGCAGGAAGAGACATGGGTTGGGTGGGAGGTGCAATATTCCAAAACACATTAGGAGCAGAAACAAAAGGTGAACCAAAAGAGAAAACAATGTTACCTCCTTGAACACCAGTAATCTGGGAGCGAATTGTGCTCCTAGACCCTCCTCTATTTGGGTTCAAATAATTCTAGGGATCGAGGGTAGTTGATGGTCCCATGTGTTGAACCTGTGCTACAGAAGAAGACACCCAGGTAGAATTAGGAACATAAGTACTCAAAGGCACATACGAACTTGACGTGCTCATCGGCAGGGTTGATGACAATGGATCTCCGAACGACCGAGGAGGTACCTGTCCTTCCTAAGAAAAAGTCCCATACTAAAGCCCAGGCTGTCGGCTAGACTATGCAGCAGGGCTCTCTAGATGAGGCTAGATACCTGAGTCCAGTACTGGCACACTGGCTGTAGGCATGTATCCTCCTTTGGAAGTGAAGTTTGATAAGCTCGGATAAGAAAGATGAGATGCCAAGGGTGTAGACGGTAAATAGGTGTAAATGGGCTGGTCGTCTCCCAATGAAAGACCTCGAACGGGGCTCTCCAGTGAATAAGAAATCCCATCCTCCGTGTGATCTATATCTGAATAAGGAGAATCAACATCTGGTAAGAAAGCCTGGTCCTCCGGAATCGTGGGTAGACAATGTCATGGCCCTGTGAAATTGGTACAGCATAAGTGTGGGCATGGTGGTCAGTGAGCAAGATAAACATTTAATTGTTCATACTTGGGTGCCCGGACAAAAAGTTAACTTGTGGACATCCCCAAGTGTGAAGGCGGACCAAGGGATTAAAGTTTTTAAAGTTTATAACCTTGGGTGGCCCCTAGGAAAGTTTTAATAAACTTTATGGGCCTTAGGATTTTTATGGGGAGAGGGGGCTACTCTACTTTTAGAGTACAAGCCTCCCTCTCTCTCTCTCTCTCCAGGTGGTCTACAGCAGCATCTACATGCACTCGATGATTTCTGCACACAGAGGGGTCTTACTGTGAACCTTGGGAAAACCAAGGTTATGGTCTTTCATACATCCAGACAGGGCAGGAGTCAGCTGACATTCACTCTCGCAGCATGCCAGGTGGAGGTGGTGACATCATACGTGTACCTAGGGGTTACCTTCTCTGCAGCAGCCACACGCTTCACCATGGGTTCAGCAGCCAGAGCTAGATTGACACGGGGATATGCAGCATTGGCTATGCTAGAGAGACAGTGTCACCAGGCGCATTTTCAGGAGCCCCGGACGAAGGGGTGGCTATTTGACACATTAGTCACACCGGCATTGATGTATGGAGCAGCGGTATGGGCGCCAGGCCTTGCTACCCATTGGTGGACACAGATAGAGAGACCACAGGCCCTCATGATGGCACGCATGATACGCAGCAAACCGTTAGTACCTCATGACATTATCCGAGCAGAGTTTGCTGCGCCTCCTATGATGGTAGAGGCCATATTTCAGACTATATGCCTGCTAGACAGATTCAGAGAGATGCCACAGGACAGATTGTCATACAGAGCTTTTGAGGCATCTAGACAGCTGGCTGAGGCAGGAGACAGAGGATCATGGTATGCACAGGTCACACATTGGTTCTCACAGCATGGCCTAGACATGGATCATCCACCACCATTCCAGTATGACAGGAATGCACCACATATCCGTCTCTCTCATAGTGAGAGGAACAGAGTATTGAGACAGGATCTATGGCAGCTCTATACACGAGAGACATGGATATCGCCTACACAGCCTCTTCCACCGAAGATGCTATACTACAGAGATCACTTCATGAGTATCACTGATGATGGATTTATAGAGAGGCCTAGATACATGGAGGGCTTTTTACCACACGGCTCCCGAGTGGCTATTGGTCAGCTCAAAGTTTCATCACACCGATTGGAGATTGAGACTGGCAGAGCAGCACGGATCCCCCGAGAGGAGAGGGTATGCAGATTGTGCAGAGAGGAGGTGGAGAGTGAGGAGCATTATGTATGCAGATGCAGAGCATATACAGCCATCAGAGAGAGATATCCCATTTTATTCAGAGAGCCACATTCCCTACACCAGATCTTTGAGGCAGCAGACCAGCGCATACTGGGGAGATACATTCTAGACATACAGCGCCACAGAGAGACATTATTACAGGCTCAGACAGCTCCAGAGGGGGGGCGACAGACACAGATTACTACATTTTTTCAGAGATCCATCCCCCTCCCAGCCCCTACACGGCAGGGAATTACTCTCCAGAGAGCAGAGACACTTAGAGCCCGCAGGAGACAGAGGACACCTGGCTTTCGGACACCACGCCTATACCAGAGAGAGATGACAGAGATCAGAGCTCAGTTTCACAGAGAGGGTGCGGAGCGACTGGCTCGCTTCAGAGCACACCCAGGCATGTTCTTCAGGGAGCTGTGGACACCCCCTTCACTGATGTATACCATTTTATACCCCCAGTATGGTACAGGATGGAGCTAGCTAGGTTGCATATCATGATTGTATACTCCATGCATATAGCTTTGCATTCTCCTAGTAGTAGAGCTCCATCCCCTGCACACCCAGATTCAGCTTTTTTTTGTTCAGTACTTTTTCATTTTGTTGGGATGACAAAGGATACCCCATACAGGTACTCCGATTTGTCTCATAGGCCGAGTTCGGTCTTTTGGAAGACGTTAATAAAATCTTTCTTTCTTTCTTTCTTTCTTTCTCTCTCTTGCTTTTTCTGAAAGGAGGGCACATACAGCCTAGGGTGATTGCAGGCGTGGAGAGAAGGCGGCTGCACCAGAAAACACACAGAGGGCTGCACACGCTTGGAGTTGGCAGTCTGCGCAGGTGCTCACCAAACCAGGTTGCAGGTGGACAGAACTGCAGGCGGCTGTAGGACAGTAGCCGTACAGAGCTGGGCGAGGGAAGACTACCGGCGGGCTGTTGACAGAGCAGTAATGCAGCCTGAAATCTCTCTCTCTTTCTCTCTCTCTCTCTCTCTCTTCCCCTCGTGTGAGCTTTGGAGGGCAAAAGCAGGTGGCTGTAATTCAGGACAGCAGACACTATTCCCTCAGGGCTGGTGTATCTGACAGGGATTGGATTGAGGGACAGTAGTGTACCGGCTGAATATCTCTCTCTCTTTCCGCTGGCTCACAAACTGTTTCAGAGTTGTTTCATCTGGCCCTTTGTGAGAGGAGGGGTTTGGCAGTTTGAAGGGTGGAAACAGAGTAAGATTGTGGATTTGTTCTTTGGCTGAGTTTGAGGCTACGATCATGGAACAGCTAGATGCGTGCTCAAGGCTTCCCTGTTGCATTGTCTTGGTTGATTAGAGGAGACAACAGTGTGTTGCTTTTGTGGGACACAGATCTGTGTGTGTATCCTCTATGCTAAGAGGTCTTGAGGATTGCCAAATCGGACATGCAGGTTTCTTTCCCTTGACTGGCTTTGTTGTACTCACTTAAGCTTTTCCATTGAATTTGAATAAAGAAATACCGAAAGGGGCGCCAAGCTTTGGGGCCAACAGGTGTCGTTTTCTTTCTTGTTTTGGAGCACTCTAGCTCTTGCTTATTTGTTTATTGTCTGGACTATGATTGGATTGGGTGATTGCTAGTCTACCGCACTTTGGTTTCTACCAGAGGCCGGTTTCAAGGTTCCGTTGTTGGGACCATCATCAATTGTCTTAAGGGGGTGAGCTCGTGGTTGTCTCGAGGAAAGCCGTTGCTGAAAATTTCAGCAAGATGTCAGACACAGAAGATGACTATTTTTATGACGATGAGGAAGAGCAGGAGACCACTCCTGAGAGAAATGAATTTGAGGATGTACTTGTAGGAGAATAGGCTGTAGAAGATGCACGATATGAGGATGTAACGCAGCCAGAAGACATGCCAAGTAAAGAGGAAGATGATGCTCAGTTTAAAGCTTGTTTGGCAAGGGCAGTGGATGTGTTTATGCAGCTCACACAAAGTGAGAAGTTTGCTGAATTTATGAGAGCCCGTTCTAAGCCTGAGAAGAAGAAAAAGAAAGTGCGTTCTAGGAACCCACCTCAGGGGGCAATAGTGGTGCCTTCCCACACGATCCTGCTTTTGGTATGCAGGGTAATATGTATGGTGGTATGCAATCCGGAATGCAAGGGAATATGTATGGGGGCATGCAGCCCGGAATACAAGGAAACATGTATGGGGACATGCAGCCCTGTATGTTTGGAAACATGGGGGATCAGCAGGAATACATGGTATGCCAGATGTGGGAACTGGCAATGTTGACCCTATGATGGGCATGAATGCAAGGGCTAGCAATCTTGTGAGGCCACTTCCTTATGATAATCTAACACCTATGGGTAAGGCGAAGGATTATAAGGGAAGGGGGAGCTACAGTGAAATTTGACACTTTCAGTGGGGCCAAACACAAGCTAAAGGCACTTACCTTTTTACAGTAGTTTGATGCTGCTTTTTCTGGTGCAAATTACACGGAATCCTCGAAGGTGAGAAAAGCTGCGACTTTTCTCAAGGGCAATGCATTGCAGTGGTGGTCCACTCTTCTTTTGCAGGGCATAGCACCATCTACTTGGGTATAGTTTAAACAGGTGTTCTCTTCCGTGTGGCTCACATCTACATTTGAGGTGGATGTAATGATAGCATGGCATAAGTTGGATGCGTCGAAATGTGAGAATCTTGAGGATTATAATAAGAAGTTTTGGGAAGCTTTACTTCCAGTTACTTCTTATCGTGCAGTGCCATTGTCTGAGCAGGTTGAGAAGTATTGTTGTGGTCTGCCCAAGGAAATGCGTGACTATTGCATAAAGACTCGAGTAACGAATATGTCGCAGATGATAGAGAATGCCATGACGGCAAATGCGTTACTCACTGGAGTTTCATCTGGATTTAAAGGAAGTAAAAGCACAAGCAACGGCAGAGGTCATACAGGCCCTCTGGGTGGACATCATTCACACCTTGAGAGGACACTTGGGGGAAACTTCAGGGCGACTCGGATCGCATGAGAGGTTGCCGCAAGGCGTTCCTCCGCACTTGGCAGCCTGGCCCTTTCCTCATCGCGAGGGGCGAGGATGTCACTTGGCACTACAGGCCTCCAGTTTGGCTCTTCTCACCTCCCGCATGTATTACTAGGTAGCCCCCCCCAGAGAGCGGCCAGCCACGAGGGTGGAGCTCCGGTGTTCACTGTGTTTATTATCCCTCCTTGTGAGGTGAGCTTTGTAGCCTTATGGCGTTTTCTCATTAACTAATAGAAGGATCGTTTTTCCAAAAAAAAAAAGAAGTAAAAGCACAAGCAAGAAATCTGAAAAGTCGGGGCATGCTTCGCGTGATGCAAAAGAGTCTACAGAGAAGCTGTATAAGAAGTTACCAATGCCCAAGAGAACTCCTGAGGAGAGACAGGCTTTGATGGATGCTAGGAAGTGCTTTTTCTATACTGAAGAGGGACATATGTCTTTTAATTGTCCCAAGCGTAAGTCCCAAAAGAACTCTGACACTAAAGGGGAGCCCAAGTCTAAGAAAGAAAAGCCTTCTGTAGGGTTAGTTCCTGATCTTGTTGGGGAACAGCCAGGTGGTGAAGAGATTCAGTTGTGGAGGGCATGGGGCAAAGTGAGAGATCAAAATGCCTTAATTTTCTTTGACATAGGTGCTAGAGCCAACTTTATCTCATCAGATTTGGCTGGCAAATTGGGGATCCGTGCAGAGGAGATGGGGCCTTTGTATGAGGCTAATATGGCTTGTCCTGGGTATGCAGAACCCGTTAACCCTATTATTAGGAAGTTGAGGCTTCATGTGCAGGGTTATGTGGACAGTGAAGAGTTTTATAACATGCCTCTTGATGGGTGTGGTGTTTTGTTGGGTATGCCATGGTGTCATAGAGTACATGCGGTGGTGGATACGTACAACAGGAACAGCTTGGGAAATTTGTTCGGCAGGGTTGTCCGCTTAGTGTGCTACTGTAAGCCATCGCAATTCACCCAATGCTCCTCTACATGGACAAACTAACACAAGATGGGCAGCTTCATGGTCTTTCCATGGTAGATGGTACACATTTTGTGGCGCAAGCATGTGCTAATCACTCTTTCTTTTTCCCAAGAATACATAGGCTCTCATGAAAGCATTGTTTTATGACAAAAAGCATTGAGATATTTTGGCAAAATTCTCATTATAAGAAGGCCTTGTGTCTCCTTAAGTACGAGTTCATATGCTTGCCGAAAATGCATGAAGGGTTTAACATTCTGAATATCCATTATTATGTTGTGGCACACAAAGCCACTCTGCTTCCGACTTTTCTTGTGTAGCAGCAACCCTAGATGCTTATGATTGTAGCTCTTTGCTTTAATGTGAATACAAATGCATTTGGCAAATGGCAGCTAATTCACTAGGAACTTTTATTTGGCCATGTGGAGGGTAAGATTGCTCGATGCCCTTATCTCTCATCTCCTTACAGACTAGAAGCTTATTCTGCAATATATTCAGTGGGCTAAATGCCCTTCTTGTCGGCATCAGAAAGAAACAGTGCCACATTCATTTTGGTACTGTCCAGACAATAGACCTTTTTTGCGAAGACTTTTTTGGTTGACTTATTGTAAGATTTCCTGGGATCACTTTTTCCAGGAACTTTTGGATGTTTGGAAAATATGAGTAACAAATGGATAAATATGCTCTCTTTATTGCCTGGCTGCGATTTTGGGCACTATGGACTACATGGATTGCTTGCAATCAAACGGTTTTCCATTCGTCAAAGATTGATGAGTATTTTTACTTCCGTCAATGTTTACGGCAATCTTGGCATGACAGCTATCAACTACAACAGATTGATCAAGCTCAGTTTGAATTGTTTTTTCACTGTTTCTAGATGTATATCATAGTGAAGATTCCTCTTTCAGGGCTTCACTCTGTACATTAATATAGACAATGTTTTTACAAAAAAATGTGTGTGTGTGTGTGCACGCATGCGCACGTGCGTGTTGTGTGCATGTGTCATACACAATACGTACATGCATGAGGTTGCGTGTAAGTATTTTATAATCATGTAGCCCAATTACCAACAAGCAAAAACTGACCTCTCCGAAAAAGTCCCCCGCATGCAAGGCTCCAACATCCAAGGGCACAGTATCCTGAACATACGACATACTAGTACTTATCATATCTGCTCATTGCAATCAAATTGGCATTAAGAGCAGTGCAAGATTATTGTCATCAATTACAATAAACCTTGATTATGAGACTTCATACTAAAGAGATGTTAGACAAGTGCAAACGTAGGAGAGAACACATCATAAACATAATTAATTTACACGCATTGTTAATTGTGACCTAAATGTTAAGAGGTGAGTTTTGAACCTCAGAAAGAGCTGGCTTTTTGGTCCTAGATGGCCATGTATTCCACATCAAATCTTTAGGGGTGTTTGATGCAAACTCATGGTCAATAGCAGCTTCAGCACAAAGCCTTCTCTCTCTTGCCAACACTCTTCTGGCCCAATTCTCAAATTTAGCTTGATAGACAGCTGCATCACTGATGTCCCCTCTAAGCATCCCTGTCAAATTTGTTCCTGTATTCCATGACAAAGCTTGTTTATCCGAAAAACCAAAGTCTGGGATAAGATCACCAGAGTCTCGTCTTTCAAATTCTCTTAAAAATGACTTCAGTGTGTAAGAGGGGCTCAGGTTCTTCACATTCCCAAATGGTTGCAGAGTCCGTTGGGAATGGCTGTGCCCTTTCACGCTATCTCTTGAGTCCAAGTCACTGCCCATAGCCATGCTCGCAAAAGACAAGCAACTCGATGCATGCTGATTTCTTCTGTCTTGGAGTGCAAATGCACCATGACACCCTTCATCTGAACCTAAATAGTATTCAGAGAATTGGGGTGAAGGTCTTCCAAAAGGAGAGAAGGTATCATGCCTTAGACAATTTCTGGATGCACTCGCATACATTGGTTGAAGTGTAACCATCTGCTGCTGAAAAGGGGGGGGCTCTGCTGCGTATTTCAAACCGAAGCCATGTTTTGCTACAAAGGGTGGAACTGCATGTCTGGTCAGCTGTATCTTTGATGAGAGACTGGGCAGCCTGAAAAACAATGAAATTATCACCTGAGACTATAAACTTACCATTAGACAACAAAAGGAGTTGTGCAACCGTACAATGCTGAGAAGCACTAAGTTATTTTGAAAAATTGCCGATGCTAAGCTTCAAACTCAAACTGAATCTTCGGTTATAATTCCTTCCAGCAGTCACCTAAATGGTGACGTTTCCTTTTGAAGTATCCAACCGAAATGAATTGTCAAGAGAGAACCTCCTGTATAGGAGAATTCACCGTAAAACACTGGGTGTTCATGAAATCACCAGCAGAGCAGAGACTGTGCTAATGGCACCAAGGAGCTTCAATACCTTGAACTCCTTGTAAGTTGATGGTCCTGGCATATTTAGAACGCCAAATCATTAGCGTAGAGATCACTGAAGCCACTGTCTCTGATAGTATAGAGCCAGTCCTTCCAAAAGAATCAATAAAATCATCCAATTCGTCTATTTAGTGTCCAAAAAGTGTAAGGGAGGGGACACCCTTATTTCACCTAAATAATTCCATGTACCGCACTGCATGTAGAAGGCTAGGGTGCCCATAAGCGTGGATGGGGAAAGTGAGTGAGTTATCCCATAAGTCAAAGGGACTGCAAGGCCTTGGTGCATTTTTGTATAAAAGAGGATTTCCCCACTCATGAAGGCAATCAATACGTTTCAGCTTACTCGCTCCATTTTCATGTTCTACATAATGGCATTTAGATCTGCACCCCCTTCACACACGGGCAGTCCACTACTTCTTGCCTCCATCACTTGCTAAGGCGGGCCTAACCATTACTTGATGGCCATCTCAACCACTTGCCCCTTCACACACTGCAGCCAACGATGTCTTCGCACACGTAGCCGATTTCACTCCCTCACCACCATTGGCGGCTAGGCCAAGCCGCACGGTCACTGCCAGCAGGCTTCAGCCTCCATCACGGGACCCACCCTCGCCTCACCAACCGCCTGGTCTGCGCCTTATTCTCTGCTCTTGCTTGGTTCCATGGTAGAGAAGCAGGCATGGAGGCCACTCTGTGCAAAGACGATGGCATCGCTTCTACCCCAAGAAGGGTGCAGCAGCAGCACAACCGCAGGCAGAGTAGCAGCAGCGTGCATATGGTGACCCCCTTGGCTCATCTCACTCGCCACCATAACTCCACACAGCGACCCCCTACACTTATCGCCCCCTCCACCACCTGCTGCAGAAAGTTGGTCAGGCCGATGGCTGCACTGTAGAATGGATTAGTTGCATCTGATGCGAGGGCGGCCATGCGAGGGAAGCCAAAGCTAATTGGCAGAGCTGGCTGCTTCCTTGGCACGTGGACTACACCACCACTACTTCAATTTGGAGTCTGGATTTCATCGACGCCCCCCTTTTGGACATGGGCATGTGCTTTTAGTCACAAATTGCATGCAAATATTCTTGCAATACTAATTCTCATGTGTATACGGTTTTGATGGTTGTATAGTTCAACCTACTTCCAAAGTCAACAAACTTATGCTTGAGAAGGTTGTAGTAGGAGCCATTAAGTGTGTGGTGCAGTAGATTAGGAGCCAAGGGGGTGGAGGGTTAGACCCACCCTTGGCGCAGTAGGGAGAAGAAGAGGATGGCTTGGTAACAAGAGTACTCAAGCATGACTCCACCTTCTCGTTTACATTACGGTTGAAGATGGTTATCTTTTGTACTTGGGTTAGTGGCAAGTTAATGGATATACACATGTGAAGCTATGTACTTGTTTTCATGGTAATTCACTGGGACGGTGGATTCTTAAGTCCTGGGGCACTTGTAGAGGGCTAGGGTGCCCATGAGTGTGAATGGGGAAAGTGAGGAAGAGATGGGTGTGTTAGTTATCCCACAAGTCAAAGGAATTGCAAGACCTTGGTGCATTTTTGTATAAAAGGAGATTTCCCCACTCTTGAAAAAAATCAATACGTTTCAGCTTATTTGCTCCATTTTCATGTTCTAGATATTGGCATTCAGATCTGCTACACTGCAAATAACCTGCTCATAGAGTGTCATGGTGGCCTTCACTATTGGCTCCTCTACATCCAATTGCCGTGGTCTATTGATCAATGGTGCTTGTGGGATGCTGAAATGCTTTGTGGAAATCCACAAAACAACAGCATAATCTCCACCCTTTGAACTAACATGTGCAGAGCCCGATCACCTTCGCATGTGACAGAGTATCAAGAACCTCCAGAAGGCAGTTCTCCTTTGTATTTCTCAAAGGACAGCAGAACCAACACTTAGGTCATGCATCGTAGCCGTTTGCACAGCATGCATAGTACAGAATTGATTTTGGATCTGAGACATCATTATATATATTCATGTTTTGCCAAAATTAAAAAATGATTCAGGTCTACATGGTCTTCTCTATTGTCTGCTAAGTTTGATTAATGTTAACCTCCATGTTTTCTTAGTGTTAATGCCTTCAGCTTCTGCATTTATGTTACATCGAGTTAAAAAAATGCCAAAAGAAAATAATACACTGGTACTCCATGTTCAATGAATGGTGAAGTCAGTATGGCTGGTGGTGCTCATCCTATGTCATCATCCTTTATGACAGTATACATGGAGGCAATGTCCTCTATGTTGCTGGAGGATATCCCGAATTTAGAGCTGATGGGAAGAGGGCCTTGAGGGGGCCAAGCCCCTCCCCGAAGAGACAATTAAACCTTCCTCATATCTCATGGTACAACGGGCATCTGAGCAAATAGTGCTCCTCCAACAGTCATGACCTCAAGACTAAGTCAAAAGCCTTCCTAAAGACTACAAAACATACGAGACCTGGCCTCCAATATTGAGGAGTCCCTCCTGAACCTTGCCTGGCCGGTGGCCCTATATCCGTATCTCTTGGCATCCAATACTGCAACATAAATCTTGGCCAAGCATAGTTACAAAAAAAATGTGTTTCGTTGTTTCGAAACCTACGAAACGTTTCTAAAAAACCTCGAAACCTCTTGGCCAGGGAAGTTTCGAAAAATATAATACTTTTTTTTTTCTTGAGTAGATCCTTTTGTAGTATCAACCTGAGAACCCATGGGCCTTCTCCTTCTCCTCCTCTTCCTCTCCTTCCTTTCCCTCTTCTTCTCCTTCCTCCCCTTCTTTTTCTTAGTCTTCTCTTCCTCCTCTTCTTCTTTTCTTGTCACCTCTTCTTCCCCCATCTCTTTTTCTTCCTAATCCCAATTCCTATCTTCTTTGTCTCCTTAATCTCTTCTTCGTCTCCTTAATCCCATAATTACAATCCCACATTCTACAATTCCTGCCACAACAAAAATAGCAACACTTGGAATGTGTGGGATAACACTATATTCTAGTGGTTTTTGAAAGATATATATATACCTACCTACATATATGTGTGTGTTGGCTCTCTGGACAGTTTGGATTGCTCACAAAACCGACTGGTTTTCCAATTGATCTTGATTGACAAATACCAGTATTTCCATCAATCATTGTTGCGACAATCTCTACATGATTGCTGTCAGCTACATCAGTTAGATCAGTCTCATTTGGATTTGTTTTTCCACGGTTTTTGGTTTTCTTTCCTCACCTTTGAGACCTCTGTTGCTTTGACGGGGTCGCTCTCTGTACATTCGACATAATAGAAACAATCATTTTTACAACCCAAAAAAAAGGGTGCGCGCGCGCGTGTATAATTTTTCGAAACTTGCAGTTATTTTTAGCGATGAATGAAACCTTTAAAAAAGAAAACTTTGAAACTTTCGAAACCTCGAAATGTTTCTTGTGACTATGTGGCCAATGTATGGCCAATCATGATGGTTAGATAGTTATTGGGATCCATGGGGTCTCCTACTTTATGGATGGGCCAAGAGGGAGGGAGGCCTCACACAGAGCCCTTTTATATCTCGGCTAGGATAGGCGCCAAGGTGTTACATCCATGTGCAAAGTGCTCCATTCGGAGTTCCTCATGGTCCTTGCCTCTACCATTGTGTAGCTTGAATAGGGGCTTTGGTGACATTGGCTATGGTGAAGAAAGTGGCGGATCTGGGGTAGGGGATCTGTGACAGGTTTTTTTTCTTCCAGGAAAGAGACATCTATTAAGTATGAAAAACCCATACAACAATCACGGCTATAAGCCGGAATAGAATAGAATCACCCCAATATGTAAGGTGATTTCAACCACTGAGGAGCATCATGATGCCATGAGAGACCTATGGAACTAGAGGAAAAGAAAATGCCATGGTCCCAATCCCGCATAAATAAATGCGCTTTGCCTGTGCGGAACGAGAGGACCCTTGAATACGTGGGGATGTGGATGGAGTGCTAAGGCAAGATGCATCTCTATATGCTGAAGGGGTAGTACAAGCATGCTATACAGATCTATGTCTAACTCCATCAAGTGCCATAAGAGGGATATAAGATATCATACATCGCCGATGCGGAGGCTGTGTGAGTGGCGTGAACATGTACCCTGAGTCTGAATGAAAGCGAGCTAGCCTCTCCTGTGTCTCCATCTGGTGTCTCATCCAGATAGCTGCTATCTCTCGGTGACGGAGTCGGGGTGCTCTGTGTCCAGTCTGTCTAGGTCTCCTCTCCTGGCTCTCAATTCCTCTGCTCTCTGTGAGGTCACCCCACGTGGTACATCAGCTAGCACTGGCATAGCTCTCTGGAAGAAATCTGTGAGCTGGGACTGTCTCCCACCCCTAGTGGGAGCGGGTGTCTTGAGGAGTCTCTCTCGGGAACTATGAAGCTCTAGTAGTAGTCTGCCAAGCTATCGCTGGTCCGAGGCCTCCATCAACTGATGTAGTGAAGAGTGCTCTTCAAACAATCCTGCATAACTATCTCTGACCCCCTGGTGGGCTCTACATCTACATACAAAGTGATCCTCAGTCTCCACCTCCTCGCGGCACAATCTGCATATCCGCTCGGCTCTGGGAAGCCGTGCCGCTCTCCCAGCCTCTATCTCTAGTTGATGTGATGAGACTCGTAGCTGTCCAATAGCAACACGAGAGCTGTGGGGCATGTATACATCCATACGCAGTCGCTGTATAAACCCATCCCTTGAGATGCTCATAAAGTGGTCTCTGTAATATAGCATCTTCGGCGGTAGTGGGCTCTCTGGTGTTGTCCATGTCTCCTGTATGTAGTGCTGCCATATGTCCTGTCTCATCACTCTGTTCCTCTCATTGAGAGAGAGGTAACCCCGTGGAGCAGACTGATCATACTGAAAAGGTGGCAACCGCTCAATGTCTATCCCATGATGTGAGAACCACTGTAGCATCGATGCATACCAAGATCCAGTGTCCAGCCTCGGCCAGCTGTCTGGATGCCTCAAAAGCTCGGCGGGATAATCTTTCCGTGGGCATCTCCCTCATCTTGTATATAAAGGAGATCGTCTGGAACAATGCCTCCACTGCCATAGGTGGTGCAGCAAACTCAGCTCGAACAATGTCGTGCGGGACAGATGGTTTGCTACGTATCATCCTCGAGAGCATCAAGATTTGTGGTCTCTCCAGCTGTACCCATGTGGAGGCTGCAAGCCCTGATGCCCAAACCGCTGCTGCATACATCAAGGCTGGTGTCACTAATGTATCAAAGAGCCACCCCTTCGTGCGGGGTTCCTGAAAATGTGCCTGATGACACTGACGCTCAAGGCCAGCAAGAGCTGCATACCCCCGGGTCACTCTGTCTTGGACTGCCTGAGCCATGGAGAAGCGTCCAGCTGAGCTAGTAAATGTGATGCCAAGGTAAACATAAGAGCTCACCACCTCGACCCGCCCTCCTGCTAATGTGAGAGTAGTGTGGCTCCTGACTCAGTCTCCTCCAAGTAGCAGCACCATCTCTGCTCATGAGCATGTGATATGTGTCCCAGTATTGAGCCTCCTCATAAGCTCTGAGAGGATGCATCCTCCTGCCTGCCTCTCTCTGGGTGATCTCCCCGCGAGCCCTCTGCACTCGGAGACTGCGGTAAAGGTTTCTGCACTCATCATCATACCATCGGTTCTGGGGCATGCTCCCAAATGTAGGTGGCTGTCCTGTCTGTATGTGGTATGGGAAACTCCTTGTGGCTGCGGAGTGCGGTACATGTGAGAGCTCGGAGGTGAGCATAGCCATGGGTGTCGATGGGTCTAAGGCAAATAGCTGATCATGAACATGATAGTCATACACATCGGCTAGGTCCTGAGTGAAGTAGAAAATAGTGCATGGTGGTGGGTGGGTGGGTCTCCAGTAAGCTCCTGAAAGTGAGGGATAGATATGTATGATGGGTGGGTGGGTCTCCAGTAAGCTCCTGAAAGTGAGGGATAGATATGTATGATCCGCCCCAATGGGGCATGGTGGTACGGTAGGTAAAGTGAGACACCATATTTGCTGCCTCCCGGGATCCCATCACATAGTCCATTGTACTGCTGCCGCCCGCCACTGGAAAGCAAGTCAACCCACCTGAATCTAGCCACTGAGTCATTGCGCTTAGTCGGATTAGAGAGGTGAATACTTTGTCGTTCACCGAGACTTCTACTGACTTATTTCAGTCATTGAGAGGGCTTTGCAAGACTGATAGTTATTTTGGTCCATTTTGGCAGAAGATCCAAGACGGGAGCTCATTGATTGACCAAGACTCAATGACTAAGCAGCCTACCATTCAGGTTGCAAGAGGTTAGTGGATGATTCGGAATGGTTTACTATTCTGTAATGACAAAACTTGTGTACCACAGATCCCGGACATTAGGTCCAAGATTCTTAAGGAGTGTCACGACGCCCCTTCTGCTGGACACCCTGGGGTACACACGACATTAGCTTTAGTAAAACACACTTTTTATTGGCCAAAGATGAAAGGGTATGTAGAAGATTATGTCCTCAAGTGTCAAGTTTGTCAAGTAAATAAAGCTGAGCGCTTTAGACAGGCTGGGCTGTTGCATCCTTTGCAAATCCCAGGTAATAAATGGGAAAGTATTTCCATGGATTTTATTACTAGATTGCCAAGAACACATCAAGGCCACGATTCTATTTGGGTTGTGGTGGATCGCTTGACAAAAATGGCTAGATTTTTACCGACCCGGAAGACCATTACAGCTATGCAATTAGCAAGGTAGTTTATCGAGCAATTATTTAGACTGTACGGGTTACCGCATGACATAGTCAGTGATAGGGACTCTAAGTTTACAAGTGAATTTTGGAGGCTTGTTTTTGAGAAGTTGGAAACAACTTTGAATTTGAGTTCCTCAGATCATCCTCAATCTCATGGCCAGACTGAAAGAGTTGATCAGATTTTGGAGGATATGCTTCGTACATGTCTCCAAAAGACAAAGTTCATGGGAGGATTCTTCCTATGTTAGAATTTGCATATAATAGTAATAAGCATACGAGTACAGGTTTTAGTTCTTTCATTCTATGCATGGTTTTCAACCTAGATCACCTGTTACAGTGGGATTTTCACGACTTCAGCATGATACAGCACGTAATTTTTTGCAAGATATGCAAGAAATGTTACAAGTTGCGAAGGAATCTATTAGAAGTGCTTAAGACAAAGACAGATTTTATTCTAATAGACATCATTTACCCAGAGAGTTCGTTGAAGGAACGATGGTGTATTTGTGAGTTCCGAAAGATTCCGAGACTTTACGGACAGGTCGATCTCCGAAATTATCCCCTAGATACTGTGGACCATTTCGTATTACACGACGGATTGGTTCAATTGCATATGAATTGGATTTGCCTTCTCATGTGAAAGTTCATCCTGTATTTCATGTCAGTAGACTTAAGGAAGTACTGGGTGGAACATACCAATTAGTTACTCCTCAAGAAATTATAGATGTCGAGGATATAACATTTGTTCCACACGAACCTGAAAAGATTCTTGGATTTCGTGAAAGACGATTGCGTAATACACTTATCACGGAATACAAGATCAAGTGGAAGGTTCGTGTTGAGGAGGACGCTGCATGGGAGACATTGTTGGAATTAGGGTTGCAGGAATGCACACACAACTTCAAGAAGATGAGGAAGCTTGAGCACAACACAGTAGTGTATTATGAGTGCCAAAAATGAAAGATAACAAGCCCTAGAAGATAATGGGCGTATATACAATGCACGGGGGAAAAAACCTCCTAGTGAGGGAAAAAGTGCCCCGGCGGTCCTAAGTGTGTTCACACACATCACTACTATAATATGGTAACAAATCCCCCCTGGAGTGATGCGGTGAACAAGAGCTAGCACTCATGTATAGGGAAGTGTCTAGCTATGTGGACGAATCCACAAAAGGGAGTAAGCCCAAAGCTTTGCGAAAAGCTTCGAACTTCTCACGAGGCAGAGCCTTTGTGAAAAGGTCTGCAAGGTTATCCTGTGTTGGCACATAAGCCAAACTGATCTCTCCTGCAGAGAGTCTCTCCCTGACATAATGGTAGTGCACCTCAATGTGCTTCGTACGAGCATGGAACACTGGGTTCCGCGCAACTGCCAATGCGCTCTGACTGTCAGTGAAGATGGTGGTGGCAGATGGCTGCCCAACACCCAAATCAGCCATAAGGCGTCTGAGCCACACACACTCAACCGTAGCTGTGAAAGCTGCCCTGTACTCAGCTTCACAACTAGAAGTGGCCACAGTAGGCTGCTTCTTGCTCAACCATGATATGCATGAGCTTCCAAGCATGAAGCAAAAACCACTCGTGGACACGCGTGTGTCATAACAACCAGCCCAGTCAGAATCTGAAAAAGCATGTAAATCTGGCGGCAATGATCCCCCCTTGGGATAAAACAACCCAAGATGCCGAGTACCACTCAAATAGCGAAAGATACGCTTCACTGCCTGCCAATGCTTAATGCCTGGGCTATGCATAAATCTGCTCACCTGTGAGACTGCAAACTGAATGTCTGGCCTCGTAATGCATACATAAATGAGGCAACCAACAGCTGTCTGATAGAGTGTGACATCAAAGTGATCTCCAGCATCATGAAGACTCAACTTCAAACCTGTCTCCATTGGAGTAGCAATAGGCTTGCAGTCTTCAAGGCCAAATCTCCGCAACAATGTTTCAATATACTTTGTCTGACACAAAGCAATACCTCCATCACACTGCTTAAATTGTATCCCCAAATAATGATGCAAATGCCCCAAATCTGACATCTCAAAAGAGGCATTCAAATCAGCCTTAAAATCAGCAATATGACTCTCATTTGGTCCTGTGAGCAGCATGTCATCGACATAGAGAGCAATGATTAGATGTACACCATCCACACGTTTAGCATACAAAGTGCTTTCTGTTGGACTATTCTGAAACCCATGTGCAGTCAAATATGCATGTATTTTTTCATACCAAGCTCGTGGAGCTTGCTTTAAACCATATAAAGCCTTTTTTAACCTGCACACTTTGTTTTCCTGCCCTCTTTGAAGAAAACCACGAGGCTGCGATACATACACCTCCTCATGCAAATCTCCATTTAAGAACGCAGTCTTTATGTCCAGCTGATGTACATTCCAACCATTATGAGCTGCTAATGCACAGATGCTACGAACAGTGGTCATACGACATGTGGGAGCAAAAGTCTCATCAAAATCAATGCCCTTCTCTTGAGCATAACCTTTTGCAACAAGCCTAGCCTTATGGCGATCCACTGTGCCATCAGGCTTACGCTTCAATTTGTATACCCACTTAGTGCCAATGGCCTTCTTGCCAGGGGGCAAGTCACATAAAGACCATGTACCATTCTTCATAATAGCATCGTATTCTGCTTGCATAGCAGCCATCCAATTTTCTGAACTTTGTGCCTCATCAAATGAAACAGGCTCACTTTCATCGCACATACTAGAAACAGCCAATGCATAACAATCTGACGCATAAGAGGCACCATGAGAGCCAGAACGAGTGCGACTAGACAAAGGGGCATCCAACTTGCTGTCACGCAAAGTCTGCACCAGCCATCTAGGCATATTCCTAGAGCCCTCAATCTCTTGTCTCTCATCCTCAAGTGCATCATGCACATCTGCATCAGATATAGGCTGATCTGTGCCATCATTTAAAACCTGCATAGGCTGAAAAACTGCCTCATGAGGTATTGCACTTGACTGTGCACCACTGAAAAGAGGCAACAATGTATCATAGACATCACGTGAGCTGATATCTGTCTCCTTAGTACATGAAACCAAGGGCTGAACTGCATCTTCCACAAATACAACATCACGGCTAACCAAAATGCGCTTTGTCTGTGGATGATACAAACGATAGCCTTTGCTCTCAGCACTATATCCAACAAAAATACATTTGACAGCTTTGTCATCCAATTTTCTGCGATGTTGCACAGGCACTAATGCATATGCCAGGCAACCAAAAACACGTAAATGGCCAACAGATGGCTTGCGGCCATGCCAAGCCTCATATGGAGTGACAACCTGTAATGCTTTGGTGGGACACCTGTTTAGTACATAAGTGGCACACATGACAGCCTCAAGCCAAAAACCATGTGGTAGACTTTGACTCTTAACCATACATCTTGCCATTTCCATGAGAGACCTGTTTTTTCTCTCAGCCACACCATTTTGCTGTGGTGTATACGGCACTGTACATTGGTGTTTTATCCCACGCTCAGCCAGAAATGCATTAAATTCTGAAGACATATACTCCCCCCCTCGATCTGAACGGAGGATGCCCATCTTACTTTCTGACACATTTTCAGCCATAACCAAAAACTGTTTGAAGCACAAAAACACTTCGGACTTTGCCTTCAAAGGATATACCCATGCATGCCTGGTAAAATCATCAATGAAAGTCACGAAGTAAAGGTAGTTTCCAAATGATGGAGTTTGCATGGGTCCACAAACATCACTGTGAACAAGCTGCAATCTGCGTTCAGCTCTCACTGATCCATCTTTGGGAAAGGAAGCACGCTGCATTTTACCCAATATGCAGCCCTCACAAACATGCTTGACAGGTGCCTCAAGCTTAGGCAAAGAAGACACCATTTCAGATTTCTGCAGGCGCAGCAAACTTGCAAAATTCAGATGACCAAAACGTGCATGCCACAGTTTTGCATTTGAAATAGCCTGCGTATCCATAATAGCACATGCTGAATCCTCTACACATTTGCCATCCATATTGAGCTTATACAGCCCTCGACATAGTGAACCAGATGCTACAATGATGTCACCACAAGAGAGATCATGAACAGTACATCTGTCATCCACAAATTTTACAACCAAACCTGTTTTGGCAAATGCGGAGACTGACAGCAGATTCTTTTTGATCCCTGGCACATACAATGCATCAAAAAGTGTAAAGGTGTTGCCATTTGCAACATTCAGCACAATCTGTCCAACTCCTTTAACGGGATAAGAGGAGTTATTGGCACAAGTGACAGTATTCCCTGTGGGAGCAGACTCAAGGAAAGTGAATAAACTGCGCTGCGAGGTGATATGCTTAGTGGCACCACTGTCAAAGTACCATACATCTGAATCTACTGCAGACATACATGTGTCATGCAAAGATGGGTCATAACTGCACTGCGCATTGAATGCCCATTCTGTATCTAGCACAACATTAGCAGATTCATTGTTAGAAGGAGAGGCATCTGCAACAGCCATACCAGCCTCTTTCTTCTTAGCCTCTTTCGCAGCCAGCTTAGGACACGCTTTGATGACATGATCATTTCCCTTACAGTACTTGCAAAATGTCTTCTGTTTGTCACCCTTCTTCTCATCTTTGTCTTCCTTCTTTGGTTGCGCAGCATTTGCAGATTTCTGCTTACTAGAAGAAAAGCCAGCTTTACCTTTCCCGCTTCTCTGACTAGCACCGAAAGCTTGATCTGCGACACGCATACTATTCCTGTTTTGCCTTGACTGGTCTTCTTGCAGCAAAACAGAAACTAACTCCTCAAATGATAAGGCATTGGGATTGCCTTTCATCATCAAGCGAAGAGTGGAAGCAAAACCCTGATAAGAATCTGGTAGACCATTCAAAACAGTCTGCACAAGTGAACTGTCTGACAGGATTTCATCTGCAGAAATGAGCTGCTCTTTGAAATCCTTGATCTTTGTCAAAAAGCTATCCATAGAATCACCTTCGTTCATATGCTCATTCTCCAACTGTTTTCGGAGATAAGCAACACGAGCCTCATTTCTTGCCTGATACAATGTGGCAAGTACATCCCAAGCATCCTTAGAAGTCCTGCAGGAGCGAATATGTGGGATAATGGTACGTTTGACAGACAGCGCAATCAAGGCATGAGCCTGCGCATCTCTACCATCCCAACGAATCTGCTCTGCTGAAAGTGGTGGTTCTCGAACAGCTGCTACAGCACTTGTGCCTGCACCATCATCAACAGTACCTGTTTCTGATGTGTTTGCAGCATTCCCAGCCACAATAGGACGTGCATCAATACCCTGCACAATGTTCCATAACCCCTTTGCTACCAATACATGTCGCATCATATATGCCCATAATGGATAGTTGGTGCCATCCAACTTATCCTCAGCAGCCAACATGCGGAATACATCATTGTTGTCAGCCATGGCCAATGACTGTACTACTAGATGTAAATGCTGTCTGCAAGAGGTAAACCTGTATAAAATCGACCTGTGCTATATAGCACAGCCCAAAACAGACGAATGGGCACCTGTCCTGCAGATTTTAATCTTGACAGAAAATCTGCACAGTAGGACGATTTTGCCTGCGCAGTACTTGGAATGCAAAAACGGAGGGCGAAATGACTTCAGATCAAAATTCTGAAACGACCGAGCCCTACGGGCTCTCCCACGGCATATACTAACCTGCAGACGCTCGTGAAACCTCGTTGCAATCGGAGGAGATGAAGCGGCAGGTGCCGGTGATGCTGCCCGGGAGGAGGAAGCCTGCTCTGATACCAATTGTTGGAATTAGGGTTGCAGGAATGCACACACAACTTCAAGAAGATGAGGAAGCTTGAGCACAACACAGTAGTGTATTATGAGTGCCAAAAATGAAAGATAACAAGCCCTAGAAGATAATGGGCGTATATACAATGCACGGGGGAAAAAACCTCCTAGTGAGGGAAAAAGTGCCCCGGCGGTCCTAAGTGTGTTCACACACATCACTACTATAATATGGTAACAGACATTGACTACTCTTCAGAGAGATTACCCTGGCTTTTTGCTCAGGAGTGAGCTCTTAGAGGAAGGGGAGTATGTCATGTGCACAGTGTGTATCTACCGTGTGCTACACGCACACAAGACTAGCTTCGAGGTTTGGAAAAGCTTGGAGCTAGGCAGGCTGATTGTTTGGCGAGCTGGGCTAGGGATAGACTAACAGGCGGACACCCAAGTATAGACGGGCAGGCGCCCAAGTGTGGACGCCCGGTGACTGGCCAAGGGCCTATAAAAGGGTGGCCAAAGTTAGTCAATAGTTCATAGAGTCTCGCGTGACTTTGTGAGACCTCTATGGTCAGGAGCCTGGATCTAGTACAGACGTGCACCTGCTTTATGCAGCCAAGGCCGGTAGCAGTTTCGAGGCCCGCGCGAGGGTAGCTTCGTGGCGGTATGGGACGTCACGAGGTAGAGATTGGTCGGCACGTCCATCTAGTTAGCTCAACTCATGGCTCGGTGGGGACAGCCATGACTTGTGGGCTTGCCCACGGTTGTCAAGGTTGGGAGGTGAGTCAAGCCTGCACCCCCTTCACGTTTGCTTGGTTTGTTTTGCAGGTTTCGAGTCTTGTATCAGAAGCGTTCTACGAGGTAATCCTTTGGGGATTTGACAGTGTATGCACATCTCTGCCATCCTGACCACTGCATGTGATTAGATGCACCAAGTGGCTGACCGGCCTCATCCCTAATGAACTCGTTCCACATAATAGGTTGTCAGTCAGCCTCATCCAAAGACCTAGGAAGCCTTTGTCGCAAAAATGGTCTCATGCTTCTCCATGCTCTGAAAATGGCTGCAATAAGAGGGGAAGACTGTGTCTTGATATTAGCCTCTGTGAATAAAAACCGTGTGCTGGGCAGCCAATCTCTCCCAACATGAGGTGTACATCCAGAAATTTGAGACAAGAAAAAATCCTTCCAAGGCTCAATGCCTGGTAGGAAACCTCTAACCACAAGTTTGCAAAAAGCAACGCCATGAACTGAACATTTAGATCAATAATATTCAGCCCCCCCTCTCGTCTGGGCTGAATAACTGTGAGCCAAGCTACCCTGCCACGAGTGTCTGTGGTGCCATCCAAACCCAACCAAAGAAAATTGCGGATCAATCTCCACAATTGACCAATGCACGCACGAGAGAAGCACCAACAAGAGGCAATAAACCAAGCTGAGGCAAGCAATACTTTTTGTGGGGTTATTCTTGGGCTTTTTTAAAATCTACACATGCGCACGCACGCACACACGCACACACTTGGAAACATCTTCGGGTGTAGTGGGAGATACATATGTCATCCCATGTAATCCAAAAAAGAGGATAATGTTAATGAAAAATGGGCACAAAATATTTAGTGTTGTAAGAAGATTTTGATGGGGACAATGAAGGCACAACAAGTCAAATCTTGATACAAAGTTGTCTTGTTCAATGATACACAAGGGGGATCCTAACTCATGCATCATCATAAGATGTATGTCATCAATGTATGGGTGTTGTGTCACGGTTCGTAAACTTCCGGAAACTCTTTTGTGTCCAGAACTGCTAGTCTGGCTTTTGCCTTGACTAGCTCCACTTTGTCTTTATCTGCTCTGGCCTGCACCTCTTATAATCTTGATGTGCTCTTCTCGGATTAAGAGGGTCTAGCCCTCGGCCCTTGCTTGGCTTTCCTTGGCCCAGTCTATTTCTTCTTTGAACTCCTTGTTTGCCTCCTCATTCTTGGCCAGGGCCCCTTTTCTTACTATCATCTCTTTTTGACTCTTCATTTTCTTTCTGGAGTTTCAGCAGCTGCTTTTTCATCTCTTCCATCCTGCCAGCTTCCCTCCTCCTTTTGTCCAACTCTTCCTGCAGGGGTTCCTGCTGGCTTCTCATGGTCTGGATGATGCCATCTTGCTCCCTGACCAAGCGTCCGCCCTGTCCACACTCAAGAAAAGACGGTATAATTCCTCTTCACACCGGGCTAAGTACATTTGCTTCTTCCTAATAAGTAAGGCGGCAAAAGGATCTCTGCATGCGAAATGCAGAGATCCTTCCACACTCCCTTTTGTGTAAGGGGCGAAGCCGCATGGTTTTGCACTCATTGCCATACCATCCTTCTAAGGTTGTAAACTGAGGAGGGGTTTGTCCATGGAGCAAGTAGTATGAGGAAAACTGGTGTGTGCAAAGTCATGAATGATGGTGGTGAGTTGTGACATGAGGACTGGGAAAGGTGAAGAGAGATCAAGGTCGGCTGTCTGCTAACGGAACATGTGGGCATCATAAACCAAATTGAGGTCGTAATAAAAGTGAATGTGGATGAATGTAGAAATGGGGGGTCGGGGGGTGGGGATTGGCAAGAGATAGTAAAGGAAAACTGTGTGGTCAGCCCCAATGGGTGGTGGGGCATGGTAGTAAAGTCCTAGCTGCGTCACATGACAGCAGGACCCCATCAAGTAGTCCACAGTGCTTGAGCCTCCATCTCTGATGGAAAATGAAGCTCCTATAGACGGACTAGAAACTGGGATCTCGGGGCTGAATTGAAGGCAATTGGAAGATCCACAAAAGCAACAATACACCCAAAGCACTGTCACTCAGTCAACCTTCTGTCCATTTTTTGTGTGTACCAAACTCCTTTTGGGATGCAGTTACTTGAGAATTTCGTTCACTCTTTCTCACTCATGTTTTCCTCCATCTCTCAGCTAATCCATGACACTGCACAACAAACAGGTAAGGGCCCATGCCAGCAGCACACAGCATGGCCCCAATTTCAACCCACTGCTGTTTGACAAATACCAAAACACCATTGAAGAAGATGACTGCAAAAAAAAAAATGCACACAAAATTGCCTAGAACTAAATTACTCTCTGCAACAACACAATCAAGATTCCTGTGGGGGAAAAAATTCATTGCAAAGGACCAATACATGTATTATGGACAAACCTGATACACACACTAAATATGGGAGAGCAAGCGATGAGAAGGTCTGAGAGTCTAGACTCTGTTTTGCCTCGTATTCTGAGTTGGCACTTCATTCATTGATTTATGTATGAAAGTACCTTTTTCTGATGCAAGCATGCATACACAGGAACACATGCATGCATGCCCATCTTCTAGTTGAGATCGTAAACACACATCTAGAGTTTTAACATAGAGCATGACAACCGAAGTGGACGTGTAGACCCAAGGAGTTTCACAAGTGTTTATTTGACTTCGTGGCAAAAATGATACCATCCATGTCCTTAATAGAAAAAATAATCCTAACTTTTGGATGCAAAAATGCTGCAAGGGCAAAACTTTTGAGTGATTAAATGAAGAGGAAGGCCCAAGTGAAACACAAAATGGGCTCTAAAGAAACACTTGCTGCCTTGTCCTTACCGATATGACTTCAAAGCTGCTTGTGGCAGTGGCCTAGGCACATTTTTGGGTTCTTTATGAACTTCCATCACAACCTGCACATAGCAAACTTATTACCCTTGTTATATGTACAAATCACTAACCAAATCCAATAATTTTTTAGTTGGCATAAAAAATTGAGTAATTTTTATTGTATCCCATTACACATGCGCGTTCACAAACGCATGCAAGGTATGACAAACTCTAATTCGTGTTCAATTAAAAGACACCAAATACACATCTAGTTGATTGCTTAGCATGTTTACATGCCATTGGCAGGTAGCATTATGATCAAACATGATAAAATTCCATGTCTCACCCACCATTACTCTGTCTAGGAGTTTACTGGTCTTTGCTCCCATTGGTAAAGAACTTAGTATTGAAGAAATGTTTACCTTGCTTACGAGAATTTTCTAAACAGTGACCTGATAACACAGCTGATCCATAGCATGATAATCAAGGTCATGGTCATTCCACATGCTATTTGGGATAAAAAGATTACTAATATAGCTGCTTGACACACTAATTTACATCACTGAAAAGAATGATCTTGCAAACAAAGGACTCATGAAGTGCCTCAAGTTCTCACACTCAAGAGAAGATCCTGAGCAAAGATCGAGAAATACCAGATTAATGTTGGCTAGAGAGAAAGGGATGTGTGTGTGTGTGTGAAAAAGAAAGAAACTTTAACATCTACAAAAGACCCCAAGGGTATGAATGATACTATGGTACCATGGGTATACTCGGCCATGGAAAAAGTAACCGAAGGAAAATGGAAACAACTATCACTAGTGCATATACATGTGATATCAGCATAAACGAACCTGTGTATGAGGTAATTAGCCATGATCAACTAATGGTAATGCCCGCCTCAGACAATACCAATCTGCTGGCCAGGGGAATATCAAGCCTATGCGATGGAAAAACTATTAATGTCTTCAAAAGACCCAGAGGGTCTATGAGACTAAAAAGATAGTACAATGTATGCATGATAAATGTGAAACATCGAAAAGAAAAGAAAAATGTGAACAAAACTAGCTACATAAGCTAAAGTATCTATGTGTGTTAATATTGTTTAACTTATTTTACATGCTTCATATAATCCTTTGGTGCTCAAGAGCTGTAAGGCGAATTAACTATAAGGCCATTAGTCTACTAGACCCCACTTTTTATGTTTTGGACGGCCACAGTGTGAACACATGCCCAACGTATATGAATGAACTCTCACTATTGTATTGGGAACTCTTATGCATAATTGAAAAGACTCTTGGTTCAAATAGAGAAAGAGAGAGAGCTTGAAAGAGCATGATTAGGTTATACATTGTGCCTCTTGCTTGCTTGTGAGAGGGGAGGGCTGTTGCTAGATCTTGTTCATAGCCGAGCCTCTGCTTCTGCTCTGCCTCAAGGCTTTTGTTTGTGTGTGTGTGAGTCTCAGTGTGTGTACAGAGATGGGTCTTCTGAGCAGATTCATAATGTATATACTAGACACCACTCTGATCCCAAGGTAACAGAAACAAAACGAGCCAAACTTGCAGAGAATCAGGAAATTCAATTTCTCTATGATGAACTGCACAAAGATTATAACTTGGCCCAAAACAAGTGGAGCAAGGAAAAACTCTTGTTAGGTGAAATTGGCAAACCCCATAACCTTGTACAGAATTAACCAAGGCGGTGTGTGTTGAGCTCTGGTATACTCAAATGAATGCACTTTGTGTTTGTGATTGGAGTAGTAGTAGGATCCTCTGACGGGGATGTACTAATGATCAACTAGTATGCTTGCATTATGGTTTGAGTGATGCATCAATTCATCTTTGTATATATAACATGTTGCTTGTTGCACAATGTGTATGTTTGTAACAAGGCTCAAGCTTCTAAAGCTCTTAATGACATTGCACTCTTGATCTCGGAGATATACGGTGCCATTGACTCACTTGGGCATTGGATTGATGATGAAGTTGTAGCTATCATATCTTGAGAAACTTGCTTTCGGGAGAGAGTGGTGGCCGCGGACAAGTGGATGTGGTGGTGTTGTGATGGACTTGTTAAGTGGGAGCCTAGCCATGTGAACAAGGGCTAAGGTTTTAAAAACTTTCGAAAATGGAGACTATGGGCAGTCATGTGGCCGACGACCACGCATTAGTGGCGTGTATGCAGCATGGCAGCTAGTTAATGTACATGTGATGGCGGCATCAAGAGCTCGTGGAGAGAGAGGAGGATAATGGAGCAGGAGCCCACGTGGGCATGGCGTGGCAATGAGCCGACTGATCCTGGGGGTGTGGAGACTGATTGAGATGGGCATGGGGGGTCCTCTCTTTGGCATGAATGAAGGCGCAGTGTGGCAGCACACAGAAAGGTGATGATGGGGCGACACGGCAGCTGTCCAGCAGCGTTGGGACTGATCGAGAAGTAATGGCTAGCTCCTTGTACACGTGGAGTTATCAGGGATCATGCAGTGTCCCTTTGGAGAGCCAGACAGCCCTGCCCCTCCAGATTCGGGCCATTCTCTCGTCAGCTCCAGATCCGGAAGATACTCAAGCACCACCCCAGTCAGTGGACATTGCCTCCTTGTATGCTGTCACAGAGAAGGATGACCCATGATGAGCCCCACTGATTCATTGGCCTTACTACTCTTTGACTATATGTGGGAACTGCATAGTACACAGGCCTATTTTGTTTGGCATTTTTATGTTTCCATGTTTATGTTTATGACTTCACCTTACACATGGAATATATGTAATGCTTTGGTCTCATAGACCCACTAGGTCTCTAGTAGACGTCACTAGAACTTTATTTCTTTCTTTTTCCATTTCCCCCCGTCTTTGGGGTTGCATCACATCCCGCTTCCATGCAGCACCTTGCATTGTACCGTTTGCCAAGCAGCATCGGGCCACAATAATGCATCCAGTCAGCGCCAAGTGCCTTGTGCCGTCACACAATATTCTTAGTTTGGCATTGTTTGCATGCAGCTAGGTTTCCTGTGACTTTGAAAACTTCAAATAAGACACAGGGACAATGGTACTTGCACAAGAGCTTGCTTACCAACAACATTATAATCAAATGAAAGCTTGAAGTGCCACAGTTGCAGTTTCAAGTTTAGAGAATTGATACCCGACATTCACCAGACTTCATGAAATACATCTCCATTGCCTCCTCTCCTTGAAAGGCAATCACTGCAAAAATTAGACAGGTTATTCTATTCTTTGTGAACATATTCAAGTATCTGGATTGAACACACATACCTTCCAAAAGAGAAGCTAAAGGTGATACCTTAGAATCAGCATAAATTTTTATGCCAAATCAAGGGGAATTCCTTCATTGACGCGCATAACACGTGAGTGCACAGTATCAGTTCCTTTTTAGTTTTAACAAAAGGGGAATATACGATGCGTGATAGGGTTTCACAGAAGCCTTGTGTATGTAGTAAATAAGGGTATCCATTTGAGAGTTTCCACATATAAGAGGTGTTGTGATGTTTCTCGAGGGGTCGTGCATTAGGTGGCATCATATATATACTGAATGAATCCTGTGGGTACCAAATTAATCCAACTACCATAAAGAGCTACATAATAAGTGTCCCTTGAGGTTTAACCTCAGTCAAATCTTGATCGAACACATAATAAGTGACCCTTGAGGTTTAAACTCGGTCAAATCTTGATCGAACCCGTAATAAGTGTCCCTTGAGTTTTAAACTCGGTCTAATCTTGATCAGGCCCCATAATAAGTGTCACTTGAGGTTTAAACTCGGTCAAATCTTGATCAGGCCCCACAATATATCCCGTGAGGTTAAAACTTGGCACATCTTGATCAGGCCCCATAATAAGTGTCCCTTGAGGTTTAAACTCGGTCAAATCTTGATCTGGTGCCGAATTGGGAAACCCTAACCCATTAAATGTAACAGATTTCTTGCTATAGTTGTTTGTGCATCATCATCATACACACAAACTCGTGACAACAAGCAACACCAGCCTTGTTTACCCACCACATCAAACAACACAGCACATAAGTTCAGCAAGGTCTCTTTATTTGTTGATTACCTCTATTTTTAGCAAAAGTACGTGGAATAAGTAGTCTAGCAAATCGTTGGATACTTTGATCAGAAATGCCACGCAAAACTTTGATGCTCTGCTAGACCCCACCCAAGAAAAAACTGTTAAAACAGATAAAAATCCCATTATATCGTTTTGAAAAAGAAAGAAAAAACCCCATTTTCAAATATGAAAACTTAACATTTTGGCATTCTATTTCACCTTCAATGTTTCCACTTTTTCCTTCACTTCTTGTGAAAGTTCAGTTTTCAAAACATTGTCATAATCTTCCTTGGTCAAAACCACCAGCTCACACTAGGAAACAAAAACCATGCAACTTCAATACTGTGGCACACCTTACAGCTGATAGTTGATGTCAAAAAATTAGTAAGGCAGAGGGTTGAGAGAGAGAGAGAGAGTCTATGGAAGGCCAACTTATCCTATGAGAACAAAATATTACAATCTATGCAAACTATAAGAGGAAATGCCCAGAGCATCCCCTAAAAACTAATCACACACACACACACAGACACACTGGAATTGCATCCCCTAAAAGCTAAGGGAACACAATTTTCCTCTGTGAGTGTGTGCGCGCGCGCACACGCGCACATTTGAGTGAATGCGTGCGTGCATGCGTGTGTGTGTGTGTGTGTGTGTGTGTGTGTAAGAGAGAGAGAGAGAGAGAGAGAGAGAGAGAGAGAGAGAGAGAGAGATTCTAGCTTTTAGAGGGTGCAATTCACATAGTCAGAACATTATGGTACTCAATCATTTAGCCTGCATGATAGAAGTACTGAACCTTGGGCTACACACACACACACCAGACAAAGGCAATGGATCCCAATGGCCAACCAGCACAGACATCAGACGCATGTGACCTGTCTACTAGAGGACACTAGAGGTAGGGTTTAACAGAGTATTTCAAACCTTTGTGGGCACTCTTGATTAAGATACAGAGGCCACGAGTGTAGTGAGGATAGATTTGCAGAGGAATTCAGACTAGGTGCACACCTGTAAAGGGGTATCCAAGAGCCAGCGACATTTGCCCTAAGAATAACCCGATTTAAGATCACATGATTCGAGACCATGTGAACCAAGAGCAGGAAATGTGTGCACCAAGGGAAGGAGCAGGTTGAACAATCGCTTTGGAGGAGTTTTGGATATGTTTGTGGCAGCCAAAACAACCCCATCCAGGTGCCCAAAGCTCAGCCAAGAGCCATTCAAATTTGGGCGCCCAAAAAGGACATAAAGCCCGTTTTTCTGGTCATGGGCTAATGGGCTAGCCGACAGCAGGCCCACTGACCAGCATAAAATAGGGGATTGCTGACAATAAGTAGGGGGTTTCCCTCCCCACTTAGCCTTTGATTTATTCTTCAGCCCAACGACGAAATCCAGAAGCAGAAGAAACTCAGAAATTGTAGCATACAAGTGGACTGCTCCCTTCCCAGTTTGGGAACCACTGAGAGAGGACAGTGATCTAGTATATTTGAGCATATTGCCTTGTATATTTCTAAAAGAAATTACCCCGCCAAACATGTTGGCTGGTGTTGCGTTTGAGTGCCAGTGCCTTGTGTGAATGTATTCTCTCAAGCTTTTAGTACTTTTATCACACAATCTAAATGATTCAAAACCATGACCAAAGGTTGCTTCGGACAGACAAAGGACCTTTAAGATGAAACTAGCTTCTAACATAACATCCAACCTTCCATAGAGAGAAGATTAGGGAGTGATAACTGGAAGTTTGAACTAATCTCTCTCTTTCCTAGCTATGATCTGGATGCTTTCTGAGTTTTTTTAATTGTAAGCGCCAACCTCAAGCTTATTCTCACCTTTTCTTGAGCAGTTACAGTCTCTCTCCTGGAAGAAAAGGCACAAGTCAAAACCTTTGCCAAAACAACTGTTTTTTAACTTACCAACATCTTTATATTTGTGTTTGTGTTCATGTTCATAGACCTACTCGTGCTATGAAAGTGGTAACACAGAAAGAAGTACAGTGGAAGACTTGCAGAAGCACAATCATACACAAGTAATCTACTCTAACTTGTATTGACCTTGAGAAACCAAGCTTAAATATACAATAAATAGAAGTACAAATGGCTATCTGAAAAAGTTGCAAAAGATCAATGCTCAGATTGAAGCCCAAGTGGATGGAATCAAAGTTGCTTTTCTTGCCCAAACATGATAATGAATATTGAGAAAATTCCGCCCTCCGGCGAACATATCCATTCACCTCTCAAGAGCCTAAGAGCTTTCTTTGGATGGCTGGTTTTCCATAGGACTTCCATGATGGTCTAAGACATAAAAGAAGTGATATGTTTCTTTGTCCATACCAATGGAGGCAAGAAAAATTTTACATAAGCCATCAAGATGGACTGTACTATCCTCAGTTGCACATTGAAAGAACGCGGAGCGCGGAGCACCAAGCGAAATAGAGGTGCAGCACGCGGAAGACGGCCATCAACCGGCTGGGTCCCCCCCCCCCCCCCAACCCACCCAAACATTGTATGAGACCATCAATAAAGGTGGGGGATGAGGGGAGACCAAGGGGCATTTTGCCCTATATAGAGGGGTTAAGTTGACCCCAACCCACTATGTGGGATAATAGACTGCCACATGGCAGCGTGAGAAGCGGAGGGCAAAGCCCGAAGCCGAGCAGCAAGAGCGGACGAGGCTTTGATACCATGAAAGAACGTGGAGCACATAGCACCAAGCAAAATAGAGGCACAGCACTCGGAAGATGGCCATCAACCGGCCGGGTCCCCCGCCCCCCACCCAAACATCCCATGAGACCACCAATAAAGGTGGGGGATGAGGGAAGACCAAGGGGCATTTTGCCCTATATAGAGGGGTTAAGTTGACCCCAACCCACTATGTGGGATAATAGACTGCCACATGGCAGCCTAAGAAGCGGAGGGCAAGAATCCATTCCAACATATGTGGCATCACTAATAGATACACTCCAACCCAATGGGTAACCTAAAGGTCTAACAATATCTGTTGGTGGAAAAATCTTTCCAAGCCATAATATATTGTGCCAATCCAATGATGTTAGAGGTAGCTGTTTGGATTTGCAGAAACCGATGAACAATCTTGCAGCTTCCCCAAACAATTGGAGAGCCCTTACAAGTCTTGCAAAGTGTTTTTGGGGAAGAAAAAGGAGCCATCAACATTAGCCTACACCACTAAGTTACGACCATCTGGCAATTGCAAACCATGCAAAAGTCCTTGATCTGTGAGTTTGTCCATATATACAAGTGACGGGTGAGTGGCAATTGCATATAGTCATGCACTCAAAGAAAATGCACTAGACTGTCTTGATAGAGCTAGTAAATAACTCGCTACATTTTAGGTCCCAAAAAAAGTTTTGTCATCACTATAGCTATGAAATCCCATTGAACTATATCAAAAGCCTTTGCAACATCTATAGTACATCCTATTGTGAGTATTTGACATAAATAGGCTGTCTAGTTCAATGGCTTCCTGCACACCATTATTTCTAAGACATTCTAAAGCAATTCTATACGAGCATATGTCGTAGAAGAGTTTCAACAGGAGGCAAAGCAAAAGCTTGTTAAAAGTGAGTCACACATTCCTTCTCAAATTGCAGTACATTTTGCGTCCACTCTCCATTGCCCTGTTGCACTCATGAGATGCATAGTTTTTGTCTCGTTACATGTAAGCTTTTACAGAAGGCTTTAGATGAGCAGCCCTTGTCCAGGATAGGCTTGTGTATAGACCTGACTTGCCACTTTTGCAACTTTCTATTCAATTCAAGCTGATGCTTGGCATAACATATCTGGTCCTCTTTTTGAGGAGACAAGGGACAAACATGGCTAGTTTCTTCAAGAGTTTGCAGCTGATTTTTCAACTGGTGAATTTTCTCTCCCAATACCATTTGCCATAATCTGTAATCACCCCTTCCATTCGAGATGCAAAATGGTACCAACCAATCTCCATATCTTCATAAATTCAGTTGTGAAAGCAAGGACTACATCGGCAACCATGTCTCTGAAGTACTGATGGGTCAAAAAACTATTGTTAATCAGCAGTAATCTCTTAATTGATAGCTGTAAATCATCTACTAGCATGTCAAAGTATAAACCTAGCCATAGAGGAGCATGATCAGAGAGCTACAAAGAGTAATCCTGTAACTCGCGGCGGTGCTCGGGGGACTAGGGCCTTTGACACACTTGTTGATACCATCAATGCATATTAAAACACTTACATCCACAAATGCTGAAAATGGAGCTTGCACGTGTGACACCACATAGAGGCCGGAATGGGCCGACCCCCCCCCTTGGAGTATTTTATTACCCAAGGAGAATAATATCATGTACAAGCTTTGAGGGCCTTACTCTCCCCACGGAAGATGCCAGATTATCCATATACAAATGCCATAACACAGCCCAACACGAGGCAACCAAGCCGGACCATAGGCTGTAGAAATGCCGAGCCAACAACATAATCCATATACCTCCGTGTGGGTACTGATTCTTCGCCAAAAACCACGGGTCTTCGCGCAATAGAGTTGGTACAGCAAGTACAACTCTCCATTCAGCTGGCACAACAGGTACAATGGCTGGTATAGTCGATACAGTGGCTGGTACAGCAAGTACAAATGTTGGTACAACATGTACAGTGACTAGTATAGCAGGTACAGTGGTTGGTACAATAAGTACAAAAACTGGTACAGCCAGTACAATGGGTGGTACAGCAAGTACGACAAGTACAAGGACTGGTACAGCCAGTGCAATGGCTGGTACAGCAGGTACAAAGACAAGTACAACCGTTCTCCAACGACTTCAGTACCTAATATGACTCCCTTTGAGGCATACTTTGGCAGGAAACTTGACGTCTCCCACTTCCGTGTTTTTGGGAGCGATGCGTATGTACATATTCCGAAGAAGCAGAGGGGGAAGCTTGACTCCAAGTCTTGTAAGCTTATGTTTGTGGGATATAACTCTCTTTCCAAGGGATACAGATTGTTTGATCCAAAGAGGAATGAGATTGTTGTCAACAAGGATGTGGTCTTTGATAAGCATGTTCCGGTATCCACTGTTGATGGCCGCCACTTCTTGGAGACCCAGAGGATGCTGATGATGATTCCCAGTCCATTGTTCCAGCTAGACAACCACAGTCAGTACAGAAGGTTGAGCCCGCAGCTGGAGTTGAGCCCCCGCAACAGCAGGGGGCTCCGCGTTCTGTTCAAGTGGTTAGTCGACACGCTTCGGGAGTCAGGTGTCACGGAGCTTCCCTCCGAATGGACCACAGAGGACGGACCTCGAAGATCGCACAGAGTCCGAGACAAAAGTCATTCAGCGGAGCTTCTTCAGGTAAACTATGCTTTGATATCTCATATCATACGGGACAAGAAGCCCACTTCCATCAAGAAAGCCCTTTCACAGGATACTTGGAGAAAAGCCATGCAAGTGGAACTTGATGCCATCGAGAAGAGCAACACATGATGGGAGTTGGTACCGAGGCCGTCGAAATGGTCAATCATTGGTGTCAAATGGGTCTTTAAGACCAAATATGTGTCAGATGGGTCGATGGACAAACACAAAGCCAGGCTCGTGGCTAAGGGTTATGCTCAGCGGCCAGGCATCGACTATGAGGATACCTTTGCACCGACAGCGAGGATGACCACGATTCGGACTGTTCTTGCCCTTGCTTCTTCTCAGAGGTGGCCTGTGTATCAAATGGATGTAAAATCTGCGTTCCTTAATGGTGACCTGCAGGAGGAGGTGTATGTTGAGTAGCCTCCAGGCTTTGTTGTTCCAGGATCATAAGGGATGGTTTACAGGTTACGGAAGGCCTTGTATGGTCTTAAACAAGCTCCCAGGGCTTGGAATCAGAAGATTGATTTCTTCTTTCTTCGGACTGGTTTTCAAAGATTGGTTGTTGCAAATCCCAGCCTGTATCTCTTTCGGGGACGCGGCATGGTTACGATTATCATCCTTTATGTGGATGATCTCATTCTCACCGGCGGTCATGTGGAGCACATTGGCGTGATGAAGGCTGCCTTGTCAAAGGAGTTCGAGATGATGAACGACCTAGGCTTACTCCACTTCTTTTTGGGATTGGAGATCTGGCAGACCCAGAGGGGTTTTTTCGTCTCTCAGCAGCGGTATGTTCATGAGTTGCTTGAAGCCTTTGGGATGGAGATCTGCAAGCCTATTACTTCGCCAATGGACCCGAATACAAAGTTACCTGTTAATGATCCTTGTGAGCTAGTTGATGCCTCTCAGTATCGGAAGCTGGTTGGTTCATCGATACGGTTGCTGAACACCAGATTGGACTTGAGCTTTTCCGTGGGGCTCTTGAGCTCATTTATGCAGACGCCATTGAAGTCTCATTGGGACGCAGGATTGCGGATCTTGCGATATCTGCAGAGTACGAAGGACCTTGGACTCTTCTACACAGGAGGGGGATTGATGGATGGAGTCCGACTCCAAGGATGGAGTGACTTAGATTGGGGAGGAGATCCAGACACGAGGAGATCTACTTTAGGTTACAGTTTTACCCTCGGCTCAAAAGCAGTTTCTTGGATCAGTAAGAGGCAGCCAACTATTGCCTTATCTTCAACAGAGGCAGAGTACCGGGCTGCTTGTGGTGCTGCTTGCGAGGTTGTGTGGCTGCGGAGGTTGCTTGACGAGATTGGGTTTCCACAGAAGGAGTCCACAGTCATCCAATGTGATAACTAGAGCTGTATAGCTATTGCTCGGAACCCGGTCTTCCATGCCCAGACCAAGCACATAGAGATACAATATCACTTTGTATGTGAGAAGATCTTGGCTGGTGACATCTCGCTACTTTATTGTTCGACGGAGGACAATGCGGCGGACCTCTTCACGAAGTCTCTACCTCAAGCTATGCTCCGGCGGCACTCCAGCTCCCTGGGGTTGGTTTCACAGTTAGGAGCTGAGAGAGGGTGTTAGAAGTCATCTCCTATCTATACATATACACCAGGGCCTCTATTGTGGGTGTGCCCGCCTTATTAGGTGTTTTCTCATTTTTCCCCACTCTCCATGTTTTTTTCCCATTTTTCCCTATTTTTCTATGGCTTGGGTGGCTGCCCTGTGGTGGCAGGAGGACCTAATTTTTCTATGGCTTGGGTGGCTGCCCTGTGGTGTTGGCAGGAGGACCTAATTTTTGGCCGACTCCATCAATGTACATTCTGGAGGTGGCCGACTGTTTTGGACAGGTCGTGGACCTTTTTTATGCATGCCGACTGCTGTGTGTAGTCGTGGGCTCTTTTGGTCTCCTGTCGGCTGTCCCTGATGCAGGCCGACTGCCTTCTTGGGGCCATATAAAATGGCCCCATTGCCCCATGCCTTTTGTATCTTCATTTTTCGGGATCTTGTGTATATAGAGCATAGTTACACGCCTCTCGCTTTCCTTCTCTTGTGCTGTCTATTTTCTGCACTCTACTTGCTCTCGTGTTCTCAGATTTTGTCTTCATCTCTGCTGCATATTCTGACACAGGTGAGGGGGAAGTCTCAGGAGGTCAAACCGGCTATGGATGACCACGGGCTGCCATGGAGAAGCGCCTGAAAGAGGCAGGCGATCAGCAACAACTTGAGAAAAAAAAACGCAGATCTGTCCACCTTGCTGAAAACGCAAAAAACGCAGGAGGGAGAGGAGGGATCATCCAACATTGATCTTCACCGGCGCTCTGGTAATGATAGAATGCACAGCGGAAGAAGGGAAAGTGGAAACACAGGAGAGAGAGTGAGAGAGAGATGGAGAGGAAACACAGGTATAGTCCGGAGCAAGAGGGGAGAAGACCTCATATGTAAGGGACTACAGCAAACAATGCTAAGCAATGAAAAAGAGTGAGGGAGGGACTAGCTATATATATGCCCAGATGTAGGCAGCTGACCACCTCACGACTAGGGAAAAAGTGCCCAAGGCTCCATAAAGTGGGGATAAAATATGGGAAAAATATGTGAGGGGTGACCAACCCCTCTAGCTAACATGGTCAGCCCTAGAGGCTAAAATAGGACACCACAGGAAGCTAGCAACAAGGAGCTGATGTCTAACAATGTGGACCTATGCAGACCCCATCTTTGGGAGGTTCCTTGTATTTCGTGCTGCTTGTGGATGATTGTAGCAGGTTCACATGGGTGTATTTTCTTTCCCAGAATGACCAAGCCTTTTCTTGGTTCAAGGATTGGCATGTTATGGTGGAAAAGGAGTCTGGATTGCAGGTGAAGACTGTTCGGGCTGACAAAGGAGGGGAGTTTTCTTCTAATGCTTTTGTGTGGTTTTGTGCAGAGCATGGCATCAAGTGGAAGCTGGCCAATACAAGATCGCCTTCAGAGAATGGAGTGGTTGAGCGTAAGAACAGGATGGTGGTAGAGATGGCGAGGACGATGTTGGAGCATCGTGATCTTCCTCGTCCACTTACCCTCAACCAATTTCCGACGACTTCAGTACCAAAGATAACTCCATTTGAGGCTTATTTTGTTAGGAAACCAGATGTCTCCCATTTTCGTGTTTTTGGGAGTGATGCCTATGTTCACACCAAAGAAGCAGAGGGGGAAGCTTGACTCAAAGTCCCAAAAGCTTGTTTTTGTGGGATATAACTCTCTTTCCAAAGGCTACACGTTATATGACCCAGAGCGGAATGAGGTTGTTGTCAATAGAGATGTCTTTGATGAGCATGTTCTTGTTCGCATGAATCATCTCCTCGTTGTGAGCCCCATCACTGAGTCAGTGGGGGACATAGGAGCTCTGCTTATTTTTAGGTAGCATTGGCTATTTTTCTATTATTTTTTGGGCACCTTTTATGGACCTTTTGGCATTATTTATTTTTGCCCTCCTTTGTCCTTTTTAGGACCAGTCGGCCAGCTTCCTAGAGGGGGGTATATATATGCCCCCATGCTCTCACTCATTCATCCATTCATTTACTAATCCCTCGATTCTTCCAAAATCGAACCCAAAAAAACTTCCCTCGCCTAGAAAGCACGGGCGATTCCTCTAGGATATTTTTTTATTCTAACGTAGTCAAGAGCCTTAACCAACCGAACTGATCTGCCCGAACCCGTAAGTCACATGGTCAGATCAAGGAAAAGAATCAAACCATCCACATAAAGAATAATAAGAGTAACCAGCCCTCCTTCTCTGTAGATGTAGAGATTGGGATCTGAATCCAATCTCTGAAAACCAGTCTGAATGAAAAAGATATCAATACGCTGGTACCATGCTCTGGGTGCTTGCTTGAGACTATATAAGGCCTTCCGTAAACGGTAGACCATATCCTCTGCACCTGGAATAAGGAATCCTGGGGGTTGCTCAACATAGACCTCCTCCTGTAGAGTTCCGTTGAGGAAGGCAGACTTTACGTCCATCTGATAGATGGGCTAATGATGATGAGGTGCGAGAGCAATCACTATCCTGATGGTGGTCATCCCGCTCAATGCTAGTCGGCTCACTATCCTGTAAAACTCGCGACATGAGTGCATAGTTCACACTCAAATTCCCCACATGTGTCTGACCTTGCTGCTGAAGTCTCTGGGATCTCCTCAAGCCATCTTGGCTGGTCTCTGGAAGCTCGGTAACTCCAGAATCCCGAACTGTCTGAAAACTACAGTGCACATATTGCTCGCACTAAGGAATAGCTTGGCCAGGAGTTTGAGATGACAGATCTTGGACGACTTCATTTCTTCCTCGGCTTGGAGATCTTCTAGACTCGTGACGGTATTTTTGTGTCTCAGCAAAGATATGTCTGTGAGCTTTTAGAGACATTTGGCATGGCAGATTGCCGCCCCATTTCTTCCCCATGGACCCAAAGCAGAAGTTGTCCTCAGAGGCAGCTAGTGACTTTACAGATGGTTCTAGATACAGAACCTTGGTTGGGTCTCTCATTTGGCTCGTTCATTCAAGACCTGACATTTCTTTTACACTGGGCATTCTCAGCTCCTTCATGGTCTCCCCTTTATTGGTGCATTGGCAGGCAGCACAGTAGGTATTGCGATATTTGCAGGGTACTCGGTCCTATGGCATCATGTATACCCAGGGGATTACCCTTAAAGGATGGTAAGATTCTGATTGGGCTGGAGACGTCGACACACGGAGATTGACATCTGGATTTTGCTTCACTCTTGGATCCGGAGCTATTTCATGGAGTTCTAAGAAGCAACCTACAGTGGCATTGTCTTCTACAGAGGCTGAGTACCGAGCAGCGTCTGCAACTGCTCAAGAGGTGGTTTGGCTTAGACGACTGCTTCCAGAGATTGGGTTCCCACAGACGGCGCCTACCTTGATTCGTTGTGACAACCAGAGTTGCTTGGCAATTGCCAAGAACCCAGTATTCCATGCTCGAACGAAGCATATTGAGATAAGTATCATTTTGTTCGAGAGCAGATTATGGCACGGGAGATTCTCATTGAGTATTGTCCTTCCAAGGAAAATGTAGCGGATTTGTTTACAAAGGCCCTTCCACAACCCTCCATGGTTACTCACTTCAGCTCCTTAGGCTTTATGCCACACCCAGGATCTGAGAGGGGGTGTTAGCATGAATCATCTCCTCGTTGTGAGCCCCATCACTGAGTCAGTGGGGGACATAAGAGCTCTGATTATTTTTAGGTAGCATTGGCTATTTTTCTATTATTTTTTGGGCACCTTTTATGGGCCTTTTGGCATTATTTATTTTTGCCCTCCTTTGTCCTTTTTAGGACCAGTCGGCCAGCTTCCTAGAGGGGGTATATATATGCCCCCATGCTCTCACTCATTCATCCATTCATTTCCTTTTCTTCTCCATCCACAAGCCCTACCCACAGAGCCACACACTGCTCCACGCAAGGCTGTTGTACTTGCTTCATATATTCAGATTTTTGTGTTTCTCTCATTCTCATTCTCGTCTCCGTACCGCTTCTGCACGCACTCTAACAAGTCTAGCTTCCACTATTGATTGAGGAGCTGTCATGTGCACAGTGTGTATCTACCGTGTGCTATACGCATGCAAGACTAGTTTCGAGGCTTGGGGAAGCTTGGAACTAGGCAGGCTGATTGACGAGCTGAGTTAGGGATATACTAACGGGCGGGCACCCAAGTATGGACGGGCGGGCGGCCAAGTGTGGACGCCCGATGACCGGCCAAGAGCCTATAAAAGGGTGGCCAAGGTTAGTTATTGTATTATAGAGAGTCTCTCAAGTTTTCAAGCTCCCAAGCTCTCGAGTTCGCTCGCACTTTCATTGTGCAAAGATCGAATTTTCTCTCCACGTACCCTCTTCACGATGTCGACCCAAGAATCAGAGTTGGAGCCCTTCGTGGAACGCGAAGACTTGCCGGCTACGGAAGGTACCGATGCCGATCTTTTTGACGATTTTGTGTCAAAATCTGATTTCCAAGAGTTCAAAGTAGCTCTCGAAGCTTCTTCGACGGAACATCAGGCACAAATCGCAGCTCAGATGCAGGCTTTGCAGAACTCCATCGCTCTATTGACCACTACCCTCTCTACTTTCTCGGGTATGGATACCTTGGCTTCAGCTTTAGGCCCCAATATTACTCCGGAACCGTTCGGGAGCGAGCAAAAGCAGCGAACCAAGGAGATCGTGGACACTTGGCTACATAAGTGGCAAGTTCACTTTCAGTTTCATCCATATGATGATGGAAAGAAGATCCAGTTAGCAGCAGGTTTCCTGTCCGGCAAAGCTTTGCTTTGGTGGAAGGAACTCAACCCTAAGCCAAGGACTTGGGCACAATTTGAAGACATTTTCAAGAAAGAATTCCTCAAGAAAGAGGATGATTACGATATTGTTGCCCGGTTTTCAGCTTTGACCATGACCTCGCAGCACCTCACTTATGAGGTCTACCTCCAGAAGTTTCGTGACTTGCAGATGAAAGCTACAAAGATGGATCCCACTACTCTTTTGGGGTTTTTCGTAGCTGGTTTACCAGACTCGTACCGATTACAGGTTAAAAATAACAAATGTAAAACTTTGGACGAGGCCATTCATTCGGCTCGTATCTATGATGATACGATGGTCTCTTCCAAGTCGAAACCCGTTACCGAGCAGGGGAACAAGCATAAAAGAAAGTTCTCCGCACCTATGGCTAACACGACTGAAGGCAAGTCTTCGGACCAACCTTCGAAGAATTCAAGTTCGACACCAGCGAAGAAGAAACGACTCCTTAGGGCTTTGAAGCTCAAGAAGGAAGGACGTTGTTTTATCTGTGAAGAAAAAGGACACATGCGTAACGAGTGCCCAAAGCAAAAGGGTACCAAGTCAAACGCCGGACCCAAGCCAAAGGCAGCTAACCAGTTGTCTTTGACAGGTAAGTCAATTACTGTACTTTCTCGCCCTAGTACTTGTTCTGATTGTCTGTTCAATTCTAAGGTATTTGGCTTGCATGATCTTCTCCGAGTTTATGGAGAAGTGAATGGCCATAAGATTCACATTCTGTTAGACCCTGGCAGTTCGCATAATTTTGTTAACTACAAACTTGTGCAGAAATTGAGTCTTGATACGACACTCAGCGACCATACCTATGAGGTACGTCTACCTGCGGGAAGACAAGTTTGGGATCACAAGGTGGAGATGCTTCCAATCCAGATTCAGGACTACAAAGATACTCTGGAATGCTATGTTATGCATCTGGAAAATGTAGACTTGTTATTAGGGATTGAGTGGTTTAAGACTCTTGACGTCCAAATAGATTGGTCTAGTCATATTTTTTCTTTTCAGCATAGGAACACCAAGTATAGTATTTTAGGTGATTGTATCCATCCCTCTCAGGGACCTCTTGTAAATACAATTGATTTTGGAAATATCATGGATTCTTCTTTGTATACCGCTTTCCATTGTGTATTGATTCCACTTTCTTCTTTTCTCATCCCTTCCATGGATGTGAATGAATTAAGTGTGTGTGAAAGCAAAGAATTACAGAAGATACTTGATTCGTTTCGAGACGTATTTCCTAAGGAACTGCCATCGGGTTTACCACCTGAACGGGCAGTAGATCATCGTATTGACTTGATCCCTGGTGCTCATCCTGTCAGTATTCCACCTTATAGGATGAGCCAAGCCGAGGAAGATGAGTTGGCTAAACAACTCGAAGATTATTTGAGGATGGGCCAGATCCGTCCAAGTAAATCACCTTGGGGTGCACCTGTGTTGCTTAGGAGAAAGAAGGACAATACCTGGAGAATGTGTATAGATTACAAGAGATTGAACAAGCTGACGATTAAGAACTGTTATCCTCTCCCTAGATCAGATGACCTGATTGACCGGTTAGCAGGAGCGAAATATTTCACGAAGATAGATTTACGTACTGGCTATCACCAGATACGTATTCATGAAAGGCATGTCGAAAGAACCGCCTTTCGGACTAGGTATGGCCATTACGAGTTTCTCGTATTACCTTTTGGGTTAACCAATGCTCCAGCCACTTTCCAGCAAATGATTCCAGCAAATGATGAACGATCTTTTTCGTGAACATTTGGGGAAATTTGTGGTGGTGTTCCTGGACGATATTTTGATTTATAGTCGTACTCTTGAGGATCATGTCAGACACCTCACGATTGTCTTATCTATTTTAAGACAGAATCGACTATATGCTAAATTGAGTAAATGTGAGTTCTTTATGACCGACATCATTTACTTAGGACACAAGATCACTAGAGATGGATTGAGCATTGACTATGACCGAGTTCAGAAGGTTTTGGACTGGCCTATACCACGAACAGTGAAACAACTTCGTTCTTTTCTCGGTTTTGTTGTTTTTTTTCGGAAATCTGTACGGGAGTAGCAGGAAAGCTCGTTGGGCAGAGTTAATGCAAGATTTTGATTTTGAGATCCGTTATCGGAAAGGATCCATGAATAGTATTGCAGATGCGCTTAGTCAGATTAGAGAGGTGAATACTTTGTCGTTCACCGAGATTTCTACTAACTTATTTCAGTCATTGAGAGGGATTTGCAGGACTGATAGTTATTTTGGTCCATTTTGGCAGAAGATCCAGGACGGAAGCTCATTGATTGACCAAGACTCGATGACTGAGCAGTCTACCATTCAGGCTGCAGGCCAGTGGATGATTCGGAATGGTTTACTGTTCCGTAATGACAAAATTTGTGTACCACAAATCCCGGACATTAGGTCCAAGATTTTGACAGAGTGTCATGACGCCCCTTCTGTTGGACACCCTGGGGTACACAGGACACTATCATTAGTGAAACACACTTTTTATTGGCCGAAGATGAAAGGGTATGTAGAAGATTATGTTCTCAAGTGTCAGATTTGTCAGGCAAATAAAGCTGAACGCTTTAGACAGACTGGGTTGTTGCATCCTTTGCAAATCCCAGGTAATAAATGGGAAAGTATTTCTATGGATTTTATTACCGGATTGCCAAGAACACATCAAGGCCACGATTCTATTTGGGTTGTGGTAGATCGCTTGACAAAAATGGCTAGATTTTTACCGATCCGGAAGACTATTACGGCTACGCAATTAGCTCGGCAGTTTATCGAGCAATTGTTTAGACTGTACGGGTTACCGCAGGACATAGTCAGTGATAGGGACTCTAAGTTTACAAGTGATTTTTGGAAACTTGTTTTTGAGAAGTTGGAAACAACTTTGAATTTGAGTTTCTCTGATCATCCTCAATCTGATGGCCAGACTGAAAGAGTGAATCAGATTTTGGAGGATATGCTTCGAGCATATGTATCCAAAAGACAGAGTTCATGGGAGGATTATCTTCCTATGTTAGAACTTGCATATAACAGTACTAAGCATACGAGTACAGGATTTAGTCCTTTCATGCTTATGTATGGTTTTCAACCAAGATCACCTGTTACAGTAGGATTCTCAGGACTTCAGCATGATGTAGCACGTAATTTTTTTGCAAGATATGCAGGAAATGTTACAAGTTGCAAAGGAATCTATTAGAAGTGCTCAAGACCGAGACAGGTTTTATTCTAATAGACATCGTTCACCTAGAGAGTTCTCTAAAGGAACGATGGTGTATTTACGAGTTCCGAAAGATTCCGAGACTTTACGGACAGATAGATCTCCGAAATTATCCCCTAGATACTGTGGACCATTTCGTGTTACACGACAGATTGGTTCAGTTGCATATGAATTGGATTTGCCTTCTCATGTGAAAGTTCATCCTGTATTTCATGTCAGTAGACTTAAGGAAGTACTGGGTGGAGCAGATCAGTTAGTTACTCCTCAAGAAATTATAGATGTCCAGGACATGACATTTGTTCCGCACGAACCTGAAAAGATTCTTGGATTTCGTGAACGAAGATTGCGTAATACGCTTATCACGGAATACAAGATCAAGTGGAAGGATCGTGTTGAGGAGGACACTACATGGGAGACATTGACTACTCTTCAGAGAGATTACCCTGGCTTTTTAGTGAGCTCAGGAGTGAGCTCTTGGAGGAAGGCGAGTATGTCATGTGCACAGTGTGTATCTACCGTGTGTTATACGCATGCAAGACTAGTTTCGAGGCTTGGGGAAGCTTGGAACTAGGCAAGCTGATTGACGAGCTGAGTTAGGGATATACTAACGGGCGGGCACCAAAGTATGGACGAGCGGGCGGCCAAGTGTGGACGCTCGATGACCGGCCAAGAGCCTATAAAAGGGTGGCCAAGGTTAGTTATTATATTATAGAGAGTCTCGCGAGTTTGTGAGAGCTCTATGGTCTTGGAGCCTTGATCTAGTGCAGATGTGCACCTGCTTTGTGCAGCCGAGGCCGGCAACAATCTCGAGGCCCGCGAGGGCAGCTTTGTGGCGGTATGGGACGTCGCGAGGATGAGATTGGTCGGTACGTCATCCTAGTTAGCTCAGCTCGTGGCTCGGTGGGGACAGCCAAGACTGTGGGCTCGCCCACGGCTGTCATGGTTGAGAGGTGAGTCAGGCCTGCACCCCCTTGCTTGTTTGTTTGTTCGTTTGTTTGCAGGATTCGAGTTTCGAACCAAGATCGATCACGAGGGGATCCGCGGGGATTTGACAGGAGCCACCACTTCTTGGAGAACCAGATGAGTATGAGGATGATTCCCAAGATCTTGTTCCTACTAGCCAGCCTCAATCAGGTGTAAAGGTTGAGCCCGAGATTGGAGATGAGCCACAGTAGGGGCAGGAGGCTCCGCCTTCTGTTCAAGTACCAAAGCAGTTGTTGGACACCATTCGGGAGTCAGGTGTTACAGAGTATCCCTTCAAGTGGACCACGGAGGATGGACCTCGAAGATCGCACAGAGTTCATGATAAAAGTCAATCAGAGGAGCTTTTACAGGTGAACTATGCATTGATGTCTCGTATCATTCGGGACAAAGAACCCACTTCCGTTAAGAAATCTCTTTCCCAAGAGACTTGGAGGAAAGCCATGCAAGTGGAACTTGAAGCCATAGAGAAGAATAACACTTGGGAGTTGGTTCTAAGGCCGTCAAAACGGTTAGTCATTGGTGTCGAGTGGGTCTACAAGACCAAGTATATGTTTGATGGGTCAGTGGACAAGCACAAGGCCAGACTTGTGGCTAAAGGCTATGCTCAGCGGCCTGGCATCGACTATGAGGACACTTTTGCACCGATAGCTAGAATAACCACGATTCAGACAGTTCTTGCCTTGCCTCTTCTCAACAGTGGCCAGTGTATCAGGTGGATGTAAAATCTGCGTTCCTGAATGGTGACATGCAGGAGGAGGTGTATGTTGAGCAACCTCCAGGCTTTGAGGTTCCAGGATCAAAAGGTATGGTTTACAAGTTACGGAAGGCCTTGTATGGTCTTAAATAGGCTCCCAAGGCTTCGAACCACAAGATTGATTCTTTCTTTCTTGGAAAGGGTTTCCAAAGATCAGTTGCAGAGCAAACTTGTATCTCTTTCGAGAACGTGGTATAGTCACTTTGATTATCCTCTATGTGGATGATCTTATTCTCACTGGCAGTCATCTGGAGCACATAGCTGTGACAAAGGCTGCCTTGTCAAAGGAGTTTGACGTGACAGATTTAGGCTTACTCCATTTCTTTTTGGAATTGGAGATTTGGCAGACCCAGAGGGTGTTCTTTGTTTCTCAACAACGGTATGTTCATGAGTTGCTGGAGGCCTTTGGGATGGAGAACTCCAAGTCTATTTGCTTTTTTTTTTCCGGGAAATTAGTTAAAGAAAAAACAGCTGCAAAGGGCTAAGTACAACCACGACGGGCTAGATACAAACTTGCCTCATATAAGAGCGGGAAACAAATGATCAAAGGGGTAAGAGATGCTTCTCCTCCGACTGGCCGCTCTGTGAGAGGAGAAGGCTATCTCACACAAGGGGAGGGGGGGGGAATAACCATACACGTGGGCTGTAATGCCAAATGGGGTCACTCCCTCTATCTGTTAGAAAAGGGCCACTCCAAGCCTATTTCATCTCCGATGGACCCGAATACCAAACTTACAATACATGATCCTTGTGAGCAGGTTAATGCCTCCTTGTATCGGAAGCTTGTTGGCTCATTGATTTGGTTGCTGAACACCAGATTGGACTTGAGTTTTCCAGTGGGGCTGTTGAGCTCATTTATGCAGACACCTTTGAAGACTCATTGGGACGCAAGATTGCGGATTTTGTGGTATTTGCAGGGTACGAAGGATCTTGGCCTCTTTTATAACACTGGAGGGGGAACAAAGGACCGAGTCAGTCACCAAGGTTGGAGTGACTTTGATTGGGGAGGAGATCCAGACACGAGGAGATCTACTTCAGGCTACGGCTTTACCCTTGGCTCAAGAGCTATTTCTTGGAGCAGCAAGAGGCAGCCAACTATTGCCTTGTCTTCTACTCAGGCAGAGTACCGGGCTGCTTGCGAGGTGGTGTGGCTGCAAAGGTTACTTGGCGAGATTGGGTTTCCATGGAAGGAACCCACGGTCATCCAGTGCGACAACCAGAGCTGTATAGCTATTGATCGGAACCCAGTCTTCCATGCTTGGACCAATATCACTTTGTTTGTGAGAAGATTTTGGCTGGTAACATCTTGCTTATCTTTGTTCGATGGAGGACAATGTGGCGGACCTCTTCACGAAGCCTCTACCTTAGCAGATGCTCCGTCAGCACTCCAGCTCACTAGGGTTGGTTCCACATCCAGGAGCTGAGAGGGGGTGTTAGTAGTCATCTCCTGTCTGTACCATATTACTCAGTAGGGAGTGAGGGCCTTGGTTGTGGGTGTGCCCGCCCGGTTAGGAGTGTTTTTTTCTATTTTTTCTGGTCATGGGGGACTGTTTTGTGCTAGCAGACTTGATCTATTCACTGGCCGACTTGATCAAGGTGCTGGCCGACTCACTTATTGATGGTCGACTGGTATTTTCCAGTCGTGTGCTGCTGTTGGCCTGTTTTGCTCTGGCTGAGACCCGCAACCCAGAGTTGTATATATACCACCCTTGCCCCCCACACCATTTTGTACCGGATTACGCGTATCTAGTAGAGTTTATACAGCTTCTCTCTCCTACTGTCTACAGTTTTGCGTTTCTTTTCTCACAGGAGTTTCTCATTTCCGCTGCCCATTCCAACACAACCAACATAATATATTCAGTATCCATCCAAGAATCCTATCGGGGTTGGGGTCTGCCAACCCTCTGCATCTATCACATTCTTATACTTATTTACAACCATTTTCACAATCTGTTCAATTCTAGCAGGCATATAAGCTAGCTGCCCTACTCTTGCTCTTATTTGCAACAAGCCCTGTATTCACTGTTTTAGCTGGAGTAGGCTTTGCCTACCCTATTGATGTTTCCACAATCTGAGCCAGACGAATAGAATCAGTGGGAGGCCACAATGTAAGAGTGGGACAATCTAAGGCCAAATGTCCAAACTTATGGATAGGTGTAGCATGCTCTTGCAAATACTCCCCATTTCAGTTCATATTATTTTTCTCCCATATTGACATCATCAACCTCCACTGCAAAATTGCACGATGGGGTGGGTTTATCTGTATCCCATAAAATACAAAATCTATTTATGTTACCCTAGGGGACAAATGATAGTGCCCAACATCCAAGCCAATCTTGGCAATGCATCAGTGAAAACTACGAGGAAATAATACTTTAAGAGTGCCTGATAGTCTTTCGTGGGTGTCCATGGAAGCACATGCACCATCCGACAGCCATAGAACAGTAGCGATTTTTCTAACAATTGCTGCTTGGTTCTGAGAGCACCACTTCAGAAAAGCCACGTGCAGCAGCATAATAAACCCCATTGACATAGCATCCACCAAGCAAGTTCTTAACCCGATGAGCAACATTATTTGCACTAGGTATTTTTTTAGGAAAAAACAAAATGACCGCATATTCCGAGAATTTCTTAACTTTTGGCAGTATAGTCTGCATAAAATTTTGTATTTCAAAGTGGGTTTAGGTTTATCCCACACAATCTAATGTTCCTCAAAGTCCCTATGCAATACATCAAAAGGTATTGCTCATCGAGGTTGTCATGGTGTGGCATCACAGTTATCGATTCTTTGAGTCTCTTGGGATCCATTCCCTATCTATCTTAGTCTGTTTATCTATACGTTGTGTCATGAGCATTGAGGACTCCAGACACATACTATCCAGAGGAGAACCACCACTTAGTGTGCCGAGCAACCAACCTTGCTACAAGTACACTAAAAATTTGGCACACCGGGCGGGACCCTCAAAACTTGGTGTCCTATTCGCTCACCTCTTGTTTCTATCCTCTGTATGCCCAATACATGCTCTTGTGGCTAGACTGGCCAGCCCAGCCAAGAGTCCCCTCTCAATGCGCTGCTATAGCCGGAAGAGGTTCAATTATATACCTCCCAAGGACCCCCTTCGACCCTTCTCTATGGCGGACAACCTTGGTAAACCCACCTTTGGTAACAATGTTGGAGGCCCGGCCTACCCTCCTGGCCCGGAACCCCTTTCCATAGTGTTGGGCCAAGTAGATGTCAAGCTTCCCACTTTCAAAGGATCCATCATTGAAGATGTAGATGACCACATCTAGCAGTTCCTTTCTATGTGCAAGAGACGAGGTCTTGAGAAGGAGGATGCCTTCTTGTACTTTTTCCGTCCACTCTAGAAGGCTCTATAGACAAATGGTTCTATTTCAAGAATTTGACATTGAAATTCTACTACGGCCTGGCAAACATCATGTTATGGCAGACCATCTCTCTTGCATCCGCACACTGGCGAACCTACAGCAAGTATTGATGATGACCTCCCTAATAGTATTCTTTTTAAAGTGGATGCTGCCCAAGATTGGTATGGGGATGATCTTGCTTTGCTCCTACAGGACAGTTCCCAATCGGCACAAGCCCCAAAGACAAACACTAGCTTTTGGTGAAAAGCTGGCCCTTCCAACTCATAGCCGGTCAGCTCTACAAGGCTGGTCACAATGGTGTCCTACAGCGGTGTCAACCCTCACGAGGTGCCACATCTCATCGAAGATGCTCACTCACGACCAAGTGGTGGTCACTATCCCGGACACATTTTGGGCGCCCTCTTGTTCCAACACAGCTTGTGGTGGCCACAATTGAGTTCAAAGATTCCATCTAGTTCGCCAAGTCTTGTGACACATGCCAACAGTGTGGTGTCAAACCCACCTATCAGTCCGACCAGCCTCTTCGAATCTCCTTAGCATGGTCGCCCTTTGAGCAGTGGGGGATTGATTTCGTGGGCCCCATAGATCCCGTGGCCCACCTTATTTGGTGCAGGTACATGCTCGTTGCCCATTGACTATGCTGCCAAGTGGGCTGAAGCCCAAGCCACCAAGGATTGCACGGCTAACACTGTGGCCCGGTTCTTATATGAGCACATCTTCATCCGCTTTGGCTGCCCCTTGGAAATCACCAATGATAGGGGCTCCCACTTCGTGAACGTCAGAAATCCTGTGCCTATTACCCTCGGGCAAATGGACAGGCTGAAAGCACCAACAAAAAGCTTTGCTACTTACTCCGAAAGATGTCCCATCAACACCCGTCACTGGTCCGAGGCACTTCTAGGCACATTGTGGGCTTATCCAATGCATTCAAAGCCACACAGCCCATTTCAATTGGTTCACGGCCTGGAAGCAATCTTGCCCTTTGAATTTAACAATGGGTCACACAGGGTAGGGTCCAACCGCCACGATGATGTTTCACACCATGCCACTATGCTCCGGATGATTATTCTAGATGAAACCCGGGCATTGGCCGCCCAAGCAGTGGACGTCGGACAAAACAAACGGAAGACGTGGCATGATCGCCATCTCCGGAAGCCCCAATTCCAAGAAGGTCGATTGGTCCTGGTGTACCAAGCTCGTTATCTGAAACGGGCAAAGAAGATGGTTCCAGCTTGGAAAGGGCCATTTCTAAATTCTTCCTCAAGGTACTATGCAACTCCGCACATTGGACGACCATCTACTTCCCTTGATGAATGGCTCCGGGGTTACAGTGTACAGCCCTGGAGCCTCTCCTTAACTCTCTCTTCAACCCCCCCCAAAAAAAAGCACCTGGTCTCTTGTCATCCCTACTCGACTAGACCTTCGCAAGGCTTTTAAAAAAAAAGACAGTGGTACATAACTCCATTCTGGTGGGCTGTCCAATCGCCGCCATTCCCCTCGCCCCCTTCACACATGGGCAGTCCACTTCTTCTCGTCTTCATCGCTCCACAGGGCGGGCCTACCCTTTCCTCGGCCATCATCGTCGGCCCTTCACACATTGCAACCTCCGACACCTTCTCGCATGATGCACAACTCACCAATGCTGGCAGGCAGCCAGGACCTTTCCTCCACCTTCGTGGTGCAAGCCACTGCTGACAGAGGTGTGGTCATGGGAGTCATGGCTGCAGAAGGGAGCACCTGGGTGGACGGCCAAGGAACAGCAGAGTGTGAGGCGGTGGCAAGGCAAACGAAAAAAGAAAGGTGCCTTAAGGAGAAAGAGACGAGTATGAATACGGCGGACAAGAACAGTTTTTTTGTTTTTTTTTAAATTTTTTGGTGTGTGTTGCGAGGCAGTACAGAGACGTGAGAGGAAGTAGGGGGAGGCAAGTAGGAGAGGGAGGCGAGTAGGAGAAGAAGCAGGGGGAGGTGAGTAAGTGATGGACGATGGAAGGTGGAGCGAGTATGAAGAGGGAGGCCATAAAGAGAGGAAGCAAGGGAAGGCGAGTAGGTGATGAGAGGGGGAAGGGTGAAGAGGGAGGCAATTACGAGAGGAAGCAGGGGCGGTGAGTAGGAAGAGGGAGCAGGGGAAGGCGAGTATGAGTAAGGGAAGGCATCTGGAAGGCGAGCATGAAAGATGTGCCAAAAAATACTAGGAGGGGGGGGGGTGTGTGGAGAGAGAGAGAGAGACAGAAAGAAAGAAAGAAAGAAAGATTTTATTAACGTCTTCCAAAAGACCGAACTCCGCCTATGAGACAAATCAGTCTCCCTGTGTGGGGTATCCTCTGTCATCCCAACAAAATGAAAAAGTACTGAACTAAAAAAGCTGAATCTGGGTGTGCAATAAGTACAATGAGTGGGGGAGGTGATGGAGCTCTACTACTAGGAGAATGCAAAGCTATATGCATGGAGTATACACTCATGATATGCACCCTAGCTAGCTCCATCCTCTACCATACTGGGGGTATAGAATGGTATACATCAATGAGGGGGTGGTCTCAATACTTTGTTCCTCTCACTATGAGAGAGACGGATATGTGGTGCATCCCTGTCATACTGGAATGGTGGTAGATGATCCATGTCTAGGCCATGCTGTGAGAACCAATGTGTGACCTGTGCATACCATGATCCTCTGTCGCCTGCCTCAGCCAGCTGTCTAGATGCCTCAAAAGCTCTGTATGACAATCTGTCCTGTGGCATCTCTCTGAATCTGTCTAGCAGGTATATAGTCTAGAATATGGCCTCTACCATCATAGGAGGCGCAGCAAACTCTGCTCGGATAATGTCATGAGGTACTGACGGTTTGCTACGTATCATGCGTGCCATCATGAGGGCCTGTGGTCTCTCTATCTGTGTCCACCAATGGGTAGCAAGTCCTAGCGCCCATACCGCTGCTCCATACATCAGTGCCGGTGTGACTAATGTGTCAAATAGCCACCCTTCCGTCTGGGGCTCCTGAAAATGCGCTTGGTGGCATTGTCTCTCTAGCATAGCCAATGCTGCATATCCCCGTGTCAATCTGGCTCTGGCTGCTGAACCCATGGTGAAGCGCGTGGCTGCTGCAGAGAAGGTAACCCCTAGGTACACGTATGATGTCACCACCTCCACCTGGCGTTCTACGAGAGTGAATGTCAGCTGACTCCTGCCCTGTCTCGATGTATGAAAGACCATAACCTTGGTTTTCCCAAGGTTCACAGTAAGACCCCTCTGTGTGCAGAAATCATCGAGTGCGTGTAGATGTTGCTGTAGACCTCCTGGAGACTCAAGACACTAATACAATATCATCAGCATAAAGCATAATATGTACTGAGGTACCTGCTAGATCAACTCCATCTCCGCCTCCCCGTGTAATGAAGTCAGCCACCTCATCAATGTATAACCCAAATAGCGTGGGGGAAAGTGGGCATCCTTGCTTCAAACCAATGGTGCTAGCAATAGTCTCGGACATACCTCCTGAGCATCTGACTCGCCCAAAGACCTGCTCATATAATGCATAGATGCCCCATGTCATATCTGCTGGTATGCTAAGAGACTGCAGGCGCTAAAAGAGCCTCTCTCGTGGTACTGTGTCAAATGCCTTGCGGAAATCCACAAAGCAGCAATAGAGCTTTCTCTTCCTCACTCTGGCCTGATCTATCATACATCTCAAAGTGAATACATGGTCAGTGGTAGAGAAAGCTCTCCTGAAGCCTACCTGCCCTGATGAGCGTAAACCTGCTCGCTCAGCATATAAGCTAAGCTCTTGCTCCAACACTGCACCATAGAGTTTGGCCAACACGTGGCCAACCATAACCGTCCTGTAGTTGCTCAGATCGAGCATATCCCCTGTTTTGTGGATCGGCACAATGGTATGCATCGTCCACTCCACAGGCAAACCCTCTGCTAGTGCCCTGTTAAACATGTGTGCAAGAAAAGGAGCCAAAGAATCTACTGCATATATGAGATGCTCACCCTGTAGGCCCATATGGTCGCGGCCCGTCCATGCTATAGGCAGCGGATAGCTTCCTTTACCATCGAGTGGGTAAAGAAGCTAGCTGTGGTAGGTCGAGGCTCCTGTGGGGACTGAGGTATAGGTGGCTGCTGTGGGGCGTGGTATAGGCCCTCTGCATATGTGTGCCATGCCTGTGGGTCTGCAATGGGTGTCGGTGTCCGGGGCTCTCTGAAGTGCCGCCATGAGATAGGGCTATCTCTATTCATGAAGAAATGAAAGATCTCTAGCTCCTGTATCTCTGCGAAGGCCCGCCTTTTGCGGCGAGTAAGTCTCCTCATCTCTCTCCTCGACTCCTGCTCTGTGATGGCTCCCAAGGCTCTCTGTATGCGGAGCCGTGAGTATAGGACTCTGCACTCGTCATCGTACCATCTGTTCTGGGGCATAGTCCCAGATCTCGCAGGCTCTCCTGAGTGGACACGATGTGGGAAGCTCTGTAATGCAGCCGTGTGTAGGAGTGATGCCAACTGGGCTGTAATGGTATCCATAGGTGCCAAGGGATCCATGAGTAGGAGCCCATCCTCTACTCTGCCAGTTTATATGTCTGCCATGTCATGTGTGAAGTAGATGGTAGTGTGTGGCATCGGTATGTGGGGGGCTGGTGATATTGGTGATCCGGCTAGTGAAAATGCCAAGTATGTATGATCTGCCCCAATAGGACGAGGTGGGATGGAGAATGAGGTGACAAGCTGTGATGCCTCCAAAGATCCCATAATGTAGTCCACCACTGTGCCTCCGGTCCGTGTATGACCCCCATGTGGGAAGCATGTCAACCCTCCTGATCCCGGCCACTGTAGCATCCCGTTATAAATAACGAGACGATGCCTGGCTCCCAACTCTAGTAAGTGGTCCCCATAATGTCCTTTGTCTGGTCCAGTGTCCTCTGATGCCCGACTAGCCCCTATCTCCTCTGGATCCACAGGGTGGAGGATCTCCATGTCATCATAGTCATACAGCTCACAGTGTCTGCTCTGTGTGTGGGCATTGAAGTCACCCGTAAGAAATACTTCCCCTAGTGTAGAATAATGCATAATCTACTCTGACAGACAAGTGTATGGCGAGGCTCCTGTCTCCTCCTCCTGTGGCATGTCCTCTGTAATGACATAGGAGGATCCTAATGGAGGAAAGTAACATAGGGCTATGTATATAACCATGTCTTGTGAGAGCAGTAAGCTGATCCACATGTATCTGGCCTCTGGATCCTGTGCTACCACTCTCAGTCTCCCCTGTAGCTCCCGTCTGAATAGAACTGCTCTCCCCCCCCCCCCCCCCCCCCCCCCGCGACCCTCTCGAGGTACCCTGGCGTGTGGTCCTCCTATATGCTGACTCCCACTGGAATCCCTCTACTCGAGGTAGCCCTCTCTCTGGGCTCTGATGTGTCTCTGTCAGAAGTATGATGTCTCTCCCCACCATAACATGCTCCAGTCGTCCAGGCTGCACCCATAGTGAACCATTACAGTTCCATACTGCCATGTGTATCTCTGTCAGTGGCCTGGTCTGTGTCCCATAGGCCCCAAACCGCTAATCCAATGGGCATATGAGACCAAAGTGATACAATAATGTCCATGGCATAACTCATCATGGAATGGAAAATAAAACAGAAAGAAAACATAAACATAGCTATCTCACTTGGGCGATACAAAACTGTCCATGGAAACTCATCATGGAAATACTAAGAACATAGAAACATGAGAGCAACATCAGCTCCAAGTAGATGGTATACCACTCTCCAAAATATCAAGCATGGGGCTAATGAGTATGGCCAAGAGGTCTCCCTCAGCTATGTCACATGGAAAGGTGGCTCAATGGCGGTGGAGCATGTCTTAGATCTGGAGAGCTGATGAGGTGATCGTGGTCGATGGGGGGGCCGGGGGCGTCGAACACGCTGGAGTGCGGAGGCTCGGTCCAAGGTAACTCCTCTCGGGCGTGGTAAGTCCAGAGTAGCTCATGGAGGGTCCACAAGATCCACTATATCGGTGTCCTCCACCTCCTGGGTCCAGAAGAAACTGGTGATGGTTGGCGAGCGAGGGAAGGGGCGGGGTGGCTGGGGCCGAAGCTCTCTCAAGAAGGTGTCCCTGTGTCTGCGGAGCTCAAGCAGGAAGAGGCCTAGGCAACACTGGTCCTAGAAGTCAATGATCCTGGAGAGTGGACCAAATCCCTCACGAAATAGATAGTGAAACCTCCCACGGATCTCATAGTATACTGGGCAGCGGCATATGTAATGCTCCTCCATCTCAACCTCTGTGTGGCATAATCGGCAGATCCTCTCCTCTCTTGGTCTACGTATGAGCTTCCCGGCTCTGAAGATGCACTTAGCTCTACCTGTCTCCACTATGAGGCGATGGGATGAAACCTGTATCTGGCCAATCGCAATCCGCATGACATGGGACAAGTGAACACTCAAGTAGCCCGGCTGCTGGATGAATCCATCCTCAGTGAGTGTGAGGAAGTGATCTTTGTAGAAGTTCATCTTCGTGGGGAGCTCCGAAGGTGTGATCCATGTGAGAGAGAGAGAGGAAATTATGGAAACTTGCCCAATATCGAAACACCATTGACATCAAAAGCATTCAAAATGAGCTCAAAAATCTGTTTGCATTGCAAGAGTTTCAAAAATTACATACCTCAAGCGGTCCTTTTTCAAAAGAGCAGCTTCGCCAAAGTGGTCACCAGGTTTTAGAAGAGAGAAATCATGTGCTCTTTTACCAACAGTTGTGACCTGATCAAGTGCAGTGAAAACCATCATTCCTTGTAAATTCATACTTGACTTCATTTTTGTCACATGGACAGAAAAACATATAAATATACATACATATATCATTGAGCTTTAAAGCTTCCAGTCATTTCCATGTGTAATATTGTGTATTTTGAACATAATCAACTGTATAGCCATGTATAGTACCTTGACAGAACCTGTGAAGATTAAATACAAAGAAGTTGCCAGATCCCCCACTTTGTAAACTGTACGTGAGAGCCACCAGGATTTTAATACACAACCATCCTCATACCAGCATTCTTACAAATGCATAACCATTATGAATACATTTAATCTTACCAACAGTGTTTGCTTCAGTTTGCTTGTATTTGAAGAGCTTGCAGACCTGTCATTAAAGGAAGCAATAAAGTTGGCCATGAAGTAAAAGACGGATTGCATTTATTTTGTATCTTCAGCCTTTTACATGATAATAGTTGCTCAGTGTATGCAACTTAGACACACCCCTAGTCATCACACTGTTAGAAGTCATCTCCTGTCTTTATCAGACACCAGGGCCTCTGTTGTGGGTGTGCCCGCCCTGTATAGGTGTTTTAAAATTTTTCCTCACTCCCCGTATTTTTTCCCCATTTTTCCCTATTTTTCCCATGGTGTGGGAGGCAGTTTTCTGCACCCCGGCTGATCCAGATGGTGGCCGACTGCTGGTTGGATGATCTGGATGCTGGCCAACTTCCCTCTGTGGTCCCCGACCTCTCCTGCATACTGGCCGACTATGCGCAGCTGGCCGACTGCTGGAGTGGGCTGGTCGTGGACATGTAGGCCAAGTCGGCTGTTTTTTCACAGGCCGACTGCATGTATGGGGCCATATAAAATGGCCCCATGGCCCCCACATCATTGTATCCAGTTTTTCAGATTCGGGATCTTGTGTATAGAGAAGAGTTACACGCCTATGTCTCTCCTTCTCTTGTGCTGTCTATTTTCTGCACTCTACTTGCTCTTGTGGTCTCAGATTTGGTTATCATCTCCGCTGCATATTTTGACATGGTATCAGAGCCCTAGGCTCTTGAAAGTGGGAGTTTTCTGAGCAAGAGGGAGATTGCTGCGTTGCTGATTGGTGGACTGTTAAGGACTGTTTGGGAAGAGAAGTAGCAAGAGGAAGGCGGGCTAAGTTGTTGGACAGCCACTTGCAGGTTTAAAGTTTTTTTTCCCACCCACGCACCCTTTTCAGTTACATCCCCGCAATGGCAGATTTGTTAGAGCTGGCTGAGAAGCATGTGAAGATCCCAACTCTCCCCACGTTCCCAGTGGACCGTCAGTTGGACGGGAACAATTACGGCATCTGGAAGGTTATGATGGAGTCTGTGCTGGAGTCATATGACCTTGTTGATTTCATCGTTATTGGGGTTCCACGGCCGGAAGCTGAGGAAGGGGAGTTACTGTCAATGAAGGACCGCGAGGCACAGGCACAGGCACAGATGTGGGATCGTGTCAACGCCAGGATCCGGTCATTTATCTTCCTCAACTGCACACCACAAGTAATCAATCACGTAAAGCATATGACGCTAGCCAGAGGCATATGGCAGCACTTGGCTTCTCTTTATAACAGGGTATCGCCCATGAAGAGGATTTCCTTGGAAGTGTAGATGCGGGTTATGAACCCTGCAAAGTTGTCGACGATGCCGGAGCACATAAACAAGCTGCAAGCCCTTCAGCAGGAAGTCCTCCAGGCTGGGAAGGAGATATCATCAGAAGATATGGCCATTACTTTGCTGTCCCACTTGCCTGCTTAGTATTCCGCTTTCTACTCCTCTTTGATTACGAGTGGCAGGCTCAGCACCATTACCTGGGAGGAGCTTGTGCCCATGGTCTTGGACCAGGAGGAACGTTTCACGAACCCTCCTCGCAGCGAAGGTTCGAAGGCCTTAACTGGCCAACGGCCGAAAGGCCGGAATAACAACAAGGGCAAAGGGAAGGCTTCACCGGAGAAGTCTTCTGAGAAGAAGCCTGACACAGAACGAGAGAAATTGAAGGCCGAGCGGTCCTGCAATGATTGTGGCGAGAAAGGCGGCCACTATTGGAGGAAGTGTCCTAAGCGGACTGGGAAGAGTGCTGATTCTTCAGCCTCAGCTGCAAAGACTCTGCATTTGTGCACTTAGAAATGATGGACTCCGATGCTTCATCGTCTTCGAGTGAGGGGGCAGTTGGCTTCACCGCGAAGGATACCTGGGAATGGATTCTTGACAGTGGTGCTTCCAGGCACATGACTCCGTCCCGTGACTTCTTTTTGGATCTGAAACGGCAGTCAAGTCGCATTTTCATTGGCGACAACTCCACCATTCCGATACACAGTGAGGGCCGGATGGAGATTATTCCCGACGGCAAGGGGGGCAAGCATGCCTCCCGTGTTCTTTCCGTCCCTGCTCTTGGTTTTCATCTTCTAGCAGTGCATGAAGTATGCAAGACTGGCTTTCGGGTGGAATTTGAGGAGCATTCAATTGCTCTACGGGACCGTGAGACTGGCCAGGTTGTTTGGGAAGGCGGTGTGGAGAATGGTATCTACAAGCTCTCTGCACTCTCCTCATTGACAGGTTCTCAGGTCGGAGATCTCTGGCACTTTCGTTTTGGCCACTTAAATGTGGATGCACTGCGGTGAGCTTTCCGGGACCAAATGGTGGTTGGCTTGCCAAATGTTGGCAGCAGGCAAGGACGTTGCAGTTCTTGCATACGTTGTAAGCAGCACAGGGAATCCTTTCCGAAGCAGGCTTCCAGGCTAGCTTCAAAACCATTGGAGTTGATTCACACTGACTTGTGTGGACTTCAGCAGACACCATCATTGGGAGGATCTCTCTATTTTATGCTGCTTGTTGATGACTGTACCAGATTCACGTGGGTCTATTTACTTTCACAGAAGGACCAAGCTTTTGCACGGTTCAAGGATTGGCACGTGATGGTGGAAAAAGAGTCTGGATTGCAGGTAAAGACTCTCAGGGCTGACAAAGGGGGTGAATTCTCCTCGAATGTATTTCTCAGATTTTGTGCAGATCATGGCATCAAGAGGAAACTGGCCAATACAGGATCGCCTTCAGAGAATGGAGTTGTAGAACACAAAAACAGGACTGTAGTGGAGATGGCGAGGACCATGCTGGAGCATCGTGATCTTCCTCGTCCACTTTGGGGAGAGGTTGTGGCAACGGCTGTCCATACCCTCAACCAGTCTCCAACGACTTCAATACCTAATACGTTTGAGGCATACTTTTGCAGGAAACCTGACGTCTCGCACTTCCGTGTTTTTGGGAGTGATGCGTATGTACATATTCTGAAGAAGCAGAGGGGGAAGCTTGACTCCAAATCCCGCAAGCTTATATTTGTGGGGTATAATTCTCTTTCCAAGGGATACAGATTGTATGATCCAGAGAGGAATGAGATTGTTGTCAGTCGGGATGTGGTCTTTGATGAGCATGTTCCAGTATCCACTGTCAAGGAGCCGCCACTTCTTGGAGATCCAGAAGAGTCTGATGATGATTCCCAGACCATTGTTCCAGTTGATCAACCTCAGTCAGTACAGGAGGTTAAGCCCGCAACTGGAGTAGAGCCCCCGCAACAGCAGGAGGCTCCGCGATCTGTTCAAGTACCCAGGTGGTTGTTGGACACCCTTCGGGAGTCAGGTGTCACGGAGTTACCCTCCGAGTGGACCACAGAGGACGGCCCTCGAAGATCGCACAGAGTCCGCGACAAAAGCAATACAACGGAGCTTCTCCAAGTAAACTATGCTTTGATGTCTCGTATTATGCGGGACAAGGAGCCCACTTCCGTTAAGGAAGCCCTTTCACAGGATACTTGGAGGAAAGCCATGCAGGTGGAACTTGATGCCATCGAGAAGAACAAAACATGGGAGTTGGTACTGAGGTCGTCGAAACGGTCAGTCATTGGTGTCAAATGGGTGTTTAAGACCAAATATGCGTCAGATGGGTCGGTGGACAAACACAAAGCCAGACTTGTGGCTAAAGGTTATGCTCAGTGGCCAGGCATCGACTACGAGGATACCTTTGCACCGACAGCACGGATGACCATGATTCGGACCGTTCTTGCCCTTGCTTCTTCTCAGAGGTGGCCAGTGTATCAGATGGATGTAAAATCTGCGTTCCTTAATGGTGACCTGCAGGAGGAGGTGTATGTTGAGCAACCTCCAGGCTTTGTTGTTCCAGGATCAGAAGGGATGGTTTACAGGTACGGAAGGCCTTGTATGGTCTTAAACAAGCTCCTAGGACTTGGAATCAGAAGATTGATTCCTTCTTTCTTCGGACTAGTTTCCAGAGATCGGTTGTTTTGCAGATCCCAACTTGTATCTCTTTCGGGGACGCGGCATGGTTACGATTATCATCCTTTATGTGGACGATTTTATTCTCACCGGCGGTCATGTGGAGCACATTGGCGTGACGAAGGCTGCCTTGTCAAAGGAGTTTGAGATGAACGACCTAGGCTTACTCCACTTCTTTTTGGGATTGGAGATCTGGCAAACCCAGAGGGGGTTTTTTGTCTCTCAGCAGCGGTATGTTCATGAGTTGCTTGAGGCCTTCGGGATGGAGAACTGCAAGCCTATTACTTCGCGATGGACCCAAACACAAAGTTAACTGTTAATTATCCTTGTGAGCCAGTTGATGCCTTGTAGTATCGGAAGTTGGTTCATTGATCTGGTTGATGAACACCAGATTGGACTTGAGCTTCTCTGTGGGGCTATTGAGCTCTTTTATGCAGACGCCATTGAAGTCTCATTGGGACGCAGGATTGCGGATCTTGCGGTATCTGCAGAGTACGAAGGATCTAGGACTCTTTTACACAAGAGGGGATGGAGTCAGACTCCAAGGTTGGAGTGACTCAGATTGGGGAGGAGATCAAGACACGAGGAGATCTACTTCAGGTTACAGTTTTACCCTCGGCTCAGGAGCAGTTTCTTGGAGCAATAAGAGGCAGCCAACTATTGCCCTATCTTCGACAGAGGCAGAGTACCGGGCTGCTTGTGGTGCTGCTTGTAAGGTTGTGTGGCTGCGGAGGCGAGATTGGGTTTCCACAGAAGGAGCCCACAGTCATCCAATGTGATAACCAGAGTTGTATAGCTATTGCTCGGAACCCGGTCTTCCATGCCCGGACCAAGCACATAGAGATACAGTATCACTTTGTACGTGAGAAGATCTTGGCTGGTGACATCTTGCTACTTTATTGTTCGACGGAGGACAATGCGGCGGACCTCTTCACACGAAGTCTCTACCTCAAGCTACGCTCAGGCGGCACTCCAGCTCCCTAGGGTTGCTTTCCTAGCCAAGAGCTGAGAGGGGGTGTTAGAAGTCATCTCGTCTTTATTAGACACCAGGGCCTCTGTTGTTGTGGGTGTGCCCGCCCTGTATAGGTGTTTTCTCATTTTTCCTCACTCCTTGTATTTTTTCCCTATTTTTCCCATGGTGTGGGAGGCAGTTTTCTGCACCCCGGCTGATCCAGATTGTGGCCGACTGCTGGTCCGATGATCTGGATGCTGGCCGACTTCCCTGTGTGGTCCCCGACCTCTCCTGCATACTGGCTGACTGCTGGAGTGGGCTGGTCGTGGACATGTAGGCCAAGTCGGCTGTTTTTTCACAGGCCGACTGCATGTATGGGGCCATATAAAATGGCCCCATGGCCCCCACATCATTGTATCCAGTTTTTCAGATTCGGGATCTTGTGTATAGAGAAGAGTTACACGCCTATCTCTCTCCTTCTCTTGTGCTGTCTATTTTCTGCACTCTACTTGCTCTTGTGGTCTCAGATTTGGTTATCATCTCCGCTGCGTATTTTGACACACACTAGATGACATCATCTCCCTTTTTCCTCTCACTTCTCTAGCAACACCAAGGAATCCAAGTCTACAAAAGGTCTACCTCCCTCGTTTCTCGAGCAAGATCAGCAGTACAGAGCTCAGATCCCACTGCTTCTATATTCCAGTTTTGAACTTGCTCATCAAACCTGGACTACATGAAGATGTAGTTTGTCTTTAATGCATAATTTGTTGTAAATCTGATTGCTCTCCTTTTCGAAGACTTGGGCATCTGCAGCACTGGTAGAGCAGTGACAAACATTGGAGCTGAAATCAACACTACAGAGCTTCCTTGACCTTTCAACAAGAGAGATCCAGCCCAAGTAAACAATCCCAAACACACTAGATCTCCCATAGATTGAAACTACTTCATTTATCAACTAGTACTCAATTTCACGCATTCTACCATGAGCACTAAGCTGCATGGTTTTTGTAGCGTTTAGTTGGTTTCATTGTATGATACATGTAAAATTGTTTTTATAATTGATCGTGCATATAATTTCTAGGTAGTTGGAGAAGAAACTTGTAAACTCAGTGACTGAGGAGCTCCCCTTACTGCAGCGCCCCCTCTTAACCACCATTCAGCCCACCCATCTCCTCCCTGCCTGCGCACCTGTGTGCCCCTTCTTACCCGCCTCCAGCGCCACCATCTTCCAGCCCTCCTCCATCCTCCCTGAGCACCTGTGCTCCCCCACCTTCCAGCCCTCCTGCCCACCATTCAGCCCCCTCTCTGATGCCCGCCCCCTCCCTCTCTGCAACCCACCGTCCTCTCCCCTCTCTTGCGCATCCAGCCCATCCTCCTGCCTCTCCTGCTTCTTTGTCTACATCAGCGTACGGAAAATTATTTATGTGTTCAAGTCAGCCATTCCATTATGATTGGCATTATAGCCTCCACCAAAGCCAATACCTCTTCCTCCCCATCGGCCGGGAAAACTATCAACTTCTCCAAAGACGAACTCCAGGTCCTCCAGCAAGATATTGAACAGGAAACGCTACAAGCCCTTATCGGCTGGATTAATGGCTCTCATCCTGCTCGTTCTCAAGGATGGGATTGGCTTCTGGCAGCTCTCCTCACTGAGCTGACTGAGTATTTCCAGGATACTACTCTATGTCGTAGAGGCTTCTTCTATGTAGACTTCGATTCTCTGGAAACCACATCCCGGGCACTAGGCTGCAGCCCTCTTCCCCTTGGTCAGCCCTTTTACGCTGCTTTCCACCTCCTTTTCCCCTCCACCAGTCGCCACCCTCATTCCTTCCCGTCCGTCGTCCCCCTTTTCTCCTGCTTCCTTATCAGCAGCTCGGGCTGCTGTTCTTTCGGCAAGTGTCGGCTCCCTTTGGTCTTTACCCCTTCACGAGGACTCCATGGCAAACACTCAGTCATCCCCAACCGAGGCCACCGCCCTCTGCCTTTTCTCCAAAGCGGACCTCCAGCTCCTAGCATCAACCGTAGCCTACCTCAAAACCTCAACACTTGTATGCAAGATTGTGGGTAGCCGCAACCAGCTTCAAGACTTGCTCCAGCCCAACCTCTTTGGCGAGCAAGGCAAGAGAATAGATATCCATACCCTTGGGTGCGGCTACTACTAGGTGGGGTTGGACACCCCAGCAGCTTTAGATCGCGTGCTTCAGCTGAGCCCCGCTGCATTGTACATGGCCCAAGCATTTTCACATGCTGGCAGCATGGCTTTGTTCCCGCCTCCAACCCTCTTACTAGAGTATCCGGATTCTCAGTTACAGTCTGTTTTCCAGCAGGCCTCATGAAGGAGTACCTTCCGCTTCTCCCCATCATTGGGAGAACAATAGGGCAAGTGTTGGAATCCCAGGCAACACCAGCCTCGACGTTGGCACGTGTGGCTGGGATCCCTTCACTTTGCATAAGCATTTCCTCGTGGGAGACAGTACCGCACATCATCTCCCTTCAATGCCTCCGGGGGGAACCCATCCTTCACGGGTGTATTCAGGCCTTCCTGGCCAATGCTTCATTTGCCATCAGATGGGTCACCTCATCAGAGCTTGCCCTCGTGGCCAGTCTAGGTGAGCTCTACACGCTGGTCCAGCCCCTTCCCCCCACACAATGGAGAGAGCGGACCGAGCACTCCAATGCCACCTCCCCCCTCCAGCAAGACATAACCCCAACACCCTACTCCCGAGGACGATGATGGGGATAGGTGGCAGATGACTGGGTGGAGACAGCGCCACACCATGTACACACACACAACAAATACACACTAACACATACACACAATCAAGACACTTGTACAACACATGCACGCGTGAAGACATTACACAATCACACATACATGTGTATGTGCACACACAATCACATACATATGTATGCAAAAGAGAAGACAAAAGACATTGTATATAAGATACACTTATTTAAGAGTGAACACACCTCATCATGCATCCCCACGTGTTAAAATTTAATATTAATTAAAAATATATGTGTATATGTGTTTATTTATTTTATAAATGCACATGTATATATAGGTATCTCGCCTCCTTATATGTGTATATGTGTTTATTTATTTTATAAATGCACATGTATATATAGGTATCTCGCCTCCTTACAGACTGGAAGCTTACACTACAATATATTCAATGGTCAGGTAGACCTCTTGAGATTGGCAATATTTTGAGACAAGAAAGTATCTTTTGGAGCCGATCATTCCTTGCTACTTTGGCTCTCCATTCCCCTTGGTGAGCTTACTTTCTTTCTACAAAATCATTCGGGTTTGCCAAGATGTTGTTGATGCTGAAGGAAATGTTTTGTCCTTTCCTCGAGCTCAAAGCCGTTGGCAGTTGGGTATGCACTACAGACCTTTATGGCGCATTTTACAGGAACAATTGTAGCCTTTTACCCCTCTTACAGTTGTTCCGAATTGTGAAAGGACAGAGGATTGGATTTTCAATAGGGCAGATCCTGAACCTTATCCTAATTTCTTTCCTCAAGTTTCGGCTGCTTTGATCTACAAGTTGATTATTCTTGCACCTTGGTTTGTCAATCAAGTTAATAAGATTTGGCTCCTCACTAAGACAACCCGTTGGTGGAAACAGAACCTAAAGAAAATCTGACATAGTAAATTGCCACTCAAATCTAGATTGTTTTTATGGCGATGCTTGTTGGGAATGCTCCCAGTTGGAGAATTTCTTGAAAAAAGACATATAGCTGCTGCAAAATGCCCTTCTTGTCGTTGCATAAAGAAAACAGTGATGCATCTTCTTTGGTCTTGTCCGCATAACAAACACATTCTCTTCGACTCATATTTCCAGGGTATTCCTTCTATAGATTTTTTTGGCTCTTTGGCAAGTGGCCTTCTAGATTGGATCATGCACAGCCCTTTCCAATCTGGACTAGATATTGGGCTTTGTGGACAATATGGCATGCAACAAATCAGTTGGTTTTTCATTCCGTAAGGATTGCATGCTATCACTACTTTCGTCAATCCTTGCTTCAATCTTTGTTTGACAGCATCCATCTGGATCAAATCGATGATGGCTAGTTGGCTTCGTTTTTTCAATGCTTTTAACTTTCGTGACTGCTCTTTAAGAAGTTTGCCTCTTTTTTGAGGACTTCTTTCTTTGTACAGTGAAGCAATAGAACATAGCTTTTTACCACAAAAAAAAAGTGTGAGATTATTTTTTATTTATATTTAAATTTGTATCTAAATTTGATACCCCTACTGTAAGTCAAAATAAATTAAAAGCTAATAAAAAATGAATTATACACCTGTAAACAAACGTGTGGGCCATAGGTAGACCTAACAGTCTCCAATGTATTCAAGTATACTCCCCAAGGTACAAATAGACAAAGGTGGTGAAAAGGAAAGCCTGTGGGTGTTGAGCAAAATAGTAGAAACCAAATTCTAATATTGTTTTAAGATTCTAAAGGTGGTCAAAAGAAAAAGCATGTGGGTCTTGAGCAAAACAGTAGAACCAAATTCTAATATTGTTTTAAGACTTCAAAGTGAATTGCTCACTTTACAAGGAGAAACTCAATTTACCTCTAGACGTTTTGAGAATGGAAGGTTGCATATGAACTTGACATTTGAAGCGATCTCTTCCAGAATATAGAGCTCATTGAAGGTCCTCTCTTGAGAGCTTTCATCGGCACCAAGAAAAAATGTTAGAATATCTCTCTTAAAGGTCCTCTCTTGAGAGCTTTCATCAACACTAATAAAAAATGTAGATCTGCACATTACTATGCATCACGCCAGTATTCAATGCATGAGTGATGAGGAAATTAAGATAGCCTGAAAGTTCTCTTTTTAACATCGTTCATAAATATGACTAAGAAAAAGCTACATGTTTTCACAAATAAAGGTTTGCTTTTTTGCATGTTTAGATGGTCATAAGAGATATTTCCTCATCACTTATGCATTCAATACTGGCGTTATGCATAGTAATGTGTAGATCTGCACAACTCCAACCCAGAGTCTTCTATGTGACACACAACAAAGCCAAAAATGCTCTTTTCCAAAAATTGCTTAACAGAGCATATCAGCTAACCACTTTTTGGCCCTTAGTATTTATTTTGACTCCAAGCAAAGCAAACGTGCTCTTTTTTTGCAAAAAAATGCTTTCTGATAGGACATGTTAGCTAATCACTTTTCGGTTTTGAGGGAAGTTTATGAAGGAATACGCATGGCATGTTACAAAGCCTATAGCACAGAAGCTTCCCACTAATAAATCAATTAAGAGATATAGACAGTAAAGTGGTATCTGGTAGCATTTGAAACAAAAACAAAATCCATTTCAGTTTTCAAATACATGGGTATTGCTTTGCAAGAAGATATGCCAGTGGAAAGTTTAGGTTCTTTTTCCAAACTTAACAAAAACCAAAGTGCATTTTTTACTCCATGAGAAAGCATAATAGACTACATGCTATGGCATCCCACTCACGTCATGAGTGCCCAATGTAGATGCAAGTTCATGTATAACGATATGTCCACCCTACTGGACAAATCTTCATAAATAAACCACCAGACTGAGTTTCTATCAATTATCCAGAGGTGAAGGGCAGACTTGGCCATGATGAAGGAGGCTAGTACACTAAAGAGAACACACATGCGTGCAAACGCGCACAACTAAACAGCTTTGGATAGAAAGAATTAGCTAGCCGCAACTTGGACGGAGACTTCAATAGAAATCTGCATGTCCGATAATATGGCAAAAAGATATATCAATGGCTGAGTGAGCAAAGGGAAAATCTGGCAGCTTCTACATCATAATCTTCACCAATGCGTTTTCAAAGACTTGTACCCACACAGTCTAATCCAATGAATAAAAGTAAAATTATGTTCTTGATTTTTATCTAAATCATGAAATGACTGGATCACTTTATGCAGAGTAATGTGAAACTCCACTAATGGTAACACGGTGAGGACTAGAGAAAGCATTTACGAGAGAAAAAGGCCTTACCACTTTCTCAAAACTCTCCGCCGGCTTTCTAGTTGAAAATGTGCCAAACCACGCCATCCTTCTGGCAAGGCTAGTGCCTGCATTCAAAAAAATTGAGTTTTTTTAACCACCAAAGTTGCAAACTTTAGCTGTTCAGGCATAAGCAACAAAACATTATCCTAAGTAAGCATCTCCTTCAAAATCTGCATCCTTTGACATATCATAGAAAAAGAAAAAACAAGTTTCTCCTATTGCAAGAAAAAACCCAAAAAAATGAAAAAAAAGCAATCATATAACATGGCAGGTTGTAAGATGGCGTAGAAATAATTTGAATCAATAAAAAGTAATATTGGAGCTTGCTACTCCATAACACATGTACCACTCGGGTGCTACATGGCCATTCTCTAGAAGAGTGCACAATTAGGAACCTTTTCGATGAGCAAGATAGGTCTCAAATTGCCATCAAGTTGAAAAGGTTATTGCGTTGTCCCGCACATAAATACAATTGTCACCAACCCAAACATTTTAGGGGTCTAGTGGACTCTAGGACGTCCAAATATTTGGAAAGTACAAGCTTTGGGAATGGGAGATTATGCAATACAATTGTCACCAACCCAAACATTTTAGGGGTCTATGGACTCTAGGACGTCTAAATATTTGGAAAGTACAAGCTTTGGGAATGGGAGATCATCCAATACAAAAGATCTAGCACCTGAAGCTTGGTCTAGGCGCTTGAGATGGTTTCTTGGACACAGAATTGGGCATTGGAGCTCAAGTGTCAAGTGGAAAGCATGTATGGCAAGCTCCCGAGGATTTGGGAGAGATCTAGTATTGAAACATGGTTCTACATGGTGCCCACGTTTCTAATTACAAAGGATCACACTCGACTCCCAATGGAAATTCCATTCGCGTCATTACATCTGTAACTAAGCAAATAAGGGGGACTTGCTAAAACACATTTGATAGAAGGTCTACGAGTTGAGATATTTTTAGAGATGAAGTTTATGGGTGGGAACCATCTCTTAAATAAGGACATGTGGCACGACAGTGGATCAAAGTAAGACAAGTGGCCTCACACTTCACCTCAGCTCTACACTTATCATTATAGCTTTTACTTGCTGCTCTAGCTCATGAGAGACCCAAATCTATAAATTGCAGCCCTCTTTCTTCATTTGAGCAGGCTCTATTGCTGCAAATAGCCTCTATCATGTTGGCAACTCTTCTCTATTCTTGTTGGTTCTATACTCCAAGGTTATGACTCTCTACCACCGCTATAGGTTGCCCTAATGATGGTTGCTCTCTTTCTCTCTCTCTCTTGAAGGTTGCCCATGAAGAATACCGGCTGTTGGGGACTGTTTTGAAGGCTTCAATCACTAAGGAAATATTGAAGGCAAGGGTATTTAATCATTGTATTATGATTTCCAGCCATTGTACTTGTTGTACCAATCAATGTACCTATTGTACCACCACTATACTTGCTATACCAGCCATTGTATGTGCTATACCAACCATTGTATGTGCTATACCAGCCACTATACTTGCTATACCAGTTAGTGTACTTATTGTACCGCCGTAGTACCTACTGTACCAGTAACACGGTTTTCAACTCTCGTGCGTGGGGCAAAGATAACGTGTGGTTTTTCCAATTTTCTCGGGTCTTTTCTCGCGTAAAAGCATGTTTTTCTCTCTTTACTTTCTGAAATTCAGAATTGGCACATAGTTTTCTTGGAGCAACATCCGCTTTATTATCTTCGCTTCATCTATGGAGCCCGAACTTCAGTTTGATGATAACCTATTGTCATGTGCAAGACATGCACTGGCTAATCCCAGGCTAATCCTAAAGAGGCAACAAGATAAAGAACCAGACTTGGAGCAGGTGTTGCTGATTTGGCAGAAATGCCTGATGGAGGACATGGGGTTGCTGTCGGCCAGCGCTTGATATCACAGGGGATCTCCAAAAAGCCTGAATTTTGTCTTGGCCCTGGCCGACCAGCAGTTGGCCAGTACATTAGTGCATTGAAAGCCTATAAAAGGCAATATTGCTCAACGATTTGAAGCATTCAGTCCTTGCTTGGGCTGAGTCATAGAACTAAGATTAGATTAGGGTTTTTCTACCTTTTCAAGAAGGCAACCTATGGCTGCAAGAACACTTGTACCTTTTTGTACATTATGAATATAATGAATACTCAGCTATCTCTCTCTCTTCTCTCTCTTCTGCATGCGTTTTGCATCAGCATGTTCCCAGATGGTGTTTAGGGCTGAAAGAAGACTATCAGAGCTTCCGCACGTAACATTGGTATCGAAGCATCAGGCTCAGCAAGGCTAAACACTCATTCAATCCCAGATGAAGGTGCACAAGTCCAAGGCACAGGAAAGTGCACAAGTACGAGGCCCAAGGCAAAGAACACAAGACAAGGAAGAATTCCCAGGAGGTTGGTTGGTGGTGTTCCACAGAGCCCAAGGGGATGGCAGTCCTATGAGTCAGGTGCCACTTGGGGCACACCAGGAAAGGCTTTCAAGCAACGGTTCCAGGGGAGGTTGATCCTCCAAGGGGTGGAGTGAGAGTGCCAGACTCATTTCTTAGGAAAGAAGACCAGAGACAGTGTTCAGGAAGGACAGGGCAGGAACGGAATGGGGACTGGATGGAACAGATGCATAGATTTTCATCAGAGTTAAAGAGTGGATTTGGAGACCGGGTCGGGTGTTCAATGAAAAGGTTGCCAGAGAAGAAGGACGACAAGGGGACTCCGTGAATAGACAATGGGATGATTACAGTCATCCAAGAATACAGATTGAAATCCCATCATCAAGTTTGGATGTCATGTGCAAGACATGCCCAGGCTAATCCTAGGCTAATCCTGAAGAGGCAACAAGATAAAAAACCAGACTTGGGGCAGGTGTTGCTGATTTGGCAGAAATGTCTGATGGAGGACATGGGGTCCCTGTCGGCCAGCACTTGATATCACAGAGGATCTGTCGGCTGCAGCAAAAAGCCTGAATTTTGTCCCGGACCTGGCCGACCAGCAACCGGCTAGTCCATCAGTGCATTCAAAGCCTATAAAAGGCAATATTGCACAACGATTTGAAGCATTCAATCCTTGCTTGGGCTGAGTTGTAGAACTAGGATTAGATTAGGGTTTTTCTACCTTTTCAAGAAGGCAGTCTATGGCTGCAAGAACACTTGTACCTTTTTGTACATTATGAATATACTAAATACTCAGCTATCTCTCTCGCTCTTCTACATGCGTTTTGAATCAGCATGTTCCCAGATGGTGTTTAGGGCTGAAAGAAGACTATCAAGGCTTCCGCATGTAACACCTATCAGACCATGAGGAGCATCCTCAACCCGATGGGGAAGTCACAAAAACAGATGAGGTTTTGCTCGTCGATCAGATGTATCCATGAAGGGCAGAAAAAATCCCACCACCAAAAACACAACTGGCAAATTTGTTGGTAGCGCATGCACCTCCTTGCTAGAGATGCATAGGGGAAGTTGATTGGGTAGGTTGCTTTATTGTGTTAGGGAAAAGAGGCTTGCAATTTTCCAACTTGGTGTGGCAACTCAAAACAAACTTTCCCTTGCATCAAATTCCAAGCTATTAACTTGACAGATTGAAGCACACTCCCTCCAAATTACACAAAGGCGTATGGCAAGTGATGTTGGCATGTAATGTTTGTCAAGAGTTGGCTTATGTGCATCCCTAGCAATGCAGAGCAAAAAGATTTCGCTTGGGTATGACAATTTAATTCAACATACATATGGCATTAGGCTCATCTGGTTCACATGAATGGATGCATAAACACACATGTGATGAGACTAGTCATTCGTGGGGCCATGACTAGATTCCTTGTGGCCATGACATCAAACCTTATGTTGGGGAGGGAAGACAGTGCCTGCCAGCGAATCATCCCACGGCCGCATTGTGTTACCCTCTTTTGGAAAAGTTGCAGGCCATCTGAAAGTTTGAAAAGAGGAGGAGGCCGGCCCTCCTGAATGGGGCTCAAGGTAAACAGGACATGTATGAGGTGGTTGCAGGGCATGAACTATCATGTTGAATTGCATGCCACCCTCTTGCAAGCCATGTGGAAGTGTCATAGAGGAGAAGGGCTGCCGGCGGCACCATGCGGCTGCTGGATTTGCTAGGCATGGCCTCGAGGAATCTAGGCATGCCCCCTCAAATGTGTTTTTAGACATCCATGCCATACATGTTAGCCTTAACATTGAAGATTGTTAGCTTGATCTAAAATGGTTATATAAAACACATAATTGACATAGAATTAAGGTTTAAATTTTGAGAAGAAAATAAGTGGTTTCTTTCTTCCAATGGAGCCCTGCGTACCATTTGGATGAATGTGAGAAATCGAAACGTATCTCCTCATGAGCAGCAGGGCACATCAGTAGGGCATCTTCAGTGGCCGCCACCACCACCACCACCACCGTGCACCTGAGATGGTGTGATGGAACCTCTCCGATCATCAGGCAATCGCAGATATGAGATGTACATCTGTTTTGAATCAAAAACAGATGCTGTCGGCGTTAGGGTTTTTCTCTCTAAAACTGTTAGGGTTTTTCTCTCTAAAACTGTTAGGGTTTTTTTTTGTTATGGCTCGGTTTCGGGTTTCGTTCCGAAATGCAATCCTTCTGTGTTCAATTATTGAACGCTCGACGGAGTAACGCAGATAAACTCTTCAAAAATGCATCACGCTGTTTCACAAGCAAATCAGGAAGGGTCGTCACGTAGGAAAAAACTACTAGCGTCATAAAATGTTTCATTCACAAATTTTGAATTAATTAAGGTTGGTTTTTTTAAAGACTAAGGAAAGGGGGGAGAGGGGGTGGTGGTGTGTGTGTTGTTTGTGTTTTTATGGAGATTCAAGAGAAAGGGAAGGGGAGTTGTCCCCCACCAAAGGTCTTTATCCATTCATGATATGTTTCCAAATTTAAGTATTTAGTTTTCATAAAGTTGTGGTCCCACATACACTCGTCTCTAAGAAACTCTCTCAGCGCATTGTGTCTATCCTTTCCACAATTCTTTAAGGGGCTCTCTCAGATGATTGACACTCTCTCCCTATCCTTTGCACAAGTCACCTATTTTCACATCGAGCATAAGCTTACGAAACTTGTGTGACCCAACTTGTACACAAACCAAATCCAATCATATATGGACCAAATGATATTGTATGTATATGAATGCATGCGTATGGACCAAATGATATTGTATGTATATGAATGCATGCGTATGGAATGATAATGTATGTGGACCGAATCAACCATACGTGGGCCCAACGATGTTATACTCATACGAAATGGATTTGTATGTGCGCCAACTGATACGCACATGCACTCGAACCAAATGAAATTGTATGTGCACTAAATGATATTATACATGGACCAAATCCAATGATGCGCCTTGGGATTGTATGTCCTAGAATTATACATTATGAAATTGTACATTGTACTCCTTCTTACATTGAACAACTCCAATCATATACGTACAATTTAACTTGTACGCATTCAACTTGTACGACCTTTTAGATTTATTAAACCATTTTAGATTACTTTATTCTTATCATGTACAATTGTAATTATAATTGTATGGCTTTTTGGTTGGACCATTTTAGATTACTTTATTCTTATCACGTACAATTGTAATTATAATTGTATGGCTTTTTGGCTGGATCGTTTTAGATTACTGTATTCTTATCATGTACAATTATAATTATAATTATATGTCTTTTTGGTTGGACTATTTTAGATTACTTTTTCATGTACAATTGTAATTATAATTGTACAGTGTGAAATTACAACTTTTAGCCATGTACAATTACGTTCCTGTAGGTTTCTGTCGTACATTACAGGTTTCACAACTTTTTGGCCTAAATTTTTAGTTTTTCCTTGTGGATTTTTGGGTTTCAAGAGATAGACCGAGGTTATATGCATCCAATTTATCAACCAATTAAAAGAATTAAGCCTCATTTTTATAAATTTTCAAAACTTTTGTGGTGAAAATTATAAAATTATAAGATGAATGAAAAAATGGAACTTTAAGGAATACAATCCATTGACATGCCTTCTCTATGGTTTCCCATAGTCACAACCCTTAGTAATGCAATAAAAATAACACCAAAAAGCAAATAAAATAACCCAAAAAAACCATTTTTACAAGCAAAAACATGCCCTTTCTTCTTCACATGTACTTAAGAAATGATGGCCAAATTATCAAAGTTGATCTTAAGACTTGTCAAACTCATCGCATGGGTGGAGGATTGTTTGGAGATGAGTCTGATGCAACTAACCAAGTTTGCAAGGTGCGTCATCAGAGAAGTGATGTCAAAGAGAATGTCATCACTTTTTGCCACCATAGAAGTGATGCCAAAGAGAATGTCATGGCTTTTCACCACCATAGATGTGATGCCCAAGGTAGGCCACAAAGTATCTGGATGCCTATAACTTCAATCAACATAATGAGTGTAAAGAACAATTCCAATAGAACCTGTGGCACTCAAATTGTGGATTCAAGCCACAAAAGCTACTACCCAATTGTGCCACTTAACGTCTTGAGTGCAAGTGAGAATTCCTCACTATGAACCTCACCTACTATTAAGGTTTGGTTAAGCCAAAAATTAAATACAAAGAAACTCTAAAGGTAGCCATGCTATTTTATCATGGGAAAGACGGGTGTCCCTTGGTGGTTGAATTGGCCAATGCTCATGTGCATGCTAAAAATAAAAACAAAATCAAAATCTTAGGGTGATGTACGCATAGTAGCTAACCCTATGCAATGTAGCACGAAGTACAATCAAGGAAGAAATCATGCTTAGAACCCCAGTGTCCTATCAGCATTGTTGATAACCTGGCTACCCCGCTAACAAAGTGACCATACTTCTCCAAGAAGAAAAGTCTAATCAAAGCCACCTTCTCTAACCCATTTATTAACACCTAAGAAAAACCAGTCAATCTCTTGTTAACTTCTCTCAAAACCACCTAAGGCCTAAGCATTGGTGGTAATCGATGAGACTCTTGTTAACTTCTCTCAAACCCACCTAAGTCTTGAGCATTGGTGACAACCGGTGAGACTCTTGTTAACTTCTCTCAAACCCACCTAAGTCTTGAGCATTGGTGGCAACCTATGAGTCTCTTATTAACTTCTCTAAGGCCTGAGCATTGGTGGCAACCGGTGAGTCTCTTATTAACTTCTCTCAAAGTGCAAATGATCATCAAGGTTGAGAGTATGGCTAGGATTTACCACACCAAGGAAGGTATGCAATGAAGTCAAGCTATTATCCATCCAAATTTAGAATATGTCCTTGGGAAGCTTGCACTGACTTCTTCTGAATCTTACATTACTCTTAATCATGAAGTGAGAATACGTTGAGTTAGATTTTTTAAATAAATATAATACACACTGGCAATAATATATGGAGGTGTATATTTTTATGATTGATGCTGGTGTGATCCAAGACATAATAATGCTCGGACATGAGTGGATTAAAGCCCACTAACTACCATCTCAACTAATGTTAGTGTGATCCATAATGCTTTGACATGAGAGTGGATTAAAGCCACTAAATGACTTCTCAGTGACTAAGAGCACACTATAGTTTGATTACTATGACGATATGCCCTAAAATGGTAATCGTACATCAATGTTATCGCAAAGAAGAATCGTCTAACCTCATCATGCCCTCCCAAATCAAGTCCCATCTTCAACATTGATTATTCTCTCACAAAAAGATGAAGTTTTCCATGAGCCTTGCCAAGGAAATTTGGAGCCTCGATGTTAACATTCCCTCTCAACGCAAATTAAACCTCACTGGCAACAAATATCATTGAATCAAGACCCTTAACCATCAAGATCCCTACTTTGACATCCAATGAGCAAACTAACCAAGCCTATCTATAAAATAAAACCCCAACCCCATACTGCTATCTACAAAACCCCAATGCTGGGTGCTAATAAATTTATTGCCTAAGGCTATTATGATGGATACACAGAACTATGGTGGGTTCTCATGAACTTGTTACCTAAGGCTATTATGATGGAAAATAGAACTGTGGATCCCTAAAGGTCATGTCAAGTTGAAAGCTTACCTAGCCTTGCTGAAACATGTGTTGTCCTTAAAGCCATGATGTAACTTCTTGATTGTGGGTATGCTAACCCATTGTCCGTTGTTGGGATCCTCTCTCCATTGTCACATAAGAGAGCTCCATAGCCATGGGGGTGGAGGAAGAGCTTGATAAAGGTGAAAAGAAGGTGTATGGATCAATCCCACACAAGAGGTACACAATTTAGATGTATTCAGAGCCTTCATCCATGCTTACTTCCATTAATAACTTTTCAGTAGCAAAAACCCTATTTTTCCTCTTTGCATAAACTCCTCCTTTCAATGCCAAATCGACACAAGCTCATGTAAAAATCTTCTAAATGCTAAAAAGTTTTATTGTATCAACTCTTATGTCATTCTGAGCACCCTAAGTTAGTCTACTAGTCTTAAATATTCTAAATGTTGGAAAGGTTATCAATGATTATTGTCATTAATCACTTCTTGATCGTTAATCAATGATTATTATCGTTAATCAATGATTATTATCATTAATCATTAATCACTTCTCGATCGTTAGCAAAAACCTTGTTTTTACTCTTTGCCTAAGCACCCCCTATCAATGTTTTTCTTTGTTCTCCCTCTAAAGCATCATTCTTTGAGATTTTTAGTGTGTTTTGAAGCTAATATCGAGCTCTATCATAACCTTAAGGGGGTTGGCCCAACTTGAAGAGAGGTGGCAAAAACATAACACAAATCGGCATAAAAATGCAAAAATTAGGAGCTACAGGTCAAATTTCTTTTAGATTCTTCTAATTAGTGTACAAGCTATCTAGAGATTAAGTTTGAAGGGAAACCATAAGTGGTCGACGAGAACCAAGCAAATCATCAGTTTAAGATCTCCTTCACTAATCACGTGATTAACCTTAATTAGATTGAGTTTTTTGGAGTTCTCAAGTTTCAAATCATTAATCATTAAGATTAATTTATGAGTAACCTTAATCCCCTTGAGTTTTTTGGAGTTCTCAAGTTCCAAATCATTAATTTGTGAGTTGTTGTTCCCATATATATTATCCTTATTTTGGAAACCCCCCTTCATTTGATGCTTCGATTGCTTCCTCCGATTTACATTTTTGCATATGCTTTTAAGGGGGAGCATTACATAATCATCAAATTGAAGGCATTTCCTTAGCAAAAATTTGGGAATTTCCCCAAATATGGAAAAAATGAATAATAGCTTGAGTTCCTTGCAACAAGCACACACACACACACACACACATAAGAGAGTGCAAGACACAAGAGAGAGATGTATGGTTGAATTTTCTTCTATCTTCTTCTCTTCTCTACAACCATATATCTAAAAGATAAGAGTACATGTATATAAAGGGAAAGTACTTCCTACAACATACAAAGTGGTCGGTGTATAGTGTGAACCCAACTATATGAACTGGCTCTATAACTATGCCATAACTTTAGTACTCCGAAGTGGCTTTCACACAGCCTATCACACCCACTGGCGGCATATCAACCATAATCGCACCAACCATGCCAATGACATAAGCGCGAAAGCTATCACCCAGGTTGAGCTCCATATCTCAACACTCCCCCTCGAGCTCAACTCCACACACTACACTCCAAGTAAGTTCCTAAACCTGTGGAGCTTCTCTATGCCCAATGACTTCGTGAAGATGTCAACCACCTGATCCTTTGTGTGTGCTGACATATACTAGATCTAGATCACCTGCTAGAACCTTCTTCCTCACAAAGTGATAATGCACCCCAATGTGCTTCATTTTAGCATGGTATACTAGGTTACTAGCCAACTGTATGCTACTCAAGTTGTCACAATAAATGACAACTGCCCTATCCACGGGCTCACCCTTATAGAAAAGTCCATAATCAATTGTGGACTTTATGTACCTGAGAATCCGTCTAGTCGCATCCAAGTGTGGCTTCCTAGGGGCCTGCATAAGCTGATTCGCAAGTCCAATAGCATAACTCAAGTCTGGCCTAGTAATGGTCATATAGATCAAGCTACCTACCACTATGCGCCTACATGTAGTGGGGTCCTCCAAAAGCTCACCTGTATTTGTGGAAAGCTTTGTATTCTACTCCAATGGCACTGAAATAAGCTTACAACCTATCATACCATACTTGGACAACATGTCCAACCCATATTGCCTCTGCAACAATAACAAAATGCCATGAGGGGATCTCACCACCTCTATGCCCAAAAAATATCGCAGCTCACCCAAATCCTTTATCTCAAACTTTTACTTCAAAAGCCTCTGACATCCTGTATGTCAACATCACTATCACCAGTGATAATCAAGTCATCCATATAAATGACTAATAGCATGATCCCTTTATCTATCTTTTTCACATAAAGTGAAAAATCTACATTGGATATCTGAAATCCAATGGTAACAAGATACTCCCCGATCTTGTTTGACCATGCTGTGGGTTCCTGTTTTAAGCCATACAAGGCTTTGTGTAACCTACACACAAAATTTGGGTGTGCATCACTCTCATAACCTTGTGGCTGCACCATGTAAACTTTTTCTTGCAAATCACCATGCAAGAAGGCATTCTTTACATCCATCTAATCTAAAGACCAACCCTTTGCTCTAACCATAGCAATGATAGCTCTCATGGTTTTCATTCTTGCAACCGGGTTGAATGTCTCTTCATAGTCAATGCCATAAGTTTGTGCATAGCCTTTGTGTTGGTCTAGAACGTCAGCACCAAATTCTGCCACACAATTGCTGGAGTGTTGGCATCCTGTATGTGTCTTATCATCATGTCTATGACACTAATTGAAATCTAATATACGACTTTCCTTGTACCCTGGTTCCAATCCTTAAATGCCTTTATGTCTGCTAGAGTGGCATTCTCATCAGACAACTCAGGAGGCTCCTCATTGTCTCCTTCGACATAGTCCCAAAATCCTTTACCCATAAGGAAATTGGTCATTCTGAACTTCTAGGCATGGGAGTTGTTCTTATCCATCTTCTCACTGGCAATCTGATTGATTCCATCAAACATGTTTTCTTGCAACAGACAAGAAAACATCTACAACAGACAATTTCTGTATGTAACTTGTAACACAATAGTATCTTTTGTGACTAATGCAGACAGTACTTTAGCACAACCTGTTTGGTCACCAGATCTGGCCAACATACATGTACATACACCCAATCTCAACAATACATGTGCAAACACTGTTTGCACTCCCAAAATGCACTGCTACACTACAAAAACTAGATTTCCACCAGAGAGATTTTTCAAGTAGAACCTCCCGAAAATGTCAAAATTACCTTGCAGTGATAGAACGGAGACCACGACGCGCTTAAAAAGCTACTCTGGCTGCAAAATTATAGTACAAAGTATTGTGTAGCACATAAGCACCTCCAAGCCTGTGAAGACAACTCCTCAATTGGAGATGTGTAGCTCCCAGAGCTGCCAAGGGGTGTTGTACCTAAACCATGAAGGGAAAGAGATGGTGATGCTCTTGCCTGTGTATCGCTTCCTTGCTTGCTTGTTTTTGTCTCTTGCTTGCCTCCTTAGCTCTCACACGAAGTGGAGCTTTGATACCATAAAGAGAATGTGGGGGAGAGAGAGAGAGAGCTTGAGTTCCTTGCAAGCAAACACACACACACACAAGAGAGTGCAAGACATAAGAGAGTGTGGGGGAGAGAGAGAGAGCTTGAGTTCCTTGCAAGCAAACACACACACACACACACACACACACACACACACACACAAGAGAGTGCAAGACACAAGAGAGAGATGGATGGCTGAATTTTCTTCTATCTTCGTCTCTTCTCTACAACCATATATCTAAAAGATAAGAGTATATACATAAAGGGAAAGTACTCTCCTACAACATACAAAGTGGTCGGTCTATAATGTGAACCCGACTATATGAGCTGGCTCTATAACTATGCCATAACTCTAGTACTCCAAGTGGCTATCACATAGCTTGTCATCCACTAGCGGCATATCAACCATAATCGCACCAACCGTGCCAGTGACATAAGTGTGGAAGCTATCACCCAGGTGGGTCATCAATGTTCGTCGTAGCACTAGTTGAGCTCGATATCTCAACATGAGCTGTTGTTCCCATATATATTATCCTTATTTTGGAAACCCCCCACAACATGGTAATCTTCCACCCACCATAGCATGAGCTCGAATCTTGTGGATATAAACAAAAAGAGCTCTTGCTGTCCAAAACAGTTTTAATGGTTATGACATCATCATTATTGATGATCGAACACCCTCTTATTAAGAGAACATAAGATAGGGCCTTGGTGTGCTTGTAAAAGGCATTGTATATGGTGGAAGTATTATCATAATCTAATCATTGTTGTGATGTGAAATCTCTCTCTATTGTTATCATTATGGAAATATTATCATAATACAATCATTATTGTGATGTGACATCTCTCTCTATTGTTATCATTATGGAAGTATTATCATAATCTAATCATTGTTGTGATGTGAAATCTCTCTCTATTGTTATCATTATGGAAATATTATCATAATACAATCATTATTGTGATGTGACATCTCTCTCTATTGTTATCATTATGGAAATATTATCATAATACAATCATTGTTGTGATGTGAAATCTCTCTCTATTATTGGCTATCACATCTCTCTCTCACATCATGGACAGTTTTGTATCACCCTAGTGAGATAGCTATGTTTATGTTTTCTTTCTGTTTTATTTTCCATTCCATGATGAGATATTCCATGGACATTATTGTATCACTTTGATCTCTCTCTCTCTCTCTCTCTCTCTCTCTCACACACACACACACACACAACACCATCTCCATGGCTTAAACCTCTATCTCTATCTCTCTTTGCATAAGATATGATTCTACACTCATATCATGGACATCTTCCACCCACCATAGTGTGAGCTCTAGATCATGTGGATAACAACACAGAGCTCTTGTGTGAACCATTTTGTTTTTATGTCATCATTCTTGATCATGTGTTGTGCTTCTTGTGCTCTTTGACTTCTTCTTTTATAACTTTGGTTCCAATCCTTTAGACTTTTCAAGGGCAACCTTAGCCTTTTGATTGTGTGTTAGGCTTCCACGTGTGCTATTTTACGACATCTTCTTTTAGACCTTTGGTTCCAATCATTTAGACTTTTTAAGGGCTACCTTAGTCTTTTAGGATTATGCCTCAAGCTTCTTGGCCAATTTCTTTGAGGTCAAATCTTGAACTTTGTGCTTATTTACAACCTTGGATGTTTCCTTGGCTCATGTTGCTGTTTCAGCTTGGAGCCTTGTGATAGTATTTAGGGGGGATTGTATGAATAAGTCCTCCTTGTACACTTAATAGGTTAAGGCTTATCAAAGTGGTTAATGCTTCTGCCACTCTATTGGGACAATCGTTTGTGAGCATGCTCAAATCCACACTTGTGACATGTGCCACCATATGGAGGAGTGACATTAGGATTTGGCACTAGATTAGACAATAGAGTTGGGGAGCTGTATGAATAAGTCCTCCTTGTACACTTAATAGGTTAAGGCTTGTCAAAGTGGCCAATGCTTCTGCCACTCTGTTGGGAGGACAATCCTTGTGAGCATGCTCAAATCCACACTTGTAACATGTGCCACCATATGGAGTGACATTAGGATTGTCCTCCTTGTACACTTAATAGGTTAAGGCTTGTCAAAGTGGCCAATGCTTCTGCCACTCTGTTGGGAGGACAATCCTTGTGAGCATGCTCAAATCCACACTTGTAACATGTGCCACCATATGGAGTGACATTAGGATTCGGCACTAGATTAGCTAATATAGATGGGGTTTTTGGTGGAGTGGCTCTAGTATGAGGACACTCAACAACACGGTGTGGTCCACTGCAATGGAGGCATTGAAGAGGTGGCTTGCATATTATGTTATTAAACTCTCTAGCTGTATTGCTCCATAGCTTCAAACAAGGAGGCATAGTCTTGCTAAATATCCATATGGATAATCCGTATGAATGTTCTTGCTAATTAGACTTAAATCTCTCATGTTCTTTGAATTCTCAAAGTTAACTAGCAAGACATGGATTTGATACATGAGGGTTGTATGACAGTGGTGTGGTTGAGATTAGCTACAAATCCCTAGTGATTTTGACACCTCAAATTCCCCTTAATAAAGGTGACTTCTCTAGTCAAACCTAAAAAAGGCCGTCACCTTTTCCCAACTTGTAGAAATTGCCTATAATCAATTAATAAGGGGTAGCTTCTTTGCTTAAGCAAGGATTAAGCACCGCATCAAGAAATTTTTAGGGTAGGAAATTGGAGATCTCCTCACTCCATTAATAAAAAATCAAGTTTGAATAGAGGAGCATCAATAAATCATCCTCCACTCCAATGGTTGGTTCACTAGTTGGGTTTTTTAGCAAGTATGTATTATAAACCTTCCCTCACTATGAGGGTCAAATCAGATTCTAAAAAGAATAAGTGACCAGCACGTAATGTAACCTATTATGCATGGTTTGTTCATGTGATATAATAATGCTTGATGGTTAACAAAGAAGAACACAAGTTTTGGAGCTAATAGCTAATGATGATACTATTTCACCACATAAGCCATGACTAAGCCTTCCCTTTCTGTGGTGGTGTAGTTCATTTCTACATTATTCACAATTACCTTATTGAAAAAAAAAATCTCATTGCTTATATTCCCTAGATTATGCTATCACACATCCAATGAAAAATTTTGATGCATTAATATACACATGGAAAATGAGATCTCAATTGGGTGCACTTAGGATGGGTGCAATAATATGCTCTTTGACATTCCTTAGTCCACCCAAAAACTACGAGTAGTTAGTGGTCTAGCAACTTTTTGCATGGAACACATTTTATAGATAAAGCAATGTACTCCCTTGTATTTCATTGGACTTGGCAACCTTAGAATGAGTTTAACCTTGCTCTCATCAATAGAGATAACATTTTTGAACATAATGTGGCAAATAATTACCATATGCTTAATCTAAAATTAGCACTTAAGAGGATTAATGATATACGATACAATCGATATATCTTAACATCATCTTCCTTATATGCGCAAGATAAGTAAGCGTTCCAACATAAAGGGCATTTCTCTGTCCACCCAAAAACTAAGTGGTTAGTGGTCTAGCAATGCATAGAACATAAATAATTCTTTTATACATAAAACAATGTACTACCTTATAATTCATTAGACTTGGCAAGTCTAGAATTAGCTTGACCTTGCTCTCATTAGTAGACAGACCATAATGTGACCAAGAATTACCCCATGATTAACCCAATTAGCACTTAAGAGGATTCAATGATTTACGATACAATCAATATAACTTAACAACACCTTCCTTATGTAAGAGACAAGTGTTATTTCCATCATGGATGAACACAAAGGTCATCAATGAAAATTCTCGAGGAATTTACAAAGATATTCCTTTTAAGCTGTAGACATCAATCTTTGGAAAGTAGTTAGGACATTGGTTAAGCTAAATGATATAACCTTGTAAGCATAAATATCACGTTCTATGGCAAAAGCCATTTTGTATTGATCTGCTTGGGCAATGAATGGGCGGAATATTGGGTTATGTTGAGATATTGAGCTCAAGTAGTGCTATGGCAGACATTGATAACCCACCTGGGTGATAGCTTCCGCATCTACACCACTGTCATGGGGTTGGTGAGATTATGGGTGATATGCGGCCAGTGGGATGACAGGCTATGTGACAGCCATTTTGGATTTCTAGAGACTGGCATAGTTATAGCGCCAACTTATGGACCAACCCTTGTATGTTGTAGTAGTTGAGTACTAACCCATATAGTGTGTACTCTTATCTTCATGTTATGTTGGTTAAGTAGAGAAGAAGAAGATGGAAGAAAATTCAGCTATCCATCTCTCTCTTTATGTCTTACTCTCTCTTGTGTGTGTGTGTGTGTGTGTGTGTGTGTGTTTGCTTGCTAATGTTTGAAGCTCTCCCTCTCCCCCACATTCTCTTTATGGTATCAGAGCCTGGTTCGTGTGAGAGATAAGGAGGCAAGCAAGAGGCAAGAACAAGCAAGGAAGGAAGTTGTACTACACGGGTAAGAGCACCATCATCTCTTTCCCCTTCTTGGTTTAGGTACAACACCCCCTCAGTAGCTCTGGGAGCTACACATCCCCGATTGAGGAGCTACACATCTCCGATTGAGGAGTTGTCTTCGCGGGAGTGGAGCTACAGAGTAAGTTTATTATTATATTCGACACCCTTTTTTTAGCCAGATTCACGTTTTGGGCACGTTACAGGCCTCGTTTTGTTGCAGGGTATCGGCAGTTTTCTGAAAGTTCTGGTAGAGAACTGTTTCTGCTCGAAATCTAGTTATTGCAGTGCAACAGTGCATTTTGGAAGTGCAGACAGGGTTTGCACATGTATTGTTGATACTGGGTGTATGTACATGTACTCTGGTCACATTTGGTGACACACAGGCTGTGTTGCTGAAGTACCACATGCGCAACAGTTAGAGGAGATACTGCTATATTATAGGTTGTATCCAGAAGTTGTCTGTTTGCAGTTATTTGATTACTGAAGGAAAACATATCTGATGGAATTAATTAGATTGTTGGATAAGAATAACTTCCATGCTTGGAAGTTCAGAATGACCAATTTCCTAATGGTGAGTAAAGGATTTTGGGATTATGTAGAAGGAGACAATGAGGAGCCTCCAAAGTTATCTAAGGAGAATGCCACTCTTGTAGATATAAAGGCATTCAAGGATTGGAATCAGGGTGCAAGAAAATTCATGTACTGGTTTTTAATTAGTGTCACAGACACTATGATAGGACACATACAGGATGCAAACACTCCCAGCAGTTGCATGGTAGAATCTGGTTCAGATGTTCCAGACTAACACAAAGGCAAGGAAGTTGCAGTTAAAGTAAGAGTTGCATACTATGGAAAAGAAAGCATGTCCATTAATGAATATGCCTTAAAGATCAAGGGCATTGTTGAATCCCTTGGGTCTATCAATGTATCAGTGGATGATGATGATTTGGTGAGTGTCTGTCTAAATGGGCTTGGCAAAGAGTACAAGCCATTCAAGACCTCCATTGCAGTTAGGGAGAATATTCCCAACTTTCGGGACTTGATATCTATGCTGATCATAGAAGAAAAGGCTTTAGGTGAGGATTCTTCTTCACAAATCAAGAACACATCGGAAGAGGCCTTCTACTCTAATTCAGGTAGAGGCCGTGGCGAGGCCAAGGTGGTGGCCGACAAGGAATCAGAATTCTGGACAACAACAGTCCAATGATTCACATCAGCAATCATACACAGCTGGAAGAGGCCAGTCTAGAGGTAGGGGGAGCCAAAGAGGCCGAGGTGGTTGTCAAAGAAATCAAAATGCAAATAGCATAGAGTGCTATTATTGTGGCAAACCAAGACACATGGCAAAGGACTACTACAAAAAGCAGAATGACATTAAAAGCGGGAAGTTGTAGCAAGGCAACTATGTATCATCTAGCAAACATGGAGGTGATGACAGAAGTGAGTAGCTGGTTGTGATGTAGCACATGCTTAGTTTCATAACAAGGGATGTGTCAGATCTCAACATATATGGTATGTAGATTCTAGCACCTCTAACCACCTGACCAGTCATGCCGAGTGGTTTAGAGATATGCAAAAAATGGAAAAACCAGGTTATGTAGAAATAGGTGATGATACTACGCATCCCATTGCGCATGTTGGTAAAGTGCCATTGTCTATGCAGGATGGCAAAATGTACTTGGGCTGATGTACTTCATGTTATGAATATTACAAAGAACCTAGTTTTTGTTGGACAGATGGTTGAGTAGGGTCTACAAGTGAGGTTTAATCCTCAAGGATGTTTTGTGGAAGACTTAAAAAATAAGTGTCGCTTGGTTGCAAAGGGTAACATAAATGGTAGGATGTTTACTTTGGATGATGTGAACATGCCTGAGATAAAGGCAGCCATGTTTGCGCATGGAACAGGTGTCATTGCAGATATATTGACATATGGCACAAGCACACTGGTCATGTGAATGTACAGTGATTGAAGTCTATGCAGGCCCAAAATATTATTGCAGGTTTGCCAAAGTTTAAGGTTGACGGTACGCATAAGGTATGTGAAGCATACCAACTTGGTAAGCAAGCCAAACATGCTTTCCCACATGAAAAGCATGTCAGTGCAAGGCCATTGGATGTCATACATTCAGATGTATGGGGACCGACCAAGACTGCAACAATTGCAGGTTGCAGGCACTATGTTACATTCATTAATGACCACACTAGGAAAGTGTGGGTTTATTTCATGAAGGAGAAAAGTGAGGTGTTTGCTCACTTTCAGAGATGTAAAGCCTTGGTCGAGAAGGAAAAAGACATGCAAATAAAATACCTAAGATCAGATGGTGGGGGAGAATATTTCTCCAATGAGTTCAGTAATTTCCTGAGAAAGTAGGGAATCAAGATGCACTTTACATGCAGGCACACTGCCAACAGAATGGTGTTGCAGAAAGGAAAAATAGGTACATTGCAAAAGTGGCACCTGCCTTGATGGCTGAAAAGAATAGGCCACATTACTTTTGGGTAGAAGCAGTAGCAAACAACTGATGTATACATTATGAAAAGGACACTCATTGCAGTTGTTCATGGTATGACTCCTGAACAGAAGTTTACCGGCATAAGACCGGATGTGTCTCTTTTGGGTGTATTACATATGTACATGTTCCTGATGAAGTGAGAACAAAGTTGGATCCAAAGACAAAGAAATGCGTCTTCATTGGTTATGCTATGGAGCAAAAAGGTTATAGATACTATAACCCTACCATTCGTGAGATGCGAGTAGGCAGAGATGTTGTCTTCGATGAGATGAGTAGCATGTATGCACAAGTAGTGAAGGCAATAGAAGATGCAGATGTAAGAAGTGCTGATATTGCACCACATGTAGAGCAGCAATCACAGGTGCTAAGTGGACCTGGGGAGTCCTCGAGCAGTGGATCCAATGTTAGCCCATGGTCAGGCAAGTTGAGGAATGATGCAGGTACACATGTATCATGGAAAGGGAAGGAAAAGGTAGATCAACCTTTTGTGCCTGATCTGTTATAGCAAGTCACTCATATGTGGATGGTGACTCTAGTGGCTCTGAGCAGAGCCTTGACGAGGAGCTTGGCATTCTGTCTGTGGTTACTTCTAGTGTAAGGAGAACCAGGGCTATTTTGAGGACACCTGGCAGTGATCCAGGTGTGTGCAGGTCTACGAGGGTTAGATACCCTCTTGTTGACACGTTGAGATATGATGGATATACAACCCATAATTATGCTTACATGGTAAAAGAAATACAGGAGGTTGAGCCCACTTGCTTTGAGTAGGCAATTGGAAATAAGAAATGGGAAGATGCCATGGATGAGGAGATGGCAGCATTGGATGCAAATGCAACATGGGAGTTAGTGCCTTTGCCTAAGGAAAAGAAGGCAATTGGATGTAAGTGGCTGTATAAAGTCAAGCACAATGCTAATGGTTCAGTGATGAGCAGGTACAAGGCCAGATTGGTTGCCAAGGGCTATGCGTAGACTTATGGCATAGACTATGAGAAGAAATTCATCCCGGTTGCAAGAATGGCAACTGTGAGCTGTCTCGCTACTATGGCTGTGCGAAGGGTTGGTCTTTACATCAAATGGATGTAAAGAATGCTTTCTTCAATGGCGATTTGCAAGAAGAAGTGTACATAATGCAGCCACCAGGTTATGAGAGTGATGCACATCCAGATTTTGTGTGTAGGTTACGTAAAGCCTTGTATGGCTTGAAGGAGGCACCCAGAGCATGGCCAAACAAGATCAAGGAGTATCTTGTTACCATTGGATTTCAAATATCCAATGTAGATTTTTCACTATATGTGAAAAAGAAAGATAGAGGGATCATGCTATTAGTCATCTATGTGGATGACTTGATTATCACTGGTGATAGTGATGCAGACATACATGATGTCAGGATGCTTTTGAAGCAGAAGTTTGAGATGAAGGATTTGGGTGAGCTGCGGTATTTCTTGGGCATAGAGGTGGTGAGATCACCTCATGGCATTTCGCTATTGCAGAGGCAGTATGGCTTGGACATGTTGTCCAAGTATGGCATGACAGGCTATAAGCCTATTTCAGTGCCATTGAAGCAGAACACAAAGCTTTCCGCAGATACAAGTGAGCTTTTGGAGGACCCCACTACATACACGCACATAGTGGGTAGTTTGATCTACATGACCATTACAAGGCTAGGCTTGAGATATGTTGTTGGACTTGTGAGTCAGTTTATGCAAGCCCCTAGGAAGCCACACTTGGATGCGGCTAGACGGATCCTTAGGTACATAAAGTCCACAGTTGATTATGGACTTTTCTATGAGGCTGGTACAGAGATACAATTGCATGGGTACAAAGATACAGTTGCATGGGTACACAGATGCTGATTGGGCTGTTAGTATTGCAGACTGGAGATCTACCAGTGGTTTTATGTTCTCATTTGGGAGTGCTGCTGTGAGTTGGAGCAGTAAGAAGCAGCCAATAGTTGCCTTGTCGAGTACAGAGGCAGAGTATAGGGGTGCTCTATGGTAGCTTAGTTTCAAAAGCTACTTGGTGACATGGGAGAGCCCGTGGATAGGGTAGTTGTCATATATTGTGACAACATGAGCAATATACATACAGTTGGCTAGTAACCCAGTATATCATGTTAGAGTGAAGCACATTGAGGTGCATTATCACTTTGTGAGGGAGAAGGTTCTAGCAGGAAATGTAGATCTGGTATATGTCAGCATAGAGGATCAGGTGGCTGACATCTCACAAAGGCATTGGGCACAGAGAAGCTCCACAGGTTTAGGAGCTTACTTGGACTGCAGTGTGTGGAGTTGAACTCAATGGGCAGTGTTGAGATATCGAGCTCAACTAGTGCTACGGCGGCAGACATTGATGACCCGCCTGGGTGATAGCTTCCGCATCTACAGCACTGGCATGGTTGGTGAGATTATGGGTGATATGCGGCCAATGGGATGACAGGCTGTGTGACAGCCATTTTGGATTACTAGAGACTGGCATAGTTATAACGCCAGCTCATTTAGTCGGGTTCCAACCCTTGTATGTTATAGTAGTTGAGTACTAACCCATATAGTGTGTACTCTTATCTTTATGTTATGTTGGTTAAGTAGAGAAGAAGAAGATAGAAGAAAATTCAGCTATCCATATCTCTCGTGTCTTGCTCTCTCTTGTGTGTGTGTGTGTTTGCTTGCTAGGGTTTGAAGCTCTCCCTCTCCCCTACATTCTCTTTAGGTTATATATCCAAAGAAGCCACTCAAGAAGAAGTATGCTTATTTTCTTGAAACCCATATAGCACATGCATGCTCTCTCTTGTGTGTGTGTGTGTGTGTTTGCTTGCTAGGGTTTGAAGCTCTCCCTCTCCCCTACATTCTCTTTAGGTTATATATCCAAAGAAGCCACTCAAGAAGAAGTATGCTTATTTTCTTGAAACCCATATAGCACATGCATGTACATATATGATTGAAATACCCCTGATTCTTTAATTTTACATTTTTTTTAAAACAACACCCCCCCTTTTTAATACCCATATAGCACGTACTTATACATATATATACCCCTATTTCTTTAATTTTGCATTTCCTAAAACCTAAACATTTATCCCTCCTTTTTATAAGTATACTTGTCTAGATTTTGAATTGAAAACCTCCCTCAGTAAGTTTATGTGAATAAACTACATTAAATAACTATTTGTTTAATCCTGTCTTACACATCATGTAAATCTCCAAATTATTAAAAAAAACCTCCATGCGCTAAGGCAAGGTTGTTGTTTCACTAGATATGATCTCTTAATTATAGGTATTGTATATTATACCACCTCATGTATATTATATTTCCATGTAAAATAGTCGAACTCCTTTAAAAGGTCAATTAGATATTTTTCCTCCTTTGCAGTAAGATCCTTAAGAACGTAAATTGGTTTGGGATCCTCTTTAGGTTTTGCAATTTCAACCTTAAGAACGTAAATTGGTTTGGGATCCTTAAGAACGTAAATTGGTTTGGGATCCTCTTTAGGTTTTGCAATGTCAACCTCTTTGACTTATATTGGGCCATCATAGGAACCTTCATAGAACATTGAGCCTTGACACGAATAATAGTTCTCTCATCTACATTATAGACTTTAAAGTGATTTGGCACTTGCCTAACCTCAAGTTCTTGCCTAACTTCTCTTTCTCATAGGATTATTTTGGCTCTTCATTTTTTGATGAAGCTAATGCTCTATTGTGGCATCTTTGCTCAGATTTAGATTGTCTTAGTAGTTGGTTAGATGGATCATCTTGGTTGTCTATTTTTTTCACTGATCTCTCTAGGTTTGATAACATTTAGAGTTCTTCTCCCTTTTCTTGGTGAATTCATCGTGAACCTTGGTTACCTCATGTAGCTGTTGAGAATCTATAAGTGTTCTCCTTAAAAGATTGTTTCTCTTGGCTTGGTTACACTTTTTCTTCCTTAAACATTTGAATCTCAATGAACTATTTGATGATGCATAAAAATATTCACTACCAAAGGTGCTAGCATATGCGTTGTATGTTGATTGTTTTTAACACTTACTATCTTGAGGGAAGTGCTAGACACCTTTACATTATCTTTTTTGTTCCCCAAGAACCTTTACATCATCTTTACTTGGTACCTATGTTGCACATTACATCAATAGTTGCCAATAAGTTCATCCAACTCACGTTTTAAAAGCCACTCATAAACAGACACCTTTACATCATCTTTACTTGGTACCTATCCTGCACATTACTTCGATGTTTGCCAATAAGTGCATCCAACTCACATTTTAAAAGCCACTCATAGATGATAAACTTGAATAAAAACTATTTGATTGATTGTGTCATATTTATCTTCCTCCAATGGAGTGAGTTTTTCATGTCTTAAGATCAACCTTTAATACCTTATTGTCCCTCCTTAAGTACATGTGATTCATGTTTGATCCCTCCTTAAGATCAACCTTTAATACCTTATTGTCCCTCTTTAAGTACATGTGATTTATGTTTACTCGTGAATAAGTTTAGATTCCCTCATAAAGGGTTGGCCTAGAATAACATCATATTAAGAATCTGCTTAATAAAAATTTTCATTACATAGTTATGATAATAATTGAACCCAAAAAGAAAGTTTTAGGTCACAAAGAATTCCCATTGGCTTATTGCCATCTTCAGAGTGAGCTCTGTTGGAGTCATCTCGGTTGTCATTTGGGCTATCAAGCATTTTTCTGGACTCGTTGATACTTTTCCTTGATAGTGATAGCACTATAATGGAGATTTACATACTATTGAATAGATACCCCACCCTTGTGGCTATACACTTGCTTTGATCCTAATAGCAAGATAAGGATTCTAGAGTTTCTATGTAAGGAGGATTTGGTTCAATGTCAACTTCACCCACATTCTCCACAAGTTTCTCAATCAACTTCACCCTCATTCTTCACAAGTTTCTCAATAAAATTCACTCTCATTCTCCGCGATTTTCTCAATAAACACTTGATTGATTTGAGTGGCACTCAATGTTTTGGAGGTTAAAGGAACCTTTGGCAGACTATACACTCCCCACTATGCTCAAGTTTTATTTACCATTGTGGTCTATCTTGAAGGTGCAAGTAATGCAAGAGGGGGTCTTTGTTGGTACAAAAAACCATTAGTGACATAAGGCTAACAATATTAATTGGTATCATGGTTACCCCATCACACACAACATGCACAATACAACATTGGCCTCTACTTTAATTGAGGACACTCAAACTCTCAGTACTCATGTTCTAGCATCAAATAACACACCACACTAGATCCTTGCAAGGATACAAATGTGCATACCCCATGGCATCTTAAGTTTTAGTTTAGGCAATCATTCTAATAATGCGACACTAAGGTTGTCAAGTGACACTTGAGTGATTGGTGTTTCCTTGAGGATGAGGTTAGGTAGCTTGAGAGAAAATTGAGGGGGGATTCATTGGTAAATCCTTCTTAGACTTATATTTCATGTCAGCCAAACAAAAAATTAAACAATAATAAGTTTCCACGCTTTGTATTCTATATTTTGCTTAAAATCATATGATCATGTAATGTGATGCTACGAAAGTCCAAAAGGAAATGCGACAATAATTGATCATTTATAGAGTCTTTCTCTTCCTTCACACCTAAAGTTCAAGTGTTTATGTGAGTTGTGAATTTGCACACATTTTCTCCTTCTTTTTTACTAATGGTGTTTAACTTTATTTAGCTATATAATCACAATCCACTTTGCTCACAACTTCAAGAAAAATCAACCATGGATTCATCTTTCAAAGTTCTAAAATCCACTCTTTCTTAATGCTTTAATGATCCAAACCACTAACTTGCTCTGGCATTAAGTGTTAACTAAATGTTGTGACGTGAATCCAATTCACCAAATGTGTTATGGATTTCTACAAAAAACCTCCAAATTCTCTTTGGAATGAGTGTTCCTCCCCTATAAAACTTATACATCAATTTAGCCACGTGATTTGGCTCGATCTGCTAAGTGTACCTCATCTACAATTGGGCTATTACGTTTGTAACATAGTCTCACTTTGCTCTAAAGAAGTGGTGCCTACACACTCTCACAAGCCTAATACACAAAAATTATATAAGATAATTATATTAATTGATAATTCCACATTGCATATTGTAGTCATCTTGGCTACCATAGCAAACCTCTCATCATAGTCTATACCATATGTATGTGTTATAGTAGCCACATTGATACATGAGTAAATGTCTCATCATAGTCTATGCCATATGTCTATGCATATCCCTTAGCAACCAATCTAGCCTTAAAATGGATTATGCTTCCATCCGGATTATGTTTGATGTAGTATACATCCTATGTGACTGGCTTGTTTGTAGGAAGCAGGACAAGCTCCTATACTTGGTTCTTGTACAATGCATCCATCTCTTCTTTCATAGCTATTTTCCACTCCTTAATCTTGTTCTCATCTTCAAAACATCTTGATTCAATCACTCATTCAACTTTACCATATTCATGTAGTGATGATTGAGATAATGCCCATATGTAAGCCTCTTTATTGGATACATGACCCATGTACTTCTCCTTAAGTATGGTGATATAGTTCACATTCTTTGTACACTTTCCACATTCTCAACATGTCTCTATATCCCATTTGATCCACTTTTGGATAAGGAAGTTCTACAAGTCTATGTTCAACATTATTTCTTGAGGGTGATATCGATTGACTCTCTTATCTTACCCCATAAGCCCCATTCAAATCAAGTCTATCTGCATCACTATCTCTTGAGGGTGATGCCGGTGGACCCTCTCATCTTACCATAAGCCCCATTTAAATCAAGTGATGGCTGAGAAAAAATGAGCTCTTTGCCCATGTTTTGGAGGTGATATGGATCCCTAAACTCATGTATAACATCATCTCCCTATGTGTGCCAACATCCGGTAATGCATATGAGAAGATATGGCTTTGCTTCTTTGTAGCACTAATTTCTACAGAGGTTTGGCTGATTGATATCTAGGTATGATAGTTGTCCTTGTTAAGCTTTTCCATTGTTGTGAGATTTGAATCTCCAGGTATTAGGTCCCTCATACTGTTAAACCTTTGTCGTCCTATAGAATTGAATTTCATGACCTCTCTTCTTTCACCACCCAAAAACAACAATCAACAAATCACTCAACTCATACGAACAAAGAAATTCACTCAACCTCTCTCTCAATTTCTTTTCTCAATTCTTAATAGAGGTGGGCTGTGCTCAGAGACCATGCTCTAATGCCATAAAAAGAATAGCGGTGTCCACACACTCTCACAAACCCAACACACAAAAATGATAAGCGAGTCACATGATCTTGATAAATATGAAGAACGACTCAGGAACTTTTGTATGTAATAGCATAATCTCTCTATTTGAGTAGCAAGTAGCAATTAGTATAAACAAGCTCTCATATAATGAATCTTGGTGAAAAACATTTAGAGAGAGAGAGAGAGAGAGAGAGAGAGAGAGAGAGAGAGAGAGAGAGAGAGAGAGAGAGAGAGAGAGAAACACAGAAAAGAATTTAAAAAAGCATACTTTTTTAATCAATTTTTATTTTTCTACAATTGTACGATGTACAAATAACATGGTTCAACATAAAGTGTATCAAATAAAATGTATGAAATATATTTAAAAGTAATCAATGTACCAAATGGAAAAATGTGTGTAGTATCAATCTGATGGTGTGACATATAGATGTGAGTAGCATCAACATGTTAATCAAAGTGTCATACGTATTTTTTTAGTGGTCCACCCTTACAAAACTAGCTATTTAAAATATTACATATGCTAACATGTCAAAATTTGATTTGTCTAGAAATAATGAAGTTATCACTGTCACACTACCACTAACATGTATCACGTACCTTTGTAATTGTACATCCTACCATTAGAATGGTCTGATGTACTAGTGTACGTTTTTAGTATGAATAATTGCAAGTCTTATATTTTGTGCTTTTGGTAAAAAAATTTGAGTTTTAAGCTGTTTTTTGGGGTTTCGAAGGATAGATCGAGCACATACACACGTACACACCCAATTGAAAGTATTAAATTGAATCAAAAGAAAACAAAAAAATTGATACAAAATGGACAAAGTTGAACCTATTGGAAAGGTTTGTGCAATGTTTCCAAAGGTTATAACCCTTCGTTTGTAAAACAAAGGTCATAACCCTTCATTGCAAACAAAGGTCATAACCCAACAAACAATATTTAAAAAATGTTTACAAAGGCCATTAATATCATCTACACACATTTTTATATCTCTGATAAATACACTAAATAAGTTGAGCATGAGAGCATGACAGAAGGTGTTTCCACTAAGTAAGCACATAGCGCTCTCTTGTATAATTCAAAAAGAAGATACAACAATATATAAGCTCACAAAGAGCTCTCCCATGACCTAAGTGATTTCTCCTAGCCCTATCTAGATCTATTATAGGTTAACTCCCCTTTAGTAATTGGTCATTTAACCGAGGGAAACAACCTTAGCCTTCATGTCTATAGCAAATACTAATAAGGCCTAATCTTGCCTAGGCTAATGTGTATATGCACAAATGGATGCTAGATCACAAAGCTTTTTCAACACCCTATCTTGATCTAAGCATTCATACCAATAACATATGCTTGATAGAAAAATGTCCACTGGCTATAAAGCTTACATTATAGAAGTGTTGTATAATCTTCTTGTTCTAAGCACCCATACCAAAAAGGTATCCTTGATCAAGGACTCACAAAGAACAAAATGCCCATTGGCTATAAATGATTACATTATAAAAAGGTAAGCAATCTTAGTAAGCAATAAGTTTAATTATGAAAAATATTGTGTTCACATGTGCAAGGATTTTTTTAACAGTGAAAGTAGCAAGATTTATGTGCATAAATTAATGAGAAAACCCTTGTGTGCACACTTGCATTTCAATAGTAGGTCAAAAAGTAAAAGTGATTATTTATTTAGGAAAAAATTAAAAAAATATTAAGATAAGTGCTATTATTTAATTAAAAATATTAAGGCCAAAATTACAAGGGTTCCCATGGAAAAATTAAGTGTTAGGTACAACTATGTGTGTGCCTATTAATTTAAATAAATGGGCAAAGGGACAAAAGCTTCACCACACACAAGCAGTTTAAATAGCTGAAACTTGAAGAGAGAGAATCTAGACAGGGGGAGCTAGACTTCTCCTACACAAGAGAAGTGGTGGCCCCAAACCGCTTTGGCACCCCCACATGTATTTCTTTACTTAGTTTACCTAAGGTTTAGAAAACCATGGTTTGGCCAACACTAGGTAGATTTGGGTTGGTAGGTGGTAGTTAAATTACCCATGGTATTCTAATTGTGGTATGTGGTTTATGCAAAACAAGAGTCATGTACTCACCACCATTAGTTTGTGGTGTGGTTTATATGTGGTATGTGGTTTATGCAAAACAAGAGTCATGTACTCACTACCCACCATTAGTTCAGTTGTACATGCATGTAACTAAAGTTGAGTTTAGCCCACAAATTGTATGGTCTACATGGATTGTGGCTTGACATCAACCCAAGTATACTATGTGTATGTAGAGGCTCTTAAGCACCTTATACAAGTATAAATACCCCCTCCCTCCTTGTGAAATCCACAAATTTTCTTCTTCAGAGTAGAGAAGTTCATTTCATAGTTTTTAGTGCCTAGTACTTCTCCCAACCAAGTACATTCACTTTTTAGCACTTCTACTTGTCTTGTGTTAAGCAAAGCTTAACCAACATATTAAGACCTAATTAGCACATAATCTAAACACTAATCAAAGTGATAACACACCAAATGAGGCAAAGCATTAGCTGATGATCTTGACATAAGATGTTTCCACTAAGTAAGAACATAGCTCTCTCTTTAATCTCATTAATAAATCACAAAGAATATAAAATAATATATAGTCTCACAAAGAGATTACCTAAGTGACGATGTCAAGGGAATTACATCTAGATCTATCCTAGTTAGATTCCTTATAGTAATTGGCCTTTAGACCATGAGAAAGAACCTTAGACTTCATGTCTATAGCGTCACCTAGACTAATGTGCATATACACACACGGATGCTAGGTTGCATAGATATTTCAAAACAATTCAATGTAAGGAATATTTAGTAATCATTTTTATCTATTTAACTATTATGAACAATGAAGGATTTGCCAAAAAATCAATACACTCTACTTCAATGCAGTGGTGTTATCAAAGAAGATAGTGAAGGCAAGAAGAGGAAAATAAATCACAAACTTGGTGCTTCTAAAATTTGCATAGATCTTGAGGAAATAGATGAATGTGTCAAGTGAAGAACTTGGATTAAGTGGAGACGATTGTGGCAAGATTCTCCTTAGCTTATTTTTATATGAAGAAATTGTGAAATTGTTTTGTGAATATCACAAAAAGTCTCCCAATGCCATAAGGGATGCCATCTTGTTTGGAAAAAAAGCAATGAAAGAGGGAATAAAGAATTCGCATGAGTCCAAGGATGATATCTTGTTCACATTATTTAGAACTTCCTACTTTGTTTTTGCAAAGGAGAATTTGTCTTTCTCTAAATTTGCACCTTTACTTGGTTTGCTCAAGGATGTAGAGGCAAAATATTTGTGATAGTTAGTTTATGCCATGATGATAAGAGTTGTGCCGAGCTGGTTTCGTGAAGAAGGTAAACCCAATGTTAACTTCCATACATTGTATAGCTAACATACTTCTAGAAATCTATAGAAGATGGATTTCTTGATGAGAGAGACGTTGATATTAATGCATCACCATTTAGCATAGGGGGATTTCCAATTATCCCTGATTATGGTCATATCTTGTAAAAAATAGTTTCTCAAACTTTATTCATTAGAGAGGGAATGCAAGGAGGTGATGGCTAGAGGTGAAATAAGTTCGTTTAGAAGTGTAGGCATGGTGGACTTGGAGGGTGGGTTGGACATCCATGGCAATTGTGATTGATGTGAGACATTGAGCTAGTTATGGAGGAGAAGGAAATAATAGAGGGTCCCAATGCCAAGAAAATGTGCCAGATCCTCGTAAACAACATTTGTGTTCCCTAGAGTGCGATAGGATTTTACTTTGCAAAATGTTATGTATCTTTTCCCTTGAAATCTCTCTTCCCAAAATACAATAGAAGTTTTACTTTTAAAAATGTTATGTATGTATCTTTGCCCTTAAAGTTTAACTAGAGTGCTTAGGTAACCTTATCTGCTTGTACAAGTGCACGGGTGTGCTCGAACAAACATGAAGTCCTAATTTCTGCAGCATGTCTTCTTCCTTAGGTGTGTCTTTCCCAAGTTTTGGTTTGCCATGTTACTTATGGTGGTGATTTTGATTGACATATCTTGAAGGCAAAGTTCCGAATTAACAAACATACAACCATGCAGTTTTACTTATAAATATCTTGAATTGATTGAATGAACATGAATCTATAAATATACTTGGAGAGGCACATCCGCTATTGATGAAACGCATGTCTATGCTTATCTCGAAGTACCTCGCAAAAAGGATAATTACAAATTGGTTAGCATATCTGAATCTGAGTTACACGCCGTTGTTCAAGTCATATGAATTAATTTGTGCTTGTTTGTGTGAGTGAAAAAAAAACCATACATAAAGTATGGCGGGGAGTTGGCACAGTCCTCCCCAAAATTTTATAAACATAAGGGAACGTGCCCTTCCCCCGTTTCCCAAATAACACTCAATATATCGAAAGTGGACCAAAGATACACCTTCAGTGTTGAAAGTGGCCACCATTAGTTTGTTCGAATATAAAAGAGAGAAAAATAGGAATGCCTTTGTCAGCTTGCGCGATGATGCGATGAGTCTTGTGTGATATTATATTAGGATCGCTGATTAATGTGGAGCTATAACCGCTTCCGGTGTACATGAGTTATCTTCGACCTCGTAAAAACCAAAGCCACAATCTACAAAAAACATCCAAATTAGGAACAAAATTAAGATGTAAGCAAAGCTTCTATCAAGATAGCTTGATCAAATAGCTAAGTCTAAAGAGGGCATGCTTAAGCAATGTCTTTCTTGGGATGTTGTCTTTCACTCATGCACTCTTCTCACACATACACTCTCACGCACACAAAATTACGAACCATTTACATCACCTTTTTTCTCATTGACGATGACATACAGAGCCCTTCGATGCTATGCCTGCAGAGCAGGTGGGCACATATTGCTGTGGCTACCTAAGGTAACCAGCCCCTACTATAGTTTGCCTTCTCTAAGTGTTAAGCGTTATGGAAGCTTAGTGTATAATTAGGCTGTTGCCTTTTCCTAAAGTCAAGAGCTGTTGGGTGGATTATGATACAAGATTTCTTTGTCATGGCGCACAGAGGTATGTGGTTGTGACTTCCTTTTAGGAACTTGATGAAGGGCACTACTGTTATCTTATCATCCTCACTGCCATCGTGTACTATTTTCTATTGAGCCCCACCAGGCACTGCCTTCCTTTGTTCTTACTGTGATGGACTACCATGCTCTTTAAGGTCATGCATAGAGGCCAATTTACTAGACGTCTGTGTAATGGTTGAAGCTGATAAGGTCGATGATACTTCTTGCCCTCAAATTACGAGTGATCGTCTTATAGGAGTTGGAAACCCATATAAAAATAGAGGGTCTTGGAAGGACAACGATGCCCATCCTCCAAAACGAAGAGCTTTGCATGTCTAATTTGTGAGTTTAGGAAAGAATGCTGAAGGTGGTGCCTTTTGATTCCTAGAAAGTATACTATGAAATTGATCTTGCCATGATCACGTGACAGTGGTTCTTCATGCCATTGTCTGTCCGACTTGTAAGCATTCAAGATTTCAATGCCCAATTGTTCCCGTAGGCTCGGTGTGGGTGGCTAGGAGGTAGTGTCCTTAACTCTTCCCACCCCCCCGCCGTGTGAAGAGACTTACAGCAGCCCTTCTCCCCTTCAGCAAAACGTTTTTGTGTTAAGGACATCTCACAATCCCCCCCCCATTTGTGTGGACTTTAGCAAGAGGTTTTAGCCTTAGAGAGGGTTCATGCGTTGTGGTCTTTTACTCATACGGTGAGCAAACGATCTCATAATTGAGATCTGACTGGAGCATTTCGACCGCGACAGCGAGCCCTACAAGACGACATCCAAGATGGCCCCTTCTCGAAAACATCAGAATATTGCCTCGGAGTGCACCGAGATTAGAGAAGATGCTCTCGATGCGGCTCCAACCCTCCCTTTACAAGCTCCTCAAGGAAATGGTGGCCAAGTTAGCTTGGTTATCTTTTAAAGAAGAGTTTTTTTTAAATATTAGTGTTAATAAATGTGTATCTTTTTCTTTTAAAATAATGACATAAAATTGTATGAAGTTACGAATTGAGTGATGTTGTACTCAATGAATTGCATTGAAATTGTTATCTTTAAAGAGTGCAAGTTTTTCCTGGCTTTGACGCTAACTCCATTCCATGCTTGTGTAGCCGGGCGACATTGTTAGCAAAGCCCGGGAATGGCCCAAGGTATCCCTCATACCATTGGGAGAATAAGGTTTGCCGATTGAGGCGAGAGATTATGATGCTGTCTAGTTCTGAGGGCCAGGCTAGTGCAGTGAGAATAAGCCCACCCTAGTGTGCAGACATCCCTCTGAGGGGCAGGAGGATCGAGCGATGGAGCCTGACAGGGTGACAAGCCGGCTTGAGTCCTCGCCACCAGTGAGGCCGATGATGAGGTGTATGGTCCCGTAGGGTTTTGCCCAGCATGTAGAGGCTGGAAGGCCGAATCCTAGATCATAGGCAGTATAAAGGAAAAGAATAATAGAGCCGGTTTGGCTTGTATGGAATTGATTCATGTATAAACTTTTTTTATAAATCTTGTCTTTGGCATTATTGTATTGTGGAAAAAAGACTGTTTTAACAAACCTTGTGAAAAGGGCCTTAAGGAACATGTTATTTATGTCAAACAGTGTGGTCGGATTAATTAGAAAACAAATTGACGCGTGAGTAGGGTGGAAAGTGGGAGGATGGAATTCCCCGATGGCACCATCCTACGGACGGGTGGACCCGATTAGTCAGGTAGCTTTCCAATAGATTAAGTGAAAGCCCTACGCTAGATAAATAGGTTCTTAGGCAACTCTATTCTAGAAGACTAGGCCAGGCGGCTGTGCCTTGCATGAATGAGGAAAAAAGCGTTACCTCTAGAAATCAAGTCTAGTAGTAGTTGCCCAATTTATGATCAATTACCCCCTATAGGTGATTTGATTTTTAGAAGATCACGCTCCCCCTATGGGATAGGACTAGGTCTTACCTATGAATCGTATCCTTGAATCTCTACATGGTCAAGGTATCGATGAATAGGAAATTTTCTCCAAGTTAAGACTTAGTGGACTATCTTAAGTGTTTCTCCTATTTTAGAAGGGGGGAACCTTACAATTGGTATCAGAGCCGATCTTAGCTCCTAGGATTTGCCATTTAAGGACTGTTTTGCAATGAATGTTTTACCTAACATAATGCTAATTAATAAAAACATCCTACTAAAAAAACAAGTTGAATTGATGTTTGAATGATTGTAGGATGAGGAAGATGCCTACTTGAAGTTTCTAGTTTTCCAATGCATCTTCGAGACTGCTAATCACTCCTCAAATTTTGAGTTTCGTGACACCATGGTGCGGATACTAGAGAAGATGTCCCTCCCTCATTTCTCTCGTATTGAGAGAGGATGGGGTAGAGATTTCGAGAGTCGTGGACCGAGATATTTCTTCATCCAAGCAGATCGAATTGGGAACCTTACCATCGACCTAAAGCGGATTCATTGGATTGAAAATTTGAAGATGATCCATTTATTTTGGTTCGTCTCGGTACCCCCAGGGCTGACACCTCTGTGACTATAGATGGGATTCGCATACCTCAAGATCGTTGGATGTATGACCAAGTGATGCAGGTCTTACCTGGTGACAGAGTAGCTGTGTTGGGACCTACCCCAATCCAGAGTCTACCACCCTTACCATCAGTTTTTAGAGTCTTAGAAACTACAGCGGAACCCCCATATTTCACCTATGTGGACCACTCTACCCTTATGTCATAGTCAAGCTTTGGAATTTCCCTTGATGGCAAATAAGATTAATTATATCAGTCTCAAATCTTTGTAATAAAACTCGTCCTTGTAAATATTTGGAAATAAAATGATTTCAATGTTTTACTCTCCAAAATAAGCATTGTGCAAGTATGAATCTTGTAATCTTAAAATTATTTTTACAATGATGGCCAGGACGATCACCCTCCACTTCCCAATGCACTTTACACTGATATCCAGAAGAAGAAGCTCCTGCTCAAGAAAATGCAACCTCCCTCCTTTAAAGGTTCAAAGATTGAGAAGGATACTGAAGTCTGGATTGAAGCGATGCACGATTATTTCTCTACCACTGATACTGGAGTAGCAAATTAGTCTATGTTTGCACGGTTTTGCCTCATCGGAGATGCTAAACTCTAGTGGAAACAGTGGTGCCGTGACAAGGGAGTCATCGAGCATTCTTAAACATGGGAAGACATCAAGCAGGCTGTGAAGGAAAGATATCTTCCCCCATTCCATGAATCCATAAAGATGAATGAGTTTTTTAGTCTTAGGCAGTGCAGCTTAACTCTTGAGGACTACTATTCCAAATTTATCACTCTTCGAAAGTATGCCCCAGCTATGACTACTTCCCATCAAGTGGCTCGTTTCTGCTAAGGGTTAAATGAACCCTTAGATTCTCGCCTTTGAAGCAATGAGGCCAAGCACATTACAAGATGCTCTCATACGAGCAAAGCCCCTTGTGAAAGAAATGAGGACTGACAAACCTAAGCCTCAAAAGAGATCTTACCCTGAGGCAAATCCTAAAGATCAACCCTATAAGAAACCCCAACAAAATTTTCCCTACTACAACAGAGGGTGACAAAGCAATCTTTTGTCTCCCGCTCGTATGTTGCTTCTTCCAGAGAAGGCCCTCTGTGTTTTGAGTGCAATGAGCCGGGACACTTTAGGGCCAACTGTCCCAAGATGGCAACATCATTTCCCCAAGGTGGCAGAGGAAATCAAGGCCGTGGAACCCCTATCCACCAAGGTGCAAGAGGCGGTGGTGTGGCAGAGGCCGCGGAGGAGCAGTTGCTAGGATTGCCTGTATTATAAGTGAAGAACTGACCTTGGAAATGGCTAAAGAAGAGCGCGCCACCGTCCGTGCGGTAGTAGAACACCAAGGTCTAAATAAACAATGTGGTGTAATCCAAACCCCAGCCACTCATCATGGTAAGCCATTCCAGCTTTTGATTGATTATGGCAGTACCCATTCATTTCTTTCTCCTAGGTGTTTGCAAAAATTAAACTTGGGTCAAAAAACAGCTAGAAGAATGACTGTAGAGTTAGCTAGTGGGGGAAAGAACTAATATCTCGCCACTCTATAGGAAACCTTGATTTTGAGCTAGGTAATGAGCAAACTCATGGCCACTTTAGAGTCTTGCCATTAGGAATTTATGATGGAATCCTTGGGATGGATTCGTTAATTTGCAAACAAAGCTAGCATTCATTGTAACCAGGGGAGTATCACTTTTGAAAATGAGCGTGGCCAAGTAATATCCGTTCAGGGGATAACAGGAAAACCTAAATCTAGGGTAGTCAAGGCAAAACATCTTCTCAAGGAAACACGTAAGGGTCAGCAAGTTTTCTTAGTCAAGCTCAACAAAGCCATTGAACCTAGTAAGGAGACAGAACCCTCTTGGCTCCAAGAATTCTCTGAGATCTTCCCTGACGAGCTTATAGGGCTACCGCCTCCTCGAGAAGTCGATCATGAAATCGAGGTGATCCCTGGAGCTCAACCTGTCTCAAAAACGCCCTATAAAATGTCCCTTCCTGAAGCCATTAAACTTAAAGAGCAACTTTCCCAACTCATTAAGCAACGATTCGTACGCCCTAGTAGCTCTCCTTGGGGGGCACCTGTTCTTTTCCAAAAAAAGAAGGGCAGAACTCTCCGCCTCTGCATAGATTATCGAGGGCTAAATCAAGTCACTGTCAAGAATAAGTATCCTATCCCTCGCATCGACGAACTTCTTGAGACAGGCTTCATGGGACCAAAGTCTTCTCAAAAATAGATTTGAGGTTTGGTTACTATCAGATCAAAGTCAAGGAAGCAGATATACCCAAGACAGCCTTCAATACCCGTTATGGCCACTATGAGTTTACTATAATGTCAATCGGGTTAACCAATGCTCATGCAACCTTCAACTGCCTAATGCAAGATATATTCCGTCCTTACTTTGATGAATTTGTGCTTGTTTTTTTTATGACATCTTAATCTACTCCAAATCAATGGAAGAGCATGAGGAGCATGTGCGTAGAGTTCTGCAGTTGTTGCGCAGACACAAACTCTATGCCAAGAAGAGCAAATGTACCTTCTTTCTTTAATCATCAAATTGAGTATCTTGGGTTTATCATCTCCAAAGATGGCATTTCAGTAGACCCCGCCAAGGTCAAAGATATTCTAGAGTGGCCACCCCCTAAATCAGTTCGTGAAGTTCGTGGGTTTTTGGGAATCACAGGATGGTATAGGATTTTTATCAAAGATTATGACTTGGTAGCTACACCTTTGATGGATCTTCTTAAGAAGGATTGCAAAATAGTGTGGCTGCCAATCCATCAAAACAGCTTTGATCAGCTCACGGTCATTATTACTTCTGCCCATCCTGAAACTTCCTAATTTCACCACAAGGAATTTGAAGTGGTTACTGATGCTAGTAGTCTAGCACTTGGTGGTGTCTTAGGCCAAGAAGGAAGACCAGTCGCTTATACTTCCCGCAAGCTAAAACAATATGATGCAAATTCTGCCACCCATGATTTGGAGCTCTTAGCAGTCGTTCATTGCCTCTCAAATTATGGAGACATTATCTCTTGGGGGCTAAATTCTAGCTTCTTGTAAATTGACCCCACCACAAGTCTGAAGTGGATCTTCACCCAGCCTAATTTCAACATGCGGCGAAGGAGATGGATTGAAATTCTACAAGAATATGACTTCGACATCAAATTTCGCCCTGGGAAAGATAATGTGGTAGTAGATGCACTTAGCCGCAAATCTTTCTTAAGTGCAATTTCAATGCCAAATAATCCCATACTGGTCAAGGTGGAAGAAGTCTCATCTCATGATCTAGATTATCAGAGGATGATGAAGTTAGTAGAAGGGGAAAATTCATAGAAAGAGAAGAATCTAATCAAGGGATACTCCACTCATGAAGGAAGCCTCTACTTCAATCATAGGCTATGTATCCCTAAGGATATTGCTTTAAAGAAACTAATCCTCCATGAAGCTCATGATAGTCCTACTGTAGGACACCCAGGCTATGCAAAAACATTAAATGCCGTAAGAAGGAGCTTTCATTGGGCAGGCTTGAAAACTGATGTCCTTCGGTACTTGAAGCAATGTCTCTCATGCCAAAGGATCAAAGCTGAAAGGGTCAAGATGCTTGGAAAACTTCAACCCTTGGATATTCCCCAAATGAAGTGGGAGTGCATTAGTATGGATTTTGTCACAAGTCTCTCCACTGTTCAAGGAGGATATGACTCCATTCTGGTAGTAGTGGACTTACTTACCAAAGTAGCTCACCTTATACCAGCAAAGAAGAACTTCAAAGCTTTTGATATTGCTCGAATATTCATCAAGGAAGTCCTCAAACTTCATGGTCTCCCAAAAAGGATAGTAAGTGATCGAGATTCTAACTTCAAAGTTCTGGCAGTCCTTATTTCAAGCCATGGGAACTCAACTTTGCTTTAGCACAGCTTATCATCCAGAGACCGATGGCCAGACTGAGAGAGTCAATCAAGTAATTGAAGACATTCTCAGAGCATATTGTGGATGGGAACCAAGAAGGTGGATTCAATACCTTCCTCTGGTAGAATTTGCCTACAATGCATCTTATCATCAGAGCATAGGAATGTCACCATTCAAAGCACTCTATGGGCAAGAATTCTTATCTCCTCTAAATTTCTCTGATCCGACCATAAGAGTTGAGGCATCCAGGAAAATGCTCAAAGAGATGGAGGAACAAACCAAGGCAATCCAAAAGGATATTAAAGCTGCCCAAGATTGACAAAAGCATTATGCTGACACCAAGAGGTCCGAAAGGATTTTCAAGGAAGGAGATAAAGTTCTTCTACGAGTGCAACCCAAACGAAGTTCTCTATTACTTGTTGGGAAATATAGGAAGCTCAGCCCTAGGTATTGTGGTCCCTATACAGTTATCAAGTGTCTAGGTAAAAGTGCCTATAAACTCCAACTCCCGGCCCATATCAAAGTCCACAATGTATTTCATGAAAGTTTGTTAAAACCTTATGTACCCAGTCTCGATCATATTCTTGATGATGAACAAGTTGTAATCCCTACTCAAGGAGTCCTTGAATTATAGCCCAGTAGCATCATAGATTCTAGGGAAAGGCAACTCCAAAATAGAACTCTTGTAGAACATCTAGTACAGTGGAAAGATTACCCTGAAGAGGATGCAACTTGAAAAGATGAAGCTACACTCTTAAAGGATTATCCCCAATTCATGAACGAGATGAGGACATCTCGATTTCTTTAAGGGGGGAAGGATGTAATATACCCATCTTCACTAATAAAGAAATGTCCATGTAATACATAAATTTATGAGTTTTTATGGTTTAAAAATCAATGATTTTATTAAATGAGTCATTTCTACTTAGAATCTTTCAACTTTTTGTCGTTGACCATCATGATGACTCTATCGCTAGCAAAGCATAGTGGTGCTTGGGCAGCAATAGCCCATTTATGCCCCAAGATAAAATCTGCTTCTAACACATACTTAACCACAAAAAACTTGCAAGTAAGGTCATGAGATTGTGTTCTTGTGTTGACCTAACAAACCCCATAACTCGAGGGTCATGAGATTGTGGTCTCGTGTTGGATAAAGTTTTGCTTGAGCTATGGTGATTTTAATTGAAATTTCCAATCCAACCATAATTTTAGGGATCTTTTCAATAAAATATATTGGAAGTTCCAGCTCCTTCAAGTTCTCCTTCTCCCATAATAGCAATTGTACAATGCCTGCAGGAGTGTTCAAGGTGACTGTTTGGATGGATTCATCTAATGAGTCACTTATCCAAGTTCCACCAACAAGGATGACATCATAATCAATGGAATCTAGGGTAACATGGAATGTAAATTCCACATCTCCACCGATTGTTTGAGTAGCATAGCTAAAAGAACAAGGAACTTCAATGTTTTGTGCATTGGCTCTTCTTGCAAGACCACTGTCTGTAGGGATGAGTTTAGGTTGTCCCAATGAAATCCAAGTGTCTATTGTCATGATGTTATGACTAGCTCGAGGGCTAATCACTACGCGTTTGCACTTAAAATCATTGCCTATAAGCAAATCCAACCATATCATGATAGAATCTTCCAAAGGAACCATGGATGTTTCAGTTTTTGTTTCAACTTCAGATCCGGTCTCGGTTTCATATTCCCATTCACTTTCATCCTCTTTTTGGCTCTCAGCTTTTTTAAGAGTACCCAATGTGTACACTAGCACACCTTTGACAATTCTAAATGAGGAATGTTTGGAAACTTGTGAATCCTCACGGTCCTGTTCTATGGAGTTCTTTATTTCTTGGTATAACTCATGTTGAGTCCTTAAAGGTGCAAATGATGATGTCAGGGCTTGTCCACTTTGGCCCTCCCACACCTAGAATAGCAACTCGTGGAGCTTTTTGGGAGTGCCCGGGCACCCATCTCTCTTGAAAGGGGAAGCGGTACTCCTCTAGGCTTTGTATCTTTGTTGTTTTTTAAGATTTGGCATTATTAGGCTCACAACCGGTGATCTTGTAAGACATTCAACCAAGCTAAGCATGCTCTCCCGAGCTTGCTTTTTGCATTTCGCATATGTCATATGATCATGATTCTCAATTTGGGGTTGTTGGGTGGGTTCTAGTTTCTTGATTGGTCTATGAGGTGCACTGAGTGAAGAGTTAGAACTTGTTTCATCCTCACTTAGTAATGTACTAAAACTTGTTTCATTTTTTGACTTTCCTTGGATTGTCAGTTTTTCATTATGTTTACTCATGCGACAAGATCGAATTTTCATTATGTTTACTCATGCAACAAGATCGAATTTTCTTTTGGGCTTTTGTACCCTGGGTTGCACATATGGGTTATATGGTTTGTGTGGTGGCCTTTGAGGTGGACTTTAAGATTCCTCCCCAGCCCCTCAAGATTTCCAGTATCTTCCCCTGTAATCAATCCCCTTTTCAAAATAATAAAAGATCTTGTTTCTACCTGTTTTTGGCCTAGAGAGAGAAAATATTCTAGAGAGAGATAACTCAATTTTTAGATATTTTTGGATGAAAAAATATCCTTTCTTATTAAAATAAATTTTCCCAAAATAGAAGTTTAAAAAGAATTTCCTAAAGTGCATTAGAAATAAATTATAATATGCTAAAAAGACCACAACCTAAGGGTCCAGATTTTTTGAAAATTTTAGATTAAGGTTCCGAGGGACTATTCATATTAATCCAAATTTAGGGAGGAGATAAATTAAATAAATAAAGAAAATCTCTCCAAAAATGAGTAAATACTCACATAAGATGAAGAGTAGACTAAGGACCAAAGGAAATACTAAAAAAATTAAATTTTTGACACCTCAGAGTGGGGATTCCCCCTCATGAAGGAGGCGCCTATTTCACATGTGTGGAGGAGTTTTAAACTCTCAAATAATGAGACATTTCATCTCTCCTCTCTCCTAATTCAAGTCTAGTTCCAAAAAGTAAGCTGAACTGACCCAAAAATGGTCAAAAATTGACCAAACTCATCTGGAAAGTTCTAGAATCAGTTTGCTTGGTTAGAGGCTCACTTTTTCCTATAAATAGAAGCCTCCCCCTTTGTAAAAGCTTAATAGTGTTTATGCACTGTTACTCTACTCCTCTCCAAAGTCAAAAACATTGAATTCATTTGATAATTCACTTGTTTTTGACTAATTCCTCTACAAAGATTTGGTGGCTACTCTTGGTCCAAACAAGAGGAGAACCCTCAATCCCTCAAGCCAAAGAAAAGCTCACAAAACTCCATGTAAGTTAGAAATTCTACTTTTTTTAAAATTCTAATCTATGGTTTTTTTGAATTCTTGCTTTTTAATGTGATTTTGGATGTTAAGCCTTAATGAAAAGGCTTCCCCCTTCTCTTCATTAAGAATTTCAGCCTTTCTTTATCCTAAAATGTAACAAATAAATTGATTTAATCTTTCTTATTATTTACTCACTTGAAAGTGAGAATTAAGTATATTAGAGTGTTTTACTTCAACTTGGATTTAAATCAAAGTGATATTTATAATGTAAAAATTGAGAAATGGTCAGCCATACAAAGAAGGTTATGGCAAAATTTTCTTAAATTTGTGAAAATAAGTTTTATCTTTATGTTATTCAAAAAGAATAATCCCCACCGTTTGCGCATTCTAAAAGGAATTCTTTTTAATTTAAAAGTGTTATTCCTGTTAAATTGATTTTATGCATAAATAGATGCATAAAAGGATTTTCTTTTATATAAAAGTGCTATTTTCATTAGATTCAATTTCTATGCATAGAAAGATGCATATTGGATATTTTCTTTATTATAAAAGTGTTATTTTCATTAGATTCAATTTCTATGCATAGAAAGATGCATATTGGATATTTTTTTATTATAAAAGTGTTATTTTCATGAGATTCAATTTCTATGCATAGAAAGATGCATATTGGATATTTTTTTATTATAAAAGTGTTATTTTCATTAGATTCAATTTCTATGCATAGAAAGATGCATATTGGATATTTTTTTATTATAAAAGTGTTATTTTCATTAGATTCAATTTCTATGCATAGAAAGATACATATTGGATATTTTTTTATATAAAAGTGTTATTTTCATTAGATTCAATTTCTATGCATAGAAAGAATGCATATTGGATATTTTTTATTAATAAAAGCATTATTTTCATTAGATTCAATTTCTATGCATAGAAAGATGCATATTGGATATTTTTTTAATATAAAAGTGTTAATTTCAGTAGATTTAAATTCTATGCATAGAAAGATGCATATTGGATATTTTTTATTATAAAAGTGTTATTTTCATTAGATTTAAATTCTATGCATAGAAAGCTGCATATTGGATAATTTTCTTATTTATAAAAGTGTTATTTTCATTAGATTTAAATTCTATGCATAGAAAGATGCATAATGGATATTTTTTTATTATGAAAGTGTTATTTTCATTCAATTCAATTTCTATGCATGGAAGGATGCATAACAGAAATTCTTTTTTATTATAAAAGTGTTATTCCTATTAAATTGATTTTATGCATAGAAGGATTTTCTTTTATATAAAAGTGTTATTTCCATTGAAGTTGGATTTTATGCATAAATAGATGCATAAGAATTTTTATATCAAAATTAGAGTTCTCTTTGATTCTATGTTTAATTTCCATGAATAATTGATAAATTAATAAGTAAATATATTGTGAGAGAAAAATCTATCGTTTCATATTCACTCGGATGGTAATGAGAAAATTCAAAAAATCTATCAAAGTCGAAAATTCAGATAAACGATTAATTTATTCCTCATAGGAATTCGTGAATTAGTTTAAAAATTAGTTAAGTGAATATTCAATGAATGCAATTCAGTAAAATAGTAATTGAAATATCATCCCCCTTTCGAGGAAGGTAGTTCACGAAGAACCTTACCAAACTCAAACCTAGAATCAGACTTTGACCAAGACCAAACTCTTTCATCAGTTTCAAGGAAAGACGATGTGACCAGTTCAGGAAAATACACTCAAATCACCCACCAAATCTGAAACTAAGTTGAGACCCATTGAATTGATCTGAGGATCAAGGTTACATAATTCGAGGAATTCTGTTTGGAACTCAGACCTACGATCAAGAAGTCTTGGGATACGGATTTAAGATATACTCATTATATTCAAAAGAAAATCAAAACTAAAAACTTGCATAGAAACCCTGTTTTCTTAAAGGACTATCTTATGCCATAATATTGGAGGGAGCATTTGGTATATGTGTTTTTCTAAGGGAAGTTCGGTTGCAACAGTTGAAGGGGAGTGTTCAAACGACAGCTCATGCGGCAAAGCCTACCCAACCAGGTCTTGACTAGCCTCGGTACAGTTAAAATGGTGCGCTTTTCCGGTACGATGGACGAGGGCCGAAGAAGCGGTCCCTGAGTGAAGTGCCAGGACACCTAAGGAGGATCCTGGAGGGTTCTGACCAGGCGATGCACGGGCTCGCGGTGACCCATGCTTACGTCGATGAAGATATTGTATGATGGACCAATGTTTATTTTGTAATCTGTTACTAGATCTCATTGTTGCTGACCAGTTGGTCCCAACGGAGAGTCCAGAGTGATACTGCTTTTGTTGAGAAACAAGGATTGGATGGAAATTTTGAGTTATGACATGTGCGTATCTGTATTCTAAAGCAAAAGTTAAGAAAGGCATTCAATTATGGGTGGGTGAGTACTTGTTTGGTTCTACCAATTCCAGTGGTTGGGCGATGACTAACCCATGGGCCGGATAGGCTGGAATCAGTAGAGTTTTAATAATAAAAATTGATTAATAGGAATACACTTAGAAGTCAAGTAGTTAAATAAAAGCCTGAAGACTTCTCAAATGAATAGATCAACGGCTGTGCCTGATTCAATTAGAAAAAAAGTGTTGATTTCTTCAAGTTAAGTCTGTAATAGTTTTCCTTCTATCTGGTTTAATTAGATGAAGGTTATATCATGGCATCTCCATCGCAGTTTCACTTTTTTATGCATACGCGATTGAGGCAGTGACTTTTGGAGTCGAGATGCTCTATGTATATATCAAAAACTTTTGATAATAAATGACGTTTTGCAAAAGATTCCAGACTGTTTTAATGGTTGTGAATATTGGTTAATAAAATTATCAGAAAGAATCTTGTTTTTATGAATTATGATGGAATAACTATTGTTTAAGAAATAAATCTCAAAAATTAAATAGTCATAAATCTGATTGACGAAGTTAAGTTGACAAAAATCTCATTTTGTGAGAATCATGAGGCGCACGGTCCGTGCTAGGCAACCGGATCCTCTTATCGATGATGAAGAGTTAGATCTAGATGTTCGTAAAGCCCTACACCGATCCCAACCTGGTCCATTTAAGGGTGAAGGGAAACAGTTAGGAGAAATAGTGGAAAATGGATTGAGGCCATGGAAGAGTGAAAAGATGCAGGGGAGAAGAGAGCTTGAGCTCTTGCAAGCACACACACACTCACAAAACCCTAAAAGAGAATACACAAGGTGAGAGGCTGAAAATGTTATTCTTCTTCACACAACACTCAACACACAAGATAAGAGTACACACTATATGAAAAGGTACTCAACAAATACATACTAGGGTTCTCTATAGTGTGAACCCAACTAAATGAGTTGGGTTCTATATAGTGTGAACCCAACTAAATGAGTTGGTGTTATAACTATGCCAATCTCTAGAATGGCTGTCACCACACAGCCTGTCATCCCACTGGCCGCATATCACCCATGATCTCACCAACCATGCCAGTGGTGTAAGTGTGGGGCCTATCCCCCAGGCGGGTCATCAGTGTCCACCGCCTCACTAGATGAGCTCGATATCTCAACACTCCCCCTCGAGCTCAACTCCATCTCATGTACACCAAGCGAAGCCTTGAATCTGCGGAGCTTCTCTTCACCCAATGCTTTGGTGAAGATGTCAATGACCTCATCCTGTGTGGTGCTGACATAAACAAGGTCAACGTCTCCTGCCAAAACCTTCTCTCTGACAAAATGATAGTGGACCTCTATATGCTTCGTGTGAGTATGAAAAACTGGGTTCCTAGCCAACTGTATATTGCTAATGTTGTCACAAAAAAATGACAACTTGTCTATCCACTGATAGACCCAAATCTGCAAGTAGCTTTCTCAACCAAGCTACCTCACATGCTACCATAGCAGCACCTCTGTACTCAGCCTCTGTAGTACTGGATAGAGCAACCGTAGGCTGCTTCTTACTGCTCCAAGTCACAGTAGCACTCCCCAAAGAAAACATGAAGCCACTAGTAGATCTTCTATCTGAGATACTACCAGCCCAATCAGCATCTGTGTACCCATGTACACATATCTCTATCCCAGTTTCATAAAATAGTACACAATGCAAAGTAGACCTCACATACCTCAGTATGCGTCTTAATGCATCCAAATGCAGCTTCCGAGGAACCTACATAAACTGACTCACCAACCCAACAGCATAGCTCAAATCTGGTCTGGTGATCGTCATGTAGATCAAGCTTCCTACTATGCACCTATACATAGTAGGATCCTCCAAAATCTCTCCTGAATCTGCTTTCAACTTGCCATTCTGATCCAATGGCATTGAGATAGGCCTACAGCCTGTCATACCATACTTGGACATGTTGTCCAAGTATGGTATAACAGGCCTACAACCTATCATACCATACTTGGACAGCATGTCCAAGTATGGTATAACAGGCCTACAACCTATCATACCATACTTGGACAGCATGTCCAAGCCATACTATCTATGCAGTAATCCAATACCATGTGGTGACCTAATCACCTCAATGCCCAAGAAATATCTGAGCTCCCCCAGATCCTTCATCTCAAACTTTTGTCTAAGCAAGATCTTTACATCAAAGATCTCTGCATCATGGCCCCCTATAATGATCAGGTCATCTACATAGATGACAACAAGCACAACCCCTCTATCACTGTGTCTCACATACAGTGAGAAATTTGCATTGGCTACATGAAAGCCAATGGTAACAAGATATTCAAAATTCTTGTCAGACCATGCTCTTGGTGCTTGTTTTAAGCCATACAAAGCTTTCTTCAACCTGCAAACATGCACGGGGATGACTCACATCTTCATAACCAGGTGGCTGCAACATATACACCTCTTCCTGCAAATTCCCATGTAAGAATGCATTCTTTACATGAAAGCCAATAGTGACAAGATATTCAAAATTCTTGTCAGACCATGCTCTTGGTGCTTGTTTTAAGCCATACAAGGCTTTCTTCAACCTGCAAACATGCACGGGGGTGACTCACATCCTCATAACCAGGTGGCTGCAACATATACATCTCTTCTTGCAAATCCCCATGCAAGAATGCATTCTTTACATCTATCTGATGTAAAGACCGTTGCTTTGACACAACCACTGCTATCACAACTCTCACTGTTGCCATCTTGGCAACTGGGCTGAAAGTTTCCTCATAATCAATGCCATATGTCTACACATATCCTTTGGCTACCAATCTAGCCTTGTACCTGCTTATGCTTCCATCACTGTTTTGTTTTACTTTGTACACCCACTTGCATCCAATGGCTTTCTTGCCTTCAGGCAATTGCACTAAATCCCAAGTCTCATTTCCATATAGTGCATCCATCTCCTCATCCATAGCTTTCTCCCAACACACATTTCCAATAGCCTCATCAATGCATGTGAACCTGCACAACTTTTGCCATGTATGCATAGTGATATGCCACATAACCATCATAGGTAAACCTCTGCACAGGATTCTTCACTCTCCCAGATCTTCGTAGCTTTGCATTCATGGCTTCCATAGCCTTCTTTACACCAGGTGTTCTCATAGAGCTGGTATCCCAAGATCCTCATCAAGGCTCATCTCTAAGCCACTAGACTCTCCATCTCAACATGAGAATGCCCTGCAGAAATGTCAGGCATTCTAAGGGGCTCAACCACTTTCTCTTTGCCTTTATGTGATGTACTAATCACATTTGTAGGACTAGTATTATAATGCAGCCTGCCACTCCATGGTCTATCAACTGAACCACTAGATGAGGACTCTCCTGGTCTACTCAAAGATTGTGGTTGCTGACTTGCATTCTATGCAACTGCATTTCCACTCACATCAGCCCCACAATAGCTTCTTTTTCAGCAGCATACCAGCTACTCATCTCATCAAAAACAACATCCCTGCTTACCTTCAACTCAGTGTAGCAGGGTTATAACACCTGTATCCCTTTTGCTCAAGGGAATACCCAATAAACACACATTTTTTAGCTTTTAGATCTAGCTTAGTTCTCAGCTCATCTGGCACATGCACATATGCAATGCATCCAAAGACTTTCAGATGAGACAAATCAGGTTTTTTGCCAGTAAACCTCTCCTTTGCAGTTACATCATATATGGCTGTAGTTGGAGTCCTGTTCATGATGTAAACTGCTATAGAAACAGCCTCAGCCCAATAGCTATGCGACATATTCTTCTCTCCCATCAATGCTCGTGCAATCTCAGCAATGTGCTTGTTTTTTCGCTCAGTAACTCCATTTTGCTGCGGAGTGTATATGCATGTAAACTGTCTCTGAATACCATTCTTCTGCAAAAATTCTGAGAACTCATTGGAGAAGTACTCTCCCCCTCCATCTGACCTTAGGCACTTTACTTGTTTCCCTGTTTGCCTTTCAACCATAACTCTGAAATTCTGAAAATGAGTGAACACTTCACTCTTCTCCTTCACTCATGAAGTATACCCACACGTTCCTTGTGTGGTCATCAATAAATATCACATAATACCTATAGCCTCCCATAGACATGGTCTTCGTAGGACCCCATACATCTGAATGCACAACATCTAGTGCATTTCTGCTTACATTTCTATCACGTGGAAATACATGCTTTGTTTGCTTTCCAAATTGGCACGCTTCACATATTTTCTGCATACCTTCAACTTTAAACCTTGGCAGACCTGTCACAATTCCTTTAGTCTGTATAGACTTTATTCTTTGCACATTCATATGTCCAATTCTTTTATGCCAAATGTCTGTGTCTGCAACAATTCCTGAACCATTTGTAAACATCGCAGCACTCACTTCAAGCATGTTTACATTCAATGTAAACATTCTACCCACTCTGTTGCCTTTTGCAACCAACCTGCACTTGTCTTTAAAATCTTCAACATAACAACAATCAGGGTTAAAACCGAACCTGCAAACCCTACTCAATCATCTGGCCAACTAAAACCAGATTCTTTGTTATGTTCGGAACATGAAGTACATCTGCAAGTACTTCACTTTGTCATCTTGCATAGATAATGGCAGATCTCCAACATGGGCAATTGGATGAGCAGTGGTATCCCCTATTTCCACAAAACCTGGTCCTTCAAGGTTTTTTATCTCCTTGAACCACTCCTCATCATGACTTGTCATGTGGTTTGAAGCACTTGAATCAACGTACCATACATCATCTTTATGTACTGCTTTAACATTTTTAGACATGGCATTAATGACATCCTGCATAACAAACAACCTTTCATTATCCTCATTGTTTCTGCTCGAGGATGCATAGTTGTTTTGCTGCAATTTTCCATTTTGCATGTTAGCATACTTCTTATAACAATCTGCCTGCACATGTCCAGGCTTACCACAATAAAAGCATCCATGTGTATCATTATACTACCTTTGTCGATTTCCATGAACTCTTTGACCCCCCCTACCTCTAAATTGGCCTCTTCCACCTGCGTGTTGTTGTTGTGAATTCTGGGATTGTTGTTGCTGCTGCTGTGCTGGCCATCATTCTGATTACCTGTTCGACCACCTCCTTGGCTGCGTCCATGGCCTCCTCTACCTCGTCCTCTTCCTGAACTTGTGTAAAAGGCCTGTTACCTCTTCCACCTGCGTGTTGTTGTTCTTGTGAATTCTGGGACTGTTGTTGTTGCTGCTCTGCTGGCCATCATTCTAATTACCTGTTCGGCAACCTCCTTGGCTGCGTCCACGGCCTCCTCTACCTCGTCCTCTTCCTGAACTTGTGTAGAAGGCCTGTTGCTCTAAACTAATTTTGTTTTGTGAAGACTGTTGGTCTTCACCCAAGCGCTTCTCTTCTGTAATCAACATAGACACCAAATCTGTGAAGTTGGGATGTTCCCGAGTCTGTATAGACGTTGTTAGGAGTTTTTTTAGTGTAGTTTTGTGGCATATGTACATATAGATGCATGTTCATATAGCATTGGGATGCCCAATACTCCACCTACTGAAGTGGCAATGAAGCCTTTTTAGCATGTGATGATGTGTCTGATGCAGATATGTTGGTTAGAAACACTTTAGTGGCATTTGAACAGCATGCTACAATTTTGGACCTTGACAAGAACACTTATTTCTTTGGTGTGTATGATGGTCATGGAGGGAAGGTAGTATCAAGGTTTTGTGCAAAGCATCTTCATGCTCAAGTTTTGCAAAATGAGGCATATACTAAAGGCAACCTAGCTCAAAGTCTTGAAAATGCATTTTTAAGGATGGATGACGAGGAGTGGGCGCACGTGGAGTTTGAAGCAAACAAAGAAATATTCAAACATAAGGACGGCGGGCATGGTGGTTGCCAAATGCAGGGCGTCAATTGAGGAGTTGCCCGATATTGTCAGAGGTGAGTTGTTTTGGATGGGGTGATGCCAGAGAGAGTTTTTGTGTGTTACTTGGTTGCGTTGTCGCCTTAGAATACAGAATTGCGAGCTAAATAGCCAGTGTTGCAGAGTCGGCCCAGCTCATGTTGGTGTTTTTCCTTTTTGCCGCTGGTGTCTGATGCTGACGACGCCAGAGAGTGGGTGTGTAGCTGTGTTTGGGTTCGGCGCATGAGAGGGAGAATTTGTCATGTTGCACTTACTGCCGCATAGCAGAGAGCGATGTTTCTTATTGAGGGTGCCACCTCTGAGCGCGCAGGGCTCGTGTGTGCTTCATTCCTTTGGTTGGCTGCAGCCAGCGGGGTCTGAGGGCAGCTGGAGGGCTGAGGTGATGATGTTTGAGAGGAGGTGAGAGAGGGATCAGTCTCGTCATGTTGGGGTGCAGCTCGTAGTAGATAGAGAGCAGAGATGTGTTTTTTGGAAGGTGTTATATATGGGAGATGGTTTGAAGCAAAAGCTCATGTGTGTTGATTGAAGCTGTATGGAAGTGTTGACTGGAAATTCAAAGATGAATGATACTGGTGATGTACCTGGCTATGGTTGTGTGTTGGTATCTTGTGTGTGTTGATTTGAAGGAGAAGGCGTGATTGACGTGTTTGGTGGTGTAGTCCACGGGTTTACACTCTTAGAGCGCACTTTGTGCCAGCCTTCGATTACCTTGTCATGCACACAGTGGAAGCATATGTGTTTGCTGGGTGTTTACTTTGACTATGGTGCCCCTATTTTGTGCTAGTGATTCCAAGGTTGGGGGAGTGGGAAGCTATAGAGGCCTATTTCCCCTTGTTCTTTTTCCACTCCATAGCTTTTTGGTGCCCCCATTGAGGAGAGCTCTGGTGTTTTTCTTTGCCTACAAGGGTGTATGCCCCATAGGAGAGAGACACGTACCGCTTCTTTTGGCAGGGATTGTTGCAGATTTTCATGATGTGGTCTTATCCAGAATTTCATGGCAGGAAGGGTGAAGATGTGTTTGACTTTTTGGAGCAAATGGAGTTGGCATGCATTAGCAATCATGTTACAGATGAAGAGCAGGTTTTGAGGCTAGTAAAGATTTTCTTGAAGGGAGATGCCCAAAGCTGGCTTAAAGATTTTGAAGCACAGAATGCGGCATATGAGCTACATGATGTTTTGACCTTAGACAGGTTGAAAGAAGGCCTTTTGGAGCATTTTCAGCAAAAGCAAAGGAGCCTAGTGTGCCTTGGCAGGAGTTGAGCATCTTGAAGCAGGTCCATGGGCGTTGGGTGCAGCTCGTAGTAGCGAGCAGAGATGTGTTTTTTGGAAGGTGTTATATATGGGAGATGGTGTGAAGCAAAAGCTCCTATGTGTTGATTGAAGCTGTATGGAAGTGTTGTGACTGGAAATTCAAAGATGAATGATACTGGTGATGTATCTGGCTATGGTTGTGTGTGGTATCTTGTGTGTGTTAATGTGAAGGAGAAGGCATGATTGACGTGTTTGGTGGTGTAGTCCACGGGTTTACACTCTGACAGCGCACTTTGTGCCAGCCTTTGATTACCTCGTCATGCACATAGTGGAAGCATATGTGTTTGCTGGGTGTTTACTTTAACTATGGTGCCCCTGTTTTGTGCTAGTGATTCCAAGGTTGGCGTGTGGTAGATGTATGTGTGAGCGCTTTAGTCAAGGTCACGGGCACTTGTAGTAGCCTTGGACACATAGAGAGAGATTGTGTCAAGGACTATGAGTTTAGGGACTTGAGGCACTGGTCGTGGACTATCAAGTAAGAGGGAAACTTGGTATAGGGTCCAGGTGTGCTAGGAGTATTCTTGAGGGGAGGTGTTGAAATATACAAGTGAATAGAGTGTGTGCGGGAACAAGCCCTTGGTTAGAGGTTGAAAAAGAGAATGTGTAAATGTGAGAGAACATGTGAAAATGAAAACAGAATCGTTCTCTAGGATAGCTTGTGGAACACTTGAGGAATTCAACACATAAATTCAACCATGAAAACACATGCTTTGCAGGTTTCAACAAAATTAAATAAATTGAACAAAAGCATAGCAAACAGAATACTTAGCTCAAAGACAAACATGCTGGGTGCAATCTTCCCCCCCCTTGTGCGTGGCCTTCCCCACACGAGTATTTTTATTAGCTTTTTAATCAAAAATAGGCCATAGCCCCCAAAAATATACAAAGTGTGCTTTTAGAGAGCACGACACTCTTCCACAACAAAAATAGAGTGTCCCAAAAATTGGGGCTAGGGTAAAGCCTTTAGGCTTTAATTATAATGTATTTTTTCCAATGTATCAAAATGGAAAAATCAACTACTAAGGTTACAAGCTACGCTTGTAAAATAAATATGATGCGCATAAGAAACATTCTCCTCGACATTATTTATCAATCCTCGTAATCTTCATCACCTGAAAATATAAGCCCAATTAATAATTAAATTAATCCCACAAATATTAAACAGGCACAAACCATCACCAACTCATGAGTGACTACCAGGCGTAAGTACCCGAGGAATCACCCTGCCATACAAACCTAACTGAAATAATCATAGACGGCCCCAAGCATACGTCATATACCGCACGTATTAATATTTATAATGGTGTCACCCACGATATTAACCTAGCCGGCATGACGCAATAATAACCTAGGCGTCCCCAAATTACTCAAGAGGAGAAAATAATATTCTTAAAGAGGACTTGAAATATATTCTCATGACATCCCTCTTGCTTGAGTTTGCAATTGCCCTCAATTGCAGGTTTGCTGGGTTTGAAAAGAACGAAGGATCTCAGGATAAGCTCGAAAAAATTTCTCGGGCATCCATTTTGCATCTTCTTGAGGATGGTTTTTGAATGTCAAAAGATATTTGATGTATTGGTTTCCAGTTCTTGTTGTTGTCGTCTCTTGATCAATAATAGCATCAGGAACTAAGACTTCTTCCTCTCCTTCAACAAGAGGTGGTTCCTCATAAATTGGGTGAGAAGGAAGTGTTCCTCGAAAGGGTTTCAAGAGATGAATATGGAAAGAGTTGTGGATATTCCAATTAGATGGCAACTCTAGTCTATAGGCCACATCGTTAATCTTTTCAATAATTTTAAATGGTCCATAGTATCTAGGTGCAAGTTTAATTGCAGGGAATTTTTCCACACTCTTCAATCGTCTCTTCTCAATTCTCAAAAGTACATAATCACCTTCTTGGAATGAAAAATCTTTACGCTTCCTATTTGCTTGAAATGTATACTTCTCTTGAGCTCTTGCAATACAATCACGCACTTCAGATAAAATGTGATCAAAGTCTCGAGTATATTGGTCATAGCAGCTTCAATCTTATGGGAGAGTCTAGTAGCCGGAATAGGAAAAGCTCTACCATAGATAATCTCAAATGGTGCTCGACCAGTAGCAGAATGAGGAGTATTATTATAAGCAAATTGGAGTAGATGTATGTACTTCTCCCATGAACTAGGTTGCTGGGAAACATAGGCTCTAAGCATATCCAAGATAGTGCTATTCGTGACTTCGGTCTGTCCATTTGATTCAAGATGAAAAGCCATAGAAAAATCTAACTTAGTGCCTAAGTTTGAGAAAAGAGCAATCCAAAAGTGACTACAAAATTTAGAATCTCTATCAGAAACTATCACTTTGGGTAGACCATGATGAACAAAGATTTGCTTGACAAATATGGTCGCAGCTTGCTGAGAAGTCAGTGTCTTTTTACATGGAATGAAATAGGCTTGCTTACTAAACCTGTCCACTATTGTCCAAATCATGTGATGACTGGAAGTAGTGGGAAAGCCTGTAATGAAGTCCATAGACACTTGTTCCCATATTGTTGACTCTATAAGGAGCTTTACAAGGTGGAGAGTTGCCTGGCAATAAGTCAATACTATGGTCTTCAAGCCTAGACTTAGGTAATCCTGGAGGTAAATCTTTCACACCCATAAAACAATCCCTGAATTTAGAGATATAAGGATCAAGTTTTGGACTTTTGGTGGATGTGTTAGATTCAGCGCTAAGCTGGTTAACCCAAACCATGTAAGTCTTCTCCCTTTTCCTAAGAGCTCGCTTAGCTTGAGTATGACTCAATAAAGGGCTCGTCTCTCCTTTGATTAGACATTGGAGAAAAATATTTTCATTGTCCTTCCTTACACAAATGCTATGTGTATCATAGTCTATAATAGGGTTGTACATATGTCTCCAAGGCATACCCAATATTACATCTATGCCTTGTAAAGGTGCAACTAAGAAATTCCTTTTTTCTCTTAAAGTTAAACCTTTCACCTCTTGCATGCAATTATACTTGGTTCCAGTAAATGCAGCTTTAACTCTATAATGTGTAGGTGAAGGTTGTATGTTTAAAGCTCTAATTGCCTTTTCAGAAATAAAGTCGAGTGCTACCATCATCATGCAAAAAAATAACTTCATGCTCATTAATTTTTCCTTTTATTTTGAGTAGCGAATGAGCTTGAGGTTTACCTTCTGCTTCTGAATAGTCAGGGTCAGAGTCACCCTCTTGCTTGAGCGATTCATCTTCATTGTCATCCCCTTCAAGCATATTGACTCGTGCCGCAGGTGTCGGATTCTTTGCACAATCTGGGCAATTTGGTGCTATATGTCCTTCTTTATGACATCGAAAACATTTGATTGGAGGATCTTTGGGCTTGCCATCGTTGACTTTATTTGAATTTGATTCGCCTTTGACCATCTCCTTGCCTTTGTCAAACCCTGGCTTATGAAAATTTCTTGAATCATGAAAAGGTTTAGAAAAAGGTTTAGAGTGGTTACTCTCAAATGACTTGGCCTCTCTAGGAAAACCATTTTTGCGTTCGAAATTTGTTGCCAAAGATATAGCTGTAGAAAGTGAATGAGGTCTAAACATATTCACATCGGCCCTAATTGTAGACTTAAGGCCCGAAATGAATTTCCTCTTTTGGTCCTTCTCATTGACTTTCTCCACAACTTGTACCTATAGTAATGTATTCCAAAACTTCTCCACATACTCAGACATGCTTTCTTTTTCAAGTTGATGCAATGTATCCCATTGATGCCTAGCTTTAGTTTTAAATTGTGAAGGTAAGAAATGCTTTTTCACTAGCCTTTGAAACCTTTTCCATGAATCCGGTTTGCACGTCCTTGCTTGATGACGCTCCACCATAAAGCTGCGCTATCCACCATGTGATTAGCCGCACATTTGATCTTGTCCTTCTCGGAAAATTTCTCCCCCGAAAAGTAGTCATCCAATTGACTAAGCCATGCCAAAAGGACTCAAGCATCTTTCTTGCCATCATAATTTTGAAATGAAAAAGCTTTACGACTGATTTTAGAATCTTTCCATGAATTTTGTGCTTAAAGTGTAGTATTGACAGCTCTTTGGATGATGTCGTCTTCGTCATCTCATAAGATGGCAAAGAGTCATGCTTATGCCTTCGACTCGTGAGCTGTCACTCCAATTCAATTCGCATCTCTCTCTCTTCTACAATTTGTTGTTGTAGAGATTGGAGTTGCTCTTAAATTGAAGGTGAAATAGGAAAATTTGCCATAGTGCTCATGCAAACAATGTAAATAAGTAAAATTGATATTATTTGATGTATGTAAATAAAGCAAATGATTGTACTTATCTCAATTCTCCTGCAATTCGATACTGAACAAAGACTTTGGTTTAATGGTTGGGTCGAATTCCCTTCGTTTCGCACAAGTCCCGAGCAATTTCGAGTGATTTAGGAGACTTGGACTAGTCGAAATGCTGAAGAAATAATTTTTTGCACCTTGAACACTGCTCAAACAATTTTGAAAACTTGGCCAAACCTCTGTAATAATTTTTGAGAATTTTTAGAATTTTTTCATAAATTATTTTAGAAATTTTTGGCATTTATTTGGCCTTTTTAAGCCTCTTTGAGCCCTGAAAAATCAATTTTCTGCACCCAAAAATCTGAAAATTGCAATTCTTTAGAATTTCCCTTGAAATAGGAAAATAGGTAGTGTGAAAGCTCCAAAAGTTGATGTGACATGCATTGGGCTTGGAAAAAGTAGAATTGGGTTAAGTTGAGGATTTGGGTTAATTTGAGATTAAGTAATTATTTTTTTGTAGTTCTTCTTCTCACGTTTTTCGCCCGTGAGGCTGAAAATCGGCGCCTCATATTTTGCTTGATTTTAGCTATTTTTCATGGCTTAAGCTCACACAGCATGCAGTCCGTCCATTATAGGTTGCTTCTACCTTGAACCTTTGCAAAAACTGAGCAAATCATATGAGGTTTTTTGCTATGGGGAATCCATCTATACGGTCAGATCTGAAATTCATGAAGCTTTGAGCAAAACCACTTTTTGATGAAGAAGAATGGTTTTGGGAAGAGGTAAGTGGGTTTGAGAAGTAGAGCTAGTTTAAGAATTTGAATTTTTGGTTAAAGACCACAAACCCTTCTTTTGCCCACTGGTTAAAAACCTGCAACTTTCTTGAGAGTTGTGTTGATGAAGACCTTTCCCACCTTTCCACAAATCTCCTAGCCCAAGCTCTGATACCACTGAAAACGGAATCGTTCTCTAGGATAGCTTGTGGAACACTTGAGAAATTCAACACATAAATTCAACCATGAAAACACATGCTTTCAACAAAATCAAATAAATTGAACAAAAACATAGCAAACATAATACTTAGCTCAAAGACAAACATGCTGGGTGCAATCTCCCCCCCCCCTTGTGCGTGGCCTTCCCCACACAAGAGTATTTTTATTAGCTTTTTAATCAAAAATAGACCATAGCTCCCAAAAATATACAAAGTGTGCTTTTAGAGAGCACGACACTCTTCCACAACAAAAATAGAGTGTTCCAAAAATTGGGGCTAGGGTAAAGCCTTTAGGCTTTAATTATAATGTATTTTTTCCAATGTATCAAAATGGAAAAATCAACTACTAAGGTTACAAGCTACGCTTGTAAAAATAAATATGATGCGCATTAGAAACATTCTCCTCGACATTATTTATCAATCCTCGTAATCTTCATCACCTGAAAATATAAGTCTAATTAATAATTAAATTAATCCCACAAATATTAAACAGGCACAAACCATCACCAACTCATGACTACCAGGCGTAAGTACCCCAGGAATCACCTTGCCATACAAACCTAACTGAAATAATCATAGACGGCCCCAAGCATACGTCATATACTGCACGTATTAATATTTATAGTGGTGTCACCCATGATATTAACCTAGCCGGCATGACGCAAGAGTAACCTAGGCGTCCCCAAATTACTCAAGAGGGAAAAATAATATTCTTAAAGAGGACTTAAAATATATTCTCATGACAGAAAAGGTGAGAAGAATCTACTGGGAGAGAATAAAGGGTAGCATGACAAGATTTAGGAAGTGTGGAGATATTTTGGGAGAGGTGGAGAGAATCAAGCAAAAGAGGTGGAGTGAATCAAGGAGAAATCAGTGGGATTAGATACTTGGATGTAAACTCTATAAATTGAGGCATTGGCCTAATGAGAATTTGCTGGTTTTTTATTATCCATGCCTACATTAAGCTATTAGTTAATTACTCACTAATCAGGTCTTAATTATCATCTAATCACTTTGTTAACGATGTTGATTCTAGCATTCAATCCACCATAGCTCATCACATTGCTCTAATTTTAACAAGCAGTGGCTATGTCAAAGCAATGGTCTTTACATCATCAGATGGATGTAAAGAATGCATTCTTGCATGGGGATTTGCAGGAAGAGGTGTATATGTTGCAGCCACCTGGTTATGAGGATGTGAGTCACCCCGAGCATGTTTGCAGGTTGAAGAAAGCCTTGTATGGCTTAAAACAAGCACCAAGAGTATGGTCTGACAAGATTTCTAAATATCTTGTCACACTATTGGCTTTCATGTAGCCAATGCAAATTTCTCACTGTATGTGAGACACAGTGATAGAGGGGTTGTGCTTGTTGTCATCTATGTAGATGACCTGATCATTATGGGGGACCATGATGCATAGATCTTTGATGTAAAGATCTTGCTTAGATAGAAGTTTGAGATGAAGGATCTGGGGGAGCTCAGATATTTCTTGGGCATTGAGGTGATTAGGTCACCACATGGTATTGGATTACTGCATAGACAGTATGGCTTGGACATGTTGTCCAAGTATGGTATGACACACTATAGGCCTATCTCAGTGCCATTGGATCAGAATGGCAAGTTGAAAGCAGATGCAGGAGAGATTTTGGAGGATCCTACTATGTATAGGCGCATAGTAGGAAGGCTGATGGTGTGTACTCTTATCTTTGTATATGGTGTGTTGAGTGTTGTGTGAGTGAAGAAGAAGAAGATTTTCAGCCTCTCACCTTGTGTGTTCTCTTTTAGGGTTTTGTGAGTGTGTGTGCTTGCAAGAGCTCAAGCTCTCTTCTCCCCTGCATCTTTTCACTCTTCCATGGCCTCAATCCATTTTTTCCCTATTTCTCCTAACGGTTCCCCCTTACCCTTAAATGGACCAGGTTGGGGGTGTAGGGCTTTACGAACGTCCAGATGATCTAACTCTTCATCATCGGTAAGAGGATCCGGTTGCCTAGCACGGGCCGTGCGCCTCATGATTCTGACAAAACAAGATTTTTGTCAACTTAACTTTGTCATCAAATTTATGACTTTAATTTTTGAGATTTATTTCTTAAATAATAATTATTCCATCATTATTCATAAAAACAAGACTCACTTTGATAATTTTATTAACCAATATTCACAACCATTAAAACAGTTTGGAATCTTTTGCAAAACGTCATTTATTATCAAAAGTTTTTTATATATACATAGAGCATCTCAGCTCCAAAAGTCACTGCCTCAATTACGTACACATAAAAATGCGAATTTACGATGGAGACATGCCATGATATATACGATTCATCACTAGTAGAGGTGCTGTAATTCTACTCCTAGGAATAAAGCGGCTAAGAAGTCTAAAAATACGGCAGGAAATTCTAAAATTTCGGGGTGAATGATTAAAGAGTTACACATAATGAACAACTCCTAGCCTTATCAAAATCATGGCTAGCGAGATATTCTGCCTAAGTCTCTGACGTTGATTGGTATTGACATTAATACATCTTCCTCCAGAGAACCACATATACCGACGTCGCTCTACTAGATCAGGAAAGTATAGATCCTCAAAGTGACGGGCAAGTCTCACTCTGCTTACTCGGGCCGTAGCGGAGTCTATGAGATGTTCGAATGCAAAGGCGATCATGTCGTGACTCTGGGAAAGTCCAGGAATGCTAGACAAATTTGGGGTATCCATCTAAAAATTCAATTCAATTTATGAGTTTTCAATTTATGAATTCATTTCAAACATAATCTTAGCAAGTGAAAACATTTTTTTCCCAGATTTACTTTAAAAATTTAAGCAATTTCTGCTGCTATTTCATAACTTTACAATAGCGCTCTGATACCAATTGTAAGATCCCACTGTCCCCTCTGCACACCGGATTCCCGGTTGGTAGCAGCGGAAGTAGCTTCCTCTTGTGCGGGGTAGGGTTTCCCACTCGGGGCCTCGCCCTCAAATGTCCGGGCACGAGACTAATTTGGTGGTCATTCCGAAACCGAAACCGGGAAAATTTTCCTTGCCCGAAAAATGGGGATGGTTCCACCTTTTTGAATTTCTTAACGAATTTTCTAATGGGGTCAAGAGACTAAACTAACCTTCATCTCTGATTAAACCAAATAGAAGGAAAACTATTACAGACTTAACTTGAAGAAATCAACGCTTTTTTTCTAATTGAATCAGGCACAGCCATTGATCTATTCATTTGAGAAGTCTTCAGGCTTTTATTTAACTACTCGAGTTCTAAGAGTATTCCTATTAATCAATTTTTATTATTAAAACACTACTGATTCCAGCCTAACCCCATCCGGCCCATGGGTTACCACTGGAATTGGTAGAACGAGACAAGTACTCACCCACCCATAATTGAATGCCTTTCTTAACTTTTGCTTTAGAATACAGATACGCACACACTCCTCTTTAAACTTTAACTTATAAAATAATCCATTGACAAACAATTATTGGTTATTACAGATGTCATAACTCAAAATTTCCATCCAATCCTTGTTTCTCAACAAAAATAGTATCACTATGGACTCTCCGTTGAGACCAACTGGTCAACGAGATCTAGTAACAGATTATAATAAACATTGGTCCATCATACAATAGCTTCCTCGACATACGCATGGGTGTCCTCGACACCGCGAGCCCGTGCATCACCTGGTCAGAACTCTCCAGCATCCTCCTTAGGTGTCCTGGCACTTCACTCATGGACCGCTTCGTCGACCCTCGTCCATCGCACCGGAAGCGCACCATTTTCCGAACTTCCCTTAGAAAAACACATATACCAAATGCTCCCTCCAGCATTCTGGCATAAGACGGTCCTTTAAGAAAATAGGGTTTCTATGCAAGTTTTTAATTTTTATTTTCTTTTGAATATAATGAGTATATCTTAAATCCGTATCCCAAGACTTCTTGATCGTAGATCTGAGTTCCAAACAGAATTCCTCGAATTCTGTAACCTTGATCCTCATATCAATTCAATGGGTCTCAACTTAGTTTCAGATTTGGTGGGTGATTTGAGTGTACTTTCCTGAACTGGTCACATCGTCTTTCCTTGAAACTGACGAAAGAGTTTGGTCTTGGTCAAAGTCTGATTCTGGGTTCGAGTCTGGTAAGGTTCTTCCTGAACTATCTTTCTCGAAAGGGGGTGATATTTCAATTACTATTTTACTGAATTTCATTCATTGAATATTCACTTAACTGATTTTCAAACTAATCATCACGAATTCCTATGAGGAATAAATTAATCATTTATCTGAATTTTTGACTTTGATAGATTTTTTGAATTTTCTCATTACCATCCGAGTGGATATGAAACGATAGAATTTTCTCTCACAATGTATTTACTGATTCATTTATCAATTATTCATGGAAATTAAATATAGAATCAAAGAGAACTCTAATTTTGAGATAAAAATTCTTTATGCATCTATTTATGCATAAAATCAATTTAATAGGAATAACACTTTTATAATAAAAAAGAATTTCTCCATGTATAGAAATTGAATTGAATGAAAATAACACTTTCATAATTAAAAAAAATATCCATTATGCATCTTTCTATGCATAGAATTTAAATCTAATGAAAATAACACTTTTATAATAAAAAAAATTATCCAATATAGCTTAATCTAGTGGGATAATCATAATTAAGTTTATGATTATGGTTAAAATTATGATTTAAATTCATAGTTTGATTTTAAGCATAAAAGAGCAACTACTATCATATTTTCATTACAAGCTTTTATTCTTTAGAAAAAAATTAAGAATTATCAGTAATAGCAGTGAAGCTATGGATAAAATTTTCAAAAAATAATACATATCTTATTTTTATGCATAATGCTAAAAGAGGACTTCCTATCATATTCTAGGATTAGACATTCTATGCAAAAAGAATGATTTTCATCATATTCATGAGAAATATATTTTTTTATAATTATGCATAATTAATTGATTTTATGAGAAAAGAGTAAATTTAAATAAATTTATTTTTATGCAAAAAAAGGAATTCCTATGATATTTGAGATCCAAGTAAATAAATGGTAAAAGTGGAATTTTTTGCATAATTCAAATTATGAGTATTTATCAAAAGTAAAATTTTTAGTATTATTATTTTTATTGAGAAATATAGGTAGAATTGATTTTTGTAAATCCCATGAATCTTTTACTCAAAAAGAAGAATATTGAATATATTTTAATTGAGAAACTTAAGAAAGAATATGAAAATATCCATCGAGAAAACTTGGATAATTCTTATTCAGAAAAGGGAATCCAGAATCCCTGGGAGGATCAAGGATCCAATGAGTAAACGGAAGTTTAAAATTAGTTCTCATTAATGAAGCTTAAGGAATGTAAATGAATGTGATGAGATGTGATGCGATGTAAATGGATGTGGATGTGATGTGAGGATATGTGAGTGGATGTGATGAGATGTGATGCGATGTAAATGGATGTGGATGTGAATGTGATGAGATGTGAATGGATGTGGATGTGAATGTGATGAGATGTGAATGTGAATGTGATGTGAGTGGATGTGATGTGATGTAAATGAATGTGATGATATGTGAATGGGTGCGATGTGATGTAAATGTATGAGAATGAGATATGAAGTGATAGATGTGCATGTGAATGAATGGATGGATGTGGATAGATGTGAATGTGAATGAATGGATATATGTGGATAGATATGCATGTGAATGAATGGATGGATGTGGATAGATGTGAATGTGAATGAATGGATGGATGTGGATGAATGTGATGAGATGTGAATGGATGTGATAAAATATGGATAGATGTAGATGTGATGTAATGTGGATGGAATGAATGAGATGTGATGTGGATAGATGTGGACGTGATGTAATGTGGATGGAATGAATGTGATGTGATATGGATGGAATGAATGTGATGTGATAAAGATAGATGTGGATGGAATGTATGTGATGTGATGTGGATGCAATGAATGTGATGGATGTGAATGGGTGTGATGGATGTGAATGGGTGTGATGAGATATGAATGGATATGATGAGATGTGAGTGGATGTGATGAGATGTGAATGGATGTGATGATATCTGAATGGATGCGATGAGATGTAAATGGATGTGAATGTGATGTGATGATATCTGAATAGATGTGATATGATGTGAATATGATATGATGAAATGTAAATGGATGTGAATATGATGTTATGAGATGTGAATGGATGAGATGTGATGTGAACGGATGTGATGTGAATCGGGGTAGATGTGAATGGATAAGATGTGATGTGAATGGATGTGATGTGATGTGATGTGGATATGGGTAGATGTGAATGGATGAGATGTGATGAGGATAGATGTGGAAAGTTGTGATGAGACGTAATATGATGTGATTCGATGAGAATGGATGAAGATGATGGGAATACATATGACTGGATGTAGAATAAGCAATGTGAATTGATGAAGAAGAATGTGGAATAACGAGAAATGATGTGGAACAATGTGGAAAGATGAGAGTTCGTTAGAAACTGTATTTATGAAACCTGTTTTTAAATGACTGTTTTATGTCAAGAATGTTGGGGAAGCATTTTGACCATATTGTGAATGAGGTCATGGAGACCTAAGTGATAAAGTTACAACAGCTGATGGAGAGTCAATGGAGAGCATCTCGCATCACAAGGTCAACCGAGGTCTTGACCAACCTTGGTTCCATTTAAATGGTGAGCTTCCGGTAGTACGGTGGATGAGGGACCAAGGAAGCGGCCTATGAGTGAAGCGCTAGGTGACCTGCGAGGAGCCTAGAGGGTGCTGACCATACGGTGCTCAGGCTCTGGGTCGTCGAAAGATACCCACGCGTGCTTCAGGGAAGAAAACTGGAACAAGGAGTTAGAGTTGTTTTCTGAACTCGGGCATGGATCTGGTCAATTGGCCTTGCTGGTCCTCAACGGATGAGTCCATGGCTCTTTTATATGGATCTATTGGTTGATCTTGCTGATCTTCAACGAAGAGTCCATCTGGATTTTCTTAAGTGAATACATTGCCGGGTACTATGAGTTAGGAACTATTGAAAACGCCCCTGAGTGAACACGTGGTGAGCGTTCTGGTTGCCAATGATGCCATAGGTACACGGATGAAGAAATGATTGCAAATTAGAATTCAAGCTGGATATTTTGGAGGATTATGATAACTGATACTAAGGTTTCATTAAAAGATTGTTTTAAAGACAACTGAATCTCTGAAACAAGAAATTTCATATTGGGTGTGTAAGTGGTGTGATTATCTTTACGTTTGCTTGAAGCGTGGCTAGGGGCCCCGAGAACCCGGGGCAAAACATAACCAAATTCCTAAATGGATCCTATCACTACAGTGGTTGGGCAGTTGGCTAACCCATGGGATTGGATGGGGTTAGGTTGGACTGATGGATCCCTAAAATGAGACTCAATTCTGTTATGTTACAATAGATGAAGTAAATCCCACATAGTCTTTGTTCTATGGAAAAGAATCAATGGTTGTGCCTCTTGATGAGAAACAAAGCGTTGGTCTCTATGATCCAAGTGCAAGTCTCTTCCTTGATCTGACCATGTGACTTACGGGTTTGGTCAGATCAGTCTGGTTAGTTAAGGCTCTTGACTACATTAGAATAAAATTATCCGGGAGGAATCACCTATGTTTGCTGGGTGAGGGAAGTTTTTCCGGGTTCAAGTTTGGAGAATCGAGAGATTAGTCTCTTGTTCCGATATCCGTGTGGGCGAGGCCCCGAGTGAAGAGGCTCTGCCCTACCCCAAGAAGTACTACTTCCGCTGCTGCTGGCACCCTTGAATTCATTGCGCGGAGGGGACAGGGATCTTTCAGTTTGGTATCAGAGCAAATTGTCTAAAGTGGATCAACCGAGAAGCAAGAAATGTCAAAAATTTATGAAGTACTAGTAAAAGATTGTAATTGTGTTATGAAATTCATACAAATTGATATTCAGAATGAAGATTCATAAATTAAAAATTGGGTCTTCAGATGGAAGTACCACAATCGTATGGAATCCCTGATGACTCGCTTGAGGCCTAGATATGATGGTATTTACCTTATAGCTCCAAGGACCGTGACTACCCATATATACCATGGGTATAAATGTAGCTCTTTACTAACAATATATACGAGTAAATCTAAGACCTTGAAGTTATAAGCAAAAATGCTATCAAGCTGGTTTTTATGATCCAAGTGCAAGTCTCTTCCTTGATCTGACCATATGACTTACGGGTTTGGTCGAATCAGTTTGGTTAGTTAAGGCTCTTGACTACGTTAGAATAAAAATATCCTGGAGGAATTGCCTATGTTTGCTCATCGAGGGAAGTTTTTCTGGGTTCGGTTTTGAAAGAACCGAGGGATTAGTCTCTTGTCCGGATATCCGTAGGCGAGGCCTCGAGTGAGAGGCTCTACGCAAGAAGTGCTACTTCCGTTGCTAGCACCCCTGAATTCGTTGCGCTAAGGGGGCAGGGATCTTTCACCAATGATGACAATTAATGAGAGGAATTGATAGAGTATTAAAGGGGACTGTGAAGGTGTATAATTTCTGGCAAACAATTAGCAATAGCAGGAGAGTGGATAGTGAAAAAATGAGAGAAGGGGCCTAGCTTATATAGTTTTTAAGTGGTAACATACGTATGTAGTAGAAAATTTGGTGGAGGACAAACCAGAGCTCACAAGCTCTTGCACACACACACACACATAATACTTATTCCGGGTCCCCTAGCCGGGGCTTCAAGCAAACGTCAAAATAGTCACACCACTTACACACCCAATATGAAATTGCCTGTTTCACATATTCAACTGTCTTTAAAACAATCTTTTAATAAAACCATAGTATCACTGATCATAATCCTCCAAAATATCCAGCTTGAATTTTAATTTCCAATCATTCCTCGGTGTACTTATGGCATCATTGGCAACCAGAACGCTCACCACTTGTTTACTCAGGGGCCTTTTCAATAGTTCCTAGCTCATAGTACCCGGCAATATATTCACTTAAGAAAATCCAAATAGACTCTCCGTTAAAGATCAGCAAGATCAACCAACAGATCCATATAAAAGAGCCATGGACTCATCCGCGCTGAGGACCAACAAGGCCAATCAACCATATCCATGCTCGAGTTCAGAAAACAACTCTAACTTCTTATTCCAGTTTTCTTCCCCGATGCACGCGTGGGTATCTTCGGCGACCCAGAGCCCGAGCACCGTACAGTCAACACCCTCTAGGCTCCTTCTCGCAAGTCACCTAGCGCTTCACTCATTCATAGGCCGCTTCCTTGGTCCCTCATCCACCATACCGGAGGCTCACCATTTAAATTGAACCGAGGCTAGTGAAGACCTCGACCAACCTTGCTACACGAGATGTCCTCCATTGACTCTCCGTCAGCTGTTGCAACTTTATCACTTAGGTATCCAACGACCTAGCATTATTGACATAAAACAGTCATTTAAAAACAGGTTTCATAAATACAGTTTCTAATGAACTCTCATCTTTCCACATTGTTCCACATCATTTCTCGTTATTCCACATTCTTCTTCATCAATTCACATTGCTTATTCCACATGCAGTCATATGTATTCCTATCGTCTTCATCCATTCTCATCTAATCACATCATATTACATCTCATCACAGCTATCCACATCTATCATCACATCTCATTTATTCAATTCACATCTACCCATATCCACATCACATCACATCACATCCATTCACCACATCTCATCCATTCACATCTATCCCGATTCACATCTCATCCATTCTCATCTCATCATATCATATTCACATCCATTTACATCTCATCATATCATATTCTCCATTCAGATATCATCACATCACATTCACATCCATTCATATCTCATCGCATCCATTCAGATATCATCACATCACATTCACATCCATTCACATCTCATCACATCCATTCATATCTAATCACACCCATTCATATTTCATCACACCCATTCACATCTATCACACCCATTCACATCCACATAACATCATACATTCCATCCATAGCTATCCTTATCACATCACATTCATTCCATCCACATTACATCATGTCCACATCTATCCACATCACATCTCATTCATTCCATCCACATTACATTACATCCACATCTATCCATATCTCATCACATTCATGCACATCCATCCATTCATTCACATTCACATCTATCTGCATCCATCCATTTATTCACATGCACATCTATCCACATCCATCCATTCATTCACATGCACATCTGTCACTTCACATCTCATTCTCATCCATTTACATCACATCACACTCATTCACATATCATCACATCTCATCATATTCACATCCACATCCATTTACATCGCATCACATCCACTCACATCTCCTCACAGCACATTCACATCTTATTACATCACATTTACATCTTATCATATCCACATCCATTTAGATCGCATCACATCTCATCCACATCTCATCACATCCACTCACATCTCCTCACATCACATTCACATCTTATCACATTCACATCCACATCCATTTACATCGCATCACATTCACATCCATTTACATCGCATCACATCTCGTCACATTCATTCAATATTTTTTTACAAAAGACTGAGGGTCTTTATAAGTGAGGAAGGCCACTAACCAAGTCAACTGGGTTCTAGAATTTTCTAGGTTCAGTTTGACTCAAAGATTTAGATCAATTTGACTCTCTTTTTTATTTGGTTTGATCCAAGAGAGGAGAGAAAAATATCACAATTCGTTTTGACGCACATGCTCCAACTTGAAGACCATGTACCATTCAAAGTATACCACGATATAAGATGGACCAAGCCATTCAAGCTGGGTATACCACGATACACAAGATGGACTATTTTAGCTACGGACCATTACGTAGATGGTCTCTCTGGGCCAAGGATTCCACTAATACTCGAAAGAATCCCTTTACTATCACGAAGTGCAGGCAGATAAGGATGGCTTTGCCTACGCAACAAACCAATCATCTTCTAAAATATTCTTCATGTACCCCGTTAAGTACAAGTAAGCAACACAATCAAGAACTTTCTTGAATTCAAGAAACTTTGTCAATAGGGAGTGAAGACCCAACATTAAACACCTTCTTGTTGGTCGGGTTTGTGGGTCATGTGTATGGTGCACCTTTGTAACTTTGAAGTCTACAACCACCATTGCTTCTTCAAGGCTTTGTATGGTATTTGTGTCCTTACAACCAAAAGATAGGGTGTCAACATAGAAAAGAAACAACGTTGAGGTGCCTTGTCCTCCACTCTTAGAAAGAGCAACCATCACTTGTAATGTGAGCTGTCTCACTCAATCTTTTGCATGATGGTGAATTTGCATGTGATAGATTCTCTACATAAGTGAAGGCCAACTATTGAACCTCTTGCTCTAGCTCCAACTCCAACACAATGTTGGCATGCTTATCGTAAGGATTGTACCTAACCCTATCGAGCGACATGCACCACACGACAACATTTTAAGATAATAGAGAGTAACTAAGAACTCCACTCCTAACCCTAACCAAGACTCTTGCCTCTAAGTTTATCGTATTTATCATGTGCGTTCTTTGGGTGTGTAAAAGCTATCAATATTATCCATTCTTAGAAGCCACTATTTTTAGACACAAGGAGCAATCTACATTGTCCATATAGATACAAAGGCATCTTGCACATGTTAGATTTCTAAACACATTTACGAATCCCTGTTCATATCATGAATGTAAGTTGCCCACTTAGGTGTTTCGCATCAAACTATGAACATAGCAACACAATATCCTAACATAGCAAGTTGAGGGTGTTTTGCATCAAACCATTAACATAGCAACACAATATCCTAGCATAGCAAGTTGAGGGTGCCTTGCTTGTTCCTTAACAACTTGTAATTATTTATAATGGAACCACATTATTATTGGTTGGGACATTCCTTCTTAGATGTTCATGTATTTATGAGACAATCTAGCCATGGTTGGTACCTTCATTATTTATTGTTCATGTATTTATTAGGCAATCTAGCCATCTTCAATATTATGTTTCTCCACTTTGGAGCATATGCAAAAATTAGGAAAAATAAATAAAGTGAAAACCTACATGACGAAAAATCGATTGCTTGTTTTTACTTTCAAAGGCTTTGATTTTCATTTAATGAAACTCAAAGTTACTCCTGGCTTTATCCAACGCTCGTTATCAACTTGCTTGATCTACATAATCTTGGTGAGTCATGGCCCTTCATCAAGAACTAGTAAGAAACCTTGAATGTTATTGAAGTTTTGAAAATCCCGCAAAAGACAACAAAAAAAACTTACAAAATAAAAGCACTCTCTTCAACATCTCGAGGTGTGGCAAAGGATAATTATTAGCTCATATTGCAAGGAATAATTATCAGCTCTTAAAAGTTAAATATGTGCCATTATATATAAGTTTATGATCCAAATGCACTCTACAAAATTGAGGGCTCTCTCCAAAGCCCTAGAGAATCTTTCATCATTCTCATCCATAGGAACACTTCACACGTGCTGGCATCGACTATATTGCCTAGAAACTCCACCGTAAGGCTTAACGATATCGAGGGTCACAAAATTTATATACCCCAAGGACGATGGTCCTCATAAATTAACTAATGGGGGGAGAAACCGTGAGGGATAATAAAAGCAGGGCATAAACACAGGCAGACCAAAAAAACCATCTAAGGCTAAGCGAGCATGTGGAAGGAGGTGGGGGCAACGGACAAAAGTGGCATCTGTGTGTAGATGATGTGGCAAGATGCATGGCAATGGCGTTTCAAAAAACACACGTGCAAGTCCAGACTGCATGTTGGGAGACGCCATGGCCCCCAGAGACATACATGGCCCTTGCCACGCACTCCCCTTGGCAGCCAGGGCACTCATTGTGGCATTGTGGGGGCCTGGATCCTGGCTGCCTCTCTTCTGCTGTTGATGATGATGATGATGATGATGATGATGATGACGATGACGACGACGACGACGATGATGATGCACCCAGCCTTGCAGATACCATCATTCTGTGACGAAATGCCCAATCCTGCATAAACCAATCATGCTCAGCCTTAATCGCATATTAGGATTATGATTAATTTGACAATAATCTAACATCACAAACTGGCCTTGCATTGTTTATTGCCCAACGCTGTAATATGGTATTATATTTGGGTTAATAATTAGAATGTGATGTAGACATAATAGATTCTGTTCGAATCGCAGCAGGATTTAAGGTCTATTCCAGTGAGGATGGTTAAGTGGGGGTTACCTCGAGGTGGACATTACTCAGATGACGATGATCTCTTCGCCAAAGCTCTGATTTACGGCGAGGAAGAAAAAAAAAAGGGAAAAAAGGGAAAAAAATCAGAAGGAAAAAAGTTTTTAAAAAATAAGAGAAAAAAAATGCGAAGATGGGAAGCAGAGGATCTCTCTCTCCCTCTCTCAAGTGGCCGAAAGAGGGGAGTCCTCCACCGAGTGCAGGCTTGCATGGCACTGTTGGTCCATACCTCTTTAGGAGGGGGGGCGGAATTGAATTTTTATTTTATTTTTTCAACTTTTATTATTATTATTTTGGCACATACCGTCTTCTTGCAGCAAGACCAGCCAAGCTCGAGCACGCCAAGACAAGACAAGCAAGAGCAAGAGGAGGAGGAGCAGCAGCAATCGGACTGGGGCCCTCGAAACAGAACGGAGAAAAGCCAGGGCAGCTGCAGGCGCAGCCATAAAAACAAAGACAGAGATAAAGTCTTCGAGAGATATCTACCTTATCACTATAATCTGCTGTGCTTCTTCTTCTTCTACAGTGTACACTACAGTGAAGGAGGAGGAGAAGGCACGGTTAAAAAGACACAGAGACCCCTTTCTCTGTGTCTGTGTCTCTGTGTGTGGGGAGTGCTTTTGAGCACAGCAGCCCATCTTATGTCAGTGCCTAGGAAGGAAGGTCTAACTGAGCCGCTCCCAACTAGCTGTTAGAGAATCGAGACCCCTCGTTCTGGTTGCCTTGAGTCCTGACTCTAGTCCTCCTCCTCCTCCTCATGCAAGTCCAATGATACTTCCTAAAGGACAAGGCCTAAGGTCTGGCAACATTTTTTTTCCCCAAATTAAGCGTGTCAAACCAGCCCTCAACATCCATCATGATTTCCCTGATCCATGGGTGCCCAATTGAGGAATTCTCGTCCATCTTGCTTTCCCCATGCCACCACCACCTTCAAACACATTTTTAAACCCCTCACACCCCTATTTCTCTTCTTCCAAAGAGTTTCACGAACTTCCACGTGGCAAGAATTTGGAAGTTCACGACGCAATTCGGAGGTTCGAGGAGGGGTAGGCTCCTATTACTCTCAGAATTTCAAAAATATCAAGCCAGGAATTATATACGTGTAAAGCACGGGTTAGCCCCACTAGTATAAGTAGTATATATCCAATGTCCATCTAAAGCTCTCCACAATTGAAGGGGCATGTTCACCCTTGAAACATATATGGTAGCATGGCCAATTCTCACTACCTTGCCATCACAGCTCCATCATGGGGTGGGAAAAATAGCCAAGATCCTTTCTCCTCCCGAATGTGGGTTTGATTCTGGCCCACCACCCCTCCCCCTAACTCCACAAAGGGATGAAAGAGTGTGTGTGTTTCTCATTCGCATTAAGGAAAAAAAGCTCCATCACCTTCCCCCTTTGAAGTCCATTGGAACCTTAGGTTTCTCATTTTCCAATTGCTTAAATAAGTTGCTTCAAAATTAACCAAATTGGTGGTCATTTATAGGTGCATCTATTTTTTTGATATCCCCTATTAGGATGCTTGAATTTGAGCATCTTCTTCACAAGGTTAGCCTACACTAACATGAGATTGGAAAGAACATGAAGTTGCAAAGAAGATATTAGTGTTTTCACATTTGAAAAAAGTGACGGACTTGGTGATTGTCATCTCACTAGTAGACTTTTCATAGGTGGTCTTAAATTGGTGCCATAGTGTAGTTTCCTTCTGCCATGATGGATTAAGTGAACTCCTCACATTATATACAGCAGACCCACCTTTTCCTGACCTTGATTTGCAATGGTACTTAAGCCACTTAGATGACTTGGGTGCAAAAGGACAAGCTTAAAAAATTGCAATGGTTCATTTTAAATTTATGGACGATCATAAAACCTAATTACAAAATGTGTAAGACAATGGGTAAACTATAAGCAATATAATAGTACTGATAAAGTCTATAAACCCTCCTTAAAAAGGGGTGGCATTCACCTGGTTTGAACCCAATTCACATGGCTTCCATTTGGCATGAAGGATCCCTCACATCTATCAACCCCTTGTGCCCCCTAAAAGAAAACCTCTCTCTCTCTCTCTCTCTCTCTCTCTCTCTCTCTCTCTCTCTTGCCACACACACAGGCACACACACAAAATTGGTGCACTATCAAGTTCTTCCCTAAATCCTTGACCATTGTGGATGCTACAAAACATTACTTGGGCAAGTACATGTCTTTCATTTATAGAGAAAGTTATGGAGGCAACATTATTATCAAAAGTATATGGGATCATGTTTTTGATATCATGCTTCTCCCATCTTTTAGCAAAATAATTGAAGCATGGGTGAATTAGATATCTTATTCCTTGAACCCTTAGTCATATGAGTTTTTTGGGGACTCTTTTTAAATGGAAATGTTAACTGTTGTCATACCTTTAATTATCAACACATGCCTTTTTCTTTCTTTAAAAGCATTATGGGGTAGAGTATGAATGCTATTTGAATAAAAGATGATTTATGTCAATTATTATGGATAGAATGATTACTTGATAAACATATTCCTCTCAATTTACACAAGAACCCATTGCATGCAGTTCACCCTCACACCCCCCCTCAAACCCATCTTCCATTGTAGTTATGATTCAATAGCTAGAGTGCTTTATTGGTGCTTTAGGTAGTCCCTTCCTTGCAATTATAATGGGCTTAGCTTGTGGACTCAAGGTTTTGCTCACTATCATTCTCTACTCTTTAAAGCTCTTTTTAAGCAATGACAAGGTTGTTTATGTGGCAAAGGAGAGAAGATTTAAAGCCAAGTCTCACTTTTAGTGGGTATGCATCTAAGTGAACATTGCATCTCATACATATGATCATCTTAGTTATTCATGTATGCATATGTGTGCACATGTGTATGCCTTAAATCTAAGGTGTGCATACATGCACACTCACTTACCCATGCATATATGTGCACTTTGTGCACAGTGTGGTGTAACTTAACAATTGATAAATTTTATGTAACAACATGGTTAAACAAATTATATACATGATTTATGCATTATTGTGTTGGATGCACTTAGATGTTGTTTTGAGCATCCTATTGACCTATCAATAGCAAATTGTTGGTTCTCAAAGAAAGTTAAAGTGTAAAGGACCATGAAAAAAAGTTGCATGTGGTGGGCCTTCCACAATAAGAGTGCCTACAAAGATAAATGGAGGAGCCTTGTGCATACTTTATCTAGGGAAGAATGCACACACAAAAACTAAGTGGTTTTTTTGTCCATTTCTTTTTATTGCAAAAAGTTGAATACTTTTTAATTGTACAAAGTTGACATCAAAGTTGTCCAACACTGACATTGAAGCTATCTAATGCCTAGTCCATGTCATTCGACAACTCTTGGCATATAAGCATAAGTTTAGGACAAGCTTATAACAAAAGGACTTTACCTTTTATCCACTACTTTAAACATGATTCAAAATTGCTTAGCTTAAATGCACTAGATGGGTACTTTGTGTATTGAATTTACATGAAGTAGAATATGCTCATAAATAAGAAACAAATATAGTTTTGAAGTGTGCTCATCTTGAATTCCTCAAAACTTATGCACATTACTTTATATATTTAAAAATATTGGCTAGTAACTTCAAGCAAAACATACCAAGATTGTACATGTAAATAGGACTTCTAATGCAATTCCCATACTAGTATAGTGATTAGTCCAATAAGGAAAAAGGGTGGTTTTCTCCAATAAGGTCCATGCTTTACGTTATAAATTCCATATAGTATTTAAAAATTTGGAAGGGGCATGAGTAACTCCATGCTTTACTTTATAAATTCCATATAGTATTTAAAAAATTGGAAGGGGTATGAGTAACTCCAAGAAAAACATGCCCAAGATTGTAAAGATAAATAATTGGACTTTTAATGCAATTCTCATACTAGTGTAATGATTACTCCAATAAGGAAGAAGGGTGGTTTTCTCCAATAAGTTCTATGCTTGAAAGGGATACACATGTGATAAAAAGAAGTGATAGTGATAATACACGTCCCAATGGAATGTTTATATGGTATTTGCACAAGATTTGAATATTTATCCTGTATCATGAGGATGTAAAGATAATGAGGATAATAAAATATATAATATTTCTCTTTAAAAAAACTAGTGAAACATGAAAAAAAGTGTTGGAGTTACAATGCCAACAATCTCTTCGTAGGCTAAGGAATGGCCATAGGGAAGCTAGTTTTTTGGCAAAGGGCGACCGGTCGAGAACCTAGCCGACTCAAGACATTCCCTTCACAGACGTACAACTCATGAAAGCAAAATGAAGAGGTGAAACTTTAGAGCATCAGATTTTGCATTGCATGTCGTTGGTTGTTGTCATGGTCCATGGCCTCACAAGATTGTCTACCAATATGCTTAGGAAGTTCATAGAACTTTTGCTTGAGCATGACATAATGTTTCTTGAAAAGATGCAATGACAAAACAATCACCTTCTCACACTTTAAAACTATCCTTAGTTCTTTGGTTTTTTTCACTACAATCATTGGAAATATATAAAGAGCTAAAAGTTTGTCATCCCAAATGAAGAAGGTGTCAATGTATACATGACAAGAAATGTTTATTCCTTAATATCTAATATTCTCTTAGAGTGATTTGATAGGTTAAGTCATTTCCATTGCTCCTTTTTTTCTTAAAAGCATGCTCCTTGGCTCACGCATTTGGAAAATTATTTCTATCAAACTCTACATCAATCCTTTTCGCCATGGGTTGAAAAAGATTTTGAACATTAATTTTTTTTATACTTAAAATTTAGCTATCATACTAGCGTTTCTATCAAACCTTACATCAAATCTTTTCACCATGGTATGAAAAAGATTTTCTTATTTTGAAAAGGCATTTTGATGTACTCAAATTCAATTATGGCACTCGGTTTTTTTTCCCCACGGAATGGACTAAAAAAGATAATGTAATTGTGAGTGGGCAATTTCTTTTTATTTAAGTGCGATTATTGTAAGATATTTTAAAAAATTTGAGGAGTTTTTTTTATAAAGGAGGCTTGAAATATATATATTCTGCTTTTGTTCCATCAATTTTGAGGATGGAGTTTTTCCCTTATTTTCTATTCCCCCCCCCCCTTTTTTTGAAGAAGGATTTTGGAATATATATTTTCAATCCTAAAAAGAAACTCCATCCTCAAAATTGATGGAGTGTTTCCATCAATTTTGAGGATGGAAAAACTCCATCCTCAAAATTGATACAGTTTTTCCCTTATTTTCTAATTTCCCCCCTTTTTTGAAGAAGGCTTATATATATATATATATATATATATATATATATATATATATAACTTCTTTCCCCCAAAATTTTTCCCCTTATTTTCTATTTTTCCCCTTATTTTAAGAAGGCTTGAAATATATATATATATATATATATATATATATATATATATATATCTTTTTTTCCCATCAATTTTGAGCTTTTTTTCCCATCAATTTTGAGGATGGAGTTTTTTTTGAATTTTGGGAAATTTGGAATTTTTAAGAGTGTGCACACTGTTCAAGTGACCGTAGGAGCAAAGGGCATTCGCACGCGCGGGGACAGGGGGGTTGCCGGCAAAGCCGTAAGGAGGCGCTGGTGTGAATAGTGTACCGACTGCGCCGGTCGGGTATAAATGCGGCGTTGGAAATCAAACCATCCTAGATCCCAAGGTTTTCTTCGACCCAAATCCATATGGAACCTTAGCCAAGCCACGCTCACTCATGTCCCTTGCCCTCATCATTCCCTTCCCTTCATATTGGGCCTCCCCCCCTCCCTTCACACCTAATGCCCGCCCAAAGTTCCTTTTTTTCTTACTCCCCCTTCATCGCACCACTCACACACCCCACCATGGATGTCAGAGTTTGAACCTGCGTACTCACACACACCTCGCATGTCAATGTTTGAACTCGGGCCCGTTCGTTTGATTAGAGTAGAATGGCCCCGCTCACCCATAGTTTCCCTTTTGACACAAAGTACCAACTTAAATCTCCCGTGGAACACATTGTTTCAAATTCTGTGAGCTATTTCTGATCACGTTCCTACTGTAAAAAGACACGAAGGTCCTAGACAGAGCTCCGCAAAGAGGCATAAAATGTGTTCATACAAACAATGCTTGATTCAAAAGACATGATGGCTTCTCAAAAAGGGTTATTTCTCAAAACTTTTAAAAAAGGAGAGAGCACCACTTTCACCAACTTGCATGCCACTCCAAAAATTGTTTTTTGGTTACTTATGGCACTCTATTTTCGTTTCCTTTCTTCACTATTCACACACACACACACACACTATTTGACGTGCATATCTACGCAAAGGAAAGCGAGGCACAGTATCCTCATCGACCAAATTGAGCTTTTTTGTGGATATTTGAGATTGAAAGTGCGAGTTTGATTTTTGCCATATTTCACATATTTTTGAGATTGAAAGTGTGAGTGTGATTTTTGCCAGATTTTCATACTCTTATAACCACTCACCAAAAAAGTTGATTTTCACGTGGAGGGGTGGGGAGCCACTACATTATCTTGTCTTTTTGGAGGGGCTCACCTCTTTAACTGACCTTTACCCTTTGTCAGCAAGGGCTTGGTTGTGTGTTTCTTTATCACCACACCTATGATCATCATAAAGGTTCTTTCCCTATCCATGTGCTCTTGTCTTATCTTAGACCCCCTCCCTCCCTCTCTCTCTCTCTCTCTCTCTCTCTCTCTCTCTCAATATGCCTACATAAATATATGCATGCATGCATACACACATAAAAAATATATACATACATACATACATACATGTGTGTGTGTGTGTGTGCATGCACGTGTGTGCGTGCATGTGCATGTATGTATGTATGTACGTATGTAAGCCTTGCGTATATATATATATATATATATATATATATATATATATATATATATATATATATATATATATATATATATATATGGGGTAAATTTCACACTCATTATTTCTTTCTATTACCAAGTCTTTGGAACCAATTTTGTGTGTGTGTGTGTGTGTGTGTGTGTGTGTGATGCTAGAGGTGAAAGTAGCTTCAGCCATTGGGATGTGGAGAGCTTTCGGCATCATTGCAGAGGCAAAGGAGGATCCTCTAAGAGTTGAAGTTTCCACCTTCATTCGCAAAGCTAGGATAGACGGAAAAGGCGAAGATAATAGTTGAGGCCCAAAATTCTTTCATATGGTATCTTTGTAAAGAAGTACAAATGATCGTGTCATGTCGTAGGTGTTTGCCATGTAATGTTGTGGCCTTGTAAGTTTGCTAGGGAATATAAAGTGGAAGTTTAAGATTATAATACAATGACTTTGTAAACGAGTTGCAATGGTAGTTATAACTTGATATGCATTGATAGTTGTAAATGAGTTGTAATGTGTATAGTGCTCTTGTATCCATCCACTCCTCTCCTCTACTATCACCATGAGTCATAATGTTCAAGACCATAGAGAGCTGATAGACACTTAGAAGTGTAGAGAGAGAAACTGCTCGCCTAAACACCAAAAAGCGCTCGCTCAAAAATGCTCGTCAAAAAACTATACCCCATCTTTTACATCCTTGCTCTTGTTTGAGGGGCAGAGTTCTAGACATGATGGCATCAACGATGCATGTTGCATCTCTCTCCCCTGCACTTTCTTCAACGGCCACATATTGACAAGGACCTTGGAAGCATAGCCCCCTTGGAATGTGGCATAGACTGCCACCTTGTTAATGAGAATTATTTTGAAGCATAGCCCCCTTGGAATGTGGCACAAGGCTTTGGATAGTGATTTGAGGGCAAGGAGCTGAAATCCTACCATTGCTGGGCTAAATCCATTGTGCACAACCATAATGTCTTTAGCTAGAATAAATCCCATGTATCGGACCAATGTTTGAATTGTTCCCAAAGGGGTTCCTTGAGCTACCCTTGCGATGTGCCCGAGCATCTATCTCTATGACAAGTTACACATAAAATATATTTTAATAATCATTTATGCCATTACTAAAAATTGGAAAGTAGGGATTGATAACTTATCGAGTGTATTTCATTAGATGCTATCACATCTAGGTACTCAACTTGATGGAGGACTTATGCTCCTCAAGTTCTTGAGGGGGTGAGTGGGCCAATTTAACCACTAACAAGACCACTGACAAGCTAGCTTGCACTTCTTTAAACTCCTCCTCAGGCACACATGTACATGCTCTCATCAACCTCTTCTATATCACCTTAGACAAAGTACACACTCTCGTACCTTCAACTGATACAAGTTTCTTCATCATGTGTTGAGAGCCTCTGTGATGTCTAAAAGAGAATATAGTCCAATGGCAAGGTGGAACAAGCACTCATCTTGCTTCACTTTGAACATTCTCTCCGAGTCTTACACACAGGTCTTGCAAACAAAGAGAAACTCCTCTCCATCCACCACTACGGAGCTAAGTGTACTAAGTGCTACCTTGGGCATATGTGGTCCTCGGGTTCCTCATCAGTGGGGCAGTGATAATCATCTCCTAAGCCAAATAGTAACTAGTCATTCAAATTGAACTTATTTCACTCATTCAAGCTTTACCCAAATAGTAACTAGTCATTCAAATCGTGGTCTAAATAGTAAGTAGTCATTCAAATTGAACTTATTTCACTCATTCAAGTTTTACCCAAATAGTAACTAGTCATTCAAATCGTTATCCAAATAAAAACTAGTCATATAATGGTGACTAGTCATCGTTGAACTTATCCAAATTGCACTTATCTAAATTTATCCAAATATTTCACTCATTCAAGCTTTACCCAAATAGTAACTAGTCATCAAGTGTGACTTATATTTTTATCTCATATTAAAATTATCCAAACTTATCCAAATTGAACTTATTTCCCTCATTTAAGCTTTATCCAAATCGTCATCAAATGTGACTTGTACTTCTATCTCATATTAAAAATTCCAATCACAATGAAAATAAAAAGTACAATGACAAGTCCAATTACACCACCATCACTCCAGGAATTATGAACCACAAAAGACTTCTCCTTACGTCTCTCCCGATGTACACAATCACAGAGCAAAAAGTATTAGGAGGGAATGGATGCCAAGAAATTTTCTTGGCATCTATGCCCTCCTAATATTTTTCGCTATGTGATTGTGTAGATCGAGAGACATAAGGAGAAGTCTTTAGTGGTTCATGATTCCATGAATAAAGAAAAATTGATACATTTCATTGTTCTAACTTGAAGCTTTCTTCTTGTATTCCCTTAAATCCCATGATCAGTAGGTGTTCTTAAATATCTGCTAAGCTCCATTGCATATTAGCATTGATAAGGTCAATGGAGCTATTAGGTAGTTTGATCGATAGTTCTATGGGTGAACCAACACCTTAACATACCTACAATGGTATCCACTCTCCCTTTTCCTTTATCCATCGCTAATAGTAGAACTAGATGTATAAATTTAAGTGCGTCTTCAAGGATCTAAGTGATACTTGAAATCACAACTCTGCAAGTATATACATTCTTGCTATGCACCCCTTCCACTATATCCCAACCACTTTCAAATAAGCTATTCATTTGTTCAAATTGTAATTTCTTATAAAAATGAGCATTATTGGAGTGGTTTGTGGTAATAGCTTACAAAACATGTGCATAAAGAGATGAGTGGGAGCATACCAACAACTAAGGCCTACTAATTGAGAGGACTTGTCTCCATCATACGCTCTCTCTCTCTCTCTCTCTCTCTCTCTCTCTCTCTCTCTCTCTCTCTTGTGTTGTTGAGATCTCACTCCAATTGCAGCATCTCTCTCAAAAATCTAAGCCATGAAAGAAGCAAAAACCATGGCCATTGTCATAATATGAGTGAACAACAATAATGTCTAAAACTAATATATTTCAAACATTATAAGCTACTGAAATACAAAAGCATTCTTGTCCTCAAGGTGTCAAAATTAGACTTGTCTTCTAGTTTCAATGATTAGATCCCCTGGACCCGCTTTCCCTTTCCATGGCCCTTGGGCCCTTGGGCCAAGGGCCCCAACCGCATGTATCACACATTTGATAAAACACTTCTGTGTAATGAGATCTCTAGTCCCATCATTGAACTTTGGCATCAATTTTATGAATTTTGTGATTTTCATAGGTTTCATCATATTTGTTCATATATATTTAGTGGTTAGAGCAGTAGGTGTAGTGGTGTAGATGGAGGTTGAGGTAGTTACAAGTTGGTAGTATGGGTACAGGTCAATCGGGATAAATCGGGATAGCATGGCATATGCAAGATATTGCCCTTGCCCTTAAGCCAAGCTGGGGTATTATAGAGGGTATCTGTGTAAGGCTAGGTCGTGCTAAGTTGTGTATGCCCCTCCCAATGTTAAGTCTATTCTAGAGCTCCCTACTTCGTGCTATAAGGTTCCCCTCATAGTGTACCCAATAGCTTGGGTAGACTCTTTAACCCTAGTATCTTTAGTCATTATGGCCTTGGTGGTCATACTAAACATGCATCCCCTTGCACTACTAGTATTGGGGTCTAGTGCTGCTAAGCTTGAAGATACAGTAGGCCTATAGGCTATTCCAAACATTCCAAGGTTCGTGTTTTGAGAGCTTGCTGAGCCAAAGGCTACTGACATACACCATTATTTCTACGATAATGCTAGCTGTGGTTCTAGAATGGATTACTCCTTCCTCTACCAAGTTGTCACTCCTCATTCTTGAACTAGACTAGTTAGGGTCCATATCAGGAGCCATATTTGGCCTTTCTAGCCGATTTCCTTTTACTTTGCTGGGTAGTTTGATGATTTTTTAACTCCCACTCATCGATTAGACCTCTTGTGTTATAATGTCTCTAATCATGTCCCATGAAAATCCTTGGCATGGTTGTAGTAGGGGAGTCAAGTACACCAACCTCTTAGTCTATATACAAGGCTTCGAAGAGATTTAGGAGCGAATGCCTCATGGGGGATGCCTCCGTATGTGGCCTTTCTAGCCAGTGGTCTCTTACTTTGTTGGGCAACTTGATGATTTTTTAACTCCCACTCGGACCTCCTGTGATAATGTCTCTAATCACATCCCACAAAACTCCTTTGAGTTCTTGTAGGGGAGTCAGGTACACCAACCTCTTGGTCTATACAAGGCTCCAAAGAGATAGGCTCCTAGTAATAGGCCTCACTCAAGCTAGTGTCTTCATTGCTCAAATACTATGTGCCTAGGGTTACTTGGCTCCCATGAGTCCCAAGGACTACAATGCATGAAGAGATTCCTCTTGATCTTAATTCAACATAGCTTTTAGGGCAGTCTCTTTTAGCAGGGATTGAATCCAAAAATCCTTCCCGACCTTGTGAACATGTAAGGGAGGATCGGCTTATAGCACACCCATTACCAACACGTCACGTGGTGGCCTTGGATATTCTAGATTCAGCTTTATTTTTTATGTTTTTAGTCTGTGTTTGACTTGTGAACGTGCATTCATAAGTTAAGAACATGTGTTCCCACTTTTGATGGCCATGTAAGGGTGGATCAGCTTAGAGCACACCCTTTACCAACAAAAGTCACATGGTGGCCTTGGATATTCTAGATTCAGCTTGATTTTTTTAAATGTTTTTAGTCTCTGTTTGACTTGTGAACATGCATTCACAAGTTAAGAACGTGTGTTCCCACTTGGGTACGTACGTGGCTAGTGAGTTGGGAACATGTATGGGGATCTGCGAACGTATGTGGCTAGTGAGTTGGGAACATGCATAGGGATCTGTGAATGTGTATGGCTAGTGAGTTGGGAATGTGCATGTCTAGGTCCTAGTTAGACTTGAGTATGTGTGTTCACAAGTCTAGGAATGTTCATGGGAAACTAGGAACGTGCGTGGGAACTGTAAACATACATGACCAAGAAAGATAGGAACGTGCGTGGGAAACTATAAACATACATGACCAAGAAAGATAGGAATGTGCATGGCCAGGTCTTGCGAACATACATGGCAATGTGTGAATGTACATGACTAAGTGTTTGTTGGACTTGTAAACATGTGTTTAAAAGTTGAGAACATGTGTTCCCACTTTGGCACGTACATACGTAGTTTTTACAGGTTCACCACTTGTAGTGGTGGAAGTTTGGGCCACGTGATGGTCAGTTTTCAACCATTTTATCATTATGGGCATTTATGGGAAGAATATTATCTGACTTTTCCTTAATGAGAATATTGTGCACATTTTCCATGTCAAACTTAGGAACATGCATTCTTACTTGTGACGTGTATTCCCAAGCAAAGTTGAGCATGCACAACACAGGCAAACTAGAGAACAGTCTACGTTTTGGTAAAAAAAATCCATGTTTTGCCCTCTTATTGCTCCTTAATGGTGCATGTTTTTGGATTTTTTATTTGATAGGATGTCTTCGCTTTTCCTAACCTATCTAATGATATGATCAATGCAACCTAATGGATTTTCTACAAAGATTAATGGTGAGATAAACTCCTAAAATGAATAAAAATTTGTAAATACAAGAAAGAAAGAGCAAGAAAACACTTGTAATTATACAACTCGAGCTTAAAGGGTTGCTCCAGGCTCCATTGCACCAAGGTAACCAAACAAACCAGAAAACAAACAACAACTAAGAGTTAAACATTACTAAAAAATCAGTGGATGTGCACTCCAACTGGGCTATGTCAATACTCCAAATGTAAAGTATAGCAAGGGAGTCCTAAAGCAAAGGTGATTTCCCAACAGCGGCGCCAAAGATGTTCATTGATTTGAGAAAATTTGAGCCTTACAATATAGAGAGAAGGAGAGGAAGAATGTAAGGGTCTTATCGGTTTTGCACCTCTAGCCACTCTTGGTAGAGTAACCCTCTCTTGTGTAGTGCTAGTGTCCTCAACCTTACCTCCTTTGTTGTCTCACTATAAAAGGAGATTTGCAATTGGGTAGGGATCAAAGAGAGAGAAAGATATGGAAAGCTCAACCTCTACTTTGATGCCATGGTGATTGAGAGCATGAGAGAGCAGAGAAGATGTATGAACATCATAAATCACCCACATAACCCCTAACCATCCATATAACAACCAAGAAGAAGAGAAAGCATACAAGCATCTTCAATCAAAAAGCAAGAAAAAATCAATTGTGGGAATGGGGGAATCTAGGGAGGTAGATGTAAGCACATTGAAGCTATGTGGAGGTAGATGTAAGCACATTGAAGCCATGTGGAGGCATTGCAACTGGCATGCTCATGTGGGGTGGTGTGTAAGAGTAGTACGAATGGTTGGTGGTGCAAGGGAAATTGTTGTACATGCTATCCATGATAATGTTCACCTCCTCATTTTGGGAATCTTAGAAGGTACATTGAAAATTGTTATATTGGCTATCCATGATGATGTTCACTAATCTTGGGAATCTTGGAAGGTACATTAATAATCTTGGAAGGTGCATTGATAATCCATGAGAGTGATGTAACCTACATAACACCATAAAACCATGAAGGCCAAATTATGGGAATAACAATCTCAGACCCCTCCAATGCTCTCTCTCTCTCTCTCTCTCTCGTGATACTCAATAATGCTCTCTCTATTGATATTCAATGCACACACACACACACACACACACACACACTCTTAGTCTCTCTCTACTGATATTCAATAACACTATAAAAAATTTGTCAATGTAATTATTTATAATACATAGCTTTAATAGTTATGTCTTTGAATGTAACCTTATACTAACTTTATAAGATTTATTCTGCCCTTTCTATACTAAATTTATAAGGTCTACTCTACCTCTTCTATACTAACTTTATAAGATTTACTTTACCCTTTCTAAACTAACTTTTCTTGCTCATGCATGCATCTCAAACCCTCTTAAATCTTTTACCATATTCAACTCATGCATTATAACCTTTAAAACATCTAACTCTCTAATTAAAAGCTTTCACATACAAATGAATATCAAATCTCTTCAATTAAAGGAACATGTGTACATGCACAGTTTCCAATTTGAACTCATTAGGCCCATATTTTATGAATTTTTATAGAAACCGTAAGCAAGACTGGACTTGGAAAATTTTTGGAAGTTGAGCGTCCAGATTCATGTAACCTTACAAATCTTATCTCTTTGGTGCATAAGGAACCTTGGAAAATACAAATTTGGAATTGGTGAGAAAGTGCTCTCATTTCTCCCTCACATTATCCATCTCCCATAATTTTCGGAAATAATGTGCTCTTATTTTTTTCAAGAAAACCTCTTTCTGAAGTGATTTGTACAGGCTATAACTTGAAGATAGAAGATGCACGTTTAAGCTTAATCAATTATTATGCTCTATTTTGGGTTAATTAAAACACCCCAAAATTGATGGGTGGAATCAAACCTAAATCAACAAGAAATGGCTTCACTAGTAGCCTACACATTAAGGCTACTAACTTCTAAATGGAGGTTGGATATCAACGGATTTTTTGAAGATCAATTAGCATAATTAAAACATAATTTAGGATCAATAAATGATTAAAAATTTGTAGACATTGTACCTCTAAATCTAGTAGGTTTTATGACCCAATTTTATGAGAAATACACATGGTAGTCTAAGCCCATCGATTCAAATGATAAGAGCCATGCATAAACCATCTTGTAAAAATTGTAGAGCATGATTAGGGATCAATTAAGTGTAGTTAAGAACCCAAAAGTTTAATGCAAAGTTGACGTTTTAGTCATGGCTTAAGTATAGGGATTAAAGAGGATCCTTCGAGGTATTCAAGTGCATGTCTAAGTTTGCCCATGAATTCACCTTAAGCATGAAGTTTAGGTAAACCCTTCTAGGGTAAATTTCATTCATTCTAGGTTTATAGATGAAGTTTTGTTTGAGATCCCAATTCTATGTATAAGCCTAACTTATCATGAATATAAGAAAAATCATGTAAAAATTTTAATGGTCTTGGACCTGACTTGGAAGAGAAATTGAGTGAAGTGATTAAGGATGCATATTTCAATGCATGCGAGCATAATGCATTGTTTTAAAGTTTTGGGATTTAAAAGCATGTTGTTTAAGTAATCTAATACAATGATAGCTATGGATCCTCATGGTCATTCAACGAGCCGCAATAGTAGGCAATCCAAGTGATTAGCCATCGAGTCCTTGTTATTATTTGTGGTGGCTAGGAGCCTTGATCCACCCTAGTTTAGAGTCATAGGTGTGCTTCCAAGTATGCCCGAGGGATCCTAGAAGAAGCGGCCTGATGGTGCGCTCTCCATCAGGTGGTGTGATGGGACTCACTAGGTAAGGAACCCAAAAATGGCTTTGGAGGAAGAAAATATATGAGGAAAGTGCGAGAAGTTGGGTGGTCCCGATTAGCCATGAACTTTCTTCAATGGTGGCAAATCAATGATCGTGAAAAGTTTTATATAGGAATAAAATTAGACAAAGATAAGAAGATGTAAATAATGTTTTATACATGAATAAAATTAGACAAAGATAACAAGATGTAAATAATGTTGAGTATTTTCAATATGGTATTGTAAATAATATGGTTATAAAGATTAAATGTATGCTTTAATGTTTTTATTTCAATTATGTGTATGTGCATACTTGTTTTTAGAGGTTTGTGTGAGTGAAAGCTAAAGTGACAAGTGGGTACATACTTGAAAAAATCTCTAAACTAAAAACTGAAAAGCATGTGATAGGGTGGACTAGAGAGGCGCGAGTGCTTTCCAATCTTAGAAGTTAGTATCCTTTAGTTGAGACTTGGTTGTGAATCAAAGAAAATTTAAAAGAAAATTTTAGATATGACTTGTTAGGACTTTAGGGAATGTTACCTAGATTGCCCAAATGGACATCTTAGCTAGTTGAGCCTCAAAGAAGATGATGAATATCATCAAGCCTTTGCTGAGAAGAAGCTTTACTTCACCAATTTGTTTGTAAGAAGAAGCTGGATCCTCCACTCAACAACTTATAGTGAAGAATGCGAAATCGGCTTAGCGGAGGCCATAATGATGGTCAAAGACTTTGTTGAGCCAATTTTAGTAAAGGGTTGTAATGTGCTAGCAAAGATACCTCTTTTACCCTCTCCTGTATTACAAGAGGCCAAATTTTTGCCTCTTGCTCCCATGAACAAAGTTGCCTTTGCAGATATAAGGCCCTAGCATGAGGAGGTCCACTTTTCAAGATACCTTATTTGAGAGAACAAAGTTGCCTCCCACATGTAAGGTCCTAGCATGATGAGATCCACTTTTCAAGATACCTTGCCAAGTAAGAGATCGATGCTATAGGTGTTTTGAGACGAGACATCAAGCTAGGGATTTCCTGATCAAACAAAGGTTTTCCATTAAAAAGAAATCATGCTCCCTTCACTCATAATAGAGAATTTAATTGAGGAAGGAACATGATTCAGGTAGCCACTTCTAAAAATTGTCACTATAGCCAACAAAATAGAACGTATTAAGAAGGGTCTGATTCATGCACATCAGTGAAACACTAGGGATAAAACAATAATTCTCAGTGATCCAAGTCCCAACAACTTTTCAAGGTAAGGAAATTTTCATCGCTGACTAATTGTGGTAGTACACATTCATTCATTTCACTTGGCTGTATATGCGTGAGTTGATATTGAATCAGAAAAAGGTAAACCTTGAGCGTAAAGTTTTAGCTGCTAAGAAATGGATAATATTTCATTCTCTTTGGATAGAAATGAAATGTACTAGTGTATTTTCAAGGTACTACCTTTAGGAATCCATGATGGTACTACCTTTAGGAATCTATGATGGTATCCTTGGCTTGGTTCCAACCAAGCTGACATCCATTGTCACAAGAGGATAATTTCTTTCTTGGATCCACATGGGAACAAAGTATAGGAATTGGGAATCACAGGGCATCCTAATTTACAAATTGTTAAAGCATCAAAGATGCTTAAGGGGCTTAGAAAGAAGCACGCAATCTATGTGGTAAAGCTCAACCATGTGGATCGGGAGCCTAAGGCATACAAAAGTGAGTATGTCGATGTATTCCTTGAGAAACTTAGTGAGCTTCTACTAGTCAAACAAGTTGACCATGAGATAGAAATCACTCCCAGAGTTGAGCTAACAGCTAAAAGAGCCTACAAGATGTCGGTACCAGAAGTCATTAAGCTAAGGGAGCAACTTAAGTAGCTTTTAGAGCAAGGCTTCATCCATACTTTTTCAAAAGAAGAAGAATGTGATCTTGAGGCTTTATATTGATTACAAAGGCCTCAATTAGCTAACGATCAAGAATAAGTATCCTATTCCAAGGATCGATGAACTCTTGGATTGATTACACAACAGCACCGCAGTTGTTCACAAAAATTGATCTCAAGTCTGGATAAATCAGATTTGGATAAAAGAGCAAAATATCCCTAAGATAGCATTCAACTCAAGGTATGGGCATTATGAGCTCACAGTTACGCCTTTCGAGCTGACATGCCAAAATAGCCTCTCCATTGACAACATTAATGAAGAAGGATACACCATTTCAATGGAATGTGAAATGCTAGAGTGCCTTTGACAAGCTGAAATTTCATTTGGTTTCCAATTCAATACCAAATTGCTAGTATTCAACAAACCTTTTGAAGTGGACTAACATGATGTAGGAAGGTAGATCCATAGCATACGAGTCTTGCTGACTTAGGCCTCATGTAAAGAATTATGCCACACATGATTTGGAACTATTTGCAATTGTGCATGCACTAAAAATGTCAAGTTTGAGATTGTCTGCTATTAAATAAAACATATTTGAGATGATGCTTTGAGTAGGAAGACCTTCTTACTGGTAGTCATTGTAGTAAAAAATCCTCATTATGATGAAGTTCAAAGACATATTTCTCAAGATTTCTTGCCTATTATTACATTAGTACAATAATCAAGCAAGACTCTAGAACTAAGAAAAGTTTAGGAGTAATACAAATTTGAGAATGGATGTCTATATTTCAGTAATAGGCTATGCATCCCCAAAATTCCAAACTAAAGAAGATTCTAACAAAAGCTCATGATAGTCCTATAGTTGGACATCTTGGCTATATTAAAACTTTCATGTCTGTGAAAAAAGAGCTTCTTCTAGCTAGGTTTGAAAAAGGATGTACTGCAACATATCCAACAAGGTTTAGCATATCAGTGTGTTTAAGAGGAAAGAGTCAAGATGCTAGGCAAGCTAGATATTCCATAGATGATGAAGTGGAAATGTATCAGTGTGGATTTTATCATAGGCTTACCTAAGGTGTATTCAGGATATGACTCCTTTTTTGGTAATTGCCTAACAAAGATAGCTCATTTGATACTGCTAAGACAACCTACATTGCAATTGATGATGCTAAGATTTTCTTAAAGGAAATTTTTAGATTTCATGGATTGCCTAGAAGGATTGTCAGTGATTGTGATACAAAACTTGCCGCATGTTTTTGTACCACTTTCTTTGAAGCTGTGGGCACGTCTTAAGATCTCAATAGTGCATGTCACCCAAAGATTGATAGAGAGAGTGAATTAAGTGATTAAGGATATTCTTTATTTGTATTCTCTTTATTCATATTGCAACCGTGAGCCTTGTAGATAGTTGAATTATGATCACTTTGTAGATAGTTGAATTATGATTAAGGATATTCTTTATTTGTATTCTCTTTATTCATATTGCAACCGTGAGCCTTGTAGATAGTTGAATTATGATCACTTTGGTAGAATTTTCCTATAAATGCTTCTCATCATTATAGCATTGGGATGAGTCCATTTAGAGCTCTTTATGGTTAGGACTGCACTATTCTGCTCACTTGGTCAAATCCCATGATCAAAGTTGAAGTTTTAAAGTAAATGTTGGATGAAATGGAACAATAGATGCAACCCATCAGAAAGGACATTAGAGCTAACCAGGGTATATAGACGAGGTATGTCGATTCCAAGAGGTTTTCCTGAAATTTTTTAAGGAGGAGGTATGGTTTTTCTCAGGGTAAAGCCGAAAAGAAGTTCTCTATTCTTAGGCAAGTACAAGAAGTTGGCACCTAAATACTGAGAACTTCTCTATTTTGAAGAAGGAGATATGGTTTTTCTCAAGGTAAGGCTCTCGAGGTAAGGCCGAAAAGAAGTTCTCCATTCTTAGACAAGTACAAGAAGTATGTGCCAGATTTTTAGCATGTTCTTGGTGATTAGCAAGTACTATTCCTACTTAAGGATATGTGGAGCTCAAACTAAAAGCCATTCTTCATGTCAAGGAAAAACCACTTAGAAACAAAGTACTAAGACAATGTCTAGTAAAGTGGAAGTTCTTCCTTGTTGAGAAGTCACAACTTGGGAGAAAGAAGAAGATATGCTTAAAGATTACCCTTACTTGGCAAGATGAGGGCTTCTCGAGTTCTTTAAGGGGGGAGGATGTAAGATCCCTATCTATGGAACCCCCTCCTAGAGTTACGTAAAAGTATATAATAAAAACCCCTCCTTTAAGTGGAAATTTACAGAGAGAGAGAGAGTTTGATTTGAGTAAAATTTGCATTTCGAAAAACTCTAGGACATGTGTATATGCTAGTTTCCGATTTGGACTCCGTTAGGCCCATATTTTTAACGATGGCTTTTTTATAGAAATCATAAATAGGACCGAACTTGGGAAAATTTCAGGCTTGAAATGCAACGAGAGACGTCTTGAATAAGAGTCCCAAAATAGAGCCACATTTTCCATTATGCGAGGGAGCAAAATGCATCGCAAGAGGAATGTAGGCTTGAAATGGCAATTTGCAAACGACTTGGATATAGGAATGGATTGGCGCCATTAAACTTTGCCAGATGACAACTCGGTGCAAACAATTGGCACAAACGAAAGTGATTGGCTAATTGACGGTTGGTGTGCCATGAGCAAGGTGGGGAGGCCAGATGAAAAGCTTGTAAAACTTGATGGCTGCGCCTGGTGTGAATGAGGCCGCCTTGTATTAAGTCGGTGATTGGCCACAACGAGCTTGTGAAGACTTGGCGGCGCCTTTTGTGAACCCAACCTAAAGGTAGAGTAAATTGCATTGTGGCAAGGGTCTCCCACCACGGGCTTTCTCTCTTTCACTCTTTTGCAGTTCACCTGTGCTTTTCAAGCTGATGTGAATGGTTCTGCCTTGTATATTAAGTCGGTGATTGGCCAACGAGCTTGTGAAGACTTGGTCGGGCCTTTTGTGATCCTAGTCTAAAGGCACATAGGCTGTGCACCCCACGAGAATTCAACGGTGTTAATCAAATCCCGATCGCAAAGTCTCTTTCCAACAATAGATCCTTCCAGATTCATTTGCCCAAAAACCGGAGGCCTTCACATGGTTAGAAGCATTTAGGCTTAAGCATTCCGTTGATCACGGTGGCCGGAAGGTGAACTCCGTCGGACGGAGTGTTTACTACAACAGTGATCGTCTTAGGAATCAGTGTAGGTGAGCTGTTGCCGTGTTGCTGGGTCATGTGAGGCTAACGTGCACGCCTTGCATGCCCAGCTAGCGCACCTACCCTCTACCGGCTGCTGGAGGGGTATGCAAAGCCTTCGCTTGGAATGAACGTTTTTGCACCAAAGGCTTGTCCCACATATTCAGTAGGCAGCTCGGTTGGAGAACAGAGACACTTGAGCAGACATGAAGCTTGAAACCCTAAGCCTGACACTAATCTGCATTTACAGAGATTATTCGAGATAGCTAGATCATCAGATAGAGACACCTAATCCAACGGTTAACCACGTTCTTGCGCTAGCTTAACCCTAATCCCAATCTTAACTCTAACCTTACACACTAACAGTCCTGTACAGAGGTTACCGCTGATCGCTTGATCATCAGACAGCAACAAAGACACCTGATCCGACTGTCAGAAAGAAACCCTAGCTCTAATTCCTAAGTTTATACTCTGAAGGATCTTACAATGCAGTTCCCGGCCAGTTTCTGTTTTGTTTTACAAGGAAATCCCTTTGTGCAGCCAACAGATTTCCACAACGGTGACCAGGAGTAGCTGGAAGAGGGCTGGCTACGCCGCCCACTGGCCGCTCGGTCAAGCTGCCCATTGGACTCCGCCTAGGGCTACACGGAGAGCCTGGAGAGCAATGTGGGGAGGTTTAGGTTCACAGAGCGTTCTGCCCATAGTAGTGGGCATTGCCCTCATATGCCTTGTGCTCACCAATGTGCATTGGGAGTTCTTCTTCCAGCGTCAGTTAAGCTTTGTGCAGAGAAATGGAACTCATTTTGTTGTTGATGGGAAGCCCTTCTATGTGAATGGCTGGAACTCTTACTGGCTGATGGCCCAGGGTGTTGACTACACCACCAGATCTGCTGTTAAAACTGTTCTTCAGAACGGAGCTGCGATGGGGCTTTCTGTTTGCCGGACATGGGCTTTTTATGATGGCATGGATGGACTTCAAGCCGAACCAGGCCATTATTCTGAGGATGTATTCAGAGTAAGGAAGCGATTCCCTGCTATTTTGTTTTGCTTTTTTTGTATGCACTTGAAGGTGATCATAGTCATTGTAGGCGTAAAATTGCACCCAAAAACACTCTTTCTTGCCATAATTAGAACCCTGCTCCTGCATGGGAATTGGGGGTTCTAGAGGCCAGCACCATCTATGACTATCATTCATTGTATGTATGCTATGATTGCATGGTTGATTATGCTTGAATGTGAATTGTAGGTCCTGCCTATTGTGGCTGCTTAATGCAGTTAATAAGTTGATCCATGCGTATTGTTAGTGCTGAGGCATATATGACCAGTACAAGATGCATGTTAGAGTAGGGTGCATACGAGTAGTGCTGGAAGTGCCGAGGTCAAGATTAGGTCTAGAGAGATGTTATTTGATATGATAAGGTATTCATGTCTACACATGAGTTAAAACAACCATCCTGGCCAAGGTTGCAAGATGGGTGGATTGCGAGGGCATAGCTTTGGCGGCAATAATTAAAGATGAAACAAAGGAAGTGTAAAATTCTGTGTCATGTGCATCATATTTGTGAGTGCCACATGAACAGAACATGCTTCTCAGCATTAGCACTGAGCAGGTTCAAAGGCGGATCTAGGAGAAGAATTTAATTGGATTGGAGCAGATTGACAGCCCTATAGGCAGCCAGAAATGCCCAGGACATGCATCCATAGGTGGGTCATCCATGGAGAGAAAGAAAGAAAGAAAGATATATTAACGTCTCCTAAAGGCCGAAATGGCCCATGAGACCAAAACAAGGTACAACTGATGATGATGATGTCCCATCATAACAAATCTGAAAGAAAGAATGAAAATAGTAACATCCTACGAGAGCTAAGAGCTGAAAGCTGAACCGCTGAATTGTCGCGGGGTAAACTCCTCCGGTGGCGGGCAATTATGGCTCGAATCTGCTGATGGTGAGGGCGATCCTCGTGGTTGTGGGCGTCTTGCTCTACAGATGGCAATGGCTCTGTCCAAGGTGACTCCTCTGGAGGGTGGTCTGCCAGGTAGGCCTGTAGATGGGGGAGTAGAGGCTGGTGGGGTTACAGTGCTGGCCCTGAAAAAATCTGTGAGGGCTCTTTGTCTAGGCGGCTCTGGTCCCACTGCCCTCATGTCCCTCAATAGGCTCTCTTTGTGGCGTTGAAGCTCAAGTATGAAGAGCCCTAAGCACCTTTGGTCCTCAAAGTCCATGATCTGACGCAAAGGTCCAAAGCCTTCACGGAACAGGGAGTGGTACCTCCCTCAGATCTCATAGTAGACAGTACAACGACATATATAGTGTTCCTCCGACTCCACCTCCTGATGGCAAGCTGGCATATGCGGTCCTCTAGTGATATATCCTCATATCCACCTGTCTCTATCCTCACCCGGTGTGAAGAGGTGCGAATCTGTCCAATAGCACTGCGAATACCATGTGAGAGGTGTGTGTCCATGTAAGCATGGCGTATAATAAACCCGTCCGAAGAAAGGTGTAGAAAATGACTATGGTAGTGTGCCATTTTCGTGCCCAATGGCTGCGGGGGCCTGACCCATGTCCTCTCTGTATCTAGTCTCACAATGTCCATCCTGATCACCCGATTCAGCTCTGAACGGCTGAGATCTAAGAACGGGCAGTCCAGGCTGTAAGTAAAAGTGCTATCAATGTCTACAAAAGATCAAAGAGTCTATGAGAGATCAAAAGTATTACAATGTGTCCATGAAGTGACAAAATCATGGACAGCATGATAAAAAAAAACCCAACTAGAGCTGAGAGAAGAAACAACAGCCCTGTAACTGCCAGTGGTACAATGATACAATGTGGGGATTATAGTGGATCCTTGACATCTATGACATTAAAGAGGCTCTCCACATCCACCAGGGGCACTCCTGCAGCTACATCTCTCGAAGATCTCTCGGATTTGAAGCTGTTGGGTGGAGCATCTCCTTGGACTAGTGGGTCTTGGTCGTCTACCTCGCTGCACCTGAATCGCTGTGTCTAGGGAGACTCCCGGGAGGCAGGGTGGCATCTGTGGCACATGTACGGTCAATGTGTACTGCCTGGTCCACCAAGTAGGGGCATCCGGGTCAGTGCCATCTGAAGGCCTCCATCCTCGTGATGGTGGGCTGCGAGGTGTGTGTGTGTGTGTGTGTGTGAGAGAGAGAGAGAGAGAGAGAGAGAGAGAGATTATTAATGTCTACAAGACCAAAGGGTCTATTAGACCAAAAGTGTTACGATATATCCATGAAGTGACTAAGTCATGGACAAACATAAAAAATTAACTAGAACTGATACAATGATATAATGTAAAGTGATCGATGTGGATCCTTGGCATTAGTGGCTGCATAAAGGCTCTCCACGTCCACTACTTGTGGCGGGGCACTCCTGTGTCTTTGGTGGATCCCTCGGATCTGAAGTTGTCAAGTGGAGCATCTCCTCGGACCAGTGGGTCTCGGGCATCTAGCTCGTTGCACTTGGATTGCACTGTCTAAGGAGACACTTGGGAGGCAGGGAGGTATATGGGTTGCTAATGTGCATTGCCTAGTCATTTTTTTTTCATTGGCATGAGGCCCAAGGTTCTCCTATAGTAGGTTGTGGTCTTCTAGCTAGACAGTTGGTTGATCACAGGCTTGTTTGGATCCCAAGGTCTCAACCTTTGAGGATGAGCCAGCTGGGGGAGGATGAGATTGCCTAACAATAGTTGGAATATCTCAGGATTGGGACAGCTCGCATGGTATTTTTTTCACACGTGTGAGAGCTTTGATGCAAATGCATTGAACCCTATGCATTTGCATAAGGGCTTTTACCTTATGCATAGAATGCATTTGCATACGGGCTTTTACCTTATGCAAAAAAGATAGCTCTATGCATAAGGTAAGAGCCCTTATGCAAATGCATTCTATGCATAAGGTAAGAGCCCTTATGCAAATACATTGAGTCCTATGCATGCATAGGGCTCTTTATGCATGTATAGGGCTCTATGCACATAGGGCTTTCTATGCATGCATAGGGCTCTATGCACACATAGGGCTTTCTATGCATGCATAGGGCTCTCTTGAGCTCTATGCATACATAGAGGGCTCTACTTTAAGGATAGAGCTCTCTATGCATAGGATGAGAGTTGTCGTGTGTGTGGACATGTGTGAATTATTCCAGTGTTATTCCAATGGTTTACCTATAGGGGGGGGAGGTGTAGTGCACGAAGACTTAGTTGGAAGAGGATTGATCACCTTGACTCGACTTTAAAACTCTCAAGGAAATTTTATATGGTGTGTATCCTAGTGGTATGGGACGCTAGGATCTGCAGCATGTAGAGTTTCTGGGTGTGTCTATATTTTCTAACCTTGCTATGTCCCATCCTTATGGGTGAATCTTTTACCTCATCTTGTGTTGACTTATATGATTCCTTGAGAGGGCTATGTCAAGCCGATAGGCATTTCATTCGGTATTGGCAACAAGTCTAGGTTGGGAGCTCCATTGTTTTAGACCAGGACTCAGAGATCATTCCACTTGTTAGGGTGGAAGGTAATCAATACCATATTCGGAACCGATATGTCATGTGCATGACATGTACATGCTAATCCCAGGGCTATTTTCTGAAGGGCAGCAGATAAACAGAGACATTAGTTATTGAGCAGGGTGCTTGTGCAGGCTGCTGGAGATCTCTCTCCATCTCATGTATGCATTTTGCATCAGCATGTTCCAGGAAAGGTGTTTAGGGCTGAAAGAAGACTCCCAAAGCTTCTACATGTGACATGGTAGTTGTTCCGTGATGATTTAGTCTCAGATTGTGCTGAGATTAAGGAGAGATCTCTTGTGGGGTCGCAACACTCCTATAGCAGCAGGTCATCCGGAGGTTTGAGTTTTTATGATCATCCTCAGTCCAATGGGCAGATGGAGAGGGTGGGATCAAGTTTTGGAGGTTATTCTTTGTGCATATGGCGACCATTTAATTGTGAGAGGTACATCCCTATGGTTGCCTATGGTACTATTGAGTGTATGGTTATGGCGATAGCTAGAATGTTCGGTAGGAGTGGGGGTAAACCTTAGATTCCCTCAAACTTTGATAGCTTGAAGGAGACAGATTTGTGGTGTCTAATAGTAAGGAGTCTTTGAGAGGGAGGTATGATATCCCTAGGTATGAGGATTTACCAAATCTTAAAAAGGACGGGTATTATGTTGTAGCCAGGAGATATTTGTCTCAGCGATTTCAGGTGTCCAATTCCATGAGGAGTTGGAGGATTGAAGGATGGTTTATGTTCTTGAAGGACCTAAAAAGGTTTTGTTTTTGGTCTTGTTTCCACGATCATATGTTGAAGGAATAACAGCTTCGGTTGAGCTGGCTCCTTTATATGTGGGCCTGTGGCTATGTGGATTTGATAGATATGTGTAAACCTGATTTCAGAGATAGTTGATGCAGGTAGTTGGATTCTTCTTCACTTATTCCAAGAGTGGAAATGTCCTAAGTGGGGAGAAATGTTATGTACCTAGCCCTAACCCATGGGGTTAGGGGACTAATCCATCAAGGTGAGGGGAGTCGTGGGATTAGGGAAAGCAGGCGGTTTCAAGTGGCTAAGGTCCATATTTAATAAATCCAAGATTATTGGCTATTTATGATTGGGCTGTTATTTATAGCAGCAATATGCACTATATAAGTGAGTCTTGGGTTATTATTGATTCAGTGTGGTCGGGACTTGGACCAAGAGACGTACTTCTGCCATGGACATGGTAGATCATGGGTGGTCTTGCTGAGGGCCCGTGTGGGCAGGCATTGGTGGTATGGGATGCCAGGGCCGACTAGCATGGACGCGTGGGAGTGGAACCTTAGCCCTTGGCTTGGGGGAGGTTTGCAGACGAGAACCTATAGTTGGGTGGTGAGCTTGCTTGCACCCCTTTTATTTGGTTTCTCTAATCTTGTTTATGCCTATGTATTAGGTGATCCTCTGGAGGAGTCCCTCACACTACCACACTCATAAGAGTGGATGCACACACAGGTAAGACCTTGATTCCCAACATCCACTATGAGATATGCGGACGTCGGACATTGTCTCTTTAGGGAGGGGTTTGGGTCCCTGTCTATGGAGATGCAATATAGAGATGAGAGATGTCTAGGACTATACCTATTAGAGCTGAGGCACCATAGAGACAAACAATTGAGGTAGGAGCCCGAGAGGCAAGAAATTGCACTGACATATATCACTGACTTTTTTGGCCCCCACCAATGAGCCCCGGTTGACTCTCTACGCGCACACGAGATACACCGGGACAGATTGACCAGTACAAGGCTAATCGTCCCCACTGAGTGAGCACCCCTTGCACTTGGGGGGTCCTTTGAGAGAGAGCACATGTCCTCTAGAGAGCTGGACATCCCCAGTCCCAGAGACCCATATCCTCTTCTCAACAGCTCCAGATCCGAGACTTGCTTCAACGATAGAGCATGATTCTTCAAACTACTTTGAAGCACAACTATAAAATATATAGAAAATCAAAAGAGAGGAAAGACCTTGTTCTCTTAACCTAACCTATTGTATATTCACAAATCTGATGTATTTACAATGAATTATCTACTTCTTTTCAAATAGAAGCCAAGCCTTTGGCCGATTTGTGTTAATTGCTGTTGTTTGGGTGGAATCTACTACTCTTGACTTGATCTTCTCTCTCTTGGTTGCTCCCAAAAGGCTTAGAGGATGTTTAGAATGAGGAGAGAGGGGTCCTATTTATAGAAAAAAGTAGGCCGACAAAGTCAGCTAATTGCACTCGGCTAACTTTGCATTAATTTGCATTTTGGAATAACTTGTGTTAGTTTGTGTTTTGCATTAGCTTGTGTTAAGTTGCGTTTTATGTTAACTGCAGACACCTCCTCTTGTGCACACACTGGTCCAAACTCCAAATAAAACTTCCATATCTTGAAAGTCTCACTTTATTGAAGACACTACTCCTTTTGCTGAATTTTAATCCCTACAAATGCAGCTTTGTTGTGTTGAACCCGCCTCTCATATATTGCAAGCTGGTTATCCTAAAGTTTTCCTTCAGACTTCATTGAACTTTCCCTCGTCATCCATTGGATGTGCTGCATTGTATATTGAATCAGACCCTCTACACTCTACGAAGGCAGGAGTTTGACTACCTTCAATCATAAGTGATGAATTTGGAGCTTATATCTATTGCCAAAAACCCAGATCGTGAAAAATCCGATGTGTCCATGTTGATCATTCACTAAAAACATGATTTTTCCCCACAAACCCTAATTCTCATTCTAACTAGTGGCCCAGAGCATGACACATGCAACCAATTACTGTGACACACCTTTTTTTTTATAGTGAAAATAAAACTCCTATTATGGAAAAATATTACAAGGAGTTAAAACCCAAGGTGGGATTAACTCAGAAGCATTGGAAAAACAGTTTAAACTGGGCAAGAGAAATCTGCTTCATTCGAAGGCTGTCATGCATGTGACGCACACCCACACATGCACGTGCACACACACACACACACACACAATGACACACGCATGCACTCAATTGGGGCTTAAGACCGGACCTTGCTGCAAGTACATGTTTCTAATTGATTTTGGATGTGTTGCTAATGAACTGGTCTTTTGTGTCACAGGCATTGGATTATGTCATTGTTGAGGCAAGGCGACGTGGAGTGCGATTGCTGCTAAGTCTTGTCAACAATTTGCCTGCATTTGGGGGCAAGGGGCAGTATGTTGAGTGGGCTCGCAATTCAGGAGCTGATGTTGGCTCCTCAAATGACTCATTCTTTTCAGATCCCACTGTTCGCGGCTATTACAAGCATTATATGAAGGTAACGATGCAGGGTTCCTCTTACTATCTCAAGAGAAGCATGATCTCAACTACACAGACCGTACCCACATACTTGGTTTGCCTTCAATGCCATGGCATCATCTCTCTCTAAATCATAGTCACAAGGGAACGGGAACGTTTTGAGGAACGGATGACTGTTTGGAACGGGAACGAAAAGCTTGAATAAAAGGGAACGGAATCGGGAACGCCACATCATTGCATAAATGTGTTTATAAATTTACTTTATATATCTATAAATGCTTTGGAAAGAGGCATAGTAAAGAAAGAACCTCAAACCATCTCAGTAGTGGCCATGATAATGCATAGATGTGTTCTACATGATACATAGTCCACTTATATTTCTTACATGGTCTACGGTGCCATTTTGGAACGGGAACGGGAACGGCTATCTCTATGGAACGCGTTCCCCCGTTCCAAGAGCTTGGAACGACGTTCCCTTGTGACTATGCTCTAAATACCAAATGTGTCAGGCATTACTGTCTGCCATGGTTAGGTTTTTCTGTAGTAGTTCTTATGCTGTGAGTTTGATCTTGTTTTTAAAAACTTAATTCCTTTTAACTTAGTTAGCTGCTTTTTACCAAAAAAATTATGCACCTGCCACAAGTAGGACACATTTGAACTTCATGGATCCATCACTTTTGCTTTCGGAATGAAGATCCTTTTGCTCTTTTGTTATAAAGCATTGGAAACCATGCTGACATCATTTCTGCTGCAAAATATGGTATTGTTTACTGAACTCATTACCTATGAATGTTTGTGTTGAGAAAAATGGAACGTGAGACACCTCACCCAGATGGTTGTTGCAGACCTGCATGTTAACCATGGGCAGCTGGTAGTGACCAGCCAGGGGCAGACAGCAGCGGGAAATGCGGAATTCACAGTTATGCAGCCTGTGGGCAGCCCGGCTGTTTGTGGGGCTGGTCAGCCAGCAGTAGGGGCCCTTAAGCTGGCCCCCAGCACCCTTGTTTCTTCATTCTTGCAATTGGAGCCACAACACCCCAATTTACCCCCTCTCCTTGGCAGCCACATGTGCTAAATGCAACCAATTTCAGCAGCAAGTTTTTCTCTCCCCAGTCCCTTCTCAGCTAGCATCTGCCCTGCAGACTGAGGTGGTGTGTTATGGGCATCATGTATCTTGGAGATATTGATCATTCACTCAATTAAGAATACAATTTATTACAATGAATATGCCACATGAAAAGTAGATCACAATACACAACACTAGGGTTGAAGACGACACCCCCCCTCCCCCAGTTGTAGGTATTTTATTGTTAAAAGGAGTATTAATTTGTACTTTGTGGGTGCCTGTGGAATGCCTCAGTAGGCACTTTAGATTTCCAATTATACCAAGCAAGAAACTCAAACTCTAGATGCAATTGAGAATACCCCGGCAACTGTCACAGGTGTACCTCTGCATGTGAATGAATGGATGGATGGATAAAGTGGAGCCTCGCTTGTTGCCGGCCTTGTACGGCCAGATCCGAGTATCGATGAATGTGGCACTTTGCATGCAGCAGAGTTTATAAAAATGGGGGCCTAGCAGCTATTTGGATTTGGTATGTTGATAGAGCTACAATTGTGGAATTGGAGGCTGGGGGATTGATTCCTGGATGAGTAATCTTAGACAGCATGGGTTTTTGTGGTGGGACTTAGTTTTTTCCGCCAAATTTTGATTTGGGGTGCGGGGCTGGGTCAGAATTTGACACACACATCCCCCTACCCCCCCCATTTTATGCTTGCTCTCATACACGACAAGCCAAACAGTTCTTGATGATCAGTACTGTGTAAATTTCAGGAGCTTTAATTATTCAGTTTATGCTTGTATTCATTCTGTTCCTTGAACTACAACCATCTTCTGGCCTAACTTTTTTGTGTGAAAGAGTCGGTCTTCTTTAAAAAACTGCATTCTATGTAGAGGATCAATTTGTTTGGTGCTTTTTTTTTTTTGTCAAAAAATTATTGGCAGAGAATCATGACAAGAGTCAACAGCCTCAGTGGAATTGCATATCGGGATGAGCCGACCATTTTTGCTTGGGAGCTAATGAATGAACCTCGTTGTCCATCGGATCCATCAGGTGACACTTTGCAGGTATGATGCATAGTTTTTGAAAACATTCTTATTTTGCTTTGCCTTGTCTAACGCAAACTAAGCCAACCTTTGGTTTGGATGTGCATTATACTTTAGTATCGACTGGCTATTGATTATTTATACGACTACAATGAGCTAATTTGTCTGCTTTTGAAGATTGGATTCTCATCATCCCATTACAGTACAAGACATTTAGCTTTTGGTAGTTTAAAACAGCGTCAACTTGTAATCCAATGCTCTGCACTGTTAAGTGCTCAGGAGCTCATAGGCTTAGCTTTCAGCATAAGGTTGGAGTGTACATGCCATTCAGAGTTACGACTATTGTGCTTTAGCAGCACACTGTCACCTAGAAGGCATCACTTTTTCAAGGCTAGTGGCATAAGCTTTTTTTTGCCTCACTTTTGTGGCCACGTAGGATCAAGAAGGCCTAGATGGGGTTTGTGCATAGCATGGCCTGTCAGGATCAAGAGTGTTGAAACAGCATTTTCTAGTAGAATATGCATGGTTTGTGTGGATGATTATGTTCTTACTAGTAGGTTTCATGACTAGGGGGTCTATCGCACATCCAAGAGTTTTGAATGCATATAAACGTTCATTGTGCAGCTGGAGGAGAGCTGCGTGCAAGCTCTCATGCTTCTTGCTATTTTTTCAAGCATGCAGATTCTCAAGGTGTGTTTGAGACATGCCAGATGGTTTAAGAGTCAAGGTGGACTTTGCAAGCACATATGTAGGCCATATTTTTTTAATGCATGAATTTTCATGCACAGAAATGGGCAGATGTGTGATTTCTTGAATGACAAGAAGCCTGGCAGGAATAGAGGTGAGAATTTGATTCGGTTGATTCCACTCTGCTCAAGGATGGGGTGATTGTTATGGACTACCCCATAGACCATTTCCGTAGGAAAGGAATAGAGTTGTCAAAGATGACATTTGGCAGATATATTTCCACAGGTTGTGGATTTAAGCTGGAGATGATCCCATCCAAGATGACCATTCGCCATAATCACTTCGTCACAATTACAGGGTATGAGTTTGTTCAGATGTTAAGTTACTTGGGAACAATACTAGAATCTTGATAGCCTTTTTTTAGCTTGTTTTTGTTTTTTGTTTTTTGTTTTTTTTTTGGGGGGGGGGGGGGTGGGGGGGTGGGGATTGGGTGGGTTTGACAACCTAGATTGGTAGAAATCATGAGGATCCAATCTAATAATGCTTTTGGATGTGATCCGCAAGCATTATTAAATTACTCAAAATGCACTTCAATCTTTTACAAAAATTAATTGCATGCATGGTTACACCTCAGCTGGCAATCTAGGGGCGTGATACAAACAACCCTTGACTTTGGATAACCTTGTGCAAATACCTAATGGATGCCAGTATGTTTAAACCATGCCAAATCAGTTGAAGCATGAGGATTTCTTGGGGGTACTTTGGGATGTTAGAGCAGCTCTGTTATAGGTATTGCTAATGCAACATTAGATTGCTGTGGGAGGCTACAACACCTTAGGAGTGGTACCTGCTTATAGAACTAGTACGGGCAGTTCTCATCATATTCCTGGAGGTGTTCACCACGAGGCTATGCGTTAGGAGTGGTACCTGTCTATAGAACTAGTTCAGCCAGTCCGCATCATACTCCCAGAGGTGTTTAAAAAGATTGATAAGGCTACACCTTAGGAATGGAACCTGCCTATAAAACCAGTACAGCCAGTCCTAATCGTACTCTCGGAGTAAAGGGTTTGGATCATTGGTTGTGGATTCTCTGCAATTTGTGTAAACAGTGATTGGGTATGGAGATTTTGGGTTCTGGGGAGTTGCCTCACATCAAAGTACAGTGGGATTCAAGGGTGCGAACTTGGAACAACCTGATTTAGATACTGAGGTATTCTCATAAATGACCACTTTTATCTTGCTAAAGAGATGGATCCAGATACAGTACAAAGGTCTTACTCTGTCGTGTGTATAGTCGAGAGCATGCCCTAGTAAGACCTACATTGCTTTTGGGTTTGGTTTTGGCAGAGTTTTTGGGCCAACAGGCTTCTTCATCATTGTTACTGTTGGAATATGCGGGCCTTGCACTTGGGACTTTTTGGCATGGTCTGGATCCACATGCACAAGTAATGTTATGTGCTTGAAAAGACCTAGAGGCTTGTCGCAGCAGGTCAACAAAGGCTGAGCTTCTTTGGTCGGGGTTGTGTAGCATGGGCAACGGAGAGAGGACTTGTAGCTCACTATAAAGATGATGTGCAGGAAGGCTTGAGGTATGCAATAGACATATCAGTTAAAGACTTATTATCTGCCTTGTAGATCGATTCATTGTTTTTTTGGATTTTTATTTGGAGTGGATTGGGTATTCTCATGCCCATGCCAGCTGTGTAGAGATCCCCATCAGTAAAGCATGTGGGCATGGTCTGGTTGGACTCTCTGCACACCCTTTGTGCGCTGTGGGAGAGCATCCAGGGGGACTCAAAACTTTCAAAGGAATATGACAAGGGCTTTCTTCACAAAGCTGTGAGAGCTTGGAATTTGGCATCTCTCACTAGCGGCAGTTTTGGGGCTTTAGGTTGATGTGCTTATGCCTACCTTTTAGGTCAATTTTCAAATGTGCTAGTATGAGATAAATATTAATTTTGTTTTTCCAAACAACAGGGCTGGATTGAGGAAATGGCTGCATATGCAAAATCACTTGATCAGAAGCATCTTCTGACGGTGGGACTAGAAGGATTTTATGGTCTGTCTACACCAGAGAAGCTAGAGAAGAATCCAGGAAACTGGGCCAGCAACCTGGGTTCTGATTTTATCAGGCATTCAATGGCAGATCTTATAGATTTTGCCTCCGTACATGCATATCCTGATATATGGTACATTTTGAAGCTCAGCTCTTCTTTATTTAACTTAAGGTGTTTGGTTTACTGCTTATGGGTGTTTTCAAGATAAAATGTTTGTTGATGACATCTGATTTGGCAGGACTCCGAACCTTCTTATGGAGGAGAAGATAAAGTATGTGGAAAACTGGGTGACTTCTCACATTGAGGATGCAGAACAAGTCCTTCAGAAGCCAGTCCTCTTCACTGAGTTTGGGGTGTCCGATCAAACACGTAATTTTGATGTCAACAATAGGGTTGGGATGCTTGACATGATGTACAGTAAAATCTATGAATCAGCCAAAGCTGAAGATGCTGGGGCTGGAGTCCTGGTGTGGCAGTTTTTGGTGGAGGGTGTTGACCGCTTCCGCGATGAGTTCACTGTCATCCCATGGCGAGAACCTCTGTTGTATGGGGCCATGGTTAAGCAATCCTGCAGACTGTACAATATATCAGAAAATTACAACCCAACACACCCTGCTTGTTCACAATAAGAGACAATCTATAATGATGTTGGGAGCTTCCCTAATGCTTCGATCATTGTACATCTTCATTCTGGTTTGAATAACTAGAAATGGAAACTCATTTGTGCATGACTCAGCTTGCTGCAGATAATCAAATTCAAAACACACACACACACACACACTCTTTATTTTTCTTTTTCTTTTTTCATAATAGAAGATATATTACCAAAAATTACTTTACAGATGGCCACATGGCTGTCATGTGAACACTCTCTCTCTCTCTCTCTCTCTCTCTCTCTCTCTCTGTGTACAGCCGTTAGATAATGATGATGTGCCTTCAGTTCTACCAGTCAGTTCTGAATGCAATTGGTAATGTAGAACAAGCGAAATTCCTGTAGAAACCCATCTTTGTAGCAACATTTGGCAGAAGCTCGAGTCAATGATTGCAATTTCTGTCGATGAAGACCAGATTTGATGCAAAGATTATACTATGCATGTGATCTACCCTTCATGTTGAGAATGCACTTAAGGGTTTGATATAATGGTGACGATTTGAAAGGCTTTTTGTAAAATCTAAGGGTTACTCAAGCTAAAAAGCATCACATAGCTAATTTCCACTGATCATAAGGTTAAAACCTTTATGTAATAAGGTTAATAAAATAACCTAATGATGGGCTATAGTTAGCCTGCTTTATTGAAGCCTTACTGAAAGATGTTATCAGGTTGTTTTGCTTTCAGAAAGCACTGCAAAAGATTGCAGAACTGTGTTGATATTGATTGCAGGCCGTTTTGTGAAGTGTGTTGAAGAGAGAACTTCTTTGGCAATCATTCAAACTCTACTTGGTGCCACAGATTACATTTGCCACTTTTCCCTTTTCATGTTTAACACCTCCATATGAACATACACTCACTTTTTTTTAGTAATGATATATTACTAGTGGGAAACCTCACTGCTAAGTGAAAATCAACGAAGGATATGCACTCTGCAATGGCGAGTCCCATAAGTACACATACTAGAGTTCTTTAAAAACAGTCAACGAAAAGTGTGAAAGTTTGCAAATCAACATCCTGGCTCACATAACAACAGTGCAATGTCTGTCGAGGAGAGCCTCAAGGAGGAGAAGGTGTCTGACATATGCTGCCTCCTGAACATGAATTGGTCATGAACATTCACACACACACCCCTACTCCCTCCATCACTCTCCTCTCCCTTTCCCCACCCCCTCTCTCTCTCTCTCTCTCACACACACACACACACACAAATCTTAATCTCATTGCTACATACACAAATCTTAATCTCATCACTGCTACATATACAAGAAGATGGATTATGATAAAATACATGCATGCGTCAATGATTGCATTCTCTTTCGTGGGACGCATAAGGAGGCTCTACATTGTCCACTCTCTTGAAATCACTATGAAAAACCATATATAGTTCAAACGACCTTAATTACACACACACACACAAACAAACGCTCCATGTGAGTAGGGCTTTCCATGTGTTATCCATGTGCCTAGCACACAACATATATCTAGCCTAATGACATCACTCAACTTACATCATCTATTTATTTTCACATCCGTATTTATTTTATTATTCCAATTACTAATAACACTTACACCAATAAACCATAAAACATGCACAAATTAAAGAACCATGCTTTCCCTTCACCACCACATTTCTAACAAATCTATGTTCAAAAGGCATTGCATTATGCTCGCACGCATCCAAACATGCATCCTTAATCACTTCACTTAATTTTAATCTTATGGACTTTTCACGCGGTTCTTATTTTATTATTTATTTTTGCCCCTAATAAAGACCTAAGCTTTCACCCTTTCAAAGATTTTATTTAATTTCATGTGAGAGTATATGCCACACACCACTCCAAGGGTATTTTCTAGTGTGGAGAGAGAGAGAGACAGAGAGAGATTGTTCATCATGATGATAAGAGAACACTGTGTGTGCACATACATACATACATACATATATATAAACGTGCATTCATACACACATATATAGGTATATATATGTTAGTATGTATGTGTGTATACACACACACACACACACTAACATACATACATACATACATACATACATACATACATACATATATATATATATATATATATATATATATATATATATATATATATATGGAGAGAGAGAGAGAGAGAGAGAGAGAGAGAGAGAGGGTTTACCATAACGGGAGTGTGTATGTGTGAGGGAAAGAAAAAGTAGTTTGTAAAACAGAATATGAGAGCTGAGATATATATTATGTGAGTGTGTATATGTATATATGTATATATATATATTTACACATACACATGAGAGAGAGTAGATTGGTGGTGATTTTGTGTATGTGTTTTTTTTTTGGTTGGGGGGGGGGGCCTTCTATGAGGAGAATATAGAGGCATATCCAAAGAAAATGCATTTGATTTAGATACCAAACATTCCCTTTAGAAGAGGGGGCTGGCCATCCAATGTAGATAAAATAACATCTTTCCATACATCGACTTTGATCTTATCAGAAAAATTGACAACAAAGCTCCAATTTTTTCTTCTCAAGAAGCTTTTTTTCTCGTTTCTCCCTACTAGCACGCATTATAGACTGCCCTTGTGTTTCCCTATTTGTAGTGAGGATGTTTAATTTTGTTTGCATCATTTTTGCTTCCACGCAGTCTATTTTTTAATGAACTTCTATTCGACACAATAAAACGAAGAAGCTTGTTGCCTAAGAAATGTGTGCAGATCCCGTTTGGCCCACACAGACTGGATACTGTGCATGGTTGGGTGACTAATGCGCCCACACCACAATCCAGGAAGTGGAATTGGTTGTAGGTCTTCAGATTGCCATCCTCGTCCCCAGAGACAACCTGGCGAGCCCAGTCATCAAGATATCTGAAGGCCACAAGCACTGAAGATTGTCAAACCCATCGTTGATCTCCACAGCTCCATCTGCGTCCAGCTAAAAGTGGGTTGTATTATAATTCAAGGTCCAATAAGGCTCGTTGCTCGCTGAGGTATGTTAGCACCTGCATGGATGAGAGCAAATACTGCCCAAATGAGAGATCATATCGGCTCTTTCTGGCAATCAACCGGCCTGAGTTGCTGTCGAACACTTGGTTGGGAAGAAGCGTGTGGGTGGTGGGATTGGAGAAGCTTTGCCATTGCAGGGTTATTATTGTCGCCCCTGACCAGTTGCCAATTCCCATCATCACCTAGCAATGCTCCTTGCACGCCACTCGATGTGTTGGTGTTGCTCATCCACACTTGGATTCCATTAGAGCTAACAAGCACTAGGTTCCCATCCATTTCCGAGTGTTACAGATGAGCCCTCCCCCTGCAACTACACGGTCCCTGCTGTTGGCCAGCCACACCAATGTGGTGAGGGGAAGGCCAGCATACCATATTCCAAAGCCATAACCTTGAGGACCCATCCAAGCCAGGCCTACTGCAAAGGTGCCTTGTGGGGGGAGCTTGTCCCCATGACTGATTCAGGTGTGAAACATAGCCAAGAGGAATGTTGAATGATGTCGTGTAGGAGGCTTTTGACTGCAAGGTGTTAGCAAGCAGACCAAGCCGGCACCATGTACGAGGGGTCATTGGAGACCCTTTGAAGACGAGAAGTTGAAGCTCTTGGTAGCCTTAGAAATGGAATCTCATCGCACAACAACTTTAAGGGCGATCAGGTTGCTTACCAATTCACCTTCTGATTACATCTCAGCCCTAGTTCACATTTTAATTAATTATCCTCTTGCTCTGGTAGGTAAAAGTTACAAGCTGGGTTAGTTCAACTAGCTAAACCCTCACATTGAAAAGATACAGGGGAGAAGAGAGTTTGAGCTCTTGCAAAAGCGCACACACACTCATATAAACCCTAGAAGAGAACACACAAGGTGAGAGGCTAAAAATTCTTCTTCTTCTTCTTCACATAACAAAAGAGGTCTACAAAGGAGATAAAGTGACTAACACACATAATAGAGTATATACAAGCGGTCCATAATGTGAACACGCTAAGTGGAGTGGGTAGGTGTGGACTAGTCGGTGTAGTCCAGCTGTAGAATCTCTGGCGAAGATATATCAGTGCCAACTACCAAACCTGCCAATGATGTAAATGTCGAACTGTCATGCAGGCACCTCGTAAGTGTCAGCTCATGTTGAGCTTGACATCTCAACACTCCCCCTCAAGCTCAACTCCAACTCATGAACTCCAAGCATATCTTGAAATCTGTGGAGCTCCTCAGCTCCCGAGCCTTCGTAAGATGTCAGCGACCTGATCCTGTGTGCTGACGTAGGCTAAGTCGATGTCGCCTGCCAAGACTCTCTCCCTGACAAAGTGGTAATGTACCTCAATGTGCTTCGTCTGCGCATGGAAAACTGGGTTCCTAGCCAACTGTATACTACTAAGATTGTCACAATATATGACAATCTTTCTCTCCACATGCAACCCCAAATCAGCAGTAGCTTGCGTAACCAAGCTACCTCACACGCTGCCACCACTGTAGCTCATATGTACTCTGCCTCTGTACTCAACAAGGCAACTGTGGGCTGCTTCTTGCTACTCCATGTCACAACAACACTCCCCAATGAAAACATAAATCCACTGGTAGATCTCTTGTCTGAGATGCTACCTGTCCAATCTACATCTGTGTACCCATATAGCTCCAATGGTACACCTGCTGCATAAAACAATACATAATCAACAATGGCCCTCAAATATCGAAGTGTGCGTCGCACACTGTCAAGATGTGGTTTGCACCGAACCAACATAAACTGGCTCTTTAAGCCAACAATGTAACTCAAATCAGGCCTGCTGATCGTGACATAGATTAAACTCCCCACAATCTTCCTGTACATAGTGGGATCCTCCAACACATAACTTGCATCCGTACTAATGGCACCAAGATTGACTTACAAGCATCTATCCCATACTTGGACAACATGTCCAATACATACTCTCTGTGTGACAGCCAAATACCCTCAAGTATGCGAATGACCTCAATTCCCAAAAAGTAGCGTAGATCTCCCAAATCCTTCATCTCAAACTTCCTTTTGAGAAGAGTTTTCACATGCTCAATCTCATCCAGGTTGTCACCCCCAATAATAAGATCATCTACATAGATGGTGATGATTCACAATACCCTTATCACTCTTGCACACATACAAAGAGTGATCTGCATCTGCCATATAAAAACAAATAGTGACAAGATACTCTGCAATCTTGTCATGCCATGCTCGTGGAGCTTGCTTCAGCTCATACAAAGCCTTATGAAGCTTACATACATACTCCACGTGACCTGTATCCTCAAAACCAGGTGGCTGATCCATATACACTTCTTCTTGCAAGTCACCATGCAAGAACGCATTTTTTACATCCATCTGATGTAAAAACTAGCCTTTTGCTGTTTGCAGTCACTGCAATCACAACTCTCACAGTTGCCATCTTTGCAACAACTGGAGAAAATGTCTCCTCATAATCAATCCCACGTGTCTACGTATATCCTTGGCTACCAATCTAGCCTTGTACTTGCTTATGCTACCATCACTATTATGTTTCACCTTATATGTCCACTTACAACCAATAGCTTGCTTGCCTTTAGGCAATGGCACCAAATCCCAAGTCTCATTTCCATACACTCAATCCATCTCCTCATCCATAGCTTGCTCCCAACACACATTTCCAATAGCCTCATCAAAACATGTGGGTTCTACAACCTGCACAACTTTTGCCATATAAGCATAGTGATGTGCCACATAACCATCATAAGTCAACCTCTGCACAGGTTTTTTGACTCTTCTAGATCTTCGTAACTTTGCATTCATAGCTTCCATAGCCTTCTTCACACCAGGTGTCCTCATTGCTGAATCCCAAGCTCCTCATCAAGGCTTATTATCTCCAAGCTACTAGACTCTCCATCAACAGGAGAATGCCCTACAGAAATATCAAGCATACCAAGGGGCTCAACCACTTTCTCTTTGCCTTTATGTGATGTATCAACAACATTTCCAAGACTGTTATTATGACGTATTCTGCCACTCCACGTTCTATCAACAGAACCACTGGATGAGGACTCTCATGATCCACTCAATGACTATGATTGTTGCTAACTTGCATTCTGTGCAACCACGTTTCCACCTACATCTTTTTCAGCAGCATACCAGCTACTCATCTCATCAAATACAATATCCCTCCTTACCCTCAATTCACATATAGCTGGATTATAGCATCTATATCCCTTTTTCTCAAGGAAATACCTAATAAACACACATTTTTCTACCTTTGGATCTAGCTTAGTACGTAACTCATTTGGCACATGCACATATGCGATACATCCAAAAACTTTCAAGTGAGACGAATTAGGTTTCCTCCCAGTAAACTTCTCCTCTAGCGTTACATCATGTATGGCTGTAGTAGGAGTCGTATCCATGATATAAATTGCTATAGACATAGCCTCAGTCCAATAGCTATGCGGCATATTCTTCTCTACCATCAATGCCCGTGCTATCTCTACAATGTGCCTATTTTTTCGCTTAGCAACTCCATTTTGATGTGGAGTATATCTACATGTAAATTGTCTCTGAATGCCATTCTTTCACACAAGAATTCAAAGAACTCATTGGAGAAGTATTCTCCATCTGACCTTAGGCACTTCAGAGAACTCATTGGAGAAGTATTCTCCCCCTCCATCTGACCTTAGGCACTTCATATGTTTTCCTGTCTGTTTTTCAGCACTTTGAAATTCTGAAAATGAGTGAACACTTCACTCTTCTCCTTCATGAAATACACCCACACTTTCCTTGTGTGGTCATCAATGAATGTTACGTAGTACCTCCTGAAGCCACCCATAGACATAGTCTTCGCAGGGTCCCATTCATCTGAACGCACAAAATCTGGTACATTCCTACTCACATTTTTGTCATGTGGACATGCATGCTTTGTTTGCTTTCCAAATTGACATGCTTCACATACTTTCTGCATACCTTCAACTTTAAACTTCGGCAGCCCTGTCACAATTTCTTTAGTATGCATAGACTTCATTCGTTGCACATTTACATGCCTGATTCTCTTATGCCAAAAGTCTGTATCTACAACAAATCTTGGACCATTTGCAAACATTGCAGCACTCACTTCAGGCATATTTACATTCAGTGTAAACATTCTGCCCACTCTATTGCCTTTTGCAACCAACCTGCACTTATCTTTAAAGTCTTCTACTTAACAGCCAATCAGGGTTAAACCGGACCTGCAAACCCTGCTCAATCATCTAGCTAGCTGAAACCAGATTCTTTCTAATGTTTGGAACATAAAGTACATCTGCAAGGTACTTCACCTTACCATCCTGCATAGACAATGGCACATCTCTAACATGGGCAATTGGATGAGCAGTGTCATCTCCTATTTCAACAAAACCTGGTCTTTTGAGATTCTTTATTTCCTTGAACCACTCACTGACTTGTCATGTGGTTTGAAGCACCTAAATCAACATACCATACATCATCCTTACATGCTGCTACATCATTTCTAGACATGGCATTAACCACATGTTGCATAACAAACAACCTCTCATTATCCTCATTATTTATGCTGGAGGATGCATAGTTGTTTTGCTGCACTTTTCCATTTCGCACGTCACTCTCCTTCTTATAGCAATCTGCATGTACATGTCCAGACTTACCACAATACAAACAGCCTCGTGTATCATTGTGTTGCCTTTGCCAATTTCCATGACCTCGTTGACTCCCCCTGCCTCTAAATTGGCCTCTTCCACCTGTGTTATTGTTGCAAATCTTGGGATTGTTGCTGTGCTGACCATAATTCTGATTACCTGTTCGGCCACCACCTTGGCCACGTCCACCACCTTGGCCACCTTGGCCACGTCCACGATCTCTACCTCTTCCTCTACCTGTACTTGTGTAGAAGGCCTACTGCTCTAAACTGTTTTTGTTTTGTGAAGACTGTTGATCTTCACCAAAATTCTTCTTTTCAATGATCAGCATTGACACCAAATTTGTGAAGTTGGGAATGTTCCCCCGAGTTTGAATAGATATCTTGACAATGCCTTGTATTATGGCCCAAGACCACGTAGACACTTCCACCTTATCATCATCATCAAACAGAAACACCAAGTGATGCAAGGGATTCCACAATGCCCTTGATCTTCAAGGCATAATCATTCATAGATATATTTTTCTTCTCCATAGTATGAAGCTCATTCTTCAACTGAATCTTTCATGCCTTAGTGTTGGTTTTATACAGCTTCACCAAGGTGTCCCATGTCTCCTTAGTTAACTTGCATCTTGTATATGCCCAATCATGGTGTCCTGTATACTAATAGAAATCCAATACATGACTTTCCTTGCTCCTTAATTCCAATCCTTGAATTCTTTTACATTTGGAGTATTTGGATTAATCTCAGGTATCTCTGGTGCCTCCTCATGTTCACCTTCAATGTAGTCCTAGTAACCTTTTCCCATCATGAAATTTATCAGTCTAAACCTCCAAGCATGGAATTTGTTCTTGTGTCAAGCTTCTCTGTAACAATTTGGTTTATTTCATCATTCGAATATTGTCTGCAATACGAATTTATCGAAAACAACACTCTTGTTTGACCTGCACAAATTGATGTATTCTCTAGAGCAGAACTATACTACACCCAAACTGTCACAACTAGTGACCTTAATTTACATACATACACACAATGGCAACTTTAAGAACTCTTTGCAGTATACACAATGTCTCCACAACCAATCGACCTTCCTGTGGTTCCCAAAACAGAGTTCTGCAGAGAATTAAAACTTACCCGCAGTGCCCATGAACGCATGCGAACTGAAAATCAGAGGTCTCCATACGCCCTCGAAACGAGTTTTCTGGGGAACTATAGTTGCCTTGTAGCTCTGTTTCCGCGAAGAAAGCTCCTCAATTGGAGTTTGTTTGCCGGTGCCTCCCAAAGAACTCCTGACAAGGGTGTAGTAGCCAACACAAAGGGGAAAGAATAGATGAAGCTCTTACCCTCGTACCGCTTCATGTGCTTCTCTTGCTTGGCCGCTCAGCCCTTAGCATAAACCAAGCTCTGATACCATGAAAAGATGTAGGGGAGAAGAGAGTTAGAGCTCTTGCAAGCACAAATGCCCACATAAGCTTTACAAATGTTATCTGTGATTTGTCTTCTGGGAACAAAGCCATATTGGGCTTGATGCAATCCTCTGTGCAGTATCTTTTTAACTCTCCGACTTATCATCTTAGTGATGATCTGATAAATAACATGCATAAGTAATCGGACGCCAATTCCAAAGGTTCTGACAAGGATGCTTCTTCGGCACTAATCTAACTAGTCCTTTCTAGGATCATGGCATAACACCATTGATCATAAGTAATAATGGATCCTCAAGAAGATCCCAGAATTGCAAAAAGAATTCCATAGTCAATCCATCCCATGCAGGATATTTCCGTATGTCTAAAGCCTTGACTGCATTGTGTATCTCCATAGACATTGGCTAATCTCTCTGTATTAGCACTCCTTTTGAACAAGGAAGTTGTAGGCTGCTAACAAGTGCAGGTGTGTATAGCAAGCCATACCTCTAAAAAGACTGGATCATGTTCGTACATACACCTTTCGAGTGAGGAAGGTGTAGGTTGCTGCAAATGCAGCCGTGTATAGCAAGCCATACCTCTGAAAAGACTGGATCATGCTCGTGCACACAAACCCTAGAAGAGAACACAAAAGGTGAGAGGCTGAAAATTCTTCTTCTTCACACAACAAAAGAGGTCTACAAAGGAGATAAAGTGACTAACACATATAATAGAGTATATACAAGCGGTCCACAATGTGAACACGCTAAGTGGAGTGGGTAGGTGTGGACTAGTTGGTGTAGTCCAGTTGTAGAATCTCTGGCAGAGATATGTCGGTGACAGCTACCAAACCCGCCAGTGATGTAAATGTTGAACGGTCATACAGGCGCCTTGTGAGTGTCAGATCATGTTGAGCTTGACATCTCAACACGTATCAATTGAGGGACCTTCACTTAGGAAAAAGAAGTGTGTCTACGAGGGGGATAGAGAAAAATTGCCTTATCTCAAAAGTGGCAAATGAGGGGGTGGCTGTAAGGGGCGGCTGTACCACAACAAGTACACTGCACTGGGACAAACAGCGGCACAGCAGAGCATAAGCTACGTAGAAATGCGTGTTGCCCATGGAGCACCTCGGGGGTTTATAAACTGTGGGGTACGGGTATGGGCGCTGCGCAAAGCAAGAACGAAAGGACGGTGTACCAGCAAAGGCTATAGATTAGTGGCTTGCATGGCTCAGGGAAAAAGGTACGATATCGGTTAACAGGGAAAGGAGTGGTATGCATGTACCTTATCTGGTCAGGGACAGTATGGGCGTCCACGTAGCGGTACGTGTGGACCACACAGTGGAGAGTCGTCCCTTGGTTCTTGTGCGACCATCGTACGAGTACCCTGGTAAGTGTGTACGGTCTAAATTTTTGAGGCGAGGTCCCCAAATTTGGGACACCGACCTGGATTTGCGTGCCGGACTGCCCCGGGGGTGATTTTTTTTTTTGTCCGAGATGTTCTCCTGGTCGTTGGGGTGCGGACCGTTCGTCAATCGGACGCTCGGTCGTGCATTTATTAAGGTTTAAAGGTCATCACTTTTTAACTAGAAATGATTGAAATTTGCGTATAAGCTTGATCCGGTGTCCCTTTTGGATGCTGTAAAATCTCATACTAGGGTAAAATTGCGCGCAGATTCTAAATTTGGGCTTAGAATTTGAAGATTCTAAGTAGAAATGACTCATTTAATAAAATCATTGATTTTTATACCATAAAAACTTATAAATTTATGTATTACATGGACATTTCTTTATTAGTGAAGATGGGTATGTTATATAAATTTATAATATTTATAATAAATTTACACTTGTGTTTATTATATTACTTACAAATATCTATAAACTTTTATTTATTTTTATACCTTATGTTTATACTCTAGTAAATAAAGGAGACTTCATTAAAATATAATAAATAATAAATCATACTTCTATTTCATGTTACACTATATTAATATTATATTATTTACATAGTTACTTATATTATTATTTACACTTAAATATATACCTAAAGCTATATTTATTTTTAAACTTATATCTATAGACTTAAAAATTAATGACACTTCATTAAAATATAACAAATCATAAAAATATATTTATATTTCTAGCATGATTAATTATATTATTATTTACACTTAAATATATACTTATACTTATATTTACATTTGTACTTACTTATACTTATCATTATTTTCTTACATATTAAAGGGTTTGAAACACAATAGACTTAAAAAACCACAACACTTTATGAAAATGAAGAAAAACTAAATTTACAACACTTTTAGAGAAACAACTTCTTATATTCACTTGGAAGAATAAGAATTACATTGACTCCACAATCTCAAGGATGTGTGGAGTAACACACTGCTTGCATGTTTTGCAATGTTCACTTTGACTCCCAGCCTTCCTACCATCCAACTTAAAATAAAAATTACAAGGGGGATTATTAGACATAAGTTAGATTTCCTACCTCAGAAAACTAAGGAGCCAATGACTCTCTACATTAACGCTAAAAGGGTCATGAACCTCCCAAAGAATAATCACATCAATGAGTGCTGAATGTGTGCCATCTCGCATAACTTGGTCCAAGCTGAGCCACTCCCCTCATAGAAGTTGCCACCTCCTATACTTAAAGCGAATGCACAAAGTTTGTCTTGCAATGAAGTACCTGTCATAAAAAACAAACAACAACCAATATAAAAACATAAAATCAACAATCAACAATTGGTTAAAAATCAACATAAGTACAATCTTACCTAAAGGTAACATCTGACACAATAATTCTGTACTCAATGATATCATAGAATCCCAACTCTCTCATTGGTCAGGCCAATCTTTTTTTATTCACTCCTTAAGGAAAAAAATGGAGAGTCCATATTTCTCCTAATGGTAATTCTAATAGCTTGGAATGGATAGAAAAATAGAGCTAAACCCTAGGCTAGTCCCCTATCAGTGCCAAATATATTCAAGTCAAGAGCTAAACCCTAGGCTAGCCCCCTATCTTGGTGCCAAATATATTTAAATCAAGAGCTTATCTTATAGTAGCTGGGAATCTTGGGGGTGAGGAGTGTGAGAGAAATAAGAAATAGCTCAAGGAGAAGAAACATACAAAATAAGCAACAACTAAACCATGGTTGTGGTTGCTTATATACTAGCTAACTATAAGGTGTCCATTCACACCTAGGTAGCCATGGAAAAAAACATGGTGGGATAAAAGTGCCCATGGCATCATTACATGGTCTCACTGAGGGGAAGGCCTCAAAGTTTTCATGTGATAAGGCTTTAGTGAAAAGATCTATCACATTGTTATGCATATTGCAATAGATCAGATTGATCTCACGTGCATGGAGTCTTCCTCTAACATAGTGGTAGTAAACTTCAATGTGCTTGGTTGTGGCATGAAAGATAAGATTATTGGTGGCTACTACTACTACCATTACACTTTGACTATCAATGAGAATTGGAGTAGGGGTGTCTATTGTGCACAAAGATCCTCCATCAATATTCTTAACCATACATATTTGTTAACCACATTAGTACACGGTAACACTTTTGAGCCATACTTTTTGTACCGTGCAAAGCACTTTATAAATGATTAAGGAAAATCTCCGAGTAGCTCTTACAACTTTTGTAATATCGAAAGATAGTCAAAACTGAGCTTAATATGACTTGTGTAATGCCAATAGTATATACTTAGACTAAGAAATTCATCTAGACTAGCTTTTGGGCCCAAGGAAATTACTTGGTTGGGTGTCTAGGCATTGTAATATGAGTCTTGTATATAAGACATTTTGACAAATGAGAAAGAACATACTCCCATTCTCACCATTGGGTTTACAGAATGGATATCCCCAATAGTCATAGTGCCTAAGAAGAAGAAGAAAATATGGGTTTGTGTTAACCTCAAATAGATTAATGTAGCCATAGTAAAAGATCATTACCCATTTCCATTCATCATTCACTAAGTGTTATAGCTCACCCTAACCCTCCTTGAAACACATCCAAAAAGAGATTACCTCGTGAAACCTAACTATCGTGAGAGGATCTTTCCAATGGCCAAGTTCATAACCCTCAAGTTCTCTAATCTCTACAACTCCTTGAGAAGCAACTCCATCGTGCCTCCCGACAAGCGTTGTCACACCGCCACGTTGCACTACGGGTACTCATCCCTCCTCTCACCTCACACACACTCACTAGCATGCATTAGAGAGAGAGTATAGCAAGAGGATTAGCAAGAGCAAGACTCAATTGCACAATGGGAGAGTATCTTGTATTATGAGAGATATTCACTTATATACATGGCCATAAGTGTTCACTCACTTAAACTATGGTCGGCCGGGCACTTTAAGCTCATAAGAGGCATAATGCTATTACAATGACTACTCTCATAATATATCTATGAAGTACATCACTTAGGACTTTATCTTATCTTGCTACCACATGCTCTTGAAGCGGGAATCACCATAAATACTCCGTCACACCATTACGGGCGCCCGTCCAAGTTGTAGCTTTGGACACCATTGCTTCATATCTTGAATATATGACCCTTTGGTGTATTTATCGTGACTCCTTATTGTAAGATAATGGCAGAAGATCTTATTAACCCTAGAATTGAGTTAATGGCGATCGCGTCCGCGTGATCGCGTAGAAGACCTTTGTGTGGGAAAAATGGACAAGCTTTGTCGATGGCTTTGATGTTGAGTGACGTTCAATGGTCTTTGTTTCTCCAAAAGGAATAAGAAAAGCTAGTTCTCTAACAAGGAACTCAAATGAAAAGCCCTAGAGCCTATGCCTCTTCATCGATAAACCTCACCAGAGGAGACAACCACATGCTTAAAAGCCTCATCATCGACGGCCACTCCACAAGAGACTCTAGCCTCATCATCATCAACAATGCCCATGAGTCTCAAACCTGCAACCTTAGCGCCAACCAAAGTCAAGAAGGGCCCCAAACCTTCCACATCAACCCAAAAGAAAACTCCACCAAGACAGTCAAGATCAAGGTATCTTAATGGTATCAAAATGTGGGCGGAAAAGCAACTACGTATAGCCCAAGGCTACTACGAAGGTGCCAATAAAATTTGGGTGCCTTGATAGTCAAAGCCTCTTCCTCAACGTAGCACTTAGAGGCCAAAGAAAAACAAAAGTACTCCACAACACCGTCCATAAAAGCCTATGCAAGTTCCTCAAAGAACTCCACCAAGTCATCAAGTGTGGGTACCAAAAATATTACTGCAACAAGGGTACTACCAAAGTAATACCAAAACTTGGATTCCCAAACGCATCACAAAGTCCCCTAAGCTTGCACAAAGAAGGAAGCCTCAGCACCAAGCACATCCACCACATGTTTAAAATGTTCATCAAAGATGGGTGCATGTGCATGTGCTTCAACAACAAGGATACTATGATGGTAATCCCATCATATGGTTGCTTAAATCGAACAATGTGAAGAAAGCCTCACCCCACCAACTTCAACCCCAACAGCTTCACCTAAAGTTTGACAAGAATGGAGGCCCAAGAAACAACAAGCAAATCACTCTCATGCATTCAGCACCTACATAAGAGCTTGTGTGTTCAAGCAAACAACCAGCAGTCTTACCTCTACTACCTCGGCAACATTTGAGAAACAAATTCAAGAATCAATACCCACATTTGCAAACGGAGACTTATGAGCGCATCAAGGACAAAATAACAATGCTCTTGTCACCCCTCTAGATGTGAAAAATAAGTGCACAAGAACCTGTTACTCATCACAAATCATGCCCTAGTTGACCCATAAAATCAATCAAAATAAAAAACCATCAAGGTCTGTGTACAGAGTAACCTCAGAACTCCCTCATCCATACTCCAGCTGAGTATAAGGGTAAGTCATTCAAACTTTTGATTGATTCAGGAAGTACTCATTCATTTATTTCCCCTGGATGCTTGCGTAAGCTAGTCTTAGATCAAAAATCAGGGAAACTTATGCTGGCCAGTGGGAAGATCCTTTTCACTCACCATGAGACAGATCGTATTCAGTTCAATCTAGATGGGAATATAATTGACTGTCAGTTTAGAGTCCTACCTTTGGGAGTTTTTGACGGGATCCTTGGAATGGATTGGCTCACAAAAATCAAGCCGACATTCACTGTCACAATGGAACCATTTCCTTCCGTGACCTTAACGGAAACAAAGTTCAAGGAACCGGAATTTTAGGATCCCAATAAAAGCTTCTAAGTTACTGAAAGGACTTAGAAAGAAGCAGCTCATTTACGTTGTCAAAATGAATCCAGTAGACACAAAGTTAAAAGCTAAAGAACCAGAATGGTTACGTGAATATGATGATTTATTCCCAACAGCAGAGTTAACAGAGATGCCTTCGATTCAGGAAGTAGATCATGTGATAGAATTGACCCCCGAAGCTCAGCCTCAGTAGCCCAGTGCATGTATAGAATGCCAGTCCCTGAAGCCATTGAACTCAAGGAACAGCTTAGGTAGCTGTTAGAACAAGGGTTTGTAAGACCGAGTATTTCACCTTGGGAGCACCAGTTCTCTTTCAGAAAAAGAAAGATGGAACACTAAGACTCTGTGTGGATTACAAAGGTCTCAATCAACTGAAGAATATGTATCCTATCCCCAGAATTGATGAGCTTCTGGATAGGCTAAGTGGAGCCCAGATCTTCTCAAAGATAGATCTCAAATGAGGGTATTATCAGATCAGGATTAATGAGCAAGATATCCCGAAGACAGCCATCAATACTCGATATGGGCATATGAATTTACAGTCATGCCGTTTGCCCCAACTACATTCAATCGCCTAATGCAGGACATTCTCAGAGAATACTGGGATGATTTTGTTCTTGTTTTCTTTGATGATATTCTGATTTACTCAAAGAATGCAACTGACCATCATGAAGCTCACGTCCGAAAAGTTCTTGAGATTCTAAGGAAGCACCAACTCTTTGCTAAAAAGAGCAAATGCAGTTTCTCTATCGACCATGTTGAATACTTGGGCTTTCTGGTATCCAAAGATGGAATTTCTCCAGATTCCGCAAAAGTCCAAGCAGTCATAGATTGGCCTGAACCAAAGACAGTGAAAGAAGTCAGAGGACTCTTGGGGACTAACTAGTTTGGTATAGAATTTTTATACCTAAGTATGCTCTCATAGCTTCCCCCCTGACTAATCTTCTCGAAAAAAATATCCCGTTCCAATGGTTTGCCAGGTGTCAGAGTGCTTTTGATAAGCTGAAGACTGCCTTGGTAACCAATCCCGTTCTGAAATTGCCAGATTTCTTTCTACCCTTTGAGGTAGTAAAACTGATGCCAGTGGTTTTGCCCTGGGAGGTGCACTCATGCAGGAAGGTCATGCAGTGGCCTATGAATCCCGAAAACTCAAAACGCATGAGAGAAATTATGCTGTCCACCATGACCTGGAGCTACTTTCAGTAGTATATGCCTTGAAGTTATGGAGACATTACCTTCTGGGTCAAAGATTCACTTTGATGACAGATCATCAGAGCTTAAAGTGGATCTTCACTCAGAAGGATCTCAACATGCGCAAAATTACAGCAATGTGATGAGCTATGGTGGATCAAATGCTAGAATCAACATCATTAACAAAGAGATTAGATGATAATTAAGATGTGATTAGTGAGCAATTAACTAATAGCTTAATGTAGGCATGGATAATCAAAAACCAGCAAATTCTCATTAGACCAATGCCTCAATTTATAGAGTTTACATCCAAGCATCTAATCCCACTGATTTCTCCTTGATTCACTCCACGTCTTTTGCTTGATTCTCTCCACCTCTCCCAGAATATCTTCACAGTTCCTAAATCTTCTCATGCTACCCTTTATTCTCTCCCAGTAGATTCTTCTCACCTTTTCACAGGTTCTTTCACATTTACAGACTCTCTTTTACACCCTCTAACCAAGGGCTTGTTCCCGCATACACCCTATTCACTTGTATATTTCAACACCTCCCCTCAAGTGAATACTCATAGCACACATGGACCCTATACCAAGTTTCCCTCTTACTTGATAGTCCGCGACCAGTGCCTAGCACACCTCACCTCAAGTGAGCAATCCTAGCACACCTGGACCCTATACCAAGTTTCCCTCTTACTTGATAGTCTGCGACCAGTGCCTCAAGTCCCTAAACTCATAGTCCTTGACACACTCTCTCTCTATGTGTCCAAGGCTACTACAAGTGCCCATTACCTTGACTAAAGTGCTCACACATACATCTACCACATGGCCTACATCATCGGTGGCTCAGAGGTGGTTTTACTCTGTTGGGGCAGGTTACATTGGGTTGTGGGGTCTCTCTCTGTCTCTCTCTCTCTCTCAGAGATTTTCACATGGCTCCTCACTCTTTGGAGCCTCACATCTTCTCTTGTCTTCACTCTTCTTGTTCTGGCAGCTTCTCTTCATGCGTCCATGTCTTCCTCTTCTTTCAGTCTTCTTGTTGTGGCAGCTTCTCTTCTCGTGTCCATGTCTTCTTTCAATGCTTCCTTTAGTGTTTCTTCTTTGTGTGGATCTTCCTCTTGGAAAGAGATGTTCTTCTTCTTTCATAGCTGGGGCCATGAGCTTGTCCGTCAGTTCTTGCTCCATGTGAGCAACATGTTTAAATGTTTTGTTGACAGTTCTTTTGGGTTTTTGATGTTTATCTTGTGTCATTATGCAATGCAAACCCAAATCTATGTGGGAGGTCTTACCTCTTGCCTTATTCTGGACAAGGGTAGTGTCTGATCCCATTTTTACACTAATGTGATGTACCCAATACATAATGCATATAGCATTCATTCTTATGCACATTCCCAAATGCATATAGCATTCATTCTTATGCACATTCCCAAATGCAACTCTGGCTGTGAATAATCTTGAATTTGAGTGTGATTTGTCGGCATTAACCAAGGGTTAAATGCAAAATGATGATTTGCAGGTTAAATGTAAAATGATGATTACCACAAATTTATCAGCATAATTTTACCAGAAATCACATTAAATCAAGGGTAACCAATGTGTACGGAATCGTTGGAGTATCAAACCATCTCCGAATTGCAATATGAATTTATAGGGATCTGTATCAGATACCTAATGGTTAATTTGAACCCTTAATTACACCAAAATACAGTGATTAGCATTGATTAATCACTGACTAAGCAAATTAATTCTCTGTTTTGTGTATAGAAAAACATTGTATGCGGGGAGCCCAGATCTGAGGCCTTAGAGTTCAAATGAGCTCAAATCCTTTCAAGACCATCAATAGCAATTAGTCTAGTAGAGGATTAAGCCAAGAAACACAAGATTTGACCAAACATTGAATGCTTAATCTCTGTTTTACCAAAGTCACCTGGCAGATTTAATGAAGAGCTTGAATCTCACTGTAGACTTGATCAAATCAAATTCTGACTTCACCAGCTTGTAGAGCATGCTTGAAAACCCTCGGGGCTAAGAGAAATTAGACCCATTGCAGTTGGAGCAGACAAGATGTCAAATTTTCTCAGAAAAAATAGCACTGGAAAAAAACGTGATTTCTCTTGATTGCACCGGTGGTTTGCTGTGCTGATTCGATGGGTTGGAGCACCATTGAAGTAGCTATGTTGGGCTAGAAGGGTTTGGGCTGATTTGATGTATGTAAGGAGATAGAGCTCCTCCACCAACTGGGGGTACAGAGGGTTAGTTGAAAAAGAGGAAAAAATATTAATTTTCTACTAATCCTAATTAGCCAAGTGATTATCAAGATAATGGGCTCACAAATTGATGGATTCTGCAATGTGATGAGCTATGGTGGATCAAATGCTAGAATCAACATCATTAACAAAGAGATTAGATGATAATTAAGACGTGATTAGTGATGAGCAATTAACTAATAGCTTAATGTATGCATGGATAATAAAAAACCAGCAAATTCTCATTAGGCCAATGCCTCAATTTATATAGTTTACATCCAAGCATCTAATCCCACTGATTTCTCCTTGATTCACTCCACCTCTTTTGCTTGATTCTCTCCACCTCTCCCAGAATATCTCCACACTTCCTAAATCTTCTCATGCTACCCTTTATTCTCTCCCAGTAGATTCTTCTCACCTTTTCACAGGTTCTCTCACATTTACAGATTCTCTTTTACAGCCTCTAACCAAGGGCTTGTTCCCGCACACACCCTATTCACTTGTATATTTCAACATAGAATTTAAATCTAATGAAAATAACACTTTTATAATTAAAAAAATATCCAATATGCATCTTTCTATGCATAGAATTTAAATATAATAAAATTAACACTTTTATAATAAATTTTTTTATCCAATATGCATCTTTCTATGCATAGAAATTAAATCTAATGAAAATAACACTTTTATAATAAAAAAAGATCCAATATGCATTCTTTCTATGCATAGAAATTGAATCTAATGAAAATAACACTTTTATATAAAAAAATATCCAATATGCATCTTTACTATGCATAGAAATTGAATCTAATGAAAATAACACTTTTATAATAAAAAAATATCCAATATACATCTTTACTATGCATAGAAATTGAATCTAATGAAAATAACACTTTTATATTAAAAAAATATCCAATATGCATCTTTCTATGCATAGAAATTGAATCTAATGAAAATAACACTTTTATAATAAAGAAAACATCCAATATGCATCTTTCTATGCATAGAAATTGAATCTAATGAAAATAGCACTTTTATATAAAAGAAAATCCTTTTATGCATCTATTTATGCATAAAATCAATTTAATAGGAATAACACTTTTAAATTAAAAAGAATTCCTTTTAGAATGCACAAACAGTGGGGATAATTCGTTTTGAATAACATAAAGATAAAACTTATTTCCACAAAATTTAAGAAAATTTTACCATAACCTTCTTTGTATGGCTGACCATTTCTCAATTTTTACATTATAAATATCACTTTAATTTAAATCCAAGTTGAAGTAAAACACTCTAATCTACTCAATTCTCACTTTCAAGTAAGTAAATTAAAAACTATTAAGCTTTTACAAAGGGGGAGGCTTCTATTTATAGGAAAAAGTGAGCCTCTAACCAAGCAAACTGATTCTAGAATTTTCCAGATCAGTTTGGTCAATTTTTGACATTTTTGGGTCAGCTCAGCTTACTTTTTGGAACTAGACTTGAATTAGGAAAGAGGAGAGATGAAATGTCTCATTATTTGAGAGTTTAAAACTCCTCCACACATGTGAAATAGGCGCCTCCTTCATGAGGTGGAATCCCCACTCTGAGGTGTCAAAAATTCATTTTTTAAGTATTTCCTTTGGTCCTTAGTCCACTCTTCATCTTATGTGAGTATTTACTCATTTTTGGAGGATTTTCTTTATTTCTTCAATTTATCTGCTCCCTACATTTGGATTAATCTGATTGGCCCTTCAGAACCTTAATATAAAATTTTCAAAAAATCTGGACCCTTAGGCTAAGGTCTTTTTAGCAGATTATAATTTATTTCTAATGCACCTTAGGAAATTCTTTTTAAACTTCTGTTTCAGGGGAATTTATTTTAATAAGAAAGGATATTTTTCTATCCAAAGATATCTAAAAATTGAGTTATCTCTCTCTAGAATATTTTCTCTCTCTAGGCCAAAACAGGTAGAAACAAGATCTTTTATTATTCTGAAAAGGGGATTGATTACAGGGAAAGATACTGGACATCTTGAGGAAATGGGGAGGAATCTTACATTCTCTCCCACTTAAAAAATGTGAGATGTCCTCATCTCGCAAACTAGGGGTAATCCCGCAATAGTTCGGCTTCTTTCTCCCAGGTAGCGTCTTCAAAAGGATAGAACTTCCATTTGACTAAGAATTCTCTCAAAATTCTGTTCCTGAGAACCTTCTCTCAAACATCAAGGATTTCTTCAGGTTGGAGTTCCATCAGCCCTTGGGTTGAAGAAGTTAAGAGTTCATCACAATAAGCACATGATTCGGGCTCGGTACATACTTTTTAAGTAGGTTGACATGAAATACATTATGTACTTTGAGATGAGGAGGCAGAAGAAGTTCATAGGCTAAGTAACCTACTTTCTTTGTAACCAGATATGGCCCACAGTATCTCGGGGATAACTTCTTGTACTTCCCAAGAGATAGAGAACTTCTTTTTGGGCGTACTCGAATGAAGACCATATCTGCTTCTTCGAATTTTTTGTCTGACCTCTTCTTATCTACATATTGCTTCCGTCTTAGCGTTCCATCTTTCTTTTTCTGAAAGAGAACTGGTGCTCCCTAAGGTGAAACACTGGGTCTTATAAACCCTTGTTCTAACAGCTGCCTAAGCTGTTCCTTGAGTTCAATGGATTCAGGGACTGGCATTCTGTACGTGCATTGGGCTACTAGGGCTGAGCTCCGGGGGTCAATTCTATCACATGATCTACTTCCCGAATCGGAGGCATCTCTGTTAACTCTACTGGGAATAAATCATCATAGTCACAACCATTCTGGTTCTTTAACTTTTAACTTTGTGTCTACTAGATTCATTTTGACAACGTAAATGAGCTGCTTCTTTCTTAGTCCTTTCAGTAACTTAGAAGCTTCTACTAATTGCAGACTCCTGAAATTCTGATTCCTTGAACTTTGCTTCCGTGAAGGTCACGAAAGGAAATGGTTCCATTGTGATAGTGAATGTCGGCTTGATTTTTGTGGAGCTAATCCATTCCAAGGATCCCGTTGAAAACTCCCAAAGGTAGGACTTTGAAACTGACAGTCAGTTATATTCCCATCTAGATTGAACTGAATACGATCTGTCCTCATGGTGGTGAGTGAAAAGGATATTCACACTGGCCATCTAGATTGAACTGAATACGATCTGTCCTCATGGGTGGTGAGTGAAAAGGATCTTCAACTTGCATAGGTTTCCCTGATTGAACTGAATCTAAGACTAGCTTACGCAAGCATCCATGGGAAATAAATGAATGAGTTGCCTGAATCAATCAAAAGTTTGAATGACTTACCCTTATACTCAGCTGGAGTATGGATGAGGGAGTTTTGAGGTTACTCTGTACACAGAGGGGCAGATGGTTGAGCTGGATTCTTCCTGGGATAGCCCTGATTTTGAGGAGACAGACCCTGATTTGACTGATAGTAGGAAGGGGTTGGTCTTTGCATTCTAGGTCCTTGACTTCCCTATCCTCTTGACATGGCAGTCTTTAAGCTGGTGACCAAAACCCTGAAATCCAAAACATCTGTTCTCACTTCTAAGCTCAACCCTTCCTCCGAGTCCTTGAGAAAGGTGGGGCTCCGGAGAAAGTGTTCTAAGGGAAGGGTCTTCCTTCAATTCTGAATCTACCACCAGCATCTTGATTCTGACTTGGGCCTTGCTGCCTCTTCGGGGGTGGAAAGTTTGAAGCGGGGTTTGGAACCTTTTAAAGTTTGAGGGCGCAGGCCTTGGCGGGACCTTGACAACAAATGCCTTGGCAAAGTCCTTTGCCATTCTGACAGCTTCCGCCATTGAGATTGGTTTGGTATTTTTCACTAAAGTATCCAATGGCTCATTCATTCCTCGAATGAATCTGGCCACATGAGCTGCTCTTCATCCAAAAGTGGAGAATATTTGAGGAGAAGGGCAAAGACCTGATGGTACTCTTTAATTGTCTGGCTATCCTGCTTCAATTCCAAGAACTCATTCATTTTGGTTTCCAGGAAGCCTGGAGGACAGAACCTTTTCTTGCGATATGCTTTAAGATCTGACCAGGTTTGGATATTTCTTTCGAGACGGTTTGTCTCACAATGGTTCCTCCATGCGACCCTAGCCGTTTCCACAATCTTTAATCTAGCGGGAGCCATCTTGCTCCTCTCATTGTAACCGGTTACATCAAAGTACTCTTTGTTGAGATATCGAGCTCATCTAGTGAGACAGTGGACACTGATGACCCGCCTAGGGGATAGGCCCCACACTTACACCACTGGCATGGTTGGTGAGATCATGGGTGATATGCAGCCAGTGGGATGACAGGCTGTGTGATAGCCATTCTAGAGAGTGGCATAGTTATAGTGCCAGCTCATTTAGTTAGGTTCACACTATAGAGAACCCTAGTATGTATTTGGTTGAGTACCTTTTCATATAGTGTGTACTCTTATCTTTGTATATGGTGTGTTGAGTGTTGTGTGAAGAAGCAGAAGATTTTCAGCCTCTCACCTTGGGTTTTCTCTTTTAGGGTTTTGTGAGTGAGTGTGTGTGTGCTTTGCAAGAGCTCAAGCTCTCTTCTCCCCTGCATCTTTTCATGGTATCAGAGCCTGTTCATGCTAAGGGCTGAGCTGCAAGAAGCAAGAGAAGCACAGGAAGCGGTACGAGGGTAAGAGCTTCATCTACTCTTCCCTATTTATGTTGGTGACTACACCCTTGTCGGGAGCTCTACGGGAGGCACCAGCAAACGATCTCTGATTGAGGAGTTTTCTTTGTGGGAGTAAAGCTATGGGGCAACTATACTATTGAACAATATATCTCGAGTCGAAAACGTGTTTTGGGTGCGTTAGGAACTCCGTTTTTTCGAAAAGCAGGCAATTTTGAGCACTGCGGCGGGTAAGTAATCGATTCTATGCAAAACTCTGTTTTAAGAACTGCAGGAAGACAGATTGGTTGTGCAAACATTGTGTGTGCTGCAAGAAGGTCAAACAGGTGCCATTAGGTGTATGTATGCACATTGAGGTCACTGGTTGTGACATTTGAGTGTAGTACAGCTACTCTGCAGAAAATACAGTAGTTTGTGTAGGACAAACCAGAGTGATGTTTCTGGTAAATTTGTGTGTCTCGCAAGATGTCAAATGATGGCATAAACCAGATTGTTGCTGAGAAGCTTGACAAGAACAACTTCTATGTTTGGAGGTTCAAGTTGACAAATTTCCTGATGGGAAAGGGTTACTGGGACTACATAGAAGGTGAGCATGAAGAGGCACTTGGAGATCAATCCGACTGCTGTGCAGATGTGAAAGAGTTTAAGTATTGGAACCAAGGAGCCATAAAAGTTATGTATTGGCTCTCTATCAGTATACAGGACACCATGATTGGGCACATACAGGATGCCAAGTTTCCCAAGGAGGCGTGGGACACCTTGGTAAAACTCTATGAAATGAATACCAAGGCATGAAAGATACAATTGAAGAATGAACTTCATACTGTGGAGAAAAAGAGTATGTCTGTGAATGACTATGCATTGAAGATCAAGGGTATTGTGGAATCCCTTGCATCTATTGGTGTTTCAGTAGATGATGAATGATAAGGTGGAAGTCTATCTACGTGGTCTCGGGCCACAATACAAGGCGTTCAAGATGTTGTGGAGTGGAAAAAGAACAAGGAAACAGGCCTCTATAGCTTCCCACTCCCCCAACCTTGGAATCACTAGCACAAAACAGGGGCACCATAGTTAAAGTAAACACCCAGCAAACACATATGCTTCCACTATGTGCATGACGAGGTAATCGAAGGCTGGCACAAAGTGCGCTGTGAGAGTGTAAACCCGTGGACTACACCACCAAACACGTCAATCACGCCTTCTCCTTCAAATTAACACACACAAGATACCAACACACAACCATAGCCAGATACATCACCAGTATCATTCATCTTTGAATTTCCAGTCACAACACTTCCATACAGCTTCAATCAACACACAGGAGCTTTTGCTTCACACCATCTCCCATATATAACACCTTCCAAAAAACACCAGTATCATTCATCTTTGAATTTCCAGTCACAACACTTCCATACAGCTTCAATCAACACACAGGAGCTTTTGCTTCACACCATCTCCCATATATAACACCTTCCAAAAAACACATCTCTGCTCGCTACTACGAGCTGCACCCCAACATGACGACTGATCCCTCTCTCACCTCCTCTCAAAACATCATCACCTCAGCCCTCCACCCCTCAGACACCAGCTGCCCCGCTGGCTATAGCCAACCAAAGGAATGAAGCACACACGAGCCCTGCGCTCAGAGGCGACACCCTCAACAAGAAACATCGCTCTCTGCTGCAGCAGTAAGTGCAACATGACACATTCTCCCTCTCATGTGCCGAACCCAAACACAGCTACACACCCACTCTCTGGCGTCGTCAGCATATCAGACACCAGCGGCAAAAAGGAAAAACACCAACATGAGCTGGGCCGGCTCTGCAACACTGGCTATTTAGCTCGCAATTCTGTATTCTGAGGCGACAACGCAACCAAGTAACACACAAAAACTCTCTCTGGCATCACCCCGTCCAAAACAACTCACCTCTGACGATATCGGGCAACTCCTCAATTGACGCCCTGCATTTGGCAACCACCACGCTCGCCATCCTTGTGTTTGAATGTTTCTTTGTTTGCTTCAAACTCCACGTGCGCCCACTCCTCGTCATCCATCCTTAAAAATGCATTTTCAAGACTTTGAGCTAGGTTACCTTTAGTATATGCCTCATTTTGCAAAACTTGAGCATGAAGATGCTTTGCACAAAACCTTGATACTACCTTCCCTCCATGACCATCATACACACCAAAGAAATAAGTATTCTTGTCAAGGTCCAAAATTGTAGCATGTTGTTCAAATGCCACTAAAGTGTTTCTAACCAACATATCTGCATCAGACACATCATCACATGCTAAAAAGGCTTCATTGCCACTTCAGTAGGTGGAGTATTGGGCATCCCAGTGCTATATGAACATGCATCTATATGTACATATGCCAGAAAACCACACTCAAAAAACTCCTAACAATGTTTGCCCCTCCCCCTAGCCTGCTAGGACATTTATGTGTCCACAGCAACAAAAAGATACAGTCCAATAACTATCCACCAGGATCAAAAGGAAACTTCTGTAACTCACCATCCCATTTCCCAACATCTATGAAAAAAAATGGCTGCATCACTACATGCCAAACGTCAACCATATGTGCCACAAAATCATTTTCGTTCATCATTTGATAAGCATTCACAGACTCTGACCACACAGCATCACCCTCAAGCCTTCGCTCTTCAAATAAACCATGAAAGAACACTTCACCCACAACAAACCTCCTTGTCTTCAAAACCTGTGGCATTGCAACATCTAGCATCCAATTCATCAATACCAGTGAAGGCCAAGTTCCAACATTTTGACCTTTATGCACACAAAAATCCACATCCTTTCCAACAGCAGTGTCCACAAGCACTTCCAACTCTTGTAAAACAGGCATTTCTTCACAACCATACAACTCAACTGGTTCAGAATCCTTGTCATCCATGGACTTTGTCTTTAACATTTCAGCAACATGCAAAGAAGCCTTAGTTACACTCTCAACCATATTTGCATCCATGTCTATCTCTGGCTCCTGTTCATCAAGGCCAGCACTTCCCACATATCATCCTCAAGCACAATACTCACATCACAACGCTCTTCATCAGCCCAATCTACATGCATATCTTCTTGAGTGTTGCCAACCCCCTGGTATCATCGTCCAAAGACTCCCCAGCACCACATAATGCATCAAATGGAAAAACATCCACATCATTCATCGTCGTAGGTACCATACCACCATCAAGCTATCCAAGAAAATCCATAACAATAGGATCTTCCTCCATGCTCTCCACATCCGCATTGCAAACCGTCTTCACTTCATCACAAGTCTCTACCCCATCCTCCTCCCTTGACACAACACCTTCAAGCAGATAAATACCCATCTCCATCTGCTTCAAAATCTTGCCTTCCTTTTCCCTAGCAACCCTAACTGCATCATCAAATGACTTGGGATTCTTCAACTCAACCCTGACCTTCAAATGGGGTAGCAAACCATCAATAAACAAGCTCTTCTTGAGAAACATAGGAGGAACTTCCTGCTTCAATGTCGTACACCACTTACCCCATAGACATGTAAATACCTTCACAAAATCATCCAATGATTGCCCATGGACCTACTTCAAGATGCTCAACTCCTGCCAAGGCACACTAGGCTCCTTTGCTTTTGCTAAAAATGCTCCAAAAGGCCTTCTTTCAACCTGTCTAAGGTCAAAACATCATGTAGCTCATATGCCGCATTCTGTGCTTCAAAATCTTTAAGCCAGCTTTGGACATCTCCCTTCAAGAAAATCTTTCCAAAAAACACATCTCTGCTTGCGCTACTACGAGCTGCACCCCAACATGACGACTGATCCCTCTCTCACCTCCTCTCAAACATCATCACCTCAGCCCTCCAGCTGCCCTCAGACCCCGCTGGCTGCAGCCAACCAAAGGAATGAAGCACACACGAGCCGTGCGCTCAGAGGCGGCACCCTCAACTAGAAACATCGCTCTCTGCTGCGGCAGTAAGTGCAACATGACACATTCTCCCTCTCATGCGCCGAACCCAAACACAGCTACACACCCACTCTCTGGCGTCGTCAGCATCAGACACCAGCGGCAAAAAGGAAAAACACCAACATGAGTTGGGCCGACTCTGCAACACTGGTTATTTAGCTCGCAATTCTGTATTCTGAGGCGACAACGCAACCAAGTAACACACAAAAACTCTCTCTGGCATCACCCCGTCCAAAACAACTCACCTCTGACAATATCGGGCAACTTCTCAATCAACGCCCTGCATTTGGCAACCACCATGCCCGCCATCCTTATGTTTGAATATTTCTTTGTTTGCTTCAAACTCCACGTGCGCCCACTCCTCGTCATCCATCCTTAAAAATGCATTTTCAAGACTTTGAGCTAGGTTGCGTTTAGTATATGCCTCATTTTGCAAAACTTGAGCATGAAGATGCTTTGCACAAAACCTTGATACTACCTTCCCTCCATGACCATCATACACACCAAAGAAATAAGTGTTCTTGTCAAGGTCCAAAATTGTAGCATGCTGTTCAAATGCCACTAAAGTATTTCTAACCAACATATCTGCATCAGACACATCATCACATGCTAAAAAGGCTTCATTGCCACTTCAGTAAGTGGAGTATTGGTCATCCCAATGCTATATGAACATGCATCTATATGTACATATGCCAGAAAACCACACTAAAAAAACTCCTAACAACGTCTATACAGACTCGGGAACATTCCCAATTTCACAGATTTGGTGTCTATGTTGATTACAGAAGAGAAGAGCTTGGGTGAAGACCAACAGTCTTTACAAAACAAAAACAGTTCAGAGCAACAGGCCTTCTACACAAGTTCAGGAAGAGGACGAGGTAGAGGAGGCCGTGCAGCCAAGGAGGTGGCCGAACAGGTAATTAGAATGATGGCCAGCAGCAGCAGCAACAACAACAGTCCTAGAATTCACAAGAACAACAACACGCAGGTGGAAGAGGTAACAGGCCTTTTACACAAGTTCATGAAGAGGATGAGGTAGAGGAGGCCATGGACGCAGCCAAGGAGGTGGTCGAACAGGTAATCAGAATGATGGCCAGCACAGCAGCAGCAGCAACAACAGTCCCAGAATTCACAACAACAACAACACGCAGGTGGAAGAGGCCAATTTAGAGGCAGGGGGAGTCAAAGAGTTCATGGAAATTGACAAACGTAGTATAATGATACACATGGATGCTTTTATTGTGGTAAGCCTGGACATGTGCAGGCAGATTATTATAAGAAGTATGCTAACATGCAAAATGGGAAATTGCAGCAAAACAACTATGCATCCTCGAGCAAAAACAATGAGGATAATGAAAGGTTGTTTGTTATGCAGCATGTCGTTAATGCCATGTCTAAAAATGTTAAAGCAGTACATAAAGATGATGTATGGTACGTTGATTCAAGTGCTTCAAACCTCATGACAAGTCATGAGGAGTGGTTCAAGGAGATAAAAAACCTTGAAGGACTAGGTTTTGTGGAAATAGGGGATACCACTGCTCATCCAATTGCCCATGTTGGAGATCTGCCATTGTCTATGCAGGATGACAAAGTGAAGTACCTTGCAGATGTACTTCATGTTCCGAACATAACAAAGAATCTGGTTTTAGTTGGCCAGATGATTGAGTAGGGTTTGCAGGTTTGGTTTTAACCCTGATTGTTGTTATGTTGAAGATTTTAAAGACAAGTGCAGGTTGGTTGCAAAAGGCAACAGAGTGGGTAGAATGTTTACATTGAATGTAAACATGCCTGAAGTGAGTGCTGCGATGTTTGCAAATGGTTCAGGAATTGTTGCAGATACAGACATTTGGCATAAAAGAATTGGACATGTGAATGTGCAAAGAATGAAGTCTATGCAGACTAAAGGAATTGTGACAGGGCTGCCAAGGTTTAAAGTTGAAGGTATACAGAAAATATGTGAAGCATGCCAATTTGGAAAGCAAACAAAGCATGTATTTCCACGTGACAGAAATGCAAGCAGAAATGCACTAGATGTTGTGCATTCAGATGTATGGGGTCCTACGAAGACCATGTCTATGGGAGGCTATAGGTATTATGTGACATTTATTGATGACCACACAAGGAACGTGTGGGTATACTTCATGAGTGAAGGAGAAAAGTGAGGTGTTCACTCATTTTCAGAATTTCAGAGTTATGGTTGAAAGGCAAACAAGGAAACAAGTAAAGCGCCTAAGGTCAGATGGAGGGGGAGAGTACTTCTCCAATTAGTTCTCAGAATTTTTACAGAAGAATGGTATTCAGAGACAGTTTACATGCAGATACACTCCACAGCAAAATGGAGTTACTAAGCGAAAAAACAAGCACATTGCTGAGATTGCACGAGCATTGATGGGAGAGAAGAATATGTCGCATAGCTATTGGGCTGAGGCTGTTTCTATAGTAGTTTACATCATGAACAGGACTCCAACTACAGCCATATATGATGTAACTGCAGAGGAGAGGTTTGTCTCATCTGAAAGTCTTTGGATGCATTGCATATGTGCATGTGCCAGATGAGCTGAGAACTAAGCTAGATCCAAAAGCTAAAAAATGTGTGTTTATTGGGTATTCCCTTGAGCAAAAGGGATACAGGTGTTATAACCTTGCTACACTGAGTTGAAGGTAAGCAGGGATGTTGTTTTTGATGAGATGAGTAGCTGGTATGCTGCTGAAAAAGAAGCTGTTGTGGGGCTGATGTGAGTGGAAATGCGGTTGCATAGAATGCAAGTCAGCAACCACAATCTTTGAGTAGACCAGGAGAGTCCTCATCTAGTGGTTCAGTTGATAGACCATGGAGTGGCAGGCTGCATTATAATACCAGTCCTACAAATGTGATTAGTACATCACATAAAGACAAAGAGAAAGTGGTTGAGTCCCTTAGAATGCCTAACATTTTTGCAGGGCATTCTCATGTTGATGGAGAGTCTAGTGGCTTAGAGATGAGCCTTGATGAGGATCTTGGGATACCAGCTCTATGAGAACACCTGGTGTAAAGAAGGCTATGGAAGCCATGAATGCAAAGCTGCGAGGATCTGGGAGAGTGAAGAATCGTGTGCAGAGGTTTACCTATGATGGTTATTTGGCATATCACTATGCATACATGGCAAAAGTTGTGCAGGTTCACATGCATTGATGAGGCTCTTGGAAATGTGTGTTGGGAGAAAGCTATGGATGAGGAGATGGATGCACTATATGGAAATGAGACTTGGGATTTAGTGCAATTGCCTGAAGGCAAGAGAGCCATTGGATGCAAGTGGGTGTACAAAGTAAAACAAAACAGTGATGGAAGCATAAGCAGGTACAAGGCTAGATTGGTAGCCAAAGGATATGTGTAGACATATGGCATTGATTATGAGAAAACTTTCAGCCCAGTTGCCAAGATGGCAACAGTGAGAGTTGTGATAGCAGTGGTTGTGTCAAAGCAATGGTCTTTACATCAGATGGATGTAAAGAATGCATTCTTGCATGGGGATTTGCAGGAAGAGGTGTATATGTTGCAGCCACCTGGTTATGAGGATGTGAGTCACCCCCGTGCATGTTTGCAGGTTGAAGAAAGCCTTGTATGGCTTAAAACAAGCACCAAGAGCATGGTTTGACAAGAATTTTGAATATCTTGTCACTATTGGCTTTCATGTAGCCAATGCAAATTTCTCACTGTATGTGAGACACAGTGATAGAGGGGTTGTGCTTGTCATCTATGTAGATGACCTGATCATTATAGGGGACCATGATGCAGAGATCTTTGATGTAAAGATCTTGCTTAGATAGAAGTTTGAGATGAAGGATCTGGGGGAGCTCAGATATTTCTTGGGCATTGAGGTGATTAGGTCACCACATGGTATTGGATTACTGCATAGATAGTATGGCTTGGACATGTTGTCCAAGTATGGTATGACAGGTTGTAGGCCTATTATACCATACTTGGACAACATGTCCAAGTATGGTATGACAGGCTGTAGGCCTATCTCAGTGCCATTGGATCACCTTGTTTATGTCAGCACCACACAAGATGAGGTCATTGACATCTTCACCAAAGCATTGGGTAAAGAGAAGCTCCGCAGATTCAAGGCTTCGCTTGGTGTACATGAGATGGAGTTGAGCTCGAGGGGGAGTGTTGAGATATCGAGCTCATCTAGTGAGGCGGTGGACACTGATGACCCGCTTGGGGGATAGGCCCCACACTTACACCACTCGCATGGTTGGTGAGATCATGGGTGATATGCGGCCAGTGGGATGACAGGCTGTGTGGTGACAGCCATTCTAGAGATTGGCATAGTTATAACACCAACTCATTTAGTTGGGTTCACACTATAGAGAACCCTAGTATGTATTTGTTGAGTACCTTTTCATATAGTGTGTTGAGTGTTGTGTGAAAAAGAATAACATTTTCAGCCTCTCACCTTGTGTATTCTCTTTTAGGGTTTTGTGAGTGTGTGTGGCAAGAGCTCAAGCTCTCTTCTTCCCTGCATCTTTTCACTCTTCCATGGCCTCAATCCATTTTCCACTATTTCTCCTAACTGTTCCTCTTCACCCTTAAATGGACTAGGTTGGGATCGGTGTAGGGCTTTACGAACGTCTAGATCTAACTCTTCATCATCGATAAGAGGATCCGGTTGCCTAGCACGGGCCGTGCGCCTCATGATTCTGACAAAACGAGATTTTTGTCAACTTAACTTCGTCAATCAGATTTATGACTATTTAATTTTTGAGATTTATTTCTTAAACAATAGTTATTCCATCATAATTCATAAAAACAAGACTCTTTCTGATAATTTTATTAACCAATATTCACAACCATTAAAACAGTCTGGAATCTTTTGCAAAACGTCATTTATTATCAAAAGTTTTTGATATATACATAGAGCATCTCAGCTCCAAAAGTCACTGCCTCAATCGCGTATGCATAAAAAAGTGAAACTGCGATGGAGACATGCCATGATATATACGATTCATCACTGGTAGAGGTGTTGTAATTCTACTTCTATGAATAAAGCGGCTAAGAAGTCTAAAAATACAACAGGAAATTCTAAAATTTCGGGGTACATAATGAACAACTTCTAGCCTTATCGAAATCATGGATAGCGAGATATTCTGCCTAAGTCTCTGACATTGATTGGTATTGACGTTAATACATCTTCCTCTAGAGAACCACATATACCGACGTCGCTCTACTGGATCAGGAAAGTATGATCCTCAAAGTGACGGGCAAGTCTCACTCTGCTTACTCGGGTTATAGTGGAGTTGATGAGATGTTCGAATGGAAAGGCGATCATGTCCTGACTCTGGGAGCATCAAGGAATGCTAGACAAATTTGGGGTATCCATCTAAAAATTGAATTCAATTTATGAGTTTTCAATTTATGAATTCATTTCAAACATAATTTATGAGTTTTCAATTTATGAATTCATTTCAAACATAATCTTAGCAAGTGAAAACATTTTTTTCCCAGATTTACTTTAAAAATTTAAGCAATTTTTGCTACTGTTTCATAATTTTTTAACAGCACTCTGATACCAATTGTGAGATCCCAGTGTCCCCTCTGCGCACCGGATTCTCGGTTGGTAGTAGCGGAAGTAGCTTCCTCTTGCGCAGGGCAGGGTTTCCCACTCGGGGCCTCGCCCTCAAATGTCCGGGCACGAGACTAATCTAGTGGTCATTCGGAAACCGAAACTGAGAAAATTTTCCTTGCCGAAAAACGGGAACGATTTCACCTTTTTGAATTTCTTAACAAATCTTCTAACGCGGTCAAGAGACTAAACTAACCTTCATCTAATTAAACCAGATAGAAGGAAAACTATTACAGACTTAACTTGAAGAAATCAACACTTTTTTTCTAATTGAATCAGGCACAGTCGTTGATCTATTCATTTGAGAAGTCTTCAGGCTTTTATTTAACTACTTAACTTCTAAGCGTATTCCTATTAATCAATTTTTATTATTAAAACTCTACTGATTCCAGCCTATCCGGCCCATGGGTTAGTCACCGCCCAACCACTGGAATTGGTAGAACCAGACAAGTACTCACCCAACCATAATTGAATGCCTTTCTTAACTTTTGCTTTAGAATACAGATACGCACACACTCCTCTTTAAACTTTAACTTATAAAACAATCCATTGATAAAGAATTATTGGTTACAAATGTCATAACTCAAAATTTCCATCCAATCCTTGTTTCTCAACAAAAACAGTATCACTCTGGACTCTCCGTTGGGACCAGCTGGTCAGCAATGAGATCTAGTAACAGATTACAAAATAAACATTGGTCCATCATACAATATCTTCATCGACGTAAGCATGGGTGTCCTTGACACCGCGAGCCCGTGCATCGCCTAGTCAGAACCCTCCAGGGTGTCCTGGCACTTCACTCAGGGACCGCTTCGTCGGCCCTCATCCATCGTACCGGAAAAGCGCACCATTTTAACTGTACCGAGGCTAGTCAAGACCTGGTTGGGCAGGCTTTGCCGCATGAGCTACCCTTTGAACACTCCCCGCCAGCTGTTGCAACCGAACTTCCCTTAGAAAAACACATATACCAAATGCTCCCTCCAATATTCTGGCATAAGACAGTCCTTTAAGAAAACAGGGTTTCTATGCAAGTTTTTAGTTTTGATTTTCTTTTGAATATAATGAGTATATCTTAAATCCGTATCCCAAGACTTCTTGATCGTAGGTCTGAGTTCCAAACAGAATTCCTCGAATTATGTAACCTTGATCCTCAGATCAATTTAATGGGTCTCAACTTAGTTTCAGATTTGGTGGGTGATTTGAGTGTATTTTCCTAAACTGGTCACATCGTCTTTCCTTGAAACTGATGAAAGAGTTTGGTCTTGGTCAAAGTCTGATTCTAGGTTTGAGTTTGGTAAGGTTCTTCGTGAACTACCTTCCTCGAAAGGGGGATGATATTTCAATTACTATTTTACTGAATTGCATTCATTGAATATTCACTTAACTAATTTCTAAACTAATTCACGAATTCCTATGAGGAATAAATTAATCGTTTATCTGAATTTTTGACTTCGATAGATTTTTTGAATTTTCACATTACCATCCGAGTGAATATGAAACGATAGATTTTTCTCTCACAATATATTTACTTATTAATTTATCAATTATTCATGGAAATTAAACATAGAATCAAAGAGAACTCTAATTTTGATATAAAAATTCTTATGCATCTATTTATGCATAAAATCCAACTTCAATGGAAATAACACTTTTATATAAAAGAAAATCCTTTTATGCATAAAATCAATTTAATAGGAATAACACTTTTATAATAAAAAAGAATTTCTGTTATGCATCCTTCCATGCATAGAAATTGAATTGAATGAAAATAACACTTTCATAATAAAAAAATATCCATTATGCATCTTTCTATGCATAGAATTTAAATCTAATGAAAATAACACTTTTATAAATAAGAAAATTATCCAATATGCAGCTTTCTATGCATAGAATTAAATCTAATGAAAATAACACTTTTATAATAAAAAAATATCCAATATGCATCTTTCTATGCATAGAATTTAAATCTAATGAAATTAACACTTTTATATTAAAAAAATTATCCAATATGCATCTTTCTATGCATAGAAATTGAATCTAATGAAAATAATGCTTTTATTAATAAAAAATATCCAATATGCATTCTTTCTATGCATAGAAATTGAATCTAATGAAAATAACACTTTTATATAAAAAAATATCCAATATGTATCTTTCTATGCATAGAAATTGAATCTAATGAAAATAACACTTTTATAATAAAAAAATATCCAATATGCATCTTTCTATGCATAGAAATTGAATCTAATGAAAATAACACTTTTATAATAAAAAAATATCCAATATGCATCTTTCTATGCATAGAAATTGAATCTCATGAAAATAACACTTTTATAATAAAAAAATATCCAATATGCATCTTTCTATGCATAGAAATTGAATCTAATGAAAATAACACTTTTATAATAAAGAAAATATCCAATATGCATCTTTCTATGCATAGAAATTGAATCTAATGAAAATAACACTTTTATAATAAAAAAATATCCAATATGCATCTTTCTATGCATAGAAATTGAATCTCATGAAAATAACACTTTTATAATAAAAAAATATCCAATATGCATCTTTCTATGCATAGAAATTGAATCTAATGAAAATAACACTTTTATAATAAAGAAAATATCCAATATGCATCTTTCTATGCATAGAAATTGAATCTAATGAAAATAGCACTTTTATATAAAAGAAAATCTTTTTATGCATCTATTTATGCATAAAATCAATTTAATAGGAATAACACTTTTACATTAAAAAGAATTCCTTTTAGAATGCACAAACGGTGGGGATTGAATCCACCCAACCACCCCAAATTGAGAATCATGATCATATGACATATGCGAAATGCAAAAAGCAAGCTCGGGAGAGCATGCTTAGCTTGGTTGAATGTCTTACAGGATCACCGATTGTGAGCCTAATAATGCCAAATCTTTAAAAACAACAAAAATACAAAGCCTAGAGGAGTACCGCTTCCCCTTTCAAGAGAGATGGGTGCCCGGGCACTCCTAAAAAGCTCCACGAGTTGCTATTCTAGGTGTGGGAGGGCCAAAGTGGGCAAGCCCTGACATCATCATTTGCACCTTTAAGGGCTCAACATGAGTTATACCAAGAAATAAAGAACTCCATAGAACAGGACTGTGAGGATTCACAAGTTTCCAAACATTCCTCATTTAGAATTGTCAAAGGTGTGCTAGTGTACACATTGGGTACTCTTAAAAAAGCTGAGAGCCAAAAAGAGGATGAAAGTGAATGGGAATATGAAACCGAGACCGGATCTGAAGTTGAAACAAAAACTGAAACATCCATGGTTCCTTTGGAAGATTCTATCATGATATGGTTGGATTTGCTTATAGGCAATGATTAGCCCTCGAGCTAGTCATAACATCATGACAATAGACACTTGGATTTCATTGGGACAACCTAAACTCATCCCTACAGACAGTGGTCTTGCAAGAAGCTATGCTACTTTTAGCTATGCTACTCAAACAATCAGTGGAGATGTGGAATTTACATTCTATGTTACGCCCCCTATCTTGGTGCCAAATATATTTAAATCAAGAGCTTATCTTATAGTAGCTGGGAATCTTGGGGGTGAGGAGTGTGAGAGAAATAAGAAATAGCTCAAGGAGAAGAAACATACAAAATGAGCAACAACTAAACCATGGTTGTGGTTGCTTATATACTAGCTAACTATAAGGTGTCCATTCACACCTAGGTAGCCATGGAAAAAAACATGGTGGGATAAAAGTGCCCATGGCATCATTACATGGTCTCACTGAAGGGAAGGCCTCAAAGTTTTCATGTGATAAGGCTTTAGTGAAAAGATCTATCACATTGTCATGCATATTGCAATAGATCAAATTGATCTCACGTGCATGGAGTCTTCCTCTAACATAGTGGTAGTAAACTTCAATGTGCTTGGTTGTGGCATGAAAGATAAGATTATTGGTGGCTACTACTACTACCATTACACTTTGACTATCAATGAGAATTGGAGTAGGGGTGTCTATTGTGCACAAAGATCCTCCATCAATATTCTTAACCATACATATTTGTTAACCACATTAGTACACGGTAACACTTTTGAGCCATACTTTTTGTACCGTGCAAAGCACTTTATAAATGATTAAGGAAAATCTCCGAGTAGCTCTTACAACTTTTGTAATATCGAAAGATAGTCAAAACCGAGCTTAATATGACTTGTGTAATGCCAGTAGTATATACTTAGACTAAGAAATTCATCTAGACTAGCTTTTGGGCCCAAGGAAATTACTTGGTTGGGTGTCTAGGCATTGTAATATAAGTCTTGTATATAAGACATTTTGACAAATGAGAAAGAACATACTCCCATTCTCACCATTGGGTTTACAGAATGGATATCCCCAATAGTCATAGTGCTTAAGAAGAAGAAGAAAATATGGGTTTGTGTTAACCTCAAATAGATTAATGTAGCCATAGTAAAAGATCATTACCCATTTCCATTCATCATTCACTAAGTGTTATAGCTCACCCTAACCCTCCTTGAAACACATCCAAAAAGAGATTACCTCGTGAAACCTAACTATCGTGAGAGGATCTTTCCAATGGCCAAGTTCATAACCCTCAAGTTCTCTAATCTCTACCACTCCTTGAGAAGCAACTCCATCGTGCCTCCCGACAAGCGTTGTCACACCGCCACGTTGCACTACGGGTACTCATCCCTCCTCTCACCTCACTTCACTCACACACACACTCACTAGCATGCATTAGAGAGAGAGTATAGCAAGAGGATTAGCAAGAGCAAGACTCAATTGCACAATGGGAGAGTATCTTGTATTATGAGAGATATTCACTTATATACATGGCCATAAGTGTTCACACTCACTTAAACTATGGTCGGCCGGGCACTTTAAGCTCATAAGAGGCATAATGCTATTACAATGACTACTCTCATAAGAGGCATAATGCTATTACAATGACTACTCTCATAATATATCTATGAAGTACATCACTTAGGACTTTATCTTATCTTGCTACTACATGCTCTTGAAGCGGGAATCACCAAAAATACTCCGTCACACCATTACGGGCGCCCGTCCAAGTTGCTTTGGACACCATTGCTTCATATCTTGAATGTATGACCCTTTGGTGTATTTATCGTGACTCCTTATTGTAAGATAATGGCGGTAGATCTTGTTAACCCTAGAATTGAGTTAATGGCGATCCCGTCCACGCGATCGCGTAGAAGACCTTTGTGTGGGAAAAATGGACAAGCTTTGTCGATGGCTTTGATGTTGAGTGACGTTCAATGGTCTTTGTTTCTCCAAAAGGAATAAGAAAAGCTCGTTAGTGAATGAAGAGATTAGTGCTTTATTAGGAATTCCTAATGGGGTGGGGGCGGGGTTTTTTGTGAATGATTGCATTTTTATATTTGTGTGAGCATGTTTTTTTTATATTTGTGTGAGCATGTTTTTTTTCCCTCTCTTTTTTTTGCTTTTTGCTCACTTTATTTTTGGCAATCATAAGCAATGTTACATGTGATTTGTATTAGCCTTGGGGATGCTAAGAGATGTTAATGATGGGAGAGAAGAGAGGGAATGATCCGGAGGAATGTAGATTTATCAGGAACGAGATGATGATTCTCAGTTCCTCATTTGATTCATTGAAGAGACATTCATCAGTTGAATAAATTGGCCTTCGATGATATCCCTTTGTGTGGCAAGATTCTTGTCAAATATTATTGAGTAGGATTTGTTCTTGCTTTCTTCTACCCATGTGCTTTTTATGTTTTTATATATATTTAAGTGCTCTTATGAAGCAAATATACATGAAGTACGAGAATTGAGTCATATAGACTCTTGTTGAACTGCTCTATGTTGAAGTAGCCACTTGTTGGTGAGGATTGAAAAAATTACGTTGACTTTTGCGAGGCTAATATAGATATCTTCATGAAGGATTGAAGATCATTGATTTGTGAAGATGGTAGTGTCGTGTGGAGAGGTTTGTAATTTGAAAGAAAATTCCAGGCGATGGGTTGTACCATTGACCAGGCTTTTGCCCACCATGGTCCCCCATCCAAAGATGTGCTTGGAAGTTGTTGATGGTGAGGTTTTGGTGCAAATGTTCGTGAGTGCATGAGTATGGATATGTCCTCATGGAGCAGCTTCTACATTAACATAGCCAAAGAATAGTAAGCTATAAGCTTAATAAATATATAATGGCTATTAAAGATCGTCGGAAGGTGTTAATGCATGAGATGGCTTAATCCGTGATATGGCTTAAATCGTGAAAGCGCAGGTTCTTAAGTCGTGAGACTGTAATTCGTGAGAAACCTGAACTTGTGAGATTGCAGGTTTTTTGGCCACCGTGAAGGGATATTTCGTGAAATGGTCTAATCCCGTGAGATTGCAATGCTTTTTTTTTTTTACCGTGAAGGGATATTCCGTGAAATGGCATGAACCCATGAGATTGCAGGTTTTTTGGCCATGAAGAAATATTCCATGAAATGGCCTGAACCCATGAGATTGTAGGTTTTTTGGTCGTGAAGGGATATTCCATGAAACAGTTTAATCTCATGAGATTGCTTTTTCTTTTTTGCCATGAAGGGATATTCTGTGAAATGGCCTGAACCCGTGAGATTGCAGGTTTTTTGGCCATGAAGGGATATTCCATGAAGTGGCCTAAACTCCTGAAAGTTAATCCCGTGTGAAATGGTGTTTCCGTGAAAGTGCAGGTCGTGAAATGGTGATTCCGTGAAATTGTTGGCCATAAACTGGAATTCCGTGAAATTGCAGGTTTTGATCCCGTGAAGTTGCAGGTTTTGACCTCGATGGTTTTTTATTTTGATTGATTTTATGGGTCAGCTAGGGCATGATTTGTGATGAGTAACAGGTTCTTGTGCACTTATTTTTCACATCTAGAGGGGTGACAAGAGCATTGTTATTTTGTCCTTGATGCGCTCATAAGTCTCCGTTTGCAAATGTGGGTATTGATTCTTGAATTTGTTTCTCAAATGTTGTCGAGGTAGTAGAGGTAAGACTGCTGGTTGTTTGCTTGAACACACAAGCTCTTATGTAGGTGCTGAATGCATGAGAGTGATTGAGTGATTTGCTTGTTGTTTCTTGGGCCTCCATTCTTGTCAAACTTTAGGTGAAGCTGTTGGGGTTGAAGTTGGTGGGGTGAGGCTTTCTTCACATTGTTCGATTTTAGCAACCATATGATGGGATTACCATCATAGTATCCTTGTTGTTGAAGCACATGCACATGCACCCATCTTTGATGAACATATGGCGGATGTGCTTGGTGCTGAGGCTTCCTTCTTTGTGCAAGCTTAGGGGACTTTGTGATGCGTTTGGGAATCCAAGTTTTGGTATTACTTTGGTAGTACCCTTGTTGCAGTAATATTTTTGGTACCCACACTTGATGACTTGGTGGAGTTCTTTGAGGAACTTGCATAGGCTTTTATGGACGGTGTTGTGGAGTACTTTTGTTTTTCTTTGGCCTCTAAGTGCTACGTTGAGGAAGAGGCTTTGACTATCAAGGCACCCAAATTTTATTGGCACCTTCGTAGTAGCCTTGGGCTATACGTAGTTGCTTTTCCGCCCACATTTTGATACCATTAAGATACCTTGATCTTGGCTGTCTTGGTGGAGTCTTCTTTTGGGTTGATGTGGAAGGTTTGGGGCCCTCCTTGACTTTGGTTGGCGCTGAGGTTGTAGGTTTGAGACTCGTGGGCATTGTTGATGATGATGAGGCTAGAGTCTCTTGTGGAGTGGCCATCGATGATGAGGCTTTTAAGCATGCGGTTGTCTCCTCTGGTGAGGTTTATCGATGAAGAGGCATAGGCTCTAGGGCTTTTCATTTGAGTTCCTTGTTAGAGATAGATGGTTGCGCTGTGGGAACTTCATAGCGGGAATAGCTGTTGATTTTGCAAGGTATTAGCATCTAACTTCGTTTATAGTGAAGATGGGGCTAAAGGAGTAAATGCTTCATCGGAGTTGGTCATTGACGTAGATGGTAGGTCATTGTGTAGAGGGGCTAGCTTATACGCAAATTTCAATCATTTTTAGTTAAAAAGCGACGACCTTTAAACCTTAATAAATGCACGACTGGGTGTCCGATTGACGAACCGTCTACACCCCAATGACCAAGAGAACATCTTGGACCAAAAAAAAATTCGCCCCCCGGGCGACGGTCCGACACGTAAATCGAGGTTGACGCCTCAAATTTGGGGACCCCGTCCCAAAAATTTAGACCGTACGCACTTACCAAGGTGCCCGTACGATGGTCGTACAAGAACCAAAGGATGACCGCCCACTATATGGTCCACACGTACCGCTACGTGGACACCCATGCTGCCCCTGACCAGATAAGGTACATTCGTACCACTCCTTTCCCCTGGTAATGGACACTGTACCTTTCCCCCTGAGCCATGCAAGCCACTGATCTACAACCTTTGCTGGTACACCGTCCTTTCGTCCTTGCTTTGCGCAGCGCCATACCCGTACCCCACAGTTATATAAACCCCCGGGGTGCATGGGCAACATGCATTTCTACGTAGCTTATGCTCTGTTGTGCCGCCGTCCGTACAGCCATTTGTCCCAGTGCAGTGTACTTGCTATAGTACAGCCACCCCTCTCCACACCCCCTCATTTGCCACTTTTGAGATAAGGCAATTTTTCTCTATCCCCCTCTTGCTAGGAACTAGTGTCAACTCTTCTCTCCCCCCTCCCCCCTCCCCGCCTCATCGTGTGAAGAGACTTACAGTAGCCCTTCTTCCCTTCAGCATAACGTTTTTGTGTTAAATAAGGACATCTCACAATCCCCCCCATTTGCGTGGACTTTAGCAAGAGGTTTTAGCCTTAGAGAGGGTTCATGCGCTGTGGTCTTTTACTCATACAGTGAGCAAATGATCTCAGAATTGAGATCTGACTGGAGCGTTTCGACCACGACAACGAGTCCTACAAGACGACATCCAAGATGGACCCTTCTCGAAAACTTCAGAATATTATCTCGAGAGGAGTGCGCAATAACGAGATTAGAGAAGATGCTCCTGATGCGGCTCCAACCCTCCCTTTACAAGCTTCTCAAGAAAATGGTGGCCAGGTTAGCTTGGTTATCTTTTAAAGAAGAGTTTTTTTTAATATTAGTATTAATAAATATGTATCTTTTCCTTTTAAAATAATGACATAAAATTGTTAGAAGTTACGAATTGAGTAATGCTGTATTCAATGAATTGCATTGAAATTGTTATCTTTAAAGAGTGCAAGTTTTTCCTGGCTTCGACGCTAACTCCGTTCCGTGCTTGTGTAGCTGGGCAGCATCGTTAGCAAAGCCCGGGAATGTCCCAAGATATCCTTCAGGAGAACTAGGTCCGCCGATTGAGGCAAGAGATTATGATGCTGTCTAATTCTGAGGGCCCAGGCTAGTGCGGTGAATAAGCCCACCCTAGTGTGCAGACATCCCTTTGAGGCACGGGAGGATCGAGCGATGGAGCCTGAGAGGGCGACAGGCCGTGGCTACTTGAGTCCTCCTCGCCAGTGGGTGACGATGAGGTGTATGGTCCCGTAGGGTTTTGCCCAGCATGTAGAGGCTGGAAGGCCGAATCCTAGATCATCGGCAGTATAAAGAAAAAGAATAAGAGAGCCGGTTTGGCTTGTATGGAATTAATTCATGTATAACCTTTTTTTATAAATCTTATCTTTGGTATTATTGTATTGTGGAAAAAGACTCTTTTAACAAACCTTGTGAGTAAAAAGGGCCTTAATTAAGGAACATGTTATTTATGTCAAACAATGTGATAGGATTAATTAGAAAACAAATTGATGCATGAGTAGGGTGGAAAGTGGGAGGATGGAATGCCCCGACGGCACCATCCTACGGACGGGTGGACCCGATTAGTCGGGTAGCTTTCCAACAGATTAAGTGAAAGCCCTACGCTAGATAAATAGGTTCTTGGGCAACTCTATTCTAGAAGACTAGGCCAATGGCTGTGCCTTGCATGGATGAGGAAAAAAGCGTGGCCTCTAGAAATCAAGTCTAGTAGTTGCCCAATTTATGATCAATTACCCTATGGGTGATTTGATTTTTAGAAAATCATGCTCCCCCTATGGGATAGGACTAGGTCTTACCTATGAATCATATCCTTGAATCTCTACATGGTCAAGGTGTCGATGAATAGGAAATTTTCTCCAAGTTAAGACTTAGTGGACTATCTTAAGTGTTTCCCCTATTTTAGAAGGGGGGGAACCTTACAATTTAAGTGTAAGTATAAATATGAGTATAAGTTATAGATCAAACTCATTTATACTATCTATTCTCTAGCTCTCCCTTTGTGTGTGCTAGCTCTCCCCCCACTACCCATTATGGTCGCCTCCCCTGCTTTCGCCAAGTGGATTAGCAGCACTTGCTATGCTCACTTTGGGGACCAGATCTACCCTAGGTTTTGTAAGAGTTTAGACCTTGAGGCTGTCATCTCCACCTTATACCCAAACTCCACCTTGCTAGCTACATTTTGTGATGTAATGGACGACTTCACCTACTCTATCACAAATTCCACCTTGAGTTGGATTCCTTTGGAGTTCCTCTTCAGTATGAAGAGTGGATCCTACCACAAGAAGGTGGTGAACAGAGCTCTAGCTCATGTTAGACAAGATTTCCACACTACTGCTGTCCCAACCTCTTATGAGCACATCCCACTCGATCTCATTGAGCGGGATATTGCTTTTGCTATTTACATCTTGAAATTTGATGTTCAAGAGCCAGAGGATGATGACATCTAGGATCTCCCTCTAGTGGAATACATAGACATAGAGCCAGAGGAGACCACTCTAGACCCTGTTGTTTGAGGCCGTAGAGAGCTCTCGCATGGCACTTGCATCCATCCAGCCTGATGAAACCCAAAGTCATGACCCACCACTAGCTTCATTGAGTGCCATCACCATTGAAGGCGTGGAGTAGCTCCTCATGCAGGATGTGTTGGAGCTCTTGGGACTTGAGGGAGGAGGAACTATATAGTATACTTGTGTGAGATGCTAATGATGATTTCCTCGACTTTGATTACCAAGAAGCCCTACCACAGGTTGATGAGGTAGGGCGATATGATGAAAGTAGTGTAGATGATATCTCTGTTATCATTGCCGTCCAAAAGCAGATTGAGGATGTAGCTTCTTAATATGAGATCACAAATGAAGAGTTCGAGCACTTGCAGAATGAACTCTTTAGACCTCAACCATAGCATGCGACACCTATGGTCTAGCCGGACGATGGCAGACCCATTCTAAGAGCAGATCTAGAAGCACCCTTGCAGAAGGAGCTTGAAGAAGCAGAAAAGGTATCTCCTTTTACTAGTTGCTCCCCATATTTGATATTTAGGGCCTCTAGGGCATGTAGACCCCACATGTATGATCCCATGCCTATTAGAGGCTGGGAAGTGTACTATTCAAAGGCTCACGTGGGAAGCCTTGAATCTGCAAAAATCAGGGCTTCCCATGCGAGCCTTTGGACAGTGCACTTCCCAGCCCTCTGATGGGCATGGGATCATATGTGTGGGGTCTACATGCCCTAGAGGCCCTAAATATCAAATTTGGAAATCATCCTCTCCCATGCATTGCATGATTGATGTTGACATTAATTTTATTTTGTAGGAAATTGTGTATCTTGATGAATTTGCATCAAGGTAGAGTGGAAGTTCTTGGGGCCAAGGAAGGGTTCAGGACTCTGCACTCAAGGAGTACATTGGCAAACTTGCTAATGATGTGATAGTCTTCCACAAGACTTGCTCTCCGGGGTATGCAGAGAACTTTACTCAAAGGTTAGGGCCTTTACATTCTGTGGTGGCCCGTGGCATTATTTTTTCGGGGGTATAGGATCCCACCATCATCAGGGCAGAGTTTGAAGGGTTCCATGTTTTGATTCCAGCCATCAAGGCGGCTTCAAAGTGTAGAGAGCCTAGTAGTAAGAAGCCTAGGATATAGCTATTATGATTATGTAACTTTGATGACTATGTTTTGATGACCATGTAATTTTTTATGCTATGAATGGAAATTTAGATTGCAGCGTTTTTTGTTTGATACGTGTCTTGTAATGTATTTTATTAGTTGACTCAAGCAAATAAATTCAAATTACACACGTAACTCAAATAAAAATTGTATCCGTTCGAAGACACATATAAATCAATAAATTATATAAACTCAAATTAAAAGAGACTTATTTGCAACACAAGATAAGAGAAAAAAATTATTTAAAATATACATCGAGCTTTACATAGCTTTTGAGAATTACAATCATGCGAGACATACAAAAATAAAACTAAAGATCCTGGCCCGGAGGATCTCTCCAACGTCGCATGTCGTACCAACTGCATGTCCTTTTCACTGATGGTGGTCACCCTCTTTGCATGGACAGCTACAAACACCATGTCACCAAAAATGTCCACTGTGTATGCCTCCGCAGCCTCCTAGAGTCCAAAGCTTTGGCTATCCACCGCGTAGGTAGTGGGCTTGATGCTGTGTGAACTCAGAACCTCCTATCACGAGATGGTCTTGCAGATCCTGCATGATCTCTTGCACCACACGTTGGAAGGAGAGCTTCGGTTATGAGCAGGTTCACCATCTTTTGGTATTTCCTAATCTCATGGAGAGCCACAGTGCCAGGCTTCTACCTATGCTAGCGATGTTGCTGTGGTGGTGGTTGGACAGGGGGTACTCCACGTCCCACCTTGGGGGGCCAAACTCTCCTAGCAATTTGCTTGTGTGAGCCATGCTCTTGGAGGTGAGAGAGAGAAATGAAAGATGAGAAATGAGGTGAAATGAGGGTTACTTCCATACTTATAGATAAAATTTTATATATTTTCTAAATTAGCTAAATACGTAAATTTGATACTTTTTAATTTTTAAAAATAGCTTTCCTTACCAGAATGAGCTCTAATTTTATGTGTACATATAAGTATCATGGAACACCTCCTAGATAAAATATCAACCCCATACATATAAGTATCATGGAACACCTCCTAGATAAAATATCAACCCCATCAGAGGTCTGCAGGGCCCTTGTCTAAAGGTTCGCGTGTATAGACTTGGTATTAAAAAAAGGAGGCCTCTACATGACGTGAGCCTTCGAACAAGGGCCCTACAAGCCTTAGATAGGGCTCATATTTTATCTAAGACATGTAAACTATATGATCTATGCACAAAATAAATTTCAACCCATTCTGATCATTACACACCATGCATCAATTTTTTCTATAGGAAAAAAAATATTATTGTATAAAATAGCACTTGCACATGCACATGGACTTGCTTGCACATGCACATGCATGCTCATGATGTAAGCCACATGATCTATGCACATAAAAAATTTCAGTCCATTATGATCTATGCACACCATGCGTCAATTTTTCCTACACATGCACAAATAAAAAAGCACCTACACATGCACATGCACTTGCAAATTTTTTTCCATGAAAATATAAGAATATACACTGACATTAGAAATGAAGAAAACTCAAAATATTCAAATCAATGGGCAAGTTCGGTACACAACACTGGAAACAAGAAAACTTAAAATATCCAAATCCGGTACATCACATAAAGTACAGCTAGTTGAGTAGAACTGAAGGAAAACGTGAAAAGACAAAACGATACACGAGCATTTACATAGCTCTTCAAACCATGTCATGGGTTAAGGTTGAATGCATCACTATTGAGACGAATCCTACGAACAAGAGTGAGATCCGAGGGCTTGAGTGTGATCTGCTGGGCATGGATGGCTAACAGCTGACCATCATGCATGAGATCCACCAAGTAACTTTTAGCCGCCTCTTGAAGAGCAAGCAACACTTGGGATGACCATCGCTCCACATTATATGCTTGATCTCTTGAAAAGTACGTGTATAGTGATTTTCCCTTTGTAGATCTTGCAGTATTTCTCGCACCAACCTCGAGAAAGGCACCTTGGGTATAATAAACTCAGGACTCTTCTGGAACCTCCTAATTTCATGAAGAGTGGCGGTGCTTGGTCTCCATCTTCTCTTCTTGTGTGTAGGTGTATGAGCACTTCCAGCTGAATTAGTGGGAGCAGCTTTCCTAGCTGGAGTAGCGGAAGGAGCTTGACCCTCATCATTGTTGGTGTCAGTACATTCACTAGATTTGGATGAATGAACCGGTGTCTTGGAAGGCATCTTGTTTGCTCTTTGCTTAGTACGCGCCATATCACAAGCTAGAAGGAATGGAGAGAAATGGAGGAATGGAGAGAAATGAAAGTAGTGCCTTTAGTTATAAATGGAACTTACTATAAGTTATTGACACTTACTTTTAAAAAATATCAACACTATCAAAAAGTTATAAATGGAACTTACTATAAGTTATTGACACTTACTTTTAAAAAATATCAACACTATCAAAAAGTTATCCATGTTAACTTTAGTAAGCACTTATTTTGAAAAAGTTATCCATGTTGACTTTAGCAAACACCTATTTCTTTAAAACATTATATTGCTCCAATAATAGTGCAATTTGAAGTCCATGCCTCTGTCATTGAGTGATGAAAGTTTAGAACCGCCTCTTTAAATGCATTGGCATCATCAGAATTGAATGTCATCTTTTGTAAAAGTGGTGCCAATTTATCAAGTGCAATCCACACATTTGCCTTTGCTATCCACATTTGTCCCCCATTGCTCCGATCAAGGATAGCCATGTGTAGTTTTTTCCATGCTTTGTACTTCTCTAGTTGTTTTACAAGCAACTTACCATCTTCATCTTGTGGTGGAGATAAGAATTTCCTAGCCTTCGCTCCCCCAAAACACAGTTTGCATGGCAAATTTCCACTCTTTCCTGAATTTTTCTTGTCCTTTTTTATTTCTACTTGGCCCTAGTGCAATCCAACATCAGACACAAGACTTGTTCTACCTTCTTGCATGTTACATCAGCAAGCTGCATCTTGTAGGCAAAACACAGGTACTTAAACACCAACTTCTCTATTATCCTTACTATGAAATGCAAGGTGCAAAAGTGGACCCTTGTTAAGGGTAATTCTAAAATAGGACCCCACTTAGGATCTAATGGCACCAACATTCCATTCATTTGAACACATTGGTCACGTGTTGGAGCACCATGTTGTCCTGTCCTTTTGTAATCCATTGTTTCTTCCCATTGTTGCCTTTCTTTCTGGATTGCATGCAATATAAGCAAGGAAACTCAGCTAATGCTGAATTTGAAACACCAAATATACATTTCAATGTTTTCAAATTGCCAAGATGCCATTCTACCTTGTATTCACCAAATCCATCGACATGCAAAACTTCACCACATTGTTTTGTTGTTGTACAATATATGGTATCTCTGTTAAGTTAAAAAAAAATCTTAAGTAATTCATGGTCCTCCTTTGGTACCTCAAATGCAGCAAGCCACCATATTTCATTCTTCGATTGCACACTGAAATATTTTGGATGTTTTGAATTGATGCTGGGATCTAATGCCCTATTCATTAGTGTCAAGTTAACACATTCAAGCTTTTGGCCCTTAATGACCACTCTCATCAAGCTTCAAAAAAAATTGAAGCTTACCTCTGCACTCTTCATCGATAGACAAGTTGTAGAACTTTACCATTGCTGCTTGTAGCTTGCATACATTCAATACAAAGTTATTGTCTACATGCAATTTGAAGGAGGGCACTTCCTTTGATCTCCAGACTTTAGTATCTGTGTATGTTCCAAATGCATTGGCTCACCAATTGTGTCTAAGACTTTTGTATTAAGATCTTTTCGTGCCTACTTTATATGGAATGGTTCAGGGATGAGCACCACCCATCTCTTGTTAAGAATAGCCTTAAACCCTGCACCCAATTGCTTATAAATCATAGCATAGGATTCGGAGCTAATCCCTACCTTGTCACATATGCCTTGAGCATATGTAGCTGTGAAGGTATTGCTTACCTCCTTCAAGCGTACTCTTGCAGCATCATCACCAATGGTTTTGAATTTGGGGTTTTCTAATGCATACTTCACCATACCTTTGCTTAATACCTTTGCAATTGCATCATCAACCTCTTCACTTGGGTTGGAAAACATATTCTTCATGTTTGCACATTGTGCATAGACCCACCAATTATATTGCCCACTCCCTCTGGTCAACTCATGAAGTGGTTTGAGCAACCTCACACACTCACGTGCTTGTTTGGTTTTCGTTAAGGGTCTAGCAACAACAACAATCTTTGAAAGCATTGCTGCCATCTTTTTGTTGTTCTTCTCCAAACCCTACATTTTGCAATGCAGTTCTACATTGTCTACCTCGACAACATGCACCGCATTTTCCATAACATGCATCGCATCTTGCAAACTCTGATTCTCTCTCTCTCCTTTTCACTTTAGTGATTTTGTGAGCTCCTTGATCCTTGCATCCATGCCCATCATGGTGCGCTGAATAGATGTGTAAACACTATGAGGAAGCATTGCTAGCCTCCTAGTGTATCCCAATAATCCTGCATTACCTTCACACACATACTTAATGAAAGATGTAAGCCTACTAAATTGTGGAGGTGTTTGCGTAATTGGATAGGGTGGATAAATACACTTCTCAACCCAAAGATTGACATGTTTTTTCCCTACATTTCTTTCTTGTTGCATTATCTCTGGTTGCTTTTTACTTGTTGTCGTTCTCTTGTCTAGCAGTGCATACTTGGCCTCCAATTGGAAGTGAATGTCTCTCTTCTTGTTCCGGCTTGCATCCTAAAATTAGCATTTGGATAAAACACAACTATTAATCAAAAATTAGCTCTGAATAAAATACAAAGATTAACAAAAAAGTAGCTTTTATACACTTGTACAACTCAAAAATTTAACCAGAGATAACATTATTGAACACAACTTTAACCAGATATATAACTTCAATATAATATAGAACGAAATCATAACTTGTAATCAAAATAACACACTTGTTTCACCCGAATAACACACAAATAATATCATAAATGAGAAATAACATTATTGAACATAACATATAGACTAAATCATAACAATTATATTTCACACACTTGTTTCACTCAAAAAATCACTAATAAACAATCTAAATAACACATAAATAGCATCCTTAAACTCAACTATTATCTTTTATTTTACACATGACTAAATCACATTTAGAATAATAAGATGCTCAAAATGGAAAAGAAAACAAAATAACTCAGACAATATTAAACCATAACAAAACAACATAACAGATAACAAGATGGACATACCTCCATTGCTCTCTTGTTCTTTGATTCTTTTACTCTCTTGTTTCCAAAACTAAATCAATACTATTAATCAACAAGTATATTTCACACACTTGTTGCACTCAGAAAATAAACAATCCAAATAGCACAGAAATAACTCAGAAAACTCAACTATTATCTTCTATTTCACATATGACTAAATCACATTTAGAACAATAAGATGGTCAAAATAGAAAAGAAAACATAATAACTCAGACAAAATTAAACCATAACAAAACAACATAACAAATAACAAGATGGACATACCTCCATTGCTCTCTTGTTCTTTGATTCTTTTGCAGAGATTAATGAACAGAAAGATGATTGAAGGGGAAGATTAATATGTGGTTCCAACTAAATGGCACCAAATAATCAACCTACCCTTCAATTTCTCTGTTACATAGAAGAGAAGAAACCCCATGATTGAGAAGATCTAAACTCATTAATGTGGTTTAGGAGGGAAAGAAAGCTCTTGAGCATAGCTACTAAAGAAAACAAACACAGATTTGAATTTTCTCTGTACAAAGGAGGGAAAGTGAAAAACCTAAAGCAATATCTTATCAAAGCATTTAAGAGTGTCACATCTTAGATGCTTCACGTTTTTAGATCAAATAGAATATTATTATTTCATATTTGAGAATTTTGAGGACAGGTGGTCCTACAATAAAATAATAGGTGAATCTCTTTTAAAAACAACATAAAGAGATCTCCTTGATTGTACAAGAGCTAATATTATAGCATTATTTATTTCTCCTAATGCCAATATTGCTTGATGTTAATTAGGAGATTACACGTTTTGAGAGCATTTGATATGTTTGTTTACTGTGTTTGATTTTGAATTGGAGTTTATTTTGTATTAGGGCATTCCATGTTCGTCTATTGGTAGGGTAAAACCTTGGTTTTTTGGTGATTTGCATGAAACTAGAGCCCAAGGCTTAGATTTCATTACTTTGATCTAAGAATTAGCTTAACAATTATGATTGGGAGTGTAATCCACTCTAAAAACATGAGCATTGAGCTCCATAGGTTGAATTAGCGTGACTGTCAATTTTTATTTATACATTTCATGTTTTTTAATAAATTGTTCATGCATTATTGAATTAGTAGAGTAGAAGCATGCAAAATCATCTAAAAATAATATAAAAATTTATTAGTTGTATCACAATCATTAACTAAGCTTAGGATCCTTAACCTCACCTTATGAAGTCTAAAAAATCACAAAAACCACCAAAAACCAAGCCAAATAAGCTCTTGAGTAGGGGACATGAGCATAGTCCTGCATAAAAAGATGTGAATATAGATACTTGAGATTGCAAATGTGAGCTTGGACACGTGGGCCATGAGACTAGACACATAAGCCGTGAACCTGGAGATATGAGCCGTGAGCCTAGACATGTGAACCTGCACACGTGAGCCAAGAGACTTAAGCCTAGAGGTAGGTATACCTAATATATTACATACCAATTATTATGGCTATAAAGACATATGGACACACTATCCATGTCCTTGGAAGATTTTCTTATCATACAATTTGTTATTGTTACAAATTTCAAGGAAAATTCTTGACCTAGATAATTATTGGGGAATTAAGTACACTTATTATCTAATAATTGTACACTAACCCTTTCACAGGTCCAATTCCTAGATTTCCATGTCCCAAGTAGGCTAATTTCATACAAGGAAAGTATGTGAGCTGAGTTCATACAAAACATGCATGAGTCTACATATGTGAACTTGGACACGTGAGCTAAGAGACATGAGCCCATACATGTGAACCTATAGACGCGGGCCTAGAGGCCTGAACCACCTGGACACATGATCCTAGAGATGTGAACCTATATACATGAGTCGAGACACATAAACCTGTAGACGTGAGCCTAGAGATGTGAACGTGGACACAAGAGCCTAATAGTAGCAACAAAAAATAAGGAAAAATAAAATCAACTTTGTAAAATTTTTAAATCTAAAACCATTCTCATACCTGACCCAAAAACCAACACCCGAGACTTTTGATGAAAACTCAATCTAGACTAATTATTGAAAATGACAATATAGTTAATTAGAACACACAAACTAGACCTCCTTAAACATTTGATCCTAGCACTTAGGAGAGTACTCCCCAATTAAGAAGGATAGACTTTTTCGGATCCGCCTCCAGTGATGAGCAATAAGCTTTGGAAAGAAATGAGCTAGCAAAACATAGACATGAGTGGAGGAACAACATAACATCTAGAGATAGGAGCCACCCATGGGCCTCCAAACTCTGGATTCACTAACTTACTCTATTAATATCACCTTGAATTTTATGAAGAAGACATTCAACCACCCTATTTTTGGGCATAACTCTAGTGAAAGGAGCAGAAGTAAGACCAAGAACCTTTAGGTTTTCTCCCATAAGAAATGGTCAAACCAAACGCCACAATGTTTCAAACATTTGGTGTCGATCCTAAGCTAAGATTACCCAAGTAGACCATGACTAGCAAATAGCCTAACAATCTTAGGACATGTCTCTTTTATCATACCATGAGGGATAAATATTCCACAACAAGCATACATAGCGCAAAGAGGAGTCCTACTCTCCAATTATAGAAGTACCTTTACCATAGAACCAAGTTCTAGTTCTTCTCTATTTAGACTCTCTCTTTAGACGTGGAATAAGGAACATGGGGAAAGGTAAAGAGCCAATGTTTATGACTATCTCAAACCAAAGGGATTCATTAGAGCAATCTCATCATGTGTCCTCAACCATAGCAAGCCTATAGACTCAAGGCTATATTAGAAGAGGACAAGTGCCATGGGAAACCATGCAACCCAACCCCATAGGGCAAGTGATCCTACACCCTAAAATAGAGGGTCTCACATGCAATCACCTCCTTATGTTCCACTACCATGTGAATATGTAGAAGACATGATGATGAGGATGGTGTTTTAAATGGAAGGGGGTCACAGTCAACATAGTAACAAGAAGCTCAGAGTTGAACAAAACCAAGCTAGCCCATATCTCAAGGATGATGACTAAATCTGAACCAAGAGATAGGGGACATCCAAAGCCTCAAAGGGCTGAGGGTACCCAACTAGCACCAGATTTGGTCATAATCAAGGACATGAGCATGGATGAATTGGTAGGCGAGTAGTGGTAGGGGCTAGCCCTAAGGGCAACCCCAAGAACCTCAGCCACCACCACTAGTTCCTCAACCAGGACACCCACATTTATTTCCATGGAGAGATATGGTTTGGTGAGCAATTTTCCACCAAAACCCATACAAGAATGGAGTGTCCATTGCTAAGGCCTTGACACAACAACAGTATTACGCTCATTGCCAACACTATGGGAGGCACGATACAACCTATTATTGGTACCAGGGAAACTCGACACCATAAACCTATGCTCCCGGCACCAAAGTAACTACTGGCTCTATCGCCCATACCAAATACTTCTCAACTGACACATAATCCAATGACCATTTTTTACAAATCTTATACCAAGAGGCATGTACAGAGAGCCACCAATGCTATACCCACCTTCGGTATTACGAGCCCAATCGGTTCCTACTATAGTACCACACCGGTACCACGATAGTACTACTCGATACCTTTGACAGAGACTCCAAGAGTCAAGAACATGAGAGCTATGAGTCATATAAGTAATACGATTCACACAGATATTTAGAACAACCCTAGCCATGGTGTAACAAAGAGTGAGAGACTTTAATAATATGTCATACAGACCACCTCTTCAACGTTTTCATTATAAGGATCTATACCGTGTTGCCGCATATTCTCATGGATCCGTTTGCACCAAGTACCACAACTCCATCCTTGAATCCAAGCCAAACCCTAATGTCATTCCATATAGAGGCATATGTCCAAACATGTCCACAAAATGACAATCCTACAACCACATCTCTAGGAGAGGACGCAATCCTTCAAAACCAAACATCCTTAACGTCTCTCCAAGTGATGAGCGAAATGCCTTGTGTTAAGTGTAATCACTACGACCATCTCCATTGTGCACACTAGGCACTTATTTTTCTGTACTGCATACATTGCAAAACCTTTGGTCATGATACTACCTAGTGTCCCAATTCATCGACAATTCACTCAAAACCTCCATCTCCCGTGCACCAAACACAAACAGCCCAAAGGGTAGAAACTGATTAGGAAGCAGTTAAGCAAACACTTTAGTGTTTCTATTGTCGTGGACCGCACAAGGTGGCTGATTGCACAGTTTGGAATACTTCCATGCCCACAATCACTGACACTTTGCAACCCCTGTGTGAACGTTGTGCCATTGATCACATGTTCCAAGATTGCCCAAGGCAAGTTGCTTCACTAAACAACCTGTCTCACAGAATGCAACTCTAAACATCTTAAGTGTATAAAATGGGCAATTGTCCACGATACCCTTGAATGTGCTTACGCGATTGCAAGCCAAGGCATGAGAAACGGTAAAAAAGAACGCAAAAGATAATACTTTGAAATGGGTAGAAGAACATGCCTTAAAGCAGAAACTAAAAGAGAAAACGAAACCTTCTAAACCCAAGAAAAACAAGGGACAACAAACTATCAAAACCAAGGTTGACAGAGAGGACAGGGAAAAGGAACGTGTAGAAAACATAAACCCAAAAGAGCCTGGCACTACACATAATGCAAAAGCATCCACCTTAAAGGCTACCACACAAACCACAACACCCATATGTGCGACACAGAATACAAAAAGCCAAAAGAAAATTCGATCTCGTCGCATGGGCAAACATAATGAAACCTTGATGATCCAAAGACAGTCAGAAGATGAAACAAGTTATAGTACGTCACTTAGTGAGGATGAAACAAGTTCTGATTCATCACTCAATGCACTTAATAGACCAATCACAAAACTAGAACCCACCTAACCACCCCAAATTGAAAATCATGATCATATGACATATGCGGAATGTAAAAAGCAAGCTCAGGAGAGCATGCTTAGCATGGTTGAGTGTCTTACATGATCACCTATTGTGATTAAACCTCATAATGCCAATCCTTAAAAATAACCAAAATACAAGAACTTGAGGAGTACCTCTTCCCCTTTTAAGAGAGGAAGACATATTCTCTACAGAAGACTCACCATGGTGGACGAAAGCCTGGTCAATGGTACAACCCATTGCTCGCCTAGAACTTTCCTTCAAACTGCAAACCTCTCCAAACAAAGATAGAATCTTCATAGCACAATGATATTTAATCCTTTGTAAAGATATCTCTCTAAGTCTCGCAAGTTGACATAATTCTTTCAAGTTTCGCCAATGAGTGGCTACTTCAACAAAAAGAAGCAGCTTAATAAGAGTCTATTTGACTCAGTTCTTGTACTTTATATATGTCTACTTCATTAGAGCACTTAAATATACATAAAAGCATAAAAAGCACATGGGAAGAAGCATGCAGGAACAGGTTCTACTCAATAACATTCGACAAAATCTTACCACACAAAGGGACATCATCAAAGGCCAATATATTCAAATGATGAATGTCGCTTCAATAAATCAAATGAGGAACTGAGAAACACAATCTCATTCTGATGATTATGTCTACGTTCCTCCAGAACCTTCCTATCTTCTACCCCATTGTTAACATATCTTAGCTTCCCCACCTAACACAAATCACATGTAACCTTTGCCAAAAACAAAGTGAGAAAAAAACCCAAAAAATGCTCACACAAATATAAAAATGCAATCATTCGCAAAAAAAACCCACCCAGCCACCCATTTAGGAATTCCCAAAAATCCACTAACCTTTTCATTTACTAACTAGCCCTTCTCATTTGGAGGAATAATGACCATTGAACGTCACTCAACATAAAAAGCCATCAACAAAGCTTATTAATTCTCCCCACACAAAGGCCTTCAATGCAAGGATGCGATCGCCATTAGGAAGGGGGGAATGTTAACCCATTTCTAAGGTTAACAAGAGCTACTACCATTATCTTACATCAAGAAGTCAAGGTAGATACACCAAAAGGTCATACATTCAAGATATCAAGCAACGGTGTCCAAATCTATAACTTGGATGGGTGCCCGTGATGGTTTGACAGAATGTTTATGGCAATTTCCGCTTCAAGAGCATGTGGTAGCAAGTTAGGATAAAGTCCCAAGTGATGTACTTCATAGATATATTATGAGAGTAGTCATTGTAATAGCATTAGGCCTTTTGATGAGCCTAAAGTACCTGGGCCAGCCATAGTTATGGCCATGTATATAAGTGAATTTCTCTCATAATACAATATACTCTCCCATTGTGCAATAAAGTCTTGCTCTTACTAATCCTCTTGCTAATCTATCTCTCTCTAATGCGCATGCTAGTGAGTGTGTGTGAGTGATGTGAGTTGAGAGGAGGGACAAGTACCTATGTAACGCGGTGGTGTGACAACACTCGCCGGGGAGGTGCGGTGGAATTGCTTCTCAAGGAGTTGTAGAGCTTGGATACCTCAAGGGTTACAAGCTCGGTCATTGGAAAGATCCTCACGACAATTGTGATTCACTAGGTAATCTCTTGTTGGATGTGTTTCACAAGGGGGGTTAGGGTGAGCCATAACACCTTATCTTGTTAAGCATACAAGGAGGACTTATTCATATAGTCTCCCCCCCTTAATTCCATCACAAGGCTCTAGGCCAAACCTGAAAGCCAGAATCCCAAAGAGCCTGAGGTGCAAACCCCAAGGGCTACATAAGAAAACCACAAAGAGCATGTAGAAACACAATGGATGAATAGTTGTCAAAGGCAACGACGTTGTGACCATTGAAAGTGGTTTGGATAATAGCTCTAAAGTTGCCTCCCTCACGGGGAGACAACGAGTGATCTCTTACACTCAAACCAGCTCTTCCCAAAGAGAAAAAACCCATTGACTACACAAACCTTCCAAACAAACTTAAAGAGCACCCCAACCTCGTGTTGAAGAAAGCGTGAATGAAACAATCCTAATAGCTAGCTTGTAAGGAAGATGCAGGAGGCTGAACTAGAGCCATTACTTAAGCAAGTGGTCAAGTGTGAACCATTAACCCTGTCTAAACATATAACATGCCCTATTCCAAATTCGATCATAGAACCAATAAGGGAACCGCAGAGCATGCCAAAGGACATAGCCAAACCCGTGAGCATTCTTAAGAATGCATAAAAAGAACCGAATCAAGAGCCTTTGTCTCAAGTACCAATCCAACCAGATCTCGCATTACTAGAGCCTTTGTCTCTAGTACCAATCCAACCAGATCTCGCATTACTAGATACAGTGAAAGGACTCAATGGGAGGTATAATTTGGCCTTCCATGGGTCATCATAGTCACCATAATATTTTCTCCGATGTGATAGGTGAGGACTTCAGAGACACTGTGAAAGGAGGACTCAGTGGGAGAGGTGTAACCCCATCAGAGGCACCGCTCCTAGGGAAGGATCAGTGTGCATCCCTTACAAGTTGGCAAGTCCAAGCTCACCTCTAAGTGAGTACAAACCAAGTGAGAGTGAATACTATCTAAGGGACACATAATAGCCTTCTTGTCTATGGAGTGTGAATATTATCTAAGGAACATAGTAGGCCTCATAGCCTTGTTTTGTTTTAGAAGAAAAATCACAAATTTGGAGAGTCTGATCATATTGGATGATAGGGAACCTAAGAGCTATTGGCTAACTGATAATGTAAGAGCCCACACACCTCAATCTAAAGAGGAGGAGGATGACCCGTGCCACATTGAGCACCCTCCCTCCATACTCAAGGCAAAGGAGAACCGAAATTACCCATGAACAAGCTGAGACATAATTTTGAAAGCGATGAAATGAACACCATGTTACCTAAAGGATCAATGCTGTTTGTAACCTTGGATGCTAGTGTTGGTGTTATCATTAATCACCAAAAATTTCTAGGAGGCTTGGGAGCTATGCAACACCCACCACCATGTTATCTTGAGAGACACGGACCTCATTAGGCCATCCACTCCTCGCACCATCCACACAACCATTACTGTGATAAAAAATTCCCAATCCATGACCATCGGTTGTTTTGAAGCTAAGTTTTATATTGGAACTTGAAAGTTTTATGTGATCCCCGCAGCCAGGTATAATGCAAGAATCATCCTTGGAAGGGGATACATTACAACCACTGATTGTGTAGTCATTTTGCAGAAAAGAATCACAGGTGGTTATTGTACCCTTGGTGGATGAGGAAACCCTGAACCTATTAACATCCCAAGCCTCGTTCTCCCTCTACTTACAAACCATCACGTCAGGTAATCATCTCGCTAACACTCAACGCTCCTCTTTCTCGCCATGTTAACCACCCCCTCAAACCATTATGGGTATCCTTAACCTTGTTGGCAAAGACGAAGTCTCCCCTCCCCCCTTCCCCCCCCAAATGTTAACCTCAACAAGTCATCAACAAGGAGTGGATACTGAAGAGTACCTTGGCTAGCCAAGGAAAGTACGATGCCCAAGCAAAGGCCTAGCAGCTTTAGCCAAAAGCATACCCATGAGTGGATATCTACCAAGTGGGAGTCCCAAAAGGAATAGAGTTTTACCCACATCCTGTGGATCCTAGTCTCAAGATGTTAGAAGCTCAAGGCTTCAACACAAACCCTTCTATTTAGGTGCCAAGAACCTCATAGACTAAACCCCAATCTCCAAAGACAAAGAAAGTTAGGACGACAGTATTGAATTCCACCTTGAGCTCGACCACAACATTCCATTGGGTCCCAACCAGGATGTTAGAAGCACAAGGCTACTACAAAGCAAAGGGAATCTTTGCACTTGGGTTTCAAAGTCAAGAAAACCTGCACCACAAGTCTCTCTGCACCACATCATCAAACACTAGACCAAAGATGGGGTGGAGAGACTAAAAGCCATGTCTCCAAAACCAACCCCAAAGCTTAAGCAAGAATGGAGAGAAATGGGTTCGACTGGACTCAAGTGCCAACACCACCTTCAGAGAAGTTCAAGGAGTTTGTGTGGATGCCAAGTAGCAAGAGGTAATACCCTCTCCATGTGCAATGGCCATTAATGTCCATGCCTATTTCCATGAAAAAAAAGCCACCCATGGTGCCAAACCCTAAAGAGATCCATGCACACACTTCCATGGCCATCAAGCAACCCCATGTGTAGTGGCCATCCATGTTCCCATCAAAGAAGAGCCACCCATCGTGCCAAACCCCAAAGCAAGCCATGCACACACTTCCGTGACACCGTCGATGAGTAACCCTAAGGCTCAAAAAGATCACGACGACCCCACAACACCCATGTGCACCACATGACAACACCAATTCGCCAACTGGAACTAGAAAGAGAAAGCTCACTCAAGCATACTAGCAAAGTTGGCGACAATGATGTCAAGCCTTTTGTTATACTCCTTCGCTCAGTGTGAGGCCATACAATAAGCCAAAACCTTAAAACCTTGTTGTATATATGTAACATAGTAGTTCTTATTAATTGTACATACACATATACCTGGGAATGATTAAAAACTTGAAACCCAAAACCAAATGAAAAACGATTAAAAAAATAAGAAACACGTACATGCATCTACAATGCACACAGCACATGCACACACGGGCACACTCTCTACACACGTGCATCCACGATCACCTGCGTGTGCACCCACATGTACACACACCCCCTATACACACACACACACACACACAAAGATAAAATCTTGAAAAATAAACCAAATTTTTTTAAGGGTTACATGTGCCACGTGGTAGCGTAAGCCCACGTGTGGTGCCATGTTGGCAATGAAGGCCCACGTGTGCCATGTTGCAATGAAGGCCCAAATGTGCCACATGGTACCTCAAAAAAACCTTAAAATTTAGGGTTATGTGTGCCATGTGGCATCCCAAAAAATTAAAAAATCTCAATTCTATGTGTGCCATGTGGCAACACAGGCCCATGTGTGCCATTGCACCCAAAGAAAGAATCTTGAAAAAAAGGGTCATGTGTGCCACGTGGCAACACAAGCCCACAACTGCCATGTGGCATCCTTAAAAAATAAAAATAAAAACTTTTTAAAGAAGTAAGGTTAGGCAATGTAGGTTCATGTGTGCCATGCGGGCCCACAAAGAAACCTAAAAATAAGGTTACGTGTGTCACATGACACCCAAAAAACTTATTTTTTATTAAAAAGATTAAATTTTATATTAGAGAGAGAGAGAGAGAGAGAGAGAGAGAACCTCCCCCCAAGAAGAGACCCAAGAAGAGAACCTCTCCTCGAGAAGAGAACCTCTCCTCAAGAAGAGAACCTCTCCTCGAGAAGAGAACCGGGAAGAGAATCTAACTGGAAAAAAGAGCCAGTAACACAACCGAGGCCGGCAAAAACCTAAGAATCAACCCGTCTCCACATGGCACAAAACGTTCCTACAACCAAGCAAGAGGTAGAGATGCATCTGCGGTCAATGTAAAGCCACATGCAAAGGTCACATTGTCCAGCAAATCCTCGAAGCCGTGCAAGCTTTATAATGCTTCACTTCTTTTCATTGTCACCATCAACATGCTTCAAGCATGCGGCAGGCCAAGTAGCCACCAACTTTTCAAAAAGAGGCTCAAGAAGTGCTTGGATCCATTTAGACATATCTTGCAAGCCACCTATAGCTCGCAGTTTACCAACATACATGCCATACTACTGAGTGTCCTAAATTCTTTCATTCTCGTGGACAACCCAACCTCATTCACACCCACCTTATCGACCAGCCTCATTACACACTAACACTCAATTCCCTATCTCAAACCATGTATAAGAGACGAAGACCACCCACCCATTGATCCACGTTGCCTCTACCCACACCGGCGCTCACTAATGCCAAATCCCTTGAGCCACAAAGGCCACCCCAACTCCATCGCAGCTATGGGCAAAGTCTTATAACATGTTCACATCAATGATTAACACTGATTAAAAAATTATAATACATAATAAAATAGATTATTCTACCACATGCACCTTCCTAAATGCGTGTATACCAAGCCTTCTACCTGTTGTTCCCATGCCATACCAAGAACTTTTGTCCTTTCAAATCTTGCCACTCCTCATTTGGCTTAGGCTCAAACTGCTTTGGCAAAAATTCCACACGGGTCCCCACTCATGTTGATCCTCAAGTGGAGACATAGAGGTAGTCCTCATTGTGTCTCCTCATGAATGGAGCACTAGAATCCTAGATGAGACATGTCACATAACGCTTTGAGTCAAAGCTAGACTACAAGGTATATACTTGACTTGAGGCCACCATCTGGATCACCTTAAAGCATGCAAAGAGGGATGGGAGGGGGCTTTGTGATGTGTGCCATCACGAGGTAATTCAAAAATCCCGATTGGAATCTCATGTCGCCTTTAATTTTAAGGGATGAAATACGTACATTTTAGCTATAAATCCCAGCATTTGTATGATTTTTAAGTCTAAATCCCGATTAAGCTTAAGCATTGCCTTTAATTTTAAGGGTTGAAAAAAAAAATCCGATCCCTGTCTAGGATCTCATCACCTCGAGTAGCATCCACGTCCACTTGAGTCAAGGTGGGGCCACCAAGGGTTTCCAAAGGCTACTCTACTATCACTTCATTATCTTTTGTGATGTTTTCTACTTTAATAGATTGCATGAAGAATAGGCATAAATTACCTTTGGTAAAAGACTTCCCTCTACCTTTTGATCCCATCCTAGAAGGTGTTGCACCTAAAAACCACTATATATGTGAAGATGTCAGGTTTCAGGTAATGTTCTTGACTTACTGTCAGTCAATATCCCACATTAGTGGCAAGTCCTTATGGCATGTTACTCTCTCAATTGAACAAAGAGTGATTTTGTTCCATTAGCAAAGTATTTGTGCAATTTGGGAGACAAAAAGTTATTCATATGATGCTATGAAATATTAGGAGTTACTTTTTTGTGCTCATTTGTGTCTTATCACTTAATCCTACATTCCAGAATCATGCAACTTTCCTTAGTTCATATGTTTTCTATGATAGAGAAAGTCTTGATGCAGACCCGTATGTTTTCTATGATATAGAAAGTCTTGATACAGGCCCCATTCTCTTTCTTTCTAAGAGGAGGCTGCCTTGTTTGTTTTTTGGGGACTTTTATATGGCAGACATCACTCTAGGAAAGAAAGCTAGTGAGAAGCCTTGGAAAGTTCATTATGTGGTGAAAATCCTGAAGTTGGTGATAGGTCATTGATAATGTGATTTGGGCTAAAAATATTATGAAGTTGGTGCTAAGGTATTAAAGTGGGTTATAAATAATGTGATTTTGGCTAAAAACCAACATCTAAGGTACATATTCTTGATTCAGAGGTATAAGGTAAAGGCATCAAGAGGAAGATGTCATTAGTTGTTTGTGAGTGAGCAGCTTACAAATTATGTTGATTTGTGAAGGGAAAACATAAAATTGTGAAACATGGTTGTGTACAAAGCTTGGGGGTGCTCTGAGAGGCTAGACCTCTCATGCAAAACTTTTTGTGACAAGGAAGCCTAGCAAGTGTCTCATGGTACTTTCAAGCTCCTTGAGGGAGCTTTAACCTTAATTTAGTTAAAAGTTGTGGTAACATTTTGAAACACAAGACACATACTAAATTTTCCAATGAAATTCCCCATATCCTGACTCAATACCAAGGGTACTGGTTGTTTGAGGGGCACCAACGAGAAGCTACAGGAGGGCACATGTTTGATTGTGTAATCCCTTAAGAGCCCTTGAGAACACCAAGGTCAATACATCCATTGAAATGAGGGGGTGGTATTTCTTCTAAGGCATGCCAAGGACAAGCTGAAAGTTTGCATCTTGCTTGGTAGGAGAAGTTGCTACAGCATGAGGAGCATGTCCAATAATGTCAAGCATATGTGGAATTCTCAATGTAGATAATGGAGTTTTCGTGCAAGCCAAGAACCATGATGCACTACTTCTATTACCACCAAAAGTGCCTCACTAAAGTGGAAAAAGAATTGTGCTGCTTGTGGCCTCTCCTTAGAAGATGATGAGGTGGTGGGCGTTTTTCATCTTTTCACACAAACACCCCTACCATCTGTTGTGTTTTGTGAACCTTTGCACTATGCACAAGACCATGTACACAAGTTCTCTGCCAAAATTCATAAGCATGATGCTCTTGGAGAGGCTAGAAACAATGTCACACACACCTACAAGCTAAGAATGGTAGGTGTGTTTTTGCACGGAGTGATCTTAAAAATTGTTTGTTAGTTTCTTGTTAACACTCTCTAGTATCACTAGCAACCCTGCCAGCACACATCACTAGCATTGGTAGCAGCAATAATAACATTAAATGCCACAATTTATCATAATCACTAGCTCTTGCAATAGCTATAGAAATAAAAACACTATTAATAGCACCAACACTAGCAATTTCAATAGTAATTCAACTAGTAAAAGAACCAACATTGGCTCCACTACTAACACTAGCACTGGCACTCCTCTATGCTATATTATCATGCATGGGAACATGGTTCACCCCCCCATGGTCTTGGCCATAGCAAACAACATGGCCATAGCCAAGGCCATGGCAAACAGCAAGCCATTGGTATCCAAGATTTAAAGTGTCAAGGACCACAACCAACAGTATACTACTCAACCAACGGCAACAGCACACACACAGACCATGATCAAAATTATAGTGCCCAGGCAATCACGAGAGCTGCCAGCTATGTCACAAGGCTCCACCATCCTCCAAGTCTCCAATCAATAGCCAAGGCCATGGATACAAATTGGATGTGCATAAATCTGTCTTTCAGTAAATGCTTAAAGAGGATACATCATATAGCAGAGCAGATATATAGTAGAGCAGTCAAGGGATACATCGTGCATGGGAAGATAGTGGGTTTATTTGAAATAACGCCATTAAGAAGGTAATTGAAAACTCTTTCATGCATGCTTTGAAGATTCTTAATGGCTTTGTAACATTTCTTCCAAATGTAAGGAAAGTAGATGCATTTGTGAGAAGCATGTCTGATGAAACATACAGATTGGATTACTAATGGGCATGTTGCATATGCAAATGGACAGAGTCAGGAAATATATTTAAGCACCAAATCAAGCAAATTCTTATGATTAGCATATCCAAGAACATGTCATATGGCCGTGTGAGGAAAAAAAAGGGGGGCTTCTTTTTTTTCCTCTCATGGCCATAGCCAAGGCCATGGCAAACAAGCAGGCCATTGGTATCCAAGGTTTGAAGTGTCGAGGAGTCCCCAACCAAGCCTCCTCTGACAAGTTGAATGAGATGCAGCCTTGCAGCATCACCGGGGGTTGAGATTGGCTGGAATGCCATATAGAAGAGCCGCTTCAAGTCTTATCCTTCTTGCCACTCTTGACCCTCAACTCTGTGATTAGAAACCAAGATAGAGCTTCAATCTAGTCCAAGACCATCAACCCCGATCCTTGAAACTCTCAACCCTCTCAACTCTGTGATTAGAAGCCAAGATAGACCTTCAATCTAGTCCAAGACCAACATTATACTACACTCAACCAAAGACCAACACATGGCTCACCCCCAATGGCCTTGGCTATAGCAATGAGAGGAAATAAAGGGGGTAGCCCCCTTTCTTTCCTTACATGGCCATAGCCAAGGCCATGACAAACAAGCCTCAGAAGGCCATAGATTAAAGCAAGCCAACCAAGATTAACAGCACATGGGAACCTGGCTCACCTCCCCATGGCCTTGGCTATGGCCATGTGAGGAAATTCCTACAACATGCAACAGTAGAATCTCCTCCATGCTTGTGAAGGCATCCTGTGCTTGCAAAGCCATGACTGCCAATTTCTGTGTGTTTGCAATGTGTGTGTCCATGTGGGTGAGACATCCCACACACTCCAGGGATGCTGGAAATGCTTGCAAGGTGACTCAGAGATCATACAGCATATGCATGCCTTCCTAGGCACCGGTCCCTTGCTCACCCGAGACAATAGCAGTCTTACTTGGCATTACAGCCCCAGTGTGGCTTCCCCCCTCCCCCAAGGATGTAGCCTCCCTCCCAGAGCAGCCAGCCATGAAGGGAGCCCCCCTTCCCCTCTTTTCCTCTAGCAAGGGTTGTAATCTGCCTATGGCAGTGGCTTCTTTTTCTACTGATTAAAGGTTCCTTTCTTTGATGAAAAAAAGGAGTGAAGTTAAAGCTGACAAGCATCGGTGCTGCAAGAACTGTAAATAAAAACAAAAGAAGACTCACTTTCAAATGTCATCTACATTATATTACAAAGAATCCACGCGTATCAGAAACACATTTACACCTGTACAATGTTTCAATATAAATGCCTGTACAATGTCCTTACCCAGTGAACACCCGCAATAAGTGATTGAATTATAGACCATAATATAGTTGCAGATTCATTGAGCCACCACATAATTTGCTATGTACACTTGATCAAATCCCCCAAATTGATACAAGAGTTTGGGCACCAAATTATTGTAAGACCGGTGCACCCTCCCTGAACAGTATATTTGCCACTGACGGGGGCAACCACAAAGGGTTTCCTGAATTAGGATCTTTTCCTTGGCCTTGCCCATCTGTGACTAACTCCATTTTTATTTTTTCCTTCTCTTTACCCTCCTTTTTCTTGCCTTTTCCTGGCAAGGGAAGAGCACGGATGACCTCTGCCCCTAGTTTCACAGCAACAAACGACAGCACGGCAAACACAAAAGGGCGCACCGACCAATGCATGGCTTCCAAGTGATGATACTTGTCAACCAAACTGTCATAGTCATTCATCTGAACAACTTTAACCTCTTCAGGATCAGCCCACCACTCATCCCAGTTCCATATACGCCCAGGAAAGCTGACCACAAGACCACCATTGGGAGCAATACGAGTGATTTTGCCAGTATCCCAACATCGATCTTTTCTTAGTGGCCACTGGAAACGAGGTGAGACAACATCACTTCGCACTTTGACAAATTGTCCCACATGGAAAGGCTTCACTTTTTCCAACTCCCTTGGATTACAAGTCCACAGTGTCTCCCGGCCTAAAAATGCCACTTTAAGCTTGCCATTTGTTTCAATGACGTGTACCATGCCAACAGAAGAGGGGATTCGGACCGATGTTGCTGAGGAATCTGAATGCCAGCCTTCACGAAGGCGAACAAGATCTCCCACAACAAAACCCAAGGAGACTCTCTCTATGGCAGCTGGGCTCACATACACGGGCTCTTGAGACTCTGAAAACTTGACAAGGATAGTGCCGGCTCTCTTGTCTATGGCAACAATGGTTCCCTCTGTTCTTATGAGCTCTTGCAATTCAGTGAAATCCTTTGGAACTGGAGATTCTTTGAGTTGAACTAGGTCCCCAACTCTAAAAGAGTGTTTCCAGAGGGACATCTTGCTAATCCCATCATAGTTCACCAACTCATTCTTCTTGTCAAAGTACTGCAAGACAATACTATCAGAACCCACAACAGTTTTCACAACTGCAACTTTCCCATCTGACCTATCTTTCACGTGTACCCAATCCCCTTCTATGAACATAACCTCGGGGCTGCACAAGACCATTAAAATAATAGTCAATAAGCATCAATAGTTAAGAGAAAAAAAGCATGCAGTGAAAAAAAAACACTAAATTTATAAGCATCAACAATTGCAAAAAAAAAAATAACACATCAATTCAGTATGATGCCTGCAACAGCAAGAGCCAGGTGGCAGCTCACCAGCGTTGCCCTAAAAACAAAGCCAATTTCCCATTGTCATTGGACAAAAGGCTCCAATGATCGGCAAATGGCACCATTGGGTAGAATGAAAGAGAATACATCACAACGTCCAGAAAAGGTAAGAAAACAAGTAGCTCGCCTTTTGGCCCCTCTCAAACAATAGAGAGGTGAAATCTGACATATTGATCTATACATATAAATGCCCTCCCTCCGTTACATGGAAGATCCAAGTCAAAATGACTTCTCGTCATGCAGTTGAATTCCATATTTGGAATCTTGAGACCCCATCTTGAGAACAATGAAGACACCCCTCTAATCCATCACTCTGGAACTCTACTCAAAGCTGTTAGTTTCGAGGAAGACACCCCTATGATCCAATACTCTGAAAATCTAATAAGTATGAGGGTGGCCTGCAAGGAATCCCAGTCAACCTTGTTGTAAGCCTTCTAAAAGTCCAAGAGTAAAAGCATGGCGCTGTTTCCTCTCCTTGGTCCATTCTACTTTGCAAGAGAAGAAGACAATCTCAAAGGTGCTTCTAAATTGCATGAAACCAGGTTTAGTATCAAGTATCAGCGTCAACAGAGAAAGAAAAGCCTTATCACCGACTTAGGAATAAAGTGGGTAAGATCATCAATTAGAACCTCCAATGTCAGCCTGTCATACCATAATCTTATACCCCATGCCAAACAAGGACCTTATGGCATAGGGGATAGATATTGACCCATATATGCGAAGTAGAGCAATGTTGGCAACTAACTTGCTAACTACGCGGAAGCATGCTTGATCTATGATTAATAATAAGCATGACAAATTAATGCTAATCAAATTACTTGCAGAAACACACAAGTGGAATCGGAACCAAAAGAAGTTTTGGACGTGAGAGAAAAGCTCCTTAGAAACAAGATCTTAAAAGAATATTTAATCAAGAGGAAGTTTTTCCCGACTGAGGATGCTACCTAGGAGAAACAGGAAGAATCCAAGAAAGATTATCCCTCTTTAGTTTGCGAGATGAGGACATCTCGGATCTTCAAGTGAGGGAGAATATAAGATCCCTCTTTCCATATCCTAATATCCTAATGTAACCGAGGTATTATTTCTTGTGCACTTTCTAGTGAGTGTGAATTTTTTAATAAGGTGTATATTTAATGGGAGAGACTTGGAAGTCTGAGTAATTGAGAAATTAGAAAAATAATATTTAAGATCAATGACCAAGTTGCCATGTGCACAAATTATTTGGGACCTTCCCATGTGCACACATGCACCCCCTGCACATTGGAGTTAGAAAGAGAAAAAAATCATACTATAAGATTTTCTATAAGAAATAAATGAGATAAATCCAAGAAAACTAAATAATAATAATTATTCAAAAAATATGCTAGGGTGTGTATGTCTATCTACTTTATATGCGCTAACGCACATGAGAATTATTGTGTCTTGCTGATTCATAGCTTCTTTGGTACAATGATACCTTTGACTGAGATCCAGTTCATGTATGCCTATCTACTTTGTATGCTCTAATGCACATGAGGACAGCTCTGTCTTGCTGATTCACAGCTTCTTTGGTGATCCAAATGCCTTGGTTGCCATTTCCCTTGGTCTTGGCTTCAAACCCTTGGTCTCTAAATGCCCATGAATAACCCATGACCTCCGTAGATATTGAGATCTGATGGCATGTCAGATTCAGGTCCATAGTTTCAATCCCTAGAAACATGTTTCTCCATTTCAGGACCCCATCCGTTTCCATGGTCGTTTCTCATTTTCCCATTTCCATTCCTCGAACCTTTTTGTTCCCGTTTCGTGTTTCTGGTGACTATGTTCACGTTGGCCATTAGTTTTCAGGTCCCAAAAATATAGTCAAAAAGCTCACCAAACATGTTCATATTATGCCCAGTAACCATTGCTTTATGTCTTGGGCACCTCTAGACACCTATAGGGCTTTCAAAACTGCCCTAATCAATCTACACTCATGTAATATCCCCGTCTAGTATTGAGCACAATCTCGTCACACTTTTACTATTAATACAATTAAACAACAATTGAAATGGCAGAACCAAATACAAGATAGCAATGCTGAAAAACGAATTGACATTAGGCCAGAATGGACCAAACCCCCCCATTCCTTGATAATATTGTATTAACAAGGAGTAATTGATACAAGCTTCATAAGCACAACAAGCCAAATTTCCATCATCAATTTTGAATGAAATCAGTTACCAAAATCATGATGAGTCAATGCCGAGTTCACCAAGTCCCAAGAGCAGCTCCACATTCCCCAATCCCCTGGACCTTGCTAGTCGTGTAAGAAGTACTGATGTTGGACCACATGCAGAGCAGCAATCACAGGTGGTGCTGAGTGGACCTGGGGAGTCCTCGAGCAGTGGATCCAATGTTATCCCATGGTCAAGCAGGCTGAGGAATGATGCAGGTGCACATGTATCACAGAAAGAGAAGGAAAAGGTAGATCAAACTTTTGTGCCTGATCTGTCAACAAGTCACTCATATGTGGATGGTGACTCTAGTGGCTCTGAGCAGAGCCACTATGAGAAGCTTGGCATTCTGTTTGTGGTTTCTCCTGGTGTAAGGAGAACTAGGGTTGTTTTGAGGACACCTGGCAATTGATAAGCTCATTGCTACTGACTTTATCTATGAGATCGAACATATGGATTGGTTGTCACCTATTGTGATAGTACCTAAAAAGAATGGGAAACTGAGAGTATGTGTTGATCTTAAAAAAGTAAATGCGGCCACTCAAAAGGACCATTACCCATTACCGTATACCGAACATGTCTTGGAAATAATGGCTGGGAGGAAAGCGTACATCTTCTTAGATGGGTTTTCCGGGTATAATCAGGTGTCTATAGCACCAGAAGACCAACACAAGATAGCCTACTCTATGTAGGCATCCATACACATACATGCGTGTTCCTGGGAAGACCGGCTAGCCAAGGATGCGGATGTAGAACTACAGTGTCCAGACAGGTCTTCACAAACCCAGAGTCGTCCACCTGTCTTTTTCTTCACAGGCACTGAGTGACCGGCTTCACACTCTCCCCAACAATGAGCAGACTCCAACAGGCAATAGAGAGCCAATCATAGGTGACAGATTTATGCACAGCAAAATGATGACTTTAGCTAACACAATCAAATCTGCAGATTAGGGTTTTTCTAGGGACATCAACAGACCTGCAAGGTATGAAACAACAAGTACAAAGCTGATGACATCAGCAAGGAGCAGTAGCTACAGTAGTAGTACAGCTGGGTATAGTTGGTGACACAATTGGTTCAGCAGAGTGACCTCAACAAGTACGGAAGGGGCAATAGCCTGCAAAGCATGTTCGACACGACAACGGTAGGTGTACAAGCTTTTTGTAATGATGAACGGCTTGATGTGTTTCTTTTCTGATCTTTCCTTACATAGGCCGTTGTTGACCAGTCCACCCTAAAGAGAATGCGGGGAAGAGGGGGAGCTTGAGTTCCTTGCAAGCAAAAACACACACACACACAAGAGAGTGCAGGACACGAGAGATGGATAGCTGAATTTTCTTCCATCTTCTTTTCTTCTCTACTACCATATATCTAAAAGATAAGAGTACATACATAAAGGGTAAGTACTCTCCTACAATAACACACAATGGTCGGTTTATAGTGTGAACCCGACTATATGAGCTAGTGCTATAACTATGCTATAACTCTAGTACTCCAGAGTGGTTGTCACACAGCCTGTCATTCACTCGTGGTATATCAACCGTAATCTTATCAACCATGCCAATGATACAAGTGTGGAAGCTATCACCCAGGTGGGTCATCAATGTTCGTCGTAGCACTAGTTGAGCTCGATACCTCAACACTCCTCCTTGAGCTCAACTTCACACATTGCACTCCAAGTAACCTATGGAGCTTCTCTGTGCTCAATGCCTTCGTGAAAATGTCAGCTACCTAATCCTCTGTGATGACATATACCAAATCTACATCACCTGCTAGAACCTTCTCTCTCACAAAGTGATACTGCACCTCAATGTGCTTCGTTCTAGCATGGTATATTAGGTTACTAGCCAATTGTATGCTACTTGTGTTGTCACAATAAATGACAATTGTCCTATCCACGGGCTTACCCTTAGTAATTGGGTCTTCAAATAGAAGTACCGCAATTATACGGAACCCTGACTTGCTTGAGGCCTAGACATGATGGTCCAAGCTCTCTCACAAGCTGCCATAGCAACATTCTTGTACTCTGCCTCTATATACTCAACAAGGCAATTGTTGGCTACTTCTTACTGCTCCAACTCACAACAACACTCCCAAATGAGAACATAAAATCACTGGTAGATCTCCTGTCTGCAACACTACCAGCCCAATCAACATCTATGTACCCATGTAGTTGTATCTTTATACCAACCTCATAGAAAAGTCCATAAACAACTGTGGACTTTATGTACATGAGAATCCGTCTAGCCGCATCCAAGTGTGGCTTTCTAGGAGCCTACATAAACTGACTCACAAGTCTAACAACATAGCTCAAGTCTCGCCTAGTAATGGTCATGTAAGTAGTGGGGTCCTCCAAAAGCTCACCTGTATCTACGGAAAGCTTTGTGTTATGCTCCAATGGCACTAAAATAGGCTTACAACCTGTCATATCATACATGGACAACATGTCCGAGTCATACTGTCTCTGCAATAACAAAATACCATGAGGTGGTCTCACTACCTCTATGTCCAAGAAATACCACAGCTCACCCAAATCCTTCATCTCAAACTTCTGTTTCAAAAGCCTCTTGACATCACGTATGTTGGCATCACTATCACCAATGATAATCACGTCATCCACATAGATAACTAATAGCATGATCCCTCTATCTGTCTTTTTTACATAAAGTGAAAAATTTGCATTGGATATCTGAAATCCAATGGTAACAAGATACTCCCTGATCTTGTTTGACCATGCTCTGGGTACCTACTTCAAGCAATACAAGGCTTCGCGTAACCTATACTGGGTGTGCATCACTCTTATACCTTGGTGCCTGCATCATGTATACTTCTTCTAGCAAATCACTATGCAAGAAGGCATTCTTTACATTCATCTGCCAACCCTTTGCTACAGCCATAGTAATGACAGCTCTCACGGTTATTCTTACGACCGGGCTAAATGTCTCCTCATAGTTAATGCCATAATTTTGCGCATTGTCCTTGGCAACCAATCTTGCCTTATACCTGCTCACTGAACCACCAACATTATGCTTGGCCTTATACACCCACTTACATCCAATTGCCTTCTTTTCCTAAGGCAAAGGCACTAACTCCCATGTTGCATTTGCATCCAATGCTACTATCTCCTCATTCATGGCATCTTCCCATTTCTTATTTCCAAGTGCCTGGCAGCTTGCTCAAAACAAGTGGGCTTCAACTCCTATATTGCTTTAACCATGTAAGCATAATGATGGACTCTATATCCATCATATATACAGTCCATGTTGCATTTGCATCCAATGCTGCCGTCTCCTCATTCATGGCATCTTCCCATTTCTTATTTCCAAGTACCTAGCAGCTTGCTCAAAACAAGTGGGCTCCAACTCCTATATTGCTTTAACCATGTTAGCATAATGATGGGCTGTATAACCATCATATCTCAAGCTGTCAACAAGGCACCTAACTCTCGTAGACTTGCATACACCTAGATCATTGCCAAGTGTCCTCAAAACAGCCCTTGTTCTCCTTACACTAGGAGTAACCACAAACGGAATGCCAAGCTCCCCATCAAGGCTCTGCTCAGAGCCGCTAGAGTCATCATCCACATATGAGTGACCTGCTGACAGATTAGGCACAAAAGGTTAATCTACCTTTTCCTTTCCTTTACGTGATACATGTGTACCTACATCTGTCCTCATCCTGCCTAGCCATGGACTGACATTGGATCCAATCCTAGAGGACTCTCCAGGTCCACTAAGCATCTGTGATTACTCCTCTACATGTGATGCAGCATCAGCACTTCTTACATCTGCATCTTCTATTGCCTTCACCGTTGGTGCATACCAACTACTCACCTCGTCAAAGACAACATCTCTACTTACTCGCATCTCACGAGTGGTAGGGTTATAACATCTATAACCTTTCTTCTCCATAGCATAATTAATAAAAATGCATTTCTCTGCCTTTGGATCCAACTCTGTTCTTACTTCATCACGAACATGCACATATGCAATATACCCAAACACTTTCAAGTGAGACACATCCGGTCTTATGCCTGTAAACTTCTCTTCAGGCATCATACCATGAACAGCTGCAGTGGGTGTCGTGTTCATAATGTACATAGCAATTGCTACTACTTCTATCCAAAAATCATGTGGCATATTCTTTTCAGCCATAAAGGTACGTACCACTTCTAGAATGTGTCTATTTTTCTTTCTGCAACACCATTTTGTTGCGGAGTGTGCTTGCATATAAACTGTCTCTTGATTCCCTGCTTTCTCAAGAAATCATTAAACTCATTGGAGAAATTTGATCTCAAGCATTTTATTTGCATGCCTTTTTCCTTCTTGACCAAAACTTTAAATCTCTGAAAGTGAGCAAACACCTCACTTTTCTTCTTCATGAAGTAAACCCACACTTTCCTAGTGTGTTCATCAATGAATGTAACATAATACCTACAACCTGCAATTGTTGCAGTCTTGGTCGGTCCCCATATATCTGAATGTACAATATCTAATGGCCTTGCACTGACATGCTTTTCATGTGGGAAAGCATGTTTAGCCTGCTAACCAAGTTGGCATACTTCACATACTTTATGCATACTATCAACCTTAAACATTAACAAACCTACAACAATATTTGGGCCTGCATAGACTTCAGTCGTTGTATATTCACATGACCAATGAGCTTGTGTCATGTGTCAATATATGCTTACACCTGTTCCATGCGCAAACATGGCTACCTTTACCTCAGGCATGTTCACATCCAAAGTAAATATCCTGTCATTCCTATTACCCTTTGCAACCAAGCGACACTAATTTTGAAGTCTTCCACAAAACATCCTTGAGCATTAAACCTCACCTGGAGACCTTGCTCAACCAACTGTCCAATAGAAACCAGGTTCTTTGTAACATTTGGAACATGAAGTACCTCTGCCAAGTACTTCATTTTTGCCATCCTGCATAAACAATGGTACTTTACCAACATGCGCAATGGGATGCGTAATATCATCACCTATTTCTACATAACTTGGTTTTTCCATTTTCTGCATGTCTCTAAACCGCTCACCATGACTGGTCATGTGATTAGACGCGCCAGAATCTATATACCATATATTTTGAGATCCTAACACATCTCCTGTTGTGGAACTAAGCATGTGTTGTATCACAAACAGTTGCTCACTTTTGTCATCACCACCCTATTTACTAGATGATGCATAGTTGTCTTGCTGTAATTTTTCACTTTTAATGTCATTCTGCTTTTTATAGTAGTCCTTTATCATGTGCCCTGATTTGCCACAATAATAGTGCTCTATGCTATTTGCACTTTGATCTCTTTACCAACCACCTCAGGCTCTTTGGCTCTCCCTGCCTCTAGACTGGTCTCTTCCACCTGTGTATGATTGCTGCTACTTCGAATCATTGGACTATTGTTGTCCAAAATTCTAGTTTTCTTGTCAACCACCACCTTGGTCTCGACCACAACCTCTACCTCTGCCTCTACCTGAATTAGACTAGAAGGCCCGTTCTGATGTGTTCTTACTTTCAACAACAAGAGACTTTCAACATACACACTAAGTTCCGAAAGTTGGGAACATTCTCCCTGACAGCAATGAAGATCTTAAATGGCTTGTACACTTTGCCAAGCCCATTCAAATAGACACTCACCAAATCATCTTCTTCCACCGATACATTGATAGACCCAAGGGATTCAACAATGCCCTTGATCTTTAAAGTATACTCATTGATAGACATGCTTTTCTTTTCCACAGTATGCAGCTCTTGTTTTAGTTGCAATTTGCTTGCCTTCGTATTGGTTTCGAACATCTGCATCAGGTTCTACCATGCAATTGTTGGAGTGTTGGCATCTTGTGTGTGTCCTATCATTGTGTCTGTGACACTTATCGAAAGCCAATACATGACTTCCTTACACCCTAATTCTAATCCTTGAATGCCTTTATATTTGTTGGAGTGGCATTCTCTTCAAACAACTCTGGAGGCTCCTCATTGTCTCCTTCGACATAGTCCCAAAATCCTTTACCCATTAGAAAATTGGTCATTCTGAACTTCCAAGCATGGAAGTTGTTCTTATTCAACTTCTCACTGACAATCTGATTGAGTCCGTCAGACATGTTTGCCTACAACAATCAGAAACCTGCAAACAGACAATTTCTGTATACAACCTATAACACAACAGTATCTTCTGTGACTGCTGCAACGGTACGTCAGCACAACTCACCAGATCTGACCACAGTATATGTACATACACCCAATATCAACAATATAAGTGCAAACACTGTCTGCACTCCCAAAATGCACTACTACACTACTATAACCAGATTTCGACCAGAGACAATTCTCAACCAGAACTTCTCAAAACTGTCAAAAATACCTTGAAGTGATCGAGCGAAGACCAAAACACGCCCAGAACGCGATCCTGGCCACAAAACTTCAGTACAAAGTACTACGTACCACACAAGCCTCTCCAAGTCTACGAAGACAGCTCCTCAATTGAAGATGTGTAGCTCACGGAGCTACCGAGGGGGTGTTGTAACTTGTACCTAAATAAGAAGAGGAAGAGATGATGATGCTCTTACCCGTATACCGCTTCCTTGCTTGCTTGTTCTTGCCTCTTGCTTGCCTCCTTAGCTCTCACATGAACCGGAACTCTCATACCATAAAGAGAATGCGGGGGAGAGGGAGAGCTTGAGTTCCTTGCAAACAAACACACACACACACAAGAGAGTGCAAGATACGAGAGAGAGGGATGGCTAAATTTTCTTCTATCTTCTTCTCTTCTCTACTACCACATATCTAAAAGATCAGAGTATATACATAAAGGGAAATTACTCTCCTACAATAACACACAATGGTCAATCTATAGTGTGAACCCAACTATATGAGCTGGCGCTATAACTATGCCATAACTCTAGTACTCCAAAGTGGATGTCACACGGCCTGTCATCCACTAGCATCCACTAGCGGCATATCAACCATAATCTTACCAACCATGCCAATGGTATTAGTGCGGAAGCTATCACCCAAGTGGGTCAACAATGTCCGTCCCAGCACTAGTTGAGCTTGATATCTCAACACACCCATGGGGAAGAGAGATTCCTACTACTGGGCTTGGTGCCACACGTGGGCCACCTTAGCTCCCTAGCCACGCACTTTCCATAAGTGTGTGGGGGGTGCCCAAAGAGAGTGCCCACACCCAGTACCTGTTGCATGCGTGGAAGCCTTTGCTATACCGATCCACAGTCCTAAGTCTAATTAAGAACATTGATGTTGAATTAAGATGATTAAGACAGAGAACAGAGAAGAGAGAGATTGGTGTCACGTTTTTCTTTTATTTATATGGTACAAAAAGGTTGCATAAATGCTTGTACATAACTTAGGCCCTTAGTCAGGCCCATAGGGATGACCTTGGCCCTTCTACATATCTTCTACTAATGAATGAGACTGATGATTGCTGAATGAGCTGAATTAATGATGACTAAAATGACTTGTGCTTATATATACACTTTGGGAAGCAGTCGGCCATCAGCATGCTGCTGTCAGCCTATTATATGGACAAAACCCTGAATATTCACTGATAAATGCTACGCCTATCTTTTGGTCATGCCCACACCTGCTGCTTGTTGCCTAGCTTCTAGCCGCCCACTTTGCAGGGTATGCTGCCAGTCAACAGAGTGTTGGCTGCCAGCCGACAGCCCTTCTGTACCTTCCCATGATGCTGCTAATGTGAATGTTGATGATGATGAAGATAATGCTGATGTTGCTACTGCTGATGATGGTGATAAAGATGATGCTGATGATGACACTACATGCTGTCCTAATTGCTGCACTAATCACGGATTAAGACTGTTCATGCCGAAGATTAGCCATGGCACAGGCGTGCACATGACATTCCCTTCTGCTAAAGGTGATTACGGGGTGGACACTCTATCATCCTTCCTCCTCGGACTTCTACTAACTTTGACTTAATGCTACTGACTTCGACTTCTACTTTACTGACTTTGACTTGACTGATCTTTTTGTCTGAACACCTTCACTCCTAATCTCCACTTCCAAGTCTTGCTGAAGCACTAAGCATCTATTCAACTGTTGTCCCCATGCCTTCTTTTCCCTTACCCTTAACACAACGGTGGGTCACCTGCTGGAACTAATCATGCCTGTTGCTAGGCCTTCGGAACTGATCTGAGAGCTTAATGATGTACCGTTTATGCATACATACCCTCAGGGAATGCTTCCTCTAGCTTTGCTTGTTGCACAGACCACTCCATTTTGCTACCTTGTTGCATCCTTTCTGCTGGTAATTGTGCACCTTCCTTGGGACAATGCTTAGTGGGCTGAGCTTGAATGCTCTAATACCAATGTTGCATGCGCGGAAGCCTTTGCTATATTGATCCACAGCCCTAAGCTTGATTAAGAACATTGATGCTAAATTAAGATGATTAAGACAAAGGAGAGAAAAGAAGAGAGAGATCAATGTCAGAGTTTTCTTTTATTCATATGGTATAAAAAGGTTGCATAAATGCTTGTACATGACTTAGGCCTTTGGTCAACCCCATAGGGGTGACCCTGGCCCTTTTACATATCTTCTACTGATGATTGTTGAATGAACTGAATGAATGATGACCGAAATGACTTGTGCTTATATATAAGCAATTGGCCTGTTATATGGACAAAACCTTGAATATTCACTGATAAATGTTGTGCTTGTCTTCTAGTCCTGCCCACACCTGCTCCTTGTTGCCTAGCTTCTAGTTTCCTATTGTACAGGGTATCCTACCAGCCGATAGCCTTCTGTACCTTCCCATGATGCTATTGATGTTAATGTTGATGATGATGAAGATAATGATGCTGTAGATAATGCTGATATTGCTACTTCTAATGATGGTGATAAAGATGATGCTGATGATGACACTATATTATGTCCTAGTTGCTGCACTAATCAAGGATTAAGACTGTTCATGCCGAAGATGCACGGGTGTGCAAATGACACTACCCACCCTTCGTCATAAAAGGGACACCCAACACTTGTCTCGCTGGCTATTATTCAAAATAGTCCACTCTTTTATTATAATTGTGTCCACCCATTCTTTAATGAATGTGAACCCTACAAGACCATGTTATATCATGTAACTTTTGCAAAAATAAACTAAGTGTTGGGAGTGATACTTCACACCTGTTTCTAGCCCACAAACTCACACTGTTTATGAGGGGGTATCCCCAACCCGTAAACTGGACAATCAAATCCTGCAAGCGCAGAGAATGCCCATCACCCAAAGGCACAGAGAATGCCCAAATGGTGATGCTCGCCTACGAATATTGCCTAAAAGGTGGCAATAAAGCAATGGCCAAGAGAGTTATCTCCTATTACGTACCTAGTGCTAATCCTCGACATTAGTGACCAGGCATGCTTGCTGTGAACCAGCTCCAAGTGTACCTGTTTGAGTACCTGCTATTGAAACCGCATACTAGTACCTGTTCATGTGCATGTACTTGTTTGTGTTCTCTGTGAGTGTGTAAGTCAGGCTCTAGTATGAGAGCGCCTCTTCATGCGTGGTTTCAGAACGACAGTTTCGTGTTCACTCCCCTCCAAGTGTATGAGACTGGTGCCCAGGTTATTTTGACTCTTTCAATGAGTCTCGCTTCGACAAACTACTCTGACACACTCTCTTGTTTGGGTAACTTGTCTTCAAATTTGCATTGGATTATCTGGCTGGAAAGCCGTTGGAATCTTGTACACAGGGGCAGGAGTTGGGGGGGTCGGCCCATTCACAGCCCTAGTGGTGGTGAACTGTGCAATGCTTGTCTCTTGCAGATTATCTTGTACAATGATGTATCTTTCAGTCGTTTTGTGCATTGTGGCTATTACATTTAAGTGTTGACGCACATATTGTTCACGAGGCAGTACCCAGGGATCTTCATTGTTCACACCTAGCTGGTGTAGTTACACAATTGTTAAGGGGTGGCATCTACATGAGGGGATTGAGGAGATTGCCCATTGCCAATGCAGAGCTTCTTCCAGTTAGGATTATAGCCCGACATGGAAGTAATGGTTTGTGCATAGCGTTTTTGATGATCTCACTGTACAGAGGCCATTGAGGGGACGCAGACTTTCCACATTCAGGTACCATCAGTTCTTTGGTCAGATATTGTGCATACCCTGGAATAAGATTCAGGGGCCTTCCATGACTACCCACTACAGATTAGAGATCTTAATGCATATTCGGAGAGAAAGCCTCTTCTTGTTTGATAGAGCCTCTGGTATTCCGTGGAACTGTCGCATTCCTGATTGGCTCCAGCAGAGTATCCTTGGACCTCCGATTTATACACTAGAAATTTCCTTTTTTTTAAGAAAAAGAAAAACCCATCGATGTACTCAAGACCGTACTACAGCATCCACAGCTTTTGCTAGACCTGCAGGACACTGACATAGCAAACTAGCCATACGCAAAGAAGTAGGCCCCATGACATTACTTGAGGAGCAAACACCACAACCACATGGCAAAACTGGGCAACTGGGAGGTTCAGAAGCCTAAGGACTCTAGAGATCTCAAATGGGAAAATTCGACTCTCTCTCATCTATTCTTAAGCTAAGTAAACATTGGAAACCCTCCTGCAATATGTTATCGTCTCTTGCATGGACACAAAGCAAAACAATGTTCAAAAAAAAGGAAGAAATTTTAAACTTACCTTTCAAAAGCACGGACAATCTCACCAAACGATGGTCGCTTCCTATAATCGTACTCAAAACAGCCCCTGATAACATTTTTGATAGTCGGGGGGAGGTCGATTGGGATTTTGGGCTTCTCCCGCTTCATTACAACAAGAGAAAATATCTCCTCGGGAGAGCAGTGGTGCCAAGGCTTTGCTCCTGTGAACATTTCAATAATACTGCAAGCAAAGCCCCACGAATCTGTCTCGAAAGAGAGGGGGCCACGGACATCAGGACTCCATTGCTCGGGCGCCATGTAGTTAGGGGTGCCCAACCACACAGCCACCTCGTTATCAGAAAACGAACTGCCCAAAAGCAGCAACGGGATGCCGAACTCTCCCAGAATCGCCTTATCCTGGTCATCCAATAGGAAGTTGCAGGGCTTTAGGTTGAGTGCCATGATCCCGACAGAGTGAAGCTCCGATACATCAAGAGCCAAGTCCAAACCATATCTATGCGCCAATAAAAGAAAACCCCATCATAATCTCCCATTTGTAAACATTTGCATCCATAAAAGGTCTTTTCAAAATTAAAGCAAATAAGCTCACCTTAACACGTCTGCCAATGAAATCCGATTCTCTTTGAGACGAGCCATCTTATCCCCTATGGAGCCCTCGTAAAACTTTGTAATGAGGCAAACCTGGTCAAAACCAAATGGACAACACCACAGAACGAACATGAGCTGAAGCATCCAAAAGAAATTAGCCCCATTCTGCCCACGACAAGCCTGGTAATGAGGAATAAGGGGTCCCAAGGCAGGGATCAAAGTTTTATACTGTCCCCAGGGTGCCAAGGCAGGGAAAGTTCCATACCCTCCCCAGGGTCCCAGAGCAGGGATCAGAGTTCCATAGCCTCCCAAGACCTACACCCAGAATGCTCTCTCTCTCTCTCTCTCTCTCTCTCTCTCTCTCTCTCTCTCCAAGGCACCAAGCTGTGGCTAGCAGACGAGCTTACACCTATGCAGCTCAAAAACAAAAGTGCAGAACTTGCTGAAGTTCGAGAAGCCCGCCTAGCTGGAAAGTGGGCTGTCTACCGTGAAGGAAGAGCAATAATTGAAGACTTCCGGAAGCCTAAACCCCACTAACTAGCTCTCTCCTACGTACCACAAGCATTCATATTACACATGGTAGTTGACCCTTAGCTTTTTATTTTTATTTTCAATGTTCGCGCTTATGCGCACTTGTGCCTAAGTGCACCCCGAAGTGGATTGTAGTGATTGTGATGTCATGTCTTTTGGTCCCATATGCCTTCAAGGCATTCCGCGGACATTAATATGACTTTCTTCTTTCTTTCTTTCTCTCTCTCTCTCTCTCTCTCTGCCCCCACACAGTGATTATACAAAAGGTGGTACCTTACATTCAGGATATGAACCAGTTGGCTAGTTTTTGTACTGGGATGGTGATCTTCATGGTCACTATATGATCACTATTGTGCATATAGCTAATTGTTTTATTTTCTTCACTTTTTCCATCCAGTTACCTGAAGGAACTAATGTAACTCATTTTGGTCTCACAGACCTTTTGGGTCTTTCACAGAGGTTTGATATAACCTCTCTCTCTCTCTCTCTCTCTCTCTCACACACACACACACACAATTTCATATGTGTATATATGCCAACTGTGTGTACACTTACATATGTTATGCATGTGTTCACTTATGTACATGCAGTAATGTAGCTGTACCTGTGTGTACACACACGCACTATATGAGTGCATGCACGTGTGAGCGCCCACATGTAGCATTCAAAAAAGGACACCCATCCATTACCCCTGATGAGTCCCATAGGCATGGTTATTATGTAAAAGCACTCAAGTTCTAAGCCTTGATGAATTTTTGTAAATAGAGAGAAATTAGGTAAAACCTCATACTCAAAAGTTTTAGGGAGAGAATGTGCACCTTATCATTTTTTCTAGAAATGCCTCGTGGCCAGCTCACTCGTTTGAGGCTATGACACCTTTGAAAGATGTGATAAAATTTTGAGAGCAAATCCGGTACTCGCTCATCATTCACAAAAGAGAGAATCTTTGCAGCAACCTCATGGAACTCATCAAAATCTTCATTGGAACTATGAAGGGTAGCAAGCCAGACATCCCCAAAAGGACCCCTACCAATCCTGTGCTTAAGGTTGATATCTTCTGGTTTAATCCATGGAGTGGAATGTGTGGATTCCACAACCGCCATCCGTGTTGCGCGTGTAGCATCGTTGTCAAAAATCTCATAATCTTCTAAATCTCCACTGTCGGTTTTGTCCCCCATTGTGGCACCTTAACTACCTGACATGTGAGACACCACAGTTTTTTCTCAAAGCATGTTAGATCCTCGTTCATATATGTATAAGAACAAAAGACTGAAACCTTAACTCAAAGGTGTCCACCACGACAATTCACATCATCCATCAAACTCAAAGCAAGAGTGGCAACCATAACAGTTCACACCAGTACAGGGTAAGTGTAACCTATAGCCTGTTGGTCCCCCTCCAAAATGGAAGGACTGCAAAGAAAGACAGCTTGGCAAACTCTGCTGCTTTTATGAGGAGTAGCAATATTGGGAAAAAGGGGTCGATCTAGTAGACCTGGAGATTCCAACTCTGTCCATTTGGCTTGCTTTGCATGCTCTGATACTGCGATCACATTGGTCCTAATCGATGTCTACACTGTGATCCCAGAGGTTAAAAAGTGTTAAAGACCAGGGGTACTCAAAAACTTTACTGCCAAGGAAAGGGATGAAAGGCTGGGCCCACCCAGGCCTTTGTTTCTGATGCCCTCACCCTGCTTGCTTCGTAGAGCATGTTGCATTACATCTCAAGGAGGTAGTCACACAACATGAAGTTTCTGAAGCTCTTATGTGAATGGCATAACCATGAAATCATGCAGCAAGCAGTGCCATTTCTGAACGGTGATGGTGGGTGAAGCACCACACAAAAAGCCCACTATTACCTATTACAGCAGTATGGACTCCACTCCTGTGCTCCATGCACTAGTGAATCCAGTTCAATAATCATGCAAGGTGTCATACAGTTGATCAATAAGGCTGTTTTATCATGAGCACAATGAGGATGACTATGTGCACTCGGCATTTCAGGATCCTTCAGTAAAACCTGGCTATGGCTGATAAATGTCAAACTCACCCACCCAACAGATATTTTTTTTCCTGTCAAACATATGCATACATGCATGTGTATGTGAGGGTCAAGACATACATGCATGTGTATGTGAGGGTCAAGACATGCATGCATGTGTGTACATATATATGTAAACATACATGTACGGACAAACTGAACATGTATCGGTATGTGTGCACACCTAAGTATATTCACATATACACACATACATGAGAGTGCGTGGTGTGTGTATTGATACAAAACCTGCGGAATTGATGCCCTGCGTCTATAATTAATCTCCCTTGACCAAATGGGTCCCCAAAAGAAATCTCGTACTTAATAAATTGGCAACTGGTATCCAAGAAATCAGAATTAATGGATCAACAGAAAAAATAGATCATCTTTTGCTTGCAACCAAAAAAAAAAGGGAGAAAAATTCAAACTCACTTTGCTTAAAAGTCCAGGCTCCTAGAGCTCCTCAAAACCCAAGTTTAATCGACGAATTGTGATGTGGGTTGGCATTAGTCGCTGCTAATTACAAGAGATTAGAGGGCCAGCTATGGGCATCAATCTGTGCGATGTTTAAAGTGGGCACTGGGTATATGAGTGCCGAGGAAAAACAAGTTGTTTACGAAAAGTAACGAACAAAAATACAATTATTATTATTATTATTATTTTCTTTGCAGCCCACGGCCATTTAAAAATTAACGGAAATTGGCCCCCCAAAAAAAAAGAACAAAACCACAAATTTAGAGGCAGATTTGGTAGGCGGTTTGCTGGCGCTGACTGACCGCAGCTATATTTGGACGCAGATTTAGAGGGTAATTTAGCTGAGATTTAGAGGGTAATTTAGCGGCTCGGAGGAACGGCCAACATTTTATTTTAGAGGCATTATAAAAATATATTTTGTGCCGGCAGCGACCGGCTGTAGCCAGCGACTAAAGGGGCGACCGGATAACCCGGTGGCTGGGCCCTTACATTATTTGATTGCGCCTTAATTTTTGAAAATCCTTTTCCTTGGAAGTTGGAGTACTACTTTTATTTCTATTTTTATTTTATTTTTAAAATGGGATCCACGTACCAATTTTGTTTAAAGCATATCTACATGTACAACTTCTATTATTGTGGATGTAGTTCTTAGGTAGGTAGTACATAAATCAATCAACCAATCAATCAAATGTGTACCTTGAAATGTTCCAAAAAACCACATCCTATCCACCTTACTCCCTACATGCAATACAAAATATCATTGCCCCATTAACCTGACCTCTCCGTCCGAAAACCACTAGTTCGTGTTTCTCAAGCATGCTTGCTTTTTGACGAGCGTCACGCCCGTTTTGGCTCTAAAATACTTCCAAATTTTAAAATGCCTGTCAAAAAATTAAACTAAAATACCCAAAAAAAATTGCTACATTTCACCAAGCCCATCAATTTTGAAGGATAAGTGTGCCCGTCAAAAATCAATGTTGTTATGAAGGCCCTCCCCTTTTGCATAATATATTTGTCCTGCTTACTAAATTCACCCTTCTCTCTTATCTATGCCTCTCCATCAACTAAGGATTTGGTAAACTTACACAAAAGCCCATACCCCATTAAGGTCTAAAAGGGTCATTTCATTGCTTTTGTAGTGTGTATTTTCTCTTCACTAATGTGAAAGAACGCAGGCAAGGTGAACGTCACCTCATTGGTGAAGGTCACCTCGTTTGGACTACTCCTATTTGTAAGTCTAGCTTACCCTTCTTATGAAATGCACACAATGGTACTTATTTATTTTAAAGACCATGTGGAGGCAAAATCATGTCAAATGTTTTGTTAATATGGGGTTGTTGATTAGTAACATTCTTGAGCATTATTTTATGAGCTTCTTAGATTCTAAAAATTATGCGAAAGCCAAATCAATAGAATGTATTTATTCCTAATGGAACATGGATGAGGAGAGGAAAGTAACATCTTTCCTAAACTTAACCTAGCCCAAATAGTCCTAACCTCTAATACCAAGTTAAAATTATAATGCTAGGGTAGATCATAACATACAATTAACACTAGAATTATAATTAGATGATGATGCTTTAATTGCACTTAGTGAGGCACAATATTCAGCATAAAACAAGAGTCTAATCCCAATGCAAATTCCACTTAAAATGAGTTTGGGATTACACCAAGTGAGCATCAATATCCAATTTTCACACCATGAAAAATTGCATCAAATCTCCCCATAAATCACTTCCCTTAATCCTCTCACTCACATGATTTTATCCTAGAATATCTCAATCACCTAAATTTTTCTACCTTTTCACCTTTTACAAGTCACAACAAATATGGACAAATAAACTTTTATCACATGAAAACTCTACAATTTTGCATGCAATGGGTAGTTCTTGATCAAAGAATTAGAAGGATTCCTCTCCTTTCAAGGTTTTATAAAGGTAACTCTAAGAATATACTTACTATGATAATCTCTCAAGTGTTACGATAATCAGATTACTTGCAAATAGATCACATAACTCCCATCTGTTTTTTCTGGCAATGGAATCCAATTGTGAACACATGGCTAAAACCAAATTGTCAACCTCCAAGCTATCAAAGTGAGAAATTGGTTCCTTATTTAGTGGAACAGCGATAAGGGCTACAAAATGAGATGCATGTCTAGAGGCAGCTGACACAAAGCTAAGAAGGCCTCTGACTTAACTTTCAAACCATACACCCAGCAAAAGCGTGTGTATTCATCAATGAAATTCATGAAGTATAGATGTTCACCGAAAGAGGTAGCCCAGATAGGACCACAGAGATCACATTGCACCAGCTGCAACAATGGGCAAGTAGCACGGACAGTGCCATCTTTCGGAAAGGACTAATGATGCATCTTTCCCAGTATACATCCCTCACATACATACTTGTGGGGGACGAATGATGCATCTTTCCCAATATACATCCCTCACATACATACTTGTGGGGGAGCTACATCGACGAGCAGCTCATGAACCATGGTTTGACATTGTAACCACAAAAAAGATGGAAAATTCAAGTGAGCAAATGCCAAACAAAGCTCAGTGTCGCGCTAAATCCATGGCATGGAAATAGTCAAGGCACCTACACGAGAATCAATACTCTTGTAAAACTATCAGTGCATAGCCATCATGTGCAAAATTGGCTTCCTCTACATTGTCACTTGTAGTGGCAACAAGTCCTTTGCTGCTTCTTCTTCTTCTCACTCTCTTTCTGTTTCCAACAGTCCTCTAAAACTGTGAGACCCCCGCCCCCTCCGAGGGCACATGTGTGAGATAGGCGCCTACCTCAAAGTCTCCCCCCTCCTTATTATCAAGGTGTCAAAAATGTATCATTATTCCAAAATATCTCATAGCTTTTAACTAATAAACCTTGTACTCAGTCAACTCTTCATCTTATGTGAGCATTTACTCATTTTTTGGGTATTTTCTTTTATTCATTGGATTTATCTCATCCCAACACTTGGATTAATCTTATTGGTCCAAAGAAACCTTAATTGGACCATAATCTAAAAATTTCAAAAAATCTTGACCCTTAGGCTAAGGTCTTTTAAATCATTTTTAATTGATTCCTAATGCACCTTGGAGAATTTATTTTGAACTTCTGTTTTAGGAAAATATATTTTTGATATTAGGAGAATTTGTATATCCAAAAATATCTCAATATTGAATTATCTCTCTCTAGAATTTTTCATCTCTCTAAGCAAAAACAAGAAAAAGTAATATTTTCTTGTATTCAGAAATAGGGAATGATTACAGAGGATTTAAGTAAAGCTTATTCATTATTCAGGCTGAGGAGGAATCTTACATCCTCTCCCACTTGAAAAACACGAGATGTCTTTCTCCCAGGTGGCAGCTTCTAGAGGGAAGAACTTCCACTTTACTAAAAATTCTCTGAGGACTCTACTCCTGAGAATCTTCTCTCGAACGCCAAGGATTTCCTCAGGTTGGAGTACCATTGGCCTTGAGTCGGAGAGATCAATTGTTCATCTCATCAAGCACGTGTGGGGAGGCAGAAGAAGTTTATAGGCTAGATTGCCCACTTTCTTTATAAAACAGCATACGGTCCACAGTATCTGGGAGAGAGCTTCTTGTACTTTCCTAAGGATAAGGAACTTCTTTTTAGTCGTACTCGAATGAAGACCATATCTGATTCTTCAAACTCTCTCTCTGATCTCTTTTTATCTCCATACTACTTTTGCCTATCTTGGGCTGCCTTTATATCTTTACGGATTGATTGCATTTGCTGGTCAATGTCATCAAGCATTTGTCTCTAGACATCTCGACTCTAATCAATGGATCGGACAAAGTTAACGGTGTAAGGCAATCTTGTCCATACAAAGCTTTGAAAGGACTTATCCCTGTTGAAATATACAAGTGAATAGGGTGTGTGCGGGAACAAGCCCTTGGTTAGAGGTTGTAAAAGAGAATGTGTAAATGTGAGAGAACCTTTGAAAAGGTGAGAAGAATCTATGGGAGAGAATAAAGGGTAACATGAGAAGATTCAGGAAGTGTGGAGATATTCTGGGAGAGGTGGAGAGAATCAAGCAAAAGAGGTGGAGTGAATTAAGGAGAAATCAGTAGGATTAGATGCTTGGATGTAAACTCTATAAATTGAGGCATTGGCCTAATGAAAATTTGCTGGTTTTTGATTATCCATGTCTACATTAAGCTATTAGTTAATTACTCACTAATCACATCTTAATTATTATCTAATCACTTTATTAATGATGTTGATTCTAGCATTTGATCCACCATAGCTCATCACATTGCTGTAATTTTAATATGGTATTAGAGCCTAGCCTAGAATCCATCAATTTGTGAGCCCATTATCTTGCTAATCACTTGGCTAATTAGGATTAGTAGCTAATTAATATTTTTCTCTCTTTTTCAACTAACATCTGCACCACCCAGTGGAGGAGCTCTCTCTTCCTTCACACATAACCATTGCCCAAGCCCTTTTAGGGACTCATACTAGACTCAAGGACCTACACACAACCCAAAGCAATTGAAGCATTTCAGCGCAGAACGTCGGCGACGGCAGCACGATTTGCAGGCACCGTTTTTCAGAAGGGAATTTGATATTTCTACTTCATCCAATGCAATGGGTCTAATTCCTCTTAGCCCCGGGGGTTTTCAAGCATGCTCTACAAGCTGGTGAAGTCATAATTTGATTTGATCAAGTCTACAGTGAGATCCAAGCTCTTCATCAAATCTGCAGGTGACTTTGGTAAAACAGAGATTAAGCATTCAATGTTTGGTCAAATCTTGTGTTTCTTGGCTTAATCCTCTACTAGACTAATTGCTATTAATGGCCTTGAAAGGATTTGAGCTCATTTGAACTCTAAGGCCTCAGATCTGGGCTCCCCGCATACTCTGTTTTTTTTGCACACAAAACAAAGGATTAATTTGCTAATCAGTGATTAATCAGTGCTAATCACTGTATTTTGGTAAAATTGAGAGTTCAAATTAACCATTAGGTATCTGATACAGATCCCTATAACTTCATATTGCAATTCGAAGATGATTTGATACTCCAACCATTCCGTACAAATTGATTACCCTTGATTTAATGTAATTTTTGGTGATTTTATGCTATAAATCTGTGTAATCATCTATAAGGGTAGACACTACCCTTGAATCTTAAAATTGGATCAAGAGGTAAGACCCCCTTCACATTATCATGAGTACAGCACAAGAAATGGCCAAATTTAATGGGGAGCAATTTTACACATGGCAGACAAAAACCATGTATCTGCTCATGAGGAAAAATCTATGGGGGCTAGTTGAGGGAAGAGGTGATTGCCCAGAGGTGAGAGGGGAAAATGAGTGGAAGAGCAGGAATGAAAAAGCATTGGACTTATTGCACTCAGTTTAAATGATGAAATCATTCATCACATCACAGGGATACAATGGGCAAAAGATGCATGGGATGAACTCAATAAATTATTTGGCACACAAGCTAAAAATTCAAAGATAAATCTGTTAATGCAATTCTACAAATTGGATATGAAGGAAAGTGAACCTTTAATCACACACTTAAACAGATATAAAAGCATTAAGTAACAACTGGCAGCAGCTATTGGCAAAAAAGTAGAAGATGATGAGGCACTAGCAGTGCTTCTGAAGAGTGTGGACAAAGGTGAATATGAAAACATTGTAGCAACACTAAAGAATGTACCTAAATTTAAGCTACACGAGATAGAAGGAGCTCTACTAGAGCAAGAGAGCAGAGACAAAGAGAAGAAATGGCTCGACTTAACAGTGGGAGAAGAAAAAGCATTCTTCACCCAAGGAGGATTCTCTCGAGGACGAGAACGAGGAAGAGGCAGAGTAGGAGAAAGGACCTTCACTTGCCACAACTGTGAAAAGCCAGGACACATGGCAAGAGACTGCTATAGCAAACCCAGTGGAGAAGGATTGACATCGGCAAACTTCATGGAGGCTCCTAAGGAAGAGGAGTCGGATTATCTTTTCTGAGAGAGAGAGAGAGAGAGAGAGAGAGAGAGAGAGAAACCCCACAACCCAATGTAACCTGCCCCAACAGAGTAAAACCACCTCTAAGCCACCGATGATGTAGGCCACGTGGTAGATGTATGTGTGAGCACTTTAGTCAAGGTTGCGGGCACTTGTAGTAGCCTTGGAGACATAGAGAGAGAGAGAGTGTCAAGGGCTATGAGTTTAGGGACTTGAGGCACTGGTCGCAGACTATCAAGTAAGAGAGAAACTTGGTATAGGGTCCAGGTGTGCTAAGTTCACTTGAGGGGAGGTGTGCTGGGCACTGGTCGTGGACTATCAAGTAAGAGGGAAACTTGGTATAGGGTCCAAGTGTGCTAGGAGTATTCACTTGAGGGGAGGTGTTGAAATATACAAGTGAATAGGGTGTGTGCGGGAACAAGCCCTTGGTTAGAGGCTGTAAAAGAGAATGTGTAAATGTGAGAGAACCTGTGAAAAGGTGAGAAGAATCTACTGGGAGAGAATAAAGGGTAGCATGAGAAGATTTAGGAAGTGTGGAGATATTCTGGAAGAGGTAGAGAGAATCAAGTAAAAGAGGTGGAGTGAATCAAGGAGAAATCAGTGGGATTAGATGCTTGGATGTAAACTCTATAAATTGAGGCATTGGCCTAATGAAAATTTGCTGGTTTTTTATTATCCATGCCTACATTAAGCTATTAGTTAATTACTCACTAATCACGTATTAATTATCATCTCTAATCACTTTGTTAATGATATTGATTCGAGCATTTGATCCACCATAGCTCATCACATTGCTGTAATTTTAACAATCCCAATGCTTCGATGATAAGAAGCATTGTAAGGCTTAACCACTTTGACCAGATGCAAATTCGACCAGATGCAAATGGCTTAACCACTTCGACCAGATGCAAATGGCTTAACCACTTCAAATTCAACCAGATGCAAATGGCTTAACCACTTCTTGGGTTCCCTGCCGAAGCATGACCGAAGAATATCTTCTATTACCTAATTCACTCTTTCAGTCTAGCCATCTGTTTCGGGGTGATAGGCTGTGCTGAAATCCAGGAAAGTTCCTACTGCTTGGAAGAATGCAGTCCTGAATTTCGATGTGAATTTGGGATCTCTGTCACTTACTATCCTCCTGGGTAAGCCATGTAATCTAAAGATCTCTTTAAGGAAAACTCTGGCAACATCCACTGTAGTGTATGTTTCTTTTACTGGAATCAGATGGGCAACTTTGGTTAGCGTGTCGACTACCACAAAAATGGAGTTGTAACCTGATTGCACTGAATGTAATCCATTGACAAAATCCAGTACATCCTTTTTGAGTCCTGGCCGCCAGAAGAAGCTTTTCTTCACAGACATATAGGTTTTTATAAACCCCGGATGCCCAGCTATCAGGCTATCATGGGCTTCTCTTAGAATTCTTTCCTTTTGAAATGGATCTAGAGTAAAATATTAAATCAAACACATCAAAGCAAGAATCTAGCATCCATTAATCATGAGATTAGTGATCAAATGGCTCATCACATGAATATACAAAAGAGAGAAAATCTATAAGTGCATGTAGCAAGAGAAGATGCACAAATAGCCTAAGTGTGTTTAACCTCTCACCAAGAGGATGACCATGGAAGGCCAAATCTCCATAGATGGAGCCCAAAGATACAAGATGACCAAAATTAGTAAAAGTGTCAAAAGATGTCAAAAGATCCTACCAATGTCCCCCAAGCCCGATTTATAGTCACTTTCTCCTTTTGCCCATGGGCCCCTATGTACATGTGGAAATCAAGCTCTATGGTTCATGACAAACCATCCCTTCCCAAAGATTTTATTCTCAAAATCATACAAGATATTTACAATTGAATTGCAATCTCAATGTAAACCCATGGGAAGTAGAGAGGTCTTCAAAAACGCGCCTCGAATACATTTGGAACAGGGAAACCAAATGTAGTGAAGCCGGCAAACTCCTTCTCCAAAAATAGCATGTAGGACTGTTATGGCAGCCATGTTGTCGATGAAGCTTCCCTTGAAATTTTTCATGAAACGTCCATAAAAATGAGCTGCAAATGATGTGTAGCCACACCCAAAAGGGTCCCACATATTTGTCATCGAATCAAATGATCTTCCAAGTGTGTTGGAGTAGATTGGTAACCCCAACAATAGATCCAACCAAAGCTGTCCAAAAATTACAGCACATATAAAACCTCATGATATGCCCATTCTTCACGTAATAATCATGCCACTTGATCAAGGAATACTTCCATCAAGTAAACCATGTTGTTGAACATACTCCATTGATTGCCAAGTAGCCTCATCTATGGGCAAGCGCTTCCATTTCACAAGGAATTCATCAATGTTCCGGTTCCTCAAAACCCTTGTCCTCTTGTCCACAATCCTCTCCGGCTCATAGATAATCTCTCCTTCTTCATCCATCGGTGGTAACTCTTCAATCTCTTGAGGAAGAGAGCCCACAAACCTCTTAAGGTTGGATACATGAAACACATTATGAATCCTTGTAGAAGGAGATAGGTCAAGCTTATAAGCCAAATCACCCACTTTCTTGACTACCAAATATGGTCCATAGTATCTATGTGCCAACTTGGAATTGGAAGACCCTTTGAGAATATTGTGACGGCTCTTAGGAAGCTTGAGCAACACATAATCACCTTCCTTAAACTCCATTTTGTGTCTATGCTCATCCACATTTGCCTTCATGACTTCTTGTGCCTTCTTCATATTATCCTTGCATAATTGAAGAAGCCGTCTCATTCTTTCCAACTCTTCCTTGGCTAAAGGATTAACCATTTTATCTTCATGGAAGGCAATAGATGGCACACGCACTTGATACCCATAAAGAGCCTCGAAAGGTGACATCCCAATACTCAAATGCTTGCTTGAATTATGACAAAATTTAGCAAGGTAAAGCCATTCATCCCATGATGCTTGCATGTCATGACAATAGTGCCTCAAGTACACTTCGAGCCATTTGTTTGTGCACTCTGCTTGCTCATCCGTTTGAGGGTGATAGGCTGTAGAAGGAGTGATTTGAGTCCCCAAGTTCTCATACAATGTCCTCCAAAAAGTGCCCATGAACTTGGTATCTCTATCACAAACTATGTTGAGTGGCAAACCATGTATCTTGAGTGAATACATGCTCCATAAATTGCTTGGCAATGTGAGAAGCCCCACAAGTAGTCTTGGAAGCAATAAAATGAGTTGATTTGGTGAGTCTATCCACCACCACAAATACTTGATCCCATCCATGCTTCGTCTTTGGCAAGCCCGTGATGAAGTCCATGGAAATGTGAGTCCATTTTCCATCTGGAATAGGCAAAGGATGAAGTAAACCACTTGGCAATTGGTGACTGTCCTTATTCCTTTGGCATGACACACATTCCAAAACAAACTTCTTGACATCCCTCCACATGCCTTTCCAATAGAAGCTTTGCTCACTTTGTCAAATGTCTTGAGAACACCAAGATGACCCGAAAGCGGTGAAAAATGCATCTTATGAAGCACCTTGGGAATGTAGGATGAGGTTGGAACCAAATATACCTTATCCTTGTGCCATAGTAGACCATTCCGAAGCTTATAATGAGGAAATTCTTCACCATCTCCTTGCTGTAATTTTTTGTAAATATGGGCAGCACTCTCATTGACAAGATACTCTCTTGTATCCCTTTTATCCATTCACTATACACTTCCATAATTGATGTCAAGGTGCAAGCCCACATTCTAGACAATGCATCCGCTACTACATTGTCCTTTCCCGGAGTATAGGATATCTCAAAGTCATATCCTTGAAGCGTAGCCAACCATCTCTTTTGCTTGGGAGAAAGATTGGGTTGAGAGAGGAAAAAATTCAGCACCCTATGATCACTTCTTACCTTGAAATGAGCACCATAAAGATAGTGATGCCATTTCTTGATTGCATGAAGTATAGCCAACATCTCTTGTTTATACACATGCAATTCCATCTCCTTCTCAGAAAGCTTCCTACTCTCAAATGCAATGACACCATGCTCTTGATACAAAACTGCCCCAAGACCTCTTCCACTTGCATCCGCTCTCACATAGAATGTCTTTGAGAAATCTAGACAAACAAGAATAGGATCTGATGTAAGTAAAGCCTTGAGCTCATTGAAACTCTTGTCGGCAATGGCATCCCAAAAGAAAGCTTCCCTCTTAAGTAGATTGGTAAGAGGTGCCGCAATTGATGCATAGTGCTCCATAAATCTTCTATAGAAAGAAGAAAGACCCAAAAATCCTCTCAATTGAGTTGTATTAGTAGGGGTTGGCCATTCTTTGACACATGCCACCTTCTTTGGATCAGCCCTAATGCTATTTTCTCCCACCAAGTGTCCAAGGTATTCAACCTCATTCATCATGAAAGTGCACTTGGTCTCCTTTGCAAACAATCTATGCTCCATCATGACCTCAAAAACTTGCTTCACATGTACCAAATGCTCTTCTTTGCTCTTGCTATAGATCAATATGTCATCAAAGAACACAAGTACAAATTTGAACAAGAAAGGAGCCAACACCCTATTCATGAGTGCTTGGAAGGTGGCCGGGGCATTCGTAAGACCAAAAGGCATCACCATGAAATGAAACAATCCTCTTTCGGTCCTAAATGCCGTCTTCTCTTCATCACCCTCCTTCATCCTTATTTGATGATATCCCGATCTCAAGTCAATCTTGGTGAATAACTTTGCCCCTTTTAGCTCATCAAGAAGATCATCGATGCGAGGTATGATGGTTACCTTATTCAAATCACGGTAATCTATGCACATATGAAAGGAACCATCCTTCTTCTTCACCAATAGAACGGGAGATGCAAACGGAGATTGTGAGGGTTGAATGAGACCCATGGAAAGCAATTCTTGCACTTGCTTTGCCACTTCTTCCCTTTCCACCTTTGACAATTGGTAAGGAGGTTTGTTCACAACCTTTGCATTTGGCTCAAGTACAATGGCATGGTCGATTTGGTGGCAAACTCTTTGGCACTTGGAAAATGTCCTCATAATCCTTGAGAAGAGCTGCCATATGCTTGTCTATGTGCTGTCCATTACTATCTATCCCTTCTTGAGTGACATGCAACACATAGACTGTACCAAGAGTTTTGAGTTCCTTCTTGAGTCTCTTTGGAGTGATCAAAGAAAGCTCTTTTGGTGTATTTCCTGCCAATACCACAAGCTATCCATCATGTGAAAAGCTCATAACACCTTGTTGAAGGTTCATGTGAAAATCACCAAGAGAAGCCAACCAATCACATCCCATAATCACATCAATGGGCCCCATGTCCAATACTACCAAGTCACCTTCCCAAGCATATGAAGAAGATAAACTCACTCTTGTTGAAGGGCAAAACAAATTGGCTTTTTCATTCTCTCCACTTGCTACTTGTACTTGGAAGGTTATGGGTAGCTCCGTCGGAGATAGTTTGAGAGAGTTGAGGGATTTGGAGTTAACAAAACTATGAGTACTCCCCCTGAATCCACCACGATGTGTGCAACTCTCCCATGAATGGTACCCACACCAACCTCAAGGTGTTCGGACTCTTGCAACCCGCCAAAAGCTCTTGTGAAATGAAACATACATGGGCTGCATTTTCTGCATTTCCTGCATCTTTTAGCATATTGTTCCTCAAAATGCATGCATGATCCCTTCCACCAGGGTCGAAAGGAAAGTCATCCTCTTCTTTGACAAAAGAATGACCCTCCAAGTCTTCTTCATGTGTCTCCTCGCTGCAATCTTCAAACTCTTCCACATCATGAGATGACTTGGAATCGTCATCCTCATCCATAATGATCATAGTAGCCACCACTTTCTTTGATTTGCAAATGTGCCCGGGTGACCACTTCTCTTTGCATTTAAAACAAAGGCCTTTGCTCCTAAATTCCTCAATCTTAGGATCATCCATCCGTTAAGTCTTCTTGAATGGTTGAGGAGGCTTCTTGACAAACCCATTGCTCTTCTTAGCATCATTATGAACTCCACTTGTGGACTGTCCACTTCCAAAAGATGTATGGAATTTGGGAGTGTAAGTGGATGTAGAAGAAGGTAGGATTTTCCCCACATTTGAAGAAGTGTGAAATGGCTTATGAAAAAGTACATTGGGCTGAACCCTCTTATACTTTGGCTCATATGACTCCGCCAACCTCATAGCCTCTTTGATAGTGCTTGGTCTTTGTGCCGAGACATCCGCTTTGATGTATGAATCTAGACCATGCACAAACTTTTTCAATCGCATGCCTTCATTGAGTCCATCCCCACGAACATAGAGAGCTTCATGAACCTCTTGATGTACTCCCTAACCGACATGCCCTTTTGTGTGAGTTCATAACATTCTTCATGAACCTCTTGATGTACTCCCTAACCGACATGCCCTTTTGTGTGAGTTCATACCATTCTTCATGGTATTGGTCAAGAACCAAAGGCGACACAAATGCCATATTCATTTCATGCTTGAGTTCTTCCCAAGTATGTGGCATAGCTCCTTCCTTGAGCATATGTCTCCACCATTGATGTGCATAGTCTTCCAAATGCAAGGATGCAAAATGCACTTTGTCCCTTCACTCTTCGGATAGAGATGAAAGTATGTATCCAACTTATTCATCCATTCTTCCAACTCATGTGGGGCTGAACCATCACCCTTGAACTTAGAGAGTGAAATCTTGTCCTTTACATCCTTTGACACGGTTGACGATGCATTCTCATGATGGTGCGAGGGCTTGTGCTTTTGCATTTGCACAAAAGTTCCAAGGAATTGTGCAAAATCCTTGTACTCCCTCTTGAGGAAATTTGGCATTTCCATCCACCTATCACAATCAAGCTCAACCACATCATCCATATCATACACCTCCTCTTCAAGCATGGAGAACTGATTTGCTTTGGGTTTCAAAGGTACTCTCCTTGGATCCCCAAAATTTGACTCCTCATGTCTGAATGTAGGTGCATGTTGCTTTCCATCCAATTGAGAATGAAGGACCTGCTTGGAATGTAGTAGGCTTCATCTCTCGCATAGAAGGCCTCCTAGCATCCACCATGAATCCAAAAGTGACATTCTTGGTGGAATGCTCATGTGTTACCTTGGGAGAAACCTCTTGTACCATGGGTAGCTTGCCTTCCCTATGGCCTTCAAAAGCTGTCCCAAATTGCTTGCCTTCATGTAAAGCACCATGACCACTATCATAGGAAGGTTGGCTCATTGGCCGAGCGACCCTCTCTTCCAAAACTTCCATCCTTGTAGCCATAGTGTCAAGCCTACCATTGACTTCCACCCTTGTAGCCATCGTGTCCATCTTAGCATTCATTTCCATCAGCATTTGCATGATCGAATTGATGGGGATGATATGCGAAGATTGTGGGGTGTGCTTATGGGCACTTCTGACATTCAACTCCTCATTCCCTTCTCTTGAAGTATGCCCAAAAGTATTCCCTTCTCTTGAAGTGTGCCCAAGAGTATTCTCCGGAGCATTCAAAATTCCTTGTTCCATCATTGCCTCTTCACCCTCTACCTCATCGGAAGCCAAAGTGTTGCGCCTTGGTCGCCCTTTCGGCTTTGGCCCCATGGAAACCTTCGGTTTCAGAAATTTGGCTCTAAATTGAGGTAGGGATGTCCGATTGAAGTGATCTAAAGCTTGTTGGAGAGCTAATGAAGTGTACTAGACCACTATGCACCCGTAAGAGATGAGGTTTGCTACTATTCTCTGTTTTAGGGTTTACAGTGTTATAGAGCTGAAACGGTATTTTGGGTATAACTTGAGCTAGAAATATCCAAATGCAAAACTTTTTAGCTCAAATCGAAGCCCTCGATGAGTACTACAAGCCCATGTAATTAGATCTAGAAGACCTTCAAACCCCTATTAGGTTTATTGTTTGTTTCTGCAACAAAAACTGTAAATTCTACCCTAAAGAGATATCGAAATGCGGAGGTTAAGGGCTCGTTGGGTAGCTCTAAGGAAGCACTAAGAGCTCATATGGTCCCTTTTAATTCAGTCCAAAAGGGTTGGGACTGAATTAGGGTTTGTGAATCTGTAGGTTCTTGCTAAAGTGACCCTTTTTGTGTCCAATTGATCCTTGTTTGCTCCCAAACCAATGTCAACACCTTCCGCACCTCATTGGCATTCCAAGGTCTGCAAATTATGCTCCACAAGCTTCAATTGTCCATGTATGACTAGAAATTTTGAGAAAATTTTGACATAGTCTCCTTTGTTTTAGGAGCTAAATCTCAATTTTTCTCAAGTAACAATGCAAAATCCATAATCCTCTTATCAATTCCCATGAGATGTCCATATTAAGACGCCATTGCCATGTACATAAACCAAGAGGATCGTCGGTGTAGCGTGTTGAAGCTTGCCAATCTCTCGACCAAGCTCTTCTCACCCCCGTACCTAGTTCGAACCAAGGCACGGGTTGAGGCCAAGTCTTCACCTCCACACCTAATCCTCCACCGTACCGCTTTACCACGGTACTCACTCACGACACGGTGGATTCAAGCCATGCTCTTCCCCCGGGCCTCTCTGCCAACATCGGGGGTACCCTCACCAACATATCTAGTTTCTAGAAATTGAAGTGAGTGCAAACAATTGTGAGGTGCATATAGCTTGAATCTGAAAATGAGGCGGATCACTTACAAGGATGTGGCATGACTCATGCCCATTACAATATACTCATAAACCATCATGCATGAACTCATGCTTATCCACATGGCTCCAAATGTCCGCCACTCATCCAAAGATCCAACATCAATCAATAAACACAAGTGAGGTAATACCATATACCAATGACATCAATATCAACTTGGTATCACTTCCATAAGCATTGCTTATGAGTAATTGGCATCAAATGGCAGTCAAGGGCATCAACTTGCATTTGAATGTAGCATTACCAATTGATTCCAATCACACATCAAGCTCTTCCAATGCTCAATAGCATCATACCAATGCATAAAAGCATCATGTCCATAGCAAAAACCTTCTCATTATTACCCAACATCCACTCCATGCATGTGGCTCAATCAATGCATCTAAGCATATGCATTCCTTCATCCATTTATGCATGGATTCATCAAAGAATCTTGCATTTGTCTCACAAATGGCCACATGACATCCAAATGGGTGTGATTAAAGAAGGATGTGAGCAATAAGAGCATGTAATCACTTTCCAATGGATCATGAGTCATGTGAGCAATAAGAGCATGTAATCACTTTCCAATGGATCATGAGTTATGTAGGAATGTTAAAATGCTATAAATTAGGGTTTCCATTCATGAATTTGTCCCTCATTTGTCCATAGCATGAAGATTAATCACCATTGCTTGAGAAAATGGCCATAGCAACTCACCAATGGTATTCCGAAAGCTTCAATGGTTGGATTGTTGCTTGATAGAGCCTCCAATGGAACCAAATCTTGAAGATTTTTACAATTTCTAAGGGCTGCTCAAACCTCCTCTTCTCCCTCTAAGGGCTGCTCAAACCTCCTCTTCTCCCTCTCCAATAGCCATGAAGAACTCCCCAAAATCCACAAGAAAGATGCCAAACATCATGGCTAACAACAACCACATGGTATGGAAGGCAATGAAATGGAGCCTAACCTTGTGATTTTTGGCTATGAGGATGCATTGAAAAACGGCGCTCAACGCCTAGCTTCATGAGTGAAAAAGCACAAAATCATCTCCAAGTTTGGCCCTCATTAGCAATAGAATGCATTTGCAGAGCCATTTAGAGCGAGTGGAGATGGACAATGGTGAGCTATGTGAGAGATTAGGGTTTGGAGTAAAGGGAAAGAAAAGGGAAAGAAATTTTCAAAAATTTTCAGAAAATTGCATGTAAATTGGTACTCTATGTGTTCCTCTCCTCAAGATCAACCAAAGCCCTTAGCAAATGGAAGCAAAACGAGGGAAAGATGAGAAGTAATGGCTATGGAAAGCTTGGAAAAGAAGCACAAAAAGATAAACGTGATTAACAGAGAGATTAAGAGGTGATTAATTTAAAATTTCTCTAATTTTTGTAGCCCGCCCCAAATATTTGGTCTAGGGTGCCCAAATTAGGTCCAGCTAAATCTCCATGAAATCATATGAAATCACATGAAATGATGTCTCCCCTCCACTAATCTCTAAAGATTAAGTAGAAATTAAGCAAGATTAAGCCAAAACTCCAAGAAATCAAGAGAAAATTCAAAAAATTATCAAGAAAATGACTAATCTCATGCCCAAAACCTTGATAATGGATCAAAATCAAGGTTTTGATACCAAATGAAATGGATCTAGAGTAAAATATTGAATCAAACACATCAAAGCAAGAATCTAGCATCCATTAATCATGAGATTAGTGATCAAATGGCTCATCGCATGAATATACAAAAGAGAGAAAATCTATAAGTGCATGTAGCAAGAGAAGATGCACAAATAGCCTAAGTGTGTTTAACCTCTCACCAAGATGATGACCATGGAAGGCCAAATCTCCATAAATGGAGCCCAAAGGTACAAGATGACCAAAATTAGTAAAAGTGTCAAAAGATGTCAAAAGATGACCAAAATTAGTAAAAGATGTCAAAAGATCCTACCAATGTCCCCCAAGCCCTATTTATAGTCACTTTCTCCTTTTGCCCATGGGCCCCTATGTACATGTGGAAATGAAGCTCTATGGTTCATGACACCTTTATTCCCTCATCATTGGGAATACATAGCTGATTATTATAATACATGCATCCTTCATCCAATTTGTACCCAAGAACTCGACTCATTTCCTGAGAAGTCTTACTTTCCTGCATCAGAAGGGTAGCAATAGGGCAAAGAATTTGTCCTACATGATTTTCTCCTTTGCTTCACTGATCAATGGATTTGACTATAATTGCAAGCAAGGAGGCTTTTCTACTTAGCGCATCTGCCACCATATTTTCTTTATCCAGCCAATACTTAATTTCAAAATTGAATTCTTGCAGGGTTTGCATCCATCTCCTTTGACGCATGTTGAGATCCCTTTGGGTGAAGATTCACTTCAGATTTTGATGATCTGTCCATCAAGGTGAACCTTTGTCCCAAAAGATAATGTCTCAAAAACTTCAGAGCATAAACTACTGAGAGTAACTCCAAGTCATGGACGGAATAATTTCTCTCGTGTTCTGAGTTTTCTAGATTCATGGGCCACTGCATGACCTTCCTGCATAAGAGCACTGCCTAAGGCAAACCCACTGGCATCGGTAACTACCTCAAAGGGTTTGGTAAAATCTGGTAACTTAAGGACAAGGTTGGTTACTAAGGCTGTTTCAGTTTATCAAAGGCACTCTTACATATTACAATCCACTGAAAAAGTGTACTCTTCTTGAGAAGGTTAGTTAAAGGGGATGCTATCTGAGCATACCTAGGTATAAAGATTCTATACCATCCGGTTAATCCTAGGAATCCTATGACTTCCTTTACCGTCTCTTGGGTTCTGGCCATTCTACGACTACTTGGATCTTTGCGGGGTCAAGAGGAATCCCATCCTTTGACACTATGAATCCCAAGACTCCACCTGGTCAACAGAGAAAGAACACTTGCTCTTCTTTGCAAAGAGTTGGTGTTTCCTTAGGATTTCCAGGACCTTGCGTACATGATTTTCATGATCTGCATCATTCTTTAAGTATACCAAGATATCATCAAAGAAGACAACAACAAAATCATCCAAGTATTCTCTGAGAATATCCTGCATAAGATGATTAAATGTTGCCGGGGCATTGGTCAATCCAAACGGCATGACTGTGAACTCATAATGCCTATAGCGAGTATTGAATGCTGTCTTCGCGATGTCCTGTTCCTTGATTCTGATCTAGTAGTACTCGGATTTGAGATCTATCTTTGTGAACATTTGGGTCCCACTTAACCGATCCAAAAGTTCATCAATCCTAGGAATAGGATACTTATTTTTAATTGTAGTCTTTGTGAACATTTGGGTCCCACTTAACCGATCCACAAGTTCATCAATCCTAGGAATAGGATACTTATTTTTAATTGTTAATTGATTCAGTCCTCTGTAATCAATACAGAGTCTTAACCTTCCATCTTTCTTCTTTTGAAAGAGAACGGGCGTACCCCAAGGTGAGACACTGGGTGTCTCACGAATCCCTGCTCTAACTATTGTCTTAACTGTTCCTTAAGTTCTATGGCTTCAGGGACTGGCATTTTGTATGCACTCTGGGCCACTGGCTGAGCTCCAAGGATTAACTCGATCTCATGATCTACTTCGCAAAACGGAGGCATCTCAGTCTGCTCTTCAGGGAACACATCTGCATACTCACTTAACCACTCTGGTTCTTTAGCCTTGCATTTTATGTCTATTGAATTCATCTTAACGACATAAACAACTTGCCTCTTTCTGAGCCCTTTTAACAATTTAGAAGCCTTAACTAATTGCAGCACTGGGGATCCAAAAAATCCAGTTCCTTGAACTTTATTCCCGTGAAGGTCAAGGAAAGAGATGGTTCCTTTGTGACAATGAATATCAGCTTGATTCTTATGGAGCCAATCCATTCCAAGGATTCCATCATAGACTCCCAAGGGTAGGACTCTGAACTGGCACTCTCTTACGTTCCCATCTAGACTAAACTGAACAAGGTCAGTCTCAAGGTGTGTGAAAAGAATCTTTCCACTGGCCAATTCCACTTGCATAGGCTTCCCTGATTTTTGATTTAGGACTAACTTACGTAGACATCTTGGGAAAATAAAAGAATGAGTACTGCCTCTGAATCAATCAAAAGCTTGAATTGCTTACCCTGGTACTCTGCTGGAGTTTGGAGGACTAAAAATTGATGGTTATTCCCCTGATGCTCTATTGCTGCATAGATCTGTCCTTTTTCTTCCTCTACTTCCTCAGCTATAGTGATAGCTGTAGCTGCTGCAGTAGTCTGAGGTGGAACTCTCTCTCTTTGGTAACTCCAATTTTGGGAGGGAGTTTGGAGACTGCTTTGCATGGAGGCTGCAGGCTGAGGTGGCACTCTTCTGCGGTTGCCCTAATTTTGGTGCGGGGGACCCTGATTGGATTGATACTACAAAGGAGTCTGTCTCTGAATTTTGGGACCCTGGCTTCCTTGACCCACAAAAGGAGATGGGCAATCCTTGAGCTGGTGCCCAAACCCCTGACATCCGAAGCACCTGTTCTCACTTCGAATCTTTTCTCTTTACATTCTTGAGAGAGCCCGAGTTCTTGAGAAAGTATTTCGAGGGAAAAGTCTTCCTTCAAATTCTAGTTGGGACCTTGGTGTCTTTGGAGGCGGAAAGTTGGAAGAACTTCCCGGTGTCTCGAATCTTTTGAAGGATAAGGGAGCTGGCTTTGGCGAGACTTTCACCATGAAGGCTTTGGTGAAGTCCTTCACCATTCTGACAACTTCTGCCATGGACACTGGCTTGGCATTCTTGACCAATGTGTCTAAGGGTTCGTTCATTCCCCGAATGAACCTGGCCATGAGTTGCTCTTCGTCTAGAGGTGGTGAATACTTGAGGAGAAGAGCAAATGCCTGGTGATATTCTTCAATGGTTTTGCTCCCCTGATTTAGCTCTAAGAATTCATTCATCTTGGTTTCTAAAAATCCGGGGGACAAAATCTCTTCCTTGGATAGGCTTTAAGATCATTCCAGGACTGGGTATTCCTATCCAGATGGTTGGTGTCACAATCGTTTCTCCATGCCACACTGGCTGTTTCCACAATTTTCAGCCTAGCGAGAGCCATTTTGCTCCTCTTGTTGTATTTGGTGACATCAAAATATTCCTCCATTACTTCAACCCATTTCTCCACAGCCTCGCCCAAGTTCTCCCCTTCACCTTTGAAGGGTCCTGGGGTTGAGTTTTGTGAAGAGCCTTATGAACGTCGGGGTCAAGTTCTTCATCAGTGAGAGGATCTGGCTAACGGCCACGGTTCCCTCGTCTCATGACTGCCAAAAATGATACATTATTAAATTTTTATTTTGATTTCGCCCACGAGATCCTCATACTTGAGGTTCGAAAAATAATTTCTTAAACAAGATAAATGATCTTATTGGAGATCTATGACATGTAACAGATTTTGCTTTATAAATTTGTCAAAATAAACAAAATTCTTTGATTAAAATTCTTCGTTAATGAAGCTTAAGGAATGAAAATACAATATATAAATGCTCTTTCTGAGTTTGATTTGGTTATGTTTTGCCCGGGTACCGGGAAAGAGTTTCCAGGCCCCCTAGCCGGCGTTTCATGCAAAAATAAAGGTAGGCATACCACGTACACACCCAATATGAAATGGCCATTATAATAGAATTAGCCGTCTTTAAAATAATCCTTTAATGAAATTGCCATCACATAACAGAATCGGCTGCCATTATAACAGAATCGGTTGTCTTTAAAATAATCCTTTAATGAAAATCATAATATTACTGATCATCATCCTCCAAAATTTTGAGTCCATTATATTACAAAATATGTCATCTCTGGACTCTCCGTTGTTGAAGACCAGCTAGCCAACCAACGAGATCCAATATCAAAATTTGATTCACAAAAGTCATTCTTTTTAGTCCATTCGAATCTTCCTCGACGCACGCATGGGTGTCCTAGCAACCGCGAGCCCGTGCATCACTTGGTCAGAATCCTCTAGGATCCTTCTTAGGTGTCCTAGCACTTCACTCAGGGACCGCTTCGTCGGTCCTCGCCTATCGTACCAGAAGCGTACCATTTTAACCGTACCGAGGCTGGTTAAGACCTCGACAGGCTTCGCCCGTGAGCGACGTCCCTCGACGACTCCCCGCCAGCTGTTGCAACAACGAGCCTCCTTTTAGATTAAGCACATACCAAATGCTTTCTCCAGCATTCTGGCGTAAAACAATCCTTTAAAAGAAAATAGAGGTTCTATGTAACTAAAATTCCCAATTTAAGATTGGTTCCACAAAACCCTTTTTTCCTTAATCTCCAATTTCATAATGAGAATCCTTGATCTCACATCAGGGTAATCTACCTATCATTTGACTGACTATCCAATTAGATTCTTTGTGATTTCGGTCAAGGAAAAACTAGTTAATTCAACGGTAGTCTATTCTTTGTATTAATAACTAGAATCGGCCACCACGAGGTTTTTTGCTTGATTCAGATCGAGAGATGGACAAGTAGGTTTACTAGCCATCCCTCTCGTGGTCTAACCAAAATCATTCGATTTAATTCTAATAAGGATTTTCTTTAGATAAATATCTACTGAACTTCTAATCGTAAGAACATTCCAACTTTGTGAATTTCATTCCTTCATAACCATAGTAGATTAAGAAATGGTTTTATTAGAGAATATCATATTTTAATGAAAATAGTCTTCTTCCATTTAATCTAATTTTGGGTAAATACCAATTCGGTGATTTAACCACATAAAATATCTAAAGATATTCTTTCTACCACTTAATTTCTCAACCTTAATTCCCTAGGTGGAATTATGGTGAAAATTCCTCGTTTGTCACCAAAAATTAATTCAAATCTTTCTCTAACTACTGAAATATCATAAAATTTCTTCTTTTAACTAAATACAATTATCCTTTTTTTTAATAAGCTTAAAAATCCTCTTTTCCTCATTTAATGATTGGATTTCAATTATCATGGAAATTTCTCTTTTATCATAAAATGAATTTATCTAAAATTTCTCTTGAAATTAAATAAAAATATGCATTATTCCAACTATACCAAGAATTCCACTTTTACCAAATAAATGATTAAATTCCAATTATGATGGAAATTCCTCTTTTATCATTTAAGTTTTCTCATGCATAAAAATAAATTTAACTAAAATTTTTCTTAAAATTAAATAAAAATATCCATTATTTTAAATATGATAAGAATTCCACTTTTACTATTTAAATGATTGAATTCCAAATATGATGGAAATTCCTCTTTCATCATTTAAATTTATTCATGCATAAAAAAATTTATCTAAAATCTTTAATTTTAAATAAAAATATTCATTATTTTAATATACCAAATTTTCTCTTTCCCCATTGAAATACATGGATCTCCATTATCATGGGAATTCCTCTTTTTGCATAAAAATAAAATTACTAAAAATTTCTTTTTTTCTCTAATTAATTATTTAAGTATAAACACTAAAAATTAGTTTTCCATGAATGTAATGAAAATTATTCTTTTAGCATAGGGTGACTAATCCTAGAATATGGTAGGAAGTCCTCTTTTCACATTATGCATAAAAATGATTTATGTATTAATTTTTCAAAAATTTTGCCATAGCTCCGTTGCTATTTTTACTGATAATTTTTAATATTTTCTAAAAGAATAAGACTTAGTAATATGATTATGATTTTGGACCTAAATCTAACTTATGGAATTAATCATAATTTTACCATACTTTTATTAGTATAAAAGCATAAAAAAAGCTATTTTCTAGCCTCTAGCTTAACTAGCATAGAGTTTGATCTTTGAATTGAGAATTTATCAATAAGAAGCATCATTTGAATAAGAATTGGTCATAGGAATGACCATTCTTTTGGGGAGAGAGGATATACATAAAAAGCATCCTAATTAAGAATAAATGTAAACTTTTTGTGATTAATCATTTGATTTCTTTAGAAAGCTTAATTTGCATTGAAAAACCATTCATTTGAAACTTCTCAAGCTTGAGAGGGGTTGAGAAGTGAAAACATTGAGAATATTAGAGAAAATCCATGAAATTACATCTTACCTCTTGATTTGCTTGCTTCTCTATCTTAGAAGAAGCCCCCAACCAATCAATTGGTTAGTGTGTTGAGAGGAAAGCTCCAAGGATGGTTGAAGAGAAAGAGAAGCTCCAATCTCTCCAAAATGTAGAGGATTTTTAAGGGATAATAGAAAATATGCTTATTTTAATGTAATACTGGCATGGTCTAGTTCACAGATGAGAATACAAAAGAATGAGGGTCTATTTATAGGTGAGGGAGGCCACTAACTGAGTCCAACTAAGTTCTAGAATTTTCCAGGTTCAGTTTGGCTGAATTTGGACAAGATTTGGACCAGTTAGCTCCCATTTTGATCTAGTTTGATTCAAAAGAGAGGAGAGATAAAAATATCTTAATACTTTTGAATTAAAAACTCATCCACATGTGTGAAATAGGCACCTACCTCAAAGTCTCTCCCCCTCCTTATTACCAAGGTGTCAAAAATGTATCATTATTTCAAAATATCTTATTTTTTCAGTAATATCTCCTAGTTTTTAACTAATAAACCTTGTACTCAATCAACTCTTTATCTTATGTGAGCATTTACTCATTTTTAGGTATTTTCTTTTATTCATTGGATTTATCTCATCCCAACACTTGGATTAATCTTATTGGTCCATAGGAACCTTAATTGGACCATAATCTAAAAATTTTAAAAAATCTTGACCCTTAGGCTAAGGTCTTTTAAATCATTTTTAATTGATTCCTAATGCCCCTTAGAGAATTTATTTTGAACTTCTATTTCAAGGAAATATATTTTTGATATTAAGAGGATTTGTTTATCCAAAAATATCTCAATATTGAATTATCTCTCTCTAGAATTTTTTATCTCTCTAGGCAAAAACAAGGAAAACCATTATTTTCTTGTATTCAGAAATAGGGAATGATTATAGGGGATTGAAGTAAAGCTAATTCATTATTCAGGTTGAGGAGGAATCTTACAAAAACATGACCAAGTTTTCAACAATAATTGCATCTCTTCTTCTTCTCATCTGGCTCCTCTTTGGGCTTAGGGTTATCTGACCAGGCTGGTGCTTTGCCCTTAGGCTTAGCACGAGATGGAACCGTAGATTTTCCTTTACCAACGATGGGAGGTAGCAAATGCTTGTTCGAAAATAAGCATATTATCTGACTAGGCTGGTGCTTTGTCCTTAGGCTTAGCACGAGATGGAACCGTAGATTTTCCTTTACCAACGATGGGAGGTAGCAAATGCTTGATTGAAAGTAAGCATATTAAAATGAGATTTCTCTTCCTAAAGCAAGAGAGCCACCAACTCATCAAAAGTATACATTACTGAATTGCCCTTTATCAGGAGGTGGAGTGTGGTAGCAAATCCTTAATATGATTCAAGTAGGCCTTTGAGGATAGCTCTGGCAGTAGCCACTCTGGTTGCCCACTCCTACGACCACCTTGGTCCTTCACTTTTAGACCAGACAAAAGTGCCAACTACCTTGGACTGATCCAGCTTATTGCATTAGCACCTAGGCTAGCACACCACTTGCGCCACTTGCACTGACACTACAATGATGCACCACTTGTCCCTTGTGCTCACTTGATGAACACCACGCTCCTCGGCAGTCAGGGTAGGGCCACTTGATGGTCACCCTTAGACCAATCCAAAGGCCAAGTGACATTTTACAAAGGGATATGGGATTGTGTGATGGGGATCATTCTAGCAATACTTGTCTCATCTATTTTCGTGTTCAAGTGTTCTTGCCACTCCACACTGTTATTTCTCATCTACGTGCTCTTGCTCATCTATGTTCTTGTTCATTTGTGTTCTTGCTCATGTTTGTGTTCTTTGTGCTGGTGAGCTATGCGTGAACCCCACAGCTCACATATCTCCTAGCTTGTGATAACTCATGAGGGTATAATGTCCTAGAGGGGACCTTATGTTCATTGTGGTGTACATTGTCTTAGGCATGTCGGGTAAAGAGGTGTGCTACAAAGACAAGATAACTATCTAGAATAACCTTATCAATATTGATCATCTATTTCTGAAGATCCTTGACATGGGTCAAAAATGCATCCATAGACTCACCCTCTGTCAGATGCTCCAAGTCAAGCTTTTTTTGAAGATAGGTAACTCGAGCTTCATGTTGCGGATCTGATATAGATAGGCAAGTACATCCCATGCACTCTTAGCAGAGGCACATAATCAGATGTGAGAAATAACTTGCCGTTTACAAGAGAGAGCAATGCATCTTTGGCATCCCATCTTAGTTGTTCTAGTGTAGGAGGAACATGTGCAGGTTGTACACTGTCACTACAACTAGATTCACTAGTTCCAACAGTGGATCCAGAGGACGTGCTGACAACAGATGCGGGCCCAGCAGGCCGAGTGTTAGCACCAGATACATACACCCACAAGTTTTTTACCACCAGAACATGATGCATCATATATACCCACATGGGATAGTTGGTTCCATCCAACTTGTCCTCAATGGACATCATACTAAACAATTCATTGGTGTTTTTGGACATATTACACAGCAAAGGAATATACAAGTTGAAGTGTATCTGACAAAGGGACTACCTAAAAGGGAGTCAATTACTTCAAATGTCTGTAAAAGGATATGCAAACTTACCAAAAGTAGGTTGTTGAATCGGTAGGTGTGGAGTCAGATGGGAAAGCAGCGGGTTGAAATCAGCTAACCAGAAGCTGATGTGGAATCAGTAAGATGGAAGCAGGAGTGGAATCAATAAGTCTGATGCGGATGTGGAGACAACAGGATTGATGCTTGTGTAGAGACAAATTTGAAGCTGACGAGGAACCAGCAAATCTGATGCTTACATGAAGTTAGTGAGTTTGAAGGTGACGTGGCATCAGCTGATCCGAAGTTGACGTAGAGTTAGAAGGTCTAATGATAATATGGGGTCAGTAGTTCCGAAGTTGACATAGCATTAGCAGATCCGAAGTTGACATAGCATTAGCAGATCCAAAGATGACGTGGAGTCAGCAGGTCTGATAATGACGTGAAGTCATCAGTTCCGAAGCTGACATAGCATCGGCAAATCTAATGGTGACATGGAGTAAGCAGGTCTGATACTGACGTGGGGTCAACAGTTCCAAAGCTAACGTGTAATCTATAAACCTCGGCCAATTGCTGAATTCAGAATGTGAAGTGCTAACTACTAAAGATAGGAAGTCGAATAGAAAAACATAATTTGAATGTAGAGCAAAGTGCTGAATGGTGAAAGTCAAGAGCCACATGCTAAAAGCGGAGAGCAAAGCGATGAATGTTGAAGATTGAAAGCCAAACACTAAATGTAGAAATCGAAGGGCTAAGCTACATATAAGGCGATATTGACTGACATAGTTAAATGAGCTAACCAAGAAAAATCAATTGATGCAAAAGTCAAATGCTCAAGAGAGGAATGTTGAGAGTTGACAGTTTAAAGCTGACAGACGCAGAAGTCCAATGTCAAAAGAAACACCATTTTGTTGCTGCGGAGTGTACATGCATGTGAATTACCTCATAATTCCATGCTTTCTCAAGTACTCACTGAAGTCATTTTAGAAGTACCCTCCCCCTTCATTTTAGAAGTACCCTCCCCCTTCATCTGACCTTAGGCATTTAACCTACAAACCTATTTGCAGGTTAGCCCAATAATGGTGAGGCATGCTCTTCTCAGCCGCCACATTAATGCATGAGCAACCTTTGCAATGTGCAAATTCTTCCTCTTAGCAACACCATTTTGCTGTGGAGTGTACCAGCACGTGAATTTCCTTGGAATTCCATGCTTTCTTAAGTACTCACTAAACTCATTGTTGGAGAAGTACTCTCCCCTTCTATTTGTTCAGAAATGTGATGCCATTGAGTATAGGAGTTGGTAGGGAGTGAGTTTGAGTAGTCCGAATGTAGTACAAGTATAGCAAGGAGCTAGCAAAGCAACCACATGAGCAAAGGTGGAATCATCCCACATGAGCTAGCAAAGGTGGAATCATCCCACATGAGCTAGCAAAGCTAATGTTGTACCCACCCATATAAAAAAGGTTCATTTTAAGCAATGAAAAATGAAACAAGATCTCAAGCCTCTTTATGAGTATAAGTCTCAATCTTATAGCCTAATTGTGCTTGAGTCTAAGCTTAATTAGTTTAGCAATTTAATCATCATGTTTATGAGTACAAGTCGCAATCTTATAGCCTAATTATGCTTGAGTCTAAGCTTAATTAGATTAGCAATTTAATCATCATGTTTATGCTGAGGTATCCCACCTTAGATTAGCTTAATCACTTGATTATTATAGGATTAGTACTAATTAGTTTAGTAATTTAATCATCATGTTTATGCTAAGGTATCCCACCTTAGATTAGCTTAATCACTTAATTATTATAGGATTAGTACTAATCACCATAGCCATACACATGTCTAAGATACCCATGTTTCTGAACATGGTATCCGAGCCTACCCTTGCCCCTTGAGCCTCTTCATTAGGTGCACATTAGTTTATCACTTCTGCATCTGCACTAAATCTATCATTAACCTCACTAATCACAACTCATCCCTTCATTCTTCTTGTGGCCCAAACTTGTTGAGATCCATTCTCTCAATTCATAGCACCATTACCCAAACCCTTTTAGCACCAAGTCCACCTCATCTAGGTGATCTCACACATCCAAGGAAGCTGCCCATTTTTCCCTGTGTACGGCCAAAAAATGAAAAACTCAATGTGACTGGTCTTCTTGTCCATTCTCCTTGTGTGCATCAAATTAGGGCAAATCCTCTTAAGCATGTGTTACCCATATCACAAGCAGCCCACACCTTGAATCTTAAGACATTTCATCAACTACACGAGGTGGAAGCATCAAAAAACTAGTAAGGCACAAACCTCACCTGTCGCTTGCAACCTCTACCTCTTCCTGAATTTGAGTAGAAGGCCTGTTCTTAAGTGTTCTTGCTTTGGGAGGAAGAGTTTGTATCGAAAGACTTCTCTTCTATGATTAACATAGACACTAAATCCTGAAAGTTAGGAACATTCTCTCTTATAGCAATAGAGATTTTGAGTGGCTTATATTCTTTTCCAAGCTCATTCAAATAGACACTCACCAAGTCAGTGGAGTGCCATGAAGGAGAGAGATTTGAAATGGTGTGATTTTTACTTTCTTTTACTCTCTTTTTTGTGTGTTTAGAAGCATGGTAAAATAGTGTCAATTTGGCATCCTCATTGCATGGAGGAATGCATTCGCATATAAATTGTTATATTATTAGGCTTGTGTTTGTTAGGAGTAGTAATTTGTAAGGTCAGTTGCTTCCTCATTGCATGGAGGAATGCATTGGCTTGTGTCTTTTAGAATTCTTTTTGTGATCAACATAGAGCTTTTTTGCTTCATTTTTGCTTAAATTGACACTAATAGATCCAAGGGATTCAACAATACCCTTGATCTTCATCAACGCATACTCATTGATGGAGGTGTTCTTCTTCTCTACTGTATGCAGCTCCTATTTCAGCTGTTGTTGTTGCTGCAACTTCCTTACCTTTGTGTTTGTCTAGAACATCTTCACCAGGTTTTGCCATGCAATTGTTGGAGTGTTGGCATCCTGTATATGCCTTATCATAGTATCTGTCATATTAATTGTTGAAAGCCAATACATGACTTTCCTTGCACCCTGGTTCCAATCTTTGAACGTCTTTATTTCTGCTATAGTAGTATTCTCTTCAGACAATTTCGAAGGCTCCTCATTGTCTCCTTCAACATAGTCCCAAAATTCCAAAACCATTTTTCCATCAGGTAATCGATCATTCCAAACTTCCACGCATGGAAGTTATTCTTGTCAAGATTCTCACTAACAATTTGGTTGATGTTGTTAGACATCTTTGCTCAACAACTAGAAATCTTTAAACAAACAATTTCTATATGTAACCTGCAACATAGCAGTATGTGTTGTAACTCCTATAGTAGCGGTACTTTTGCACAATCTATATGTCATAATGCATGACCAAAGTACACTTACAACAAACACCCATAATCAACAATACATATGCAATCATCACTCTCTCCACACCCAAAATGCAGTGCTGCACTCTATAATAACAAGAGTTTGGATAGAGATAGTTCGAAACTAGAACTTCCCGGAAATGTCAAAAAACACCTTGCACAGTGGCCAAACGGGAGGCCGAAACATGCTCGAAATGTAAATCTAACCACCAAACGTTAGTACAAAAGTACTTCACATAATATGAATACCTTCACACCTGTGAAGATAGCTCCTTAATCGAAGACGTGTAGCTTCCATAGCTACCCAGGGAGTGTCGTACCAAAACAAGAAGGGGAAGATGGGATGCTAGGGCTGAGTGTCATGGACTTGTGGAAGTGAAACATTAGTCCCTAGCGCGGGGGAGGTTTGTGGATGTGAACCTATAGTTGGGTGATGAGCTTTCTTACACCCTTCTTTGCGTGTACTAATCTTGTTTATATATGTCTATTAGGTGATCCTTGGAAGGAGTCTCTTACAATTGGTACCATACATAACCTGATTACGGGAAAAAAAGCAAGGTTTGCATGTCGATTGTGTTTTTCAAAGTCACCTAAGCCAAATATGTCTTGGTCACCATATCTTTGTTTTGATCTGCGGGAGATAAGGGGAAAAAAGGGAAGATTTGTATGCATGTGTGCGGGTAGAAATTGTCCCCAAATCAATGAAAATCCTAGTTTCTCCATGATTTGTTGTAGATTGTGTCTAATTTTCCATGGTGTATGTGGTCGACTAGCATGGGATTTAGTGCTTGCAACTAGGCATGCATAGATGAGGCGATCATGTACAGGGTTTCATGGGGTATGTTATAGGCAGCTCTTTTGTGCAGGAGTTGGGGCCCAAAAAACAACAGATTGTGTGCATGTGTGCAGCCAATATAGGTTGAGCAGCTCTATAACAAAAGTTTGTGTAGGCTCTGAACAAGCCGTATATGGCCTGAACAGGTCGTACAGGGCCAGCATATAGGTTCAGCCTAGTGGGCAGATGGGCAACGACACAGAGAGGCCAGGAGAAGGAGAGAGAGAGAGAGAGAGAGTGGGTGGCAGGCTGTTTTCAGAAAAAGCATACTGTCGAGGGGGTGGTTTCTTTTAAAAGCTAGTGTTGTTTTTTTGTTATTAAAAAAAAAAAGCATATGGGTCGTGTTTTTAAAAAACGCAATAAGAAGGGGGGGTGTTTAAATCGCACAACTTAACAACCAAAGGAGGCTAGTTAAAGCACTTAGGTGTTTTTTTTCCCATAAAAGGGGAGGCTTTGTCCTTATATATATATATCGATTTGACGACCACCACTCTGAGGATTCTCAACCAGTTATTCATCTTTTGTGTATGGAGCACAAGTGGGTCACCTTGTTTGCATGATTTTCTCTAGTTTCTCGCACCAAACACATGTTTTTTTTCTTTGGTTTTTTTGAATTTTAGAATCAGTCACATAAGTATCTTGAGGCAGAAGGCCTTTCTTTGTTTTTATTTCTCACTTTACCATGGCAGCACAACTCCACTTTGTTGATGAGGTTTCCAACCATGAGGAAGATCATCCTCAAGGGTTAGGGGAATACATGGAGGTGTAGCAAGATGTGGTACTTTGAGGAGAAGATGGCATAACTTCGAGTGGAGTTTCGGGAAGAGATCCAACTTTTACAAGATCAGGCAATTTTGCTTCAGCGCTAGCGGGCGGTGATTAGTGCAGTGGCTCCTATGGGATAGGCAATAGTAGCTCCTTCTTTTATACTCGAGGCTTTTGCGGGTGAGAAAAAGGAGAGAACCCAAGAGGTGGTTGACTCTTGGCTCAATTGTTGGAATGTACACTTTGAGTTCCACCCATTCTTGGAAGCCCAAAAGGTTCAGATGGTTAGGGGTCTCTTAAAGGGAAAAGCCCTGACATGGTGGAGAGAACTCATGAATAAAGTGAGTACTCACTTGGGTAGAGTTCGAGATGGTATTTTAAAATGAGTTCCTCCAGGCAAAGGATGAGTTTGATATTGTGGTGAGGTTTATGGTCTTGGATATGAAGAACATATCTTTCAACACATACTTACAGAGATTCAAAGAGTTACAGTCCCGAGTGGCACACATGGATTCCAAAAGGGTTTTTAATCGGTGGATTGGCATGGGAACATAAGCTCTAGGTAAAGAACAATCATAGCAAGACATTGGAGGATGCCATCCGATATGCTGGGATTTATGAAGACACAATGGTCGGCCAAACTCAGAAGAACGTCTCTCAAAAACCTCAAACCATAAAAACGTCTAAGTAGGCTTCTAGGCATAAATGAAACTAAATTTGAGAAGGCTCCACATAACCAAACCTAGCCTTTGGGCGAACCAATCCAAAGAAGGATTAGAAGCACCAGTAAATGGGTAGGTAGGTGTTTCAATTATGGTCAGAAGGGCAATATGAAGGTGAGTTGACCAAAGGCAAAGACCAAGGCAGCTCATTTGATCGAAGCAACATGTAATTCCTCAAATTTATTCCGTGTGGATACTATTGTTTTAAACTAAAGTGCATGCATGGAATGCGCTTTCAACATGGCAATCTTTGGTCCTAATGACTTGATACTTATGTATGTATGGGTCAGTGTTAGGTGGGACTATGCATATCCTTTTTGACCCTGGTAGCACTCACCTCTTCATTAATGCTAAACTTGTGCAGAAGCGGGGAGTGAAGATGCAACCAAGTGATCACATGTATCATGTGAACCTCGCAGTGAGATATGGACAGATTTGGAACAGACTTGTGTCTTAGTTACCGATATCTATCCAGTGCTATACAAAGTCCTTGGATTTTTTGATTACGAATTTAGATTTAGATAGTGTCAATGTTAGGATAACAAATGGGTTTATAGCCATGATGTCCATGTAGATTGGAAGGGTCATGTTTTGTTGTTTGTAATGGAAGACGCTCTAGTATGTTTGAAGGGTGATTTTGTGGTCACACCCTCTATTTTATAACTTCAACAATATAATGTAATATTTAATGTGTTGTGAGTCATTTCATTTGTTGTTAATTATAACGATTAAGTTATATGTTTGGGGGACACTAGATTAGAAAGCATTAGTCTCAGGCTGTGAGTATTGCATCTTACAAGGGATGAGCTAGCTCGGGGAGGACAATTGCTTGACAATAGTCGGAATATCTTAGTATTGGGATATATCACACAATATATTTCCCTGCGGGCACTCCATTAGGACAAGAGTTGTCATATATATGGACATAAGTGAATTATTTCATTGTTTATCCCAATGGTTTACTTATAGGGTGGACCATGACTTGGGGTGGAGGTGTAGTGCACCAAAACTTAGTTAGGAAAGCATTGATCACCCTATCTTGGCTTTAAAAGTCTCAAGGAAAATTTATATGGTGTGTATCCTAGTGATATGGGATGCTTGGATTTGCAACATGTTTTTGGGTGTATATATTTTCTAACGTTGCCATGTTATGTCCTTATGGGATGTCCTTATGGGGGATAGATACTCTACATTAGACAGAGTTTATGCTTACATAAGACTTGACAAGAAAATCAAAAAGTAATTTGGATGAGGTCGCTATGACTGGCAAGGTGAATCTTTCACCTAGCTTTGTATTGACTTATATGATTCCTTGAGAGGGCTATGTCGAGCCGATGGGCACTTCATTTGATATTGGTAATAAGTCCAAGCAAGGAAATCCATTGATTTAGACTAGGACCCCAAGATCATTCCACCTATTAGGGTGAAAGGTACTCAGTGGAAGGTAGATATTCGGAACAGGTTGTTGCTTTGTGATGATATAGTCTGTGCGGTGCCAGATTGTGCTAGAATTAGCAGAGGAATTCCTTATGATTGTCACCCTGCTCATATGCAAGTCATCCGCAAATTCGATGGACTTGCGTTTTTTCTATCATCCTCAGTCTCATGGTGGACAAAGGGAGAGGGTGGAACCAAGTTTTGGAGGTTACGCTTTAAGGATACACCTCTACATCTTTTCTCTCATTTAAGAAAAGCTTGTTTACACATCTCCACCATTGTTTTCGTTTGAGGGTCAAAGTACAGGACAAGGCTTTACAAATCAGACCATCTATATTGTAAACTCAAGGTAGAGAGGAGAAAAACTTAGCCTATTGGGGGCCACTCTCATTGCTTCTTTCCATAAAAGGGGTTAAGACAGTTACCACAATGTCATTTCTTTTCCGTGTGCCTATCGTTAAAATCTCATGTGTATTTTGTGTGTTCATAGGTCATCTCAAACTCCTTTTACATGGATAGGCTTTAATGAGCCTTTCCTTCTCAACACCCATCGGCATGTCTTCGCATCTTTGCATACCACATGTTGCCTAGTGAAGAATGGCATACTCACGTTATGTACTCAGGAATGCTGCATACATATGCCGGCAGATCTAGCCTGAGCTCTTGGGTTCAAACCTGGCACAAGTGTAGATATAATTAAACTCTCAAAACTATTTCTACCTATACAGCGGGAGCAAAAAAATGTGTTAAATGACTGAAAGTTAGACCAAAATGTCTGCTTATGTAGCTTCACTTCCACAAACAATTGATGCACATGATGCTAACAAGTGCAGAGAGGCAAAAGGCTTGTGTTATAGACTACAACACAGTCTTGCACACCAATGCATCTGTACCCTGCTGAAAGCAGACAACGATCACACTCTTGCACACTGCTGCATCTGTACTCTGCTGAAAACAGAACCACCTGGAGAGAGACACTGTTTTGTCACATTCTAAGATTGAAAATTCCTGCAGGTATGTCTGGTTCTAAGAACAAAACGCAACCGAGGCCTCCAGTCAACAACAAAATCCAAGCTTTTTGGACCTGTGCATCAGATTAAATCACCTGTGTATCAGAGTAAAGCTCAGTCAATCAAATAATAGGCGCCCCAAATTAGTAAACACCTTGGAAATGCTGCACATTTTACCAGAAAATCTAAAGGAATCAAGATGTGATCTGTCCAAGTCCATGCACAGGATTAAGCATTTAGACAAAGGATGGATCATAGGCACATGCATACATAAATGTACCTGATACATGTTTGTGTACATGCATGCGAGTGCACAAGTGTAATCAAACATTACAAAAAAGCCCCTTCCCAATGGCAGCCCAGTGCTGCTATGTCTTGCACACTTCTAAATGTGGCATGTAGCATTTGCAAGCACTAGCACCAAGACCCCATACTCCGCCAGTTGATGAAGTCTGCTGAAGAAAATTGTTACCTCACCTTATAACTCACACCTGGCCTTTCAAATGCTTTGACACCACTCATGGTATAAAAAGTCGGGGGTGCCTGCCCCCCTTGTAGTATGCGTCATGATATCCACACACCAATACACCTCTAGACATAATAGGAATCAATAAGAAACTTGTGCAATCTGTAGACGTGGCAGCAAAAGAGTTATCACACCCATGCATTCTTTCAAAAGGGCAAATTTATTATAGTAGCCTAAAATTGCTTCCCAAATTCAAAAACTAATCCTCACAAGGTTATGAATGCTCTCAGATAGTGGTACAAAATGAAATTTCAAAATTGGCCCTTCAACTGCATGAAAAGTGGCACCAATCCAGAGGGCACAGTCCCTTAAGAGATTCGTGAAGCCCAAAAAGCCCATCAGCACACAGGACATGCAGCATCAATGAAGGCATAATCAACCTGCACAAGGTCCATTGACCATTGAGCCAGAGAAACCTTGTGTGTCTCCGTGTTGCCTGATTAGTTCTTTATGACAAAAATAATACAGACATCATCACCAATGCAGCACTCCACCTCTGGTTTCAACCACTTAGTGGTGAAGCCCTCTAGGCCTCAGCTAGCAATTTTCGAGACAAAGCAAAAGATGCCCAAGCATCCATACATGCATAATCAACTTGTGCAGGGTCCAGCTTCAGTTTGGCCCAATTACTTAGAGTGACTTTTTTGGGCTTATCCATTTTCAGGCCCAACACTTCCTGCACAAGAACTTTCAGCCCCACATGCCTCAATTCATCTCGCTGCAACCGTTCCACAGCGAGCGTTGTCAGCTCAATCTCACCTTGGCATTCCAGACCATGATCATGCAAAAGACGCTTACCATCTGCAAGGACACCCACCCCTGCAAGCCCTTTCAAGGGATCCATCAGAAGTTCAGACAAGGCTGGTGGCTTTCTGTCTAGAAACAACATCTGTATGATAAGGCATTCATTCTCACCACATAGCTGCAAAAGCGCGACCTTGTTCTTCTCACTTCTGGTCCTATTTGGCCTCCATTCAACATCCAGACCGAAGAGGTCCCCACTCTGTGCAGATATCCACTCTTGAACTGTGGATGCTTCACTAGTCACTGTTACAGGAATATGCTTCCCCCAAGCAATCACAACTGTTCTTGCCGTTCTTGCCTCATATGAGGAAAACTTGGAAAGTGAAGAAGGCTTCACAACACACCTTTTCATGACATACTGTAGAACTTTGTCATCCTCTCTCTTTCTCTTCTTGTTGTGAGGATTGGTGCCATTCATTATTGCTAAAGAATCACCTTCCTTCTGCAGGTTGCCACCATTAGCATGCCCATTGTAAAAGGTTTTAGCTTTATTGACCCTAATAGCTTGCTCATTGGATAAGCTTTCCTTGTGAGCAAGCCTAAAAGCATGACTGTTGAAAAAGCTTTCAACATTCTGCACTCTACAAGCTTGCCCACTGGAGAGGCTTCTCTCATGGTTGACCCTAGAAGTAGGAAAGCTTTTCTCGAGATTAATACGTCCATTAGGGGAACTTGCAAGCCCATTGAGGAGGCTTTCCACATTCTTAACCTTAGCAGCAGGCCCATTGGAGAGGCATTTATCATGGTGAACACCAAAAGCATGCCCATTTGATGACGACCTCTCATCACGAACACCACACCCATCATATGACCTCTCCTCGTGATCAACCCTAGAAGCATGCCCAATAGATGATCTTTTCTCATGATCAACAAGCCTATCACCTGATCTATTCTCGTGATCCGCCCTGAAAGTATGCCCATTAGACGATCTTTCCTCAGAATAGACCATCAAAGCATTCCCACTAGATGAGCTTTTTTCATGCTCAAACACGTGAGAAACTGAGCTTTCCTCGCGATCCACCCTAAAAGCATGCCCATTAGATAACCTTCTCTCGTGATCAGACCTAAAATCATGCCCATTGCAGAAGCGTTCCTGTGAAGCTTGAGTTCCAACACCATCAGACTCGCGCTCCAAACACATCTCCACCCACGCCAACAAAGATTTCTTTTCCTTCTCTGATGAAGACTCAGGGTCTGTTGGAAGCTCACGAGAGTAAAGGGCACTGCTACACTCAATTCTCAGCAAACCCTTATCCAAACTTTTCAACCTCTGCTTCTTATGGTTCTTCTTTGTGATCAAATTGTCAGAAGTTGTGCAATTTAACCCTGAGTTGTGTGAGGAACGTACCTTTCTTTGTCCTGGGCCTGCTTCAGAGAGAAGGTCCCCACCATTTGAAGGGCCGTCTATGGCAGAGCATGGAAGATTGTAGCCTGCTTTTCTTCTTCTTCGTTTCTTCTTCTTCTCCGCAATGTCGCCCTTCTTTCTTCTGCATATCCTCTTCTTTCCAGACAGGCCCTGCCCTCCCATCTCTCCTAACACTCCAGGAGGGAGAAAGAGAGAGAGAGAGAGAGAGAGAGAGAGACTTAGGGTTTTGTTGATTTTTCCCTGAATTTTTTAACATGCAATATTGTCCACACTGAAGGTCGGACAAGAAGTGATTCATCTGGGCTCTCCAACACTCTTTTAGCGTGTGCAACAACCCCTAGTAAATTTTCAAGGTTGCCCATTCAACTAGCTTTCACCAGGCCTATCCATCCTAGATCCTAGCTTTCCACGATGATGAGCGATGAGCAAGGTGAGATGTGCAAAGACCCTTAGTCTCATTAAAGTATTAGAGCAAATCAAGCTTGATCGATTTGCTACGCGCTGTGTTAGTACATGCAAGATGAATGCACAAATGTCTTTCACGGGCTCTTCTCGAAGTTTAGCGACACTAGTCCTAGATGCACCTATGTTGTTGCAATGCTGCTTCGACAAGGCCATTTGTCATGGAATGAAGATGGCATGCATATTTAGTTAATATGTTTAGTACACCTCATAGGAGTAGTATCCCTTGGAGGTGTTGTCACTAGGCCATGAACATTTTTCTTCAAGAGATCTATGATAATAATCAAATGAGTCAAGGTACACGTATCACCTAACCGCTAACAACTATGCATGCAAACTACGCAACCCAATATGGCCCCGCTACTTGACCATGGCCTCGACTTGGGCTCACAAGCAAGAGGAGAAGAAAAGCGTTTAAGGATCTAACACCCTCTTATGCCCCTATGACAAGTTCTTACACAAGTCATTGTAAGGAAAAAGGACAAGCTCTCCACTCACTATATGAAGAGTCGTGTATGTTGAAGAACAATTGAAAATTCAAATGCTTTCATTTTCTCTCATGAAAAGTGAGGGTGTTTTAAGATTCAAAAATATCCTTAGGACCACGAGTGAGAAAAATATCCTTAGGACCACGAGTGAGAAATGGAGAGGGACTAGAGTGAGAGAGTGCACTTTATTTTGATGAGAGAGACGCCATCTTTTTCGTAATTCCTCAAAGGAGTAAAAGCCTTCTATGTTGATCTTTAAGTTTTTGGGAGCCACACTTTCTCCCTCTACTCCAGTGGGATTCCTCCGCATATCATTCAAAAAGCTACTCCCTATGCTTAATTCGAAGGCAACCTCATCACATCACTCCCTATATAGGACTCCTCCTTATGTCATTCAAAGTTCCCAACATGCAATTCGAAACCTCCTCCCAAACATGTACTTCAACAAGCCTTCTCCCTTCTCACAGGACTCGAGGAACCCACCATCTATGTACTTCAAGGAATCTTCCTCCCTTCTCACTGGGGATGGACTCGAGGGACCCACCATCATGGTTTGTTACCTTCTTACTTCCACACTCAGTTGTCTTCTCGGAGATCTATCCCCACCTTCCCTAACACCTGCCGCCACACATTGTGCACCTATACCGCCCCCCTTGTTTATGCCTCTCACCATTATACCACCACCTACCTATGCATAACTCTCACCATTATACCACCACCTACCTATGCATAACTCTCCAAATCTAGGCTAGCCCCACAGCCGTCCCTCCCTGTTGTACCTCTATCATCCACCACGACTAGCCGATTTCACATTGCTGCCTCACTTTGTTACCATCGTGTCAAGCTATCACCATGCCTAGGCACCTCCACTTGTGAGATACCACAAAATTGTGCTTGTATTGCCCTTGACCACGTGCAACTCCTCCTCTTGAGAAAACATATGTTTTGAGCATAACGCATGCTATAGGAAGGGAAACAACCCTAGAGTTAAGCTCTGTAAGTAAGGCCCACACAAGAGACCCAAAATAAATGAAATCTTCAAGCTAATAACAAAATTCAAAGGTGTAGAAGATATTATTCATCACCTCAAAGTAACCTTGGAGTTAAGCTCCGCAAGCTAGTGTTAGTCCTTTTTCATACACATTTTGTAATCCCCACCCTAGCTTAGGTAATTCAAATTGCATATAGCTAAGGGCAAGAGAACATGACCCCATAAGTGTGGGCGATCGAGCAAAGCCTAAATGTATATAATGACTTATGAGGGTGTGGAAGGTCACTTTTGATAATACAATCTACAATTAAGCTCAAGCTTGGGAGCTCCTCAATTCTTGCTTATCTTGTTCTCTTCTTGTTTCTTGCATGTCTCCATGTCTATGGATGTTTTTGGCTATGGAGTCTCGTAGAGCTTGCTTCCTTGCATGTGTGAGTGCTTAAGCATGTGTGTGTGTGGGCATGAGATGAGCTTGGTTGCTTGAGAATAGCTAGGTGTGGAGTGTGAGAGAGAGTGAGTGAGTGAGAGAGATGGAGTGAGTGAGTGAGAGAGATGGAGGGAGTAGAGAAGAAGCTTGCTAGCTTCTCCCTCTTATTGTGTGATTAGAATACAGGGCACTAAGAATTGGATTAATAGAGATTGAGGGCTTGACCACCCTTGAGGTCTCCATTCCCATGAGCAATGCACTATCATGACTTTAGATGGGTCATACTCCTTTAGATGGTTTGTACTCCTTGATGTTGACATGCTTGTTTAAGAGACTACAACTTCTCTACACAAGAAGCACCACTCTACTAAGGAGTAGAACTAGTGCAAGTGGAACTGAGACATTGTAATGATCCATTGTTTGTTTTTTCTTGCCTATGAGTTGCAAAAATTATGGTAGAACGACTGTGTGTTGAGTTTAGTGTTTGATCTAGAATGCAATTGTGTGTTTTGTGTGAGTAATTAAAGCTTTTCCTAACCCATAACCCTTTTCTTGTGTTTTTGTTGATTTTGCTTCATTGGTGAAGAGGGATAATCATATTGACATCATTGCTAAGTCAATTATAGGAAAAATAGTAGAACGACTGTGCGTTGAGTTTAGTGTTTGATCTAGAATGCAATTGTGTGTTTTGTGTGAGTAATTAAAGCTTTTCCTAACCCATAACCCTTTTCTTGTGTTTTTGTTGGTGAAGAGGGATAATCATATTGACATCATTGCAAAGTCAATTATAGGAAAAATAGTCAAAACAACTCTCTATTTTTTGGAATTATAGAGCTAGTAGGATCGTTTCAATCCTAAAAGTTGGATCATTTAGGGTAGAATCACTCGATCTAGCCCCTAGAGTCAGATCGTTTTGAATAGGCTAGTACAGTTAGTTGAACAAATAAGTAAAATCATTTATAGGTGCTATAATCAAGCTTTAATTGGTAATAATCATCATTGAATGTGAATACCAGTACCTCTATACTTGTAAAATCTACAAATAAGTACAGTCAGTTGAACAAATAAGTAGAATCATTTGTAGGTGCTATAATCAAGCTTTAATTTGTAATAATCATCAATGAATGTGAGTACCAGTGCCTGTGTACCTATAAAATCTACAAGGAATATTTGATAGACATGCAATAATTGCACAACAGTCGAGGCATCACTTGACTAACACTTACAGTTTTTAGACAATCAAATTGATTGATCTAAAAAGTACAATCGTTTTGATCCGAAAAGTAGGATATTCTTGATCATTAATCATCAATAGATTGAATCGTCCACATTTGATCACGATGATTCCAAAATTAGGATCATCAAATCACGAATCTTTTGAGTAGAATCATTTGTCTCGAATTGTTCCAACAAGGATCATTTTTAGTAGAATCGTTTTCAGTGAAATCATTTTCTAGTAGGATCGTTCAAAGGTGAATCATTGGAATAGGATCGTCGATCCTATTGGGTAAAATTTTAGAGGTATTAAAAATTAAGAAAACTTGTTAGTATAAGGAATATAACCATAACCTCAGACTTTGACTTGCTAATCTTAGAGAAAAACCACCCAAAAATATATAAAACCTTCTAAAAATACCAAAAAACTTTAGAAAATCAAGAAAATTTACCCAAAACACCAAAAAGTTACCAACAAGTAACGGCATTATACATTTACATTTGTGCCAAATCATTACAACATCATTCTTAAACCTAACGTTTGAGCACAAAACTTTATTGTACTCGCTAACACTAGGGAGTGGGACATGACCAATGGTTGATCTACCCCCAGATTCTAGTTCAAAAGTAGACTAGGAATCTTTTACAACACAGAGGATACCAGATTGGGATTTTGGGGCATTAGGCCAATACATCCAAACACTAAAATGGCTAAACAAGAGTGTGAAGCTTTTATGGGAGAGTCATTGGAAGGAGTTGAAAGTCCCCAAGCCATAGGACAAACATCTAAGAGAAGGGTCATGAGTGAACATGCTAGAGGCTAGGCCAATAAGACAATGACCAATGAAGCGTATGTTTTATAGCATTATGGCTTCCATACAACTAACCAAGTTCTAATCTTTCTTGAGGTGAACGAGATACTCTTGGAGAGATTGCCAAATACCCTAAACCCATGAGTTGTATTGATAGTTAGTGGGAACCATGAGTTCTATCTGGACTTCAACAGGACAATGTACATCCTAACAAGGGACATTGAAGTGGTTAGACCTCTGACCGCTAAAATAAAAAAGGCCCAAAAGAGTGTGTAAGAAACTGCTAGAGCTCAAACAGAGCTGGATTAGGGACGAAAGGACACGAGAAAATAGTGTCGTCTCTAAAGAGAGGTAGTACCCCTCTCGAGAGAGCAAGGATAGCCACCCACTCCCTTATTTTAGGACCTAGAGTACCAGCTCAAAGAACATGGGAAATTGGAAGATTCAATAGTCACAAATGGAGAGCTTTGAGCCTATGAGTAGCCAATGGGATACCATTACTAGGATATCTAAAGAACACACTATCAATGTGCCCCCAAAACCTTTATTAAAAGCATTAGTTGGAGTACCATCCTATGGGTACACCGGATGCACTAGTACCTCCCAGAATGGAGAGCTATGAGCCTACAAGTAGCCAATGGGATACCAATACTAGCCTATGGGTACACCAGATGCACCAGTACCTCCCAAAATGGAGAGCTATGAGCCTACAAGTAGCCAATGGGATACCAATACTAGCCTATGGGTACACCAGATGCACTAGTACCTCCCAAAATGGAGAGCTATGAGCCTACAAGTAGCCAATGGGATACCAATACTAGCCTATGGGTACACCAGATGCACCAGTACCTCCCAGAGCTAAACCATGATTTGTAGCCTCGATGACCCCACTAAATCTTTGAAAACCATCACTCCTTATGAAGCTTGGTTCAAAACAAAACCTAAGGTTGAACATATGTGAGTTTTTTATTGTTTGACATATGCATATGTGCCATCTTAGATTCAGACAGAGCTTCATGATGACATGAAATGCATTTTTGGCTATAGTTAACAAACCAAAGACTATCATCTTTACAATCCTCTTATTAAGAAAATCATTATTAGTAGTGATGTCTATCCTAGTATAGAATTCAATAAACATACCTCTATTACCAATTCCTTGGACATGTTTGATGGTTTGTTGTAAGTGCAAGTGTTTGTTAATATTCAGTAGATTTTGCATATCATTTGTTGCAAGGGGAGAATGCTCAAGAAACTGATGCATCAACTTTTGATCAGTTGCAAGATATAATAAATTCTGAAAGATTAGCAATCAATGAGTCTATGCTCATAATGGGTTAGAAGAACATACCAAATTATTTGCTTCTTTACAGAGTGGAACTAGATATGGTACTAAAACCATAGATAATGCTGAGTTTTTATTTCTTAGTTCTCTGCATGATTTGGATGAACCTAAGTCTTTTGAAGAGGCTCAAGAAGATCCAAATTGGGTTAAAGCTATACAAGATGATATTCAAGCTATTCAAAAAATGGTATTTGGGATTTAGCGAATCTACCCCTTGGTAAGAAAGCAATTGGTACTAAGTGGGTCTACAAAGTCAAGAGAAAGGTAGATGGATCCATTGATAGATTAGACTTGTTATAAAAGGTTATGCTCAGGAGAAAGGGATTGATTATGATAAAACTTTTACCCACTTCTTGTATGCTCGATAGAAAGGGATTAATTATGATGAAATTTCTACACCCACTTCTCGTATGATCACCATTTGTTACTCTTTTGGTGACCATCATCGATGAAAGTGCACCAATTGGACATCTAGGTGTGAATGGACAGCTTACGACAGTTAGGTAGTATATAAGAAACCACATCCATTGTTTAGGGTTGCTACTCGTTTTATACTTTCACCTTGTACTAGTTTTTAGCTCTTCCTTCCTTGCTATCAAGCTAGTCATTCTCTCTCACACTCTCTACACCCTTTTGTTCTTCTCATTGAGCATTGTGTGTGGGTGAGTTTAGTTCCATTGTGAGTTAATAGATTTGGCATTGTCTTATAATCGAGTATTTACATGTACAAGGATATTGGATACTCTACTCTAACCATACCATGCTTGTTGGAATTAGGGTTAGGGTTTTAACAATGCACACACACAAGATAGATAAGCTTGAGAGCACACAAACTCACTATCTTGTGTGTGTGCATTGTTGAAATCCTAACCTTAATTCCAACAATTGGTATCAGAGCTAGCTTCCTTGACACTTGATCTAATAGTCTGCCTCCCTCCTCACAACCCTATTTTTCTGTCTTCGATTAAGATACCCTCTTAGGAGAAGAAGGTGTATAGATTTTTCGGGGTCTGCAGTGCGATTCGGGCACGTTTCGGGCTTCGCAAGGTTTCTGCAGACATTCTGAAGAGGTGTCATTTTGGATTGGTTCTGCTCGATTTTGGGTGTTTGGGCTATGTAGCGGCAAAGATTTGGTGTGCAACAATATCTACAGTGTCTTTGACAACATCAGCCATCATAATTTTGCCAGTAACACTCTATTCTCTACTCTAGGTTATTTTTCATAAACTCTGCAGGTGATTCAGTTAGTCAACAGCCATCCGTTGCATTCAGGTGAATACTAAGTACTTGTAGTGTGTTGAAAGATTTTGCATTTGGTAGAAAGTCATGGCTGGCAGTACTGATGTATTCAACATGTTGTCTGCTGAGGACAAACTTGATGGGACTAACTACCCATTGTGGTCCTATGTGATGAGGCAGTACTGGTTGCTAAAGGCTTTTGGAGCTCGATTTTGGGTGTTTGGGCTGTGTAGCGGCAAAGATTTGGTGTGCAACATCTACAGTGTCTTCGACAACATCGGCCATCATAATTTTGCCAGTAACACTCTATTCTCTACTCTAGGTTATTTTTCATAAACTTTGCAGGTGATTCAGCCAGTTGGCAGCCATCCGGGTTGCATTCAGGTGAATACTGAGAGTACTTGCAGTGTGTTGAAAGATTTTGCATTTGGTAGAAAGACATGGCTGGCAGTACTGATGTATTCAACATGTTGTCTGCTGAGGACAAACTTGATGGGACTAACTACCCATTGTGGTCCTATATGATGAGGACTGGTTGCTAAAGGCTTTTGGAATGTGGTCAGTGGTAGTGAAACTCGTCCTGTTTCACAACTACCAGTGCAACCAGGTACTGCAAGTACATCTAAAGTAGAATCTAATACAAATGTGGCTCCTCCACATGCACCACCAGTTACTCCCACTGCTGCTCAAACGAGATGGGATGGAAGAGATGCACAGGCACATGCATTGCTTGCACTTTCTGTGAAGCGAAGCATTATTCCTCATATTTGGTCATGTAAGACTTCAAAACAGGCATGGGATGCACTTTTTGCATTATACTAGGTACGCAATGAAGCACGTGTTGCATATCTGCACAAACAGTTGGAGTCTGAGCACGTGAATGAGGGAGACTCAATGGACAGCTTCTTGTCCAAGATCAGAGATTTTAAGGAGCAACTTACTAGTGTGGATGAGATATATCCTGATAGTACATTGGTGCCCACATTTCTCAATGCATTGCCGGATTCTTATCAGAGTTTTGCCTCTACCCTTAGACTCATGATGAAGGGAAATCCAAATGCCCTTACATTTGATGATCTGGTTTCAGTACTCTTGGCCAAAAGAGCAGTCTAGGCAAAACAGATCTAATATGGGAGTTGGTGACCAAGCTTTTATTGCCAATCAGAAAGGCAAAGGTAAAAGCCAAAATCAGAATCCTCAGGTAAGGATGCAGAGAAAGAAGGTGATAAGCCTAAAAAGAAGGGCAAGTGTCACTATTGCACGAAACCAGGGCACTACATACATGAGTGCAAGAAAAGGCTAAAGAAGGCGAAAAAGAAAAAATCGGGCATGGCCTATAAATAGAAGCCTCCCCATTTATAAAAGCTTAATGGTGTTTATGCACTGTTACTCTACTCCTACCCAGAGCCATTTACATTGAATTTTCTTGATAATTTAATTATTTTTGGCTTAATCCTCTCTAAAGTAATTGGTGGCCACTCTTGCTTCAAACAAGAGTAGAACCCTCAATCCCTCAAGCCAAAGGAAAGCTTACAACTCCATGTAAGCTAAATTTTTCTTACTTTTTAATTTTAAATCTATGGTTTTCTTGATTTTCTTGTTTTAGAGATGATTGAAGTAAATTCTAATTCTATGCCTTGATGAAAAGGCCACCCCCTTCTTCTTTACATTCCAGCCTTTCTTTATCCTAGAATGATTAACAAATAGATTAATTAAACTTTTCTTATTGTTTACTCTCTTGGAATTAAAAATTGTGTAGATTAGAGTCCTATACATCTAATTGGGGTTAATTTAAGTTGAAATTAGAATGAAAAAAATGAGAAGTGGTCAGCCATACAAAGGAGGTTATGGAAAAATTTTCCAGAATTTTGTGAAAAAGAAAGTTTATTTTTATGTTATTCCAAAAGAGTAATTCCCACCATTTTGTGCATTCTAAAAGAAATATTCTAATTTAATCCATGTACATATTCACCTATGAATATGCATGGATATCACTGATATTAATTATTAAAATTGATTTTTATGCATAGAAAGATGCATAAGGGAATTATTTTTATTTCAAAAGTGTTATTCTCATTAAAATTGATTTTTATGCATAGAAAGATGCATAAAGGAATTATTTTTATTTCAAAAGTGTTATTCTCATTAAAATTGATTTTATGCATAGAAAGATGCATAAAGGAATTATTTTTATTTCAAAAGTGTTATTCTCATTAAAATTCATTTTATGCATAGAAAGATGCATAAAGGAATTATTTTTATTTTAAAAGTGTTATTCTCATTAAAGTTGATTTTTATGCATAAATAGATGCATAAAGAATTTTTATATCAAAATTAGAATTCTCTTAAATTTTATGAATAGATGTGATGTGAATCAGATAGATGTGAATGAATGGATGGATGGATGTGATGTGAATAGAGGTGATGAGAATGTGAGGTGAATAGATGTGATGAGATGTGATGTGAATTAGATAGATGGGAATGAATGGATGGATAGATGTGATGTGAATAGAGGTGATGAGAATGTGAGGTGAATAGATGTGATGTGAATCAGATAGAGGTGAATGAATGGATGGATGGATGTGATGTGAATAGAGGTGATGAGAATGTGAGGTGATGAGATATGATGTGAATCAAATAGATGTGAATGAATGGATGGATGGATGTGATGTAAATAGAGGTGATGAGAATAGATGTGATGTGAATCAGATAGATGGGAATGAATGGATGGATGGATGTGATGTGAATAGAGGTGATGAGATATGATGTGAATCAGATAAATGTGAATGAATGGATGAGATGTGATGTCATTTGAATCAGAATGTAAATGAATGATATGGGATGTAAGTGAATGTGTATGTGAAGAATGGATGTGAATGTGTATGTGAAGAATGGATGTGAATGAGTATGTGAAAGAATGGATGTAGATGTATGTGAAAGAATGGATATAGATGTGTATGTGAAAGAATGTGATGTGATGTAAAGAGATGTGATGTGACATGAATATACGTGGATGTGAAGTGATAGATATGAATGTATGGATAGATGTGAGTAGTCGTACATGTGAACGATTAGATGGATGTGGATGAATGAGATGAGATGTGTATGAATGAGATATGATGTGGATAGAAGTGATGTGATATAATGGTGATGATGAGAATGAATGTGATGGATATGAATGAATGTGATGTGATGGGATGTGAATCGGGATAGATGTGAATGAATGAGATGTGAGGTAAAATGAATGAGATGAGATGTGAGGTAAAATGAATGAGATGTGATGTGAGTGAATGTGATGTGGTATGAATGGATGAGATGTGAATGAATGTGATGTGATGAGATGTGGATATGGGTAGATGAGAGTGGATGAGATCTGATGAGGATAAATTGAGAAAAGATGTGATGAGATGAAAATGATGTGACTAGATGAGAATAGAAATACTTATGAAATGGTTGTGGAATTAAATAATGTGATTGACATGGAACAATGTGGAAAGATGAGAGTTCATTATAGAAATTGTATTTATAACATGTTTTTAAATGACTATTTTATGTCGAGAATGCTGGGGAAGCATTTTGACCGTCTTGTGAATGAGGTCGTAAAGACCTAATCTAATAAAGTTGCAATAGCTAACGGAGAGTCAATGGAGGATGTCTCGTGTGGTAGCAAGGTCGATCGAGGTCTTGACCAGCCTCGGTTTGATTAAAATGGTGAGCTTCCGGTACGGTGGATGAGGGACCAAGGAAGTGGCCTATGAGTGAAGCGCTAGGTCACCTGCAACGAAGGATCCTAGAGGGTGCTGACCATACGGTGCTTGGACTTTGGGTCGCCGCCAACGATACCCACGCGTGTGTCGACGAGGAAGATATTGGACAAGGAGTAAGAGTTGTTTTCTGAGTTCGGGCATGGATCTAGTTGATTGACCTTGCTGGTCCTCAAAAACGGATGAGTCCATGGCTCTTTTATATGGATCCGTTGGTTGATCTTCAACGGAGATTCCATTTTGATATGTGAATATATTGCAGAGTACTATGAGCTAGGAACCATCGACCCTGAGAGTGGACAGGTGGTGAGCGTTCTAGTTACCAATAATGCCAAAGGATGAAGGAATGATTAGAAATTAGGATTCAACCGGAGATTTTGAGGATTATGATCAGTGACACTATGATTTCATTAAATGATTGTTTTAAAGACAGATGATTCTGTAAAAAATGCAATTTCATATTGGGTGTGTAAGTGGTGTGACTAGTTTTAAGTTTGCATGAATATCTAGCTAGGGGGCCTGGGAACTCTTTTCCCGGGTACCCGGGATAAAACCTAACCAAATTCTTAAATGGATCCCTTCACTACAGTGGTTGAGCGGTTGGCTAACCCACGGGACTGGATAGATGGATCCCTAAAATGAGACTCAATTCAGTTATGGTACGATAGATGAAGTAAATCCGGGATAAAAATTGTTCTATGGAAAAGAATCAACGGCTGTGCCTCTTAATGGGAAAAAAAGCGTTGGTCTCTATGATCCAAGTGCAAGTCTTTTCCTTGATCTGACTATGATACTTACGGGTTTGGTCAGATCAATTCAGTTAGTTAAGGCTCTTGACTACGTTAGAGAAAAAAATATCCTAGAGGAATCGTATGTGCTTTCTGAGCGAGGGAAGTTTTTTCGGGTTTGGTTTTGGAAAAACCAAGGGATTAGTCTCTTGTCGGGATATCCGTGGGCGAGGCCCCGAGTGAGGGACCCTGCCCCCCTGCACAAGAAGTGCTCCTTCTACTGCTAGCACCCCTTAATTCATTGCACGGTGGGGACAAGGATCTTTCAGCTGGTATCAGAGCGAATTGGTTAAAGTGGATCAACTGAGAAGCTAAAAATGTCAAAAATTTATGACGTAACAGTAAAAAGTTAAAAATGTGTGATGAAATTCATACAAATTGATATTTAGACGTTGGAAATGTGTGATGAAATTCATAAATTAGTAATTGGGTCTTCAGATGGAAGTACCGCAACTGCATGGAATCCCTGACTTGCTTGAGGCCTAGACTTGATGGTATTTACCTTATAGTTCGAAGGACCGTGACTACCCATATATACCGAGGGTATAACTGTAGCTCTTTATACGAGTAAATCTAAGACTTGAAATTATAAGCAAAAATGCTATCCAGATGATGAATTCGAATGTGGTTGATATGATTTTAAAATTCTGGTTGAGAACTGATGAGTTGATTTGGATTCTGATTGAAAAATGATGATTCTTGAATTTTGGTTGAAAAGCGATAAGCTGAGCAAAACCACAATGAGGATGAATGGGACGAGTCCCTGTGATGATGTTCGTAATTGGAATGACGTTAATAACTTCAGTAAATCACTATGAGATTAGTGGATTGTGCTGACAGATTACTACTGTTAACACTTGACCCAGTGAATCAAGTTAAGAGATGACAAATTAAAAACCTGTATAAATGAAATTCCCCTTGGAGGAATGTTCAGATGGAAATTTCGGTCTAATGGACCATATTTGTGTTAAGGATATGAATGATATGATCTGAAGTAATTGTTATCTGATGATGAGTTCTATATAAGGGATCTTTATCCCAAGATTCTATTGGGTTCACCAGACTATAAGGAACCCTAGAATCAGTTGGATCTTAAGGGAAAGAGTTGTCCTCTAGTTGCGAGATGAGGACATCTCGCGTTTTTTAAGTGGGGTAGGATGTAAGATTCCTCCCTCCAGCTTTCGAGGTGTGCAGGTGTAAGAACCTCCCCTTCTGATCTTATAATTATTCCCCTCTCAAAAAAAATAAAGATCCCGTTTTATCTTGTTTTGGCCTAGAGAGAGAAAATGTCTAGAGGGAGGTAATTCAAAATTAAGATATTTTTGGATATAAAAATCCTCCTAGTGTCTAAAATGGCTTCCCCTGAAATAGAAATTCAAAAAGAACTTTCCAATGTATTGAAATTAATTGAAAATAGGTATAAAGGACCTTAGCCTAAGGGTATAAAGGACCTTAGCCTAAGGGTCCAGATTTTCAAAAAATTTTGGATTATGGTCCAATTAAGGTTCCTATAGACCAATAAGATTAATCCAAATGTAGGGAGGAGATAAATTGAAGAATAAAAGAAAAAAAATTCTAGAATCAGTTTGCTTGGTTAGAGGCTCACTTTTTTCCTATAAATAGAAGCCTTCCCCTTTGTAAAACCTTAATGGTGTTTATGCACTGTTTACTCCTACCCAGAGCCATTTACATTGACTTTTCTTAATAATTCAATTGTTTTTGGCTTAATCCTCTCCAAAGTAATTGGTGGCCACTCTTGCTTCAAACAAGAGTAGAATCCTCAATCCCTCAAGCCAAAGGAAAGCTTACAACTCCATGTAAGCTAAATTTTTCTTACTTTTTAATTTTAAATCTATGGTTTTCTTGATTTTCTTATTTTAGAGATGATTGAAGTAAATTCTAATGCTATGCCTTGATGAAAAGGCCACCCCCTTCTCTTCTTTACATTCTAGCCTTTCTTTATCCTAGAATGATTAACAAACTGATTAATTAAACTTTTCTTATTGTTTACTCTCTTGGAAATTGAAAATTCTAATGCTATGCCTTGATTGAAGTAAATTCTAATGCTATGCCTTGATGAAAAGGCCACCCCCTTCTCGTCTTTACATTCTAGCCTTTCTTTAATTAAACTTTTCTTATTGTTTACTCTCTTGGAAATTGAAAAATGTGTAGATTAGAGTCATATACATCTAATTAGGGATAAAAAAAGAGAAATGGTCAACCACATAAAAAGGAGGTTATGGCAAAATTTTCCAAAATTTTGTGGAAAAGAAACTTTGTTTTTATGTTATTCCAAAAGAGTAATTCCCACCGTTTGTGCATTCTAAAAGAAATATTCTAATTTAATCCATGTACATATTCACCTATGAATATGCATGGATATCACTGATATTAATTATTAAAATTGATTTTTATGCATAGAAAGATGCATAAAGAAATTATTTTTATTTCAAAAGTGTTATTCTCATTAAAATTGATTTTATGCATAGAAAGATGCATAAGAGAATCATTTTTATTTCAAAAGTGTTATTCTCATTAAAATTGATTTTTATGCATAGAAAGATGCATAAAGGAATTATTTTTATTTCAAAAGTGTTATTCTCATTAAAATTGATTTTATGCATAGAAAGATGCATAAAGGAATTATTTTTATTTCAAAAGTGTTATTCTCATTAAAATTGATGTTATGCATAGAAAGATGCATAAAAGAATTATTTTTATTTCGAAAGTGGTATCCTCATTAAAATTGATTTTATGCATAGAAAGATGCATAAAGGAATTATTTTTATTTCAAAAGTGTTATTCTCATTAAAATTGATTTTTATGCATAGAAAGCTGCATAAAGGAATTACTTTTATTTTAAAAATGTTATTCTCATTAAAATTGATTTTATGTATAGAAAGATACATAAAGGAATTATTTTTATTTCAAAAGTGTTATTCTCATTAAAGTTGATTTTTATGCATAAATAGATGCATAAAGGATTTTTATATCAAAATTAGAATTCTCTTAAATTTTATGTTTAAATTCTATGAATAGATGTGAGGTAAATAAATGTGATGTGAATCAGATAGATGTGAATGAATGGATGGATGGATGTGATGTGAATAGAGGTGATGAGAATGTGAGGTGAATATATGTGATGAGAATCAGATAGATGAGAATGAATGGATGGATGGATGTGATGTGAATAGAGGTGATGAGAATGTGAGGTGAATAGAGGTGATGTGAATAGAGGTGATGAGAATGTGAGGTGAATAGATGTGATGAGATGTGATGTGAATCAGATAGATGTGAATGAATGGATGGATGGATGTGATGTGAATAGAGGTGATGAGAATGTGAGGTGAATAGATGTGATGAGAATCAGATAGATGGGAATGAATGGATGGATGGATGTGATGTGAATATAGAGGTGATGAGAATGTGAGGTGAATAGATGTGATTAGATATGATGTGAATAAATGGATGGATGGATGTGATGTGAATAAGATAGATGTGAATGAATGGATGGATGGATGTGATGTGAATAGAGGTGATGAGAATGTGAGGTGAATAGATGTGATGAGATGTGATGTGAATTAGATAGATGTGAATGAATGGATGGATGGATGTGATGTACATAGAGGTGAGGATAATGTGAGGTGAATAGATGTGATGTGAATCAGATAGATGGGAATGGATGGATGGATGGATGTGATGTGAATAGAAGTGATGAGATGTGAGGTGAATAGATATGATGTGAATCAGATAAATAAGAATGAATGGATGAGATGTCATGTCATGTGAATCAGAATGTAAATGAATGATATGGGATGTAAGTGAATGTGTATGTGAATGTGTATGTGAATGAGTATGTGAAAGAATGGATGTGGATGTATGTGAAAGAATGGATATAGATGTGTATGTGAAAGAATGTGATGTGATGTAAAGAGATGTGATGTGACATGAATATATGTGGATGTGAAGTGATAGATATGAATGTATGGATAGATGTGAGTAGTCGTACATGTGAACGATTGGATGGATGTAGATGAATGAGATGAGATGTGTATGAATGAGATATGATGTGGATAGAAGTGATGTGATATAATGGTGTGATGAGAATGAATGTGATGGATATGAATGAATGTGAATGTGATGGATATGAATGAATGTGATGTGAATCGGGATAGATGTGAATGAATGAGATGCGAGGTAAAATGAATCAGATGAGGTAAAATGAATCAGATGTGATGTGAGTGAATGTCATGTGGTCTAAATGGATGAGATGTGAATGTGATATGATGTGATGAGATGTGGATATGGGTAGATGCGAGTGGATGAGATCTGATGAGGATAAATTGAGGAAAGATGTGATGAGATGAAAATGATGTGATTGGATGAGAATATGAATACTTATGAAATGGTTGTGGAATTAAATAATGTGGAACGATGTTGAAAGACAAGAGTTCGTTATAGAAACTGTATTTATGACTTGTTTTTAAATGACTGTTTTATGTTAAGAATGCTGGGAAAGCATTTTGACCGTCTTGTGAATGAGGTCGTGGGAGAGCTAATCTGATAAAGTTGCAACAGCTGGGGAGAGTCAATGGAGGACATCTCATGTAGCAAGGTTGGCCGAGGTCTTGACTAGCCTTGGTTCGATTAAAATGGTGAGCTTTCGGTACGGTGGATGAGGGACCAAGGAAGCGGCCTATGAGTGAAGCGCTAGGTCACCCTGCAAAGGATCCTAGAGGGTGCTGACCATATGGTGCTTGGGCTCTGGGTCGCCAACGATACCCACGTGTGTGTCGACAAAGATATTGGACAAGGAGTAAGAGTTGTTTTCTGAATTCGGGCATGGATCTAGTTGATTGACCTTGCTGCTGGTCCTCAACGGATGAGTCCATGGCTCTTTTATATGGATCTGTTGGTTAATCTTGCTGATCTTCAACGGAGATTCCATTTTGATATGTGAATATATTGCCGAGTACTATAAGCTAGGAACCATCGAAAAGGCCCCTGAGTGGACAGGTGGTGAGCGTTCTGGTTACCAATGATGCCATAGGTACACCGATGAAGGAATGAAATTAGGATTCAACTGGAGATTCTGAGGATTATGATCAGTGACACTATGATTTCATTAAATGATTATTTTAAAGACAGCTGATTCTGTGAAAAAGGCAATTTCATATTGGGTGTGTAAGTGGTGTGACTAGTTATAAGTTTGCATGAATAACTGGCTAGGGGGCCTGGGAACTCTTTTCCCGGGTACCCAGGACAAAACCTAACCAAATTCTTAAATGGATCCCATCACTACAGTGGTTGGGTGGTTGGCTAACCCATGGGACTGGATAGATGGATCCCTAAAATGAGACTCAATTCTGCTATGGTACGATAGATGAAGTAAATCCCGGATAAAAATTATTCTATGGAAAAGAATCAACGGTTGTGCCTCTCAATGAGGAAAAAAGTGTTGGTCTCTATGATCCAAGTGCAAGTCTTTTCCTTGATCTGACTATGATACTTACGGGTTCGGTCAAATCAATTCAGTTAGTTAAGGCTCTTGACTACGTTAGAGAAAAAAATATCATGGAGGAATCGCATGTGCTTTCTGAGCGAGGGAAGTTTTTTCGGGTTTGGTTTTGGAAAAACCAAGGGATTAGTCTCTTGTCCAGATATCTGTGGGCGAGGCCCCGAGTGAGGGACCCTGCCCCGCGTAAGAAGTGCTACTTCCGCTGCTAGCACCCCTGAATTCGTTGCGCGGTGGGAACATGGATCTTTCATATAAGCATGACATCCTCTATCCACAGTCTATTGAGGTCGCCATCAAAGACTCTTTCCCAGAGCACACAAATGGGCAGATGCCATCAATTTTTAATCAAGTTTTTGCAAGCAGTAATATTGTTTAGTCTCCACTTATTTCTATCATTCAGTGCCTTTTATTATGTTGATCCATCTTCCATTACTATGTATTCCTACACCTGATTCTTTTGAAGAGGCTCAAGAAGATCTAAAACGGGTTAAAGCTATGTAGGATAAAATTCGAGCCATTTAAATAATGGTACCTAGGATTTAGTGAATCTACCCCTTATTAAGAAAGCAATCGGTACTAAGTGGGTCTATAAAGTCAAGAGAAAGGCAGATGGATCCATTGATAGATTCAAAGCTAGACTTATTGTAAAAGATTATGCCCAAGTAGAAAGGGATTGATTATGATGAAACTTTTATGCCCACTTCTCATATGATTACAATCAGATTTATTACTACTTTGGTAGGCCACCATGGATAGAAAGTGCACCACATTTGGACATCATTCTTGAATGACGACTTATAGGAATAACTTTTTATGAGTTAACTAGCTAGATTTTCCCAGCCCAGTCAAGAACATAAGGTATGCAAGCTTAAGAAAGCTTTATATGGGTTGAAACAAGTCCCTAGGGCTTGGTGCCAGAAGATTCATGCCTATTTGACTGGACAAGGATTTCAAAATAGTCCTATAGAGAGCACTTTATATGTCAAAAAGTACAAGTGCGATTTGCTTTTATCACATTCTCTATGTTGATGACATGCTGTTGATAGGACTCAATGAGGAGTTGATTATAATTTTCAAGGGTGTTCTCACCTCAAATTTTAAGCTGTCAAATCTTGGTTATTTGCACTACTACTTGGGTATGTAGCCTATATAACAAGATGATGATATCGTCATTGAGCAGTCTAAATACATCAAGGAATTACTCAAAAGGTTCAATATGAAAAGTTGCTCAATCTCTGCAAGATCCCAGAGAGAACCATTCAACATAGTCACTCATGATCAAGTTGTTGTGGATGCCTTATATATTTGTGCAACTCATGACCAAACATTCAATTTGCTGTGTCATAAATTTCAAAGTTAATGAATTTCCTAGGCACTAAGCATTGGTAGGCAATTAAACATATCGTTAGATACTTATAAGGCACTCAATAACTTGGATTATTCTATGATAAGGGAGTGATTTCATAACTATAGGCCTTCAATGATTTAGGTTGGGCAAGTGATTATGATACATGATATTCCACATCTAGAAACTTCTTCTTTCTTGGCAACTCATACATATCTTGGCTAAGTAAGAGGCAACCAACTTTGGAAAAATCGTCTTATGAAGCTAAATACAGAGAAACATTCACAGTGATAGTTGAATGTGTATGGTTGAGAAGATTGAATCATCTTATGAAGCTAAATACAGTGATAGTTGAGAAGCTAAATACAGTGATAGTTGAATGTGTATGGTTGAGAAGATTGATGGAGGATCTTTTTGTCCCTTCAGACAATCCTACTCCTATTCTCACTAATAATCAAAGTGTAATGTAAGTTGTAAAGGATCATGTCTTTCATGCTAGGACCAAGCACATTGAACTGCACTACCACTATGTTAGACAGAGACTCCATTCAGGTGATATCAATATGATCTATTGTAGTATACATGACAATATGGTAGATCTTTTCACTAAAGTCTTATCACATAAAAGGTTTGAGACCCTTCGTAAAGATTTGGGCCTCATCCCTTTTAGATACTAATCTGCAATCTCTGTAAACCTCATACTTGCACTACAAGGGTATTTGTTAGATATGTATAGTAGTACTATAATGAGACCATGTACTAATGCCATGGACACTTTTGTCCCACCAGGTTCTTCCCCATGGCCATCTAGGTGTAAATAGACACCTTAGGGTTCACTAGTATATAAGCAACCACATCCATTATTTAGGGTTGTTGCTTTGTTGTTTTGCTCTACTTTTTTTATACTTTCAACTTGTGCTAGCTTTGGGCTCTTACTCCCTTGATATTGAGCTAGCCATTATTTCTCGCGTTGTATACCCTTTTTGTTCTTCTCATTGAGCAGTGTTCATCTCCATATTGTGAGCTAAGAGATCTGGCATCATCTTTGAATAGATTACTTGCAACATGTACAAGGACATTGGGTACTCTCTTCTAACCATGCTCACTTGTTCAAGTGTTCTTCCTCTGAAGAAGGAGAATTATTTGCATGCCCCATTAGGAAAATGGGGAGAGATTAAGAGAAATATTATGGGGATCAAGAGAAATTAAAAGAGTTTACAAGAGAGAAATGTTATGGGGATATAAAAATGTGGGCCTCTTTAAGTAAGAGTGTGAAGTATGAGTCAATACTTATTAATTTTTGTCCATCTACTTTATAATGAAAAAAGATTTATAGCGGTAATATGTAATTGTCAATCTATACATTGGTAGTCGATGATAATATGGATGCTGTAAAACTTAAGCCTGTTTTATGAGTTATTTTTGTTTGAAACCCAAAAAGCACCTGTCTTACTCTCTCTCTCTCTCTCTCTCTCTCTCTCTCTCTCTCTCTCTCTCTCTCTCTCTCTCTCTCTCTCTCTCATTCATCCCTCTCACCTCCTGCCCATCCCTCTCACCTCTTTCCATCCTCTCCATCATAGATCTACAAGCAAGGTAAGGAATTTATTTATTTATTTATTTTTACTTTTTATTTTTATTCTTCTATACTTTCTGGAGGATAGTCTTAGAGCATCTCCCTCTCTCTTTGACAAGAGAGGTAATGCTCTTGTTTTATAATGTATGCCCTTGCCATTTTTTTAAATGTTTTTTTGGGATTTTTTATAGGTTAGGATTTACAAAATAGGGTCTCTTCACTTCTCCCTCTCCAAAAAATCTACAACCTCTCCAAAATAGGGTCTCTTAACTTCTCCCTCTCAAAAAATCTACAACCAACCAAGGATTCATTTTTTTGTTTTGTTTTTCTGTAATTTTATTTTTTGTCTAATGTCATGCTTCGCTTTTTTGCACTTCTACATGTTCATTTTAGGCCACTTCAAGCCCACTTTGAGTGCCACTCCTCACGATCCCCTATGTCTTCACTCCCTTCACTCCTTGCTCTCTCCAACAGAGCTCAGATGTGTCTTTCAATAGGTATAATTTTTGCAAAATCTAATTTTTATACTTTTGTAACCATGAGTACCTTGTAGAGTACACTGGACTTTCTTAGTTGCTCCTTATTTGGACGTGTTTGTGAATTTTTGTAGTTCTTGGAAGTTATCTTGATTTATGTATAAAACATTAATGGGAAAGAAAGTGTTGATATTAATTGTACATGTGTTGTAAGATAAATTACGTTTAATTATTTTTTAGCTTGCTATCTTTGGTCGATACCACAACCCAAGTCTGAATGAACCTACTATTTATATTTAAAGGCATCACTACTCTCATTATTCACATAGCTCACTAACATAAGTGATGGCAAGGACTAAGAAAACAGAAAGAGAATCCCTTCTCCATAAACACTAACAGCATAGAGAGCCCAAATGGCATGCAATGATAAAACACAGCCATGGTCAGGTCACAATTTTTGTGGTAGCTTCCAAACTCAAACTAGAATGCATCAAGACCTTTCACATTGGGTGGGAAAACACTCCCTCAAGGAGCAAGTCCTGTTCTATCTGACATAGAACATTGGGGGCAACCAAGCAGACTGGTAGATTACAAGAGCAACAAAGATTCCAAAAGCACAGAGTCTAATCATGAGAATGAAGAAGGTGAAGCACAAGGTGGTGAAGCATAAGCTGAAGCTGAGGAGGCAAGGCCCGCCAAGCAGGAAGACCAAGACAACCTAGAGTCACCCAATGAGAACCAGCAAAGCATGTACCTCAAAGAAGAGACGACAAAGGTGGTGAAGCATAAGCTGAAGCTGAGGAGGCAAGGCCCGCCAAGCAGGAAGACCAAGACAACCTAGAGTCGCCCAATGAGAACCAGCAAAGCATGCACCTCAAAGAAGAGACGACAACATGAGAGCTTTTTGAGAGATTTGGGACTACCATAAGTCCATTGAGATTTTAATCCATAGGGATCATTTCTCAAGAACAATATGGAGATTTTGTACTCCTACAACATGGCCTTCTGGATGCAGTGTGGCACTTGTTGAGGCGATCCTATAGGTTGTAGAGGCTTTCCTAGTGAATCTTTTTGAGGATATAAAATCTGCATAATAAGGAGGGACCACAATTGAAGAGAATATTTATACCTTAAATATTTTGATGTAGCTAGCACAAAGATTAAGGAGGGACCACAAAGATTAAGGAGGGACCGCAATTGAAGAGAATATTTATACCTTAAATATTTTGATGTAGAAAGCTTTATGTAAATCTTCCATATAAATACAAAGTTTCTTCAATGTTTTCCCCTTTGATAAAAGTCTGTCAAATCTTAAAATCAATAATGATAAGAGAAGTTCAATTTAAGTTTTAGAAATGCTTGAAGTTTTAAAAATGCCTAAATTAAAGTTTCTTACACAACGGTTCATGACTTCAAACAATTGAAGCTTATTAACTTCTGGAATGATGTGTTTGAAAGAAGCATTACATCTTCTTTAGTGGAGACGTCAACTGCTGTTGCATGTGTCAACAATTGTTGGTTATTCTAGTTTTACATGTGGTAGCTATTATTTGCATTACTATTATTGTATGTAGCAGTACAAGATTGTACTTGAGTTTAACCACCATGGATTCTAATAGAAAACTTTGTCAAAAAATAAAAACCCACCATGGCGCAAGGAATCACCTTCTTCTTGCAAGCGCAAGGCCAAGCACAAGGCCATTTTGTGCATTGTGGTAGGTTTTTTTATTTTTTGATAGTTTTTCATTAGAAGCCATGGTGGCACCACAAAGTATTGACCCAAATAAATATGTTAATGCACATTCATGATGTAGCCATAATGATGTTAATGCATGTGAATATGATGATATACAATGATGCATATGGATGATGGGTGTGGTTTTATGTTGCAAATGGTTAATACACATGGATGATGATTATGGATGATGGATGTGGTTTTATGTTGCAAATGGTTAATGTTAAGAAGTGATATTTGGGCAAATGCTTAGTGGCAACCTCCATGGAAAAATTTGTAAAAAATTTAAAAACTGGCCAAATAGCATGTGAAATGGGCCGTCTGCCTATAGTGGTAGTACAAAGCACATCACTTGTGTCACATTAACCATTTGCAACATAAAACCACATCCATCCATCATCATCATATCCATATGCGTAATTGTACATCATCATATTCATATGCATTATTGTACATTAGCATCATTATGACATTTCTATCGTGAGCATTATCACAAAGTTGAAAATGAAAGTGTGCTCTCAACACCATAATAAGGCAGGAACAATCGAGCACCCTTTTTGTGATAATGCCAATCTTAGGGTTATGAGTATTAAGCATAACAAGTTGTCAGTAAAAAATCTTATTTTCAAAATTCAAGACCAAATTATAGTAAGGTGTGATTTTTAAGCATAATAAGCTGCCAAAATGCAAAGTCTTATTTTGAAGAAGATTGAACGAGGTGTTAAATTTTGAACATCTAAGGCTTCATCAATAAGACCATGGATAATGCACCACATTACCAGAAGCAAGAAAACATGGTCAAGAAATTATAGAAGAAAGATCTTGATATTACTTAATGTTTACAAACTTTAGCAAATTTCATATACAATAAACTGATGTCCACCAATCAAGAGCTAATTTTGTTTATGTCTTTTGATATGCTCCATTTCTTGCTTGTGTCTTCACTTGGCAACCCAAAAAAGACCTGTCCTACACTTGTAGCTACTAGGGTCTCTAGTTCAGTTGCTTTAGTGGCCTCACCTATACTTACAATGGACAAAAGACCTATCACTACACTTGTAGCTACTAGGGTCACTTGTTTAGTTGCTTCGATGGCCTCACCTATACTTACAGTGGACAAGACCTTGCTATAGAATCTGTCACCAAAAATGCATGCATTACATTAGATTTTTTTCACCAAGATCACTTTGTGATCATTTTTGCGAATTGTGCTTAGACACAACATTTTGGACAAAATCCTTCATAAAGGCTAGTTACATTTGGGCTTCAAGCGTAAACTCAGAATGGATGATAACAATGTCTATCATTGAAATAAGGCCCATATGATATGCTATGGATGCATCCACCCCGAAGCTTCCTCATCCCCCTCGTCCGCCTGCAAAAGTATCAATGTCCAAAATGGCCTGCAAAATAACACACCAAGTATCTATTAAGTGGAGATTTCTTTGCTTCAAATATACTTACATCCTATGTCTCATCTCCCCTAATTTCAAAGGGCTTTGTTACGTCTATGCTTAAACAATCCTCTATAGAATTGTGAAAGGGAACATAAGGGGTAGGCTCTATAGTTACATGGTGCTCACCAACAAAATGAGTCCTCTCTCTCTCTCTCTCTCTCTCTCTCTCTCTCTCTCTCTCTCTCTCTCTCTCTCTCTACTTCCACCTCCTCAGCCCACTACTGCTATGCTTACTTGCTCGCCGTTGTCCTTCCTTTCCTGAAGGGTTTGCACTGAACTTCTACTGATGGTGACAAGAGGAGCATGAATATGTACTGGAAACTCATCATCTTGATCATCAATTGGGAATTTGTATAAGAACTGCAATAAATGAGGGTGCCTCATTTTCTCTGATATTAAACACTTTTTCCACATCATGGAGGTATAAAAACTCCTCCTCGCAAATAAAAACTTTGCTCAATGTGCTAATTTGCACATTTGGCAATAGGGACCCACCAACAAGATCACTTATACTACCTTCGTCAGGGTTCTCGAGAGCGACTTCAAAAGGCTGACCCATTAGCACCAACACCAACTCCAAGCTCTCTCTCTCCCTCTCTCTCCCTCCCTCCCTCCCTCCCTCTCTCTCTCTCTCTCTCTCTCTCTCTCTCTCTCTCTCTCTCTCTCTCTCTCTCTCTCTGCTTCCAACTCCTCAAGCCCACTGGATCTATGGGTTATGGGCTAGGATATGGTAGATCTACTAGATACCCCCAATTTTGATAAGTGGGTTTATTTCTATGTTGGGGGGATCCTCTGCCTCATTTAGCATCAAAATCAAGGTGGTTGTCCAACTAATACATTTCTTGCCAATGTTAAAGTAGCCCAAGTTTTTGATGTTCTTTGTTGTCGAGAACGTTTTGACATGTTTTGTTGTCAGATTTTCCGTTAGGCATGTAAGTCTGCACATCAAAAAGCAGGCTTTGGGTTTATGTAGGTGAAGAGGTTGTTGCAAGGGACCCAATCTTCATCTGTCTCTTCAAATTGCATAAAAAAAGGTTTGATGTGCTCGTTCATGTAGCACATCTGTGGATCTAAGTCACATGCATGCCATGAGAAGTGTCGAAGAAATTAACTTCCTGATGATTGAAAATGCAATAAAGCTCTTCTCTTCCTTTCCACTTAGTTTATGCTAGAAATTGAGTGAATTTTTCAAAGGGAGTGGCTAAGAGTAGTTGAAAGGTAAATATAAGGTGAGGAGTGGTTAGAGAATTCTACTGTAGTGTCAAGAAGAACAATTAAAAATGAACCAAGGAACTCTCCCTTTTATAGTCCTTTTAGGGCTTGGTCACGTTCATATGCTAGGGTGGAAGACAACCTTGTGAAGAGCTTGACAGTGTTATTTGAGGCTTTTCATGTGATTGTGGATGAGCTTATGTTTGCTGGGAAATCTAGTGCATCTCTTTTAAGTGACAAAATCTTTTTTACAAGTTTAATTATGTTATTCCTACTACTGTCAATGAATATGGTAGTCTAGAATTAGCTCTTGGTCCTTCTTTCAGTTCTTTAGAATGGCCTATCCCTAATCGTGGTCTATAGGACTCTTGAAATCTAAGATGATGTCCGATATCGAGACAACTCCCTTAAGTTCTCAAAAGCTTTGAGGACTATAGGTCTGTCTTGGATTGTGCCGATTCATGTTTTTGTTCATATTTTTCAACTTTTGAACCCCACATCGAAGCCCCTTCATGTTCATTTGTAAAGAGGTTCAACGAGAACTTCTTGAAATCTATCTTTGAAGAAGGCTGGGAGAAAGTTGATGGTTTACACAAGGGTGATATGTGCTCTTGTAGGGTAGGTGTATCTAGTATCACATTTTGATATTTGATAATGCACTCTACATTATACATGCATTTCTACTACTGACATTGGGGATGAAGAAAGACAACTTGGATACCATTGGAGTCCAAGGAAAACCTTGGGACACCCATAGATCTCCAAGTGAACATGCCAAATGAGACTGTAGAGCTAGTTTCAGTGAATACTTGTTGGAGTTTATTCAATGTTTGAGACCATTTGTTTTTTTATTTTCTTTAGCACTATAATTATAGTCTTATTCACACATATTCTTTGCTTGATAAACATGATAGAAAATGTTTAGGAAAGACTTTCATGGTTTCAAATGATTTGAATGTCCTTGATATTGTTTTGTAAACAAGAAATCCTTTAAAATGTTTTTCTTTGACATCATGTACAAGATGGAAAAATGGCTTACATTAATATCTTTCCTTTTTCTCATATTTTTTATCATCAAATATCTTTGAGATCTTGATTATATTTGTATCAAATTATATTATTTTATGGGTAGTTTGATGGAAAATATGGGTATTAATGTACCCCAACAAATAGGGTTTTTTCAAATTCAATACAAAGTGTATTGAAAAAAGCATTGGAAAGGTAGAATAATAGACTTTAGAAGTAGAAATATTGGTGGGAGTACAACAATGGAGGTATTAATCCAACATGTGTATATGCACAAAGAAATCTCCCTACATCCAAATAATCGAATTGCAAAAGATAAGCCTAATATGGTAAGAATATGACTTTCTAATTAGTTAGTACATTGTTTTTATATTTGAGTTTTTGAGATAAAGATATGTTATGTCTAGTATGTCTTTCAGCATTATATCCATCAACGGTTGAAGAATGGCAATCTATAAAGTGCTTGAATGGGAAGCTAAATGTTTTTCATATTGAAATTTGAACTTTGTTGTATGAGGGAGAGAATGCTAGATTCTTAGCATCACAACATATATTTTTATACGATTCCTTGTACATTGTGCCATCAAGGAATATTGAGTATGGTTCCTTGCAGCCCATGTCACTCCCATTACTGTCAAGTCTTCAATGGCCATACAACCTACTAGATGTGATCGTAGCTTGCAAATGATGTGTGCAAGCTTCAATGAAACCAAAAAGAGGTTCAAAATACATTCACCTTAGTTGGTTTATTCCCTTTGGCTATTTTGTTCACTTATTTATAACTTGTAAAGAAGTGAAGAGAATGAAGATTATATATAGTTACAAGAATCCAACTTAAGATTGGACAAAACATGTCTTTGGTGAGGAATGGGAATTCAAGACTCACAAAAAAGAGGTTCAAAATACATTCACCTTAGTTGGTTTATTCCCTTTGGCTATTTTGTTCACTTATTTATAACTTGTAAAGAAGTGAAGAGAATGAAGATTATATATAGTTACAAGAATCCAACTTAAGATTGGACGAAACATGTCTTTGGTGAGCAATGGGAAGTCAAGACTCACAAAAAGATATATATTCTTCTATACCACCACTAATTTATATTCTTTTATACCACCACTAAACAAGTTGCCTCATTGAATTAAAATCATATATTCCACCTCCATGTGATTTTCCCTTTTGAAAACATTAGGCTTGCCAATTCTATGCCTTTAGGAGACCATATAGTTAAGCTTTCCACTTTGGAAAAGTAAGGCCCATGAGCCTCCAAAATGTATTGTAAAGTAAGGTCCATATCTTCGAAAATTTAAGAAAAACAAAAGCACTTTTAGATATAGTTTTAAACAAATTTGGGAAAACTCTTACAATGTAGTGGGTAATACTACTATGACTCCCTAGCTTCTACCATTGATTTGTAAAAGGTTATAACAATGTTCTTTATATTAAGTGCATCATCCATTATAAAATTCATCATCCAATAATTGGTCAAGTGCAACCCACATGTTTTCCTTTGCTAATCGAGTCTTTCCTCCATTGCTCCTATCAGGAACAACCATATGCAACTTTTTCCATGCATATCTCTAGCTACTTCACCAGTAAATCTCCCTTTTCATTTTGTGGTGAAGAAAGAAATTTCCTCACCTTTTCCCCACCAAATCATGGCTTTCAAGGTAAGTTTCCACTTTCCCTTGACATCTTTTCATCCTTTTTAAATTCTACTTAACTTCTGTGTAACAAAACCTCTTCTACTTTCTTACATATTTCTAGAGAATCACTCTCTGGTTCCTATAGGCAAAACACACATACTCATACACCAACTTTTCAAGCATCCTTACCATGGTATGTAAAGTGAAAAAGTGTGCCCTTGTTAAGGATATCTTTAGAATAGGATCCAAAGGGTATCTTTAGAATAGGATTCTACTTTGGATCCAAGTAGACCGTTTTTCCCTCACATATTATAAGTTGGTCACAAGTTTTGGGCACCCTCCTTTCTTGTCTTTGCAATCCAATTTTTCTTTCCATACTTTGACTTTTTTCTAGATTTCATGCAATATAAGCATGAAAATTTTGCATTGGATCCACACACGAAACACCAAACACACACTTTAGAGTTTTCAAATCTCCTATTAAGAAGATGCCATTATACATTGTATTCACCAAATTCATCCACTTTTAGGACTTCTTATCTTTTCTAATGTTCAACCACATTTGTTATACTTGTCAAGTTAAAGAAAACCTTTAATATTTCATGGTCTTCTTTTAGGACTTGAAAACCAGAAGCCACCATATCTCATTTTCTAATTGAACACAAAAATAATCTGAATGCTCTTTTGTGATGTCCGGACTCAAGGCTCTATTCGTTAGGGTCAAGATTGCCCTCTCTACCTTATGTTCTTTGACAATCTCACATTCATCTAGTTTTAATACAAAATTTAGTATACCACCACACATTCTTGAACTGTTGTGTTTAGAACTTGACCATTGCACTTTGCACCTTACATACATAGACTAGCACAAAATTGTTGAATTTCATTAGCTTAAATGCGACCTCTAACTTTCATTTATATGTATGGCATAGATCCATAGGCTCACCAATGAGCTCTAGAACTTTTACCATTCACCAATTTTCGTGCTTGTGTACATGATATGGTTTTGTGAGAGGAAAAATCATTTTTTTCTTCATAATGCTCTTAAATTCTTTGTCTAATTGCTCGTAAATAGTAGCATATGCTCTGGAGGAAAACCAAGCTTTATCATGGTCATCGTTTGGCTATGAACGTCTTGGTCACTTCATGCATCATATCTCTTGTTATATCCTTTGATATTGCTTTAAACTTCTTATCTTGTAGTGCAGACCTTACCATGTCTCTTGAGAGCACTCTAGCAACTGAGGTATCCATCTCATCATTTTCTGTTGTTGTAAGCAAGTGTTGGATATTCTTACAAGTCCTAATTCGTCGCTTTCATTGTCCACCTCCAACGACCTACCTATCCATTGGTTTTAGCTCTTTAGAAGTGCTCTTGGCCCAAGTGCAATGTTGTTCTATGTTAAATGTTAAAACATATTTTCTAATTTTTTATACTTTATACAAGTCCTCTACTTAGCCTGAGTGCTCGTGCAACATTGTTCTACGTTAAATGTTAAACATATTTTCTAATTTTTTGTACTTTGTACAACTCCACTTAAAAACCTTGACAAGTTGTATGATGTCCCCTTGAACACTTTAGCATACCACCCTCTTTATTAGTCGATAAGGCTCCCCTAAGATTCTCTTTTTCTTTTCTGAAAGCTTAAAGTTGGTTGTGACCCATTATCTCCATTAATAATAATTAAAGACAACCAAAAACTTAATAATAAGGAAGAAGCTATGGCAAGATAGACATACAAATTACTCAAATCCATTGCATTGCCTTTCATTCATTAAGCTCTTATGATACATCTGATTTTATAGGCTTGGGCTAGGAAATAATAAATAAGCTCCTAGACTTTTCTATGTGACTAGCAAAAGCTCAAAACATGCGAGCTCCATATAAATCATGTGACTATATGTTGTCTTATACACAAGACTTATGTACCATGAATGAGGCTTTCTGGCTTTATGTTTATGCCTTGATTCGTACGCTATTTCCTTGTCGTCTAGCCCTTATCATCGTAGGTTGTTCCAATCAACCATATTTTTGTACTTCGGGTCCTCTTTGCTCTCGGGCGTTTTGCTCCCTAGCCGAATCTTCGCAATCTAGCTTATGAAGGTAGATGCCACTTTATCTCGGGACCTTTACCACACACCTTAAAGATTATTTGACTTTCTACATGCACCTTTACATTATACAAATAATCTTTAAGGATACAACCATCCAAATGAATCTCCCTAGATAAATACTCACTCCCTAAGCTTTATTCTTAAATATTATAGGATCGAAGATCACTTAAATTCCAATAGCCTTCCTTGATCTGGATCGTTACACATGATCTCATCCTAATATTTGAGCTACAAGCAATGACCTAATCTACAAGTACTTTAGAACAAATGTTCATCCTCATGCTAGGATGATGGTGATGTTTCCAGACCTCCTACCTCCATGGTATTACCAAAGTCCTTCTGTTTCTTGTCCTTCTTTTGGTCCAGCAATCTTTCTCCAAGTGCCCATTTTTACAACAGTATGTGCACTTCTTATACAACTTCTATTTGTGATAGAATACTTTTTCTTCCATCATCCAAGTAGATCCCTCCTTGAATCTCTTCTCTTCCTCCATCAGTGAGCTTTTAATTCCTTCAAAGATTGGATTGAGAAGACTCTTGAGTGTTGACACAAGGTTGCCAATTCCCTAAGCATTCTCTTTTAAAAGAATTACAATTGCGCCGTCCTCCTCTATAGGTGCACTGATGCGTGCCAATTGTTGTATTGTACTTTTTAAGTTCCTAATGTTGGCAACATATGAGTCTGTGAACTCCGATTTTTAGCCCAAAAACTTATTTTTAAGTGTTTTCACTTGACCCAAAAAAAATTCTCATAGAATCCCAAGCTTCCTTTGATATGGTTGTGGATGTAATGTGATGAATAAATGAATCATTTAGCCCCAATGCTATTATGGATAAATCCCAAACTAGATGTTTAAACTTATTCTTCAATGTTTGCCCTTGGCCCAAAAATAATTTGTCAGAGAATACCAAGCTTCCTTTGATATGGTTGTGGATGCAATGTGATAAATATATATACTTAGAAGTGGCACAACAAGAGGATTGCCACTATGGAATCGAGCTTTCCTCCTCATCAAAGTTCTTGCTAATTCATCAATCAATTCTATGCTAAGCTTCTTAATCTAATACCAACTTAAAAATTGGATCTATGGAGGGCTCAAACATAAGAACTATCTCCATTAATGATAATTAAGAACCAAAAATAATAATTACAAGGAAGAAGCTATGACTAAAAAATGGGTAGCCTCAACTAACTCATCTTTATACTGTTATATCTCAATAGCTTCTCATCTTCAAAGGTTTGTTATAAGGCTCTTCATTTAAGTTATATATTAAAAAAATCCTTGGTATTAATAAGAGGTTCACTTTGAAATAATTATCTCTTGCAAATTTTTATTACCTCCTTGATGTAGTCCTTAATACAATGTGTCAAGAACTTTACATGCTCAACTCTATGTTTGAGACAACATGTCCACCTATGCTTGCAAGCAAGCAAGCATGCATCATGCAAGCTTTTTAATAGAATAATTGTCAACTCATAATGCCTATATCGAATATTGAATACTATTTTTGAAATATCCATCATCATAGGAGCTCCTTGCCCAAGAGACTATAGTCTCTTAACCTAAGAGAAAACCAATGCAACGTGAAAGAACTGCATACATGATTCTAGAGGATTGATTCCTTGCATTATGGCTTATATAGCCTCATACTTAATGTTGTGCCCATTAAGCATAATAAGGTGGAGAGCGTATGCTAGACATGTCATTAATTGGGTTGAAGATCAATTTTTGTCAAGCTTTATAGGACTTGATACTGGTTTCTTGCATTATGGTTTGTATAACCTCATAATGTTCTACTCATCAAGCATAATACAATGTTGAGTGCATGTTAAATATCTCATTAATTGGATCGGATATCATTTATTGACAAGGTTTGGTGTTTGTCATGCAAAAAATTATGACTTTTTAATGGTTGAGTACTTAAGGGTTGAGATTTAAACAATCACATGAATGCTTGTCATTGATGGTTTATCATATTTAAGAGTCTAAATGGTATTGTATTTTTCACAATCTTGTGGGCCACTTCCAAGGAACTTCACTTGAGATAGTGCCATGTCACTTATTTCATCTCATAATGAATAACCTTGTGATCTTCTGAGCATTCAAAAAATACTTATCACAATATTCATGCAAGCTCTATTCCAAGTTAACACCCCTGATTTCTTGTAACAAACAAATATAACTCCGGTTGCTAACATGGCAAGGAAAATAGGAAGTAGTGTCTATGCAGATCAAGAGCAGGATAGCAATGTCCTATATTACATGGAGGATGAAAGAGCCAACTACATCCCTGTGTATGCAACAAGGCACAAAGAAAGCCATGGAGTGTTGTTATAGATTTAGTGAAAATTACCAAATTATAAAATGGCCAAATGAAGTGCAACTAAGGCAATATCAAAGATTCACAAACTGAATTTAAAAGTGCTAGATGTGAAGAAGGTGATAGAACCAAGGCAAGAAGAAGTGGAGTGCCTCGTACTAATCTAGTCGCAGGCAGAACAACAAGAAAAGCCTAGGAACAAAGAGGATTCCCAGTGAAGACATGACTAAGGATGCAATAGAGGAGCCACAAACACAAGACAAGTGGAAGGCAGGCAAAGAAAGCTCCAACAACACCACAAAAATTGATACTCAATCAAAGGAGACAATGAGTCAACAAGTTTAGATTCCTGCGGAGCCGCATAATCCAAAACATCCATTGAGAAGAGAATGAATCTCAATGCCAAGAAGAAGCTTTTTAAGGAGACACAGGCATTGAGTCAAGACCAATCAAATGAAGTTTTCTTGATTATCACTCCCCTCTATGGAGCTGAGTTTACGCTTAGCCAGCATGGCTGTTTTGTTTGGTAACTAATAGAAGGATCTCTTTCCGGGGGGCCGCGAGGTGGGGGGGGGCATGGGGGGGGAACTATCAACTGTTTTGGCAATTGAAATACTGCAGAAAGCATATAATGTATATATTTACACAGAGATCTACTATCCTTCAGTGTTTTTGCACACTGAGGTACCACCAAAGGGAAGAAGCATTAGTTCAAGCACCTGCAATTAGGGCCATGATCTAAAAGCCCCTGTCACAACCATTCAAATAATTACCTTTTACACCTCCCTTGTATCCAACCATTTCAATTGTTTACCAGTTACACCACACTAGTAACTTTCCAACCATACCACTGGATTGGATGCAGGACTGGGTTTCTCTTTCAGAAGAAGACATGAAAAAATTTACCTGGGTTTTGGATAGTAGCGTGCCCTTCCAATCTCTTTACATAAAAATGGGGGTTTAATATGAGTTCTTCAGTAAGGAATCAATTGAAACACTGTGCATGACGAATTTGTTTTGGACATGGTTCTGGCAAAAGAAGATTCTCATTAGATCTTTTTTTAATATAAAAAATGGCATGTTTGAGAATATTTGACCTCTTTATGGACTACACTTGCCTGGATGAATTGCGTGAGGTGCCCAGGAGCCTGTTTCCCAACAAAGGGATATCAAGGTCATCATGAGGATAATATATATATAAAGATAAATTAGAAAGCCAAGAACATGCACTATATTTTCTTAATTTTTAGAAAATGATTTGACACAAAAGTACCACCCCCATGTACCATACCGCAATTAGAAAAGACATTTCCCTCCAACTAAGAGTAAGCTTTCTCCATTATCTAGAGCTTGCAATGGGATCAGGAAAAAACACTGAGTTGTTGAGGAGTGGAATTCGGCAGGTCAAGGATTGGGAATCCCCTTGATAGTCTTCTTAGAGCCTCCCCCTTCCCCATAATAGACATGCCAAGCAATGCCCATCTAGAATCCCGAGACACTGGCGCCACCTTGCATGGCAACATCTTATGTAGTCGGGAAAATGTACCCGATTCCCTAAACCTTGCTCGCAAGGCATAACAAGCAGTGAGATTGCTAATAATTTCCTATATGGTATTCAAAGGTGTCACCGCCACTCAGGTAGTCAGGGGAACCTGCCAAGACTACATTGCTGTGATGCGATGTAGGTACAACTGGAGCAGCACCACACCTGGCTTCATGGCACAGACTAAGTAAGCTCCTCATGTGATGGAACAGCGGTCCTGTGTGAACAGGCGCAGTACTTGCATCATACATGATGATGCATGCACTGCTGAGCAGTTCCAAAAGCCACTGGTAGACTCCTGCATTGCACTCCATCTTGGCACATAACCAGCCTACTTACCGTGGCTAATCCAAGAGACCATTGCAATGCAACAATGGGATTTTAGCTATTGAACAGGGGGATCTTGTAGTGGCAAAAACTTATCCAGAGGCATCTCCAAAACTTCGGAAAAAATTGCTGTTAAAGGGGACCTTCCCCTCTTATTTGATCATTCAGCCCCACTCCAGCCCTGTTTAACCGAGAAAGGCAGCAGATTAAGGCCCCAATACAGTCTCAAAACTCTGCAAAAGGAGGGTCATTTTCTTTTCCTCCGAGAATAGATCGTTCTATTAGTTGAAAAAAGATGTCTGCCTACAACCCTTTATTAATGAGGTCAATAAACAAAAGACAAGAAGAGGGGGGTTCTTTTTTTTTTTTTTGAGGAGGTGGCAGGCCACAGAGGGGGTAGGGGGGCGAGGGGAGGGGGCAAACTTTCTGTGCCTTGGGAAATCCAAAAAGCAATGGAGCTGTGTCTCCTAGGGAGTTCACATTGACCACAAGACGCGGGCCAACCCACAATGGCCAACCACATGCCCACTGCTAGGCTCTTGTGAGCTGGCAGCCGAAGGAAGAGGGTTATCTTCCAAGGGCCAAAGCTCTCCCAAAGCTGGTGCCAAAATTCACTGAGGAACAAGGGAGAGGAACTGAGCCTGCCAGTTGGTGGCAGCAACGGGTGTATATATATATATACCTAGATGAATCCAGGAACATGCCCAAATTCACCTTCTAAGAAAGTGCAATTTATAACCTCATGGTAGTCATCCACAAGACAATAAACCATCAACTCCATCATGCATAGTATGGACTAGATACTACGACATCCCCGCTAACGTCATCAGTGCCCAATAGTGGGTGTAGAACTTGGTATCAATATATGCCCCCACGTGCCATCAACCTCTTGAAGCACAATACAGCAGCTATTACGTCCCAAGGCTAATCAGGGTTAAGACCTTCAGGTTAGATTAACCATAGCCTAGGGGTTAGGCATCTATTTTTTTCCCCCAAAGAAAGATCCTTCTATTAGTTATAAAGAAAAACCAGCCATATGGTTAAATACAACACTGCTAGAAAGTGAAAGAAAGAGCAAACACATGTTGTATGCCCAAAGCACAAACTTTAGAAGGCTGGAAACAGTTGATTATTGCTGAAAATGAGCACGAGGGAAGCCCGTAGGTGCTTACAAGCATAAGAGACAGTTGCAACAACCAATGACCTCCAGCAGATACGCAAGAATGAGATGAAAAATGAGGGGAAGGGTGTGCTCCCTTATATATCCCTCATATGAGCGGATCGGCCAACTGTAGCAAGCCGACAGCTGTCATGTAGCATAAATATGCTATAAAAAGCCTTAAAAATGGTAGAAAAAACCTAAATAATATCTACTAATGCAGGGCCTCATAAAAATGACCAGTACAAGCATGAAAAGGTACATGTAGACCCTCTAGAGATGATATATATTCCAACACCTCCTCTTCAATGAAAGAGGGACGGTCCAATACCAGCACGCTGAAGTAAGATCTCCAAAGTAGCTCTCGGACAGCCACATTGTCCTTGGTAGAACAATAGGCCAACCGAAGAAGTCCCAACTCGATCCAGTCGCGTACAAAATGATAATGCACCTCAATATGCTTGGATCGTCCCCATATCACAGGATTTGAGCTAGAGCAATAGGGAGCTGTGTATTAATGAGACTAGAATCTCTAAAGAGTTGCTGATCCCACCGAGGTAGGCCAGCCTTCCTCTCTAAAGTGTGAAGAAGAAGAAGCTCCAGTTGTAGTAGAGGACTCAAGACTCATAGGGACTGGGAGCTGCAGAAGAAGAGGTATAAGATCACTGTCAAAACTCTCTCACACCTCCTCTGGATCTCAATCCAAATTTGATGAGCATTACTCCAAGTAGAGATAAACTGTGCCTGTAGATGGAGTCATGCAATGGATGATGATAAGACGGGCCCAAGCATCCAATATGCTTCTCAAAGCAAGGTCCACCAAGTGAGGTGTGGAGATGGACATCCACACACCGGCTCCTCCTAGCAATAACTGAGTGTAGAAAGACCAAGTATGATAGTTGGTATTGTAGGATGGTATATGGATAGGGGTGGGAGCAAGACCTGGATGAGAGAAAGTCAAAGAAGAAAGATTGGGAAGAGGAACCACCTGAGGAGTGGGAGTAGGGGATACAGGCAATAAAGGTGCTGGAGTATCAACTCGGGCAGTAGCAGCAATAGAGAAATCTCTTGAAGCCATGTCCTCTGACAAGAAACCTTCTCTGAATCAAGAGGGCTGTAAAAAAACAAATGGCCTCCTCTCAAGCTATGCACAACAAGAGGAGAGAAAGAAGAAAGGGGAGGGTGGAAAAAGAGAAATAGAGAAAGCAGATCTCTCAGGAACCTGTCCTCAGCACCTAGAAGAGAGCTTCAGCCTCCAACAACAAAAATGTAGCAGTCCCAAGGTACAGATGCAGAAAACGCAGCAAGTTGATGAAGCCTCTGCTCCAATCAGAAAAAACGCAGCACCTTTTGCCTGTGGATCAGTGTTTGGCTCTGATAACATGAAAGAAAGAGCAAACACAGGTTTTGGGCCCAAAGCACAAATTGCAAAAGGTTGGGAACAGTTGATTATTGCTGAATGAGCACGGGGGAAGCCCGTAGGTGCTTACAAGCATAAGAGATTGTTGCTACAGCCAATGACCTCCAGCAAGAATGAGATGAAAAATGAGGGGAAGGGTGTGCTCCCTTATATATCCCTCATATGAGCTGGTCGGCCAGCAGGCCAACAGCTGTTATGTAGCATAAATATGCTATAAAAAGCCTAAAAAATGGTAGAAAAAACCTAAATAATATCTACTAAATATGCTAATGCAGGGCCTCATAAAAATCACCAGTACAAGTATGAAAAAATTACATGTAGACCCTCTGGAGATGATATATATTCCAATAGAAAGCAGTCCAAATATACACATGAGATAAGGAAGGGGGGTGCCTCCTCAATTGGCTGCTCTATCAGAGGGAGGCTACCACTGGAGAAGCCACGCTGGGCCTGTAGTGACAAGAAACTCCACCGTTCTCCCTGGATAGGAACGGTCCGGAGTCCAAGCACAAAAGAAAACCTCACGCTGCTGCTGCATGCGCTCTGACTCACTGGTCAAGTGCTCAGAACAGCCCGGAGGGTGTGTATCAGATCCACCCAAATGGAACAGCTGATCTCAGCCCTGGTTTTGTAGTCAAGCCGTCGATGGCCTGGTTGTAGCAGCAGGCTCACTAGATGTGCCAAGCTGCTATGCTGTTGATGGTCTCCCATTGCAAGCTAGTGTGTGACTCTGGAGTCCACGGCCATATTGGAACCGACGCCGCTACAGAGAGTGAGAATCAATGCAAGGCTTTGTCCTTCATCCTTAGAAAGTAAGGCCTCACCCACCTCTGCAACCCAAGCTACAGTTCCCCATGTGATGGTGCAGGCAGTGCTCAGATTGGAGGTGAATAGAGGTGAATAGGGGGAGGATGCACTGCCATACCTGTCGTGCTTAGGGGCAGTCCCACACGCAGTCTCTGGCTCTCCACAGGGCTTCCGCAAACAACATCTCCTTAGCCTGCCTATGATCGCCAACCACGTGCCCACAGCTAGGCTCCAATGGGCTAAGAGCCAGAGAAAGGAGATCTTTCACGGATGGAAGCTGCTCCAGAGCCTCCACCAGAAATCCTCGATGAAAGTAGCTGGGACTCCCTGGGCGTGTCAATGCTGCTGTGCTGCCAGGGTGCTATCTGTGGTCTCAAGGAGGATCCAATGGCCAAGCCGGGCAGAGTAATCAAAGAATGGGATGGCCTCCTCGGGATCTCGGGATCAATGGGTCTGTCCACTGCCTCTCTCCGGGATCCCACTGTATGTGAACCAACGTGCTGTTCTCCCAGAGCCATAAGCGCCAAGACGCGATGCCTCTAACCTCAAGGAGGGGGGAGGGATCCATGTCCCACTTCCTCCCCTTGCGGCCCACCACGCGGACCCGCTGAGGAGGGGAGGGGAGGACATCACCGATCTGCCACTAGGACGTTGTCAGGCAGCCGACCAATCTGACCTGATGAGTGCTAATGAGGTAGCCTTGTGAATAACCAAAAACCACCAAGGGAACTCTAGTGAGGGTGACAGAGGCTTCCACAAGATATCAAGGGATCCTCATAAGGCAGAAGCCAATCCGGTGGAATGGCAGTGTCAATGTTGTGGAGGATCATAATGGAGGCTCCTCTCAAGGTGCCCAAACGGTCCTGTTGTGTCGGCTCCGGGTGTTGACGGTAACTCTTACCACTTTAAGTGCCCAGAGTCTGAGCTGGGCCCCCGCCCCAAGAGAAGTGAGATCTAGTGCCAATCATGTGTCCTGAGGGAAGGCGGAAATGAGGGTTCCAAACCAAGGGTTGTCTCTCCTCCTCACAGGTGGGGGGAATCTGGATGAGAGCGGGGAGGAGAAGTCATCAGGTGTGGAAGAGGCTCATTGCAAACCAGTCCTCAAAACCAACGCTGAGATCGCAAAGAGGGGCCTCTGAGAAGATCCATTGAATCCCCAGTGTCAAGGGGCCTCTGCAAGTGGGAAAGCGTGAGGAAATGTGGCTGATCAAGAAATCCTCCCAGGGCTCCTCCTCGGGCTGTAGTCCCCCCACAATCAACTTGCCCGCAAAAGGGCCCTGCTCTCGATCGCAGAGTCTAGACCTCCTAAGCCCGAGGAGGATGGAGGCATAGTTACCCGAAACAAGAGACAAGAATGGAAACGTTCGAGGAATGGAAACGGGGAAACGAGTTTTTAAGGGTGGAAACGGCCGTTTCCTGTGACAATATCACTTCGGAAACGGAAACGGCCATGGAAACGGATGGGGTCTTGAAACGGAGAAACGCGTTTATAGGGACTGAAATGGCCGTTTCTTGTAACTATGGATGGAGGTGGCAAGAATGATGGAAGGCCCAGCATGGGGTGATGTACCACATGGTAGCAAGAAAAACCTCGTTAGCTACCACCGCTTGCCTTGCAAGTGACAACCCAGCAGAGCTCCAATATAAAAGCTTCCTCCGAATGCTAAGGAGAAGCGGATCGGCTGCTTTGCTGAAATATGGATGCCTACATGGCATCCAAGATACTGAACAGCCGTGCCATGAGGGATCCATCTGAGCTCGTCAACTCGACACCAAGTCGAACTGGGAGTGTTACTAACCCAGAAACTGCACAACTTGTGTCAGTTGATCCTCACCCCTGAAGCCAAGCATAACTCCTCAACCGCTGCTGCAAAGTGGCAGAGGTTCCCTTCCAACCCCATGAGGTAAGCTACGGTGTCATCTGCAAACTCTGCATCCAGCAACTTCTCCATGGTACGAATGGGCAAGCACAACCCCTGGAGGCTTGTATCCTACACTCAAAGAAAGGAACTCATGGCCCCAACCATGAAAAGGAAGAGGAATGGTGCAAGCGGGCAGTCCTGGCACACCGAGTGGGAAATGGCAAACCGTTCTCCTCGGCCGCTCTAAAGGAGGGCCTGGTTGTGGGCTCCTATGTAGAGGACCACAACTCCCCGGTCCAGGCAAGCGAAAATCCAAGTCTCAGCATAGTCTCCTCCAAAAAGGCCCAAAAAACTCTATCATATGCATTCTTGAAGTGAAGAAGCAAAACGGCCATGCCTCCCCCTTAAGCCTGGCTCTGTTTGTCGCCTCCAAAAGTTGAAGAAGTTATCCAAGATGCTCTCTCCAGTCTCAGTAGCATGGATTGAATATGGGAGGGAAAGCTGAAGGTGAAGGTTGATCGACTTGGCCAAGATCTTGTATGCTGTTCCTAAGAGGGTAATGGGTCTCCACTGTCCAATCTCCAAGCCATCACCACCCTCCTTCAGGATCAGACCCTCGGACATGCGCTCGGGGAGTAAGCATGTCTACATAACCTCATTGCCGAAAGCCTGTTCCCATGGGCCGTGAGGTCCCAATAGCAAAGGAAGAGGGAAATTGGCAGACCGTCCTCTCCTGGGCACTTCCTACACGGAACGGCCTCCAATGTGGCTGCTAGCTCCAAGCCTCCATGTCACAAAAAAGGGCGATCCAAATGTGTCCGCAGGTGCTCCGAGACACAAGGCTGAACATGGCTCCAAACTCGTTGGCGAGCCACCTCTCTCTGTGGGGAATCTGGGTTAGTAGTGAGCATAGAGCTGTAAAAGGTTGAGGCTACCTCCTGGACCTGCTGAGGCTCTGAAGCAAATAGATCTATCTAGCCAGCAAAAAGCTTGAATCCCCTCTCGTCGAAAGTGGGGTCTTGAGGCAGCAAAAAACTCAGGGGGGACTATGTCCCCTGCTAGGACTAGAAGGAAGCCCGTGCGTGGTATCTGTACTCAATTTGCTGCTCCTCCAGGCTCTCCAGCACAGTGCAAGCTACCTCCATCTGGGCGTGATTGGATAGACATGTCTAAACCTGATTTCAGAGACACTTGATGCAGGTAGCTGGTTTCTTCTTCATTTATTTCCAAGAGTGAAAATGTCCTAAGTGGGGAGGAATGTTATGTACCTAGTACTAACCCTCAGGGTTAGTGACTAATCCAACAAGGTTAGGGGAGCCTTGGGATTAGGAAAGCGGACGGATTCAGGTGGCTACGGTTCAGGTTTAACAAATCCAAGGTTATTGGCTATTTATGGCTCAACTGTTATTTATAGCAGTAATAAGCACTATATAAGTGAGTCTTGGGTTATTATTGATTCATTGTGGTCTGGACCTCTAGACACCAAGAGGCTTACTCCTGCCATGGACATGGCGGACCATAGGCGGTCTTGCCGAAGGTCTCTTAGGACAGGCTCTGGTGGTATGGGATGTCCAGGCTGACTGGCTTGGCCTGTGGGAGTGGAACCTTAGTCTCCGGCTCGGGGTGGTTTGCACACGCGAACCTACGGTTGGGTGGTGAGCTTGCCTATACCCCTTTAATTTGGTTTCTCTAACCTTGTTTATCCCTATGTATTAGGTTGAATCCTGGAGGGATCTAACAGGTCGCCACGTCATTCATATCCTCCTTGGAACTAAATGCTCATAACGATTACCAGTGGGCACTATTACCTTAGGGGGGCGGGGGGGCACGTGCATGGTGATCTGGCTGGTGGTGCTCCTAGGGAGGCGGACAGCGCCACCGCCTAGGACAACGGACTATCTGCCAATGGCTAGTGCCCTCCTCCTGCTGAGCCTGGGATCACAAGGGTCAACTGGTCACGTATCTCTACCTTGGACTCAGGCTCTACTTCCCCTGCTCTCACCGGTCGCACCTGCTGAGACCTCGGGCAGGGTTCAAGGGGCATCCTCTATGGGCCTGACACCGAGGGCATGACTGAGCAAGGAGTCCTATCTGCCTGCTTTTGAAGCACTAGCCGAGGAGATCGGTGTACTCTACTTGTTGAAGAGTCGGGTCGCCCTTGGGGGCTTGGGAGCGCAATAACCTGCGGTAGATCCTCCGGGGAGGCAATGCAAACTCTAATGGATAGGATGCTTGATGTCCTGGCCACCACAGATGCGGCCGTCAGCAGGGACTCCAAAACCTGCCCTGCCGATCGTCCAATCGATCAAATCAATGGGAGATACTCCTTCCAAGGCCAAGGAAGCAAACTATCACAGCAGGGAAGCCGGATAAACCTGCCACTAGGCGATCAGATGCAGGGTCAAAACCATGATGCCATCATGCGAAGAACACCTAAGCGCTGCATATCGCGACGAAACTTGGCTGCATCACGCGATCAGCCACTGTGGGTGAATCAAACTCCACATGAGAGTAGCTAAGCCCAAGAAAATGGATGCTGATGATTTTGCCAGGCTTGATGATGAGGGCTTCCTGGAGATTTATCTGTGCGCAGGGTGGCTCCCTATGATCTTGCAAACTAAAGTAGAGGCCCCAAGGGAGGATAGTGTCGAAGCTAAGAGCTAGAGATCCACCTCTGAAAATAGCAAGGGACGGCGGCCTCGGCTGGGGATGACGAAGCGACTGCCATGGAGTCCTCCTGGAAGGTGAAGACTAGAGAGAGGGCTGACTCTTGCTGAATGAACTACTACCATACACTGGAAACTGCTGAGGCAGAGGCATGGAAGGACTAAGGCAAAAATGGGAGTGTGGAGAAGGGGCCGGCGGCAGAAGAGAGAAGGGCGGGCGGATAAAGGCAGCACCAGAAGGCAGGCGAAAAAGGAAAGCAGGCAGAGGAGGAGCAGGAAGGTGGAAGGAAGGGGAAGGCACAGGCAGAACAGAGAGGGCGGGGAGAAGGCCCACGGTTGAGGCGCAAAGGGTTGGAAGGCGGGCTCGGGCTTGAGCTCGAAGGCGGGGGGGCACCACCAGCGCACAGAATGCGCAAGAGGGAGGGGGGACGAGATGGCCAAGGGGGGTTGACAGTCGGGGGAAGCTCCAGCTCACTTGAAAGAGAGCTCTACTTCGATTGTTTCCTAATCTTGAGCTCAAAAGAAAAACAATCATGAGGGTCTATTCGCAAAGCTGTAGAACATCAATTTGGTCATGCTTAGCATAGTCTGTAGCATCCCTACCCATGGCACTAGTTCCAAACTGTAGTAGGGTAAGATTGTACAGGCCGGCACACGGGGGTGGGGTGCTGTTGGAGGAGGTGGGGTGGGTAAACATGCTCATTATTTTTTAAAATAACCCTAAAAATAGAGCTCTCTTCTCTTGCAAACATGTCGTGGAGTAAATCTGGTATTTCCTTGAAAAGAACCTGAAACTACCTGCAGCACCAAGCTCTCCCAAGACTTCTCGTGCCAGTTTTGAGGCTCACTTGTGCAGTCCCAATGAACGGGACATTGGATGGATCCTACGGGCTGGATTAAGCGAACACTGTCTGTTCATAAATGTGATGAGTTGCTAAACGTTACAAGATTGTAGTGACAACCATATAGACCTCATGGAAAAAAACAGTTCTAAAAAAATGCCTATAGTTTTTGCTACCTACTTGTGGTAAATGCTTCTATCCACAGATGGCGATCTCTCCATGAAGGAGGCACTTCTTCACAAGGTATTCCTTGCTCGGCACAGATCCTACAAAACAAAAGCATGAACAGACATTGTGCAAGACAATCACCAGGCATCCCATCCAGGTCCACATTCAATGTATCACTACTGCATATAATTCCAAGACTCACAGCACTATTTCTCTTCAGTGAGCACACGTTAATCCATAAAACTATAATGTAATCAAGTGTTGAACTGCCTTAATCCTTTACTTACTCTATGATAAGCTTCCTAAGAACCCCTGGTAACACTCCTTTCAAGGGAGCTGTCTGCAATATGATGTTTTCCCACCTCTTTTCTCCGCCGTCAACATGGACATTAGCTTCCATGACCGCATTCATACTCTGCAAAGCAAGAAAGGTGGTCATGTGCAGGCTCTTAGCCTTCCTTAAGGCCAAGAAATGAACAAATGTTTCTATTACTGCAAAGACATATCAGTGTTCCGCAACATACACGAGAAACCACCACAAAAAAGTTTGTAACCATGCCCTCTAGAAGCAGGTCACCATCGTTTGATAAGATAATCTCTGTAACATCTTTGGGTCGGGACTGTTCAAGCGCCTGCCGAGTCCTGAGAAGAGGTTTACATATCAATTGCCTTGCTAAAACAGTCAAAAATGAGTTCATTAGTCATCCAGGAGCAGTAAATGGTTCCTTTACCTGACCCACTCTGAATGTTTGGCGTTTGGAACACTGCGTCCCGGGCCCATAACAGCCAAGTGGGCACCACTCTCTGCAACACTCTCAGGTATACACCTAGAGACATGCACATACACTTCAAATCCATTATTTTCCTGTAGCAACAAAATGCAAACAAAGAGATAATCAGCAAAAGGTGGCCTTTTACGGCAAGGTCTGTATTTCAAAATGGGAGTGTAAATGCAACCTGTGGTCTGTATCAAGTAGATTACATACAATGAATTATGACACCCTACTTGCATCGTCAACACCTGAAAGTAGGTTGGTATATCCAGCTTAGTGTTCAAATCTCTATACATAACCTGCAGCTATTCATAGAATTAATGCCAAAGGGTGGGTGTAGGATATGCATAGATGTTTATCCATCTCAATGTTCAAATCTTTGTTCAGAACCACTATGCTGAGTTTTCATCACTTTTGAGAGCAAACCTATCCATGGGAAAGGTTAGCAATAATTAAATGTGGTAAGAATGTACTGAATCAAACGAGAACTAAGTACTAAGGATCGATTAAGTTGAATAAAACTCGCTAACAGAGGAGGACTGAATACAGTACTCTGAACTGAGTACAATGGAATATGATTAGCAAACATTTAATGATTGTGATTTGCTTAGTATATATTGCTAAACCTAAACTGCCAACCCAGGTCGTGAGTTAGTACATAAACATCTGCCCCATTTTGGGGAGAAAGAAAGACAAAAAAATTATCAATGTAGACCACAATGTAACAGTTGTACATATCTTGCAATGTAAAGTCTCCTAACTCCTCATGCTTCTAGCCTCTCACATTTTGCCAAAGTTTCCAAGTCACTTTTTCCTTTTCTTGTGTCATTGTGGTTCATGACAAGACCTCGTATTGCCTCCTCTTTCTTTTCTTTGATAGTATGCACTGCTGTACTAACAAACTAATAGTGTAACTATTTGGTCCTCCATGCTCTTTTCACATGATAGAACCCATGCCCAGACACACGGATAAGATGATGGACACATGGAAACAGGGTTCCTAAAGTTGGAATTGGAAAAAGCACCCCTCTTGGTCAAAAAGTAGGAAAAAGCAAAAGTCAAACTTTGTTGACCAAAAAGCTGAGGGCACCGTTGGAAAGAGGACATCGAACTGGATCAAAAAGCTGCTCTAGGGCCAAAAAGCAAGGCCCTGAAGATTTAAAAAGCAAATCAAGAACTTTGGCTATTGTTAAAATAATATTTAAAAGAAAAGCAAAAGCAAGGAGGCAAAGCAAAAGCAAGAAAAATAAAACAAAAGCAAGACAAGGCAAAAGCATGGATCCCTCCCCCAATATATAAGAAGCTTGTATTCTCTTGGTGAAGCATAGAAACTCGTGGAGAACCTTGAGGGAGAATTTGTGAAGAAACCATTGCCCACATCATCTTTTCTCCCTAACTCCTCACGTCGCTCATTATCTCCACCTCCACCGGCGGCAACCGCCCTTGCAGCGCCAACTTCCGCCCGTTGCTCCGCTCTCTGTGCGCCGGCTATGCCCTGTGCACCGCCTCTACAATTAGCGCCGCCTCCACTCTGTTGCACCGCCGCCTGCACTTCAGCAGCGCTACCTTGTGAAGATACGTCGCCACCTTTGCTACAGCTAGGCACCGCCTTGAAAGCTCTGCGTCACTTGTAGCCGTCAGCAGTGCCAACAACCCCCAACGCCGCCTCTGCCTTGCAACACCTACATCTCTGTGACGCTTCATAATTTCGTATAAATATTTTTCACAAATTTTTGTTGTAGAATGTTTTGTTAGGACATCTAACATGTTTTGACAAAATTTTGTAATGCAAGAAATTTTTAGTTTTGGTCATTTTCAAGTAGTTATTTTTGTGAGTGATTTTTTATTAGGTTAGAGGTGAAATTAGGCGAAGTTTTGTATGAGAGAGTTTTTATGTTTTGTACATAGAACAATTTTGCTTAAGTGAAACCTTTGTGATTCACATTATTTCATATCCGTTTGGTGACTCCAAAGTGGGTTTTAAGTGGTTTTGTGCTAAAAATGTGCCTAAATTTTCATGTCACATTGCAGGTCCTAAACGGAGGTCAAGAACAAAGATTTAGCCTCGGACGAAAAGATACAAAGTCGAAGAGAAGGATTCAATGTTCGAGATGAGCTATTAAGCATCCTTATCAGATCACCAAGGCGCAAATGGCGCACCACAAAAAAGGGTTGTTTTCCCAATGTTTTTTTAATTATTTAAACGTAATCTTATGGGAATGATGATCGCGTATGAAGAAAGCTTCCTAAACACGCTTTTTCCAAAAAGGGCAACATCTCCAAAAATATGGCATGTGGATCAAGAAAGCTCCAAAAAGAGCTACTTTTGACTTTTGGACGTAAACAAGAGGAATACACAAAAAATTAGAAAATCGAAGAAAAGATTGAGAATGCAAGTGCGAGTGTGTGTACGAGTGTGAGTGTGAGATTTTCATGAGTGAGTGTGAGTGAGATAGCTCGGGGATGGTCGGGTGGTTCGAACTCTTTCCTTCAAGAGTGCGTCATATCAAATTATTGTAAGATTTCTTGATATATTCAGAATTGTTCTCTTTCTGCCTCAAATAAGATTATGCAAAATTCTATTTTTCTTGAATTGTATTGTGATTGTTGAGTGAGAGCGTCACAAGTGGTATCAAAGCGGTCGCATCCTTGATCGTACTTAAAAGATGGCTGATAATAATGCAATTCAGCAAAGGTTGGCCAAACAGGCTCAACTTATTGAACGATTGACCGCAGAATTAAACAAAACTAAAGGGAAAGCAGTCGTCGGTCCTTCAAATCAGAACGAGAACGATTCAGGTGCTACGGGGATTTATGTAGAGATTCCTCCCGATGTTAATCGTGAACCAAAAAATCAAAAAAGAGCAAAAGCACAAGAAGATGTGCCTGAGTCTGCCCTAAAGTAGGTTTTCAAGAAAGCAAAACTCTCAGAATTTGATGGTGAAAACAAGACAGGAGAAGATCTTGAGGCTTGGCTTGAAGAATTGGAGGATTTCTTTGCCCTCCAAGAATTCGATGAGAAGGGAAAGGCTAAAATTGCCTCGCTACAATTGCGTGGTGTCGCCAAATTATGGTGGAAATCCCATGTACAGATTCGAGAGAAACCAAACGAACCAATTACTTGGGCTGAATTTCGAGTTGCTGCAGAAAAGAGGTATTGTTCTCCTCATTATTATATGGAAAAGACGATTGAATTTTACAATTTCAAGCAAGTTGAAGAGAGAAAACGCGATCTTTTTGTTGATAAGTACAAGAAGAAGTTTCTTCGTTTGGACAAGTATGCACCTGAAGTCTCGGGTGAGACTCTTAAGGGCTTGAAGGAGGACCTCCTCTACATGATGAAGGGAACAAGATCGCGGGATTTCTTAGATGTTGTATCCAAAGCCGAAAATTTTGAAAGGATGGAAGCATACAATCAAAGAAAGGTAGCAAAATCACAGTTAATTCCAACGGGCCATCGTCCTCAAGGTTTTCAGAACTCAGGTATTCCTCGTAGATTTGAATTTTCTAACGATTCCAAGTTTCAAGGAGGACGTAATATGCAACAAAAGGATGGGAATCATGATAGTGGGAAAAACCAAGGATCTGCGCCCTATAATTAGCGGGGTAGGCAAAATCCAAATTTTCAAAATTCTGGAAATTAGAATCGGTCCAATAATCAGAACATTGGGAATCAGAAGAACCAAAAACCAGCGGCATGGCAGAATGATCCTTAGTTCATTGAGCGAGCAAGGAGGCTCGAGTTGTGCTTTAGATGTGGGGAGCAGGGACATCGCACATTTGAGTGTCCGAACAAAGCTAAATTCGATTTTGGAACTAGACCGAAGATGCAAGCGAAGTTGACTGAGACGAATCCGACAATCGAGAAAGCGGGGGAACAAGGTGAGTTGCCTAGACCTATAATGAAATGTATGGTTTCTTCTGCATCTTATGCACATGCTTCAGTGATAGGAATAAAAGGAAAGATTAAAAATCGGAATGTTCAATTTTTAGTTGACTCAAGTAGCACTCATTGCTTTATTTCTCTAAAACTTGTTTCATCACAACACTTAAGATTAGGAAATCAAGTAAAGAGACCCGTCCAACTTGCCAATGGGAAAACTCACTACACCCAAGGATTCTTGGAAAACTTATCTTTCACCTTAGCAAGAAGGAAGTGTAAGGGAGACTTCTATGCTATCGAGATGGATAAGTGTGATGCAATAATTGGGATGGTTAGTCTCCAACAAAGCCCTCATTAACTGTGCGGATAGGATTGTGAGTTTCGCTAGTGAGGAGGGAGAAACCCAAGTTATTCAAAGGGAAGAGAGGAATAGTGAGGCCTTTCTAATTTCGACCATGAAACTTTTGAGAGGGATTAGGCAAGGGTGTGAGACATTCTTAATCTTTGCCGATGAGCTTAAGGAAGAGACAAAGAAGGAAGACCATCCTGAGTATGTGAAGAAACTCCTCGATGAATATCGTGACGTTTTTCCGAATGACCTACCTGGGATGCCTCCTCCTAGAGACTTAGATCATGCCATAGAGGAAGAACCAAGAACCCAACCTTACTCTAGGGCACCCTATAGGTTTAATGTGGATGAGTTGAGAGAGTTGAAACTTCAATTGGATGACTTGACACAAAAGGGTTTCATTAGACCTAGTGTTTCTCCTTGGGGTAGTCCGGTTTTGTTTCAAAAAAAAAAGAATGGGACTTATAGACTTTGCATTGACTATAGAGGGTTGAATAGGCAGACCATTATGAATAAGTACCCTTTACCTCACATAGATGAGTTGTTGAGTCAACTAAGTGGGTCCTCTGTCTTTTCCAAGATTGACTTGCACCAAATTCGCATCAGAGAAGCGGACATTCCTAAGACAGCATTTAGGACTCGATATAGGCATTATAAGTTCACTGTTCTTCCTTTTGGATTGACTAATGTACCTACTACTTTCATGTGTTTAATGAATAATGTGTTTCGTGAATATTTGGATGATTTCATTCTTGTATTCATAGATGATATTTTTGTGTATTCAAAGAATGAAAAAGATCACGAAATTCATCTTAAGAAAGCACTTCAAAAGTTGTGGGATCACAAGTTGTATGCAAAGCAAGTGTTTCTTTGCTAAGGACAAGATTGTGTATTTAGGCCGTGTCATCTCTAAGACGGATATCCATGTAGATCCCGAGAAAATTAAAGTGATTATGGAATGGCCAAGACCCAAGTGTGTGACAGATATGAGGACCTTCTTAGAATTGGCACAATTCGAGAGAAAACACACTAGAGACTTCTCTAAGATAGCTTCTCCATTGATCGATCACACCAAACAAGAAAAAAAGTTCAAGTGGGATGAAAGGTGTCAATTAGCTTTTGACACTTTAAAAGCTAAGGTTACTGAGAATTATATTTTGAAAATACCAGAAATGGGGAAACCTTTTGTAGTAACTTGTGATGCTAGTGGAACACAAATTCGGTGTGTTCTCTCTCAAGATGGACGAGTAGTAGAATATGAGTCAAGGAAACTTGGGAGCCATGAAGAGAAGTATCCTACCCATGACCGCGGATTGGCCGCAATTGTGCATGTCCTTAAGCATTGGAGACATTTATGATTTCCTACTTGGTGTGAAGTTTGAACTTCGGACTGATCATCAAAGTTTAAAATATCTATTCACTCAACCTTTGTTAAACAATAGGCAAAGAAGGTGGATGGACCTCCTATGCGAGTATGATTTTGAGATGAAATACATTGAGGGTAAGGAGAACAAGGTGGCTGATGCTGAGTAGGTGACCCTTGATTAATTCCTTGACTGTCATTCGGTCGAACATAATGGAAAACATTAGAGCTGAAATTGAGAGAGATCCCTTTTATGTGAGCATTCTATAGAGAACTGCCAAGAATCCATCTGAGAGGGTTGAGGGAAAATATCATTTGATCAAGGGGAACTTGAACTATGATGAGAGACTTTGTGTGCCTAGTGAATCATCTTTAAAGGCCAAAATTCATCATGATTGTCATGATGCACCATTTTTTGGACATGTTGGATATAAAAAACGTACAATACGGTTCGAAAAGCTTACTTTTGGCCTGGTTTGAAGAGTGACCAACACTATATAAGAGAATGTTTGCATTGTCAGCAAGTGAAAATTGAACAACATAGAATGCCAGGTCAAATGCAACCTTTAGACATTCCTTCTAAGAAGTGGGAATCAATTTCAATGGACGTTATCCTAAATTGCCCACTGCTAGAGAAGGATATGACACTATCTTTGTAGTTGTTAATCATTTGACGAAGATGGCTCACTTCTTTCCTATGAAGAAGACAGATGGTGCTCTTGAGGTAGCCAAGTTGTTTGTGAAAGAAATTTTTCGTTTGCATGGTATGCTTCAAAGTATAGTGTCTAATAGGGATTCAAAGTTCACATCTAATTTTTGGCAAGCCACATTCAGAGCCATTGGTACTGAGCTTAGGATGAGCACCGCATTTCATCCTCAAACAAATGGGAAAACTGAAAGAGTAAACCGAGTGTTAGAGGATATTCTTAGAATGTGTGTCAATGAAAAGCAAACCAATTAGATTGAATTCTTACCTTTGGCCGAGTTTGCTTACAATAGTTCGTGGCATAGCTCCATCCAAATGACACCTTTCAAGGCCGTTTTAGGACAAAACTGTTATACACCGGTGAGCTTTTCAGACCCGAAGAACCGAGTTGAGGTTTCCAAAGAGATGCTTGAGAGGATAGATGAGAAAATCAAGACTATTAGAGAGTGTATTAAGAAGGCTCAACATAGACAGAAACTCTATTATGACAAGAAGCATGCACTTAGTGAGTTCAAAGTCGGTGATATGGTATTTTTGAAAGTCATTCCTAAGAAGAGTAACTTGATTCTTGGAAAGAATAGGAGACTCACCCCGTTTCGCTGGTCCTTTTAAAATCTTAAAGAGAGTGGGAACATTGGCTTATGAACTAGAATTGCCTAGTAATATAAAAGTGCATCCTATTTTCCATGTGAGTTTATTGAAAAGTTATGTTGCTAATCCTTCTCATGTTTTTACGTGAAGAGTTCTTGTGGGTGTTTGAAAGCCTCAGAATTTGATTCAAGTATCGGATATTGGTTCTAGCTTGGAGTAAGTCTCTTGTGGTTCATCCTCGTGGTGAGCTCGGCATCAGTTATCTTGTGTCTCAACATCAACTCGGCCCAATCTCGACATCGACACTTTTGCCTGATATTGTATTCATTCGTTGTATTGGTCCTGTGAGGGCAAAAGGACGAAGGACCAGATGTATGAGAGATCAGAGCAAAACCACATAGCATGAAATATGTGAGTGAGTCTATATATAATGGTGGTGAGTGAACATATGTAAAAGATCCCTTTGATGTGAGGTGACTCTGAGTAGCAAGACCAGTGCAAAAGCAGAGATGATGTCGAAGCTGAGGCACGATCGGTGACCAAGGCTCGCGTCGATGTGAGGCAAAGCACTCCGAGAGGTGATCGGTGTCGAAGGCTCGCGACGGTGGATGCAGAGGCACTCCGAGGTGGTAGTGGCAGTGGAAGATGAGGTGATGCAGGCTCTGATGACACGGGTGCGGCTGTACCTGAGGTGGTAGATGAAGAGCAGAGAGGGCTGCCGTCCCGAGTGGTGGTGGTGGTGCAAGCTTTGATGACAAGGGTGCTGCAAGACCTAAAAGGTGCAAGCTCTGATTACAAGGGTGTTGCGTACCTGAAGGGTGCAAGCTCAGGTGACAAGGGTGCTGCGTACCCGAGGGATGGTGAGGAGCAGAGAGGGCTACCGTCCCGAGTGGTGCAAGCTCTAGTGACACGGGTGTTGCGTACCTAAAGTGGTAAGGAGCAAAGAGGGTCACCGTCCCGAGTGGTGCAAGCTCTGGTGACACAGACGCTACGTACCTAATGTGATGTCAATGGTGAAGCTAAGCTGAGAGTGGGCTGCCGTCCCGATGCAGCAGAGAGTGGGCTGCTGTCCCGATGGTGAGAGCTAAGGCAAAAACGCTGGAGTGCTCTATGTATAGCAGAGGGGGCTGCTGTCCCATGAGCTGTGGAGAAAATGCTGATGTGCTGATGTAAGCACTGATGATAAACACTGATGTAAGCTCAGATGGTGTGCTGATGTAAGCGCTGATGTAAAACGCTGATGAAGTGCTGATGTATGCTGATGTAAAACGCAGATGAAGTGCTGATGTAAGCGCTGATGTGAATGCAGAGGTAAAATGCTGATGTAAGCACTGAATGTAGCAGAGAGGGCTGTTGTCCCATGGTGTGGCCAGTAGTAGAGGGTGGACTGGTGTCCCGATGTGTGGCCAGATATAAAACGCTGATGTGCTGACCTGAAGAGCCAATGAAGATGAGGCAGATGATGTGCAGTCCCCGGCAGCAGCAACAGCAGCAAAAGTGGTACCGGGGTCCGGATATGACAATGAAGTGGTACACCGTAGTCAAATCTATATATACCAAGGGGGAGTGCTGGTCGGTCAGCCTAAAGGCTAGCGGGGCCAGCAGCCAAGACAAAAACCCCAAATAAATCCAAAAAAATACCCAGAAAAATCCCCTTTTAGGGCTGGGAAAAATACTCTTTTCACACAATCCTGGCTTGGAAAAGCTTGTGGATTGTTCTTGAAATAAATTCCTAAAGAGGGGGCGGGGCCTGTTCCCCACTCAACGTGGTGTACTGTGTGAAACCCCTATTCCCATCTCTCTGCCCCCCTTCTCTCTCTCTATATTTATCTCTCTGATAGTGAAGTCCAACCTATGTCTCCCTTCGGGGGGCGGGAGGGGGGGGGGTGTTCGACCAACCCGAGAGAGAGAGAGAGAGAGAGAGAGAGAGAGAGAATACTAAAACATGATTTATAGAGCCAAAAAAGGCACAAAACAATCAACTCCAAAAACCATAAATTCAAAAATTAAGATCTAAGTTAGTATGACTTACATCCAGATGTGTGCTTTTTGAGATCTTATCCGTCGAACCAGTAATGAATGTCATAAGTAATAATTCTTCATCATCGCTTCGGACTTCCAGTCCGTTTTGAAGCCCCATACTTAAAGATGGTTGTACAATGGATTTTAAATAATCATCGAAATGAGGAAGTTTAGCAGGGTCATTGGGAAACAAATGAGGCATTTCGTTTGACAACAGCTTGACAGACTGAGCCAATCGCTCAAGATGCCTTGTCCATAAGACTAGATGAGTTGCATTGTTGGTAGAACGGGTTGTTGTATAAACCCCTGCACCATCATCAGCCTCGGTAATTATTCGTTGAGAGATCACACACACACACACACACACACACATATGCATAAATACATATGTACACTCATCCATTAAAACATGACCTTAACAATGCACAAAAAGAATACATAAATAGGCTTATCTCAATATCTATACTGATCTGATTGTATACAAACACATATCCACACACGCACACACGCGCACACCATGTGTGTATGTGTATACAGACATACATACATATATGTATGTATGTATATATGTGTGTGTATGTGGGTGTGGGTGTGTGTGTGTGTGTGTGTGTGTGTGTGTGTGTGTGTGTACGTACACGTGTATGTATATACACACAAGCAAGTACATGTATATACTGACACACACGTGTGTGTGTGTGTGTGTACGTACACGTGTATGTATATACACACAAGCAAGTACATGTATATACTGACACACACACGTGTGTGTGTGTGTGTGTGTGTGTGTGTGTGTGTTGGAATAGGTAACACAAGTAGGTTACTGATTTTTTTTTTCTTTGCATGAACTTTATTGTTAAATGAATTGACGAGTGTACTCTAGTTTTGGAATCAATCAGGATGATCTCATTCTCGGTATAGACATGTGCATATAGAAGGTATAATGAGATAAAGGATGTTGAGATCATTATAAGCTATCTGAAGGCCATGTGCTCATATGTGCGTGCATGTGTGTGGGAGAGATTTAATGGACACTTACCCAACTGTGTATTGAAATTAAATTAATCGCAAAATTGTTCAAATCTGAATGCCAAAACTAATCTATGAAATTTATCAGAAAATTTCGCCTAGATTAAGAAAATGATAGAATGGGCAGTTAAATAATACCAGTAATGTTGCTTAAATCTGAGAATAATGTCACCTGGAGGGTGTGACCTTAAGAAAGTGGCTGCAGAGCCAGGGTCTTGCAGCTGCAACACACCATTGTGCACCACCACATTCCATGCCATTTTGAAAGGTGGGCTTCAAAAATCTCTGAGGCTCCTCGCAAAAAGATGATCCCACGCAGCCGTTCCTACGCGCTTAAGGTGAACTTAATAGACAATTGACTGTTAATTATTTCGTATTAGTAAAGTGATGTATAAGGCTTTCTTTTAATTCTAATTCTAATTTAGTATTTTTAATTCTAATTCAAATTTAGTATCTTTTCCCCTTTTCCCTTACTTTGTTTTTTTACCAATAATATATTTATATTAACCATTCAAAGTGAGACATACATCACTCCCAGAAACACTCTACTCCTTTTATATCTCATTCAAGATTTTACAAAGAAATTCCCATCTTTCATCCTCACACAAGAAGCAGACTATTAATATTAATAAGTCTAAGTATTAATATAGTATTATATATATATATATAGATTACATATTAATCATGGACAACTAAGGCACAAGAAAAAGAGAGAAAAAAGAAATCCATTCTAAAAAATAAGAGGAAAAAATCCCTTTGATTGACCCTTTCTATTCCAATTGACCCTTTGTATTCCGGCTTCCATTCTTGTGTTTCACTTTTTAATGTCTTTTATATACCACAGCAACGCACGGGTTGAGTACTAGCATGTATATAACCAACAAAGTCACCTTCTTTAGAGAAATTGTTCTCTTGCTGAATTACTTAATCTCTTTTCTCTTTTTTTTTTTAAGTTTGGCGAATTAGAAATTAGGAAAAATTACCAATTTGACCCTGAATTATGCCGAAATTCTCAATTTGATCCTAGTATTTTCAAAAATTCTAAATTTAACCCTAGTATTTTCAAATTTCTCGATTTAATCCTAGTATTCTCAAAATTCCTATTTTGACCTACCAAATTACCAAATTGACCTTAAATTTCACTAAAATTCTCATATTGACCCTCGTATTTCTACCGTCTCGTTTGCAAGAAGGAGATGCACCCAATTAAGATGGAGTACCATATCTTTCCACTCAAACTTGGAGTACCACAAGGCTAGGCTATGGAAAGCTCATTTAGCAAAGGCAAAATGATTATATCTTGTTAGCCCCTTTTCACACTACACTTATTATTGTCCATGCCCATGGTTGCAAGGCTTTAGCTCATAGTCCCAATTATTTAGGCATTATTTACATGGCCCATGGCCTCTACATTACAAACCATCCCCACTCAAATAGGTTTCCTCTTTGAAACCATATGATTAGCTAAAAATGGTTACAATGAAACCAGTATGAGTGTAGGCATCATAAGAGCACCATGTAGCATCAATGGCATCCATGAATTGGCAAATTCCAAACAATGTCAAATATGTCCCAAAACTGCACATTGAGTAAAGTACCACTCATGTCAAATATGTCCCAAATTCCAAACGATGTCAAATATGTCCCAAAACTGCACATAAGAGCACCATGTAGCATCAATGGCATCCATGAATTGGCAAATTCCAAACGATGTCAAATATGTCCCAAAACTGCACATTGAGTAAAGTACCACTCATGGCTCCAAAATCGCCAATGAACTAGCAACAAAATATTCCATCAATGGCACACCGAAGTAGTATGTGACTACCGTGAGATATCTCAACCATGTTACTCCCATAATGCCATCAATGGCACACCGAAGTAGTATGTGACTACCATGAGATATCTCAACCATGTCACTCACGCATAATGCCATCAACGAGGTCTCTGAAACATTGTATGTCAGAAAATTTCAGCAAGCATTCACTCCATTGTTCGCATCCAAAGATCTCATATTATGCATCCATGAGCTCTTCATGTCCTTCCAATATGGAAGCGGGCTGCCATGAAGCTTCCTCATCCGGTAATCCCCTCCATTTGATGAGGTACTCAACCATAGTGTGGTTGCAAAGTACCTTCTCTTGTGTTCCCAATACCTTCTCCGTCAATGTTACCCTCCTCATTCATAGGAGGCAATTCTTCATATACTTGCACCATCGGTCCTATATAAGCCTTCAAATTACATCATATATTTTTCTAGTGGATGGAAGCAACAATTGATATGCAACTTCTCCAACCCTTCTCACCACTTGGTAAGGACCATAATATCGATGGGCAAGCTTAGTGTTAGTATTGCCCTTGAGAGAACCATATCTTGATTTGGGAATCCTCAAAAGGACATAATCCCCTTCCTTGAATTCCAATGGTCTCCTATGAGCATCTTTATATTGCTTCATCCTTACTTGAGCATTGTTTATATTCTCTTTGCATTGTTGAAGGACTGCTTGCATCATCTCAACTTCCTCCCTTGCATTTGGATTCACATTATCTTGCTTAAAAGCAACCATAGGCACATTCACCTTGTAACCATACATTGCTTCGAATGGCGACATCCCAATACTCAAATGGTGAGTACTATTGTATGCAAATTCAACCATATGCAACCACTCATCCCATACATGTTGCATGTCATGACAATAATGCCTCAAGCAGGTTTCCAACCATTTATTAACTCTCTCCGTTTGGCCTTCTATTTTGGGGTGATAGGCTGTGCTTGGATTCAACAATGTTCCCATGCTCTCAAAAAAAATGTACCTATGAACTTCACATCCTAGTCACTCATAATTTGTTGTGGCAAACCATGCAACTTGAACACCTATTCTATGAATTTCTTTGTGACCATAGAACCCATATGTGTGGCCGTTGTGGGAATGAAATGGGCTCAAGCTCCACACCATGATTAACATCTCTCCTCAGTGGCAAGCATCTAGGCATGTCGAATACATCCTTGTACTCTTCAAGAAGCTTATCATGCCATCATAATTCATTGTTTTGTCCTTGTTTTCACAATTAGTGCAAGCTGTAATGCATATATATAGCTCTCTTTCTTGAGCTTGTGCTTGAGTTGAGTGATGTTGATTAATACAAGTTTCCGCACACTATTCCCACACAAGGTGACCATGCTTTCCATGTGCATAAAGCTCATAACTTTTTTCTAAAAATCCATGACAATTGGCCCAAGTGATGCAAGCCAATCATAACGCAACACCACATTGACCGATCCCAACTCAAGCGCTCTCAAATCTACCATGCAAGTGTAGTCCTTTGAGAGCATAAGTTTTGCATTTGGGCAAACCATATTGCATTCCAAATGATCACCATTCATTTACTTGTGCTTGTGACACCCAAGATAGACATGGGTTGCATTCTCAACTTTTGTAAGGACTTTTGATTCACAAAACTATGCATGCTTCCACAATCAACAAGTATATGTGCCACTCTTCCATCAATGCTCCCCTTGAGATGCATAGTTTTGTCACTTTTGCATCCCACAAATGCTTCATAGGATAAGGCACATAACTTGGCATTTTCATTTGAAGGTTGGATCCAGAACACACAGAGTTGGATATCCATCATCATAATCCGGTTTTTCATTGCATTCGCCCTTAGGCTCATAGCAATCATCAAAGATTTTAGTATCTTCTCCCACATCTTCATGATTAGCTTTGGTGAGGATCAAGCTCAATGACATTTTCTTTGCCTTGCAAGCCTTGAAGTGCTCCTTATTTCACTTCTCCCCACAATTGTAGCATAGGATTTTGTCTTTAAGTCATTGATCTTGTCTTCCTTTAGTACCATGCTCTTATTGACCATATTTGAAAGCTTATGATCACCATTATTTGACTTTTGGGTAGGGCAACCAAATCTGAAATTTCCCTTGTCACCCTTATCATACACCATAGGTACTTAGGAATAGAAGTATTTGCATGAAAACCACTTGATGATTTTGAGAGTAGCTGATGAATCTCCTTTTAATTGAGGCTTCAGGAACGTAGAAGTAGTATACTTATCCTCATAAATCTCCAGCAACATCATAGCTTCACTTAAGCTTGAGGGTCATTGAGCTTTGACATCCACCCTTATGTTCCTTCGTAGTCCTTTGACAAACTTCATCATCTTCATTCTTTCATTGATGCCTTCCACCTCCAAAGATAACTTCATCATCTTCGTTCTTTCATTGATGCCTTCCACCTCCAAAGATAGTTTCAAAAATTGTTGTGAGTACTCTCTTACACTCTTGTATAGTTGTTCCTAGTCATACCACTTTAGCAAGGAGATTCTCCTTTTGAAGCCTTGAGGTGAACGTGTCACACATTTCCTCATTAAAGGCATCCCATGAAGTGATCGCATAGTTGTCTCGGTGTGCTAAGAGGTCACCACCAAGTGTGAGCATAACCCTCAAGATGATGCAAAGTGGCATAGTACACCTTGGCCCTCTTCTCGTACACCTTGGCCCTCTTCTCGTACGAGGATTGAACGCAAAGTATAAGTCCAATACCTCAAACTCTTCATTTGTATTGCCCTTCACCATTGAACTTGGTCAAAACTACCTTATCTTTAATGCTCTTAAACTCATATTCATTTTCTCGAGTAGGAGCATTGCGCATCCTTGGATGTGGGTTTGCATTAACCCTTTCTCCCAATTTCTCCCAAGCATTGTCTATTGGTTCAATCATTACACCCTTCCCTTTATTCTTTTACAAAGAACCACTTTAAGGGAATGTAGGTGGGAGATTCTCCTTGTTTGCAAACCTTCCTTGGGAAGTAGATGTGACTTGTGTATTGAAGCCTATATTTTCACCGTCATCCTTTCTTGGCATTTCATGTATGCAAGCTTCCTTAACATAGTTGGAGGGTGCATTTTGCAATGAATGTAAGCCAACATGCAAACGATCAAATCCATTCACCACAGTATCCATCATTGCTTTCATTTTTGGATGCAATGGTGCCACTTGTTTACTATCATTTGTAGGCCATTGGCTTGCTTGACCAGCTCTTCAAGAACATTTTCATTTGGCTCTTGTACAAGTTCATCCACATGTGCTTCATCATTGCTTTGGTCCTCCAAGAGCATTTGTTTTACAATTGTACTTAGGATAGGCATCCCCAATACTTGAAAACACCAAAATGGTTGTAGCTTGAACCTCCATTTTGGTTCAAAAGGAAGCTACCAAATAGCTCTTTCAAGCTATGTAATTGGATCCAAAATAGCTCCACTTGTTTCGGACTGAATTAGGGTTATGTACCCTCCCTGTAACCAATCAAAACTGCCAAAAATGCCAATTCGGTCATAATTTGACCAAATAGAATCCAATGTTGGTGATATTTAGCTTGTCGTGCCCACAATGATGAGAGGAACATATCTACCACCCTGGATCATGCTTCCCACATGCGCTATACCTCTCTGTTTTGGGATTTGTACTATACACCCACTTTCTATACACCTCTCAACTGGAATCTGATCGGGGTGTTCTTTATGTTGACACCTCTCAACTAGAATCTGATCGGGGTGTTCTTTATGTTGACACAGATCTTGGAGAGTAGGTTAAGGATGTTGAATCACAGAGTTGAAAAAGTCAATCCTACTTTGACCAAAGTTGACTATGTAGAAAAGTCAACCCTCACATTTGACCAGATTCCACCAACCCAATTGACATAATTGTCGACTCATCTTGTAGCTCTTCTGAAGTACATTGCAAGAGTGTAATTGCTTTGAATGAGAAAATTGGGCTTATGACTGAATTGAGGTTTTATGCCCAACTACATGTGGCCTTTTGGATAAATTTTGGCAACATCTCATTTGTATTTAGTGTCAAATTGTTAAAACCCTAAGTCTCTCGGATAATTGTTATGCATAAACATGCATAAATCAGGCATAAACTCATCCACCCGACCACCCCCGAGCCCAAGGGATGCACCCATGAAATATAATGAAATACGTCATACCTTTACCTTGATGTCCCATACCATCAAGAGGTATAACTCCAATCTAATAGCATGTAGCTATAGTGTGAAATGGTAGGTGAGTAGATATGATCCTCTAAATAACATAGCCTTGGCCTCACAAGCCTTCAAGCCCCCATGCCTCCCTTGAGTGTGCCCCATGCCCCTATTATATAGGAGAGATCCTCAAGTGACTCTTGACTCTCCATTTCCCATGTGTGACCCTTGGATGCCTGACCCTAACCTTAACCCTTAAGGTTAGTCCTAACCCATACTCCACTAGAGCTTGTTCCCATGCTCCCATGTTCACAAGCCTAATGTGGGTTAGCCTCCTAGTATATGCACACATAATGTCACGTAGGCTGTAACGCCTGTGGTGACCGACGGGCAGAGCGGATGGCCATGTCCGGGGTTTTGTGGGAGAGGACGCCCATGCGGAGTCATGGGCGGCCAGGCTAGTGTGGATGGCAGGCCACACACTATATAGCCTGGGGGATGAGGGGCAATCCTCATTCTTCCTCTATGGCTAGGTGGTGAGCCAGAGGCCGTCCCCTCCTGTGTGGTAACGCCCGTAGCGGCGTTACGGATATCTAACACTGGTATCAGAGCATCGGTTCGATTGGGTCGTCAGGGTCCGCGCGTGACCGGAGGACCGGAGCCCACTCAATGGTTTTCAACCATTCATCTTCTCATCCTTATCTCCACAATGGAGTGTGTGGAGGGAGGTGGCCAGAATTGAAAGGAAGAATGGAAGAAAAGAATTCTCTCTCTCTCTCTCTCTCTCTCTCGGTAGCACACACCAAAGCGAAACGGTAGCAGGTAAGCAATTTTCGTTTTTTTTTCTTTTGCGTTAAAGCCTGTCTGCAAAACAGTTTCGATAGGGTGTAGAGAAAATCGCCGCTTGGCCTGGCTGGCCAAGCGGCGAACCAGTGCAGCAGGTGGCCACCAGAAAAAGAAAAAAAAATCATTTATTTTTTATATACATTTTAATTATTCATTTTTAATTTATTAAAAATGAAACTAAATTCAAACGGATCCTCTCTCTCGGCTGGGGAGGAGGGATAATCCTGGCAAGGGATAATCCGATGTTTCTGTTGTGTGTATTTCTGGTTTATTGCATTGTTTACATTGCAAGTAAATAAAAATGTCTGCCCGTCCCAATGTGTCCCCACCCACTAGTCCGGTAGGTTTTTCAAGACCTCTCCTCGGTCTCGCAGGCCTTACCCCGACCGAGTTGGCTGGCCATAGACACCAGGCCGTCTCCCAATCGGAGGGACGCTCTTCGGGCACGTCTCGTGACCCGCAGGCGCCTTCCACGTCCCGTGACCCTGCCCTTGACCTTGGCATGCCCGTAGAGGCCGCCGACCTGGCTGACCCCGCTCCGACCGATGAGCTGGATTATATGGACACTGACGTCGCCGAGGGGGACGATGACCTCTTGGCAGACCACGACTTTGACCAGCACTTTACTAACCCTGCCGACATCCTCACGGAGACGGAGCGCTCTAGTGGGATGTTTAGATATGTTAACACGCAATTGACGACCTTACAGAGGGTCCAGAATGACGTTGTCACGATGCTGCAGGGCATCTCCACACGCCTAGAGTGTTGTCCGCTATTTCGACATCTTCTCCTCTTCCTCGTGATAGACGCCCACCTGCGACACGTGTGAGCGCAGCCTCACCCGTGGTCCCGGGAGGACAGGCCGCAGTGCCTACGTAGAGGCAGCCTAAGCGTTACTTAAAGATTTTAAGTTGCCTAGTTTTGGCGGCGAGGAACGAGAGCGTAAAAAGGATTCTGTTAATATGTTCTTACCGAAATGGTCGGACATTCATGAGCTGCGTAAGCAACCTAGTCATGTGTAGCCCGTAGAGGCTAGTTTCTTATTGTCTGGCAAGGCATACAAGTGGTGGATGAGTCTTACCACTCGTCCTACCACTTGGGCAGCTTTCGAAACAATGTTTCGAAAGGAGTTTTTGCTAGGCAATGAAGAAGAGAGAAGTTGGGATGCGTGGGACAAGTGTTCGATAGAACACTCATAGAACACAAGACCCTCACCCAGTACATCTCTGACTACAGAGAGCTCATACTCAAGTTGAAGGGAATCGATGCATTCCAAACATTGAGGGGCTTTAAACAAGGTCTAACAAATGATTATCTTGAGTATGTAGAGCCCTTGCAGCCTAAGGACCTCTCTCAGGCCATCAAGTATGTGCAAATCTATGATGACATCAAGCGCCGTGGTGCGCGAGGTGGGGCAGGGAGATCAGTGGATAAAGAAAAAAAAAGGGGTCGGGGTTTAAAAGAAAGGGTTTCCGCAGTGAAAAAACAGGGGAGAGGACGGGGGGGAGTCAGGGGGTTGTTGGTCTAAAAAACCAAGACCCTTCAAGAAAAAAACCGAAGTTCTGAAACCCACAAAAAGGAGCAGTACTTGCAAGCACAAAAGGAAAATCGTTGCTTCAACTGCAATGAAGTGGGGCACAACAAGGCTGATTGCCCAAAGTTAAAAGCAAGCACTAGGGGGCAAGGCGCCTAAGAGCGATGGTAAATCCTCTAGGCAGTTGCACACGGTGCAGACGCTACCTCTCAGTGCCGGAGAGTTCAAAAAGGTTACGGTGAGTCATTGTGACGAGCGTCACGCTTGTTCAGTGACACCAGCTATGTGGCAGCCTAGTGTTCGTCCTCATGACATGGTGCGCATGTATGGCACCATAGGTGGCCGTAGAGTCACTGTCTTTATAGATGATGGGGCTAGCCATAACTTTTTGAACTATTCATTGGTCAAGAAGTTGAAATTAAAAGAGACCGCAAGTGATCATGAGTATACCGTTGGTGGTTATGATAAAAAGGTATGGAATACCGTGGTCTTGGGAGTCCCTTTGATCATGCAGGACTATGAGGCCGTGCTTGACTTCCAGGTCATGCATTTGGCTAGAGCAGATGTTTACTTAGCCAGGGAGTGGCTGTATAGCCTCGGTCCTAGCCTAGTTCAGAGTTATTTACACAACACATTACAGTTTGAGTCTGGGGGTAATATCATCACCGTACAAGGAGACCGTATTGTCCCCTTTTCACTTATATCATCGCTCGAGTTATGCCACGCGGTCCGCAGCGGCCAGGTAGCACAAGTATACGCTTGTTACCCTCTTGTAAATTCTGTTTCCGTAGAAAGCTGAAACTGAAAGTAATGTTTGCGTAGACAAACATGGAAAACAAAGCCTTGGAAGAGACCCACTGTTTTCTGAAAACGCTGTTTGGCATGCATGTGATGATGAAACAACAAAGTCCAAGGCAAAAGAGACTCTAAAAACAAAGATGCTTTGAAAAGTTTATTGCAGGAATTTCAAGATGTCTTTCCTACAGAGCTTCCAGATGGTTTACCACCATCAAGGGAAGTAGACCATGGCATCGAAGTTATGCCTCGGTCCAAACTAATAAGCAAGCCTGCTTATAGGTTGAGCCACTCCGAGGCACAGGAGGTGGAAAAGCAGTTGACCGAATACTTAGAGAAAGGGTTTATTCGCCCTAGTTCGAGTCCTTGGGCAGCATCACCGATTCTTCTGGTAAAGAAGAAAGACGTATCTATGTGCATGTGCATAGATTATCGGGCTCTTAATCAAGTCGCGATTAAGAATAAGTACCCTATGCTACGTATGAACGATTTGTTTGATCAACTCTATGGGTCGAAATATTTCTCTAAGATAGACCTGAGATCTGGGTATCATCAGGTTAGAATTAAGGTCGAGGATGTTGCGAAGACAACATTCAGGACACGATTCGGTCACTTTGAGTTTTTGGTTATGCCGTTTGGGCTAACCAATGCTCCAGGGACTTTTATGATGCTGATGGACAGTGTTTTAGGTCCATACTTAGGAAAATTCGTAGTAGTTTTCCTAGATGATATTCTTGTGTACAGCAAACGCATAAAGAACACTTGGCATATTTGCGATTAGTGTTCCAGTTATTGCGACAATACAAGCTATTTGCGAAGGAGAGCAAATGTGAATTTTTTGAAAGAGAAATTCACTATTTGGACCACATTATATCCGCCCATGGTACGCGGATGGAACCTGAGAAAGTGGAAGCTATTCTCAAGTGGCTAGCCCCGAAAAATCTCGAAGAACTGCAGATTTTTCTTGGCATGTCGCGGTTTTACCGACAATATGTAAAGGACTACACGAAGATCGCAGTCCCATTAACGGATCAATTGCGCACAAAAACAAAGAATATATGTTGGAAGGGAGACCAACAAAAGAAGCTTCGAAAAACTTAAGGTAGCCATAACAGCTGCACCTGTTTTGACTATAGTTAACCCTACTGAGCCGTTTGTCTTGGAGACAGACGTTAGTGGTGAGGCCATTAGAGCCGTGCTTTTGCAAAGGGGACGCCCTGTTGCATTCGACAGCAAAAATTAGATAGGGCTCAGCGTAACTACTCGGCTTACAAGCGGGAGTTATTGGCCACCGTACATGCACTTAAAAAGTGGAGACACTATTTATATGGTGCCACTTTTGAAGTACGTACGGATCACGAAAGCCTGACATGGCTTTCGAGTCAAAACAAGTTGAAAGGTCGGAAAGCTCGGTGGGCGGAGCTCCTACAAGAGTTTGACCTTCAGATTCGCTACCAAAGGGGTAAATATAATGTTGTGGCAGATGCGCTTAACCGCATGCCACAAATTAATGAGTTAAGCTTTATGGTTTTCAAGAATGAGTTCTTGGAATCACTCCGTGGCTTGTGTGAGCATGATCCTGTCTTTACAAAGGTCTGGCGCGTTGTACGCGTACGCACTTTGTCACAGCCGCGCCCACCTTCCTCGTCAGCACGTAATGCTAGTCCAGAGAGACTGGCCGTAGGTGTGGTGGGTAGCGAGGTGAGAGTTAGTCCGGAGAGGCTAGGCGAGACTTCGGGGTATAGTTTTGAGCCGGAGATCTCAGACGTAGGCTGTTCATCACCTTTGTTTTTCGACACGGTTTCAAAGGATGATGCTAAACTTCATCGGGGGGAGAAGTATGCTAACTACTCCATTGACGATGGGTACTTACTCTACAAGGGTAGGGTGTGTGTACCAACTATTGGTGACTTTCGAGCATGCATTCTTAGAGAAAGTCGCGATAGTCCAAGTGCTGGTCATCCCGGGATACAAAAGACCTATGCACTAGTCAAACGACAATTTTATTGGCCTAGTTTGTTCAAGGACGTCCAGACTTATGTGCTGCAATGCAATAAGTGTCAGGTCAATAAGCATGAAAGGCTAAAGGTTGGGGGCTTGCTCCATCCTTTAAGCATTCCTCAAGGGAAATGGGAAAGCATTTCCATGGATTTCATCACTGGTTTACCCACGACAAGTCAAGGGAATGACTTGGTCTAGGTGGTGGTGGATAGGTTAACCAAGATGGCAAAATTTATTGCCACCAAGAAAACGGTAAAAACGCCAGAGTTGGCAAAACTCTTTATTGAACATCTCTACAAGCTATATGGCTTGCCCGCGTAGATATAGTGTCAGATAGAGATAGAAAGTTCAACAGTCATTTTTAGAGGGAAGTCTTCAAAAAGTTGGATACTACTCTGAGTATGAGTACGGCAGATCATCCGGAGTTTGATGGTCAAACTGAAAGAGTTAACCAAATTTTAGAGGATATGTTGCGTTCTTATGTTAGTAAGAAGCAATCTAATTGGGAAGAGTACTTGCCCTTATTGGAGTTTGCCTATAACAGCTCCAAACACTCAGCAACTGGATTTACACCATTCATGTTAATGTATGGATTCCAGCCGAGATCTCCGATGGTTGTAGGCCTAGAAAAGAAGATTCAATCTGTCAAGGATTTCCTTGAAGATATGAATGATATGCTCAGAGCCGCACGTGAGAGCATTCGTAGCGCTCAGGATCGCGCTAAAACTTATGCGAATAAAGGATGTAGAAAGGTGACCTTTGCAGAAGGTGACTTTGTATTCCTCAAGGTTCCTGCACAGTCAGAAACCATGAAAACGGGAAAGTGTGATAAACTTTCTCCGAGATATTGTGGTCCTTTTAAAATCCTTAAGAAGATTGGGGACGTAGCATATAAACTTGAGTTACCAGAGAGTTCTCAAGTCCATCCTATCTTCCATGTCAGTAAACTGAAGAAATCAGTTCACGGGTTAGAGAACGCAGTTTCTCCAGAGATTTTGGTGGACTTGATAGAGCCACCAAAGATACCACATGAACCTGAAAAGATTCTAGAGTATCGTGACATACAAA